>NC_089142.1:95697731-97127731 GCF_009819655.1 Sylvia atricapilla
ATATTCAGGAGGGTACCTGTGTATTGCTCATTTTCATGCTGAGCATAAATGCCTTACTTGGTAAACCAAATAACTCACTTACTATGAAACAATACAGCTGATAAAGAGGATCCAAGGGAGATGCTGAAAAACAGAGTTGGTGAAATATTCTGGCTACTCTAGTAGAAATAATGTACAAGTTTTTGATTAAAGTTTAATTTATTGTCTTCAGTGATGTGGGGAAGGGGATGCTAAATTAGTTCCTGGGATGAGAAATCAGCTGCCACCAGCATTATGCTCTCTACACAGAAACAAATCAGCCCATGCTATAATGCCTCTTTCTGCTCAGGCAGCATTGGGTGGTTGGGTTTTAGGGGCCTGGGTTTTGTCATATTTTCATAAAGTGTACTCTCAGTCAGAGGCCAGTTTAGGTATGGGGTCCACCATCCTCCACAGCACATGTCTTGTGAGAGAGAAACTGGGGTCAGCCTAAAAGGCCTGGTGAGAGCAAATTTACTCCATTTGCTAGGAGCTTCATTAAAGCAGCTCCATTAAACCCCCAACCTCCCTGGGGAGTTACCCCCTCTGCACAGCAAGAAAGAACAGGATCGATCAGGAGGTGTTTTACACTCACTTTGCGTTGGTGAAAATCAATAGACAGCCCTGACTGAAGCTGCTTCACCAGCACTCTGTTTCTTCCTGAAACATAAAAGCATTTGTAACCCACTACAGCTGCTTGTGCTTAACTGCAGCAGCTTCCTGCTGCCAAAACAGCAAAAGGCTGCCAGAGGATATTCAAGAATGAGTGTGATCTAAGCCATAATGACTTTACACTTCTTCTTCAGTTCAGTTCTTATTTAAAGGAATAAAACTTTCCCTGGTGTCATATTTAGGTGTGGCCTGCTGGCTGCCCTCTGCCAGGGGTCTGCAGGCTCAGAGTGACCGGGCCACAGAACTGGGTAAGGGCTGTTTTGTGCCTCGCTGCTGGGTGTTGGTGCCCATCCCACAGTCACTGCTGCTGGATCTGCCCATCTTCCATCACACTCATGTCCCATCTTAGCACAAGTGGACACGCCCAGGGGTATTTTCACTTGCCTGACTCAACTCAGCAGCATTGGATTGTCCTGGAGCATCTGAGACTTCCCCACAGATCTAGCAAACACAGCACAAGATCCATGAGAGGGGTTCACCCCTCCGGAGAGACAGCTAGAGGCCAAGTGCTACACTACAGATCCTCAGATGACACTAAACACACAGTGCTAAGTAACCGTCACTGTCTTGCTGCAAGTGGCAAATATTTTTATTTGTGAGGCCTGTGAGGATTTTTTGAAAGTACACATTATTCTGGGGTTTTGTTATAGAAAGAAATCAAAGCTCAAAAGGATTCATCATGCCCAGATAGGAGAAAATGCATGACAGTTCATGGGGAGTTTGCCCAGAACCACAGCCCACCTTCCTGACAAAATTTCGAAAAGCATTCCCAGCTGAGAACACATCTCAACTGTAACACAGGGAAATGGAGCAGCTCCAGGGAGTCTTCCTCCCAGCTCTCTGATGTGTAGCTTAGACCCAAGCCAACCCCAGGGTTACAACATGATCCTGTTGAAGAGCTGATGGAAAGCCAGGCAATTGCAGGAGCTGCTGGGTCACCAAGGTCTGCACTGCTCTACACCAGACCTTGCTGGTTTTGTCCCCACACCAAGCAGTGCAGCCACAATGTGATGAGGACATGACATGAAATCAAGTTATCATTTTGCAGAATGATGGAAATTCTCCACTCATTTGTGGATGGTAAAAAGACTTTAACAGAAATGCTGCCACAGAGAACCAGCAAGAAACCTGCACTCAGAGCAGCAAACTGGGAGTCTTTACAAAGGAGGTCAGGAGCTGCACAGCAGCTCTTAGAAAATGTTTTCTCTACTCATCAAAGTCCCCTCTGTTGTCAAAGAAGGTAGACAGCAGGGAAAACACAGTCGTAAATCACATCCTGAGACTCTCACAGCATAAACTTCCCTTTGATTTTTGTGTATTAAACTACGACTACACAGCTATCTTCCTTTTTTTTTTTTTTTTTTTTTTTTCTCCTGTCTTTGCAGCAGAAAATATAATACGGAAGGTAATTTCTTTTCCCTAAAAACACAGACATGGGAAGAGCTCATTTTAGCATGAAGCTATTATCTGTTTAAGTTTGCATTTCTTTGTTCCTTCTGTGCTGTTTTATTACCTCCTTCTATCAGCTATATTCAATGGCCTCTTAAATTCTGCCTCCAGCCACAAGGAATGTAAGCAAGTATAGCTGATGTAAAATGACATCCATGCCTTCATTCACTGAGCAGTGATTGTCTGCTGAGTACTTGGAGGGAAAGTCTTTCTCTTTTTTTTCTCCTCAATACAAATCCCAAGACAGCTGAGGTTACACAACCAGCTTCATACTTAGTTTAAAATATGTCTCAATTTATACACCATCTGCAGCACTCATCATTAAATGAGACGGCCACAAACAGGAAAACTCACAACAACGATAAATAATCGGGACTCAAATAAGCACTCTAGTTTGAGGCAAGAATCTGTGTTGATCAAAATGCTCAAATTTGTGCCAGCTCAATGAATGGGACAATCACATCACAAACCACTAGTCTGGGGCACACAGCCCACTTTCCAAAATCACGGATATGTTTTCTGGCTCAGGAAATTCCTGACCTGCAAATCATTAGAGAGTAGAAGAAGCATCATTAGATGCTTGCCCTTTTCTTTACTCTTCCTCAGGCATCTGCTTTAGCATCATTGCCAGAGAACAGATGTGGAAGTAGGAAGGCTTCTGACCTGACCTGCTGTACTTGAGGATTGCTGTGGTCTCGGGCACAAACCCATGGGGCAGGGAACAGGGTATGGATGTACTATGGAAAGCAAGAGGCAGAGGGCAGTTCAATGGATGTCCTCACCTTCCCTCACAGAATCTTTTGTGTCCAAACTACTGTGAATTACTTCATTTACTTACATTTCTACTCATGCAGGAGGAAATACGTTGGGAAGACTTGTTACTGAAAAAAAAAGAAAAAAGAAAAGCAAATCAAAGAAAGATTTTGCATTTAAATCTGGGCTTGGTCAAGTCAGAGGCTGCCCTGGTATTTATTGTTCACAGAGTAAAGGACTCCCCACAATGTCTAAATGCATTACAGAAGTCAGCCATGAGTGATACCATTGAAAAAATATGCTGGACTCACAGAAATTGGAGCCTTCATCTTTGAGAGCATATAAACACATCTATATCCCATGATGAAAATTACAGGACAAGTGGCATTTATTTGTTTGCATAGTGAAGACCAGGCAATGTAAGTCTCGTAAGATTTCCACCAAAGTATGTTGATTGCTTTTGGGATTTAGATTTGCACAGGGTTTTTTGATTGCATTTCAAGGCACATTATCTGCTCTGGAGAGGCACTATACATTTTTTGGTGTGTTGTTTTTTGGTGGGTTTTTTAGGTGTTTGTTTGTTTGTTTGTTTGTTTTGTAAGACCCCAAGAGGATTCCCAAATTTTTGAAATTAGAGATGGAAAAATTTATCTTTCCCTCTGATGAAACCCCCACCAGGAAAGGACTCACTTCTAAAGTGTACCACCAAGGACTTGCCTAGTCTAGAATGACAAAATTTGTATCTGAAGGCAACTCTAAAATTTTAAGGGTCACACATTATAGACCAATCATCAACATGACTGGTCCTATCATCAGCTTTTGTTTATTAATCCTGCTTTTTTTTAAACACTCATCCTTCCCCATTATTCTAGGAAAATTGCTGAACTTCAGAAATATTGGGTAGAAGAAGGTACTGTGGTAAAGTTGGACAGATTTATGCTCAGTGGTACCTTATTTTCTAAATAAATTCCTATTGAGGTCATTAGGGATCTCTGTAGAGTAAAATCAGCAGGATTTGTCCCTCAGAGCTCTCATGCAAGAGGAATAAATCAGAATGCAGTGGAGCAGAACTGTTCTTGTACCATTGTCTGGTTTTTTTCATGTTATTATTTTCTTTGAAATCTCTCATGCTTGATTAAAGAAATTTCTCCTCCGTTTTCTCTTCTGTTTTTATTATGCTTTTAGATAAAAAGCCTTTGCACGGCAGGAAGAAGAGCAACAATTTGCCAACTCAAGCTGCATTTACCATCTGGTACACAAGAACTTAGCAGACTGCCTGTTCCATCAATGGAATAATATTGTGTTGCTTTAAATGACCCCATGCTCTGATTTGAAGATAAGAAAGCTGGACTCAAGATGACAGATAGGGACATTCACCTCCTATAATAACCTGCATTTCCTCAGCTGCCATCACCAATTACCACAGCACTGATCACAGACTGATAACAAAAGATTGTTACCATTTCAGAAAAACAGCTTTCTCTGCTTTTTCCTTTTTGTGCTTTCTTTATTTGGCTGTAGATGGTTGCAGTGCCAGATGCAGACAAGCTGCTCAGAGTGAGACCACAGAGTCCCATTTCCCCAGAGAAAGGAAAGCAGAGCAGGACCCTGGTCACATCACTGAAGCCAAAATTTCCAACGGAATCAGTATTTCTGAGGGACAAGTGTTAGACACCCTAAATAAGTCTTATTTCCCAAAGGAAATTATTCAACATACTGCAAGAAATTATTATAGTGGGATTTTTGAAACCTGGCTGGTCAATGATTGCCTCTGGCATTAGACTTCCACAGCTGTGCAGCAAGTGAAATAAACCATAGATTTCCTAGGAAGAGCACTACGGTCTGAAAACCTTAGAATGAAATTAAAGGAGCAGAGCTTCTCACCCTCTTGATGTCCAGCTGGGTATTTAATCAGCAGTGGCAAAGAGGAAAATTCAGTGATAACACACATAATCCCTGTATCTGGCACTTTTCCCTGCCCATGTACCAAGGCTTCTGCCTCTAGAGGTTTGTTCTCACTGGAAGACACTCCTTTCTCCTCTTCCAGCTCCCCAGTTACTCACCAGCTTTTGCTGCAGTGACCAGGGAGTGTATTGTACACTGTGGAGTATTCAAAAATCAGCTTCTAATTTCAGGGACAAGGATGAAAAATTAAACGTGGAAGAACTGTTACTTTATGCATAAACTCTGTGCCTACTATATCACCTACTACTGTATCACCTGGCACCATGATAACACTGAAAGCCAACAGCCCCTGGCTATTGACCTTCCCCACAGTCAGTAGGAGCCCAAATAATGAAAACACAGGATTTGGGGCTCAAAGGCAGAGTATTCCCTGCAAAGTAAGACTTGGATTTGCTGGAGTTGTACACTGAAGTGTCATCCTTTAATAGATAGAGGAAACATGGTTATAATCAGACAATCATAATTTTTGGAGACTAAAAAAAGCCTGTTAAGCCTTACCCACTGCCAGGGCATCTAACAAGTAAAGCTCCCTATCCCAGTCTCTGTATTTACCAAATGAGAGAAGAGACAAGAAAGGTGGGCTGTTTCCCAGGTTTTCACAGATCCCATCACATGACGGTGAAGGAGGGAATACAGCAGAGGAGTAAGAGGCCATCAACCTCAGCCATCCCCAGTCAGAACATTTCTGTGGAATACTGGCATGTCCCTTACAATGCACAAAACACATATTAACCAGTCATATTTTTGCCACATGATAAGGAGAAATGATAAAGATTATATGTTAAGGATACTTTTATCCCCAGCTGTCATGACAATCCCTTCCACTATAATAGATTGACTAAAAAAAGTAATAAGTAAAAGCTGTAAGGAAGGAAGGGTAGTGTCTGTAAGCAGGAGTCATGAATTTTGAGCCAGGTAATAAATCTTGGCTCACATCCACAGGATAACCAACTTCACAAGTATCTATGTGATGAGGCAAGGGAGCCCACAATGTAAGTGAGGTGTTCACAGTACACTCATTGATGACAAGAAAGATAAGACCCACAGTGAGATATCTGCACAGCTTTGCTATGAAAACAGCCACGAGTAGGATGTGGTCCAGGAAGGGTCTGGAGAAGGAACTCTCCAGCAATAATGGCAGCAAACCAGCTGAAATATCACAGCTTTTAAATATTGAATAACAAATTGTTATGTAATTCCTACTAGAGTTTCTAAATATTATGAGTTATTGTGCCATGTATATTTTATAATGTCAATGTTTTAATTAAAATGGGATCTTATTTATGACTCAGAGGAGTCTGCAGCTTTATAAAGATTTCTCAGGATTCAGTCACTGCACTATTGGTCAGGGGAGACAGCGCAGATCCATGGAAGGAGTTGTACTCCCAGAGCAGAGCTGATCAAACTGACCACTATCAAACAGGGCTGCAGCTTTCTTAGCTCTCCCGTCTGGGAAAGGGACGTAAGATCTCTTATTAGTCTCGAGAATAGATGAAGTGAATAACTCCAATACTGACCTTGACTGAAAGGCTTGGAAGAAGGCTTTTCAGTTATTTAAAAGAGTGCCACAGACTTCATTCTGCTTTGTACCAGTTTCGAACAGAAAAACTGATCGTACCATAGCAAAATGCAGGGCAAAAATATATTAAAATATGTCGTTTAACTATTACTGCTCCTGCTAGAAATGCCAGGATTAGCTGGGATACTTATCATCTAAATAAGGATGATTCCTTCCACCTTGAAGAGTGACTGAATAGTGCAACACCCTAAAGCTATTAAAATTCCTTTGTTCATAGCCTTGTTTCTATGAAATGGTTATTAGAGAAATGTCATTAGGGAGAAAGAGCTGTTGCTCAGTTTTCTGGAACAGGAACTTATTCAGAAGATAAATTCATATCATTATCTCTTCCATTTTTCTCTAGTGTGTTTACTGACGTTCTGCCCACAGGAGAAGCCAATCTTTCTTGATGAAAGAGTAAGCTGTTTGGAAACAAAAAAAGCAGATCAAAGAGTAGAGCAGCTCAGTGATGGAGGATGTCAGCTAGAGAAGGGGGTGAAAGCTAATGTACTGCTGATTGAAGAAGCCATTTTTGTTCAACTCCATGTACACGAGATAAAAAGCAGGACTCACTTTCCACATATCTGTTCATTTCACAAATTGTACAAAGTGGTTATTTTTCAGCCCACCTACTGAAGCAGTACCTTCATCTGTAAAACATGCATTAACCTGAACAACAGAAAAGGCATCACACAAGCAAGCAGGAATGGATTTGCCTAGAAGAAGGGATGGTTAGAACCCCTCAGCATCAGACACTGATTTTGAGGCTACAGCTCAAAATAATACTGGATTCTTTGTAAATCGTCATTCTCAAACTCCAAAAGTTCTCACAGTTGTATTTTTTGGCCTCTTCACCAAGAGACTCTCTGAATTATTTCATGAGGCCATGCCTTGTTCCTAATCTCACATCTGAACTCAACCTCAGTGCAGGGACACTTCCCATCTTCAAACATCCCTGGAAACCTCCCTTTGCCAGACTTGCTCAGGGAACCTAGCTGAGCTGTATTTAAAAACACTCATATATTTCTTCTTATCCTTTCCCAGGCATTCTCAAAGCTCCACATAACAAGACCATTTTGTTTATAATAAACCAGGCACCTGGCAAGACATTCGGAGCACTGCAATAAAAGATAAAGAACGAGGCAATGCTGTTTATGCTCAATGTGTCTGTCCCACTTGGCTTAGCCATTTAGCATCTCAGGTTAATTACTGATGGCTCCACTAAAGCTAAGTACCAGTCACACACCATTGGCTTTTAGAGTTCCAAATACGGATTTTGGATATGGATCTGGATCAACTCACTGCAGTTGGCTGAACAGCATCACTTCATCTACCACTGAGCAGCAAAGGGCAAAAAAACCTAAAATGTGGGTGCAGATGTGAATTTTGACCCTCCCCCAGATTCTTCTAAAACCTCCTGGAAACAGAGAAATCAGAACATAAAGTTGCTGGTTTGCTTATTTTGGTGTTCATAGTCATGATACCAAGTAAAACCTGTTGGAAACCTGGCAAGGAGAATCTTTCTGCAGATTATGCTCCTAAACTGGAGGCTGCCACAGCTTGATCACAATTATCAGACTCAATCATGTAACTGAAACTAATTCTTTTCCCTTGAACTCGCAAGACCCTGTAACACAAACCCTCTTGATTGTAAAAATGTTTGGATTGACCTCCTACCACAAAAGCTAGCAAAGCTGACCAAGAAATTTATAAAGATTGGGGTCACAAATTCTAAAATAAATGCAAGAGAACAAGATGCATCACAAATAATGGTTTATCGGTTATTAATGGTTTATTCATTAAATAATTTAGCAGCAGAGTCAGCTAAATTCATATATCCTCACTTGAAGTAAGATGTTCTAGTCATCACCTTATCATTAGAAACAAGGTAATTACTGGTGTACAGGTGCATGTGCAGCCACCTACAGTAAGCAGGGATGCCAAAAGGAAATGGACTGCATGAGTAACCAACCCCAAATTCACACTACCTGCATTAGCTGGGAGTAAAATTGCCCTGTCTTCTTGGTAACATCCATTGAGATTTGACACAGGACAGTGCCTGGTTATGCAACCCTTCTACTCAGGCTGCTACTGAAATATTATTTCACATCACTCACTCCTGCTATGTGGCCTGGAAATAATTGTCTGGAAGAGGCTGGGATTAATTTTTTTTTTTCCTAAGGAGAGAGCACTTCTTTTAAAAGAGTGGTAGCACTAGCTTTAGCCTATGTGTAAAAGAAGGTTATATAAAACTCACTATTGGTACATGTGATTTCAAGGGATGGCCTTCAGACTTCTTTGGGAATCAAGTGCTCCCCTATGGACCAGCTGTGAATCTAAACAGAGTGGTGTTGCACTATTGCAATCCATGATGTGGCATAAAGAGTGGCACTGAAACTACTTCTGCAACAGCCAAAGCCAGAGAGAGAGAGAGGGCAAAGGAGAAGGACATCTTAATACCTGCATAGCCTTCTAAAAAACTGGCATCCTCCTCAGAGGCATTATGCTAGCTGTTAAGCTTAATATAGAAGATTCCAGCTATCCCAACCTGGGATTTATGGGAGATTGTTTTATGAGGCAGAGTAAAACTTCATCTTTGGCTCATGCAATTATAAAGCAACATATTGATTAGCAGTGGAAGAGTGAATAACCCAGGGAAATCTTAATAGTTCAGTAATCTCCAGTTCTTGACTTTCTACCCTTCTCCTACCTTGCACAGCAAAAGCAATTAGCCTCATGCTTATCTCTGTTTCATACTCACCTGAGGACAGCAGGCTCGGACAGATAGGGAATATCTAACCCAAAGCTTGTTTTCACCAGAACACTCACTAGAAACCTTTTTGTAGCAAACTCTCAGTCATTGCACTTTGCAGTTTGTCAGCCTGTCCCTGACAAGGTTGTGCTCTGTCCCACAGTACACAGCCACCATTGAACTCCACAATCCCACAGAGACAAGCCCAGCATTAAAACCTGGGTTAGGGGCAACTGGAGGAGAGGGCTCAGCTGTTGCACAGCCTCCCAAAGAGAGATGTGGACGCCCCAAGGAAGAGGGTTCCTCATCTGGAAGCCATCCTTCCTATGTCACATAGACACTGAAAAGTACTCCCAACAGGACTGTACTATCTACCCTGCAAATTCTCAGATGAGCCACTACATGGAAGACACACAAGTATCCCCTTTTTCTCCTTGGAACACTTTGTTCCACCTGCTCCTGATGCTTTGAACAGTTTTCCTGAAGTCTGAGGGAAAGAGAAAGCTGGAGAGAAACAGCAGCAGGAAGACAGGGAAGGCAAACCCCAGTGTGACCTTTCACTCCCAGCCAGTCAAGAAGCTGCTTCTGCTCCAGAGGGGACACTCACAGCACGGGCAGTCCTGCCCTGCCCCAAGTGGGACATGCAGGCAGAGCAACAGAGAAGGGAGGGGGGATTCTTCACTGTGGCCTGAGCCCACTTTCATTTGCAGACCAGCACATGGCATCACCCCTTTAGTATTTCCACTGCTGTGATCGCTGCCGTTGAACACCGTTTGAGCAGATTAACGAGCAGCACCCCTGCTCACTACTGAATGCCAGCATTAACTGGAACACAATAGGAGCACAGGCCTAAGCCCGTTTTTTTGCAGATAGCAAACCTGTCAGCGGAGCAGGAGTGTTGATGTCATCCTCTGACTCAGTGACAGCGCCTGTTCCTGGGGTCACCCAGCATTCCAACACCATCAGCATCCCCTCTCCAAATCTCATCTATTATTTGCTCATTGTGGTTAGATTTTG
Organism: Sylvia atricapilla; assembly: GCF_009819655.1. Lineage (NCBI taxonomy): Eukaryota > Metazoa > Chordata > Aves > Passeriformes > Sylviidae > Sylvia > Sylvia atricapilla. The sequence continues at coordinate 95,707,916 of NC_089142.1, forward strand.
CCTGGAGGAAGAAAGGAGTGACAGGCTGACATCACCTGCTTATTAATAGATGGGTAGAGAAGAATGATCTCCTATAAAGGCTTGGGTGAGGATGTTCTCTCAGGGTGTGCTCGGAAGGACGGTGTGTTCAAGAGTAGTACAAGCTGGTAACCTTTTAAGGGAAGCAGCTGTCTGCCCAGTGGTTACTTCTGAACCCCTGAACTGCAACTTGCTGGTCCTTCAAGGGCATGGCCAATACCCACTGGAGAAAACAGTGCTGGGGACAACTGGCAGCAGACAGGGTCCTGTATGGAGCAAAGTCATTTATCCTTGAAAAGGAATATAACAAGGTATTTCAGGGACAAGCTGAGACTCTACAGAGCCATGGCTCCCACCACAGACCCCACAGTCCCCAGTGACAGACACCACGTAAGGGATCAGCAAGAAGCTCCCCATGCAGCCCTCACTGCCAACTGATCTCAGCCTCTGGAATGAGGCCTGCAGCTGGACACAAGTTTCAGTAGGTAAAAAATGTGAAACATCTCATTCAATCAGTAAATCTCCCCCTCTCTGCTTGCATGTTTCCTGGTAACAAACAGTTAGAAATGTTATCAAAGGCATTTGTTACTGAAAACTATTTGTGTTAGAAAAACCCAGACCCTTGGGAAAGAATTCTTTATTGCAGTTAGGAATGATAACACCAGGTCATATGGGATGGGGTTTTTTGTGATGTTTAAAGAGTGGTGTGTGACTCTTGGCATTATGCTTCCACAGCAAGATCACAGGACTGCAAGTTTAAAATTCATTTCTCCTGGGTCAACTGCTACAGTAAGTTCAAATGCATCTTTCCAGGAGACTTTCTGTCAAGGAGGCTGCTAACAGAAAGTAAACTTGGAATAAATGGAATCCAAGCAAATTCATTACAAAATATAAATACACATTTTTACTTTTTTTTGTTTCTCCCAGGCTGATGGGAGGAGCTGTCAAACATGTTTGAGTTAGCCAAAACAGAGACATTAATACCTACTCATATTTCTAAGACTTCTTTCACATAACTCCTACATATTATTCCCATTTACCCACTTCCAAGCCACGAAGACTCCAGCACAGAGTCTCCTCTCAGCAGCAGCACTGCAAGATGAGAGATTTGTTTGTTTCCATCAGAAAAGAATATTATGGTATTCTCTCCCATGTGAACAGATCAATTTACACACTCTTGGCTGCACCTACCATCCCTCATGAATTACCAGCAGAAAAATTAAGCAGAGGGGAAAGGCAACCTGAACCTTACAATTCAGAGGTAAAGGTCTTCCCAGCCAGATAGCTCTGAGGCTGCCAGGGACACGCTGGCAGCCCTAACACAGAGCAGAGCAGCTCTTTTAACACACTCTAAAGCACAGCACTAAAACCTGAGAGACTCAGCAGCACCAAGCTAGCAGATTTTCAGCTTTGTTTTGAAAACACCATAATTTGAATGGTTTAGTAAGGAGGAACACTGTTAATAAGAAAAGGGCATTCTTTTTCTGTGTTTCTTCTTCTTTTTCAGATGGATGGTAGCTGCTGAGGAAGCATTTGCAGAGCACCAAGTGCAGCATGTCCATGTCGCCTCCCTCCCACTACTGACTGCAAACACGAGAACTCACCAGAAGTCACTGCTGCAGTGACTTGTTCAGTGACATGAGTGTCCTGCTCCCCGTTCTTCTTGGGCATTCATGCTGGCAAGCCTGCCACTGCCTGTGGCTCAGGTCTGCCTCATGATTCAAACTGCTGAAGTCTTACAGAACATCATTTCCTTTTTTGGTGTCTGATTAATTTGCTTGCTTTTCATCTATTTTCAAATAAACTCTTAGCATCCTCCCTGGGATTTCTATCAGCCAGTGCAGCAGGGAAGATGCCTTTTTCCAATGCAATGTGCCCTGACCTTGACAGCACAGCCATACCAGGAGAGTCAGGCCTCATCCATGCTCTGGGAACACAGAACTGCAAAGAAGTGACAGTGCCACCCAACAGCTCTGTCATCCTTCCTGCAGGTTCCACTCACGCCTTGTGCAGTGGAGGAGGACAAGAGCCTCACTAGATCACGCTGTACCCAAAAAGGATTGAAAGTTCTCTCTCCATTGCAGAGGGACTTTTAACACCCCAAAAATGAGAACTGGTTCTTTCCTCCTTGGTCCACATGCCTACAAATAGCTTTTCTCAGTCATGAAAGTGTTCGTGTTTATGTCTGAGCTGCAGTGAAAAAGAATCAAAAGTTAGCAACCAGAGGGGATCAGGTTTGCATGCATGCACCATACATCAAGTATGCTAAAAATGCACATTCTTCTCTGTCATCCTTCCTCCTGCTGTAACTTGCACACAAGCTTGGAAGTACTGAGGTCAGCATTCCATGCCACAAGATGGAACAGGATCTAAGTGACCAGGTTTTCCTCACATTCTCCGTTGTTTACAGCCTAATAAGGAAGAGTGGGAACCCAGGAGGAAAACACAACAAATGGTCACTGTTACCATTTGTACACCATGTTCCTCACAGAGTTACCAACATTTTATGAAACCAGAGTTCAGAGTGAACAGTAAACAAAATAGAAAAGCAAGTTTGTTTCACCTTTTTCATACCATTGGGATAATACAGTCTGCCCCACACATCCAAGGATGACAGAGATTCAGATTTGCAGACTTTGGGGACTTTGCATCTAAAATCACATTCGGATCTGAGCCAAGGCCAAATCCACAAGATCAATCTGATTCAGACTCCAGTGATAAAATATCTGCCCTTTGCTTTCTTGTGAATTTTTAAAGGGTGTGAAGCCTCATAAAATGTTGCTGGTTTTCACGGCTTTATTTTTGAAGTTTGATAAGTTTCATTCCAATTCAAAAGAAACACTGCGTGATAAGCTGTCTGTTGCTTTCCCTTTTCCTAACAATGACTTGTTTTGAATTCAGTAGATACAGTAACCACTATTTGTGTGGACAATCCCTGTAACTCATTGAAATTCCTGACCTGAACTTTGCAGCTCTTGTCTCTTACCACAGCATATACCTAAGCCCAGGGTTTGAACACCTGTTGCTATGGAGAATTTGGATCAAGAATTATACTCAAACTTTACTGTTACCTTTTATCAGTATTATTCAGTTGGAAAATCAGGATATTGTCCAGCTCAGTGGTGGTACTGCTGTGCTGTAAGATAAGGGCTCCTCCCGAAGGTTTTGGTACTTAGATACGTGGAAGAAGTAGGGCTTCTTAACTGGAGACAAGCTTGGGCAGACAAAAGAGAAGATAATTCTTCTAAAGCACTGTCATTCAGAATCCCAGTCTGGCCAGCTGTGTTTCCCAGCCCACATTCATTTAGCAACGGGCTGCACTGCACAGTGATGGTGGGAACATCTCATTAGAGTGTAGTAAAAAAACCAAAAGATGTGTTAGTAGCCACAACAAGCCACTCTTCTGCTGTTACCAAGGATGGGGAGGCTATAAAATTCAGATCTAGACTTGAATTGTGAATATTAAGAAACTTCTGCCTAACTCCCAAGTCACATGTGTCTCATCTAATGGATGTACTACTCCTTTACAAGTGAGTTGTCCTCATGGAATGTGCCATCAAATAGGCACCAAGCTATGCCATTCCTATTTGCTGTGCCCAGGATCTGTGTGCAAAATACTTCATACAAAAACATTCATCCAAAGGAGCTTTGAAATTGGCCAGAGGCCAAATGTTTGCAGATGGGTTTTATAAGACAGGCTAGCTCAGTGCCTGGCTGGAAACAGGTCTGTCCACAACCACAGCCTCCTTGGGATTCCAGTTCTGCATCTAAGAGTCCAAAATGTCACACACCAAAAGAAAAAGATGCACTGACCAACATGCTCAGAACCATCCCTGCCTCTCAGTAAACCTGCTCCCCCACCCATTTCCCAGCTTACTTATTACTAAGATGTTTCATTTTTAAGGAAAATATGAAATAGCCAAATATATATTTCCATTTATTTGGCACATTGCCCCTGAAAATCAAAGATCTAAGGTGCATATTCAACAGAACTTAAACTGAGCATTAAATTGGCTGTAGAGCTCAGTCTGGTCCTGCAAAGCAATGCTCCATTCACCTGCAGGATTTTTCTATTTCTGTGCTGCTCAGGATAACAACAGATGGGACCCCTAATTCAAAGGACAATCTCGAGGCTAGAGACAACATAACTGGACCAGAATGTAAAAAAATAGGGTTGTTGCAGATATAGGGGAAAATGTATATTTTCAGCTGGGGAAAAAAAGAAAGGATGGAGTGCAGACAGCAGGGGAGGGTATTCTGGATTGCTAAAAACACTTCAGGATATTACTGTACTTGTCTCCCTCAAAACCCATGCCAGTAGTTTCACTGAGGAAGCCCAAATTAACTAGGAAGGCAAAAGAGGAGTCTTGTCTACAAGACCCAAATTGTGTATGAAAATTTGCCACAGCTCAGAGAAAGAAATACTCCCTCTGTGGTACCAGAAGGGCTGGTTGGGTATTTTTTTTCCAATGCCTTCTGAATGAAAATGATGTTGGAGTTTTTTTATCATTATTATTTTAACCAGAAAACCAAAATGAAAGCTTTTGTTCCAGGTCTTATTGACCCAATTGAAACACTTCAGCTGACCTATTTGAAAACACTTCTTTTTAGGTCAATTTTTTATTAATCTCTGTCTGCTTCAGACACCACACTGTCTCAGAAAAGTGACGTCTTTGAAGTCTTGTGTTCTTCCATTCTTTTTTCCTTTACCTCTTCCTTTCCCTACATTTTGTGCTTGGATTTAATCTGAGAAGGTGCTGCAGGATGCCATCCCCACTGATCCATTGCTGTGTACCATGGGGATGAATCCAGTCACAAATTGGAAGGGAAGCCTAAGGCACTACAATTGAGCCAGATGTGGTCAAATCAAGCTGAAACAAAATGCTTTGACTTTCAAAATGAACCATTTGATAAATTAATGATCAATTTCAGTATCCAATTTTTTCAAGCCATTAGACCAAAAGCAACTACTGAAGCATCCATTTTCCACAGGACTTGAATTCCAGCTAATGAAAAAGCTGTGCATGACTATCCCAGTGACCTGCCATCCAAGACCTCTTGGCTGCTTCTCCATCACTTGCCCTGGCTGGCTGCAGTGCACTGTCCTACTGCTTCAGCTGCTCTGCTCAAGCCTGCCTTCAATGTGGGGCTGGGGAAAAGCAGTGCTGTGCCCAAACAGGAAGCTTCTCTTGTTGTTCCCACACCAAGACAGCCTGGAGCAAACTGCCCATTCCCACTCCAGCACAGCTGGAGTTTGTGGCTAAAATACCTTTTAGGTCCTGGCACTGGCCTTCCTCAGAACTATCTCACAAGCTCAGCCTCACCACATCTGTCCATAAGGTGCAGGGGCTGCACAGGCAGCACCTGCACACTGGAAGGGATACACCCACAGGAGTGCAGTGATCCATCTACAGCTAACACAGCCTCAGCACTGCACAGGCAGCATGCAGAGTGCCAGGCCAGCTCTGGGACCCCAGCGAGATGCTCATTTGGAGGGGAGGCACATCCTGGGACAGGGCCAACCCTTCCTGCCAATTCTGTCACCAACAGCCATGGGCAGCTGGCAGCCAGGAAGGCAAAATCCAGTATGCAGAATGGGTCGATTCCAGTGCACAGCCAGGGATTCAGTGCTGTACTGGCAAAGCCTCCTAGTTCATCCTGAACAGGATGAGAGCAACACCAAGGGGTCATGAAGGCAGAAGGATTTCTGCTGTGAAAGTGCTGGGGAACATGGCCAGCAGCAGGACAGCAGTCAATGTCATGCCTCACAGCTGCTGTGCTCTCCTGCAGCCATTTTAATCTGGGTAGGCCAAAAGAACCCAGCAGCACTCAGGACATTACTGTCATCCTGAAACTCATCCTTCTGTAAGATTAGTAGCTCTGCCACATGCTTCCAAAACAGCCTTACAAGCAACACTAAGAAGCAATACTTTTCTTATACTATAAACAAATCCATCTTCTCCAGCACTCAAAATTCTACTCTTTTTCTCCATGCCTCGATTCCCCCTCTGTATGCTTCTTCCTGCACTGGACACTACTTAGGGAAGGGAAGGAGTGTCTCTCAGAAACATCAGGAAAAGGTTATCATAGTGTTGTGAGCACTCCTTAGAATTCCGGGTCTATATATTTTCACTGTATGAATAATTGCTTGTACAGCATCTATTCAGCTGCAAATTAGCAGAGAAGCAAGATGCCCCAAGAGTTGTATTAAAGGATTTTTTCATTTCATTACTGACTTGGATCTGTTCCTTTGCAGCTTATAGATGTGCTCCATGTTCTCACTACAAGCACAATCATCTCATGTTAACAAAAGGCAGCTGCCACCTGGATTTTTTTAAACTTCAAAGTGCATACAAGCTATACCTAAAACTATGCGCTGTGCAATCAGAGTGACAGTCGAAATATTACTTACATATTTTGATAACCGCAGTGAAATGCCCATTGAACAGCTCCCGTCTGCACACCGCGGGCTGGTGACCACAGCAAGTTTGCAGCACCCTCTGGAGGTGAATCCTGGGCTCTTGGGGGGGAAGGAAACCATCAGCACTGCTCTTGCAGGATTTTTGGAAGGCTTTTACGGGCTGTGTTGCACAGCATCAGAAGCTGCTGATGTCTGGGCTCCCACTGGCATTTGCAGCCAACAGGATGTGTGGGGAGCTCTGGTTTCTCGTAAGCATAGGCAATAAAATGAAAAAATCCACACAGAGATTCCTTTGCTTGTCTGTAACTCACTCTCCAGCCCTTACCTTCCAATTTGGTGGTTAGAAGTACAGAATTTGGACCTCCAGCTGAAATTCTGAGCTGTGTAATCAGGACAAACACCCAGGAGAAAACCTTTGAAAAGTTGCGAGCCCTTTGGAATCAGCACCCCACTATGCTCCTCATCCTTGCTCTATATTTCATCCACGCTCTAATGAAATTCCTACATGAGGTCATTATCTTTGTTCCATTTTTAAGGAAAATCTGAATTTCTAGGTACTATGTGGTACTGGAGGAGGAGCACTGGAATGTTAGGAAAAATACCAAACTCTTCCTATATGATCCATTTTTCATCTTATAGGGGTTTGGCCCAGAAAAATCGCAATAAAAGCACCAGAACTGTTTTATCTCAGACTTGGAATATTTCAAAATACTTCCAGCCTGGATAGCATCCCTAGCCCTCACAAATAAAAGGAATAAGAAGGAGATTCAAGCATATTTTAGATACCATTGAAATTTCCTAAGGATATCTGCCAGCATTCCAAATTAAAAACCTTTCAAGTCTAGAAGGAAACATAACCAAAACCAAGGAGAATGGGAACAAAAGCAGTTCAAAAGTTGGTATTATTTTGATTATTTTATCTGGCTAAGAGAGCATCACAAGCAGAATGCCAGACCCCTCCCTCCTTGGAATTTCAGATGAGAGATCCCACAATTTGTGACCTCAGATCAGCCCCATTACTAGAGACGAACACTTCATTGTAAGCACAAAACTGACCTTTCGCCAGGAGCATCATGTTTCTGGAGTCTGGAGCTAGAATTGGGAATTGTATTACAGTCTTTGGAAAATTGTATGAGAAAAGCTCACACATAATCTCTGTTTTTTCTCTGATACCTCCATGGCTTCCGAAGCATAATTCTTAGCTTACTGCACATACCACATTTTCCTAAATACCATCAGACAAGTAGATAAATGATTGACCACAGCAGCAATTTACAAGGATAACCCATTATAAAATTCCCCCACAACTGTAATGTTTTATTTGTAAAACCATAATAGTGCTCCCTTTTTTTCCGGGACCATTCCATCTCTGTCTATGTGTGTCCTGTTCAGTCCTTTAGACTCCCCATGTGTACCTGGGCACAAGAAGTACAGGAACTTAGGCAGAGCCTCTAGATGTCAACACAGGTAACAGTGAATGCTTCAGAAAACTGTCTGTATGCATTAGCAGAGAATGGAAAAGGGAGAAAGTGACAGGGGGGAATGAAAGAGAAACACTTTCCATTTATCAGCCACTAGTATTCAGCTTTTCTTCCCTGAGGGGTCATAACATCAATAATGTCAGGCAAGAGAGATCCAGAAACATCTTCCATTAAATAATTCATGCCTCTTCCTATTCTGATGCAAGAAATGGGAGACAGCGGGTAATAACAGAGAGACATCAACTTAAACGTGTGCACATGAACCTTTCCCCTGCCCAAGTACACAGGTAAGACACAGAGTTTCTTAGTTTTTAGCTCGTGGCTTAAACCAAGACCCAGATGGTAACACAAACAGCAGCTCATTCACTAACAAAGATTCAGTGAGAGACCAGCACAGTCTTCATAGACAGAAATGTAAGGCAGCAGCCCCTGACAGCTGAGAAATATTTTTATCTCCTAGCCCAGACAAGACACACTTTAAAAGGGAAAAAAAGAAGAAAGAAGATTTCTAGGGGTCTCATGTCCACAGCTTCCACTTCACTTCTGGGCTGTTCAGGATGCACTGAGATCTACAAGGCAGAGATACTATCGTAGGAGCCACCAGCTTCCTCAAAGGGCTGCATCCAGCCTCCATGACCTATAGGAGCACAACTACACAACTACAGGGAAAGCCTTCCTTAGACAACTTTACTGTGTTTAGAACAACAGATTTTGGCCCCAAAACAGTACCACTATGTTTCATGAACCTAGAAGGAGAAGAAAAAGGTGCTTAAAATTTTTTTTATATATATATATATATATATATATATAATATTATATATATATATGTATATAAGGCTTTTTTGCGATCCATTTCCCCTGGGAGATAAGCACTACATTGTAAAGAAAGAGAAAAGTTGCCAGGAAACACGCAGGACATGAGCATATTTTTCCAAAGCCACACTGAACAGACCTGTTACACTGTTATATTTCACAGAGACTAAAACTTAGCAAATGCTCATGCCCATAAAAATTTGTATTTGGCAGCAAGTAACACGTAAGGACAGGAAACAATATTTCTCTTTCTTTACAGGGATTTTTAAATCTTGACATGCATTACAAGATTCCTTTAACTCCATGGTGCCGCAGCCACCACTAAATTGGGATGATCAGGTGGCAGGTGGGAACTGGATTAAATGAAACGGCAAAGAAGAGCAGCCACATGAGCAGGGTTTGTAGCACTATCTCCAAGTCAGAGCAGTAATTTCACAAAAACGTGGAATTAAAATTGTACTTAGTGTTGATTATGGGGTACACAGACACAGAACAAAAAGGGCTGATCAGGAGGAGGTGCATATTAATAGGTTTCAAAGGCTGCTAAAGCCAGCCAAAGCAGGGAAGCAAACTGTCGGGTGTGCTAAGCACCAGGATGGTTTTTCAGCTTGTTTTACAGACATCCTGGGAAACAGCAGATATTCCACAACCACAGAACAAGCCATGAAATTAGCCCCAGCATGCCACAAGGCAATGAAGTGACTGTGGAGGGCAGACAGTCAAGAAAAAGGAAAGCTTCAGAAACATTTCTGAAAGCAAACATACTTATCTCCATAGCAGGAGTAAGAGAAAAGAAGCAGAGGTCCTGTGCACAGCACACGCTCAGGTTGGAGAGGTTTCTACCCCCAGACTGGACCTAAAATGAAATGCACACTGCATAACTGAAAGCACATAAATCAGTATCAGTATTTTTCAATATAGCAAATTATGCTGGCTTTATAACCCATGAAGAACAATTATGGATCTAGAAAAGACATTATGATTAGAGAAATAATGGAAAGTGGAACAGAGATTTAGTTCCAGGTGATTGACGAATTGCCAAGGATAAAATGGTCCCAAAAGGAAAAACATATCCTATGTTTAGAACAACTGCATGCCCACTGCAGTAATGCTCAGATGGAAGAGCAGCATGAATAATTGGGGACACTACAGTTCCTCTTGTTTCTGGAAGCAATTCATTTGAATTATTCTGCTTGTTAAGGGGAAAGAACAAGTCACTTGAAAATAGCCAGCCTATCATGTGACCAAGATAACCAGAGAACAACATCCTATTATTTAATTAATTTACACTAAATGCTTTGCACAGAGCTAGCTACTAAAAAACAAATTAATATAGTCACAGAAAGCTGAACCACCACATTGCTTTGTGCTGCTAGACTAAAGGCTGGAGCATGCAAGATCTACTCTTGCATTTGAGCTCTGGCCTTGCCACTGTTAGATAGACTGGTGCTATTGGCATAACTGGTTGTTGGAAAGACTGAAAAGAGAGGGCTCTGGCTAAACTGAAATAACAGTAAGAATTACATCAATACATCCCTTCTCTTAACAAAATCATCAAGACACATTTTCTGCTTTCTGAGGACACGTACCAGAAATGCCACTGTAACCAACTCAAGGACAAGCAGTGCCTGCTGGCTGCAGCGTGCATGCTGAAGAGGAGATGGAGTAATGAGGGTATTATCCAGCTCCGTTTGTGGCTGCTGGAAGGCTCCAGGCAGGAGGTACAGGAACTCACTGGCATGAATCTGAATTGCCTGTGACTCTCCCTTGAGGTATTCTGCTACCTTTCATGCAGTACAATAGACTTTAAGGACAATCTAGGCTGAAGACTCAAACGAGACTCCCTGGGCAAACATTACAGTCAAGAGCTTTCTTGTGCATTCCCAGAGCATTTTAATGAAATGTTTGACTACAGCTTGGAGTTCTGAGGAAACCATTACACAGAAAAGTTTGACCAAATATATTTTGGCTTCTAAAGTCCTTCTTGTGTTCACAGCTGAGCCCCAGGCTCAAGTGATGAATATGTCCATCCTTACAACGGATGCTGTGGTTTTCAACAGGCCTTCCTGCTTCATGCCAAAGGGGAAAACAGTATCATTCGTGAGGACTAATGGCTGGGTTAAAAATCACCAAGGTTAAGTATAGGAGAAGACAGTCTCTTCCTTAGTGCTATGCAACATCAGGAAACTGTTCCTGACAATGCCATCCATTATGCAAAGCAGTGGAAGAGGCTGGAATTGGAAAAGACTGCAGATAGTGCTGGCCTGGCAGGGACTGCTGACAGCCTGTGGAGAGAAACCCCTCCCACCAGTCTCCTCCTTTAAAACACAAGTTTGATTATCTCTTGAGGCACAGTAAAATAATTTTGTATATAGAGGGCCAAGTTTCTCTTTACTGTGCAATAAATGGTTTCTTTCTTGTTCCCAGCAGTAAATGGTTTTGTCAGAAAAAGCACAGATGGCCAGAACCTTCTGGTCACCTGAGAATAAATCAGAACAGGAGGACCCTAAGCACATACAGGCAAGTGTATTTATTTCAGGACTGACCTGAAATTCCCTGATCTCTGTTCCATATTCAGCCCTGAATCCACATTGCCACAACAGCTTTAGATACATCAGGGGAAGGTTTGACTCCACACCATGGTATGGATCTCCTGAGAGCTGGTTTGTGGCACTACAAGGCTGGAAAGCAGCTGCTACAGACTGGTCACTTGCCATCAGAGACTGTAGGCTAAGTTCATTTCTTCTTCACTCAGAACAGCTTCCCCTATTCCATCAGGGAAAGGTGTATGTCACAGTCACCTTTGTACCCGTCCTCCCTTTCGTGCTGTCCTGACATTGTGTTCCCTGATCACTGCACCTCCTGCAGGAATTACATCCAGCTGCAGCAGGGCTGGCACCTGTGCTCCTTGGCCAGAGGAGAGTGTAGGGAAGAGCTGAGTTGCCTCCTCAACCTCCTAGAAGCTTATAGCTCACAACCCTTCAGTCACAGACAGCCAAGGAGACCTCAGGCTGGTCCTGGGCTCAGTCACCTGCAAGAACAGAGAATTCTGCCAAAGGTCTCTAAAAGAGACCTTGAGAGTCTTCTGCTGCCAACATACAGGTATTTGGATGCCCAGACGAAAATACTGAAAAAACACAGTTTGCCCTTTCAGAAGCCTGGTATTTTTTCAAGATTGGAACAACCAAGAATGCTCCACTTCAGATAATACAGACATCCCACACATTCCAATGCCAGCTCTGCCCCAGCTAATTTCCTGATGGGGAAATCAGAGCTGGCATGGATTACTCAGTCTCAACTCTTTCCCAGTATCTTTTACATACATAATGAGCTACATAAATGGTGCATACTTTCAGAGAGCAAAATAAAGGAAACAAAATTACTGAGTATTTCAAGAAGCTGGATTACGGACTGGGTTTACATTCATCTAGTCAAAGAAAGGAAATTTTCCTTGTTGCGGAGGGTAAGTCAAGTTTTCCATTTCTATTGTTTTGACATAAAATAATAACCATGCATTTGACACATTACTTGAGGGTTTTAATTTATGTTATTGATATGACTTTGCAGATTTAAAAAATGCAAAAAAATGTTTCAGCAACAATAAATCACATGCCAAGACCCAATCCAGCTCAAATTAAACATATTCATTTTCCCAAGCCAAAAAATGGGAAGTTGTTCTGACTTCCAGAGTAATCATGAAAGTCAGGCAACCTTTAGTTACTGCAAATGATGCACTGGCCCTAAATGCATGCATGTGCATGATCATATGAGAATTTTTATTCACTAGTCAGACAAACTCATTACATCTTTCTTTATGATCACAAAACCTCTGAATGAGAAGTTTAAGAAAGCCACCAATAAAACCTGCTAAAAATACTTAGCCTTATATTCTATAATAGTTAAGACTGGCTATAGTCACTGAGTGAAACAGACCAAGAGTATTATATTTGATACTTAATGTTTAACCTCCTCTGCACTGAAGAATTTCAGAGAGCAGGTCCATCAGTACAGTAGATTTATGTCCTTTAAACAGGGCAGACTGCCCATTTTTATCCCCTTGCATTGTGCTTTCAGTCACAAGTGTTATATAAGGATGAGTATTAATTACTAAGTGGAAAAAGTCCTAAAAAAGGAATCCAAATGCAAGTGTCCCCAAGCATTCAAGGGAGACACTATATTTACAAAAAGACTCTAATGAGGTGAGGCACTCTTTCAAATAATTTAATCCTGACTCTGAGGGAATCCAGTGGTCAGAATTTACACCTTTCAAAAAAGGGAGATAAAATTAATTTCTTTCTGTTATTCTTAATCCCCGTGTGATTCCATAGAATCTGAGCAGGGACGGATGATAGCACAGAGCTGAGATGAGAATGCAGAAGTTGAACAGGAATTTATGTTTTTAAATATGAAAAAGGAAGAATACAATTTAGGGTCTTATGGGTCATTCCCAAACAAAGAGAGAAAATCCTGCAATATGCCAGATACTGGCAGGGTCACAAATTCTAAGCGGCTTAAGATAAATCCAGTTTACTAACATTTTTTAAAAGTAGATAAAAACTAATTCCCTGCTAGGAAATTAATCATCAAATTCATACTGCAAAAGCACTTCTGTGTTGCTTTTTGCTTGACTGTGTTTTCTGTATCTTACAGGACAAAGTCTGAGGATTCTACTGTTTGCCATCACTTCTTATGTGTGCATTAGTAGCTGAGCTTTGCACTAGAAATCCATTACTCTATAGCTCAAGAATGCAAGACAGAATCCCATCTTTAATATCTTGAATGCTATTTCATGCCATCTATTTTATGTTATGTCTATAGGTCTGGGTAATAGAAATGACTCATGTACCCACGCTTAGAAAAAAAGCATGCTTGCTCTGGGTGGATAACCTGAACCATAGCAAAGCTATCTGACCCTTGCACTACACTATAAACAGAAATTTCTGTGCACACCCTGTTAGTGTTGGGTGGTCTTTGTACAGGGATAAGTTTTATAGACTCAGCTTTGAATCTGAAAATATACTAGATCAAGTGGTGCTTTGGGAGGAGCCTGATAGTTTCAGAAAGCTTTTACAGACTTCCCAAGTGACTGAGCAGTAGTTAAGATACAGCCTCACTCCTGTAAAACCTGTCTCTTTTTTCCTAGTAATGCATCTACTCCACAATAGTCAAATCCTGTGGGGTCCTTCCTTGGCAAGCACAGCTCTGAGAAAGGGCATGGTGAAAGCTGAGTGGGCTCCATCCCTCTCTGTGGCCAAGCTTGCAGGAAGAAGTAAAGGTGTGGAAAGTTTTCTAGAGATGCTTTTTAATAGCATTTCCCTTCAATATGTCCACTGGGGAAAATAAGAAAGGGAATGGTGGGACAGGGGGGAGGCTTTGCCTCCCTGTTCAGGTCCTCTAAACTAGGGGAGCTAATGAGATCTACAGAAGGCTAAAGTCAGGTAGGCCAGCAGCTTAGGGGCTTTTGTCATCTTCATTCAACCAAGGACAAGCTTTCACACCAGAGTTCATACGAAATGACCCACACAACTGCAAATATCACCACTTTCTCCACTAAATGCAAAACCAAAACTGCTTCTCAAAGATAAACATACAATGCTGTGTTTACATAACAAATTCTAAGTGCTCCTTTTCACATGCATGAGGAAGAAGAGGAAGCCAAGCCACTGATCACCTGGTATGTTACTCCCACACAATTTAATGTCCTGCTGCCAGGCACTCAGACACCACAGTGATGAGTGCAAGCCAAAGGTCAACATGAAACACAAGAGAAGAAATCTATGTATGAATGTAAGGGTGACTTCATTGTTTTCTCATTTAGTTTTAGTATTAACCATCTAAATGTTCAGTCGGCATTCAAGGGGCACAACATGAACACAAAGCTGACATAAGCCCTAAAGGCTTTAAGTGCTACTGCAGCAGAGAGGGGACAATAAATCCAGCTCTGCAAGCCTCCAGAAGGAGCTGGGTCATCCTGCTACAACAGTGTTTACAAGGGGCAGCATTATGATATCTAGAAGGAGGGAAGTCTGTTTTGTTTAGTGATCCCAGACTTAAGCACAGCAGATGGAACAATCTTTCCAAACTTTCCTACCAAATCTAGATTTTCTAAACTGCAAGCCAATACTATTTCCTTGTATCAGCTACAGTACAGTTCATGAAAACAAACTGCAAAAAAATCCCTAACTGACCAAGCCATTTTCGCAGCTTGCAGAAATGCTCAGTCTCCAAGAGTCATGGTTTACAGTCAGGGGAGCAAGTTTTTTTTATACATTGTCTAGGTAATTGCAATTGCCTCACATCTCAGCAGGCCACCATGAGAGGGGGAAGCTTTAGCAAACTCCATTTCTAGAAATTAAACCTCAGAGTCAAAATGTCAGAGCATTTTAAGCCACAACCGTTTTTTACAGTATAACTAAAATGAACCAGATCCATTCTGCATGTTTGCAACCACACTGAAATATCTTCATACTTAAACCTGCTCACAGGGAGTTCTTTTTGTCCAGAGGAATTCTCTGCTGAAGTCAGGCTCCTTTTACAAGCTTCCCTGCTTTTGCTTGGCCACATGAAGCTGGAGACAGAGTTAGAGGGAACTTTTCCCAAAGATCCTGGATTTTGGGGAATACCAGAGGCACTGCACAGTAACACAGCCATCAGGCTAATGCAAAGCATGCAAAAAGACAGTCACATAAACACAGCTTACGGACTGTAAAGGTTATAAAGAGGCAAAATTGATGTTTGCTCACTACTTATCCATGCCAAGCAGTTCATCAACTTTTAAGACTAGTGAGTCTTAAAAGTACTTTCTTCAATGGATCATCTTACATTTCTGGCCTCTCTGAAGCACCACAGATATAGCTGCAAGAAGAAAACCTCTCATGTATAGGACTGATAGACAAGCTTAGAAATAACCCCTGTGCATGGGATGTGTGGATGCCAGTGCTGCTCTGCTGTCTCCTCAGGGGACATCCAAACAACCATGCTGGGGTCAGCAGGTATTGAAGGCCTTTTCTTCACTGTAAAAACAAGCTAACACAGAAGAATTCATTTACAAGTTCAGGAAGTCACTCCATCCCATTCTGTCTCCACCCCAGACATGTTGAGACAAGGCATGTTTATGGCATGAAGATGCAAAAATCTTTAGTTTTAGGGATTAGTGATGACAGCAAAGTCCTGAGCATCAAACCAGTCTCATCTCACAGAATCATATAATGGTTTGTCTTGAAAGGGACCTTAAAAATCATCTAATTACAAACCCCCTGACATGGGCAGGAGCACCTTCCACAACAAGCAATACAGGTTGCTCAAAGCCCCAACCAACCTGACCTAATCTCAGTCTCATCTTTCTTTACCCTCATTTTTTCACCTATTGCTCTGTATTTCCTCTCCTTTAGGTTAGTCTTCACTGCTTGCCTTGAAAAGTAGCTCCTATTCCTTCCCTCTTCCCTCTGTGCCCTCCATTCCCCAAGCACTGTTACACCACCCTCCCAGCTCTGCTTCAGCAGCACTTCCTTGGTACTGCCCACCATGTTTTGACACACAGGAGAAAGTTATCTTGTTGAACAGTCATGGAAATCATCTTCTACAAATACAATTTACATTCTGCAAATGGCACAAATGTCCCTCCTGATGCCCATCAGGTGTAAACTGGTGCAGTTCAATTGACTCCAGTGTTGCTGCCCCATTCCCAGCATGGCAAGGTCATTACTCAAAGCCTGCAGGCGGGAAGCAGGTTGGCTTCCACGTAGCCACCCACAACGACAGGATTTGAGTGACAGCATTTGATTCCCCAACTTCAACACACATTTCTTCCAATAACCCCATCCAGGTTTGTTTTATGTCAGGTGGGAAGCTGGCTCCAAGGTTTTCTTTTGTGCTGGATAACAGCCATAAGAATCCACTTGACTTTAATTATGGGTTGTTTTACATGTCCAGCTCGCCGAGGCCATATGTACTCATAAGTGCATACAGTGTTCTCAGCAAAAAACACTTCTGCACATGGTAACTTTGAGCCTCTGATTTTGGGCTGCACAGCAGAAACTCCCCCCTTTTTCCAGGCCTCCAACTCGCTGCTGTTTTGCTTCCATTGCCTGTGGGATATGATGTTGCTGCCAGCTTGCTGGCACAGGCTGAAGTGCTTCAAGTTCAGCTCAACAGCTGTTGACTCATTCATGAAGTATCAATCCCAGGTCTGGAAAAGCAAAATGCTCTTGTGGAATGGTTTATTAAGGACAGAGAATGTCACTCCAAGGAGCTGCACCAGGTCCCCTGGCCACAGCCTTATGGCCACACTGGGTTGCCCATCATCAGATCAAAGGCTGCTAATTGTTCCCCCATGCTTAGGTACTGCATGGTAACAGGTACCGAGGTCAAGCAGCTGTAGTCCCTGAGTTACAGCACAGCAAAAACTGGTCTACAATACCCTGACATATTTCTTCAGTAATAGTACAGATAAGATCTCCTTGAAACTCTAGTTAATGACTGGGCATCTTACAACTTCTCTGTCAGCTTTAGCACAGATGGTTAAGTAACTCCTGTAGCATCATAAAACCCATGAGAAACCCATTCAGAAATTAGAACTGGGGCAAAGTGCTCTTCTCTGCTATAACATGCTGGACTGAAGATGGTCTGAGCTTTCCTTACAAGAGTTTTTTGATGTACACATAATCTGAATTCCTTCACCTCTCCTTAAAGCCATGAGCAGTAAATCAGTGAGTCTTCTGGCCCACCTTCGTCAGGAGCTTATCCAACACTGTACAACTATTTCATCACCAAATCCAGACTTTCAGGTCCCAAAAGACATTGCACTTTGCAGGGAGATGATACACTGAGAAATTCATCCATGGTTTCCACTTGCTCATTTTGGGAGCAATAAAACAGCTGTATTCAATTACTTAAACTGTTGAACAGTGAGGTAGAAGGAAGTGACTTACACCCGTATTTAGAAACATGAAGTCTGCTCAAGAGATCAGTTAGGGAGATGAATTTACAGCTGACAATATCATCAAACAGGGGTTATTTATCTCCTATTAACAGCTCAGAAGCTCTAGCACGTCAAAGTATGAGGCAGAGCTTTCTTTTTAATTTCTCCACTGACTGACACTCATTCAACAAATCAATCCAATTCTTTGCCAACTCATCCAGCTGTTTGACACAAGTGTGACCCCTCCCCCTCATTAGAGGGGACTTTGCCAAGATATATTGCTGTCATAATCAGGGGTTTGGAATTGCCATTCCCTCTCGCAGAGAAAGGCCGAAATCTTTGGATGAAAGCAAACAGTGTAGCTATATGCTTAAACCAGGGCAAAGAGCTTCCACTAAACACAAGATTTCATGAAATCGAGACATTATTTTAAAAATGGTCGATCTACTCCACACAATTTCAAAGATCAGAAGTCTTTCCACACTGCTTTATTGATTACTTAGAGCCAGACTGATATATTTAACAAAAAAATCAATGGGAAAAATAAAGGACTGCCTATCTGACTCAGAGGAAGAATTTCATCCATGAGATAAGAGACCCTAATGAGGCAATTCAGTATTCAAAGGGAGCTATTAGCAGTGAAGGAATGAAGTGGTTGTGTAACAAAATTATGAGAACTGAGTGCAGATGGAGGAAATGGTGTTTTGTAAATTCAGAATCCGGGAATTATTTTTTTTTTTTTTAATCTTTAAATACTTCATACAGATATGCTGTCTGCAATATTTAGCATGATTTAGGGTCTCATTCGTGGCCATTTTTTCCCCAGATGGGGCAGCTGCAAAAATATGCTTGAAGCCAGTAGAAGCACTTGCACACAATTACAGATCACTTATTCATACGGGCATGCCCAGTACTTCCTCTTGTAAGAGTCAACACTTTTGAGACTCCAGTGCTTCCCCCAGCAAAACAAACAGCTGAAAGAGCCTGTGGACTGACACAGCTATTATTTGTAGCTCCATCTGGACAAGAAATGCTGCCTGGTGCTCATGTTTTTAGCCTGAGGGTGGAGATAAGGATAGGAACTGGGCAGGGCAGCAGTCTGTCCTACCAGCAAACTCCAGTTGATTGCAGATTTAGAGGGCTTTACCTGAATGGAGAGAGCTTGGTGCCCACAGCCAGCCTGACCATAGGTGAGGCATGAGTGAGGCATCCTGGCTGCCACTGCCATGTCTTACTAATCCAAGTAAAATCAGGGCTCACATCCACCTTCTCCTCCACCCACCTCAACTCCTGAGCAAGAGACCTGCAAGAACATGGCACAGCTCTGCTAAATACGAGCCAGATTGAGTTTTACTGGGAAGCAGTTGAACGGGTAGGGAATAGCCTTGATCTACCATCTGCTAAAGCTTAGAAAACACACCTTGTCAGGTTCAAATCTTCACATTTACTTGGGCAACCAACGAACTGCAAGCAATGTATGGTCTAGGCACAGTTACTCTAAAGGTCTATGCACAGAAATCACACTCTTCTTCCACATTATGAGTGTAAAAAGCTCCCTCAGAGTCTCCCCAGCCCTCCACTGCAGACTGTGGCCACTACTACAGTTCACCTCACCACCCTGCTTTGGGCTTTTATTACAACACCACCATATTTAGCACAACTCCTTATCTTACACTGTCTTCAGCATCCTTCTGCTTGATGATTTCTATAGGATTTGCAGCTTTTCTAACACTTTGCAGGAATTCAACACAAACCATCTTTTCCTGGTCAGCAGAACATAGCTTTTATGGTTGAGAAAACTGGAAGTCTGTCCAGCTTTTATCTCCTTCACTATAGAAACTCCACTAGATCTTAGCTGCTGACTAGATTCTAAGGTTTATAGCCAGACCCAATGCTAAATTAAATTACTAAACTTCTTATTAAATTAATTAAAACTCTGTGAGTGACACTGCATAGATGACTGAAACATCTGGATTAGTAAGTCTCCCTGATCAGTATGGAAAAAAATGATTGCTAGAACATATAGAGAAAACAGGATGTAGCAAGGGGACAGGCTGCTGGAAGAGACAGAAGGCAATTAAGAAATACCCCCTGAACTATAAAAAGAGGAAGGGGCAGAATTTTTGTGTGTCAGAATCAGGATCAGACTTTGGCATTTTCCTTTAGGATGGTACTGAGAGATCTGAAGCAGAGAGATGGTTTTGGGAAATTTAAAAAATACAGTAACCCTTCCCCCCTCACAAAAAAAAGACCCAGCAAAACCCCCTAAAAACCCTACTGAATAAACAAAACAAACAAAAATACCCAGCACCCAAACTATACAAACTTCCCCCCAAAACTGCTTAACAACCCCCACATATTTCTCTTCTCTTCACCTGGGTAGTTTTGCCCCTTTACAGATGCCTGGCAGTTTATTCCATGGCCCAGTGGATGCCCTGTGTGGAATACTGGATGACAAATCACATCCTGAGATCAGGCTGTGTGGATTTCAATTATTCTGTTGGGAGGACATTGATTACAACTGCTGTGAAACTGCATTTATTGTTTGGGCTCAGCTTGGCTCTGCTTGGAGTTTTTTTGATCTGCAGAAATTTTGCTTCTGGTGATGATTTATTCTGATTTTTCTCTTTTTAATCATAGCTATGCAAATGTTGCATGGCTATGGAGTAGAAGAAAACTCTTTTCAAAGAAAAATAACTGGTTAAAAGACAAAAACCAAAGGGTAAGCATTCACAGTGGAGAGAGATCATCAGCTGATTTCCTCAGGGAACTGTGTTGAGATTCAATCCACTCATAAATAAATGGCAAAAGGTGAGAAAGTTTCTGCTGATAAAAAAATTATTCAAGCCAGTAAGAATGAGGGCAGATTAGGCAGAATTGCTAAGGGGCCATGTAAGATCTGGTGAAAGTGCAATTAAAGAAAGAATGACAATTTAGGTAATAATGCACATGAGAAAAAAACTGTTTTAATTTCACACAGGAAATGATGGACTCAAACCTGACAATTATCATCCAGAAACAGTAATTTAGCATATCCTCATTTTAGTACCATTCAAACATCAATTCAACAGGAGGCAAAATAGGAAGAAAAAAAAAAAAAAAACAGAAGAAAAAATAAAATACATATTACCGAGAACAAATGAACAACACAGAAAACCTAATTATGTGATTGCATGAATCTATGTCTCTCCCACATCTTCAATATAGCCTGGGGTTCTTATTCCTTTACCTGAGGAAGGCTGGATCACACCTAAAAACATGAAGAGAAAGGCAACTACAAGGACCTCAGCTACAGAGCAGCTTCCACACATGGAGGGATATTCCTGTGTTCCTTTGATTTGGAAAGGAGTTATTTTAGTGGAAGTAGGACACTGACGCACTAATCAAAAGTGGCCAGGATCAGATAGACAGGCATCAATTATCCACCATCTCTTCTAATACAAAATGTAAGGCCATAAAATGAAGAGAGAAGGAGGCCAGGCTCAAGTTGAGGTAAAGGAGATTGTTCTTGATGCAACAGGTGGTCAGTGTGTGGAAAGCCTTGCCAAGGAATGCTATTGTTGCAAATAGGAGTCCAAGAAAAAACCACGCTTACTTTAAGAGATGTACTAAAGAGAAAAAGGATTTGAAAAAACAAAAAAGTCGGCAGAAAATCGTATTTTTGCCTGTCCTTCAACCATCTGCCAGTGGGCGCTGTTGGCAGAGGATCCCGGGGCAGGTGACCCTTGCTCTGAAGCTGTGTGTGGCTCTGCTGTCTTGCAGCTCTGCCCTTTTGTCCTGTACTCCTGCTGGGTGACACAGTACACTCCGGCTGTTGGTTTTGGGATGGATCAAATGTCCTATTTTTATACACATTAATGAATAAAAATTGAATTGTTTTCAAAAGCTCATCTTCCCCTACTGTGAGGGCTGCAGCACAGGCCCAGGAGGGACTTTACCTCATGCTTGAAATGTCTGGCAAACTGTTTTGTACAGAGCTGACGATAATGAATCCAGCAGCTCATTTTCCTGAGAAACAGGAGCTCACCATTCCTTTGTCCAGTAGGAAATTCATGGATAAAATGTTCAGCTTTGCAAGGACTTCAAAATGAAAGGATTTCTACTTAGATATAAAAGCCATCTGAGTCAATAAGCACAAAGCCTTTTAACTCTTCCACTGCAAGTATCCATGAAGGAGTTTTACCTCATCCTCTAGAACTTCCTTGGTAGAAGAATCACCCATATTCTGCTTCCTCAGGGATAAGCATAAAGTCTTTACCTGTGAGGAAGCTGGACATAAACAGAGATGCCACACAGATTGTCAAGACTGAATAACATGAAAATGATGCATAAAGCAGAGTCAGTGCCAGTTTTCCAACTCTCTCTTTGAGGGTGAAAGGGTTTCTATTGGAAACAAATTAATGACTGAACAGCAGTGAGGCAACTTTCAGAAGGGTTCTGCAATGCAAAATTAAAGTGAAAATGTTGGCAGAGCTTCACTTGGATAGGGCTCTATCAGAATACATCAAATAAAATATGTCTTACCTTCTCCTTCAAGCTCTGACTGTTCCTGGCCTGACAGGGAATTAGTGAGACATTTCTATCTGCTGAGTTATATATTACTGAAATAGTCTTGTTATAATTTTTGAAATGTTGTTCACAGTTTTAGACATTTTCTGACTTAAATTCAGTGACAGTCCTGCAAAATCATTCAAAACCAAATGGCCATAATATGTTCTGCAGACATATAAAATACCCTGAGGAGAGAATTAATGGGAATGAACATAATACGGCCTTTTGAGGAGAGTGAGATGTAGTATATATCTTATCTTAGCACATTTTAACTAACTCCCTGAAGGTTCTTATCGTTGGAAAAGGTTTTGTTTAGGAGAAAGTCTAGTTGAATTCAAAAGGACACTCTAATTTTGTTCTGCTCCTCTAAGAAGAGTATTGATAGATTTGTTCTCTGCTATTTTGGGAGATTTTTTGATCTCTCCTGATCTAGCAGAGATCCTCTAGATGTTGGATAATCTTCAATAGCAATACTGCAGAAAAGAGGGACTAGAGTATTTAGATTTCGAGCAAAGATTAGGATGGCCTTCTTTTCAGATCTCTTTCTGTTCCCACACCATCACTCTTTCATTTGTACAGTTAGGCATCACTAAGAACCTGATTGTCAGGGAAACAAGTGGAATATATCTCCAAATAAAGGGTCCCAGGAAAGGCACGACTGTCAAAATACAGCATCACATCTACCCACACAGGAGTCCAACAGAGTCTTCCCTTCCAATCCAAGGAAGATCTAGGAACCCTCAATGATGTTCTACAAAGACCAAAATCACCTTTTCAGGAACACTGTGGTCTCAGATCAGCTTAGACCAGTGCTGAAATAACACCTTTCTGAAGTTTAGCAAGTCATTATCACTAAATCATCCGAGACATTTAAAAGCCATCTTTGAAACACTCCTCTTTTCTGCCTTTTTATAGAAGACAGTAACTCATGAGCAGGTGTAAGAATGGCACAGGGATCCAGAGCACTCCACCAAATTAATGTGGCCTTGCAGGAGTCACACTGAGCAGGAGAATTCTTGCTTAAGACAGCTTGGATGTCTCTTTTAAGCTCATTTATAGGATGCACTGCAGAAAGTTTCAGTATCGACTTTAAGCATTGCATTTTTTATCAGTCTTTTCATAGATGTGCCTGTAACCTGACTTCAAAATCAAATCCAGGGAAAATCAGGACTCTCAGGAGTGTTGCCTGTGTTTCACGTACTCCTCTACCTGCCATGCATCAGATGAGCTCTGCTGTTCATGGCCACCATCATTCAGGTGGTAGCCACACTGGTTTAGGTTACATGGTTTCAGCTTCATGCTCCAAGTACTTTTGCACCACCACAGTTTGGGAAATGCAGACAAGAAACAAGAAACTGCAGGTTTCAGTCTTGGATGTGTGATCTGCCAAGTGGATTTCACTGGCTTTTTACAGGCATGTAATATTAGAAAAGTATACACTTTTTAGTTCAGCCAATGATTTCAACATCCTGACCCCAGGAGGCTTCCAGAGTGAAAATACTGAAGTTCAAAAGAAGTATCTGGATTAGAAATGTTCTGAGCAGGCAGCAAGGGGAACACTCAGTACTGTCCACACAAATATAGGAGTGAAACAGAGAGAAAATCCATTCTCTGAACTGGCCTCTGTACTCTGGGGTCTGACTGTACCCAAGCAAATCCCTCCTTTGAGTGGTGGATCACTTTGACACTACTAAAGAAAGGATATTGTATTCCAGGTCTTACACACCATAGGGTTCTGGAAGAGCGTCCCTTCACTCTTCACGTCCATGACTCACAGTATAAGACAATCCCAGCTGTTAAATACACCTCAACATGCAAAGCTTACCATGCTGAGATCTTTCCTCAGCATGTTCTTGTCCCTGCCACACTAGCTGGCACACAGAAACTTAGACATAAAAAAGGTGAGAGGAAGGGAAAAAATCCTATAGGATTCTTTCCAATTATATCCTACGGAGAATACATGCAAACTCTAGTTTTGTGCAGGAATTACGTCTCAGGAGGAGCAGCATCCTGAGTCTAGCACCAAGTGTGTTTTATCCAGCTCCAATTAAAATGCTGGGAGTTTATCATCCACTGAACTCAGTGCTTCAGGCAAAACCTCTCATGAGGCTGCAAAATAAATCCAACAGGTGAATGGTATATTGCAAAACTCCTTTATGGATCTTTTCACAGTCATGGCTATCCATGTCTTGGACTGAAAAGCTGCTGTATTTCTTCTATGATCACCTGTCAGGTGGATGAAAGATGAAACTTGTCAGGACCTTAACATAAATTATTTCTCAAAATCTGCAGAGGGTTGTGGAGAATTTGAACTTAATCACACATCTATTCTAGACTGTTTGAAGAAGTGGATGTTGGGATGACTTCAGGATTCATTTGCTCTAGAGAAGCTGTTTCCTACCTTGCACATTCCAAGCCTGATTTCACTGCTCAATGTCATAGATAAAGAACTCATCACTTGGAAATAGTTTATAAAGACTATTTTTATTTTAGGAATAACCCTTAGAAATTTGATGTTAGATTTATAGTTTCAATTTTTAACTTCTTTTTAGCACTTCCCAGTAATTTTGGTATTTTTTGCATAATTTTTTTCCATTTTTCAGAGCGTAGTTATTATGCATCATAGTAATAAACTGATGATTACTTTTATAGGGAGGGGAAATGAAGGAGAAAGGGAAGAGAAAAGGGGGAAAGGGGAGAAGGGGAGAAGAAAAGGGGAAAAGGAAAAGAAAAAGGGAAAGGGGGGAAAAAAGGAGGGAAAAGGGGAAAAAAGGAGAAAAAAAGGAGGGAAAGGGGAAAAGGGGGGAGAAGGGGAGAAACAGGGGAAAGGGGCCCTTAATCCCAGTCCTGAAACAACACTGGGATTCTAGGAGGGAAGTGTCTCAGGTAACACCACCTCAGCAACACACTAAGAAAATAAACCAGTATTCAAAAACTATGTCAGTACACTTCCTTAAATTAGGTTCTACACGTGCTGAACATGTTTCCAGCTCTGTCCTTCTGCAGTAGTGGCACAGGTGGGATTCACCTGACTCCACAGTTCCCTTCTGCACAGGGAGTTTCCCTCCCAGCCCAGTGTAAGGGCAGGCTTAGGGACATCTACAAGTCCTGGCAAGTACAGTGCAAAAATGAAAGCAGACAACCACGGGGAAGTTTGTTTGTCCATACTCATTAATTAAAGGAAGATAACAGAATAAGTGACAGGAGAAGAAGTGATGCAGAATTTAAAAAACTACTGAACAAGACAAGGTCAATAGGAATTAAGCAAATTATCTTTGTTCAGAATTGCTATTTTCTTCACTGATTGCAAGCTTTTAGCTTATAAGCCCTTGTTCAGCTGCCTGGTAACAGAATAGCAGACTCCAGGTACTGCAGCTTGCCTTGCCATGATTAAACTGGAGGCCCTGCCAAGAGTTTGGTGTGATAATAGAACAGCCCGACTGCACCTGTGGAAACAACACAACTGCCCAGCCATGTGCTGCAGCCGAATAAAAGCAGAGAATTTACACCAATAGGTCAGGTCACGAGTAAGTTAGAAGCAGGGCTTGTTCCTACTGTTGTTTTATGGCCACTTTGATTGATTAATTTAATGGTTGTAGAGAGGACTCCTCTGTCAGCCTCTCAACCCTATCTATTTCACTCTTTCTGACCAAGCTTTTCACCTTTTTACTATTTTGGCAGCTGTTAAAAACTACAAGGTGCTGATGAGAATAAGAGAGAGATGCCAGACTTGCACTAACTACCCCATCTGCTTCCTGCAAGCAAGATGAATGAGAAGCACCGACAGTATTTTCAGCATGAAATATTTATCACTCAACTGGTGCTATCAGAGAGACAGCCTGAAAGGTTTCCTGCATCTGGAAGTGCAGTATAATCATTTCCAGAGTACAGTGGCAGGTGTTGAATGCCAAAGAAGTACAAGACTGGGATCCACACTTGCAAGGCATCTGCTACTTTCACAAAGCACAGTCACAGCTCTTCAGGTTTTGTTTTGCACTGATATATTGGCATTTTGCCCTTGTTATTTATGAGTTGAGTTTCTCCTCATATGGGGTGCTCTGAAGGGGAAAATTGTACCAGCCTTTTTGATAAAAAACCAGAAAAATAAGGCAAGTCAAATTCTGAGTCCTTGATGAAGAGATTAACCTCTGCTCTACAGCTTGCATAGATGTTTCAGAATCCAGACCTTTCACTCACATCCACAAAGATCTCCCTGACTTTAAACTTCATTAGAACAGTTGACAAAGAGCCCAGAGGAGAAGGGTGAGGCAAACATCAGAATATAAGACTAAAGGACTGAAATTTGGTTTCCCAAATGACTCAGTCAAGCTCTTCTGCACATTCACAATTCAAAATGAAGGCCTGTACAACAGCAAATTATGAATATTTTTGAGAAGCTGGCTATCAGATTAGTAAGGAAGCTTTGTACAGAATAAAGGGTTGACCTGCAAAATTCAACTCTATGTCCATGTACAAGCCTTTCCTAGAGTTCAGCAACACCCAGTTTCAGGACCGGGCACTCGTTTTTTCTTCCCATCAAGGGAGGCATCCGTTCCATCCTTTAAATTTCAAACTGACTCTGGTACACAAATTTAAGGATCTCATATCTAGTGCTTTTATTTAGGCATAACCATAGCATTCTTCCCTTGGCAAAACTACTTCCAGGTCTGTATTAAAGACAGCAAAGAAACTATTTTGGTTAACATTCAATAACTTCTTCAGGATACAGGGACTGCTAAAGTAATTGCATTTATTTTATTGCAGCAGCAAAGGAGGAGTAATGCAAGTAGGGTCTGTAAATATTCACCTTTAGCAAACCTGTCCAGCACATGCAAGTGCTGCATCAGATTGCAACAATGAAAGTGTAATGTATGCATCAAGAGAGATCATTCAGTGGTGTTTGAGCCTCATTTGCAGTGTTAGATCCACTTTAGGACAGCACATTTCATTCTGACAGTAAGAAATAACTGAAGAGGAACAAAACATGGTGGGAGAGTGGTTTCATTGTGGGTTATATGTTGCCTGACACGCTGGGAACTCCTTGGCCAAAGAATGCACTCCCAAACACACAGCACCTTATCCTTGCAGTGCAGGGCTCAGTGAACAGCTCTGCTACAAGCCATGAGAATCATCAGAACAAGGAAAAATTCCCAGTGACCCTGTAAATTTCTGCAGAGTTGATGACTTTGACACTTGGATCCAAAACTCTTACAGAGAATGAGCGCATCAGTAGCACTGAGCACTGGCACAAGGCACTTGAGGTTCACCTCTATTCACTTCCCAGAGCACAGAAGGAGGAATCAGAAATTTCCCAGAGTATTTTTCAGGTGACCGTATTTGAAAAGCAGACAAGTGTGATGCAAGTCATGCTAAACACAAAGCTACTCCAGTAACAATACACTCTCCATTGCTTTTAACTTCACTGGAGTCTCACAGAATTTAGCAATAATCAAATTGTTTCAAAGCAATCAGTCAGCAGAATTTCCAAACCCTTTTGACTACAAAACACTCACCTGCATTTTGTCAGGGAGACCTGAAAAAAATGGCAACTAAAAGCAGTATCACTGTGGATCCCATAATTCTGGAAACTGACCCATCCATCAAGCTATAAAATAAGACACAGAGCAGGAGAGACAGTTACATAAATCCATTGACAGCATTGTCTGAAGAATGGGAGAAGAATGTCAGCACTTCTCGAGTTGGATATAACAGCCATGAGAAAGTGGCCACAGATAAAAACAGAAGTGGACAAGTAAATTAATATTAACATGGGGAGAGTGTCCAATGCCTGTTACCTTGCAGCTCTTTATGACTATGTAAAAACAGGAGGAAAGGTTACACCGGGACTGGCATGGCTTTGAGAGCCAGCTGTGAGTACACTTGTTTTAGACCAGGGTGAAGGCCAAGTGAGCTGGAGTGTGCCTTCAAATCTGAAAAGGAAGACAGAGGAATTAGCATCTGGATTTCTGCAATGTATCTGAATGTCTTTCAAAGTTTCCTCTCCTCATTTTTTGTTTTTCACTAATTCCTGATGACCCAGACTGCTTACTACCCTAATGTGTCAGATTACAGAGTGTCAATTTTGCCTTGGTTTGAAAAACTGTATTACACCTCCGTTCCCCATACTGCATTGCTTGCTTGTGACCCAGTATTTGGCACAGAGGCCAATATCTGCAGCAGGATGCTTTCCTGATGAAACAAGGATTTTATCCATAACAAGGGCAGGATTAAAAACAGATCTTGCAAGGAACAGCAGATACCCTTTGCATGTCCACAGAAATACTTATAAGAAGATACTCAGCACCAAATAAAGAAATTACAATAAAATACACTACACCGGGGGGCGATGGTTGTTTTTTAAAAACGCTGTTTCAATATCTGAATTATAAAACACATTAAGGGAGTGTAAGTAGAATCCATACACAATTCAGGATACACAGTGAATTCTTCTTCATTTCTAGATGGAGATTTTAGGTATTAAATGGCAAGTGCCAGTCAAGAAATTACACATCTGCAAGTTCACTTGAGATGAAGAATTTTGCCAGACACCACTCTCATACGAAGGCAGCAAGTAGGTTCTATCTGCCTGGTCTCTGAATTCAAAGGGAAAAGACAGTTAAATGATTCCTTCAGCTCTCTGAAATGGCTCAAATTAATTCATGTTTCAACTTTCTTCTAGTGCATGATAAGATGCATGCAGTGAGGGATGAATTAAATGAGGAAAATGCGAAGGACTAATTATAACACTGCACACTGACGAACAGCAAAGGAAGAGATTATCTAAGCGCCACAATCATCTGACAGACCTACATTTTTTCTCTCTTATTAACAGAAAACCCAAACACTGTGATTTGTCAAGTGGTCCAAATCAGCATCATAATGCTTCTCACACAGCCTCTTGGCCATTTGAAAAGAGAATTAAAGTTTGTTGGGAAAGAACTCAGTCATCACTGGTAGAGTATGTCCCAAATACCATAAATCAGAAATCAAAGTCATGTTGTTATCCCCACAAGCAAGATCGGGCACATACCCCAAAAAAATCACTTGGTCCAGGTCACCTACAAATGAGTTTATAACAGCCAGTGAAACCAATGTCCTGCATCTCTAAGTCCTGTGCTTTTTTTGCAAGGGAGTTTCATTACTTTCTATGTATTATGGACTTCAAGAGGAAAAAAATTTAAAAGGGGAGCAGGACACACAATATAAACCAAAGCAAACCCACCAAAAATACCTAAAGGGTTTTTGATTTTAAAAAGGCACAGCACCTATACTTGCAGCTCCCTGGAGTTTCAAATGTGCCCTCTGGCAGCTCCCACTATTTGGGCTATGCTGAAACAGCTCATGAAAGTCACTCACTCCCTGTCTCAAAGCTCATGACTTGAAGCTCATTTTTACCTTTCTCAAGCTGCCCACCTCCCAACACACCTCCAGCTGCACTCCTTTCCTTGAAATCTTATGTGCTCTTGTTTTCCATGACTGTTTCCTCTAGGTTTAACTTTACACACCTGCCTGGGCACCTCTGATGCAGCCATCAGCTCTCATGCTCCTTTTCTTCTCCACTGGATCAGGTCCCATAGTCCTGAAGCTGAAAAATGTGAGTGAAACATGATCAGACTGATGAACAATTCAGATTTCTTCAGGATTTTTGGGAATTGGTCTGCACTCCCCAGTGTACTGGACAAGAAAACTACATGTCCTGCTTACATCTCCACTCTGTAGCTAGCATGACATCAGCTCCCTTTAATCCATTAGCAAGCCTGTCAACGGCGTTGTGCAGGTGCTACTAGATATAGCCAGTGCACCAGTATTTAATAGAAATTAAAATTTATCACCCTCTCCACTAGCACCACCTCACTTAAAAATAAAATTTTACAATGCCAATTGCATGAGCATCACTTAAAGTGTCTCCTTCCTGACCTTGACATTTTATCACAAGACAGCAAAACAAACCTCTGAGAAAAGTTAGGAATAATTAACGTGTGTTTCTGGGGAGAGGGTCTCTGTGAATAAAGCACATAAAGCACACCCCCTCCACTAATACCAGCTTAATCTTTAATGAATTCTTTGGTTGCAGCAGAACTCCTCTGTATTATTAATAAAGGTTTATTTTTATTAGAGCATGTCCTCCAGCCTCCGGACCACATCCAAGACACTAAAATCACATAAGAGTAGCTTTGAGAAACACGTTCTGTGAGATGGTCCCTGCCTACCCCAAGGCACGACTAAGCTAAACAGTGTGGAAGGACAGCATTACTCTCACATTAGCTCTGAGCAATGAGGGTTTGGATTCTCCTACTTATTTTTATGGAAATTACATATGAAATTATTCATTTGGGGTCATGTAGAAAGGCAGTGGCAGAAGCAGAAACAGAACCTAGAGTTAATTCCCAGCTCATTTCTTTAACCTCCCTTCCCTTTACAGTCATCTTTTGAGATTCTTATTATATCTATCAAAAACATGTGACAAGAACATGCCAAAACTATGTGCATATTTCTATGTGTTAAACAGAAGAGAAATAAGACATTGAACAGATCCAGTAATCTGCAAACCAGAGATTTTCTAAGCTCTTCCCAAAAGCCTTTCTCCCTTGGAATCCCATGGATGTTCTCTATGGGGGTCTCTGCAGGACGTGGTCTGTGGAGCACTGCTGTATCTTCATCCTGTAGGGTGGCTACTGTCCTTGGTCACACCTTGCCCAGACCATGGTCACCGGTCCATTGCTTTTGTTTATCAGTGCTGCTGGAGCCACACAGCACTAGAAGAGACCCTGGTGCTCTGTGCTACCCTCCCTGAGGCATTCTCCTTGCATTTGAAACAAACCAGGATCATTTTCCCACACCTCTCACTCTGCTGCCCACAGTTTGGGTATTTTTCTACGTATCCTTTGTGATGTCTTTACTCTTGAATGACAAGATCAGGACTCCACCATTCCTACTTGTCTCCTAGATTAAGTTTGCTTACACTTGAGTATTTGATATTGCATATATGGTTGTTTTAGCCCTTCTCGGGGTACTGCGACCACCTTGCTCTCTGGAGACAATTCCTCAGAGTTGCCTTTTTATCTTCCTAAAACCTCTCCAGTGTTCCAAGCTCATCAGAGGCAATTTCAGCACTCCCAGCTCTCTGGAGAAGTTAGTTATCTGCTTCAGTAACAAAGTCAAAATCACAAGAACACCACATTATATGTGTACGGTCTTGTTTTGGTCAGGGTCACAAAAATCACACAGAAGCACAGAATGGGTCAGGTTGGAGAGGACCACAGTGGGTCATCTGGTCAAACTTCCCTGCTCAATCCCAGAGCACGTGGCACAGGACTGTGTCCAGGATTTTGAATGTCTTCAGCCAGGGAGACTCCACAGCCTCTCTGGACAACCTGTTCCAGTGCACGGTCACCTGCACAGTAAAGAAGCTCTTCCTCATATGCAAGTGAAACTTCCTGTGCATCAATTTCTGCCTGTTGCCTCCTGCTCTGTTGCTTGGTAAGAAAACAGCCTGGATCCTTCCTCTTGGCACCCTCCCTTCAGATACCGACAGACATCGATGAGGTTCCCCTCTCTTCTTGAATGGGCCCAGCTTCCTCAGCCTTTCCTCAGAAGGGAGAAGCTCCAGCTCCTTAATCACCTTCACAGCCCTCTGCTGGACCTGCTCCAGCAGCTCCATGTCTCTCTTGTGCTGAGGAGCCCAGAACTGGACACAGCACTCCAGATGTGCCTCACCAGGGCTGAGCAGAGGGGCAGGATCACCTCCCTGGACCTGCTGGCAAAATTTTTCCTAATGCACCCTGGGATACCTTTGGTTTTCTTGGCCACCGAGACACTGCTGGCTCTTTTTGTCCGCCAGGACCCCCAAGTCCTTCTCCACAGAATTGCTCCCCAGCAGGTCACCCCCAGCCTGTGCTGGTGCCTGGGGCTGTTCCTCCACAGGTGCAAGACCCTGCATTTGCCTCTGTTGAATTTCAGATCCTGCTCCACTGCTTCAGACACTAATCTCACACAGTATTACTTCTGATCTACTTTCTGAGAAAGAGAATAAAGGAGACTTCTTGTTTAGTT
The DNA here is from genome assembly GCF_009819655.1 of Sylvia atricapilla. Lineage (NCBI taxonomy): Eukaryota > Metazoa > Chordata > Aves > Passeriformes > Sylviidae > Sylvia > Sylvia atricapilla. The sequence continues at coordinate 95,740,173 of NC_089142.1, forward strand.
CTTCATTTTGATTTGTATGGTCAGCTCACTACTCAGTCCAGCAATTACTTCCCCTGATGCCTTGCTTAGGCAAAAGTCTCTGTCAGGAGTTATAGCTTTACATGCATCACTTAAATAAATGCACTCTCAAACCACAAGAACCATGCTACACGCTTAAATAATGCATTTATCTAAGCAATAAAGCATATAATGTATGTTGGCAATTTTCAATGCAAACATGGGCCTCACATCACAAAGACATCTTTTCTTTATATGATTTATACCATAAGAATACTCTCTCTTAACAACATCTTATACCACTAATCCCAAACTGGTCATCTGAAGAAAAATCTTCAAGTAGTTGACCGTTTTTATTATGTTGCTGAGTTAAAGAATAACCCACCAAAATCAAAATTAGGATAGTTCAAGCCATCGAGTCCTGCTGAACATTTGTAAGAATAAAGCAATTTTAAACCTGCATTGACTATCTAAACCTCTGGTACTAAAGATAAAAATAAATTTTCTCCAACTCTGAGTGCATTGGGTTACATCTGGAAAAACTGAGACTGGAATGTCCTTGAAGCAAAATGTCAGAGACTCGCCATTCTAATCCCAAAACCAGTTCCTATTTCATAGGAAAATCAGAGCCTTGCCTCCTAAATATAGATAATTATTCTCAGGAATAACTAAAGAAGTGCCCTGCATAGACTGCAAGTCAAAATGGGAAATGCTATTTCAAATTTAGGAGAGACAAGCTCGTAAAGGTTTAGATAGCATTAGCTTCATGATTCTGCTTCAAATGGCTTTTTGCTGTTTGAGACAATAAACGATTCTAGTCTGCACATTAACAAGATAATAAACTACAACAGCATTTTACCTTGTGTTCTTCATTATTCTGTGTGATTGAGAGTCAAAGGTACCAAGACCAGAGGGAAGAAAGGGGTTTTTGATCTCAGGAGTTCTCAGCACATTGACCTCTTCCCACTGACAAAGGACAGCAACATTTCCCACCTCCTCAGAGCTCGCTTTACACCTCTTCACTTGTTCATGGGGTTGCTCTCAGCTGTCTTGACTCAAGTTTGCTTTGGGTCTTAAGGTGAGACAGGTCTTGCCTATCAGCCCCTCGCCATTCCAAGGAGTGACATCCCGCACTTCCCTGGCACAGTGTTTATCAAAACATGCATCATGAGCAATACATTGCATTTTCTGTTACATTTTACCTTGAAATACAGGAAATCTCTAGATTTGGAAAATGTATCAGTCTAATTCAGCTAGTGCCCAAGAAACAAATCATACAATACCCATCTTTTACTGTAGTAGCCTCAAAATTCTGCCTCAGCTCTCAAAGGATACTGCTAGACAGATTTCCAGAATGCACACTGGGGACAAGAAAAGCACACTGCAAAACCCATGTATTATTTTTTATTATCAGAATTGATAAAATCTCGCTGCTAGTTTTATAGTAGACCATTAAAGCCATAAAAAACCAGGGAGACAGCTGTGTGTCAGTGTTTGGGCATTGAGTTCACAGTATGGGATATGCAAGCAAGCACATTACTACTCTGGTCTCAAAGCTCACAGCAAAATAGCATCCTACAGACTTATCTGTCAAGCTGCAAATATTTCTTTTACAGCTACCCTGAACTTTTTCTAGTGTATTGAGCTTTTGGATGGGGCTGCTCCTAAAAATATTGGCTAATGACTTCTAGCACCCTCTTTTAAGTAAATGTCATTAAGCAAAGAGACAGACGCTTTACCAGGCACAATATTGTCTTTTTAAAAGCACATAGATCTGTTTCTGAATTTTCAGTGTGCTTTATAGATTAAGGACAGAAAATGCCATCTGCTAATCTGCTTCTGCTGCACACAAAGAACCACTGCCTGGGCTGTTTCTGATGGTTTGGGGTTACAGCCTTTCTGTGCTGCTTGGGAAAAATATGTGATGCATGTCATAAAATCAGTTCCACTGAGTTCTTTGTAGCTTATCCCACAGTGCCACTGTCTGCCAGGGGGTTTCCTGCTCACCCTCAGCCACTGAAATGGCTCTCCAGTTACACACAGCACGGTAACCCAGGCAGCTGTAATGGCTTGACCAGACACTGGTATTTAGCAATGCCTGCCACGTGCCCAGCTACCTGCTGTGCTGCCAGAAGTAAGCACTTATGCAATTCCCCTCGCTCCTTGGGCTGGCCCTTTTGGTCTGGAACACAAAGAGGTGAGAAGGTACAAAACCTCAGCACTGGCAGTGCTGTCTATGGGCAGTCATCCATTTGTCAGGGAGCACATGGGCATACACACAGTTCTAGAAGAGCAATACAAGCTTTGACCACCCTGCACAAGGCCTGGGAGACCCTGGTCTTTGGCACAACTCATGTCAAGTGGACACAGCTGAAAAACCAGATAGCACTGCCTTAGGACAGCCTTAGGAAGTAGCAAATGGCTGCAGAAGGGACATAAATGTGACCTCCATTTATTTTATATGAAATGTTCAAATATTATTCCAAGAAGTACTCACATTCTGATCTTAGGCCTTGTATTTCTTAATGAGAAGTAAATCAGGCCGCCCATCTTGAGCTTCTGGTCATCACTAAGAAGTAAGAGAGGAAGAAAAAATAGAACACAGCTATGAATACTCCAGAAATTTAACTAGAGCACTTGCATCTGAAAATGGGATGGGCAGAGAAGAAGAATTATTCCTCTCATTAGTGACCACCTGAAAACCAGGCCTCTGATTTACCTCCTGCCAAGTTCTGCACATCCCTGCTTCAAAAATCTTGACCTAAAAAGCAAATGTGTATTTTTAAATAATTAATAGCATTCTCTAAATGGAATTTTCCAGCCCCAAACGAGACGTGCAGCTGAGTTCCCCTGAGAAGAGGTATTTATAATGGAAACATTGACACAACTGAAATGATGATGCACTGAGTAGCATTAAAGCTCAGCACATGCTTAGTCATCTCATTCTTCTTATCGAATTGGACCTGGTCCAGCAAAACTCCCATTGTACTTCATTGTTTGCTTGGCCTCAGTTTAAACATCTCCACAGCTTACAAAAACATACTGCCAGGCCAAATGTTTTCAATGTCCACCATTAATAAACCCCACAACTTAATACATACACAAAGAGCAGGGCCTACACCCAGCAGAAATGACTGTGCTGCAATTGCCTCTGCCCTAATGTTGGTACAGGAATCTGGGAATTTTCCTCCTGTCCAAATGACTTTGGAAGCAAGGCAAGATCCCCCAGCCCAGCCACCAGCTGCTCTGCTTTGTTCCTCCTTTATTGGCTCATGCCTGCATTTCCAAAAGGAGTTAACACCATACCTTTGGTAAATGACCTTTACATATTTAGGGCCAAAACCTGCCTTTTGCCATATATATGTGTGTATATCTATACATATATAAATGGCATTTTTTACAGTGTCGAAAGCAACACAAACTGTGTTTTTGAAGACCTTCAGGGGTCAGACCCAAACCTGGACAGCATCACTACTTTTTTTCAGCTCTCTGTGTCTCAGTAAGATTTTTTTTTCCTCCCTGCATATTGGAACAGCTATAGCCTGGACTTTTACTAATTGAGGTTTTTGAAACTGGATCTCCTACCTAAATTTTATGCTATCTGGGACAAAACTGGACTAGAACGTCCCTGAGAAGACATATGATATGCCATAAAATATATAAACCTACTTTTACCACAGACCAAATGGGCAGAATAACAAAGAGACAGCAAAAATCCAAGGACAAAAAAACTACAGGAAATAGCTGAACAAAACCTGTGATTACTTGGTGTAGAGATATCTAGATATAAGTGAAACATCTGTATCCTTGCAGGATACACAGGACATTTTCATTGATTTCCTTAAGATCAGAAGCTCATTCTCTGAAATTTCATGTTGACTTGGACACAAGCAAAGAGAAGTCAAGTGGACCTGGTGATAAAATTTAGACAGCACAAGAGAGAAATTTTCCACCAAAAAATTTACCAACCTTCAGCCAAAAATGAAAATACTCAAACCAAAACCATTAACAATGTATATACTTCCTGCATTCCTAGGATCCAGAGGAGATTCCATCTGACATTAGCTGTACCCCCCTCATCAAAATATGTCCCAACTATCTATCAGATTCATCATCCTGCTCTCAAATAGGAACTAAGGCCTTTGGGTCAGTCTACATTTGCCATGATGAGAAATGTTTCGCTTGTTTGTACAAGAACAAACACATCCTAAGAAACTCATTGTGATTCATTCATCACATCTGAGATACAATGGTAATAAAATGGTAATAAAAACTCTCTCTTTCTGAATTACAGTGTTCAGCATTTCAAAGCCTAGGAGCACAGACTCACTCTGACAGAGAACATGAGTTATCTAACCAAAAAACATCACTGGTTTATAATAATGTATTTCTATAATCTCATACATTGTAACAGTAACTCTTTAAGGTTTATCACACTGGCTGCAGGCAAGACATTTCTTGAGCGTCAGAGAAATGGAGGAAGATGAATCAGGGAACTTCTACGTCAGCATCATCTTGAATAATAAAATATATGCTGTAATATTTCCCTGTGGTATCCAGAAGCCAGTCAATAAGGAGGAAAAAACCAAACCTTCCTAACATCAGTCTTTAACACAACATTTAAATTCTATTAGTGACGCGTGTTGCAGATAAGAAAATAAATAAGCAGAGGATTAAAAAAGCACAGCCGGGCAGGTTTTACAGTGACGTAAGGCCGTGATGTTTTATTCATCTCCTGAAAAGAGCAGTAGTTTGCAGCTACCCACAGAGAGTTGTTTCAGATGCATAGGGAAGGGGAAGGACAGGATGCAGCTCAGTGATGCTGTTAAGCAGCAGGGATGCAGGTGAGGAAGTGCAAAAAATATATTCCCCCTAAATATTCAGGTGGCTTCACTGCATGTTTATTAATCAGGGCAAGAGCTATATTTTTCAGACAGGAGAACAGACAGCTGCTCTGTCAAAATCAAAATAAGGGACACTCAGGACACTGCAGGCTGCTGTTTGTGCCTGATGGCAGGCGTGTGGTGTCCCTAAGCTGTGCTGCTGCTCAGGGATCAAATGGGCAGCACTGGGACCTGCTGCCTTTCAGTACTTCTGGACACTCTGCTCTCTAAGATGTGTCCCTTGTTATGTGGCCATGGCAGGATGGAGCAGGATCTAGGCATAGCATTGACCCTGCAATGGATCCTGGCAGCGACAATTATAACTGTTTCAAATGCTGTGGGGTAAGAGAGCTGGATTTACCCTACCCATAAGTTATGCATCCTTTCCCATGACACTTATTTTTACAGAGCCATTTTCCCACACTTTCTCTAAAATACAGATGTATCCTTCAAACTGAGGGCAAATCAAGACATTTCCCAGATTTGTAACACGGGCCTGAGTAGATGTGAGAGCAGCACCCTTCAGCCAGACCACTGAAGCAATAAATGATGTCTGCTACACCATGAGATGGAGGTTTGTGGATAACTGCTACCTACATTCCCTGTGGGAAAAATGCTGTTTAAAAAACAGAGCATGCTGCAGTGGCAGAAGGCAGCACAACTTCTGGGAAGTAACATAATTTCAGAAATGATGGGCAACAAAACCTCCCACTGGGCTCAAGAGCAGCTCCTAAATCTCAGCACTTTTGAGAAACAGGCCATGCACCAAAAGCAGTCACAGACCTTTGAAGATTTCAAAATTCCAAGTCATAAGTTGAAAAATGCAGACAGTAGTAACAAAAAGAGAAATAAGAAAGAAAACCATTGCTGTGAAGGACTGGTAATAGAATGCAAGGAGGAGCTCACTGCTGATTACAGCATGAACCAATCTCCCTTGTGAAACAGAGGCAATCATATCTGTAAAATGCAGAAAAAAATACCTCTGTATCAGTTGACCTTATGTTCCACCTCAGTGATCTTCCACACTGTTTACACTGGCCACATACAGGTGTAATTGCCTGCAGGAACTTACCAGCACAATTTAATACAAAAAAAGGAAAAGAACCGGCAGGGGAAAAGCAAATGGTCATGTTGCCTCCAGACGTGTCTGCAATTCATATCCACAACCTCCCTGTCTGAGCAGCCAGAGAACAAGCTGTAACAGCAGGAGCCTTGCACTTCTACAGGAGTTCTGCAAACACAGGAACCGGACTCCAGCTGCTATAGCACCTAAGCACAGCTTTCAGAGTTTCCTGTGGCTCCTCAGCACAGAGAAGAAATCAATCAATCAATCAATCAAGTCCCTATTTCAGCCACGGCTGGCAGATTCTGGCTTCATGCACTACCAGAAGGACCCAGGCAACCTAGCCAGTTACCCAGCCATTATGTATCTATTTCTTCCCTCTTCCACACTGAAAAGACACAGTGTTCTGAGTCACTCCTTGTACAGAACCTATTCCATGTCTACTTTCATACTTGCTGCCCTTCTCTGAACCTTTTCTAGCTTTAATATATCCTTTAGAAATGAGGGGAACAGCACACTGTAATCAAAGCGTGTGTGAATCACAGATCTATACAGTGACATAGTGACATTTTCAATTTTGCTCGCTGTGCCTTTCCCAATCACTGCAAACATTTGATTTTCCTCTTCAAGTGCTGCTGAGGCACAAGTATTCCCAAATGAGTGTCCTGAAAAGTTTTATTCTATGCCACCCTTAATAGAGTGCACCACGGGCAACTGCAGAAGAATGTTATTACTTCAAAACAGGCATTTCCAAACAGATAATCCCCTACCTCTCTTTGGGTTTGTGTATAAAGTGACAATAAACATACTAATTAAAACATTCCAAGTGCAACAAGGAAAAATGCCAGATCACACTCTGCTCTCCAGCCCTAAGTTAAAAACTGTGAGGACAGAGGGGTGGTATGAATTGGCAGCTTTAACTTGCTCCACTAGCAAAAGTGAAAGCAAAAAAATGAGGTGCAGTGGGGCTTCATTCTGTGTGTTCTGCTTGTTTGCCCTTTCCTTTTCCCTTCTCTGTGCCCACACCCCCAGTCCCTTACAGGCCCCTTGCACCCCAGGCAGGACAGAGCAGCACTGTGGCACACAGGCAACGTGGGCATGGAGGCACTCCCCAGCCAAGTTGAGCTGCTCTGACCTGGGATGCTTCAGACCCAGCATCCAGCTTCCTGAAAAAAAACAACGAAAATGCTCACACTGCTGTTCCCAAGTCCCCTTACTGTGCTCTCCCATGTGGAGCATTGCATACCTGACACATTGCGATCCACCTGCAGCATCACAGGCAATTCTCCATATGGGCGCGCAGTTAACTGTAAATGTTTCTACACCACTGATGTCATCCCCTAAGAGTCACAGTCACCAAGGTGTGTGACAATTCCCAGACATGCCAATGCTATGCAACAGCATTTCATTTACTACCTTCCTGCCTCACTACAGTGGGGACTTGGTTCCCCACAGCTTGGGATATGATGGATCAGTGAGGGGTAAAATTTGGCAATTTTGCTCCAACAACCTAATAAAGGAGATAAAAGAGCATGTGACAGGAAAAGAAATCAGTTATCTGCTGAAGCATTTCCCCTCATTGCATGCAGGATCCAAAAGCAAGAGACACGGAGAGAAGAGGATTATTGGTTGAGTAAGTCCAGGAAGTGAGTGCTGAGAGTAGCACCAATAGGATAATTTGAGAAACTTCCCATTTTATCAGATTTCAGCAAATTAATGAATCTTTTGCAGAAATAGACGTTCTGCCAATGCAGCTATAGTTAACAGGTAATTTCCATTCAAAAATTCAAAAACCTGGTTTGTTAGCAAATTTCTGGCAGCCCCTACACTCCTTGCTGTTTGGGAGTTCAGGCTTCAGGACCCCAGCATTTCCAGAGCAAACAGCCATGCAGAATGTCCTCCATTCCCAAGACATCAAGGGCTGCAGGGCCAGGGAATTAGCCAGAGGGTTGTCCTATAGCATGCCACAACTCTGTCCTCTGATGGTCCCATAGTGCACTCCGATCAGATTTACTTCTCTCTGAAGGGAATTCAGTGGGGAAAAAATAATCTGCTTTCTGCTCAAAAAATCCTTCATTCTGCACATGTGCCTGCCTTGGTCCTCAATGATATAAATCTTTCTGCTTGGTTCTGGTGACAGGACTCAGGTTCTGCTGCATACTGCAGGCACATCACCTATTCCCTCTGTGTGCTGGGGTCCTCGTGGCAAGGCAAGCAAGACAGATTACAGATTTGAGGGCTGGTGTTCACAGTAGAGCAGTGCATTACTGTTAATATTCTACAGCGATCTTTTGTCCACCTTGCAGATGAACATGACCAGATTCTCAGTGACCTAATTTTCATTTATGCTGGGGTCTTTTACACAATGCAGAAGTACAGATGGGCCATAAAGCAGAAATAGATCATTGTAATTGCAGCTCAGAGTCCCTTTAAACCAGACAGAGTGACAAAAAGGGGCTTTTCTGTACAGGAGGATCTGGTCCATCGGTCTTTTTAATGCCCATAAGCAGGTGATAACAAGCTGCAGTGCACTTTACAGATGGCTGGCAGCACCTAATTCAGAGTAACACACTGTAAATAGAGCAACTACACCGTGAAGCTATCAGGTGATGTAAATCATCTGATGAATAATGCTTTTAGCAGGGAACTTTAACATGGGGTTTAGGATCAGCTCTGGGCTTTCACATATTAAATTCTTCCTAACAAATGCAAGAGTGTGACTTGGCCTTAACTGAGCTGTGAGACCAGATGGCAAGTATAAAGGAAAATGTGTTATTTACTGTCTTTTAAAATTATATATAGAGATCATTTTGCTAAAATCCCTCTGTTTTTAACCTGTTCAGGACATGAATATGAACGCCATAAAGAGAAATTATTAAACAACAGAGAATCCCAATATTGTTTCATCTGCATCCCACTTTTTGATGGGTCGTGTCTGGGATCTGATCCAATGAGACTATCAGATCATCCAGTGTCTTCTCCTTTTTATCATATTTTTCAAGACAGGATTGCTTTCCTCTTAGGTGAAGTCTGAGAAGAATATCCAAAGACAACCCCTGTATGAACGTCTCATCCACACCTACTACCAGCAGCAGTCCTGGTGCATCAGTGGACAGCTCTCCCTCCCATGCAATCCATCCCAACCTGACATTACACAGCACTGTGGTTTCTGACTGCCCATGTATTTCACCAGGAACAGTAAATGCTTTAGAAATACTCCAACTACTTCAGGTTAACCAGTTATTTCATTTTGAACTTGAGCAATACCACAACTTCATCAGAAAAAAAATCAGGTCTAAACATAACGAGAGAGAGAAACCAGTCAGATCAGATGGGGAAAAGAGTCCAGCCTGAACGTTCTCTAAAGGGAATACTGGTACCTTCAGCAAATGCCAGAGCAGCTTTTTATGCCACTGTGCAGCCTCTCCATTCAAATATGATTCTTCCTTTCACAAGCACAGTTTCTCTGTTGCCATAGCAGAAAGTGACCTTCAAAAATCAACCATGACAAGTTTTTACAGTAACAGGACCTTTGTTTTATGAGCTTAAATTAATCAGGTAATCTTATCTACTGTGGAGATGTGTTTGTGCTCTAAAGCTGTTCCTGCCTGCAGCAAGATTTGTTAAGGCCCCAGGATTTGGGTTCAAAGCTCATGAAAAGGGCATCCTCAATTTGAAAAGCCTCTTATCTGATTAATCTCACTATAAATGACAAGAACTATTTTACATTATTTGCTTATTAGAAGTCCTCTGCCCATGACATCATACCATAGTGTCAGCATTAGCAACACTTGCTCAGAAGATCTTCTCCATGTGTGTGCACCTACAGACTCCTCCCATAACCTGTGTCTTCCATTTGACACTCTCTGATGTATAAAGACACAAAGCAAGTTCGTCTTTAACAAACAGCCACAACATCTCAACCAAAGCAATTGAGACTGGATTGCAAGAAGTACTGAGAACTGGTCTTCAGCTCATCCCTAAAGCCATAATCACAGAATCATTTAGCACTGGAAAAGCTCTCTGAGATCACAGAATCCAGCCTTTGACTCACCACCACCTTGACAACCAGACCATAGCAGTAAGTGCCATATCCAGTCATTTCTTGAACTCTTCCAGGGATGATGACTCCACCCCCTCACTGGGCAGCCTGTTCCAGTGCTCAACAACCATTTCTGTGAAAAAATTCTTTCTGATGCCCCATGGTGCAGGTTGAGGCTGTGTCCTCTTGTCCTGTAGCTGGCTGCCCAGGAAAAGAGACCAAGCCCCACCTGGCTACAATCTCCTTTCAGGCAGTTACAGAGAGCGATAAGGTCCCCTGAGCTGTCTTTTCTCCAAGCTAACCACTCCCAGCTCCCTCAGCTGCTCCCCACAGGACCCGTGCTTCAGACCCTTCACCAGCTCGGTTGCCTTCTTCTGGAGTCTCTCCAGTACCTCAGTGTCCCTTCTGAAGTGAGGGGCCCAGGACTAGACACAGCACTCGAGGTGTGGCCTCACCAGAGCTGGGCACAGGGGGACAATTCCTGCTCTGGTCCAGTGCTGCCACACTGTTGCTGATCCAGGCCAGGATGCCACTGGCCACCTGGGCACATGTCAGCTCATGTTCAACCACTGTCACCCAGCACCCCCAGGCCACTGTCCCCAGCCTGTAGCTCTGCACAGGGCTGTGGCCAAAGTGCAGGACCCTGTTGAACCTCACACCCCTGCCCTCAGCCCAACTCCCTCTGCAGAGCCTTCCTGCCCTCCAAGGAGATCAATATTTCCACCCAAACTGGTGCTGTCCATGAACTTACTGAGGGTACCCTCAATGCAGATAATTGGTAATTATGATTCACATTTGATTACAACAGTAATGATAAAAGGGTTGCTGTGGTTCTTGGGGAATTTCTGATGGTGGACAAAGGCCCCCTGATCTGCAGAAAAATGTGATCTGAGAAAGTGCACAGTCAGACTAGCCTTTCTCACTTTGACTAAAATAAGACTTCACTGAAAATGAAAACCAAATTTTGACTGGATGTTCATATTTCATCTTCATATGTGAAACCTGGTAACAGATGAGGGCTGGTGTGACTTCTGATCTTCTTAAAGCAAAATCAGGTTGACAAGTAAGCCTCAGCTTCCTAAATACAGGAAGTAGTAATGTATCATTTTCAGAACATACTTTGCCTTTTGAAATTCTAAATCCTGTTGACTTTCAGTGAAAATTGTTGTCATATTTTCTTAAGCACTTAGGGCTGTATGTACCGTTTTCAGAAGTCAAACTATTATGAGCTTAAAATTATGTGTATTGATGTAAGTCCATAAAACTAAATTCCTTTAGCTCTGCTGAGAATGGATCTAAAGGATCCTAAGGCATCTCAATAGCTGTGGAAAAAATTACTGAGGAACCTACGATGCTAATGAAGTCAACCAACTGAAATATTTTATTCTCCTAATTGTCCTGTATAAATCTGACCCCACTGCCCAGGCCTTCACAAAGAAATTAACCTAGAAACCAGAATGTAGGAAGGCAGATGATGTTAAAAAACCCAACCCTCTCTTTTTCCAGCTCCACCTCATCATGCTGATCTGTTAAATCCATACATCATCCTGGCACCTCTCTCCTAGTGATGGCTTATAAAGCATTGGGCAACAGCAGAAAGAAACCCCAGGGAAGCTATTTTCTTTTGATATAATTATTTTTCAATGTTATAGATTAAGTATTTAATTAAAACAGAAGAACACAGTTTGAAGAACCACAAAAGAAGGACATGAATTAAAACTTGGTCCATACTCTCAGAGGCTCGTAGAACTGAGGTGCCTCAAGCTGATGATGAAAAATGAAGACAGTGAAGAAATGCTTTCCCAGATTTTACCATGAACAAAACCTCAAATGTGCCAGGTATTTGCCATTCCCATTTAAGCTGCCTGTTCACTCAGCAGGAGCCAAGGGCACACTTGGGATGTACAAATGGTGTGAACAACTGAAAGCACTATCAGTAGCAGCACCTCCCTCAGCCACAGCCATGTGCAAACAGAGCACTTCTGACACTCCAGAGTACATCAGTGACCAGACTGATTTTCTGGCAATCAATTCATAAAGTTAAAAATATCTTAAGCCATAGTTTCAGATTAAACCATGCTCTTGCCTTGCACAAGCCCTTCAGCTGTTCTGATAAGAGAGCAAATTGGGTCAAAGTATAAATATGCAATAACAAAACATAAGTTGTTGGTAATAAGAATACTTTCATTTTCACTCCTATAAAACTGTTTTTCTAGTTCACATGGTGGCAAAAATAATCTTCTGAGGCAGGTGTGGCTGTAACATGGATCTTGTTTAAATGTGGGAACAAAAAGCTTTTTGGTTATCAGTACAGTAAACAGCAGTGCTTGCCAAGCCCTTAATCTTGCAGCAGATCTGTTTTCTAGTACTTCATTTCTCTACATCATGATTTTCCCCAACCTGATTAACCAATGAAACTGATCTTATCAAAAGATCAAAGCAACACTGTGAAAAAGGTGCCCATGAAAAAAGCCCATATTTCAGAGCATACTTGGGAGGAAAAACAAGTATATTAAAACAGACAGCTCTCCAGGGACAAGGAGGAGAGATACACTCTGCACCAACTCACCACATAGATGATAAAAATAAAACAGAGTTTCACAGGACTTGTCACTTCAACCCCAGATGGGATTAAAACCATTTAACCAATAGTACACACGTTTTATTACCAAATAAACCCCAAAAAACCCAAACAAACAAACAAACCACACAAAAAAATTCAGGAAAAAAAAAAAAAGAAGGAAAATGCAGTTAAAACTTGCAAGCATTGCTCCTCATCTCTACTGCAAAGATCTTGGTTTAAAATCCAGTCTTCTTAAAAGCACTAGTCACTCCTGGCTTACTTAGCAATTTCTGTTCCTTTTTTACCTATTGTCTTGAGCCTTCTTTAACTTCAAACTTGATTCTTTTTCCTTTATAACAAACCTTTCTTAATTTTCTTAAATTTTGACTGTTGATTTTTATAATCTTGTGTCCAAGTGCAGACTCTCAAATTCCTACCTAGATGCCTAAACAAGGACAGATTTTTAAAGAGCCAACCATTCAGCAGTACAATTCTTACAAGAACCCAACTGCTGTCAACACAACTTTAAATCTTTAAAACTGTAGATAGATTTCACATAGGAGCTCATTACATACCACTAAGCCTATGATAAATCTATAAATCCACGCAAACCTCACCCATCAAACTGAAAGAGGAAAGTGTGGACATGGATATTCATCCACATTTAAAAGACTACAACTTCTTGGTCCAAGTGGCAGCAAAAGAAAGAGATTGTGATCACAACAGCCCTTACTTGGTCCCACAATAACAGAAACTGGGGACGCAGAAAACCTCACATCAGATTTGCTACAAAGCCTCAGTCAGTTTTGGGAAGCTTGGATTACTGCCTTCATTAATCTCTCTGTGAAATGGCAAACCATTATGTCCCGAGGATGCAAAAGCATCACGTTTTAAATTTCAATTATCCATCCAAGAGTAGGCTACTATAATTCCTCACTAATGTAGGATCAACAGGGTTATCAACATTTCAAACCATCAGAGGCTGAGCCTGTCAAAAATACTCACTTTATCAGGGTTCTTTTTCTTTAAACATAAGAACAGTGATCAGAGAGAACCCCCAAAGTAGCTAATCCTCCAGACCCTCATTTAAATAAATTCATTAACTTTATTCATAAATTTGACTGGTTAATACCAAGTCATAAAACTGAATCCAAACAAGCACAAGACACTGAAAAAAAGAAAAAAGCTACCACTTGTTACCGAGCCATGGTGGATTGGATCAGGCATGTATCTAGATAATATCATTGGATTTATCTAATGCCTCTTCTTGATAAATCTGACATGACAACCTCAAGCTAACCAAGGCAGAGTTACAAAGTAACACTTAAATAATTTAATAATAAATAAAGAAAAAAGTACCACTTCAAGACTAATGTTAACTAATATTTGAAAAAGACAATAATTATCTGAGTGAGAGCACAGATGACTTATGGACAGAGACTAAGTGACTACAAGCTTTATAATGAGAAATCCTCTCCTTTCTTAGACTACTTGATGTTTATAATCAAGGAAGTGTCGCGTTGGGCAGGGAACACAACCGTGTTCCAACCTCCTGTAGTTAAAGCTACAGCAATCTCTTCCTAATCATCTTTAACTGCTGCTGCTGAAACAGCTGGGCCTTGGCCTGATTATTTAATCCAGTATGAGCAGTGACAGTGTGAAGGCAGACTGAGGATGTCCATGCAGTCAAGCCAGACTATTTACATTAAAATAACTGCATCTGATGGACATTCACATTCAAGATCTTGGATAGGGCTGGGAAACAGAAATATCAAAGCATTTGATAGCATTGGACTCATATTTACCACTGTCCTCCAAAGTTTCTCAACGTTCTAGAGTGGGAGTGGCATTTATTCTAGCCATTACTGCCAGTCAGCCCAAGTTCACTTTTGCCCTTTTTCCTTCAGATAGCACTAATTTCTGGATGCTTACTTGGATGGTATAGGATAACCAAAAATGTCATTCACTGGGAAATCATTTTGCATGCCATCCTTCCAAATAGTCCAAAACACTCAGCTGGATGAATTCCTGAATAAATTTCAGACACATTGATTATTGTCATCATTTATTCTCCAAACTAGCTGTGCATTCAGAGGCCTCAGATAAGAAGAGGCTCCACTGTGCCCACACCAAAACTCTTGCATTGGGACTTGGTGCCTACACCAAGGAGCACAAAATCATAATGAAGGGTGAAATCCATGAGTGAGTTAGGAAGTGATTTGCCATGCAGCCAGGGTGCAGCAGAGCCAGGACCCAAACCCAGCTCTTCAGAACTCCAGTTCCAGCTTCTAACCACTTCCTCATTTAAACCATTCCTTTTGGAATAGACCCCATCACATTCTTTCCATGTTATAATTTAAATTTCAAATCCTTTCCTGCATTTTCATTTGAAATAGTCCAGTTTACTTAACGTTTCCAAGCCGAACTTGAACACACATGCAATTAGCAACTCTTTTATCTCACTCTGATAGCACAGTTTAAATAAAAAGAAAGACCCATAGAAATTTATAGAAAGATAGTTCTGCTTCTCACTCCCTTGTGAGGGAGACATAGTAGCCCTTGCAAATAGTATATTATAAAGACAGCTCTGTGTTTCTTGACACTGTGCCATTTGTGTCATATGGACATTCAAAATAGCACAGAAAACTGTGGGTGCATGCACAAATAACTGAGAGCAAAGTAAAAATGACAGTTGGGGGGGTTCATAAAATGTGTTAGAGTTTCTTCATATTTCCCTGCCGCCCTTTTCCCCATCAGTTGTATACCTTTCATATCCTGGCCATAAGTAGTGCTCTGATCAAGTCTGTGGTACAACTCCCTCTGGTTTACTCTGAAATACTGTAAGAAAATCATCTCTTCCAGTACATCCTCCATAACCAGAGAAATACTCACAATCTACAAACTGTTCTAGTGGAAGCCAAACATGAAATCTACCCTTGTCTCCTTGATTTTCATAACTTAAAACTTCACTCTGTAATTACAGAGTCATCCTTCAAAACAAAAGTCCTCTGCTTCCATACTCTTTTTCTCACCATCATCAAAAACAATGTAATTCTTCAGACTGATGGACTAGTATCAGAAGAAGAGGGATAAGTATCAGAAGAAGAGTGATTTGATTACATTTAAAAGGGCTACTTGGTAATATCTTTAGCACTGGAGTAATGAGTTTTCATAAACTCATGCGATAGATAAAAACCAAATGTCCACCATGATTTTCTTTACCTTACACAGCACAAGGGTTGTCTCCTCCAGCAAGCCACTATAAAATGCAACAGACTAATCCCAGATGATGGCCCCATCTTAAGAAACATCTTTAGTCAGTTCCTGTAAGTGGAAATCATTCTCTATTTTACCAGACCATCTACCTGAGACCCCCACACATCACCTTTCTCTCCCTTGGGACAGAGGATATAGAAAAAGCGAGGCAAAATTATACTGCCCACAACCAGGAGGAAGAAAACTGGCTTCCATAGCTTCCACAGCATTTTTAATCCAAGATTCTCAGACTACTCCAATTATTAAATATACTGAACTTCCACTTAGTTATAAATATACCATTTCTACTGTTTGTACCTCATTTTTCAAAATTAAAAAAAAGACAGATTACTTTTCAAAGCACACAGGATAACAACCTAATGGTAAAGTCCAGCAACACACAGGGCTAGCACTCTCAATTACTGATTAAACTCTCTCAACACAGAAACAAACTATAATGTATCATCTGTAAAAAGGTATAGTCACACTGGAATATATCATTATAATCAGTCAAATTACTATTTACATTTGTTAGAGCTTTGTGATTGTTAGGTTCTTACCTACAAGGATCATAAGGAACTATTTGATTAGTCCAATTTTGATTCATGTAATTACAATCAAGGTGATCTCTATTGAATAACTACTGAATACCTTGTATTTTAAAAATAATAGTGAATTTAGGTCTATTCGGGATTTTCTGTGATTTCCAGCAGATCTAGAAATCCAGCACAGGGGCATGTTTGCACTTGAAGTACCACAACTTGCATGCTGGGTATTTGATTTTGGCTTGCTTTGTCACATGCCATGCACAGTGCCCTGCAGAATTTGTAGCTGACCCTATAAAGCAGCACCTCTTTTAAAAGATCCTCTTTTAAAAAACAACCAACCAGCATGACTAGAGCAGCAGAAGACTGGCAGAATCACTTGGCGCTTGCATAGGGAAACTATCAGCAGGAGAAAAATCTCATTCTCTTGTTTTTCTCATCACCCCTTCACTAAAATAAGTTTCAGAGGGAGGCTGAATGTATCCCACCAGCTTAGGGACAGCAGGAGCTTCCTCTTTTCTGGTCGTTACTGCTTTTTTTGACCAAAACAAAACACAAGAACTGGATATTTTCATGCGCCTATGGTGCCCAGACAGGTGCCTATGGGTCTTTTTTGGGACACTTGAAGAAAACAAGTTTAGGAAAAGCATCAAGGGCAGTGTTACTCATCCTCTGTCCCATTCAATTGTAATCCTCTGTCCCAATAGCAATAGTACTCTTTTTTTTTCTCAAAAATTTATTTACTCTGTCCAAAAACTACTCTATGTCAGTAGTTTATGCAACCCTGCTGATAGAAAGCTTTTCCTATTAATACAATGTTCCTCTAGTGGACTTTAAACCCACCACTTCTTGTGCTATGTGTCCCACACAATTCTCTGAGGCAGTCATTTTATTCTGTTTTATGAACTCTCACAGCTCTGCAGCTATCTTATCTCCAGATTAAACGTATTAATTCTTCCAGCCTTTCCTCACTGCCCGTGCTCCCCAGATCTCTGATCTCCACTCCCCCCACACACCTCCATGTGGAGTCTGGAATGCTGTGGCCTTACCAGTGCCAATCACAGCAGCAAAGCTGTTTCTGGTGTTTTGCAGGCTCTGTTCTTGTTTATGTTACCTTGCACCACTGTGATGTCCTCAGCTGCTGTTCAGTTTGTCATAACCCCACATCCTCCCTTGAGAGACTCCCCTGGCTCTTCATTCATCTGCTCATCTCACACATAATTTATACCTCGTCACAGGACTCTGTGTCTGTCCTTGAACTGAATCCCACTTAATTCAAATGAATTCTTCTAATTGTCAGGATCCTTTAGACTGTTAATCCTTTCATCCAAGTGCTTGCAGCCCTTCCAGCTGTGCGTGGCCTAGAAATGCAGTATGCATTTTCTAGTTCCTCACACAAATCACTGCGCTGTGAACCGACAGGGACCAGACCCAGCACACCCACCCAAGGAATCCCACACACTGCATCCTCCCCATCTCACAGAAACTCACAGGTAACTGCTCTTAGAGCCTCTTTTCCACAAGACTTCTCTCATTACGTGTCATTATTTTGCTTAGGAAAAACAAAAGCTATTCTAAATACTATCAAGAAGCTCTCCTGCAGAGAAAATACAAATTGCCACTTCCTTATTGACACTGCCTGCTATTCTAATGTGGAAGGAAAATGGAGATTGCTGTCATGGTTTAACACATTTGGCTGTATTTACACACCATCGTATTCAAGATGGCTTGTTTTAAACTTTTCATCCCACTGTTCTTCTAAAAACTGAAGATGTCTGCTTGTCCCCCCACCCCACTGCTTCCATTTTCAATGCTGCTTCAAATGGTGAGCCTCTCTGGAACATCATCCATCCTTCACCAGCACTAAGAAGCAATTCTTGGTGGATTTGCACTGGGTCAGCCATTCTCCTTTCAGCTCCAACTTATTCCCCCATTTTAACCTGAGCTGTTACCCATTTTCACCAAGGACATCTGTAGCACCTGGCTGATCATTTTAATTTTTTTTAATGAAATCAAAGGACAAAAAAAAAAAAAAAAAAAAAAAAAAAAAAAAAAAAAAAAAAACACTTCAAAACATTCACTGGTTGTCCCTGATATCAGCTTGCTGTTGAGACAGAAGCTTTGTGCTGATTTGCCAGCCAGCTCTAGAGAACACAACATGACCCTTCTTGTTTACCCTGAAACTTCCTGCTGGCCCAGCTCCCACCACGCTGTGGCTGTGTGAACAACCCCAGCGGCTCCCGAACCCTCCACCTGCACAGCATCATTCAGCCATGTGATTTATCCATTCAGCCTCTGCTGTGGCTAATTAAGCCATCCTTCTGATTGCACATAAAAATGCTCAGGTCATCCTGCTACAGGCAAATACCTTCCTTTCGAGAAGAAAAAAAAATTGCATCTAGAGCATAATCTCTGAATAAGCCATCTACTCCAGGAGTCCAAAGTAGGATTTTTAGGAGACAGAACCTAATTCAAGTGCTTTAATTTATCTCAAGAGTAAGTGCATTAAGTCATCCTATTATTCTACTCCAGATATACTCAATGAAATTTCCTATAAAACAGTACCTAAACTGCTTTCTTCCTTGTTATGTTTCTTCATCTGTAGTTTGTCATTTATATTATTTTTTCACTAATAAGCAGATTCGTCAAAAATATGTTGACAATTTTAATTAGAAGAGCAAATTTTTTCAATTAAAACTTTCTCTACACTTCATTTGAGTCCTTCAAATGTGAGAACCAAAAGCTTTAAAAGCTTCATTGTAATAAACATCTCATATAACCAACAATCAAACACCACTAACCAAAAATAAAAATAAAATTCTTGAGACAAACTCTGTAAACGGCCAGTAAATTTTAAAGCAGAAAAGAGCTAAATAAGTTAAATACCTAACTGCTTGGTGTAATTACCTTTGCCCTCCTTCCCCACAATTATTTAATCTTCTTTTAAATGGAGTCCTCTTTACATGACTTCACACCTGGGTGTCAGCTTTCAGGAGCACTCAGGCATGAGAGGACACAAGGACTGCCACAGTTACTAATCCTTGCGTATAAACCATTAGTAGCACATTCATTTGAGAAAGAAAAAGATGGTGCTCATCTTGGAGAGGGGGGGAAGGCCTTTAACTCCCATCAAAAAGACAACCAGTGAGGCTTGCTGTCACCTCAGAGGAGACATGACACACCTCAAAGGACCACCAAGGTCTCATAAACCTCCAACACCCTTGACACATCATCTTTCTTCTGCTATATCAAGTGAACCTCCCCCGCCTATCCCCTCAGCAAACTGTACAGCTAATACCAGCATTATGAGGAAAAAAACCTGCATAAACTGACATGGAAACACTGATGGACTAAAGCACAGCAGAGCCTGTGTGTCCCTGCAGCAGCTGCTGGGAGAGCCCAGCCTGGCTGCCCTCGCCCCTGAGCAGGGAGGGTCACACAGAGGGCAATAAACCCTGGCATTAACCACACTGCAGAGCCCACGGCTAGGAAATCTTGGAGCACTCACTAGCTCCCGGCCAGCCTGGAGAGAATTTCTTAGCTCCATCTGGTGGGCAAACAAGCTGCTTCTGGCTCAGCAACAGCCATTCCCTATTAATAGTCAGTGTTTTTATGAGATTATTAAGGAAGACCATCTTCATTAACAGCAATTTTTGCTTCTCCTGGGAAGAATTCCATTTATAAAGATTAAAACATATCACTGCTGGCTGGAGTTATTTCCTGTGTATCTCTTTCTATTCATATTTCAGCTACAGACCTATGTTTACCTTCACAGGTCCCAGACAACTGAAACTACAGTCCCCTCTCCTGAGACCCTGAGCACCCCGGTGACAGCAATCACAAAGCAATTCATGAACAGCTCCTGGGCAGAAATGAAGCAAACACAACACCTGCAAGAGAACTCTCAGCTGTGACTACTGAGCACAACCATGGCAATCCCTGGGTCTGCTTCCTGCCCTCATTATCCAGGGATGTGGTCCTGCTTGGAAGGGCAGGAGGAGTTTTAAATTGCTCTCCCACTGTGCATGTTTCCTCAATAAAGACCTTACCTAGCTCTTCCCCAGTGAGATGGATGAGAAATAAATGAACTACAATAGGAGCTCATGACAATTCAGCAACCCCTTGAAATTGCCCTTGACCACACGTTTCAAAAAATATAGCATTTACATAGGAAAATGGCCCAGTGAAAAGCAGGAGGTTATAATACGTGGCTGCATTTAAATTCACGATGGATTTTCATTTGTTTATCCCACTGACAGGCTTTGCAATAATTCTTCATCCTATGTTGTCAGATTTTTTTATACTTGAGAAACAATAGAGATCTAATAATTGAACTAAGGAGCAAGATAGCCCCAGCCATTCCATCTATGCACCCCACCTAATGACAGAAGCAAAAAGAAAATATTTAGTTAATTCTGTCTGCAAGCTGGATGCAAACCAACAGCATTAATAACGCTCTTTAAGATAGACATATGGACCAAAGCCTAAGATCACATCTCTGTAATTGTGATTACAATAGGTTTCTAGTCACTGAAATATGTGTCCCAGTTTAACAAGATCCCTGCTGTAACTATATTTTTGCTGAAGTTAAAGCAATAAATAGTTCTGCATTCTCAATTTCTGGTTTAAAAAAGAAACAATCCTAATGGCATTGCTATGGCCTTTCCAACATCAGAGTTCCCTTCTGTCCTTGTCCCTTTTATTACATTTGAGTTAATTTATTACAAGACAAAAATATTTCTCCAACTCACAAGCATCCACTTTCAATAGCAACTGCATTTGATTACATTTAATAACATCAACTTATTTCATTCAGAGCTGAGTAAACATGGTTTCCTATCAAGCAAATCTACTCCTCCTTAAGCTACACACAGTAGTTATCATGACCAAAATGCACTTTTTTAATTCCTGAAGATGTAGACTTAGCTCATCTTAGACTTGTCATAGCAAATCATTTTACAAAGGGAGCTACAGATATTGTCCTTATTGTACAGGTGATAGGGTAACAGAGGCATAAAGAGATGAAGTATTTCACCTCTGGAAGTGAAAATAGGAACACAGCCCTGCTGACGGACTTTTCATGCAGTACCATACCCCACAATGTGAGTATAGATCCATCATGTACTCTATTGCTAAAGCTGCTTGCTATGTAAAAGCTTCTCAGTTTGAAAATGTTTCTACTGGCAGCTCTGAAAAAAAGAACATATTCTGTTTAAATTCAGCTACAATTTCTGCTTGAGCTCACACGGTGAACACCCTCCTGGAAAAGCAGGGCTGTGCCTCTCACTTGCTCATTAAATGACACACAGCTGTTTATTATCCACGGTATCTGTGTTTCTCAGAAGACACAAACTGCCTAACTATGCAGATATGAACTCATATGTGAACAGCAGTGATGAGTCAAATCATGAAATTTTACTTGTCTAACCTAATTGAATCTACCCCAGACAGCAATAACACTTACAGGAAAAAAAAAAAAAAAAAGGAATTTCACAGCCTCTGTTCCCTTTTTCATAAAAAGCTCAGCTCTGACTGTAATACACCAGGGCAATATTTGAATGCTACAGTGCACAGATGCAGTCACACAGAAAATTAGAACTCTCCAAATTAAAAAAAAAAAAAAAAAAAAAGAAAAGCTATAGTACATAGCTGCATCAGTACCAGCTCAAGAGTGGAAAAGTACTTCATCTGCTTAGCCCCTTTCTACTCTGTTGGTGACGTCAGCCAGGCACTAATGAAAGCCCAATTAGCATATCACCTTGTGTGTTTGAATGTACAATTGGAGCAGCTGATGATTCTCTTCTGAGATTTTAAATAACCACCAAAGCTGAGCCAGAGCTGCTGCTTGGTAGGGAAGATTTAGCTTCACAACATACCCAGCTCCCTGTGCAACACAAACAAATGTGCCAGTGGTGGAAAAAAACCCAACCCAGAGCAGATGCATTTCTCTGAGGAAAGCAACACAAAGCACCTCCAATTTTGAACAGCATCCATTTGGCCTTCATTGTAGAATGAAGCTGTAATTCCTAACTGGGTTTGAAAACTGCATTGAGTATTTGCTCCCAAAAACCGGGGTACAGACTTTGGTGAGCTTTAGGAAAGCAGCACCCTTGTCAATGCCCTGCCAATCTTCCAGCCGACAGTGACTGAAGAGCAAGCAGCCATGTGACAGAAAGCAAATCTTTCTGCTCCAAAACATGCTGCAATCAGCCAACACAGAAAACAAAGGGAACTTGCAGACCATTCTACTTCAGACATTGACTGGACTGGCTGGTGGGAAGGGTTCTGCGACTCCCATTGGTCCCTATTTAGCCACCAGTGTCCAAGGGAGGACAACAATGGATGGCTCTCATCCCATCTTCCTTACCTGAACACCTGCACCAGCTGTTTGTTCCATAAGCACAGATGTCAGTGCTGCCATCCAGGGAGCCACAAGTCATTCCCAGCACAGCAATGCACCAACTGGCACAGGATCCCAAATGGCCAAAATGAATAGTAGGAGTGGAGTTGACACATGAGGTCAAGGAGAAACCTATTGAAGCACTGCAATATTGACAGAAAGGGGCGAAAAAATGAAAGGCCTAAGTCTGTAGCAAGAACTTTCCTATTAAACTTCCTTTACAGGGACTGAAAGCAGGACCAGAGGCTCCTGCCAGACCTTACAGAAGTCCTAAAGGGCACTGTTTTGCAGCATTTGAGGGCTAGAAACTGAAAACTGTCTCTGTCAATCCAACAGCAATGACAGGGAAATGCAGTGCTCTGGGCAAGAACTTCAACTCTGACCTAGATAAAGACTATCTAAAAGAAACAGGAATTCAAGCCCAGCAGGACTTCTTTGGAGTCTCTGTTGAAGTGACAAGATTACTCATGAGGTTCAACTGAATTGGTAAAGTGCTGGTGTTGATCATTCTGCCTAAATGGACAGAAATCACACCCCAAGCACCAAGAGCAACCCCTCAATTCCTATACACGCCAAAGAGCTTCTGCCCACTCCCTACTCCCTTTAAATACCGAGTCCTCCTGCCTGACCATGGCAGTCATAGGACACAAAACAGTCTGTGACCAACAGAGAATGCCTCACAAGCAGACAGAACCACAACAGACTTAAAAGGGCTCTGTTAAATGAGAACATGTCCTTGAGTGATTTTCAGCCTCAAACCATCCTCTTACTCATAGCTGATCACATCAACATGTGCCAGGTTTTGCACAAAAAAGGCAAAATGCTAACAAGTCAAATAGCTAAATAATACTGCATTTAAGTCTTTATTAAACATGGCTACAGTGTATAAAGATGTAATTAAAGCTTGGGCTTTGATTTGGCAAGCATCCTCTATAAATAACCTTTGTTTCACTGTTCATTCTCCTCAGTGCTTCATCAAACTCAAGAGATGTCCTTCAGTTTCTCCCCCACCCTTGGGATTATCAAATGTTTTATAGCTCTGCAAACCTTAGAACGGCCAAACACTGCAGCTGTAGATGAAAGGGAATTATCTTCAAGGTGCTCTCTCTCAGCAGTATCCTCATTTTCCTGCCTGGGGTGGGAGACTCACCAGAGAGCCAGGATGAGGGAGCAGGGCCCCATTCCAGAGTGAAGAATAAGAAGATAGACTCGATATCACAGCTCCTTCCAAGTGGTGATCAGTCTTCTAATGATCTATGGGGAAAGGAGACAGTATTGAAAAACTTTAACACCAGAGTGAGCTACTTCTTGCCAAGTTATATATTTCATCTTATCAATTCCCATGAGAGATGTTATTTTGCTAATTATGTCTAATGGTCTTTTATGGTAGAAATTTTCCAAAAGATTTTACATTCATTTTCACAGCACTAAAAAGAAACTATCATGTTGATCTAAGCCCATATTTAACCTCTGTAGGAAACAAAGAGGGCACAAACAGGTTGTGATTTTAAAACATCGTACTTTAATAGAAATATATTTTATTTTTTGTACTGCAAAACCCCCAAATTCTTGTTTTGTCTGAAAACTTCCTTACATTAAATCATAAATTAAAACAGACCAGAAATATGAGTTGAGCTGGCCCCATGTAGCATTCAATAAACTCAGTAAACAGCAGAAATTAGGAAAAGGAACACCAGATGCATAAACAACATAAAGCAGAATTAACATCTAATGGTATTTATTTCAATACTTGGAATAGCATCTGAGATCAGCATTTTTAAACAATCAATCTATGAACTAGAATACAAGGGTGTTTCTTTTTGACCAGTTGGAAAAGCATTTCTTACAAAGGGATATTTGAACAGTGCAGCAATCCCAGCTGGATCTGATCTTTGGAAAAGTTTACTTCCCAGTCTTACAACCTCAAAATCCCCAGAAATACCTAGACAAGATCAAAAACAACAGCAATAACACAACCGAGACAAATACCACGAGATTTCTACCCTGAGTGATTTAGGGACACGGGGTGTAAGAGATTTAAAGGTGCTCTTGTCCATTTTCAGGCCATTAACACCTGCTCCGAGTGGCAGTGAACTGTTACCACATCCAAAGGCACAGGCTTGCATTCCTTATGCATCAGCAGCTCCAAGTAAACTTCTAAAATGTCCCCAATGTGCCCTGCAAAAATACACAGCCAGCTATACCCTCCCTTATTCTAGAGGAAACAGAATTTAAATGCAGTACAGTCAGCAGTTTCATCCAAGCAAAATGAAAGAAGAACTGAGCTTTCTCTTTCAAAATTGACAAAACGATTTGCAAGCTGTGATGGAGAGTTCCTGCTTCCCCTTCCTGGGGGCTGGATAATGCATCTGCACGGGGAGTATCTGGGAATCTAGAAGTATCCACTTCTCAAAGACTGTTACTTGAAATAATTAATCTGAACCACTGTAACTCCACAATTGATTCTTTATTTGCTTCCAGTGGCTGCCCTTATCGACTTACACTGTACTACATTTCTAAAAATCATAGGTTTCTTTGTTTGCTTCCAGAAAAAAAAACCCACTTATTTTAGATAATCTTGGCTCCACAAAGTTATTTTTCAATTTTCTTCAGTCACTGCTGCGTGTTCAGGAATGTCTGATTACCCATAAAATGCCTTCTGACAGCTCAGATTCATTACTAAATTACCACATTTAAATTTTTCATGTGCACAGGGCAATTACTTTTATGAATGACTGTCAGCAATGTTTCACTATATCTGAATGATTTTTAAAGGATTCTAATTGCCACTTAGATACCCCTATAACTCTTGTTTTAAAGGCTTTCATGTCTTTTGGTAATAGTTACCTGTGTTCAACACAAACATGCTCCCTCTCACATTTCATATCATTGAAAATTATTTACATCAGAAACAAAGAAATATGAAGCTGGTGGTGCTACATAAGCAGATAGACTGCACAGTAGAAATGATTCATAGCCAAAGTCTTGAGAATGAATAATTATCTGTAACCCTCACTTGGAGCTCTTGCGTCAAGTTACATTATTCATTTGGGTTTTGGCAGGAGAAATTAATGAATTCCAACTTGACAGATACCTTAAAAATTATAAATTTTTCAAGTAGTTGGGCCAAACTAAACCTTTAATATGTCCAGGGAAAGAAAAAATAGAGGAACACAAGGAGTGTTTTCTTCCCACTGAAATGTTAAAAAGCACAGATAAAAATATGTATTCAGAAAGGGCAGGTGAGTTTTAAATTACACCACCAAGACGAGCCTGCAGTTTTGACTTGTCTCCCAGTGGAGTGTCATCAGGAAATTTTATTAGCACAATCTATTTTTTATGCCAAGGTTGCTAATGAAAGTGATAAACAAGATCAGAAATAAACTAATCATTGATGTACTCCCTCAACAAACTCCAGCTAGATGTTTCTCTTTCAAATACCACATCTTGTGCATGTTCTTCATCCAACTGCTTGCTCACTTTGGAGATTTTTCTCCTTTTCTTTTCATTTTCACTGTTCATTCTCAGTTTGTGGAGAGGCATCAAATAAAATACTCCTTTGAGAACTGGAGTAATGCTTCTTTAATTCTTTTGTCTAGAAAGTCAAAGATCAGGATAACAGGAAAGAAACAGAAAATTATGTCTATCGTGTCTTCTTGTGCACAAGGAATGAGGTTTTTACCACTGAGGTGTAAGGAAGACATTTGAAGAAGGCCCCATCAAGACAGCGATGTTGAAAAATAGCCTATAAAAACGGCTTGCATTTCTTAAATTATATGTGAAGCAAATATCCCATTAAAATCTAAGACTGATTACCTTGCTGGTTTTCTCTCTGGCTGACTGCAGAAATGTGAGCAATCCAGTGAACTTCATCTCTGCCCCCTTTTTCAGTGGAGAGGGGAGAGGGAAAAACACATGGCAAGCCCAGTTCTGTAGAGATTTTGAAATCTTCCGATGAAATGTGCTGTAAGCCCATTTTTAAGCAATATTAATCTTCTGCAACAGCAAACCTATTTCACTGTGACCTTCAACAAAGGCCAAAGCCTGAGGGATGGTTGCCAGCAGTAAGTTATGCTTCAATATCCAACCTTGCATAGGATCCAAAAGGAGTTTTCATCTGCATCTAAACTCTAATTAGCAGCTCTCAAAGCTGTGTTTGATAACTTTATTCCAACAGTCAATATCAGCCCTTAATACTTGCTCGTATTACTGTCCGAAATACACAGCTATAGATGAAGAATTGCTTGAAAAAGGTGAGTCCAGCAAAAGCTGCCACCTGCAAGAAATATTCCATCGTATCAGGGAGGCAAGGACAGGTCAAACCGGGCTGAAGCTGAGCCAAAGGAGCAGTAAATTACAAATGTGATTCCGTGGTTCCAGTGCTCCCACTGACCTAAGTAGCTTAATGAATCCTGGTCTTCTGATCAGATCTAATACAGCTGAGCTGGGCTCTGGCTTGAGCCTTATTGGCATGCTTAGATACAGAGGAATGGTAATTAAGTGTTGTGAAGTGATGTAAAAGAATTCCAGGTTGCTAAGAAAACTGCCTAATGTGCAGGAAGAGTTGGGGTCCCCCCCCATACAGGAGGTACATCTTAGCATTTCTAAAGATTCTAAACATTCTGCAAATCAGAATCCTACCCTAAAAACTGAAAGGGTTTGAAGAAGCTACCTCAACACATTCTCATGCCTTCTTTCTCCAGCTTCCCACTTTAAATTCCTGCCAGCTGAGTCATACTGAAAGTCTCTCCAAAACCTTTGAGGGTTCTGTCCTGTTTATTCTGAGAAAAGAGTTTTTCATTGCAAAGAACAGCATTTGTACCAATTAACACCTTGTTAGCCATCGTAACAGAAAGTTAATTTCACAGATTTTGCAAGGTTTTCCCAGTTACAATGGTAACGATGTGAAAGACAGGCTGTTCCCTTTGAACTGTCAATCACGGGACCCAGACACTAAAATGACCTGCATACATTTATTTCCTAAAAACATTACAGTGATAAGAACAAATGCCAAACCTGAATGGCGCCTGTCGTCATTCCGTGAGGGAACCACTTCTTCCCCACTACACACGTAGCGTAGCAGACTACACATGTCCCCACTTCACATGGAGTGTAGCAGATTGTCCTTGGCACAACAGTAATCAAGAACAAGCGGTGGATACTGTGGTTTATTTAAGAGCTTTTACCCAGCCTGATTATCTCACGTGCATTCACTTGCTCTCCTCCAAGCTTTATAGGTTCCCTAAGACCTGACTTCCCCTCCCGGAGGAAGATCATTGCTAGGTACCTGAGCAAAGCAGGCAGAAAGTTCTTTCAGTTCTTGCTGTTCTATGTAGCAGTCTCCCTACACATCCCCAAGCATTTGTCTGCATGGAGCTCACTGACTTCCAGGATCTACACACATGTCCAGGATCTGTGCTCCAGCCAGAATCTCCACCACTCTCTTTTCATGTAATCTTCTTTTCAAGATCACTACTTCTTTTTGGGATGTCACCTTTCTGGCTTCCTCTTCTTTCCAGTACCAAAGCCTGTGCTCCTCCCAGTCTAAACCGGAACACAGTCTGAGGCAGAAGCACGACATCTGATCAGCCTCCTCGTTCTTTCTCAGGCCTGCTTATTAATTGTAGGGTTTGGGTTGTTAACTAGAGGATTTGGGATGTGCCACTACATTTTAGCCCACACACTATGAGAATTTACAACTGTGCAATACCAACTGCAGCCAGCAAGCAGCAGGCTGCTGCTTCAGAGTTCAAAAGTTCAGTTTCAGACACTCACATACAGGCCCAGCTATCTGCCAGCTGTGTGTGCTCACAGTTCAGGCTATTTCTTCACCTAAGACACAGACAGATAGGTTATAGCTACGCTGAGACAAAGTGGAATCTGCAGATCATTTCCACGTAAGAGCCACCTCTCTCAGGAGACCCACATGGTAACGGGATTAGGTCATGTGTCATCCCCTAGTCTCAGTTAACTCCCCACACGTGCTCTGGAGTCAGTTCAAAAGAAAGCAAATTGCCTTCATCCAAAAGGCACTGCAGCCCGTGGATGGATTTCTCTACTGAGAACAACTGGATCAGGCCCCAGTCTGGGGCTGTCACAGTGTCTGGGTGTTTGTCAGGGCCGCTCCACGTGCAGCCACAGCAAAGCATTGGCAAGGCAGCACAAAACCACAAGCCCAGATTCATTATGATTTCTCAGATCTCAGTAGGAATGAAGCAATTAAAAGTATCATAAGAATATTCCCAAGTGGATTTTAAAAGGTTTTGAAGCTGGTTAAAGCTTTTACTCAACACTGACAATGGTTATTCTGAATAGCTCAGAGTAGGGAGATTTAAATGTTTACATAAGGCCAAATGACATTCAGGAAAACCCAGAAAAGCTTTAGGCCTTCTACAGGATCTATCTTGTTCTAGCTGGATCAGTGGACCTAATAAAACTTTATCTGCCTCATATCCTTAGGATATCAAAGCTACAAAAACACTGTCTTCTTATTAACTTAGTGTTTTACCAACACTGACAATCTGACTTCATGAACGTGTTTCCTGTTAAGAGAGGAGAACAAAACAGATGGAACCACACTCTGGAGGACTCACCATGCTATTTACACTTCAGAAAAGATATCTGCTTTCCATGGGAACTCCATGGAGAGCTATCCATTGGTTTTAAGTTTATGAGTTAGATGTCTTTTTAGAGCTTTCAAAATAAGACAACATACAATGTGTCTGTTTTAACTGCTTTTCCCCCAACAGATAAAGAGTCCATCTGTTAAGTTTTTCAGTGGCAGAAACTTTCATTAACACCCAAATTAACTGCATGTTATACCTACACCCAGAGAAGAGGCCACTTTATCCTGCAGCTTCCATCTGTCAAGCTGTGGTTCCTGGACTGCAATACCCAGGCAGCTCAGAAATCTCACAACAGAACTCCTCTCCTTGAGATTAGGGATATTTCATCATTCTTAGTTTATAAGTAAGGCACTGAAGCAGCATGACATAACTGATCAACCTAAAGGAACCTGAGGTCTACAAACTGCTGTAATTTTAACTTCATCCACCTGTGCCCAAGCTGATGGTCCTCAGTTCAGAGCAGTGCCACCTGGGGGATGATTGTTACCCTCCAAGGCTCCCTTCGGATAGCCCTGTTCCTGCACTGCTGACAGAACTATTCCCCATTACTTTACTTGTCCTCTGTTTCACTAAGAACTGAGGAAGAAGTGTTGAGAGCTACAAATCCCCCAAACATGGCGCTATACATCATGGACTTTCACAGCTAATGGCCTTGACACTAGGACTCGCAAGAGACAACACTAACAACATTGGGGAAAAAATTACCCTCAGTACAGCCATGCACTGCCATCTCCTCTTTTTTTAAGTAGCACATCCCTGTCTGTTTAATTACAGCAGGCAGGATGTGAACAGATGCTTACTGCACCCAGCAGCCCAATGATTCAGGCAAACTTTTAGCTATTAGCAAATCCTTTAGGTAGCTGACTCAGGTAAATAAGATGTGCAGATTCCCCCCAACTGATTAACCACTGGGCTTGCACAAGCTTGGCTCATTGACCACAGCTGTTGGGAATACAAATGTCCTCAGCTGACAGCCCTGTTCTCAGTTTCATCATCATTTTGGGTAGAAAACAAAAATGTCAGCATTCGCTGACATCTTGTCTGGAGTTGGGACAAAATACCCCAAATCAGTAGGAGGTGAGGAATTCTTCCATGAAATGAATCACAGGTTGAAGTTATTCAAATAATAAAAAAGAAAAGCAGAGATCAAGATACAGGCTACAGGGATAGTCAGCCTGCAGTTCTCCAGATAAATCCTACGGATTTATGTAGTGCTTACAGACGCCTCAGTTATGAGGCCTGGCTCTCGAACTACCTCCCAAGGAAACAAAATCCACACAGATCCTCAATGATATACAAGCAGCATGTGAATTCGATTTCTTTAATAATCAAACCTAAGTCCCAAGCAGTTCCAGCTGTCATGTCCATTTCTAGCTTCTACATGCACTTTATCAGCCTTTGCTTCCTGAGCTGATGTCACACAACACATCTGCTGGTTACTGCTGTGAAAACGTCCCCAATTTCACACCTTCCCAAGGGCAGATCCTCCAAAATCCTATGCTACAGCAGCCAAGTGCCTCTTGACAGCCTCTCCAGCAATAAGTAGGCACAGTTCTAGACAAACTGAATGGATCTTGCAAGCCTCCATCTCTCATCACATCTGTGTCTTTTCCTGCCAAATATTTCACCATGCCCTCCCCTCCACAGCCTCTCTCTTGCCCATACAAACAACCCTCTCTTTGGTAAAGATGAGGCTTTTATAATCCACTTGCTGATGAAGGAAAACAGAAATAGAAGTACGCATACATGCCTTTTTCCTTACTTACTTTCAGGATGCTGTAGAATTTTTCTTCCGCTCTGACTGGATGGATCTGAACGCTGGAAAGATACACACAAGCATTTGGGATGCCTGCCATAACAAAACAAGCATTGATGTTCAGTGTGGAAATGATGGAAGAAGTTAAGTCATGTTAATTGCCAAAACTCAAATTCCCTGGAGTTTTACAGGTTTTTTCAGTGTCACAGCAGATTATATCCAACACACAGATTTTCTGTAATGTTTGCCACAGTCTAGATTTATTGGTTCGTAAAGTTTCTTTCCCTTTCAGCTTCACGGGTCCCTATTGTAAGTGTAGATTCCAACAAGAAGCAATCAGCTGTTCATTAAGGCTAGGCTGCAAGGTGCTGAGCATCTCTGCAAACTTCAGTCACCTGGGAACAGCCAGTGAAAGAGATGGGGAATACAATTTGTGGGAGTAGGCCCTGAGAATGGTAGCACAGTGCAGACTGCCAGACCCAAAGACTGTCCAAGGCTGTAAATCTCCTCCTTCAGGCACAGTAAATAGGCTTTGGCACAGTCTGAGATGCCAGGGCGTGGCATCAAAATACGTACTTGGCATTCAGTATTTTACACATCTAGCTGTTGTCGTCCAACATTTTGCTCCTGTCAAGCAAAAAGTCACATGACCTTGAAGGCATTTGTGAGCCACTTAAGCTCTTGAGTCCAGGTAGTCCAGTTGCTTGAAAGACAAACATTTGCTGGTGTAAATGAAGGAAAGGGAAGCAGGGGAAGCTATGGGACAGACAATCATTCTGGATTAGTAATGAGTGTTCAAAGAGAAAACTACATTGCTAGTCATCCTCTCTGGAAAAAATAAAAATGCAAGTTTCCATCTTGCATCTGCAAATGCAGAGCCTGCAGTGACTTTTTGGTTTAGCAGACTGCAGCATCACCATACCCTTACCAATGAGCCTCCAAATGATTTCCCTGGTCCCAAGGAACAGAGCAGAGTTATCATTAGTGCCCAGCACTAATACAGCATTTCAGCACTCTAAACATCTAACAGGAGAAATGACATAAATAATTATAAGAACAAGTCTACTGATTCTTAGCCATGCTAAAATAAACAGTACTATTTATTATCCTATTATAATACAAATACTTTGCATTTCCTATTTTATTCTGGTGCCATTTTCTCTTCTTCTGAATGATCATGAGGTTGGGCTGGAAGGAGAGAAAAGAATCTAGTAAAATGCTAAATCTACAGGAACTGAGGTTGTTCAGCACTCCAGAGAGTGCAGACAAATGACAGGAAAACAAATAGACACAAAGGAAGAAACTGGAGTTGTTACGCTGTCCTTACCCAGTCTTACTGGCTTCTATTGGATTTTCATCACTGAAAGATTGAGCAAAGGCATAAATGGATTTGCTCCTGAAAAGTCACAGAATTTGCAGGGTAACAACCAAAACGATTCTCTTAACACTGCTACTTCCCGAAGCGTTTGGTCACACCCAGGCTGAGCCGCAGCCATTCTGCTCACAAATCCCGCTGATAGATAAAAGGGCAGCGCCCTGCAGAGGGATCGATCCCAAAGCAGGACACAAACTGAAGGGTTTGCAGGGGAAGATTAAACGCTCCACATAAATAAGGCTCGGCTTGCTGCCTTGTATCCCTGACAGGGTGACCAAATCTACAGATTAGACAAGAAGATGAGTGCAGAGGAAGCTCTCTGAAAGCAGAAATCTCCCTATTTATGAAATACGTTACTTTTTGCCTACATGTGGGTATAAAAGAAAAAGAGGGGAGAGAGGAGACAACTATGGGACTTGCTCAGAAAGGCAGAGTGGCAGAAAAACCCATTCACATCATCCTGTGACTACAGCTCAACAGAAATCTGTAGAGAAGATGGAGATGTGTCCAATAAATGGAGATGTGTCCAATAAACGGCAGTTTTGCACAACCAAAAAGTACAACCCAGAAACAAGGTTTGAAACATTTTTCTTTCTTTTATGACTCACCAGTGCACTCCAGACCGTGTATCAACATTATGTGTAACAGTCTGAAATTACTCTTAAAATTTACCAGCTTTGACCACAGCATCATTCCTGAGACAAAAAGGCTCAGTAGACTAAGAATCTGAACCCTGTCACCTCTTCCCTGGTCACAGAACTGCCTCCACAAAGGTCACGGAGAGTCCAGACCAGTCTCTGCACCCCAGTCTCATCCTGAACACCTCTAAAATGCCTGAGCATCCAGACACAGGCACAACCACACCAGCAGAGAAAGTGAAAATCACTAAAAACATAGAAGAAATGAAAAAATGAAGTTTGAATTGTTCCTATAACCGATGTGGTGCTTTTAAGGGGAGTTTTTTGTTGGTCTTTGGTATTGATGTGGACTGTTCTATTTGATCTTGGTTTTATAAATGCTTTCTACCATCCATATGACTGACTGATTGCAGGGTATGCAGTTGCACTGTAACAAGCTATTCCCCCTAACAAAGAGATAGAAATTACTTTATGGTGACATTTATGAGGCTTTCCCCACTACCTTTGTTTTACAAAAAAAAAAAAGTTTTAAAGCCTCTCAGCTTGTGATACTACTAAAAGCACACCTACAAAGATATTATTAAAATAACCAAGAGTTTAAAAAAATAAAAATTAGATAGTTATGAGAAAGAGCAGCACTCAGTTATCCAAAGGGGCATATGGTAATCACCAGCTCAAGTCAACTAAGAGTTTTGTTACATACATATTTTCAATATTTTGCAACACCAAGTACCTAGAAAGCTTCAAGGCTTTACATTCCCTCTCCTTGCACTGGACTAAGTGATAGCTATAAACTTTTCACTCAGACATGGTGTTTGGCCACATACACTCATAACATTTTAATAGTGAAGTTTAAGTAAATGCTTTCATGATTTAAAACTCAATAAGAATTAATTGCTTACTCCGTTTCTTACTCAGTATTTCTGAATTTGGAATTTTTTACTGGGTTTGGAATCCTGAATCACTGAATGCTCCCAAATATGTCAAAGATAAACATATTAAAAAAACATGTTAAAAGCCCACACTGCCCAGGCAAACTGCCTGTGAAATAAATTTATTCTTAATGGGTAGACTGACTGCTCTCAGGGTTATATACAAGAACTAGCTCGAAGTAGACAGACACAATGTAACTCTAAATAATTTTCTCATCTAACTCTACTCACCACTCAAGCAGTGAATAGCAGGTTTTCTACAGATCTGTTTTTATCTTCTTATCTAATATCCTGCAGGGGAAATAAACTTTCTATTTTCTTCAGAATATGGCCACAGTGAAGAGAATTCAAAATAAATCTCATGAAAGGATCTCACAGAGGCGTAAGGGCCGGGAAGCTGTCTACATTTATGCATCAACATTTTATTTCTTCATGGCAGATGGGCTGAAAAATACCTGTTTGCAGGTTCAGATGTGGATTCACTGGTTGAATTATAGTCAGGCATGATGGTTATTATCACATGCTGGGGTGTGTTTTCCTTTCTTTCCTAGGGGAAAGGACCATGCAGAGTCCTCATAGTGTAGCAAGGAAAAAGCATTGTTTGCAAAACAGCTGATGCAGGCTAATATGCATTTATTTTATCGCATATTCCTACACTAGTAACAGAATTACAAAAAAATACAGTGGAAAACATCTTCAAAAAATTATATCATCCATATTCTGCCCTCTGGAGGCATCAGCTGTACCTTCATCCTTTCTGACAAAGTCTAGCAGTCTTTATGGTATTCCAATGGCCCCACTGCCTTCTCATGAAGTATCTCAGTTTGCTCCATTTTCTGATTATCCTTTTGCTCCATTACTTGATTATTCTTGAGTATCTGTCCTAAGTCCTTCTTGTTGCCAATTAAACCCACTCATCTAGAGGAGAGATTATTCCCTTCTTCTTTTAAGAGTGCCATTATTTCCTCATTACATGGATGGCTCATTCTCCCCTTTTATCCCTGTCTCAACAGATGTCTGGATAGCTCCTATTCCCTCAAATCCCCTTACCAGCAACCTTGTGCTTCAACCAATTCTCCTTATTTCTCAAAAAGCTCCACAAATCTTCAGCTATCTCATCTTGCTGCTGTGTTAAGCTGGAGAAGGTCCTCATCACAAAATTGTCTGTGTTCTTCTCTCTTTTCATACCCATGAATCTAACTCATATTTTTGATTCCAAAGCAAGTATACATATGCTGATAAAAGGGGAAACCCCACTTCTTTATTTATATCTCAATTCTCTGAGCAAGTGATGTTCTCTTTTATCCCAATTCACATACAGCTCTCCAAAGAGGTTTAAGATAGGCAGGTAAATCTTACTGTTTATCACATATCAAAACTTCCAGTTCCTTTTATTTATTCCCTCATTTCAGTATATTATTCATCTATGAAACCATTTGTTCCAGGCTTTATTCCTAGCATGTGTCATACTGATAGAAATTTTCCCTTGGGATGTTCAATATTCCACTTTTAAAGAGCTTTAATTTTATGTGACTTGGTTCAGAGGAAGAAAAAGGTTTTACAAATCTGCCTTGTTATAACACACTCACTTCCACTCCATTCCACATAAACAGAAGGTTATAAAAAGCCTGATTTACATACAGTACTTTTTGTCTATCTGTTCAATGTCATTACAGAGTTAACATTCATAATGCTGTTGAAAAGCAGGTGTTGCCAGCAATGGGCTAAATGGAAACATTAATGTGACAGTTTATTAATCAATTCCATCTCACAAACCCTAATGCAACAAAAAGAAGCATAAATAAATGTCTGACCTGTTAAAGTAATGTATGGCCTTCACACCAAGACCCACTTTAGAGGTGGGCTCACACCGGACCCACTTTAAATTTCTTGGCAATTTGAAGTTCAGGCTGCTAACACTTTGAAGGATAATATACTAGTTGAAGGCATTAATGGTTTAAGGGTGGTTTGTGTTTGCATTTAATTTTCAGTGAAGTTCAGTACTGTTGAAAGGTGCTGGATCAAAAGTGCTGGTTTTGAGCATATTTATCTTGAACTTTTCCCTATGGTTTTACCCACATGAAATGGGATTCAGCTTAGCTAATATCTAGTTAGCCCCTCAGCTTGTGAAGACCAATCCTAATTAAAAAGTAATGTGGAAGACAGTAGGAATAAGTCTTTGACTTAGAAGGAAAGCTCAAAAGTAATCCTCCAGCTTTATGCTGGAATATCTACAGCTCTGTGCCCCCTTGACCATCCTCAGTCTTGTGCTGTCCCTTCCCTTGTGCTGACTGACCTAATGTCCATGTACTGCCTAAAATCAGACAGGATGTATCCAGGTCTCCCTCATTTCCTCTCTCCTGTGCATACACAGACCGAAGGCGAACTGCATGGTTCAGCTTGGACAACATGTTTGCATGGGGTGAAAGAGAACTGAGTGAGATAAAGTCTGTCACATTCCTTGTCATAATCATGCACAGATGTTCCATATTAAAAACTAATATTTACTGAAATAGTTTCAAAGTTGCATCAGAGCTCCTCGGAGTGCATTAAAAATAAGCACACGCAAAATATTACATTTAGCTGGGAGCCAGATTCCTTCACCAAAACTACAGACAACTACACAACTCTTTCTCTGCTAACACAGTGAGCCAAATCAATCCCCTTCATCTAAACACCTCTGAACTCTGGGACTGGTTTTATCTGAGCCTGTATTTGGCCAAGTGATTGTTACCCTCCAGTGAGTACATGACCACATACAAAAAGTTCACAGCATGATCAGTTTATTACATGAAGAAATGTAATAAACTGTGATTTAAATTTAATAGCCTCAGACAAATTTGCGTGTTTGTTCAACAGAGTGAACTCTCAACCTCTGCTCATTTACAGAGATCCAAGATTCCTGCACTGCACACAGCAATCCAAATTGCCTCAGCAATTCACAGAATTATAAAATGGTTTTGGGTTGCAGGGGACCTTAAAGACTATCTAATTACAATCCACTGCCATGGGAAGGGACACTTTCCACTAGGCCATGTCACTCAAAGCCCCATCCAACCCAGCCATGAACACTTCCAGGGATGGGGCAACCACACCTTCTCTGGGCAACCTGTGCCAGTGCCTCACCACCCCATAAGATGTATTTGTTTCCCCTAATAATAAGTCACAAAACCAACAACAACAACAATAATACAGCACATGTGGTTCTGATAAGACTGAGCCTCAAATTCCTATTTGATTAAAAGACCATCATATGACAAATCCAGCAAAATCAAGTATCTGTCTGAAACCCAGGGAAAGTGCTTGATTTACAGCCCTAAGTGGATGTCTGCCATGATTTTTGCACACTTTGCTATCTTGGCTGACCTCTCCCAGACGTATTTTCTGCAAACCAACAGATTTCACATGTTTTTAAATACGGTGACAGCCGGGAATTCATAAATAATATATCTCCACTGAAATATAACTGCCATGTCTGAGCAGTTCCGGCTCCAGGCTGGATCTGCAGCAAAGCCAGACAGCTCAAGTTTATAGCAGCTCTCCCCATTCTGCAGCTACGCTACTAAAACAGCTCCACTTGTACTCAGCTGCCCAGACATGGGCAGCTCAAGCTAATGGCACTTCAACAAAGCATGAAATATTGCCTCTTGTCAGGAAAAGTTACAGTCATGCATGGCAAATTTAGGTAGGAAAAAGTGCACAAAGTACATCAGACAAAGTGTGTACGTGAACACTTCATTTCAAAAAACAAAGATGAACTTGTGGGATTTGTGTTTGGCAATTTGTCTTCAGTGTCATTGCTGCCCATCAGATGGGAATGTCAAACAGCAGCCATGGACTGGAATAACACTTCACTCCTGGAACCCCAGCCATGCCCCCTGCACTCATTACACAGTACTTTAGGAACTATTCATTTTCTGTTTGGGCACTAAATATAAAAGTCAAGCTTGCTGGAAATCTATCTATTCCTTCTTTCTTCTCAAATTGTCTGAACTGTTATCCTGGATCAAAAATCATAGGGAAACAAGATTTGCTCTAGACCCCAAATTCGCCATTCTAGCCTTCAGCATGAAAAAGGAGAAATAAGAAATAACATATAGGGTGTTTTTTTTTTTCACAAGGCAAGTACCTATTACTAGATACTTTGGCTACCATCTCCCTAAACTATTTTCATTTTTCTTCTGAATTTTTTTCCTATGCTTCCTGAACACCTACACTAAATACACTGTATGCTGCTTGGGACACCTCAAAGCTTCTGATCTGAAATCACCAGAACCAGACTGACTCATGCTAAAAATCTTTTTCTCTGCACATACACACACCCTGCACTGAAAATCATCAGGATCCTCCATGTTCTGCCTGGTTACAGCCACCTGAGACAGCAACTGAGACCAGGCTCCCTTGTTACCCATCTCATATTCAACAGATTTGCAAATAAAAATGTTCCATCTCTCTGCCCTGTTAGATATATCATAGTTCACACAAGAAAAACTGCTCCAACTCCTAAATCATGCCCCAAACAGCCACATGAGATAGGACTTCTCAGTATGCATGGAAAAGCTTACCATCTTCAGTATCAGGTCCTTGGAGCAACTTCTAAACTTTACATATTCCACGTAGGCACCCACACACAGATGATTTATAACCGTCCTAAAAGTTTTTCAAATACTTAGAGAAAAGTTACAGCAGCCACCAAGGTGCCTTCACCACAAGCAAGGGCCTGGTATTCCGTGGGTGTGAGAACCACAGAAGGCAGCCAAGACCTTTTGGCACCAAGAAAGAGAGTCCTGGGACTCGCTTCACTCCAACGTACAGCCCTTGAAATGAGAGTTGGGAAAGTCCAAGACATCTCCCAGCCTAACAAAAAGGATCATTTCCCCGGCTTCATCCACTCATCAGTTTCCAATTACTCAAGAGATGTATTCTTCTACCTCCCATCCTGGGAGAGTATCTGTTGGTGTAATGAATCTCACAGCTATGCAAATTTTCTACTTGCTCAGCCGAAATTTGTGTTTCCTTCGTCGCATTACTTTACTCCTAAAAACCATTCCCAGAACATCCTTCTGTTGGAAATGATATAACTTTCCTCATTAACTTTATTAATTAATTGTTTAAATTAACTCTTCCAATTGTTTTAATTAATCATAATAATAAGCTGTGTAATCTCCCACTTTAGCCAGCACACAGCAAAGTTTTTTTTCACAGACTGCTGGTTAGAACAGTTTGGGAAAAGCACTAAAACTTTAGGTTTTGCTAAATCAACCTTGATATGCTTTCATGAACAAAGCCTGGGGGAGAGATGTACTGCTGAAAAATGGACACCAGGAATGCAGAATTTATAGACCACAAGGACATGGTGCAAAAACCAGAGAAAAAGAAGAGGCTAATGAAGACAGTTCAGCATTTGTACTGAAAACTCTAACATGGAAAAAGATAGTAAAAAGGCTGAAAATGTGGATTAATTAGCATGAGAAGTGACAAATCAATAACCAAGAGAAGACAGAATACTAATTAAGAGAATTATGTACTTTGCAACCAATGAACATTGATTTCTTCATTTTCCAAAGATATATGAATAGTGAAAAAGTTTTGTAAGTGGGTGTGCATCCAGGTGGAGCTATCACCATGGTGCTGTGAATAAAGCAGTGTTTACTTCCTAATGCCTGAAAGTAGTGTTGGAGAGTTTGATTTATCCCAACATTTCCAGCAACACTTCTAGGAGGAGTTGCTTATTCCCCTTCCAAACATTACATTTGCATTTCTAATGAATGAGATGATCCTTTTCCACAATGATGTTGTACTTTGGCCATTTCAACCTTTTGGTAACAGCTGTCACCAATTTCCCATTCCAGCTAGGTGGAACTAGGGGGGCAGAAACTTTCTTAACAAAAGGTAGAGAGAGCAGGTTGCTGCTGCACTGACAACATGAGTAAGTTCTGCCTTCTGAGAATATTGTGATGAAAGGAGAGTACATTTTTCTAAGCACTAGAAAATTTCTAGTTACTTCTCCCTCCTGTGGCATGTCCCTCCATCCCTATTACAGAAAGAACCATAATATAGGAGGCAGCAATGTGTTGGTAGGGCCCGTGGTTTTGTTTGCTGCCATGGATATGGAAGAGTCAAAGAAATGCATCTTGGAGCAGAGAGCAAGCTGGTCTATATGAACTATACAAAAGCTCAGGGTCATCAACAGATGGACAGTTAGGGCAGATCTGTGAAATCCAGGCCAAGGCCAGGCATGGGGAGTGAGTTACAAAACATCCACCTCCTCCAGTGAGGGCAGAGCAGCTCTGGAGGCTCAGCCACGTGCCTGACTGAGAGCAGTTAAGTGCTTGCTCATACCCTATGCACGCACTGGGAGCTGTAATGGCTCTTGGTGAGACGTTTGCCAGACACTGCCTGGCTCTTCCACAGTCAGCAGCTCTTATTAAAATTTTAATAAATTGGGTCAATAATTGCAGCAAAAGCCCCAATGCTCTGACACAGTACTAGGCTGAAAAAGGACAGGGAACAGCACTTGTCTGGAGCACATCTCAGTGCTACAAAGAGCCATCTCTGCACTTGTAAATCCAG
Organism: Sylvia atricapilla; assembly: GCF_009819655.1. Taxonomy (NCBI): domain Eukaryota; kingdom Metazoa; phylum Chordata; class Aves; order Passeriformes; family Sylviidae; genus Sylvia; species Sylvia atricapilla. Next base: position 95,780,821 of record NC_089142.1, read on the forward strand.
TCAAACTCAGTCTGAACATCTTAGTTATCCTTCTGAGAAATCGCATTACAGGCAGAGCTGCCATTCACCAGGGGCAGGAATGTTTCATAGTGTGCTCCTAGCAAACAGTCAGTGAGCTGCTCCAGAGCAGCAAAGGCAGGCAGAAATCCCGGGAGCACAGCATGCACGTACAGCCCATCAGCACATCCACAGAGCAGGCAGCTCTCAGGGAGGTCCGAAAACCAAACGTGCAGGTGGGCACATGGGTCTGAAAGGGCAAGGTCCTGCTCTCCTCTCATCCACCAACGCCTTGTTCATTCCTGTGATGGGCCCCAAGCCAGGAAGACACATCCTAAATCCTGTCTTTATCTTGGGATGGACCAAACAAGCTAACTTACCATGATAAACTCTTCCCAGCATTGGAACCCGTTTCTTCTGTAGGAGATAGACAAAATATGTATGTGTTCTGAAACAAAAAATAGTTCTTGCTGCTCTTTGAAACCAAACCTTTTCTCCTCCTCTACACACATCTTTCAAAGGAGTTCCAGCTCAAGTTGAAAGGCCAGATACTTCTACCGTAAACATAATGGCATCAGAAATGGCTGTGAACCTGCTGGTTACTATTTGCCCTGTGCTTCGCTCCTTCCAATGGCTGTATTTTGCCTTACTGATGGCAAATTCATGTCTTATTTTGCTTGTAAATTATCATGTACAGACTTCTCTGTTGTGTAGCTTCTTCCCTCAAAGAAAACAAATCCTGAGGAACAGAGAAGTTTTGAATGTTCAGCCCCTATGGATGACTGTCTGCACTAGCGAACACCTCTTCCACAGAGACACTCTTCTTTGACTGAGGGCACAGTATGAGAGGAAAGCTGATGTCCTTACAAACAATTTGATGGGTGAAGGTGTGGGTGTTGCCATCTTTGAAATGGGGTTGAATGTCCCTGCCAACTCTGTGCAGCAGGTTTGCTGCAGAGCCCAGACAGCTTGGCTCCTATAACAGACAAGGCTCAGCACAAGCCTGAGTTTCTGAACTTTGGGGTAAAACAGTAGGTTCAAGGGGGAATATGTGGTAGGCATTTAGGGAAGACTGTACTGTCCTAGTACCTCGGCCAGTGGGGAAAGGAAGAGGGAAAGGTGCAGCCATGAGTTTAGGATAAAAGGAGGCTGTGCCCTCTGAAACCTCGAGGGAGAAAACCCCGCGGGTGTGTGCCCGGTGGACTCTCTCCTTTATTCAAATAAAGTTGCAGTACTCCTCTGTCTCCTCTTTGGATGTAAACCTCTGGCATTTGTGGATTTTCCTGACAAGTATGTCCAGTCAAATCGGCTGTCATTATGAAGAGCTAATTGAGCAAATTAAGCTTTTATACAATATAGCATTCCACAGAATATTTCTCTTTTTTTTTAAAATACAGGTAAACATTTAAAATTTTTAATTTGTTCTCTGTATGCAGATCCCCTGTCACTAGTTTGCTTCTTCTGTTTTCTTTCTTGTTTTTGGATTTAAATCATTCTGTAAGAAAAATAACTGTTGGTGGGATTTTTTAACCTAGAGTAGTTCAATTTTATGGGAGTCTATTCTAGAAGTGTACAAAGTAGGACTTGATCCTTTACAAGGGCAAAAAGCTGAGATTTAGATTTGTACTGTCAAAGTCCCCTATCAAACTACAAATCAGTTTAAACTATTGCTCAGACTGTTGAACATTTCTTCTCTGATCAATTCAGGTTGCAGAAATGGTGAGTCATCTTTGCTGAATATTTGCAAAATTTCCATTGTTATCTCACTACAAAAAGGAGCAGAGTTCGATCTCTTTGAAGCAACAACTAAAGAACCTCACCAAGAACATCCCTCTGACCAAAAGTGTTGCTTTTCTAAGTGCTGCTTCTCTGCAGTGCAAAATACTTCAGAAAGAGTAGCAGCAATTGTGACATCTAAAAAGGTAATGCCTCGTGTCAGGTTAGCAGTTTTTTAAAAAAATAATGCTGTCCAACATGTTGAGGTTTTGGGAGTTTGTTTCTTTGTTTGTCTGTGGGGTTGTTTTTTGGGTTTGGGGGGGGTGGTGTTTTGGGTTTTGGGTTTTGTTTTTTTTTTTTTTTTTCCAGAGGAAAATTTCTTTGCTTTAAAGCATCTGATGATGTCTGCTTTCCTTTTGTTTTCTGACATCTGCTCTGACAACTGTGTGACAAAATTCATTTCTGACAAAAGCAAAGGCGTCCTTTAAGGAAAATCACTCCTTCCATCAAGAATAAAACCAGGCCTCTACAGCTTCAGCTATAGTGGACTTTCACCATCACAGACTAAGAAAAGTGCCCTCAACTGAAATTCTGATTTGGAGGTTTAAAAACAGGCTTGTCTCTGCAACAAAATGCACAAATACGTAAAATTTATAGAATAAATGTAGAGCAATGCTTTTTGTGTTTTACTTTCACATAAGCCTCTTATTATCATAGGACAAAACAGGAAATACAGGTTGAAGCCCCCTGAAAACATCAGTGACAAGGATAAACAACAAGTCAATTGCTGGTTGTAAAAACGTCATGCAAAAAAATGAGAAAAAACTAAGCAAATGTTTTCACTGGAGCAATGTCATAATTTTCTTTTTTTTAATTGTGTTTTTATATGGGTTCTTTTTAATGATAAGGAGTAAATGGTAAAAAAAAAAGTCATGTAAAAGAGGTTCATATTAATTCATGTTGGAACACAGCCAAACTCACTGCAGACTTGGTTTCCAAATATGCCAAAGTTTAGACACAGAAAAAACATTATTCATTCTAATTTTGATAAAATTATTTCTAATTCACTTTTCTGGCTTCTGCTGGGAACTGAACAAAGAAATCCCAAAGTAGGCATTTGTTGTACCATCCATTTATATGCTTGCACAGGAAGGGAAAATACTGAACTCTGCAATGTGCAACAGGACTGTAAGTCAGAACTGCAACTGGAATCCTAATTCCGTGCTTCCGGACCTTTAGCTATTTTAAATGTGCAGTCTCCACACTAAGCTGCACAACATTTTGCATTTGTACTCAAACACAACACTATTTTCAGGAGCTGGGTAAGGAAGCAAAAGCTCTTCTGGAGCCTTGGTGCTGCTGCTTGCCTCTGTTTCTTTTATGGGTAGCTAAGGAAGGGATGCCTGGCCTTGCTGGGCAGGACCCTTGCACATCCCAGCCTTGTGCTGCTCCTCCCCTGCCCCTGCTTCTCCCTGGCACTGCTCATGGGCTCCCAGGGCAGCCCCAGGGCTTTCCCCTTGAGCTCTGATCCCAGCTCATCCCACACAGCATCCAGGGCCTAACAGGGTCTTGCCATAACAGGAAGGTGGATCGGGAGTCTTCTTTCCATCCATGACTATTTTCCCAGGGATTCACTTTCTCCCCATAGAATGAGCAAGCAGGAAGAGTGCAGCTGTTACAAACAAGGCTGTCAAATCCTGTAGTCATCTCAATGACCACAGCACTGAGATTTAGGACTGAAAGCCCCTCCATTGCTGCCTAGAATAGAGCATCTTAGCATCTCTTCTGCTGCTGCTGCTTAACAGCTTCCATTAAAGATTAAGTACCTCAGAGAGCAAACCAACTACAGCAAGGATGATAAAAACACATCCAGCAAAAACATTATATACCACTTCCTTCTCCCTCTTGGCATTGAGGCAACCATATGCTCTGTGTTTTAAGAGGAAAAAAATCAAATCCAAATCAAAAACCCCAAGCACATTATTTTCACATCTCATTTGCATAACAGATGAATAGTTTCTAAACCAAACCACATCAGTAAGCCCATTACCATCCACAGTAAGACACTGGGAGGACACACTCTGCAACACAAAAGAGGAAAAACTCTTGCTTCTCAAAGATATGTCCCTCCCTTGACCCTTGCCTAGACTAGAGTAAGGGTAAAAGGAGCCTGAACAGCAAGTTGGGAGACCAAAGCAACCACAACATCTCATGGCATGGAGCAGACACCCATCTCTGATCATAGAGATCCTTTATATCCACCAGAATGGTGTCTAGCTGACAAAGACTGTCAAGAGGCAGGAAGGATGTGACAACTAGAATGGGTGCAGAACACAAGACTTTATAGCCAGCACCTGCCTTCTGAGATAGCTGGTGGATACTAAAACACGCTGCATTTGTGAGGAGCTGGCACCACTCACGGTGCTGCACAAGCTGCAGGAGGATATAAACTGATACAAGTCAGCATAAAAGCTCTGCTGATTTATACTGCCTGAAAACTGGCCCCAAAGATTTTGTTACCTAGACAACCAGAAGGAAACTAATTCTTCCAGTACCACAGGAATTGGCAAGATTGAGCTGTTTACAAAATTTGCTCTTGAACAACATTTTCCTTTTTTTTTTTTTTTTTTTTTTTTTTTTTTTGGTTTATAAATTATTTCAGCCCTTGCATAGTAAGCTGAATTATATTTGTCATGGTTAGCACAGATATAATTCATCTCATTAAGGAGGGGTACAAACTTATTTTCTGATGAATCCTCCAGGCTTGTTAAGCAAAGTAAGTCATTTGGTGCTCAAAGCAGGTTACAAACAATGCCATGGTTAAAGCACTGTCAGCATTGGTCTGTATCAGATTCCTCAGTATTTTTTCAGACAGACACAGCTCACAAGGTGCCTGTTCAAACCCACTGTGCAGCTGGAACTTGTAGAGATGGGGCCCTAGAGCCCTGAAGTGCTGTGACTTCAGAGTTTCTGCCTGTTGGTTCTGAGGCAAGGAAGAGGGAGCTGGTTCCCTCTAATTGCCTTTATAAAGGATGCCATGGCATTCCTGAAGCCCATAGCACACCTTGTCTCAAGAGGTTTGACCACACATTCTTCCAAAAAGTAAATGGTGTGACTGACTTCAGTTGTGCTTCAGAACCTGGAATGGCCTTCCCTGAACTTCCCTGAGTTCACAGAGAACTCACATCTGCAGGCAGTGAAAGGAAAGACTGGGCTGGTCCACCCCTCATCACTGCCTGACCTCCCCTTGTGCCCTTGTAATGCACCACTGCTTCAGCAAGGCCTGAACAGAACTGCAAAGAATTCAGCAGCTGCTCCAAAACTCACATCAGCCTTTGGGTGGGCAGAGACTAGCTTAGAGTCCTGTGAGGATCTCAGTGAGAGTTTTGGAAAGCAATTCCCCATTTCAGCTATAAGGGGCATAGTCCTGCTATCCTGGACAAGAGATGGGAAAAAATATTTCTAAATTAGTTCCTTCTTAGTCCGTTGCTTGCTCATTTCTGTGGGAGAAAACAATTAGATCCTCAACATTTAGATCAGCAATCTATTTTCTCCCTCTTTCTCTTTCAGTTGAGAAAATGCATTTTTAATAAATATTTTAAAAAACCCTTCTCATGAGGTTAAGGAAAAACTAGAAAATCCAATACTTAGAACAAAAAAATACAGAATAATACAAGAAATAAATTTGTTTGTGGGTGTAAGTGGAAAATGAAAAGTTTTCAGCCTTCTAGTTCCAGCAATAGACCTATCTGCTTTCTGTATTTATACAACAAAATATATTAAAAATAGAGAGACAATCACAGTTGCACAGTCCCGGCTGGAAAAACCTGTTCCAAGCAGCAGCACACCTTTGCAAGAGTGTTTACACCTTGGAAAACTAGCTTCATTGTGGACAAGGCGATGTGCACCAGGAGAGACCTTTAGCCTCCTGGGGTAGAAGGTCTGTGCTAATTACCTGGAGCAAAGGGAGGCACAGCTTTCTACATCTTCATTGGGAAAAGGAAATCGTGTTTGGTATGGACAACACACACCTCACTGAAGCACTGAGGCTACTAAAACAAAAGGTGTCTGGAGCACCAGCTCATGTTGCTGGCTGCTCTTGCAATCCACCAGGAAATGTAGGAAAACCTTGAGGAGGCTTTTCATGACACCTCTCAGCTGTGGGACTGCAAGAGACCAGTTTTCAACTCCCTCATGCCTGTGACACACAGCAGACAACCAGGCTATGAAACGAGAGGGGTTCAGTGTTCTGCTGCACTAGGTTAGTGCTGATGCTCCATGTTCAGGCAGGATGTTTTACTCAGATGTTTTACCACATCACACCACATGAATATTAAATTCAAAACCCCATTACATGCCTCTGTAATGGAAAATTCCTTTTACTGCACAGAACTATAGGGGCTTGAGTGAAGGAAAGCCCAGTTAGTTATAAATAATTCACCCAAATAATGAAGCAATTTTAAGGCCTGGAAGGAATGGCTCATGTGCCATTCTTTCATGAAAAATGGTCTCTCTTTGTCTTTCTCAGTAATTTGGATTTTTTTTTTTTTTAAGCAATGCCTATTTTCTGTCAAAATACCCCATAAAATTGTTGAATCCCAAGTTTTCTTAGCCAACCAAAATGCTAATTTTTCTTCTAAGGAATTGGCCCATATAAACCAAATCTTTGCCTGACTTTCCCAGAAACCTTTGAAAAACCCATTTTGCTCTCCAGATCATCCACTTAAGGAAAGGGTGGGAAGCTGAGCAATGTATCCATTGCTTCTATCTCCAGCTTCCCACCACTGCTATTGCTACATTGGGATGTCTTAGTTATGTGCTGGGCTAGACAAACACAAGAATTCAGGTGGAGCTGGAATGCCTGACCCTGATTTCTGCCTCTATGGGACACAAGCTAAACTTGCCCCCAGTATATTAAAATTTGGGTTCTGTAACACCAAAGCTCATAGACTCCAACCCTTAAAACACCCTAAAGAAATAACATAAACATTTCAGAGAACACAGACACATTTTGGCCTTCACATTGTTCCTGCAATACAGCAGCTGCTATGGAGCATCACAAAGCCTGTATTTGTACAGCGCCACCATCTCTGTCCTTGGCACAGGGGCAAAGTCAGCGATAGGGGTGTGACTGAGGCATTCTGTGCTCCAGAAACAGGAGCAGCTGGGCACAGTGTCTGCAGGAGCACCCACGGGGGCTGCTCTAATTTAAACTGGCCCCTGAGCAGCTCAGAAGCTGAAGAACAGAAGCAAAGATGCCTCAAGCCACTGTTGTACTCTCCTCCTGAAGCTGCACCTTTGGAAGCACGGCAGATAGTAACAGCAGATTGTAAGATGGCCAGGAATAAAGCTGGGCAGAACAAAGTCTCCTCACCCAACAGTATCTTTTACCCAGACACCCTGAAACAACCCTAAAACTGCACCCTGCTGCAAGTCAGCACTGCTTGCTGTGTCACCTAAAAGAAGAGGGGAAAAGCCTCAGCTTCTGGTCATGTTTATCCCAGCTCATGTACTGACTAATATCATTTCACTTCCACAGCATTGCTTTGGAATTACCCTCTAGAAACCAGGAGCAATCAGCCTCTCTTAGCACATACAACTGATCAAAATTTGACTTTTGATCTTGGGATCATCTCAGATGGAGCAATCAGGCTTGAGGTTTTTTCTAATCAGAAGAGGATTAAACAGGTAACAAGCAAAGAACTCTGCTGTATCATAAAAATAATGAATCTTACTCAAGAACAGTGCACTGATAGACTGTGTCTGATGGATTACATTGGCTGTAAAAGAAACTGCTCTTTCCTAATAATACATGCTCTCAATGGGGAGAGCTGGGAATGGGGGAAGAGGGAGAGAGAGGGGAGCAAAAGCAAATTAAAAAAGCAATTCAGCATTTATCCCACAGCACAGTGAACACACAGAACCTGAAGCAGGAAGCTGGAAAGTCTCTCATGGTTCACACAAGCTGTAAGGCAATCTCCTGGAGGTCTAACCCTGCAGCTGACAGACTTTGGGAAACCCAGAGAGGAGAAAAGCACTCTTATTTGACACTGCTGCCTGCTTATATCTGATGGTGGGGCACAAATTCTAGCTGAGCAGACTTAGTTTCTCATCTGGACTCACTCACTTCATATCTCGAACTGGAAGGAATGGGATGGCCTCCAGATACAATTCCGGTTTAAGTCCTTGGAATGTTCAGGATTTTATTTCAGACCAAGTCAGCTTCTCCTGTAAATTCAAAAGTGATTCTCTGAGATACAGGTGTGCAGAGCCTTCTGTGATCCATAGCATTTCTGGGAATTACGATGTATTCTTGGGCCTGCTTACTGACAGATTCTAACATACAAATAGATCCCTGGTCTTCAAATAATTTTAAACAGAAAATCTTTGGGTTTGGGCCAAAATTCTCTCAAAAACAGAGTCTGCAGTGGCTACAGCATGCAAATGAAAGCATTTTTCTAACCACCTCTCTTGCCCTTCAGTAGCGGCCATCCTGCCAAACCTTGCCAGCTACAGAATAGAATGAAAACCTGCTCCTGAGTTTTCAGCTAAGGAAAGGCAGCATCCTCAACCCCCCTGAGCTGGCCAGCACAGGGCACACCGACCACACGATGAGAGGGAATTAATAAGTTCTGCATTGAAAGAGGAGATTTCCTGAGCCCACCACACAGGGCTTCTGCACACTTGGCCTGGGAACACCCATCTCACTTCAGGAGACCTTAGCAAAGTTATTTACAGGGTTTCTTCTGCCCCAGGGGAAGAGAGTGAGCACACAGGAGCTAATAGGTGTGAAATCAGCACTAAAGGGGTTTTCATGCAGCTGGTGTAGTCCTCGGTGAAAGGCAGCTTCTCCTACATGACCTTATTCCTGTGGGTCCTTCCATTGCTGCGGTGAAGGTATCCATACACCTCACGTGGGTATTACACATGCATCAAAGTCTTCCAAGTGCTGTTTAATCAACTAAACCATAAAACACAACAAGAATTTGTTTTGAAAGCAGACTAATTTGTGTATTTATAATTACAAATAAAAAAAAAAACAACCTTAAAATAATGCCAAATTTTATGGCTTGGTTTGGATTGGAGGGTAACTAGTCATTTTGCAAAGACAAGAAGGGCAAGAAAACTGTATTTTAGCCTAATTAATCAGAACTAATGAGCCCCTAAAACCTTGTTTCTCTCAATCAGCCCACTATCAGCAGTGACACTATAGTAGCCTGTTCTCCATCAAAGAGCAGCCCAGGGGCCATCTAATGACACTCCAATGTGACTGTCTCCGAGTTTTTCCATGAAGTAAAGCTTGCCTAAATTTCCAGACCAGATGGTGGAACTGTGAGACAAACTGTCAGATGGCTCTGAAGTGTTTAATACAATTAAGGATATGCAATCTGGAAACGCCCTGGGCTCAGACAATTTGTCCACAGATTTCTCTAAGGCTTTCAGAAACAAATCCACACAGTCTCCTTCTGAACAAGCTTAATGAGTTTTTAGCCAACAGCAAGGGAATCAGGGATCACAGGAAGCAAACAGAACCCCTTTCTGATGCCTTCTCACCCCCATGATGGGCTGGAGAGAAAAAGAGCAGAACATCATCTCAGGAAGAACTTCACTGAAAGAGTTTTTAAGCATTTGAATGCATTGCCCAGGATGGTGTTTGTGAAAAACGAGATTCGCTTTTTATGTAGATTTTAAGAAATAAGTTTAATAAAACATAAGACAATTAGGAGATAAGGAAAAAGCAAAGTACAGCTGGCTGGGTGACTTGGCATTTAGCCAAGTCCACAAACTACTATTTCATAGGTTTTCTTTAAATACCCTCTTTGTTGTATCAGTTTGTTGATTATTCATATTTTTCCATAAACTAGTTTCCATATTCTAGGGACTGTTTTGCATGGCCCCTCCTTGGGTTCACCTTTTTAGAGCATGCGTGTTTCTTGGCTGTGTCTTCATTATCACCTCCAGATTGGGCCTTTGTCCATGCTTTCTTCAGATGGGAGATTCTGATAGCTGGTGTATCAATAGCAGAGTCTTCTTTACATGTTCACTGGATGTTATCCCAGCCAAAAGACAGTTTAAGCATACTATATCACTACTACCACTATGCCTAATTTTCTTTACTAACAGGAGAAATAAAAACTTATATCCTTACCACAAAGTTATTAATCATATAGCACACATCCTGCAAAAAGCCAACTTTATAATAGGCATTTACAACAGTGTTGGAGCTGCCATTCCTGGAGGTGTTCAAGAAACAGCTTTGTGCTGTGATCTAATTGACAAGGTGGTGATTGGTCAAAGGTTGGACTCGATGATCTTAGAGGCCTTTTCCAGCCTAAATGATTCTGTGATCAACAGCTGACAATCATCAGTTTCTCAATAGCAAACATTTTGTGCTCATAGCGCTTTTCATCCAAGCAAAGGAAACATTAATTCTCTCTACACTCCTCAACGACTTGCAATTACACCACCTGCACAGACAGGGAAACTGAGGCACACTGCTCCACAGCTCATCTCCATCCAGCAGACCAGTGGGAGAATAGCACATACTGGGCTCACCTTCTCTTTACTCACCCTGTCCTCCCTTTCTTTGCTTTCCATCTGCGCCAGCATCAGCCTAAGGAAGCAGCTCCCAAAGCCCTAACATTTTCACAAGCTCAGGAAGACATCTTGCCTTTGGCACCAAGCGAGGCAGAGGATGCCCACAGAATGGGAAAAGCCCACACCTCCCACTTCAGAGCAGCAGAGCTGAGTGGAGAGTGACTGTGAACAGAAGCACACAAATACACGGCCCCAGCTATCCTCTGTCAATCACCTCACCAATACACGTATCCCAGTACCAGGAACAGGAGCACCAGTAGCAAATATCTCACATTCCAGTGACATTTCTCACTGAAATATTTTGTCTACTCTGGAATAAAGGGAGAGAGCTACTGCCCAAAATATACACTTAAAGGTGAAGGAAGAAAGGAAAAGACTGGAGGAGAGGCTGAGCTGCTGTAGCACAAAAAGCAAAAAATGAGTGCCCACAGCAGGGTTCAAGATCTCCCACTTCCAGGTGTGCTTTGTGATCTGCTAAATGGCAACAGGGAGATGATCATACCACCATAGTGGGTGATGTAAATCACAGAATCGTTAGTGTTGGAAGGCACCTCCAGAGATCATCTAGTCCATCCCTGCTGCCAAGGCAGGGTTACCTCACATCAAATCTACTCTAGGAAGGAATTTGTCCTCTTTGATCTCCACAAAAAATATATGAAGGGCTTGAGAGTGCCCTGTAAAAAAAACTTGAGGTACACTGCACATAAGGCATATTACCCGTGTTTCCAAAACAAGCAGAGAAAACCCAAGATATTAAGTTTAAAGAAATTTGTGTAATATCCAGAAAAAAAACTACATATAATTGGCCGGTTAGAACTACAACCTGTGGGTGCCCAGAGCCATAAGCTCTTGTTCCATGACTACCTTAAGCCAACATAGCCACCAGCTGCTGCCAAAAAACAACTTTCCCACTTCACACTCCTTCCCATTCACACCAGCAACTGGGATCTGCATCAAGCTGTATTGGTTTATGAATTCCAGCAAAACCGAAGAAGCAGAGGTGGGAGTAAAACTCTGGAAGTAACTGCAGCATTGTCATCCCAAATTAAATTCATCTGCCTTTAAAAGGTACATGTTAGCCTCACACTAACCTCACAGCCCATGTCTGACTCTTCCTGCCAAAATTGTGTGTGCCTCCTCTCTGGGATGAGCTTGACAGCCTGTACCATTTCCTTTGGACCCTGCAGCTCATGGAAGACGTGGCTGTGAGGCCGCACAAGTGCCATACTTCCTACTGCTCAACAGCCAGATGGGAAAACACATCACTGCACAGCTGAGAATCATATTGAGAACTGTATTTGTTGCACATGATCAGATGAACAAATAAAGGCCTTGCAGGTAATCTTCAGCTCTTGCTCTACAAACTCCTGAGTGTTTGTTTTCACACATTTCTTTCCTGGTTCAGGTATTTGATTGTGATATATTTATGCATACAGGGAACATCCTTTTCCACTGTGCAAGATTCCTTATGTAGCTATTCCTGGTTAAATGGCCACACACTACACCTCACAGCACACCTAAAAAGGCCAGTGAAAACCTGCTGGCATATATTTGAGTATGTATAATAAATGGAAATTGTGCCTACAAAAGCAGAGTGGGGAATCTGATGTTAGAATACAACCAAAGAGCAAACAGGTTGCAAGATGGTATTTCAGGCTGGAAGATCTCATCTACCTAACATGCCAGAAGATGAGAACTCAGCCAGTAAGTGTATCTTTACTAAAAGGAGGAACAAACCCACAGCCTGCAAATGCTAGTCAAAGGCACCTTACAACCCTTAAAATCAGGTGGCTGTGGCATAACAAAACTAAAAAGATCACATGCATTCCTGCCTTAAATATCTTGGTTTGTATCTCTCTCAGAAAGCTGTGAGGGTAACAACACAACTTGGAGTGTGTGGGATGTTAGGCTTGCTGCTGAATGCAAGACACCACATAGGGATGTAACAGAAGCAATTAATTACTGTCCCTGCTGCACGTGAGTCCAATCAATCAGGAGCTAGTTGAGAGCCCCTCCTGCTCAAAACAAGTCACAGGCTGCCTCATCCAAAGAGTGGGGAGAGTATCAGCTCCCTGCCACTTCCTACAGCTCAGGTTCACCACGTCACTTGAGCTGGCAGATGCAGCACCAGACACAAGAACTGCAGGAGCCAAACAGATTCGAAGCATTGCTGTTCCCAGAAGACTTTTCCATGCTTCTCCTTGAATCACTGATGCACTCAGCTGACAGGCTTGAGTGACCTGCTATGACCTTACACGTGATTCCATTCTTTAGAGCTGTCATGCAGTGTTAAATTCGCAGCTTTCATGCAGGTTATTTGTAAATGACTCGAATAGATGCTGGAGCTTTCTTCAGTGTTGCACGGGCAGTTGCACAAAGCTTGGCAGTGCTTGAGACACATTCTCTAATTTCCCCAATACATATTTGTCATCTTCTCACAAGACCTGTCTCACACATTGCTTGTGAGCTCCCTGTGCTCCACCTGTCAATATCTCACCCTGCATGTGATGTCTGTCAAAAACCCTCTGACAGCTCCAGGCTCACTCTTAACCTGATATGATTCCTCTCTCTCCAAGCTCGTGAAAAACACCTTCCCTAGGCAGTTCCTTCAAAGAAATTCTTGTCTACAGATGCTTTGATAAACAGCCTGTATTAGCAGAAGGACGTTATCTATTAGGTAGTGTAACTGGTAATTCTGAGATCAGGTCTCCTGGTACACTTCCATAATGTTTTCCTACTGCTATTATCCAGCAGAACTACTGATGAAAGTCAGATAACAAAGATAAATAGTAAAAGGCAAATAAAGTCTTTATGCATTGTGTCATGGTCTTTCTTCCAGAGACAGATGGCAGCCTGCAAAATGCTGGGCTTCAAGCTGTATGTGACCCAGGGGGTCAGTGATGCTGTACATCATCAGCTGCCTGGCCCTGGCATAGAAAGGCAGGTGGGACTGCACACAGGAAAGACTGACTCAGCCTCTGGATTGATGGGGTGGTGTGGAGCTTGGAAAATCATTTCATCCTGCTCTAAATCTTGCAAGGTGGGACATTCTAGCTGATAAAAACATCTCCCTTATTTGTTTTTGGATAAATTATCAAATATGCAGTTTTATATATGCCAAATATGACAGTTTCAGATGACAGCCTTTTCCTGTACAAGAACAATTTCAACCTCAGTGTGTAATTCAAATCTCATCATTCCACTGGATAACTGCAGATTAGAGTTCTGAAAACACATCACTTTCTTCTCCCTGCTTCTGAGGCGAAAATGAAAACCAGAGGGGAGCACTTGATGAAGATTTTGCTGATGGGATCACCTACAGCTTTCTTTATTGGCACTGATCACAGCCTATAAATTCAGACATAAAGACTTACTTTCATTAAATAGCATCCCACATACCAAATGATTTTTCCATCCAGCAGCAGCTATGACAGACAAAATGGATGTTGAGCATAAGCAGTTTGAAATGTAAGCACCTCAAAAGACTGTCCAGTTCTGAATTACACAGCTCAAATTATCATTTAAAATCATTGGTTTAGATTGTTACAGGCTCAGGCTGTCATCTAGCACAGATCAGCATGGTATAAGGCAGCATCTGGGCTTTACCACATGTACTGTGGGTACACAACTTGCTCCTAGATGTAAAAACTTCCGTGTCCTTCACTTCTCTGACCTGCCATGCAACTCATGTAAATTGCTCATCCTCCACTAAGTACATCAACTGGATGTACCACAGCTCCACCTCTAACACAGGGACCAGCTGAACTCATGATCAGAAGAGCTTTGTGAAGCTCAACCTGTTCATGGTGCCAAGAGGAGAAAGCACCTTCAGCTGTGCCTGTCACAGGCACCCAGAATGTAGGGTATACCCACAGGGACCTGCAAGGCAGCCACTGTGACAGCAAGTGACCATCCAAAGTCTGACAGATACATCCAAGCATAAGGAGCACTTAAGGAAGAAGCTTCCTCAAGGACAATGTGTTGTTGCCTTCCGCTGGTGAGGAATGATGCCACGAACACTGATGCAGTGCCCATCAGCAAAATAAAACTGAAGAGGTGGATGTGGAACTCTTGAAAACATTGCTCCCACCTCTGAGGCTGTATTTGGGTACCACACACCAGAAACAACATCTACACATCATTCCAGCCTTGCTGGGCCACAACACAACATCCTCGGGATGAGTTTGGTCTCACTCCTGCTGCTTTAGCAAGCAACACTTCAAGAGAACACAAGCTTTGAGCTTCCTTCATTTGCACCACTAGAGGGATGCTAAAATGGGAACTGGGAAAATGAATAAATAAATAAATACCTCAGAGGAGGTATTTAAGGGAATAATCCTAGGTCAGAAGTATGAGACAAAGGTTTTCAGGCTCTGCCAATTCAGCTAAACAATGCTGTGGTCAGGGCGCAAGGGCTTTGACATTTTCAACTACACAATCTTCAATTTTATTAGGCTTTCGGTTGCTTTTTTCTTTTGGCAAAGGTGCATTTGTAAAAGAAGCAGCATTACAACTAAGCTGGAAAAAGCAGTCCCAAACATGCACAAAGGACATTACTGGCAGCCAATAGCTGGTGGCATTATCAATATTTCCTAATCTGTCTTCCAGCAGGTCACGTGGAAAGAAGGAGTCTCTCTGGGGTTTCTTCAGCTGAAGTTTGATTGATCAGCTCTAGCTGAAGCAAATTGCTCCTGTAAGGGCTTCTGTAAACAAACTAATTACAAACCCCTACTAGACTGTATTTAGTTTATGCATTTAGCAGCCACATCTGCACCAGCTACATCATGCTGGAAACAAGCTAACCAACCTCTAGTGGAGAAAGCATATTAGACTTCTTTTTGTTCACAGATTTTTCTCTCTTCTCCCCAGCCCAGGGACCCTTTGTGACAGAGATTTATAGAGCTAGCAGTCTAAAGGGGGTCATTGCAGGGCAAGGAAGTGTACAATGAAAATGCAAGAGGCCACTGGAGATTAGCTTAAACTGAGATTCATGTTTTACAATTATCACAGTCAATTCAGGAGTTCAGAGGAGACACCACTGTGCTTTACTTCTCACTAAGCATGTCAGAGTGATTTAGAAGTGACCATTTGTCCTGGTACAAACAACATAGTCTTGAAATCACCTTGAGTTACTACTTGCTGCTTTAAACATGAGCTGCGACGATGCACCTTCCGCTCTGCACCTCTCAATTCTCACGAGGAAACACAGCAAGGTCTGAGTATTTCAGCAAGATATTTATGAAAACACCCATCTGCTAAGGACTGCTGAGGAACATTCACTCGGGAAAGAAAAAGGAGAAATGAACACCGAAGAACAGAAAGTCCCTTTGCATTGATTTATTCTCCAGTTCACGCTCTTAGGCACTGAATTATCCATCTTGCACATAAAATGATGTATTTATTACTATCTGTTTTCCAGACATCCCAGAATATATACCAAGAACTTTTTTTACAGAGAACTCTGAGCACAAGAATACATCTAAAGGGCTGGGTACCAGCAAACTCACATTTCTATGTATTTTCTTCTCTAAATACCATGTGGGTCTCTCATCTCTTGTTTCACAGACGTGACCAAGGACTCCAAATGTATGTGAGGCATAAGAAGACCAAATGCACTCCACTCTAGTGCAAAAGCAGCTGGTGGACTGGAGATTAAACCAGCGTCTCTGCATTACTGCTGCTTCTTTATCTGTTCTCCTGAGGACTCTAAAGGTGTGTGTATTTATTCTGGGAAGAATCCAAACAAGTTTCATTCACTTGTTCTACAAAACTACAATAGCTGAGTCAGTCTTTAAAAGCATGTCTTTTTTCAGTGTTTATCCTTCATACGTACTTACTCATTTACCATAAATAGGAATGGATCACTTTTTGTTTACTTGAAGATATGAACATTTCTATTTTCCAGAACTGTCTGAAAGAGAAATTTCCCATGCATAATCTCCTGGAGCACATTAACAGGCACTAGTGGCTTCAACCTTGAAGAAACTCTGCTTTAACTGTAAAACTAAATGCAAAGTTAATTTGTTGTTGTTGTTGGTTTGGTTTTTTAACAGAGAAACAGCAATCCACCACTGGCCTGATTTATCCCACTGCTAGAATTGCCTCCACCAAAAGAACAGCCACAATTAAGCAAAAAGTACGTGCAGTTTTCTGTAAGTTTTTGCCTAGGGTTGCACCAGCAGAAAGGTCACCAGAGCTGGGTCGTCTGTACATAGGACACTCACATAATGGCAAAGTGGATCAGGACAAGCCTGACTCAAGGAGCATTAATGGATCAGTCACCTAAGTGAATTAAGACTCTTAAGTTCCCTTCTTTACTCTGTGGCAGGTTGAGGCATCCTTCAATTAAAGTTCAGTTAGGAGAAGGATTATCAGGCATGTATAAGCTTTGAAACAGACCTGTCATGTATGAAGAGCAGCTGCTGATATTGATGCCCTACGGAGAGGCTCCCTTGGAGTTTGATTACAGCAGTCCAACATCCAATTTATGAATTACACTCAAGAACAGTTTATCCCTCCATGCAGATGTGATCTAATCACATCAGTCCCCTCTGAGATTCCCAGTGCAGCTTTTAACGCTTTTGGACACATTAGATCATGGAGTCAGCTTGGCAGTTCTGCTTGAGGGGATTTGTCAAAGCCATTAGAGTGCAGACTGGATGCCTGCACTGAAGGATGTGGTATCACCTGCCTGAGTCTGCACTGGCTAGCTGGGACCTCAGTGATAGATAGAAGGATCCTGCTATACAGTGAGCTAATTTAACAGAGGCAAACCTCAAACCAACAGCTTTACACAGAGCTTAATCCAAATCTTCAAGATTCAAAACATTTTTATCCATTCCTTTCTCATTCATTCTCAGCACTGTGTGATGTGTTAAATTTGGGAAAGCCAAAGAAAACAGACAGTACCCTCAGGAAGGCTGTACCCTCAGGATTTCCAAACCAATCAAAACCAGGAAAAATGGCAAAAGAGACACAAACCCAATCACAAAGCTGAACTGTGAGTCCAAGGTTACTCAGAAGAAAAGATGTTCATGGGTCGGTAGACAGTTTGGGCCTTCAGAAGCAAAGAAAGGACTTGGAAACACTCAGTTACCACTTCAAAAACCTGACAATTCTTAGTCTGTCAGAGCATACTTTGAAACAGTAACACTGCCTAAAACTCAAGGAGATGAGATTTTCGATGGGAGGCTATTGGAAATAATATCAAAGAGGAGCTGATCACTCAAAAGCTGGCCTCCAAAACCTTTCCAAACTCTAGTTCAGAAAAGCTTCACAGCAGCAACCTTGAGAGAAGGGGCTTCTACCAATTACTAGGATAAGGCTGAATCACACTTTTCTATTCAGTTTGTTCTGTGGCACATGTTGGTCCAGCAAGCAGGAAGATGAATGTGTTCTCCTGGGAGAGAAGAGCAGAGCTGCTGAGCAACAAATCTCATCCACAGACCCACTGACAGGCCTGCATGCAGACAGGCCCTGCAAGTCCATCCAGCTTAACCCTTAAAAAAGAGAAGGGAAGCTGTAAATTCCCATTGCCCTTTGGTGTCCAGAGGCCACCAAGCCTACCAGGGAGATTACACACCGGGTCTCCGTCATTTCTCCAGCTGCCCACGGCAGGGTGGTGAGGGCAGCTCTCTGAGCACATGGAGCTCAGGACACAGCTCTTCCCAGGCACTTGAGGAAATGGGGCAGGATATTCTGAAATGACTGCACAGGAGAATAACACACACACACACACACTTGTGCAATTCTAACCCACAAACTGCTGTCTCTAGCAGCAAACATATGGCAAAATCAGGAACAGAGCTGGGAACAAAACCACATTTTCAGCTCATATGCTTTTTCCAGGAGTCACAAATCACCCAGCTCCAGTTATCATGTCCAGCACTTAAGCAACAGTTGGCTTTTCACAGTTTATCTAATATTTATTACACAGGCATCTTCCCTCCATCTCTTAAGAGAGCTTCAGAACAAAACCCAGTTTGTTCCTTGATTAGCACAGGGACTGTCTGCCTTTGGGACTCAGACATGTTTCACAGGAAAGGGAATGTGAGCACTCGAGGAAGGTGCCTAATCGTTGTGACAGGTCTTTTCTTTTGCCTTTCCCAGTAACTGAAGCCCAGACCCTCACATTTGTGTCTCACCTGGGTGGCTGCCTCCTGAGTGGAGCCAAATATCCCAACCCTTGCAAACAGGCCATGGCTGAGGCAATGTCTTCCCATGCACAGCAGCGCTGACTGTGCTGGGACACATTCCCATTTCCCTACCGCCCACTGAGCTGCAAAAGGAACTCGGCACCTAGAGCTTTACAGCTCCCTGGGAGAAACCATCCCAGAAAGCCTTAACTTTGAGCCATCCTGTTGCTGCATTTTTATTCCATTACAGCCCACTTGAAATATCCCCAGCCTGTTTTTACACTGATGATAATAAGACTTTGCATTTGTGCTACCAACAAACATCCTACCATCCCTTTGGGAGGCTGTGAGGGAGGGCACAGAGTTAAGCAGCAGAATCCATACTGGAGTAAGGATGGGGATACTGGATTTCCCAGTTCCTCTGCCTCACACATTCCTGAATCATATGTTTTCCAAAAAAATTTAAAATCTTCCTTGGGGAACGTGATCAGTACATTTTTAGTTTGGTTTTCTCTGGAAAGGGGGCTCATGTAACCACACACTGGTTGCAAACCCCTCTCCCAAGTAACCTTCAAATCTGCTAAATGACTTCAGACAAATCTGAGAGGATTTACAGCCTCGGGGATGGTCCTTACATTCCTGCACTTTTTAGAAACCAACAACTGAGCAGAGACCTTCAGGCTGTCATCTCCAGAGAGGGAGAACACTGTTTACAATCTGCCCAACAGGACAAACCTGTCTACATGTGTATATACATGTAACATTCAGACATAAATACATGTTTAGTGACAGACTGACTAGCACATGCACTGGGCCAGCTATTTCCTGCTTTTTTGTTCCGCTTTAAATCTAAAAACTATGCATCTTTCTATTTCAAATACAAGATATTTTTTTCTGAAACTAGAATAAAATATACTTTCCTGTTTCACTACTATTTCACTACTGTTTCACTAACTATTGCTCAGTTATTTATATTTTTATTTTATCTTTTTTTTTATGAAAATCTGCTTCCTTTCAAACTTTCTAGACCCAAAACCTGATGGCTTTGTCACCTCCACCACTGGGTGCAGTGTGGCAGCTAAGTGCCACTGGATATGGTGTGTGAAGTTGTTATAATAAATAGCTTCAAATCTGGTCTGGATCAGAGAAATGACCCTGAAGCAAAGAAAATTCAATTACTCCTTTCTAATTTCAGGAAGATCAAATCATAAGGCATTTGAACACAACATCTCTTCTGAAAAAACACAGCAGGAGAGCACA
The DNA here is from genome assembly GCF_009819655.1 of Sylvia atricapilla. NCBI lineage: Eukaryota > Metazoa > Chordata > Aves > Passeriformes > Sylviidae > Sylvia > Sylvia atricapilla. The sequence continues at coordinate 95,800,527 of NC_089142.1, forward strand.
GAGGGGACAGAGGCAGAACTGTTACTCTGGAATAACACTTGGGAATAGGGATGCTTTTCCACAGAAAGCTACTGATGCTCAAATATGAGCAATGGATACCACAGCATGAACCCCACGAATGGACACCCATTACATGAGCAGGGCTGTGAGCAAATAGAGACATGTGGATTGTGATGGTCTTTACCTTTCCCATGTGTGCCATGTCACCTTTCTGAAGAACATAACAAACTGAATTTCCACAGAAATATCAATTCCTTTCTCTCTTCCAAGCCACACAAAAAGGCTGTTCAAAATGCAAGATTTTTTTTTTTTTGCATGTGATAGTGGATGTTTGTCGAAAAGAAGAGTATTGAGTCTGCCAAACTACTTTTAAAAGGGCACCATATCAGTTGCACATTTGAACTTCTTTCCCACAGAAAGCAGTTTCAGGGAAGAGAAAGGGTGAACGCCAGGATTTCTCATGCTGCTTTGGAGTAGAGGTGCAAGTAATGCACAAGCTAAAACCTGGAAAGAGCCTTCACAGTAACTCCCCCAGCCTTTGTTATATATGGTAATTGTCAGTGGAAATACCACAGCAAGTTATCTCTTCTGGGTTTTTTATCTCATTCAAACTCATGTTTTGTATCCAATGTTTCAAAGACAAGTGGATCATTCCTGTATAACATCAAAAACAATGATTTTTCTAAAGCTTGATTGGGACAAAACTGAAAAACTCCTGGACACTTCCTGAGGCACATCTCAGTCAAACAGACTAGGAAAGGTTCAATCCAGAAGACAAAGCAGGCTTCAACCAAATGCTAAAATACCCCAAGGACTGCCTCCAAAAGCCACCCAAAATCAGCAGGAAGTGTTTCCCTGATTTTGATAATATTTTACTCAAAAAAACCTTTGTATTTGCAAAAGACAAAGTAATCCACCAGCACTTCCCAACTAAAATGAATTACATTAAATTCAGACACCTTTGGGTTACTAGTTTCCTTAAGAAAGAAAACCAACAGTGCTGAACCTGTCAAACAATTAAAACTCACAGAATGTCCCATTTCACAAGAAGACTGAAGCTGTGCTGCAATTCCTTTCTCCCAGAGGTTAACAAGGAAAGGCAAGCGGGCCAGTTTTGCTGATCTGTACCTCTGCTGAGATAATCCCAGAGGCACCAACCTTCCCTCAGGACACAGAGTGAGATGTGTGGAGGACAACGACGGGCAAGCCTGGCCACCTGTTAGGAGACACGCCAGGTGTGCAGAGGAAACACTGGCTGTTATTTATTTCATATTATTGCAGCCCAAAGCTGCTTTGTGCAACAGAGATCCAAACCCTGTGAAACACCAGTCAAAGTGAATCCAGCAGGGAAGTGGATGGCAGTCCAGGCAAAGGAGTTTGGAAAAGAGAATACAGCAGTGTAAGAGAATTTCCAGGGATTCCCATGAATTTCCTTGGACTAGCTCTCTGAAGAGTCATTCCTTTAGTTTCCTCTGAATGCGAGATACAGCAGTAAGGCCTTGGAATATGCTTGGGATTAGCTCACTGTGCTTAATGAGACAGGCAAAACCTCACAGCACCACGGGTGACATCTGAGGGCTGACAGCAGCTTTACACAGGGTTCAACGCTGCCTTGTCAAGTGGGGCTGTTAGGGACAGTCAGGGGGCTATCAGGAATAAATAAATCAGTTTTTAATAACAGCCTTGGTCCAGACTGTGCAAGACTACACCTATTCTTACACTAACCACCCTATTTTCTAGCTTGATGCTCAGTCTGGGCCTAGAGAAGAAACTTAAAAGAGCATATATAAATGGCCATGTTTAGATGTCTGGCACACCTTCAAAGGTCAGTCATCCTACAGATCTGTCTTTAAAACCTGCGTGGTAAAAATTCACTCTTTTCAGCTTTTGAAGTCTGTTAGAAGTATTTTACTAACCTTTTGATGCAGTCCTTAGGTTCCACCTAGTGGCTTTCAACAGTCATGAACAGCAGACTCGACAGGCATTTTATTGCCTAAATGCTTAATTCTCACATCCGTGTGGGTCTAGCTGCAGGAAGAATCAGAGTCTTCTGTAGATGTGGTTCTACAGTTCTGACCTAATCAATCCTTAGAAAAAAATCATTGCTCTTCATATTCCACAGGAATGGCCCACTTGTTTTTGAAACATTGGATACAAAACATGAGGTAGAACAAGATTTTAAAAATCAGAAGAAATAACTTGCTGTGGTATTTCCACTAAATTACCATTTATAACAGAGGCTGGGGAAGTTGCTGTGAAGGCTGCATCGACTCCCTCCACAGCCAGCTGAGGAACAAGCACCTCTAGACCATGGCTCAGACGAGTTTTTGTACAGGTTTACCTCCAGGTGAGATGAATTACATCCCAGAAGTGTCTCATTTCCTCATTTCCATTACAAAGAGAAGTCAAGGGGCTTACTGATAGCGTGGTACCACCACCACCACGCCCCCTGAATCCCACCCAGGCTGTCTGACTAAGAAACATTCTGAGACACAGACCCTGAAGGGCAGCCCACCGTACAGGGAGCTCTCAGCAGGCAGCAAAAGGCATCTGGAAGCATGGAAATCACAACAGTTACAGATTTGCACCTAAGTTTAAAAGCCCAATAGTGGCAGGTAGCCATGTTATCACAGAAAACTTATTTCAATGCTGTTCTGCTCTCAGAATACATCTTACCCTGCTGCTCAGCTGTGTTAGGCTGATGAAGGTAGGCTTGTCTTACAGCATGAAAAGTGTAAGAAAGTTCTGCTCCTGCTACTTGAAGGTTATAAAACAATCTATGCTTATACTTCAGTTCCCTGAGGTATTAGCAGAACACTCACTACAGACATTTTATGCCTCCTTGGAAGAGCTGTAGTCCCTCTAAAAAGTCACTATCTTCAAAGGAAAGGGGGAAAAAAAAACATCGAAAGAAATGTGAAACTTCATGAATTTATCAGCTGCCACGTTAGAGGTCAAAAGCTGATATTTCAAAGTAATTTTAGTGTCTTACATAAACAACAAGACAGAGTTCACCAGAACTGATCTAGTTTGTCCACAGTGATCATATCCATTTAAAGAGAAGGTGAAATAAAACTAAAGAAAAAAAAAATTATGAAGTTGACCTAGTTCATGATTTGTGGAGTGTGGGATGGATGAAAGGTCTTTAGCTCCTTAATGCAGCTTTTTCTGCCTATTTTCATTTCAAGGAGCTTTACTTTTGGTCACACACTGCTTGAGGCTTGCACCCAGCAAATCATGTCTGCTTTTCTCGAACACGACTGTGGCGTAGAGCAGAGCTGCTGGGATTTATTACTCCACAGTGGTGCCTCTGCTTCCTCTGCACAAGTCACCTTCTCACCCTCACCTAAGCTTTCATGGAGCATGTGACGGACGGGGTCCTTTTCGCAAAGGAAAGGAGAAAATCCTCAAATGCCTGCAAGCTTCCTTGCTCAGGAAAAATCAAGAAAATAAAAAAAATCAAAACAATGTAAAAATCGAGAAGTGAAGGCTCCACACTGCCTGTCTTGCTGTTGGGTTCATGCCCCAGTCAAAGGAGACGTGTGGCTTGTCTGTGAGAGTTAAACCAGTTTTTTGTGCAACAGTGATTTCACCAAAGCTGCGGAGAATTACAACACCGAGCTACCATCTACCTAAAGTGACTCTCTCCCCACTCCGCACGAAACCAGGTGCAGCCTTACCTCCCAAAACCTTGACTACTCGGGCAGCGGCTGCTCCCTCCCTCGCAGCGCGGGGGAAGCCCAGGAGAGCGGGCAGTCACTGCTGGCAGCAATCCTCTCCTCTCCTCCGCCCCCACCCGCCCCTCACAGACCCGGGCCGGCCGCCCGTCGCCCTCAGGCCGCGGGGCTGGGCCGGCAGCTGGATCCCCTCTCCCGCCAAGCGCGGCTTTCCCCGGAGGGCTGCAGGGGCCCCGCTCAGCCCGGCGGTGCCGCAGCCCCGCGGCGCCCACACACGGCTCCGGGGGCTGGGGCGGCGCGGCCCGGGCCGGCCGCAGCCACAGGAGCCGTCCGCAGGGCTGGAACTGATAGGTGGCTCCATAGCTCAGTGGTTAGAGCACTGGTCTTGTAAACCAGGGGTCGCGAGTTCGATCCTCGCTGGGGCCTCCCGAGCTTTTCCTGCTTTTATCTTTATTTTTATTATTATTATTATTATTATTATTGTTTCTCCCCTGGCCGAGCCGGGGTTCCGGGACGAACAGGCGGCGGGGGTCGCTGCCTTTTGCGTGGCCCGGCGCCTCCAGAGGGCGGCGGTGGGAGACGAAGGCCGGGGCTGCAAACCCACGCCGGGGGCTCGGTGCCTCCGCGGCAGCAGCGCAAGGGCGCTCCCGGCTGCGCCTCCCAAAGAGATCATCTCCCTGGGCCTGAACAGCGGGGCGTGTCACGGATCCACCCCGTGGGATCTGGGGTCGCAGGATGGCTCCAGCCCGCGGCTCAGCCTAATGCCGGGTCTGAGCTTCTGGTGCTCTGGTTGTGTTGGTGTTTCAGATTTGCTGGGACATTTTCAGCCCTTACTGGTCCCTATGGAAGCTGCACGTGATCCGTACCTTGTAAAAATATTCATAGAATGAATTGAGCTGGAAGGAACTTTAAAGACCATCCAGTTCCAGCCCCATGCTGTGGGCGGGGGCGCCTTCCACTAGAGCAGGCTGCTCAAAGCTCCATCCCGACCTGGCTTTGAACGCTTCCAAGGATGGGACATCCACAATTTTTCTGGGCAACCTGTGCCAGTGCCTTACTGCCCTCACAGTGAAGAATTTCTTCCTAATATTTAATCTAAATCTCCCCTCTGTCAGTTTGAAGCCATTCCCCCTTGTCCTGTCACTACTGCTCTTGTGAAAAGTCCATCTCCAGCTTTCTTGTGGGCCTCCTTCAGGGACTAGAAGGCTGCTATAAGATCTCCCTGGAGCCTTCTCTTTTCCAGGCTGAACAACCCCAATTCTCTCACAGGAGACATGCTTTAGCCCTCTGAGCATCTTAGTGGTCCTCCTTCAAAAAATAAAATCTAGTTTCATTGTCTGAAAGACTGCTCTTGAAACATGCTTTTTCCTGCATTTCGACTAAAGGACCAAAAAAAGGAAAAAAAAAAATAAAGGTGGGGTAATTTACTTGTCTTTTCCATATTCTTCAATAGAATATTAAAGTCCTGAAATTTAGAGGCACTTGGATTTATTAGACAGTCATACACAGCCAAATCTTAACAGAGAATGTCCATCACAGGCTCTCATAACCACTTATGTCAGAAAAGGACATCACAGCAGGATTTGGAAGCTGGTGCTGTTGAAGTTTAATATGTTTAATAGAACATATGTACAGACTGCTAACACTGCCATTAATAAGGGCACACCTGGGAGCACTCTATAACAAGTCAGCCAAAATCTCATTTATTTGGTTGCTATTCAACACTTTTGTTTCACCATTTTAGAGGCTACTTGCTTTTTGTGGGACATCACTGAGCTTCAAAAGCTGCTTCTTCCTCCTCTTCTCCACTTTTCCCTTAGCCAGTGCTGATTTCTTCGGAAGAACCTCCTTGATTCTGGCTAGGTGGGAGCTCTTGTTTTTTGGCAAAGGTGGTGCTGGTGCAGTTCTGGAGTTGTGTCCAATCTTCTTTCCCTTGCGAGGTTTAGCCTCAGCTTTGAGTCGCTGTCTCTCTTTACCAGGTGGAGATATTTTTGTTGTTGATGGTGATGTTGCTGGTAGTTTTTGCTTTCTTAGAATAAACTCTTGCAGTGGCTGCAGTGAGGGTAGAAGACTTTTTTGGAGGCATGGTTGTTGAAGGTTCATTTAGCAGCTCAAGGACAGTCTCTGAGGAAAGCAATTAACATGGCTCAGCTTTGAGGCAAAAGGCTAATTCAGAGATATGACTGATAGAAAGAGTTATTGAAGCTATATTCAAGAAAAACAGCTGAAATTACGAAAGAAGAAATGCACACTATAAACCACTCTTCTTCCATCAAAAGACCCTTGTTTTTCTTGGAAATAAAGTTATTGATGTTAGAAATTATGAACGTGTATTTAAGGAAAATTACTTCCAGACAAAATGAGATAAAACCTTGCACACTTCTCTAGCAGACTTAACAATATGAATTGTTCATAATATAGTAATATCTGGAAATCCCAGATAAGATAATATCAACTTGCTAAATGCGGGGTTCTACTCAAGATTTGACTCCTGGCCCAGCTGAATTGGACTTTAAGACAGAGCACAGCTTGAAAAAAGGAAGATTGACTCCACCCAGATGTATAGAGAAGGGATTATTTGATTCAAGGAACTTGTCTCAGAGCCAGGCCCTCAGAATTTCCCAGACCTCATCCAATGTCTGAATCAGAGTTATCAATTCCCTTTCGATGCTCATTTTCACTATTACTTAGCAAAACTTAGGGAAAAAATAATCAGGCACTGGGGTTAAGCAAAGGCACAGCATCAAGTAGACAGCAGCACACATTAAATGTGATAACCAAACTTCAGGATTGATTCTGCTCAGTGTTTTAGTTGTTAAGACTGCTGAAGGTTTCAATCAAATGCCTGTAAGTTTAGGTATATGTTTTGCTTCTCATTAAAATCAAAGCCTGACAACTTACTTGCACGTGGAACAAATGGTATCCACTTGCTCTTTGTTTGCACTAGAACAGGCTTTTATTTACACTTCCCTGGTGGAGCTCTCCTTGGAAAACAGACGCAGACATCTGAGAGACTGTTGGGAAGTTTATTTCCTAGGCGCACACAAATTCCCCGTTATCATTTGCCTCTGGTGGAGGAGGCGTGAAAGCCCTTTAGGCACCTGGAGTGCAGCACAGGTGGAATTCAAGAGGCTGACACAGGGCTGGCAAGCCATAAAATCGCTGTCCCAACAGCAGCTGGTGAATGTGACCTTCACTGGGATTTTCTTTGGATACAACAGTGCTGCAGCAAGGGGGGTGAGAAAGGAAAGGAACAGGCACAGAGGGAAGGAGCCACAACTGCAAAGAAATGTGTCTCTGCTCCTCTCCTGCTGTTCCCTGACAGCTTCCCAGGGTACAAAAGTACCAAAACAAAAACCAACCAACCATATTTCCCCTGAGGTAAAGATGTTGCACGGTAAGTGACAGGAAGAGAGGTACGAAGAAGCACAACACACCTGTGTTCTCTGTTACCCACCAAGGGAACTGCTGTAGGACAAATAAGAACAGGTTCTTGCAATTTGACGTGCTTGACAGCACCAAGCAAAGCAAAGCATGACCTCAGGCATCACATTTTTTATGATTAGCATTCTCCTTCAGACAGTGGCAAGAGACAAGTCCTTCCTCTACACCATTTCAATTTTTTTAAAAAGTTTACTAAAGTAGGGCTGCAGGCATTGCTTGTGAGGATTTCGGACGGGTTGTGTGGGGTTTTTTCCCTCCATCTCTCTCTCTCTCTGCTCAGGACAGAAGGAATTTGGTGCCACCCTGCTGTCTCCAAGAGTACTGCCGGAGAGGCAAGCCGAAGTGGGGACACACGGCGCTGCTGCCATCAGCTTTCCTGGCAGGTTCCTCGGGAAGTTTGAGTTGCCATCAGGCACATGACAGTGGCCTTGGCAATGTTCTGGAAGCAGGAGTTTGTGTGTCTTGCTGTCCGTGCCAGGAGGCAGGGAACGCTGGATTCGCTGCCTGGGACTGTGCCCAGCAGAAAAGCCAGCTGTGCCCAGGAAAAGCCCTACAAACAGCAGTAAAATGGAAAGGAGGAAGGCTCATGAGGAGACCAGAGTCACCGCAGCAGCCGGAGGTGCCAGCACTGTGTGCAGAGCCCGCTCGGGCTGCAGGAGCTCTGCACAGCCCGGGCGCGCCCGCAGAGCGCAAACACCCCGGGGCAGAGCCGGCACAGCCCCCGCCGGGCTATGGATAACAGGGGAAATGCGGGAAAACATTGCTAAGAGCCAGGGGAGTAAGCGCCTGCTCCTGCTCTAGAAGTGCTGGACACAAAGCTTCAAAAGCACAGGGTCTTCATGGCACATTTAGGAGTGGCATGGAGACAACAAAGATTTGTTTGTTTTGATAAATAGACTGCTCAAGCTCTCGATGTTTATGGAAGCTCACAAAAATTATTAATTTATTTATTTTTAGTTGAAATTATTACATTTTGGTCAGCCACAGTTAATGCACCTCTTGGCAGATTGCAAGCTGTTAAAAACAGAAATCTCCTCGAGTAGTAAAATATTCAAGTTCTGTTCCCATCATCTTGGTACACACCTTGAGTTAACTACCTACCTTTGGATCTAACTTCTCAAGAAAACATAGCTTGTTTTCTTCATCTGGCTAGTGTCCAAGGTCTCTGCAACAGCACAAACACATTTGTCTTTACAGAGTGATTACACATCTACTTTACAGAGTGATTTGAAACTCATTTGATGTTTTTTAGCAAAATCAAAAAACTAGGGAGGCAAAAAAATTACATAAGTGTGCTTATTGTTGTAAAAACAGACTTCAGCAGGGATAACTGCTTAATGGGAAGAAACATTTTGCTTGGAAAAACTCAGGTTCAGGCTTTAGTTATTATTTGAGCACTGCATGAACCACCAGGTTTCTCTCGTCTTTGTGAAGAAAACTGTGCAGTGCCATTTATTATTTTTTTTTATTTCTATTAAAGTGCATCATAGATATTTGATGTAATGACCCTAAAAGATATGGATTGTCATTTTTAGAACATTGCTTTGCTGTAATTCAGATATGCAACCAAGGAAACTTTCTTTTAATCCCTAACTCTCCCAGATCTTCAGGGAATTTGGGTTCTATTTCCTATTTCTCTGTGCACAGATATGATGAGTGAAGAACAAATTCACTCAAACTGATTAAAGTTGTACCAGAGGTACAGTATGTAAACAAAACCCAAGGACTGGATGCAGGTGTCAGTGACATTGTGTGTCAGTAGTACTTGGTATTCTTTTACTGTGATAGCTGGAGAGTGTATGGTGATTATAGAAGAATTCTGCATGGAAATCCATCTTTAATTACAAATCTTGCAGATTAATGAGCTTGTAGAGAGATCTATGTGGTGTATAGGCACTGGGATAAGAAATAGACATAAAATACAGTTCACCTAAATGAAAGTAAAAAAAGAAAACTGGTCTAGATTCAAGTGCCCAAGCTGGATCCCAGTTCTCCATTTCCCTCAATCCTGGCTTTTCGGCAATTCGTGTGGTCAGAAAAGGAAACCCCTTCAGTTACCCCCTCAGCTACACCTTATGTCCAAGAAATGTCTTTGTTCTCAGCCTGCCCTGTGCAGGTGGGCTCCCAGAAACACCAAATGACCTCCTGGCTGCAGCAGGGCTCCACACAGAGCCAGCAGCTCTCATTCAGGCAGAGAGCCCAAGCAGCACCTTCACTATCTCACCTCCATGGCTCTCCAAAAGGTTGTTTTCTTCTGTAAAAATACATATTTTTAAAAAATTTGTTTGTACCAAAGAGGCAGCCAGAAACTACAAATAGAGAGGAAGACCACACAAGAAATATATTTTCCATTTCATAGTCATACCAAAAAGGGAAAAAAATCAGCAAGAAATACATTGGCTAATCTGTGGGAGACAGAAGCTGCCCATTTCTGTTTGGTAGCTGTGGAAGACAAATGCTCCTTTTGCCTTCCCTTCAGCACCCACTAGAACAATATCCAGGGAAAAGGGAAATTAGAGTATCTTACAAGAGGCAAAGCTGTTGTTGTCTTTCAAACTACATAGCACCATGTTGGTTTCTAAAAGGGTGCCAGGAGAAGGGACATTTAACATTCACTCACTCCACATGTTGTTAGAGCAGTTAAAAATTGTACATACTTCACAGCAAAGACTGCATCTCCTTGCAGCTCTGACAGAATAAGCTAGGCAGATAATCTAGGATCTTCTCATGGCAAGCAAATCTCTTTTCTGCTGAACAATGAAGCACTAAAGCACACCTGTGCTCTCCAAAAACTTGCAGCTGCTTTTTGTATTACACAGCTCTATCAGGAGGCTGTAAAAAAGCAAACAGTGTTCATTGGTACTTCCCTGTTGGTGTGAGACCTCGTCCTTGTGACCTTAGTAGTGTCTCACATTCTGAGGCCTTTACATTAAATTTTGAAATGAGGGGCTTTCCTGGTCCCCAAATAAAGTCCTGGTCTATGATCCACAGTGTGAAGTGCTGTTGTTGTGAATAAGACTGAGGAACTTATGCCAGGGAAGCAGGAGAAATTCAGAGAAGCTCTAAGAACTCAAGTAGGGATGAGGTGGCACAATGAAAAAGTCAACTGCATTGGTATAGTCTTTTGATTAGTGAAAGAGCACAAAGAAGAAAAGAAATGTTTCCCATGAGGTTCTGCCTCCTGAGCTCCCCATCAACCTGATCTCCAACAGCCTCAGAGGGCAGGAGACCTCCCTGAGCCACAGGCCAATGCACCTGCCATGCTGAGCCAGCCACAAACCTCTGCACTGCCTGCTCTCCAGGCACACCTCAGGAGCCACAGAATTTTCCACATTTTCCCTACAGTAGAGAAGAGATTGTACAGTTTCCATTGAAGGTGTAACCAGCATGATGCCTACCTGCTTCATCCTCAGCAAATGAGATGATGAATTTTGTAGGAATTGATCATTCCAGGGAAAGCATAAGCTGTTGTGCTGCCAATGCAGATATCCCGCTTCTTCCACTTATTTGTCTTCTCATCTTCCTGTAAAAATAAAACCCTGTGTTTTATGTCTCCATCATCAAAATTAGTTCCTGTCAAAATCATGCATTACTGGGGAAAAAAAAAAAAAAAAAAAAAAAAAAAAAAAAAAAAAAAAGGCAGACAGTGAAGACTGTGACTGCTGGCTGGATTTTGGAGAAACAGACCTGAACAAAAGCAAACTTATCCTAAGGTTTCTGAAATGGAGGAAGTTTAGATTCCAACAAAAATGTCGTTGTAATAGTCAAACACAGAAACACAGAACTTACTCTATATCCAAGTTTCTCACTTACTCCAGTCCAAAAGGTTTTGGGATGTTCCAATATACTTATTTGCCCAGACAAGGCAAATGTGGGTACAGAATGGGAGCTGCAGAGGAAACAAGTAGTCTCACCCACTCATGAAATCACCAATCATATAAAGGCCATTCCAGCTGGGTGATTCAGACCCCCTGTAGACAAAGCCTCCAGTGACTGACTTGCCCACACCGCAGCCATATGCAAATATTGACTGAATGTCATCTGTCAAACACACAGAAATATGAAGTGAGAAAATTTGCTTTCAAAGAGGATCAAAAAGCAGTTGTTCAATGACATTGACAGGTACAAAAATTATTAGAAGGACCAATACAGTTCAACAAAGTGCTTAGCAAAATTTCATTGGTAATTCAGCAGTTTACTCTGGGACAGAAGAGACCAGGGGCTTTAAGGATTTCTCCGTGTAGTCGCTTATCAAGGCTTAGTCATGATGAGCTTCCATAAAACCAAGAATCTCTGCATCAAGAAGCAATGCAGAAAGGCATCAGCCTGCAGCAAATGTTATCTTACTTATTTGTGACTGTACCAATCATTTTAGCAGGGATCCTCTTTACCAATTCCAGTATTTTTAGAGAAGGGAAAAAGATCAAAATTGCAAGAGAGCTCCCCATCTTCATGGGTTCACTGACACAACACAGAACATAAATGAGTGTGCTCTCGCCATTTTATGTCATGAGACTTGTAAAATAAAGACTCTGCCTCTGGCAATGTTTAAAATTCAATTCTCCCTTTCTCATATTGAATTATCAGATTCCACAGAATTTTATTCTTGTCCTCACCTTTTTTCCCTGCCTTAATGTCAATAATTCATACTCTGCACTTGTCTGCTCATCCAGATGTTCCAGGAACATCTGCATGATCTTGAGACCAGACTCAATAGCTTAAGGAACACTATTATAATACTCAGATCTTCTACCATGCTTTGCCAAGAGCTTTACAAAGACCACCAATTTCTGTTTTTTAAAGGCAGCAAATGAGTTTTGTCCATCACACCACCCCAGTCAGACCCAGAGCACAGCTTTTGGGTATTCTGCTGCAGCACTTTGCTGTCTGGGACACACTGCATCTGCCACAGGGTTTGTTTCAGAATCAGTCAGGTTCTCTGTCCTTAGCCAGAGCCATGGCTCAGAGCTCCTGAAGAAAACACAGTATCACTTTCTACTTAAATCAAATCCATTGTATTCCTGGCTTCACTGGCTTTGAATTTAAACACCTTGTCTGATGCAGTGTGTGGCAGGGAATTCTCTGGATAAGCAGAGCATCATTTCATACCAACACAGCAGGGCTAGGGAGAAGGGATTTCTGCTCTTAAGAAGCAAACAAACTCCATTTAATATGCAACACTGGATTATTTTCCTTCACTGGGAAAACAGTGCTGTAGTCCACTAAATATACACATACAATAATCTTCTCCTTACCCACGGTGGAATTGTGGCAAAGCTTTGTGTCATAGCATTCAACCCCCTCCTTTGCTCTCCAGCTGTAGTTGCCTCCTTTAACAATGAGGTCAATTCCCTCAAACCTGTTCTGCCCAACATCCCCACAGAACATCCTCCCTCCTCCCTTTTATGTAACGGGGTCCCCTCTGTTCACTGCACAGCACCACATATTCCTGACCCTGTAGCCATAAACCTCCAGGCGGGCCTTGGGACCAGACACAAAGGGATCATCAGGAGGGATGTGGTAAGGCTTTCTATCAGGGCTTCCCCCATCCACATCAATCCTCAACACTTTCCTCTACAAAGTGCTCCTGAAGAGAAGGCAGAAAAAGAAACCACAGCACCTAAGTAACCTCCTACTTACTTGTTCTGAGCATTCCCAAACTTTCCAAAAGGGTCTCCAGCTTTCCTAAGGCTAAACCTGAAGATTTCCTGAAGATGAGGCTGTGGACACTCATCCAGGAGAAGCAAAGACACCTTAAGGGGAGCAAACTGGTTAACAAAATGAAAAATTAGCCATTCAGACAATATAAAGAGTCACCTATGAAATGGAGCAGTAGAAAGTCACTCAGAATATGGCTAAAATGGTCTTAGAGATCTTTAGAAGTTTCTTTTATCACAGCATGGACAGCTGGACATAAATTCTTCCCAACAAGAAGTACAAGTGTGGAGGCTGTGGATTCTCCACTCAGTAAGGTGGGACTGAGCAGTCCTGGGGAGAGGTGATCAGAGCAGGGAAACAACCTGACAGAGCTCTGGAAATATCACAAGTGACATTGAGAAGCTGGATGGGGCTCACTTTCCCCCAGAAGAAAAATGAGGGGGTATCAGATGAAGGCAATAGGAGCCAGGCTAAAAAAAGCTGATAAAACACTGCCAGAAGAAACTGTAGGTACTAAAGATGTACATTGATTAAATATACAGGCTAAATTCATCTGATACTTGCAGAGTGTTACTGAAGCAGACTGTAGGTGAGATTCAAATAAGTAAATACCATCTCATGCAATTCCTGTAGATATCATTGGCTCTATCTGTGATCATCAGGAAAAAAAATTGCAGGCAACATTTTCAAGTGTTACAGATCTAAAATTATGCTCCTTCAAATACCGTTAAGTGTTTAGCTATGTAAAATGTAGGGTAAAATTTGAAAATCAAGCATTGTGTTTGAATTTGTACCTAAACTCCTCGTATTGCGAACATTCTGGGCCAGAATTTCTGTAAAACATTTCCATTAAAATCCCACCTCTATTTTAATCAGCACAAAGTTGCAGAAGTTAAAGCAGAAGAGGCTACATTCTACAGAAATATTATTTTACTGGTTTTCATGCCAGCAGCCCAAAACAATCTATCCACATCTTTCACTTGGCACAGATGGAGGAGGGTAAGTACATGCACAGTCCAGGAAAGAACTACTACATTAGTAACTTTTCTGCCTCATTAAACAAGTTCGCTTCATGAAACAAAATTAATTTTTAAATCTGGGCAGTTATACAAGCACTGAAATTTTTTTTGGTGCAAGTAGCAGCCTTTCCAGGATATTCAGTATGAAGACTACAGACCCTGATGCCAAACTTCACAAACAAGTTGTTCTCTTTGCTCACAGCAACACCCAGGGGCTTTTGGCCATACTAAGAACAGGTATGACTTGTAAGGAGTAAAATCCTTGCAACTTTTGGATGGTGTAGGTTTCCCACTCCTCATTGCTGCCATTTGGTTACCAGAAAGCAGCACAGAATGGTTTCTGTTGCTTCCACATCCTATCTGTAAGGAACCTTTCCATCTTCCCAAATCAAAAGTCTCCAGCCTTGCAAAGGGGAGCCAAGTCTCCCAAGCCTGTCCTTGCAGTCTGACCCCACTCCCACCTGGCAGAACCAAACCATTCTTCTCATGTTTAAGGTCTTCCCAGAATGAGGAAAGGCACCACCAGGCCCTGAGTGCCATCCCCAAAAGTCAAAGCTTCAGCTGAGTGTCCTTGTCTTTTTGTTCTCTCAGTCCTCTTCTGAAATGGTTACTTCATTAACACCTTTGAAAATATTTTTAATTTCACTCAAATAAGTGTGAACAGAGTCCAGCTTCTGGACCAGCTGCCTGAGAAGGTAAAAGGAAAAAACCAACTTCCTCTGAAACAAGGTGTATTCTCAGTGCCTCTGAGCTTCCTCATCTCTGTTCTGCAGCAGAAAGGTCTCCTACAGTTCACCCTCCTGAAAGTGGAGCAGCATCCCTGGGCAGCTGCCATGTTTTTCCAGCCATGGGGCTTTCCACACAGTGCTTCCCTGGCAAAACAACACTTGCAGCACATGGACCCAGCAAGGCACATGACAGAGAGGCCGTTCCTCAGGGACTACATAAACTCCCAGGATTAGGTGGCCTTGCAGTCACTCAAGCATGCAGGAAAATTAATCTCATCACTTTATAAAACCAACAAACCAGAAATTGCTAAGATCACATTGATACTTCTGGTTTACTTTCTCTTAAGAGTGTACATTCAGCAATCAAATCAGGCCTCAGATTAAAACTGGTTTTAAAAGTCTGGTGCTCTCCCTGCACTAGCTCCCATCCTATGGCTTTCAATCAACTTGAACAAGGCTTAATTGGCCTTTTTTATTTTTTTTTCCTAAACCCCTCCTGTAGCAGTTTTCTGAACAGGGAAGCAGCTACCAGCCAAGCAGATGTTCTAGCACACACATTTTGCATGAGGTTTGCATCCAGGGAAATTTTCTAGGCATGCAACATGCACTACACCTCTTTAAGAATATCACAGCTTTCAGAGCTCCATACTCAGTTTTTAAGCTAAATCCTAGAATAACTCAGCTGAGGGTCAGACTCTAAACCTCTAAATGCTTAGAACAAAGTGTAGGTAGCTAAAATAGATCCAGATCCTGCCAGATGCAGACTGAGCTCTACCAGCAGACAAATTGCTTTACATGCCTCTTTTAATCTGTTGGGTGGTTTTGTGGTGTTGTTTTTTTTTTTTTTTTTTTTTTTTTTGTGTGTGTGTGTGTGTTTTTTGTGGTGGGTTTTTTTTTTTTTTTTTTGGTTTTTTTTTTGTTTGTTTGTTTGTTTTTTTGTTTTGGTTTTTTTTGTTTGGTTTTGTTGGTTTTTTTTTTTTTTTTTTTGAGAGAAATGTATCTGGTTTAGAGTGCCAGCAGGAAATCCATGATCCAGAACACATCCCTGTTTAATCCTCTGACCATTAAGGAACAAAGAGCTGCACTGTCAGGGTAAGGTGAACGCCATGGCCTCCTCCTTGGGTTCTGCAGGGCCACTGAAACTTCTGCAGTTGCCAAACCCAGCTTCCTCTGGGTAGCACTCAGCAACCCCTTCATTACCACACCAGGAAGGTTGTCTGGCTTTTACTGGGTTTTGGCACCAAAGGAGCACCTAACTGAATGAGCTGCTCTGTTACCACACATGGCTACTGCTCTGATCTCCCCTAAAAATGTGAAGTAATGCTGTCTTTGCTAAATTAGAGCAGCTACAATTCAGGTTTATCAATAAGCACCTACATCACTTTCTTAAAATTTGTATTGTTCCAAACTATGAGGATGCTCTGGAGGTGGCAGAAAGGAATTCCATTTCTTCCATGTGAATTCAGCAGCAATTTGACACAGCAAATTGACTTCACTAAAGCAAAACCATTTGGCAGATCTTTGCACTTTTCACTAATTCAGCAGATAAATAATATCTGGCAGAGAACCCAATCTCATTTCCGTGGTTGTTACCAACATGACCAGGGAGAGCAACAGATACCACAGTCAAAACTCCTCCTCAGAGATGCAGCAGCAATCTTACTCTAAAAAACAGGAAAAAAAGTAATAGCTTAAAACTTTGAAGATCTGTAAAAAAATATAAGGGTGGTTTGGATTTTTCCCCCCCAAAATACACTTATGACAAATGTAAAATTACATTATGCCCCACAGAATGAGGAATCAAAGAAACAGCAGTAATTTTATAATGTTTTTTCCACCTGAACCATGTAGTAAAACCTTTACAACATCAACAGCAGTTTTTCTGCTAGAATCTATAACACATCTTTTTCTGCTTTACCAACAGTAAAAGGACAGAGAACTCTGCTGCTTCTTTTTTCAGCCCTGGTGCTGAAGAGGCATATCCCCCACCCCAAGGAGATGCCAGAATCTTGCCAGCATCCAAAAAGAGTGGAAACATTGTGGTACACAGATAACATTTTAGAGCTCAGGAAATAGCAACTTCAGGAGTTTTGTATGGTTTTAGAAAGACTAAGTGTGTCTTTTGGCTGCTTTGTGTTTTGGCATGCAGTGAGTGCAGCTTGGCATGACTAACAGCTGCTAAAAAGGCAGGTGGGTCCTGCCCTCCAATTCCAGGGATACAGGGGAGCTCAGGCAGAAAAGTGCCTTTGGTGTTTCCTTCCTGCACGCTTTCCACGAGCCAGGTGGGCAGTGGGGAGATAACACTGATGAACAGACTGTGACTGCAGCCTTGGGACCTTGCAGCAGCTGTGTGAAACCACTGCCTGTGAAATTTTGGGGGTTTTTTGACAAGCAGCATCTGGAGCATCCTCAGCAGGAACACAACCAAAAAAACATCCTCCCTGCAGTCCAGAGATCCAAACACTCTGCCTGTAATTCCCATATAATTTGATTCTGCAGAATTTGTAATCCAGCACCTTGTAACTGCAAGCAGAGGGTAAATACTGATCTGTAATTCTCTCCTTCATTACAGGAAAATCATCACCCTCACCGGGCAATGTTTCCATAAACTTATTGCTAGCAAATGTCACTATATATTCCCAAAGTCCAGTGATGCACCTTACACAAAGCACTTTGCAAAATGCCTGCTGAGGATTAAGTGCCATTCTCCTGCCAGTCTACCCTTCCCCTGCTCCCACACCTCCCTTCACACAGCTGTCAGAACCCCACCTGACCCCCAAACCAGCCCAAAGTGTAGGATTCAGGTATTTTTCTTCCCTACCTGACATAGTATCTATCTCTGATGTATGTTCCACACAGTTTATGCCCCTGGGGATCCATGTAATCCATGATGTCCCAGTATTTTGCTGCAATGCTGTTGTCTCTCTCCTGGTCACCGCAGCCAAAGTTTTCATAGCAGAACTCCAAGGGCAGAGAGCTGGAAAGGTGGCCCATAATCCAGACACTGAGGATGTCCCAGCAGAGTGCTTGTCAGGCACAACAAGGAGAGGCAAACACACACACGTGGGCAAGGAAAAGAAACTCCAGAGCTGCTGCTGCTGCTGCTCTTTCCAGCCTGTGGCCAAGCATTCACTTCCTTCAGTATAGGTTTCCTGAGGTCAAATGTATAGAAAACCTGGACTTCTTCAGAGCATGGTTCATTCATCTTCCCTGTTTTATTAATTGCCAGTCCCAGAGCTCATCACTTCCTGAGGTTTGCTTACATTCCCTCTTCCTTTCTCTCTGAAGTTTACTACTTGGCAGCAGAGACACCCTCCAGGCTGCCTCTTTGGTATTTCACACATCACGGGGTTGAACCCTCCTCCCCTCTGGACATTTCTCCTGCCCCTAGAAGCACTCACAAATCTAATCCCTACATTTCAGGTTAAATTGGCTGAGAAATCCTTCACCCAGAAATGTGAATAATAAAAACAACTGTTGTGATACCTATATGCACAGAACTTGATAATCTTTACAAGACACAAGTGAACAATTTTCAGTTCCTAACTACCATTTTTTCTCAGCTTTTGAAGTGCACCAAACTTGAGTCTGGTCTCATAAAGACTGAACAGGGATCATAAAATGCATTCAACTTAAGGCAGCAATTAACCATAGAAACAAGTAACTTCAGAGATACTGCTGTTACCCACAAATCCAGGTATACATTCAGGGTGAAAATGAGAAGAAATTCAGGAGTGAAGGAGGAAAATTTCATTTAAGGCACCAGCACAACCTCAATTTGACTGTGATAGTCTGCAGTAATCCTGTACTTGAGCCAATTGATTTTTGTGACTTTGATCCCACTTGACATTAAACTGATTTAAATGCATGAGACACCTTTGCACACTTTCCCCTCTGGTGAATCATGCTTGAGCAAGCCCTTCCCATCAGTCAGGGATGCAGGTGTTTGTAGACACTGTACTCAGCCTGTGCTGGAACATGACACTACCCTAAATTTGCTCTTCCATAAGCAGGACAAGATAACTTTGATCACAGCCACATGGAAAGGGAGCTATTTCTTTCATGCACGGTGAAAAAAAAAAATCCTCACAGAAACTTTACCCACAGGATGGGGAAGAAAATTGATAGGAAAACCAAATCTAGAGCCCAGAATTCAAAGCCAAAGATGAACACTCGAATCCACTAGGAGCAATCACATTTAAAGTACAACAGCAGGTTTGAAAACACAGCTGTGCACAGAGCTATTTGCACAGGAATTTCACTCCACATTAAGCGATCTGCTGGTTTGTCTCAGGGGCAAGTACTGTGGTGTCAGGAAACAGCAAGTTTCTTGCAGGGCATGGAAGAGCAATGCTTGGGACAGTTACACAAAAGCTGTGACTATGCTCTTGTACTTGCTGAGTGCAGAGAGAGTTGCAGCACAGCAATCCTGCTTCCCGAGGTCACAGGAGAAAGGTGGAAGCACCACAATGGATTAGCAGATTTTTCAGACATCAAGCTCCTCTTTATCTTCTCACCCTCCTTATCTCCACCTCGACCTCTGATGCTGTTTCACATTTCTTCCTCAAGAGTCTCAACTGCTGCAAAGCACACACATCTCCCATGGGATGCTGAGGGGACAAAAGGAAATTACGTGGGAGCTCTCACCAAGTGCCAGGGCTTCCAGCATTCAGGTTTTAAAATACTTATGTTAATGATAAAAGCTCCTCTGCACACCCACAGAGGGACACAGGCAGACATTGGAAGGGGGAAGCCCAAGGAACATCCCGTTGGGATGCTCACAGGGTCATCACAGGAGAGTCACCAGCCCATCAAAGTTCATTTTTGCAAGTCCAGGGGAGCAGAGGGGCACAATGGCAGGCAAGAAGCCAAATTAAAGACTCCAGGGAAGGGACACCACGTGCCTGGAAGGGAAGAGACAGCTGATTGCCTGCCAGGGCTGTCCCAGGACGGCTTTAGACCCATGTCCAGGCATGAACCCCAGTGAGGTAGACACCGGGAGCAAATCTGGATCATCTGTCACCTAGGGAGGGGTTGATTCCCAGGGCTGGGGGACATTATGGGATGCTGGGGAAGAACATCTTGAAACTTCACAATTTAAATAAAATAGTCCAAACCCAGATGAAGATCTCCAACATAACTCTCTGACTATTACACAGTGAGGCAGCAGCAGCATTCTTAGGGAGTCAGAAGTAACAGAGCACTAGGGATGGAAATGATGAGTAATTGCCTTTTACGAAATATAGTTACAGCAAGTATTTCACTTAATGTTTAAGACACATTGACTTAAGGCACTTCTCATAAGACCCTTGTGAACCCAGACCAAAATCCCAGATAAACACTGAGTTTTTAAAAGCACAGCTGTACTTACCCATAAGCTACTCTGCTGCTAAAGACATCTTTATTTCAATCCCACAGGGAGGTTCAAGCACTTCGCCCTCCAGAATTCTACAGATCTGGCATTAAACCAGAAGTAGTATGTGTAAACAATTTCGTTGTTGTTTTCAAGCAATCTGGAATTTTGGTTTGTGATAATGCATCAATGTCTGCTTTCCAAACACAGCAACACTGCACATTTCAACTCATGGGCATGACTGCAAAAAACAAATCTCTTCCAGCAGGTAGAGAATGTTTCAGTATTTCTTTGCCCCTGCTCTTTCAAGATGTATTTGAAATCAACACTGTTTGCACTTCACACAAATATGAGAGTAACATACAAAAATTCTTTGACATTATCAGTTGATTTATATTCATTTTATTATAAAATAAATACAAACCAAAGCGTTTTTATATAAATATATTAAAAAAAATCTAGTACTGAGTCAATAGGGTCTGCCTAGAAATTCTGGAGTAGCACCAACACAGAAGTCAATTTTACAGAGAGGAAAAACCAAGAACCTTAAGGACACCTCATCAAGGCTGAACAGAGGAATCTGGAGGACCAGATATTCTCAGGTAAACAGGATTGTGCCTGTTCACAAACTTCTTCAGCATCCGAAACCTTTTCAGCTGAGCTTTGCAGCCTTGGTGAGATACATATTTAAAGTATTTGCAACCTAAGGAAAGAAAAATAAAAAAGCCCAACATTAAGTTATACCATGATACAAACAAATAAAAAATGCTTTCATTGTTTAAATAATATGCAAACAGCTAAGAAACTTTTCAGTAATTAAAGGCATTAAAATCCAAGACAAGATCATTAGAGATATAACTGCAGCATTAAATAATCTATCTTCACTCAGCCCAGCAAATATTCTACATGTATCTAAATGCCTGTTACCTTGCAAAATACTTTTTTCTCTTTCATTTTTGTTCTGCAAGTTAGATCAGAAAGTAAAAAAGCAGCATTGATATCACACATTAATTTATTATGCTGGAAGGAAAACAGAGGGTCACATTGACACCAATAAGTACTGAAACTTCATTCAAGAAAATCTGAACTGGACTGATTTTATTAGCCATCTTGAAATAAAAGGGAGATATCTGATACTACTGAAAGCAAAACAAAAATATACTAAGAGCTTCCAATATGATAAACTGTTCTGTGAAGTGCAGAAGAAATAGTTACAGAAAAGCTGACAAGAAAGAAGTTGCCTATCAAGAAGTCCAAACCAGTGCACAAGCCATTGTCTCCACACTACATTCCCATTCTCAATTTGGCAGCTGATTCTTGGCCTGATCCTCTCCTTGGTTTTGGCAGCATTTCAGATAATGCCACTAAAGAGATAATGATCTTCACCTTCTTACCAAACTGCTGATGTTTTTCGTTCAAGACCCTCCTTCCTCTTTCCTGCATTACAACATCCCCGTGGTCCTTAATAACCAGCTGACCCCCAGAATTGCTGAGAGTCCAGTATTGCCTAGGCTGGAATCCAGCAAGCAAACTCCCTGCAGTCCTCACAATATTCCCTCAAGAGAGTGCTGTTCATTTTTGGAGTTATGGTTTGAAGGTCAACCAAGACAAATAGTATTGCGGCTGCTCAACAAGGCCAGATAAAATGATAAGACCAGTTGCCTCACTGTTAAATATCAAAACAATTTCATTATCTTTCACATTCAGCTCCAAAGACAAGAATCTGTTTTAGAAGTAAGAAACTGCATTTCTTCCAGGCAGCAGATCAGCTGCATCCCATGTCATTAGGGCTAGAACTAGACATTATTTTTGTTCTATGTAATGAAAAGGAAAAAAGAAAATGTATACCCTTTCCCAGCAGGATTCCAGCCACCAGAGCTTTTTCATATGAAAGGCTTTTATTTTCCTGCCAATTCCTTTTCGCCAAGTAACGGCTAAAATGGAAGGCTGGCCACCAGTCCTTCCTGGAGTTCCACTCTTGCTTGATCCAGTCAAGATGCTTCTCAGAGCTGGAAAAAGGTTGAACAAGTTACAGAAAGGGTTAAATTGCGATGGAAAGATTATTAGGAGACACTGAATGTTATAGTCAGCTCGCTACAAGTCTCCTAAATTGCCCACATGGACACACTGACTTTATACTGAAACCAGAACACTAATACAAGCATTTTTATATAAAACTAATAATTTTTTTAATCCCTCGCAACACTTGTGAGGCTGGAAGTGATCTCTAGCAGTCTTACTAAGCCTTGGCAACAACATAGATTATGGTGTGAAATGAAGCAAGCCTTTCACTTGTGTGCCAGTTTGCCCGTGGTAATATGGAAGTTTCTCCAGGTTTGTCAAAAAATGAGTGGTATGAAGGGGTTGCTTTTTCCTTAGGAAAGGTTTGTGTTACTCCAGCCATACTCAAAGACTAACATTTCCCAAACAGTTATTACTGTTAAGCAATAACACTGTTAAACCAAGCATTTCAGCAACACAAACTCCTTCCAGCCCCTCAAGAAACATGAAGGAGGAGTTTTTGCAAGGGTAGCCAGAGACAGGACAATGAGGAATGGTTTTAAACAGTGGACAGGTTTAGATTAGATATTAGGAAGAAATTCTTCACTGGGATGGTGAGGCCCTGGGTCTGCTTTGCCCAATACAGTATTTGGTGAGTGGTCTCTCCCTGTCCTTCTTTCAATCCATGAACACTTTGTCATATTTTCTCTCCCCATCTAGTTGCAGAGGGGAGGGACAGAGCAGCTCTGGTAGGAGCCTGACATCCAGCCATGGTCAGCCCACTACAGTGCTCTAGTGGGAGGTGTCCCTGCCCACGGAAGAGGGGCTGGAACAAGGTCATCTTTAAGGTCTCTTCTTACCCAAACTATTCTAGGATTCTCTAAAACTGCAACAGGGAAGTGACAGTGACCAAGATACATTTCAAGATACTCTGAAGTCGTGTATGAAAGGCAAAAATGAAGGCAAAGTTAGAGCACAGAGGATCACTGTGTCCACTGCCCAAAGGTGGACACTTCGCACATGTGTATCAAAACACTGCATCAGAGCTACTTACATTACAATTTGTTTCACCTGTCTTGACAAACAGCTCCATGCTTTTGCATTTTCTTTCCAGCCAGCATAATCCAAGGCTGCAAAAATAACTTCTAGGCCCAGTCGACGTTTTTTTCTTTTCTCTGGAAAAAAAATGAGGCTGATCAATGAATTACATAAATCAGGATGAACTCATGAGTGAGGCACAAGTGAAAGGCACACGTCCCCATTCTACCCCCCGCCAAATACTGCTACTTTAAACATAAGTTATGTTTAGTGGTATAAATTTCTTTAAAACATCAAGATTATTCTCATTAGTTATGTAAAGTTGGCAAATATGTCACACATGAACTGAAAAAGAGAGGTTTCAGACAAAAGGTCTATTTTTCCCCTCCTCAAAAAAATACTAGAATGGTATGGGAGAGGGACCTTAAAAATCATCAAGTTCCAAACCCTGCCATGGGCAGGGACACCTTCTACTAGACCAGGTTGCTCAGAGCCCCATCCATCCCGGCACTGAACACTTCAAAGGGATGGGGCACCCACAGCTTCTCTGGAAAACCTGTGCCAGGGCCTTACCACCCTGACAATCAAGAATTTCTTCCCAAAATCTCTTCTAAACCTCCCCTTGTCAGTTTAAAGACATCAATCCTCATCATATCAGAAGAGAGAACAATCTTTATTTATGTACATTTCACCAATCTGTTGACCTGCTAGGACATATCAAGTCACAAGAAGACAGACAGCCTGGAATACAATTGATCAGCATGGAAAAAAATATTATTCAAATTGGAAGACTTTTCTACCAGCTTGGAGATAATGCTCCCTTAAAGAGAAGGAAAATTTTGTTGTTTTATCAGTAACAATGAACTAAAGAATAGATGTATTCCAAGAAAAAAAAAGAATAAATAAAACAAAAATCCCAAATATAGAATGAAGACCTTAGAATTAGGAGTAGGATGCCTAAAAAAAGTTTTGAGATCCTGCCTGTGTCTTACAACGGTTTGCTTTGCTCAGCCTTTAAAATGAGAAAGGTGTTTATTTACACAAGTTTGTAAATGACTGCTCATACATCCAACTAAGAGATTATGGTGATTGGAAAGTTGGAATTTGAGTTTGTTTTTGGGGATTGTTTCTTAAGAAACAAAACTACTTTCAAAAGCAGAAAGAAGGCTGTAGGATAATCCAGAATAGTTTGCTGAAAGTAGCATAAATGAAATGAACAAAGGTAAAGACTTACTTGATTTTTGAAGCATGGTATTAAAATCTATCATTAGTTCATGTGAAGGAACAATATCATGCAAGATCTGAAAAATAAAAGACAAAACCCAGATAGGTTATTTTAATGTGAAAGCATTTGAAGACTTCTACCTGACCAAGAAAAGCTCAGGCTTCAGAGCTTTGGGTGCTTTTAGTTCAGAAAAATTAAGCAATCTCGTACTTTGGTGCCTTGATATAAAGAATGGATCTCTAGATCCATTTTGCACATCTGTGACACTGCTCTGTGGCACCATGGATAAATACCTTGATGACTGCTGACAAACAAATACAGCATTCTGAAGGAGCAGCCCAAATCCATATCCAGTGCCCCTTTTGTGAAGGCAATGTCATTTTTTCCCCTAGGACAGTTCTAGCTCCCCTGTCCACTGCTCTGTGCATTGGATCAGTTTTCTGCACTTACAAACCACTTCTATGATTTATCTCTGTTTTGTAAGAGACTAATGTCTAAAGCCACTGCTAAAATGCACCCAGAAGAACTTCACAGAAATCTCCTACAGTTTCAAAGTCTAAACCAAACAAAACAGCCTTACAAACCTGCTTTTGAACAACATGCTAACAAAAGCACGTTAGTGCCATCCAGTGGCAAGACATGGTTTGAAAGCAGTACCAAGGGCAAGGAAAGCAGGAATTTAAAAGCTTAACCCAACTAGGTCTTGTCTGCCAACAACCAGCAGATATTAGCTTTTAGCTTTAATGCACAGCTCATTGAAAAAAAGCAAAGAAATTAATTGCTAGACAGGATCAATACGTGAAAGAGCAGGCAGTTAATGATTTGTACAATATTGTAAAGATCAAATAGTAAGAAATCAATGCATGCTATGCACAAGACTGCTGACACAGACTTCTGGAATCACGTGAACATGTTCTCTGAGCCTGCTTACTGACTTTAAGTGATATGATGCTCCAGTTAAAGGCAAAACAAGAACTGGAATTCAAGGACAGTTGATTCTGCTGGAAAGGATTCTGCTCCCTCTCACTAACTTCCCTCTAACCCTCTACTTCCCACAAAGAATACAACAGGATAAGTAATGGAACAGAGCTCAAGCAAGCTGTCAGGCCACCACGTGACTGACACAGACTGTATCTCCGAAGGGACACCTACCTTCAGTGCAGATATGAGGGATTTCTTTGGTTCCCGCTGCCTCTTGAGGAACTGATAGAGGTAGACATGAGCATTGGGGTTAGCAGGGAACTTGGAGTTGTAGGCATATTCATTTAACACCTGGCGGGCCTCGTTGTGGTCTCCATAGAACTCCAATAACTGGAAGTCAAGTCTATCATTAGTCTGTCAGATACAGGCAACCAAACTCTTACAACTAATTCTGGACTGTCACAGAGCCATCCAATAGCACAGACTGTATCTAAGAGCATGTAGGATAAGGCATATTAGATAATTACATACCCACCTGTCTTAATTTTACTGGCTACTCTTCAGCACAGAGACAAGAATTCACACAGAAGCTACTCTGGGAGAAAATGCCTTAAGACCTGTTTAATTGTCAAAGGATTACCATCACTTGCTCACTGGAAAGAGATGCTGAAGGCACCTGCCATGTCTCTAAAGACAGAACTTGGCAGATGCCAGCACCAAGGAAAATTCTTAAGATGTGCTTGGAGAAGTCAGAGCTTTTCAGTGTTTACAAAAAGTAAAAGATCTCTTCAAAATTACTAATTCTTAATCACAAATCCTAAGCAGATATTTTAAAAACCCAAACCAGAACACAGAAGGGCTGCATATTTGGCATCACTAACATTTTGTGTATCCAGAGAAAACACTGCCAAAAATCAGAGAAAGTGTTTGCAGGAATTTAAACTAAAGCAGCTATGCTCCAATTTCTGCAGCATCACAGAAACAAAACATGTCAGCTGTTTGTCTATTTCCTTTTCTTGACAATGCACAGATAATTTTGTACTCTGCTCAGGCTCTGCAGATCTACCAGGAGTACACTGTGCCCTACATCAAAGCCAGTGATTTGCACATACAAATGTGTTGCTTTTGAAATACTTTGTTTTCACTCACACACAGAGAAAATCATCTGCATATGGGCATCTTAATGAAAATTAAGACAGGGAAATACAAAAGGAAGCTATCTGTAAAACATGCCCTTACATCCACATAGCATTTCACAAAGATGTCCCAGACTCCAGGTATTTTAATAATCTCCTTCAAGTTCACTGCTGCCTTCCGAAAGTAGCCGTGCATTTCCTGCTCCACAGCCGAGTCTGAAAATCCATCCTCACCTACCAAAACACAAGGGAAGGTCACTCAGTTATTAAACTCTGCCAAGCACAGGGATCTTAAAGTGCTGCACCTAAGGGATGATCACATTTTGCTAAGCAAGGACTCCAGTCAGACAGCTTTTAAGAAAAGAATCCTCAGTATTGAAACAAGAAATTTTCACTGTTCCTCATTCAAATCTATAATCAATTTCAACAATGAGTTGTTCTCCAAGAGACGATGCTACCAGCACAAGGTCCATAATCCAAATTCAACATCTGGTTTTTACAGAAACAGAAGATACTGTGTAAGTGATAAAACACTGCCAGTAGGTATATACAGAACCAGATGTGACACATGTAGCAACTTCCACTTCTTTAAGGAAACTGAAATTCAAACGCAAGTGTTGAGGGCTTTGCTACCACTCAACATTCAAGCAGCAATCAAGTACTTGCACACTTATTAAGCCACTGCTTTAAGGGAATGCATTTCTTTGATCATGATTTTAGGTGATGCTGGCTGGACATGGGGAGAAAGTTTCAGAAGAGCATTTCAGGGCACTTCAGAAAGTGCTATTTTGGCACCACCATCACTGCTGATACAGAATTCTGTACCAGCCACACCAGCACACTCTGAAGTCTAGTAAAGGAGAAGGTGCCATTGCAAATCATGGCATCTGCATGAGCAAGCTGAAGCTACAGCTCAACCCAAAAAACACTTACTGTTCTCTAACAAGATGTTCTTCTGCTTAGACCAGCTGTAGTAGTCCAAGAGTCCCCTGTAAGCCTGAATCAGCTTCATTTCCTTATCCTGAATGGCTGTTTGCTCTCCAAACCTCCAGCTTTCTGCCAGGGACAGGTTCTGGTAGGCTTCATCTATTTGTCCATTACAGAGGAGATGAAAGACATGCTCCAAGCAGACCTACAACCCAAACAGTCCAAACCACAGCATTTCACACTCAAATGCAGAGATTCTCAGCAATACAGCAAAGTACACATGCAGAGAAAAAGGAGACTTATTGACATGCATAAAAAAATATTGCAAACACAAGTAATGAAGAATTTAAATTATTTTTGTTGTCTCAAAAACCTGTTTGTCTTTAACAAGCACTGTACCTATTTCAGAAGATCTAAAAATGACCTGAGGAAACCCAGCTGGGCTGCATTTGCTGATTTTTCAGAGCACCTGAAAGAAGGATGCCCTACCACCCTACCATGTTGATTTGGCATCATAAGATAAAAGCCTAAACCTTCAGTTAGCTCCAGAAAACCCTTGTGTGGAACTTGTTTTGAGGCGCTTCAACAAAGACAGAAGCACCATCCCAAGTGAGAAACAGCCAAGGGAACAAAAACAATATAGGTTTGAGTGAATCACCAGAGGAAAAAAAACATAAAAAAACCCTTACAGCTGTGTGACACAGGTGTGCACAACATACAGTTTTATAATCAGATTAGCTACTCAAAAAGTGAGAGGGTAATGAGGCAAAATTTAAGTAGAAATGTTTAGTCAGGAGCACAGTGGTCAAATTAAAGGCTGGAAATAAAACTTGGCAGGTAATTACTTGTATTTACATGTCATTGGGACATGCATGAAAATGATTTTGACTGTTCCAAATTCATATTAAAAGTTTAATTAAAGGGTTTTTAAGCACTTCTAAGGACTGACAACATGCATCTATGATCAAAGATACAGACCAAATGAGATACGGTTAGGCATAAAATAACCTTCAAATATCATGCAATTGATGTTTCAAACATTTGGTTTGAGTTTTTTTGACACTAATGTCAGTAGTACATTCCAAAAGAGACTTGGAAATTAATATTCAAGTAAGTGTTGAGGTAAATGTGAAAAATCATCAGGGCTGCTTTGAGTACACTCACCTTCAAGTACCTTTTTACTCCTAAAGTTTTCATCTGTTCCATGAAACAGTTGAACTCTTTCATGCTGCTTTGAGAATGATGCCACAAAATTTCAGCTCCTGTTCTCCAAATCATCTGTTAATGGGGAGAAAGAAAATCAAAACCAACCTTAGTACAAAAATGGCAACAGACACCATACATGCAGTCTTACTAAACTTATAGTTACTGTAGGACATGAAAAATGTACATTTGAACTGCAAATAAAAAATACTACAAAGCATTAGCTACTGCTATAGTAACCTACCTACTCATCCAGTGGGACTTTTAGAGTCACTCAGTGGGTAGCTGAATTGTTCATTATAAATGCAGCACTCCAGAAGAGCTGATGAAAAGTGCATGCCAGAGGGCCCCTTCTCCCTTCACTGGAAAATTACACTCTTCTTTGATATGACCCCACTAAGACATCAGTATACACAACTCTTTGAACTTAATAGCAAAGATTATTTCCAAGTTGATGTGGCTCCCCAACTGCACGCACTTGTTCTCAAGGTCTGCAAGCTAACCATATTCAAGTACTCCAATTATTTAAAAGCTTCAGAGCTTCTTTTCCTTCCACCTGCTTCCATCTCAACACCTGCATGGAGATTTGCAGCTACTGGAAAAGCTGGTAACAACCTAAATAAGCCACCAACTTGCAAACAGATTCTGATTGATGGCATGCCAGAACCAAAAACATTTACTGCTATCCCATTTTAGAAGACTACTTGGACTTTTCATAGATACACAGCTGAACTTATACCAAGCCAAGTTTTCTTCTGTTGTGTCAAGGATCTATTTAAAATAAAAATCAAGCCTGTGTTTAGCTAATTAAGACAGATGTTGGACCTGAAGTACACAGATGCTGCTTTGCAAGTATTTTTTCAACTGCAAAAGAACCCAGATAAGGAACATGTACTTACCTCTGATGGACCAATATGCTCTCTGGAATAGTCCTTCTCTAGTGACTCAATATAGCAGGTCAGGAACTCTGCAGCCCTCTTCCACTCCTTTTGGAGCAAGGCATCCTGAATGAAACTTAAACATGCTTCCTTGCTCTTCCTGAAGTTTAACTTGTGTTCATTGGAAGATACTAAACAAACAAACAAAAATGAACTGAGCCCACAGCTGTCACAGCCCTTTTTCAGATAGCCACAAGCTCTCCATTTCGGAGTCCTTCTTGTGTGGACCCTACACAAAAGAGTCATCTTAAGCTCTGTGGTTTTGAAGATAAATGTACCTGTTAGTCCACAGGGAAGCAAGACTATTGGAAAAGCTGGAAATGTGATATGAAATGACATTTTCCATAAGCAGCACGCAGCTGTGCTTGCAATTTCCATTCATTTGATGGAAACAGTGGATAGCCAATTACGTCACACTACTGCTCCACTAGAATCAGGGAGCCATGGTGCTTTGATAACTT
This sequence comes from Sylvia atricapilla, assembly GCF_009819655.1. Classification (NCBI taxonomy): domain Eukaryota; kingdom Metazoa; phylum Chordata; class Aves; order Passeriformes; family Sylviidae; genus Sylvia; species Sylvia atricapilla. Next base: position 95,830,256 of record NC_089142.1, read on the forward strand.
CACAGGAAATTTTGTCATATTTTGGTAACTAGTCTCTTCACTTATTAATCATCACGAAAGTTTGTGCTCCCACAGTACTGCAGATTTGCATGCACACAAACAAACAGACCATGCCAGTACCAAAGGCTAAGCAATTTCCACAAAGATAAATGTAGAGAATTATTCTCATTTGAGTACAAGGCTGCAAAGAAGCCACTTGGTCTTTCTATAGCAATAACAGTTCAATTTATACTGAAACCAGCATGAAACTGAAACTTCATTCCCATGAAGTCTGTATGACCCTACAACAATGCTCATTCATAAAAAGCCACCTGAAGGCACACGAAGAGCTCACCAGGACACCTCCCACCTGGATGCTGTAGGCAAAGGAACAAGTCAAACAATGGCTAAGTCAGACAGAACCATTAGGGTTGGAAGGGACCTCTGGGAACCAGCCAGTCCAACCCCCTGCCAAAGCAGGGTCACAGGAACATGTCCAGGTGGGAGTTGAAAGTTTCCAGAGAGGGAGACTCCACAAACTCCCTGGGCAGCTGTCCCAGTGCTCTGCCAGCCTCAGTGTAAAGATCTCGCTCATGCTGAGGAGAAACTTCTTGTGCTTTATTTTATGGCCACTGCACCATGTCCTGTTGCCGGGCACCACTGAAAAGTCTGGCATCATCGCCTTGGCAGCTGCCTTTGAGATATCTGTATGCAGTAATGAAATCCCCCCTCAGTCTTCTCCAGACTAAAGAGGCCCAGCTCCCTCAGTCTGCCCTCAGAAGAGATGTTCCAGACCCCGAGTCACCCTTGGTGCCCTCCGCTGGATTCTCTCCAGGAGCTCCACGTTTCTCCTGTCCTGAGGAGCCCAGAACTGGGCACAGCTCCACATGTGCCTCACCAGGGCTGAGCACAGGGGCAGGATCACCTCCCTGGGCCTGCCGGCAATGCTCTTCCCAATGATACCATGGGCCCCCCTGCCCGCAAGGCCACACCGCCGCCTTGTAAGATAACTGCGGTTATTTCGGACCTCTTTCCCGGCGCTAGCGGGCGATTTGGCGGACGGAAGCTGAAACTCCGTGCCACCATTCGCACGGCACATGAGGGAGTTCACACAGAGAAGGCACAAACGCGCCGCCCTTACCCGGCTGCAGCGGCAGGAAGGGCAAGTGCAGGGGCGGCTGCAAGGCCTGAGCGGCGGGGCTGCTTCGCCTCCTCCTCTTCCCCGCCACCACCACTGTCGGCGCCTCCTCATCCTCCTCCTCCAGGAAGCTGTCCATGGCGCCGCGGGCAGCCGGGCTCCAACCTCACCCTGCAGCTCGTGGGGCTGAGCCCAGCCGAATGCGGGGGCTGAGCCGGGGCCGGGCGGGCAGCGGCCGGGCCGCCCCCTCACGGCGGCGCTTCTCCGCAGGCGCCGGGGCGAGAGGTGCGGGCAGGAGCCGGGCCCGTGTCCCGGCAGGAGCCGGGCGGGAGGTGCCGGCAGGAGCCGGGGCCCGTGTCCCGGCAGGAGCCGGGCGGGAGGTGCGGGCAGGAGCCGGGCCCGTGTCCCGGCAGGAGCCGGGCGGGAGGTGCGGGCAGGAGCCGGGCCCGTGTCCCGGCAGGCGCGGGGCGGGAGGTGCGGGCAGGAGCCGGGCCCGTGTCCCGGCAGGCGCGGGGCGGGAGGTGCGGGCAGGAGCCGGGCCCGTGTCCCGGCAGGCGCGGGGCGGGAGGTGCCGGCAGGAGCCGGGGGGGGCGGGAGGCGCCGGCAGGAGCCGGGCCCGTGTCCCGGCAGGAGCCGGGCGGGAGGTGCGGGCAGGAGCCGGGCCCGTGTCCCGGCAGGCGCGGGGCGGGAGGTGCCGGCAGGAGCCGGGCCCGTGTCCCGGCAGGCGCGGGGCGGGAGGTGCGGGCAGGAGCCGGGGCCCGTGTCCCGGCGGGAGGTGCCGGCAGGAGCCGGGCCCGTGTCCCGGCAGGCGCGGGGCGGGAGGTGCCGGCAGGAGCCGGGCCCGTGTCCCGGCAGGCGCGGGGCGGGAGCGGCGCCTGCGCGCTGAGGGCGGGCGGCGCGGCCGCCATGAGGGGAGGGCGGGCCCGGTTCTCAGCAGCGATCTCTCGTTTCCCTCTGTGTGTGGGAGCGGGGAGATGAGGGGTGCCGGCCAAGGGTGGAGCACGGGGGATAGCTGGGTGTGTGCGGCGGTGTGCCAGAGAGGTGTTTACTTCTAGGCGTTCCACAGTCAGAGCATGACTACAACTGTGGCTAACGCATTGGTTACCCTAAAAGTAAATTAGCGAGCTCCTCCTGTGGCCGTTTCCATTGGCTGTATTGCTAATTCCCTGTTCCTTTGTAACTCATAACGCTCTCCAGAAGGGAAAGATTCCGAATGAAAATCCTGTGCGTGGCAGAGCGATAATGCTGCCTGTGCTCCCGCAGAGTACCTGGGAATCCATCTGCCTTCGCCGCAGCATCTGGTTTATACAAATTTGTGCTGGAACTTGTTTCTTTAAACCACTTCGGAACTGAGTTTGCCCTGCACTCTTTTGATGTGTGTAAAGTCCAGTTTACCGCGTAAGATCTCACAGAGGTTTGTTGTTGCATTTTTTTTTTCCTGAACTGCCCTGGCGTGGGAGGGTGAGTAAATAATAAACGGGTTCAGATTAAAGGTTTGTGTCATGCAGTGACCTGGTTCAGCTGTGATCAATAACCAGTGTCGGGAATAGTGCAAGGCAGAACAGTTGTTTGCAGCATTTAAACACTTAAACCTCAATATCGTACCTTAATATGGTATTTAATAAATCAATGTGGGGATAACAGAAGTGTCCCTTTGCTTTTTCTTTATTTTTAATCCTGTATTCTTCCAATAAAGGCCAGCATTTCAGTTCATCAGTATTGTTATTAATGGATAATTAACTTACTTGGCTGATGACAATAAACTTACACAGCACCACATCTTTATCAGTGTCATCTTCTTTGACTGTCCTTTATAATTTGTACCTTGTGTGAGTGCCCCGCTGATCACTGGTGTTCCCCAAGTTTGATGTCACTTCCTACAACACTCCTGATCTTCTGCTAGTTCAGCATTCTAATTTCAGAATGCAACATATCTCTCTTATTTTGGTAAAAGGTCTCACGTTTGCATGCAAGGACATTTACTTTTGGCTTGTTATTTTTATTTTCCTGTGTCATACATAAGTGAGTGTTCCCTGATCCTTAGGTAAACTTAGCCAACTGATCTTATTAATGGGTATCAGCTACTTTAGTAGATATTTTAGTACAGAAGAGATAGGAGAACCGCTTTGTAAGAGTAGATAAATGTTAGACACCTCGTGTACAGTGGGACTACATTCGTAGCTGAATACATGTTTCCAAGATTGGGGTTGAAGACTGGAAGGAAGTTTTGCCTGAAATATCTTAATTGAACCAAATGAAGTATTTTTCCTTTTTTTCACACACTGAGGAAAGCTGGGTATGTTAATAAGTGGCTACTACATTATTACCTTTAAATACTTGAAATGGTGGAAATACTTGACAGTTGCACTGGTAAACTTGTGTGTATGTATCAACTGCAAGCTACTCGTTGTGGCACAATAAAGGCAGTGACTTATACAAGAAGTATGTGGTCTTGTTTTTCTTCACATTTCCCTTTCTTGCCCTTGTCTTTACAACCACAGATACCATTACCTTTTATCTTGGTCTTAATAAAGCAAAGCTTGATAATTTTTACTGATGGAAAATATCCACACAGCTCTTTCTTCACATGAAATTGGACCTAATAATGTGGGCATTACACAACAGGAAATATTAATGTTGAGGAAAGAATGCTTATCTTTCATTCATACAGTTATCATAAAATGTGACTCAAATGTATTTACTTCCATATTGTAAATTGTGAAAAAGTTTTAGATTTTTCTGAGTTAGGCTTTCTTAGAGCTTTTAATCAGCCAATATCAATGATGGCAAATAGGTTATCACCTCTTTTTCTAAGATGTGAAACACAAAAAGGTCAACAAAATTGCAGGAGAGCTACAGCCACTATACTGTACTAGGCCTGGAGAACACACAGGAGCAGTGGGTGAAGGAATCCTTGCATTCCTGTAGCATGTGGGTCCTGGGGACACACAGGACTGTAAGAAATGCAAGGGTGTCCATGGGATGCTGGGCAAAGAGGTACCAATACCTCTTTTCTATGCCTGTTTCCACCTTGACACTTTTTTTCACAGTGTAATTAAAGTATTAAACTGTTCTAAGTGGGGACTGAAAATGAAACACGGATTTTTCAGAGATTACACAGGAGTAACTAAGCCTGGATCTAAGGCCTTGTACAATGAGACTGGAAATGAGAGTCTGGAGGGATGATCAGTAGGCATGAGGATGCAAGAAGAGCACATGCAATTAGCAACAGTGATTGCTAAGTCTTGAGATGTAGTATTTAAAAGGGCTCTTAAAAAGCTCTTGAAAAAAGCCCCTCAGCTGCTTTGAAAAGTATTAAAAACAAACAAACAACAACAACAAAACCCCATAAAGAAACAAAACCAAAAAAAAAAAAAAAAAAAAAAACCAAACCAAAAACCCGAAAACTATTCACCTTGACCAGCAATTCTCTGAGTGTCTATTCATTTTGGGAGCAGCTTCAGAATTAGCTCTGGAAAGCAGAAAAAAAACCCGAAAAAATTGGTCACTTCATTCACCAGCAAGAGGATTCTCTTATGTCATCAGCCCTTTCTCAGCTGCATCTTTTATTCTCTTTGTCTACTTAGGCTACTGTGTTGAACAAATAACATGGATCAGAAAAAGAGAAAGGGAAGTTTTGTTCATCTGCATCGTGACTTCTGCCGATTTTGCCATTTTAGATCTCTAAGGCAATATTAAGGTGATGGATGTGACGAAAAGGCAATGGTAAGAGCAGGCACACTCGTGAGGAGCACATCCTTCGGCTTGCAGACAGTCAGCAGTTAAAATGTGCCAGCGAGTGGAATCTGCGGCTAGGGAAGGGCGAGGCCGGGGCTGTCGGGGAGCCCTGCGCTTTGGGCTGCTGGCTGTGAAACCCAGCACTTTCCCCAGTGGGATCACGGGTGAATGAACTCCTCCGCCCGCCGCACCGCAGGTGTAACCTCAGACTCTCGGAGGTCACCGGGGAAGTGGCGGCTGCTCCTCTCCAGCAGAGATAAGAACTGCTCGGCGGCGCAGGAGGGAGAGAAGCCAAGTGCATGTTCAGATCTGTCGCGTCCTTACAGGGCGGCACCTACACCCTTTCCGTAGGTTCTTGTTGCTCCAGCGATCCTCAGCTAGAGAAACCCGCACAGATAAGGGGCAGCACCTCCCTTCTTTTCCGGCCTGCGAAGCGGGAAGAGTAGCCGCACTCCTGCTCGGCGCGGCAGCCAAGCCCGCCGCCTCCGCGGGATCGGGATGCCGCCGGCAGCGAGGGAGGGTCCGTGCGCTGCCCTCCTCCCGCGGCGGCGGGGCCGGCCTTGTCCCTCCCCCGCCACATCGCCCTCCCGCCGGCGCTGCTGACGTGTCTGCTCCCTCCTTCCCCGCCCGGCTCCCTCCCTCCCCGGCGCCCGCCGACATGGCCGCAGCCGCGCCGCCGGACCCCCGGCTGCTGCTCGCCCTGCTGCTGCTGCTGCCGCCGCCGCCGCCGGGCCCGCGCTGCGCCGCCGCCGCGCCCGACCTGGGCCGCCGCTTCGCCGAGCGCAAGCGCTGCGCCGACCTCGAGTGCAGCAGTGAGTGGGGGCGGCGGGCACGGCCAGGGGCTCGTGGGCGAAGGGGCCTCCCGGAGGCTCGTCCCGAAGCCCTCTCCTTCCGCCGGCTCTGGCGCGGAAACCGGGGAGAATCGGGGAAACGGGAGCGCGACGCCCACGCGCGCCGTCCCTCTCTCCTCGGCCAAGTTCTCGGGTCCTCGCGGCTCCGTGTTTGGTTTCCCCCGCAAAGCCCTCTAGTGATAAACCCGCTCTCTGGATGTTCTCTGGGATCATTTCAGAACCGATTCGCTGGGACACAGATGTCATCTTTCTGATTTAACATTAATAATTAGCTTCATAGCGCACCACTGAAGCGTAGTATCCCAGTGCTTTGTCAAACCCTTGTCTTGACTAGAATGCTTGCTTTTCTTTTCTAGCTATAACTCGCCTTTTTTTTTTTTCTCTAACTTGGCTTGTTTATGTTAATTATAGCTAAAAATTTCTTAGTTATACTTTCAATTTAGTTCTTATCTCTTGACCCAATCTGGAAAATAGCAAAGCGGTGCATGAGAGGAGGTCTTGTTTACTCCGGTTAGCAGAGACAGTTTTCATGTAAATTATTTTTTAAGTCATACTCTTTTTGTTTTCTTTGGACAGTGTTAATGTGCCGAGGGAAGGCCATGCGGGATTTTAAAGGTCCGGATTGTCGCTTTGTAAATTTTAAGAAGGGAGAAGCAGTGTATGTATATTATAAACTAATAGGAGAATCAACTGAGCTTTGGGCTGGAAGTGTAAGTACTGTAAAACATTTCTTCTGTTTGCTCTTCTTGGTAATCTATTTTAATTCTTTTGCCTTGTAAGAGAATGCTTGGAGTTTTCAACGTGGCTAAATAACACAGTGAATGCTGCTTTGTCATGAGGCTGGTGGGATCTGGGATGAGATTTGATCAAACTTGAGTGCTGTGAAAAATGGGCAACACTAATGTGTCTAAAAACTGTTAGAAAACTGTCTTTGTGTTGAAAACCTCCTATTGCAGCACTGTCAGTGGTGGTGGCCACAGGCCTACCTGGAAGCTGAGCCTCCCTTCCCACTTAGGGAGGCTTAAGCCTGTGCTTGTGTTCTCCCATGACGTGCTCTCATTCTGTACTCTGTAATCCTTCTGAAGATCGCTGCATGTGCATGTTTTCATTGTGTTTCTCATCCTAATACTCATCTGCCTTCTTCCTCTTTATATCTAAGCTGCATGCAGAGTTGGAGGAAAAATAAGTAGTAAAACTAGAAAGGATTAAGGTAAATTTGGTTTCTAAAAGCTCTGCCTCTCTCAACTGTGCTGTGGCAGCTTGCAGAGCAGTGGCCTTGTCTGAGTCAGCGTCCCTGGACAATCTGAGAGGCTTCTGCCAATAGAGAAGGAACATCCTCACACTTGCAGTTACTTCGTAGAAAGCTCCTCTCGACTTTTATAAGCACCTTATTTGCCTTGCAGAGGCAGAACTGAGATATCACAGAGGAAGAGCAGTTTTTGTGAGCTTCCCTTGAAAATGTTGGCAGTCCAGAGGTTGCTTAGACCCAGTCTGAGTTGCTTCCTCCCCATGTTTCCCCTACATCCTTTTTAGTGTCCGAATTGTTTACTTCAACCTCCTTTCTTACTCTAGTCTTCTATAAAGGAGAAACTATTTTGACAGTGGTCTAGGGTGCTTGAAATCACACCTGGGATTGACTGTGGGAGCAGTGGTTTAGTGAAAATCAGGATGTATCACTTTCTGTAACCACTCCAGGCTGGGTGTGGAGAGCCAAGCGCTCAGTAGGAGCTGAATCCAATTAGAACGTTATGGAAGTTAATAGAAAAAAACTGCAGCACATGGTTAAAGAAGAGTTAATAATTCTGTCATGCTGGTAATTCCCTTCTGACATGTACTGTACCATAAATAATCTGGGTAATTAGCTGGTACAGGTTTCCAGGGCTGCCAGTTCTCGAGATGCCGAGTAGCAGCATGGGGCCAATTTTGCATCTTCTAACAAGGTATAATGTAGGCTGCAAGATCAGAGAGCAGGTTAAGGTAATTGCTGAGTTAATATTCAGTTTAATTATTCACTGATAGGCAGCTCATGCAACAGTTAGGTGTGTCTCTTAAGTCAAAAAGGATGTTTGCTTTGCATTTAGCAAGTAAAAGCTGCGGTTGGCAGGTCGGAAGGAATTGCAAAGCTTTTAAATTAAAAAAAAAAAAAGATTTTATTTGTTGTCATTTTTCAACTGTGTTACACGATTTTCAGTGCTCATTTTAGGAATTAGTGCCAGACTGATTCCTTTAGGTTGGTGGCTATAACCTTTATTTCTTTTATCTCTCATTTATTGACTGCTGCTGCATTAATCATAACATTGCAACAACCATCCTGGAAGTGCTGCAGCGGGGTCAGAGGTGCCTGCCTTTGCATTTTGAGTAGGGCACTGCTACGGCTGTCCCTGACTCACAGATAGCACGGGGTCTCTCTCCTGCAGCGTGACTTTGTGTGTCAGATTTGGCTGGGCAGCCTGATTTCCCATGCCAGGTTTGGCTGGGCAGCTTGATTTACGCAGGCCAGCCGTGCCTGCTGTATGTAAAAGTCTTGGAGCCAGGGGGAAGCTGCTGCTTGCTGATTAAAACCAGGCTACCCAATGAAGTCTGCTATCAAAAGAATTCCAATGGAAGGCATATTACCTTCTGCCATGGCCTTTTGGGATCTCATTGCGTGACTTCATGTAGCTTTTGTGTGCATCATTTGATCCCATCCAAGTACCCTACTGCCTTTTTCCCTTCCCCAAAGAGTTTTTTTGGAAAAAGATTTTATTAGGGCAAAACAGGAGCTATGAAATCAAGGGCTAGCTGGAGTTCTGATTGTCAGGTGTGAGCAGAGGTCAGGGAAATGTCTATGAGAAGCTTCAACTAATGTGACCTGCGGCTTATTTCAAACAAGTTGTAAATACAGATTCTGATTCCAAAATCAATTTGAAGGAGCCTAGAGAAATACAGTAGTATTTCTGACCTGAAGGGAGATGATCTGATAAGAAAAGGAGCCTTTCACCAAGGCTGAAAAATCTATAGCAGTTGAGGCTGGGCTTTATTTGCCTTTGCTTTTCTAATTCACTCCACCCTTTTCAAGCCATTGTTGATTTTTTTTCCCTGTGCCAGCAAACATGACAAAATTTATTGTATAGTATTTTGACAATATAGCTCCTTTATTTTGTGGTGCCAGTCTTGAATCCTAAATTGCTTACAGAGCACATTCTATGTCCACTAGGTATTTTGCATGTGAAAAAATTCTGGAACCCAGCTGTAATATATTTTCTATGCATTATATGGCCTGTAGCTTTTAGCAGAGCTCTCTAAGCGTCAACAATAAAGCAAAGCCAAATGCTTGGAAAATACTCTATGACCATTATTTAAAAGTAATTTTATGTTATAATTTTCATTAATACGTCAGTTGCAGGAAAGTGCTTCTTTTTTTCTCCCCAAGCCAAAAGATAGAGCATATCAGGTGCTCTTGTTGTCCTCTGCACAATGTTCTGCTATAAATCAGTCTCCTCTTCGGCATCAACCTTGTATTGCTTTCACCATAAAGTTGTTGTATAGACTCCTGTGCCCTTTTTCTGTACTCTGCCCTCACTTTAGCAGGGTCCAGAAATCCAAAAGTATTTCAGATCATTCCAAGTAAAACCTGTTGCTTTTCCACCAAACATTTTGTCAAAGACACTTTGTTATTTTCTCTTATGGCAAAGGGATGAACTTAATACCTTTGATTCCAGTTTGAGAAAACCAAAGCTGGCCTCATATTACAAGAAAGGGACTTTACTGGAGGTTGTGGCTTCTTTGTGTTATTGTTTTTGTTTGTTTTCAAATCTTGTCCATAGGTTAGTAAAAAAGAAGACAGGGTGGATAAAATTAAGTAAAACAGGAAGACAATATTTTGGGAGGACCCAGAGGGTCAGGGCAATACTGTGTTTTCTTAACGCTGCCAGTGCTCAGCAGCTGCAAACCAGCTCTTCTTTGCCCTGTGTTCTGAAGTTTTAGTTACCTGTGATCCCTGTGCTTTAGGGATGTGGGCCTTAAGGTTAAAAAGATTTGAACATCATCTTCCCCAGCTGTTTTCTGATAGGTGGTGTGAGGGTGTGGGTTCTTGGTCAGTGAATCTGCAGCAGCTGCCTGTTGCAGGTGGGCACCAGGGGGGCCAGATGCTGTACACACAGCCACGTGTTTTGTCTCTACATGACTTTTTAGCTGGGAAGAGAGTGGATATTTCTCCCTCATACACTTGGCATTGCAAGTGCCTTTCCTCTGTCGTGTCTGTAGAGAATGAATGTTTCCTTTATTTGCACAATGAGGCATTTTTTCCCCTTTACAAGAGAGGACTTGTAAGGAGAGAAGCAGATGAAATTTTGGGCAGGCAGGTCCCATATGGCTTATAAACCACAGAAGTGGCAAACTGGGTCACTGCAGAGGACTTGTATGGTCAGCAGCTTGGATTGCAATAAAGGAGTTTCAAGTTATAATCAGTGATGCCTGATCACAGAGATTAGTCTGTAAGGAGACTTTGAAGCTCCAACTTTTGTTTTCAGAAAGATCATTAAAAACTAGAGTACACATTTAGAGAAACAAGCCAATTTTACTGTACCGCACAAAGACAAGCTTTTGATTTGACTTGTCTAAATGAATTTCCCATTCCCACTGGTAATTCCTAATAATAAGCACACATATATGATCTGTTTTCAGTAAGAGAGCATATGTGTTTACAAAAGGTGGGGAGGGAACAGTTTGGGGTTTCTTAATACATGTGTAATTAACCTCAGAGATGTCAACTATGGAAGGTAAGATCTGAATGAGAAGTAGTTTAAAAAGGAAGTCCTGTAATGTATCAGTGCTTACTTTGCTTGCATATCTAAACAAACACCTCCAAAAATTATTAGTACATGTTATTTACTAGATACTAATTTCTTCTTTGTGTTTTTTTGTACCATTGTAAATTCAGAAGGCTTCAGGCAAGGTTAACCTGTTTCAGTGCTATCAGTGTAATAATATATCTGTGTATCCCTAATATTCAATACCTAATTTCTTTTTTAATTTGAACTTTAGCTGAGCGTTCTCTCCACACAAACTCTTCAAGAAAATTGGCAATTGTCATCTTTCTCCTGTAACAAATGATTGAGGAAATTACCAACTCTTTTTTTTCCCCTCAGATATTTTGGTTGTCTGGTTGTCTAGGAACTCTGTACCTTTCTAGGTGCTTCCACAAGGCTCTAATTACTGGAATTATCTAATCAGTGTAGTGATTGTATGCAATTAATATTGGCTTCTTGACAACAGTTGTCAGAAGTCTCAAGTGAGAGCATTGCTCTGTGTAGATCTTATCTGGTGAGCAATAAGAGAGATTCTTGTCTTCCACTGTTTACCTTTCCTTAGCACATTGAAAATCATCATTCTGCGACTGATTTTTGCTTGTGTCAGGCACTTAAGAGAAACAATGCATTTGCAGAGCGGGGTATATTTTCCACACAGGTTTTAAAATTATTAGTACATCAAGTACAATTTAGCATTTCCCTACAATCTGCTTTAAGAATTTTTTTCCCGTAAGTTCCAAAGTGAGCGTATTTTGGGCTATAATATTGTGCATGGATATAAATCTTATTAGTCAAAGATCCTCTTCTGCTTGCTACTTGAGAAAATCCTTGAGGTATGTGTGGTGCCCCTGGTGCCTGCACAATAGCAGTTAAAGCACGTGAGCCAGAAGTCCTGGGCTTTATTCCCAAGTCTCATAATAATTTGTTTTAAGTCAGGCTTTAAAACATGAACAGTAAAACTTAAACCAGCTTCACAAGGCTGTTATGAAATATAAGCATAAAACCTCAGTGAAAACTCTTGCATAAACAGGGCATCATTGATCTTCTTTTATTCACTGTGTTAAACTTCATTTAGAATACTTGAGAGTCAGTTCAACATATTTGCTACTGGTGTCTACAGTTTTTGACATAGTCATGTTGTTTCTAAACCTTCTTTACTGCTTGTTCATTTGTGTTTGTTTTTTGGCAGGTTGGAAGTGATTTTGGATATTTTCCAAAGGATTTACTTGAAATAAACCATAACTATTCCAATGAGGAGCTAGAATTACCAACAGATGTAAGTCTAACGTGTTCTTTCTCAGTTGGGATTTTACTGCTTCTTACCTCGGCATTGAGTAAAATTCCCAGGGAGGAAATAGGAATAGTAGTGATGTTTATTAACTTTTTGTTAGTAAGCAGCTACATATATACAGAGGTGCACATGTAGGTGGGTGGGGTGGAATGTTTGTGCAGCTCTGTGTGTGGTTGGGTGTGAAAGCATTAGCCCAAAATGTGGGCATTGATCTTCCTTTTCTCAAATGTTAAGGTTTTCTTCTAAAGAAATCTGTTAGGATTGAGCTCCAGAAGTCCTGCTAGCTGGCTTGGGCATAGGCCTTCTGGTGTGTAATCAAAATGGCTTCTTTTCCCAAACTTTTCACGTTTAAAGTACTGTCAGAAACAAACAAAACTGGGTACACTCAGCCCTTTGATTCTAGAATTGGTCCTGCAGCCCTTTCACACATGACTGGCTTTCATGCACTAATAGCAGCAGCTCCAGAGCTGTGTCTGTCAGGCCTTTTTGAGGCTGTAGCTTTAGGCATCCTTGTGGCACAGAAAGCCCAGTGAATCCTGGGCTGCATCCAAAGCAGAGTGGCCAGCAGGGCAAGGGAGGGGATTCTGTCCCTCTGCTCTGTGCTGGTGAGACCCCACCTGCAGTGCTGCATCCAGCTCTGGAGTTCCCAGCACAGGAAGGACATGGACCTCTTGGAATGAGTCCAGAGGAGGCCACCAAGGTGATTCGAGGGATGGAGCACCTCTCCTATGAGAAAAGGCTGAAAGATATGGGATTGTTCAGCCTGGGAAAGAGAAGGCTCCAGAGAGATCTAATTGCAGCCTTCTAGTACCTGAAGGGAGTCTTGCAAGATAGATGGAGAGGGACTTTTTAGAAGAGCATGTAATGACAGGACAAGGGGGAATGGCTTCAAACTGAAAGAGGGCAAGTTTAGATAAGATATTAGGAAGAAATTCTTTTGAGGCACTGAAAGAAGTTGCCCAGAGAAGTTGTGGGTGCCCCATCCCTGGAGGTGGTCAAGGCCAGTTTGGATGGGGCTTTGAGCAACCTGGTCTAGTGAAGTTGTCCCTGCTCATGGCAGTGGGTTGGAATGAGATGACCTTTAAACTCCTTTCAACCCAAGGCCGTTCTATGGTTCTATGAAATTGTGTTCAGTGTCTTGCACTGATTCAATTTATTTTTCAGAAATTCCGTGACAGGGAGCTCCTGCTTGGAGAACTTGGTCCTTTAAGGGGACACCAGTTAACCAGTGACACACAAGCTTAGCAACATTTGTTTTTTCTGTTCACTGGCATTCAGCAATAGGCTTATTCTTCATTCAGGACATATGGTGATGAGTGCAGTGTAACACTGCCAGCTCCATTGCTGCCTTACACTTTGTTCCTGCAAAACCTTTTTATTTAGGTTTTTTATGAGTCCTTGGGCAAAACCTCGACTGATTTCAAAGAGAGTTTTGGTTAAGGAGTCAAAGGGTTAATTCTGTGTGAGTAACATGATTTACTTTGCTGCTGCATCTCTGTTTAAGTAGGCAAATGTTTTTGGTCTCATCACTGTTACAAAGAAAATAATATTTTTTGACTGCATATTGTTTTTCATTTCAGGAAACAGACTTCGTTTGCTTTGATGGAGGAAGGGATGACTTTGATAATTATAATGTGGATGAACTTCTGAATTCATTGCAAGAGACAATAGCAAATGAAGGGGAAACTGAATCGAGTGATCCAGGGAAACCAGCTGAAGGAATTGAGAAGGATAAGGAGATGGAACAGACTGATAGAGGAAAGTCCGTTGGTGCTTTGGAGATAGACAATCTTGAGCAAAGTGCTGAAGAAGAAAAGGAAAACCTTGTCTTTACAGACAAAGCTGACAATTCTCTTACAGAAGGAACTGAAAATACTGGGGGAGACTCCAGTGTCAATAGTCACAAAGAAAACTCTCAGGGAGATCAAATCGCACATGAGCACTTGAAAGGAATGCTACATGGGAAATTAAAAGGGCTAGAAAGTGAAAATACCAAAAACACTAGTATTCCTCAGGGTGAAACCAGCCAACTTGACCAAGAGAATGAAGAAGTCAATGCCTATACACTTCTAAACAGAGAGCTCTCTGTGAACTTAAAAACAAAATTTGGCTCAACTGCTGATGCTGTTGTATCAGATGATGAAGTGACTCGCCTTGTTACATCACTGGAAGATGATTTAAATGAAGATTTGAGCATTAATCCTCACAATGAAGAGGAGGAGCCAGAGTTTGCAGATGAGTCTGCAGAAATCCCTTTGCTGTCTTTTATGGCAGAGGATGAAATTACATCCCATGTGGATTTAGAACATGATGGAAACTATGATGTTGAGTCATCACAAAATCACGAACCTCATGAAGATGCAAAGGGTGCTACAAAGCTAAATAACCAAAGAGACAATGGGGAGGAACCCGATGCAGATGCATTAATTCTTAAGGATGCCTTCAGTAAGAGCAAAAAGTCGGGTGACAGTGTAAGTGTAGACAGGTCTGAATCCAAACAAACAAAAGAGAAACAGGATGAGGTGGTGCTAATTAGTAAAAGAGAAGCACCAGCAACAACTCAGCCTGAGGATCTCTCCAAAGAACCCCTTGGAAAGGAACCTGTGGGTACAGGTGATCCGGGTTCAAGAGAAAAAGCCAACAAAACTGAGTTGGAAGAGCAGCTCACTGATGGAACTGAGTCACATTCTGCAGCAATGAAAAGTACAGCTGTGCCTGATCCTCATGCTTTGCCTAGTCCAGGCAATGCTCTGGAGTCCAAACCATTTCTTAAAAACAAGGAAGATGCTTCAGAATCATCTGATGATGATATCAACAAAATTCCTGAAAGGGTTCCACTTGCTCCAATAGAGAAAAGTGAGAAACAGTTTGAGGATGGTACCTTGGAGGAGTCCTTGGAAAGTGATTTAAACCACAAAAGATCATGGGAGAAAACAATGGAAAAGGGAGAAGCCGAGCGCAAGCCTCCAGTTGATGTTCCAGCCAAACCAGTGGAAGAGGTAAAAAATGCATCTCAAGGTGACCTAGGAGATAATGACCTTTTGAGAGAGAAAATAGAGCATGAAATGACCGCTGTGGAGAAAGAACTTTTCAGATATGAAGATTTAAAACCAGGAGGGAAAATTGATCATGAAAATAAAAATCCTGCCTCTTCTAACAAAGAACTGGAAATAAAAAAGAGAAACATGAAAGAAACCCCTGCAGGGGAAGAAGACCCAAGCTATAGTGGAGCTGTTGAGCAACCTAGGCCATGGGAAAATGACACTGAGTATTCAGAGGCAGATGTGAATGAAAACCTTTCAAGAAATCCTGGCAAGATGCCAGTGTTTAAAGAAAGCACTGAGAAAAGTTCCCCTGAAGAAGAATCAAAAAGCACCACACAGAACACTAATATTGATAATCTTACTCAGCAAGGAACTGCTCATCTTGAGGATGCAGGGTCAGACAGAAATCTTGGCAAAGATTCAGCTAAAGAAACAACACAAAGAGTAGAATTGCAATCTGAAGAGCCAGATGATGAAGATGACCCTGACCTCAAACAAGCAGATGATGAGCTACTGGAAGATGAGAATGCAGCAAGTGCAAAGCTGTCTCAAGCAAGGGCTGAAAATGTCCAGGGTAATTCACTAGGTGGTGAAAATACAAATCCTGAAGTAGAAGGACTAAGTGAAGCTGTTTCAGGAACCCCTAATCCTACTTACAAAACAGGAGAGGAATCAAACTCATTCCCTAAGGAGGATACAACAGTCAGCATGCAAAATGCAAGCGAGACTGGGAACGAAGAAGTTGATGTATCGGTAAGAAAAGATGCTAAATTGGATGAGATGCAGCATGTCATGGAAGCTGATGGGGAGTCTTCTGAACGTGAGGAACCATCAGCTATGGAAGAACATAATTTCCAATCTCCTCACACAGAAGACAGCAGTGACTTTGACCTAAGGAAAGATCATCTTCCAGAGGGCATTTCACAGAAAGACTGGAAAGAGGTGCAAAATTTAGAGCAAATGAGAAATGACCAGCAGCAAGCTGCACACGTCCCCAGCCCTGCCGACAGCTCAGAAGCCAGCAGTGACCCTGTGACAGACTTCAGTGAGTCTGTGAAGCAGCTCTCAATAATGAGAGAGTTCCTGGATGAAAAGCGCGTGATGCGCCTGCAGAAGTACCTGGGGCTCCAGCACGTGGTCAGGATTGAAGCCATGTTCCACGACATGAAGGTGGAGATGGAGCTTGCCCAGAAGGCCAGCCGGAATAATGAGGATATGGAGAAAGCTCTGGATGAGATACTGGAGTTTTCAGAATCGAGCATTATGGATGTTGTAGGAAAAGTTCTGGATTCCAGGGTGGCAGAAAATGAGGAGGAGGTGGTAAAGGAGATGGATTTGTATGATGAGGAGAGTGCACTGATGGATGATATTCAAGAATTAATATATTCATTAAGGAGTAAATATTCATCTGCTGGTGAGAGTGTCCCACTTGCTTCTCCTCCAGAACAGGAAGATGAGCAGCTGCACATTCAAGGTAGGATGTTAAACCAGTTAATAAATAGATGAAATGGAAGTAGAGCCCTGTCCCAAGCAACACTAACACAGAAGCTTTAAGAAGCGGGTGAGGGAGTAGAATTGAAATAAGCCTTGTGCAATAACCTGGGATTTTGCTTATTCTTAATGCATGTTTTTAGCATTGTGATCAGAGTGGCTCAGGGACAATTCCTAAGGGAGGATACTGAGTTCAGCACACCTGTTCTTGTGAACCGAGTTCTGTGTAAGAGAAGTGGGATCTATGCATCGATATGGTTGTAAGGAGCCACTCAAGACAAGTCTGTACCTCCTTAAGAAACAGGGATTCACATATACTAATGTGCTGAATTTTCTGGAGGGTTTAGAGCAATCCTTTTTTCTGAACTAATTATCACCTGATTGTGAGAGATCTGATGATTAATGCAAAGTCTAGATACTAAATCCTGGCACCTGAAATCTCAAGTGTCCTTATAATCATATTTTTGCCCACATTCATAAAAGACTGCATAAGCAGAAATACTGAACGAACAGATCTTTTGATTGGGCTAGAAGGAGAGGTAGAGTCTTTTGCAAACTTGCTGGGTTTTCTAATTAGTGTGCAAGAAGTTCAGATACACTTTTAGCCAGGCTCCTCTTACAGTAGTACATGTTAAGTATGTGATTTCTGATAAGGTCACGAATGATGTAAATATTTCACCTTGCAGTGTTTCACTGCAAGGTCAGTGGTTGATATCTTGCATGAATTTATTACACACATTTGATTAGATGTTACTGAAAATTGGTTGAGAATATACTGGGAGCAATACACAAGCTGAACTATTTAAAAAGTGTCAAAAAAGCTTTGTTACAGGCAGCATTTCACTGAAGGTAGCTGTAAGAAATACACATTAGCTCAGTGCTTAATTCGTATCTCCTTCTCTGTCACAGATGGTGCAAAAGAGGCTGAATATGACAGTGTTTCCACTAGAAACCCAAATACCATTGATGAGGACAATCAGGAATTTCAGCAGCTCATTGAAGATAAGAGGCCAGAGCAGCCTATGGAGGAGGAGGAGGAGAGGGCTGTCAATGTTCCACCTGAGCACGAAGAGGCCAACTTCTCAGATAATGGAGAAGCTGAAGAAAGGTATGATAGTGAAAGAGGATCACTCCTGGAAGATACTTCCTTTGGGTCAGTTGATTCAGGAGAGAGTGCCCACGAACACGTTGCTGAAGGTAACCATTTGGAATTGGCTTATTTTGTTCTTTTGCTCTTGAAGATGTGCATGGTTTAATGTGTTTTTAGGCAAATAGCATGAGTGTTCACTGATACTTTCATTTTATGTTGCTGTAACCTTCCTGACTTTCCCTGATGAGGGACAGTCCCTCTAGTGGCAGTGCTGTATTGCTAACTTAGCACGGCAGTTTTTCTACTACGGTTTTGCAATGTAGGAAAAAGGAAAGTGCTGTTGTGTCAGAGCTCTGTGCTCGGGCTTGTGGACTGTGTCTCAGGATGATAGTGGAGAAAGATCAGAAATCCCTGGAAGCATACCATCAGCCCAGATCCCTGCTTCTTTGCAGGGATTGACAGCCTAAAGGTCATGCTCTATAGACAGGACTGCCCATAGATTTGTGTGCCCTCTCCTCTTGCTCTTTTTTAGCCCATGTCTCTGGGCCATATTAATTTCCAGTAAAGGTGGTGTGTAGCTTCCCCCTCAGACAGCTCAATAATTTTCCTCTGTTGGAGTAGGAGAAATATTTGGCTCCTTCTGGCTAAGGCCTTGTCCCTCTGGAGCTAGAATGCCATCTCATCATTTTGCCAAGGAGGGACCCTATTACTGTCATCTTTCCCAGATCTGTTTTGTCATGAAACAATTTCTGACTGGGTTCTCAGTGCTACTCTCAGCTTTGCTGTTCTGCTTTCACTTCCAATTATGCTTAATAATTCTGTCTCCACTCAGCATTTAGGAAAAATTCAGACACATCTTCATTAGCTTTTGTACACTGCTGGGGGGCTGTACCATCTCCAGGCCCAAGCACTTTTGAGCAGCTTCTAAGGTCTGAAGGAAACTAGGTTAAATGCTGAGAGAACTAAGGAGTTTTAAATGGCTAGTGGATCACTTACTGGTTAAGCAGTCAGATGTCCAGCTGTATTTCAGACCGTCTTCCATTCCTTCCTTAAAGGTGGTTAAATGTTGCTTGCCAGGAATTCTTGGGAGGGCTGGTAGAAGCGCTGGGAAGTAACAAGGCAAGTGATCGTAGAATGGCTGGTCAAATGCTGTTCCGTGGTGTGACAGCAGGCTGGGCTGGTGGCTGTAGGATCCGCTGGCCTGGACGTGTGGCAGCAGGAGGAGAGGGCAGTATTCAGCCCAGGGTAGAGCTGGAGATGGTTTAAAGCTTTTTCCGTATTTACGGAGTACTGACAGAGTTCAGGAGTGTTTTACATGGCGTCACTATTTGGGATGTTGGACTTGACAGTCCTTGTGGGTCCCTTCCAACTTAGAACACTCTGTGGTTCTGTGAACAGTGCTGGGAACTAATCGGAGGGATTTGCGGTTAGGAACTGAAGAGTGTGTGCTGGTCTGATTCCCGGCCGGAGGAGCTGGCTGTGCTGTGTCTGGGGCAGGCTCGGCACCGTGCCACCGCACAGCCATGTCCCTTCCTGCGGCCCCGCTGCTGTCGCCGCCTGCGGATACCGGCGCGCTTCCCGGGGCGTTCATTGCCGCCTGCGGATACCGGCGCGCTTCCCGGGGCGTTCATTGCCGCCTGCGGATAGCGGCGCGCTTCCCGGGGCGTTCATTGCCGCCTGCGGATAGCGGCGCGCTTCCCGGGCGTTCATTGCCGCCTGCGGATAGCGGCGCGCTTCCCGGGGCGTTCATTGCCGCCTGCGGATAGCGGCGCGCTTCCCGGGGCGTTCATTGCCGCCCGTTTCCCCGCGGCGCGGCGCTGAGGCGGCGCTGAGGCGGCCCCGGGCCGCGGCCGCTCCGTGAGCTGACCCCGCCCCCTCTCGCCCGCAGGTGCCGGAGCGGGCGCCCCCTGGCGGGGGCAGCTGGGCGCGGCGCGGCAGCTGCTGCGGCGGGTGAGTGGCGGCGGCGCGCGCCGCGTGACGCGGCGGGGGCGGGCCGGGCGCGAGGGGCGGCGCGCGGCGGGCGGGCCCTCGGGGCGGGAGGGGGGGCGGCGGGGCAGGAGGGAGGGCTGACGTGTGCCTGGCGCTGCCGGGCCGCCATGGAGCCCGCGGGCGGCAGCGGCTGGCCGGTGGAGGAGCCCTCGGCGCGGCGGAGGCTGCTGCAGGTGAGGGCAGGCGAGCGGCGGCGGGCGGGCCGGCCGTGAGGGGCGGCGGAGGGGCTCCGGCGGCGCGACCCGGGCGGTGACACGCCTCCCCCGAGCGAGGCGGGTCCCTGAGGGGTCGCCCCGGCGTGCCCCGCCGAGAGGGACCCGGCGTTCCGCGCCCCCGGCCCGTAATGTGGGGCGATCCCGCCGGAGCGGAGGCGGCCGCTGGCGTCAGGGATCGCTGCCGGCCTCCCCGGATGGCGGGGGGAGCTCGCTCCCCGGCCGGGCTCCGCGGGGCAGGTGTGCGCCCTCCTCGCCGTCCCCACCTCTGCCGGCTGTGGAGAAGGGAGGGAGAGAGAGGGTACGTGGGAGAAAAGGAGGGGAGAAGGCAGCGGCTCCCGTGTGGCTCGCACAGTTTGTTCCCTGAGCGCCATGTCATGTCACTATCAGCCCCGCAGCCTGTACCAGGCGTTCGCACCTTCCCCAGATGCTCTCTGACCTCCAGGTGGAGGAGACTCATGACATATGACCCTCTGACAGGGGCAACAGCTGGGAGAAGATCTGAGCCATTTGCACTGGATTGGTACAGACATCCAGATGTAAAACTGGGGGTTTTTTTCTATAGTTTTCCATCCTTTTAGCTGTATTTACAAACAGGTCAGATAACTACCGGTGCTATGCCGTGCAAACTGTGCACATCAGTGTGTACTCCTTTCGGTGTGGCTCTTCCTTGCCAGCAGTCTGCCACTGTCAGGTGTCCTCCTGGTACTCGGGAGTTTTGCACCGAAATGCGAGCAGCAGGCTGCTCTGTGGTTTTCTTCATTTTCGGTTTTCAGTTTGCAGAAAAACTGCAAGGAACCTCTAGATGGTTCTCTGGTTTTACGGGAGGAATAAAGGCACCTGTCAGACTGCTGGTTTTACCCCACTGTTTAATGAAAACACACTCATAGCTGTCACTGCTGTCGGTTCACAGTTGGTCGACACACTGCCTGAGGAAATGCGTCCTGGGCCTGATTTCCATGGACTGCCATGGGAGCCTGTTATTATAACTGCCTTAGTGGGAATTGTCACACTTGCTGTATTTTTCTGGAGAACCTGCCTTTCAGTGAGTATACTTCATGCTTGCAAGCCTGCTGATGTTTCACTAACTGACTGGTCCTTTGTATGGTTAAACTGTTTCAGCATTACTGGGGCAAAGCAATATGTAGCCGTTTGTGGTCTTGCGTTTTCTGTTTAGAGCATTAATGGGAGCTAAATGCTGGGCTGAATAGCTAAAGTAAGTTGCACTGCTAAGAAGTATTTTCTATAAGCTGGTAATTGAGGATTGCTTAGTAAGAGGGAATTTTGAAAGCAAAATAGAGGAGTATGATGTAAGTAAAGAAGGCTGAGGAAAGGGTCAGCATATCTTTGAAATGAGAAGCCTTCCATGTGCTTGAGCTTGTTGCTGGCTATAATCAAAACAGTTAACCCTCTCCACTTCATGTTGTCCAGCTGCTTGCAGGTACTGCATTTAGAAACCTAAAAACATGGTATTAATTTGCATTGGAGAGCCTCTTCCATTTGTCCTCATTCCTACGTGTATAATTTTCTGTGCAACAAAAATTATACACCGCCACAGCAGTGCTTTTCCTTGGGAGCTGAGAATCAAATAGGCAAATTTATTTTACAGCTGCCCAGTTTAGTCACAATATGCTCTGGGAATTTGTGGAGTACTTCATATTTGCCTGACAAAAATAAACTAAAACTACATGTTTTCTGTAACAATATTGATAGTTTTTTCCCTCTTGCTTAGTTTTGGTATTGAATACATTGGGTCAGTTTCAAATGCAAAAAACAGCTTTAATAGAACAGCATAAAAAAACTTCTGAAAGTCTTTAATTTCGAAACAAGCACCTGTCATGTAAACATACTGCTTAGAGGGCACAGAACTGGGATGCAAGGGGGGTTTGTGTTTGCAAGTTTGTGGCTGTGGTTTGATACAAAATGGCTCCATTTTCTGTGCAAATTGGCTGTGGCAGTTACTGGTGTCCCTTTAGTGGGTGAGTAAACAGAGGTTTACTAAGGCTCTGGGACAGGGCTTTAGCCTGGGAGCTTTTATTAGAAAACAGCTTAAGCTCGTTTGTAGTGTTACTCAACACTCATTGGCAGTGATAGATGTGTTCTCCATATGCTGCTTTAACCTGCATGGAATTGGTCACTTCTTTCCATAGGGAATATTAAGTTTTCACTTACCACTTTTTATGGCTAATCTTTTTTGTTTTTTGTTCTCTTCTGTAGGTAAAGAGTAGAATATATCAAGGTAAGTTTCTCTCTACTTTTCAGTGTAGTTGATGCTTAGGCATGTGAAAGTTTTGAAGATTTATAGTGTTTCAGAGGACCAAGTATTCATCTTCACTCCCTTTCAAGGAGTCCAAGCTTACAGTGTAAGCTTGACCAGTAGATGATACTTAGTTGAATCTGAGGGTTTAAATTTTGCCTTTGATAATGCTTTGATCAGGAGAAACAATGCAGCTTGCACCTGTAAAATAAAGGGCAAGGAAAAGCTCCACTTCATCCAACATAAATATGAACCACTGGTTCAGAGGTTGTTTTGGTTTTCTGACCAGCAGTGGGGTCTGCCTTTGCTTGCTGTTTCTCTCAGAAAGCTGGAGCAGGTTCCTTTTGGTTTTTTGGATTGAAGGAAGCCTGAAAATGGCAGCTGTGCAGCTGCAAAGAGACACTGTATATGTAGATCTGAATATGCAGGTATTTCTGTGGCAATTACATCACTTTTTATAAGAGTTTTTCTCTGGCGTCAGGTTTATAAAATTTAAGTGTACTGAATGGAAAAAAAATCAAAGTAGAGTGGTTGCTGGAATTCATAGTTGAATAAAATATGCAAATATGGAGGACTTGTCGTCATAGGCACTCTTTCTCTTCCTCCCCACGTTTTACTTACCAGTCATTCCTCTCTAGTTTCATTGTGGTTATACTGCAGTTTCCTTCTACACAGTTAATGCAGAATTAATGAGCTGAGAAAAGCCCATCTTACATCTCTGAGGTGATTTCTGTAGTGCAGGAAGAATATTGGTGTTGGTAGTAATTTGAAGATTGCTTCAGTAAATTAGTAATTTATTGCATAAATTACTTAGCAGCCCCCCCTAAAAAACTGGAACATGGATTTAATTCCAACACCCAAATACTCTTCTCTTTGATGCTGTATAGAAACTACTAAAGATCAGAACAAAGAGATATTCTTCAGGCATGATACAGGCCACATTGTTATTAAAATCTTTATCAAAAAAAGAGGAATCTTAACAGTGACAAAAAAATGCTTTAAAACGTAGATTACATTTGGAGTCCCAAGGATAAAAATCTGTTACCCTCTCTTAGTGGCAGTAGTAAAACTGGGAGGCCAAGCTAATGCACGGATTGCTGCTTCCTTTAGCCTGCTGAGAGCTACTCTGAACCTTGGCAGGCACTTTCTGTGCCCACAGTGGGAAGGGCTGGGATGCACGGTCCCAGGAGCCCTCGTGTGGGAGGGAAAGGAGGAGTAGCAGTTGCCATTGCACTCCGTGGGATGCACTTGGAACAACCAGTGCTCCCTGTTGTGCTGCAGGATTTGCTGTGAGGCAAATGGCGCTTGGGGCAGTCAGATCCAGGCCAAGGTGGCTTAGCACTTGGAAAGTAATAACAATTGGGTGGGTTTTAAATAATCTGCAATAAAATAACTGAAGTGTGTTAATGATTTTCATTGAATCCTAAGGGTTGGTTGGTGGTTTGTTTAGGGTGAGAAGCAAATGCATGCCTGAAGGCTGCTGCTTGGTCACAGTCCTTTTGAGGTCCAAGCTTTGGAGAGCAGCTCGTTAAAACCTACTGGTGCTGTCTCCTAGCTGACTGTCTCTGTTCTGTCGCTGGTAGAGCTTTCATCCTCTTACCTTTGCTGATGAAACATCCACCTTCAGACAGGTGGTTGTCCCCGAGTGTCTGAGACTGCTCTGAGATCCTGGCTGTCAGCTCTTCCCCTGAACACACCTCAGCTGTGTGTAGCCAGCGCCTCACTCTGCTCTGGGTTCTGGGAGCAGCTTTTGTGAAGTGGATGCAGGAGCTTTGTGCTTTGTGTCAGCTTTACTCTCTTGTTTTCAATCCTAACTTGAAGTGAAAGCTGGAGATGCAGAAAGGGCTGACTGCCAAGGAATTAACACTCCTGATTTATGCTTTAGTTTTTACCTGAAAATGTTCCTTAAAGTCATAGTAATGATAGCTGATTTTTTTCCCAGTATATGAAATACAGTTACTGTAAGCTTTCATTTTCTTCCTAGTGACTGAAAAACAACTTGGTGAAAAGATTAAAAACCTTCTGCAAGAAAAAACAGAAATCTTAGAAAAGTTGTCAGAATACGATCAAAAGGTATTGTTCTGAGCTGTCCTTTGTTTCCTAATTTTGTTATTGCTTTAATGACACGGTCAATGCAACATCTAATATATTTTTATTTTCTATTTGTACTGAATATTATGTTGACAATTTCCTCAGTTCTGTGTGGTTGTTTCTGTGCTTAGATAAAGGAAGCAAAGGAATCTGTGAAAGTGGCCCAAGAGCAAAAAGACATTCTCTCAGATGAAACTGCAGGGCTTAAGGTAAGAGAAAGTGAACTGTCTCTGCACTGAAAGCAGCAGTACAAATAAAAATAATAAAAATAGTTTGCTTTAGGTTGGTCTTTTACACTTACCTTGGTTTTTTTTTTTGTTTGTTTTTTTGGTTTTTTTAGGACACTGTCAAAGAATTGGAAGAAGCAAATCAGCAGCTAGATAACAAAGTGAAAAATCTGCACACTATGCTTGAAACAGAGAGAAAGAAGAATGAGAAGAAACAGAACAAGGTTAGAACAGTTACACTTGTGTCTTAAATTGTCCTTAGCTTGATGTACCTTAAAAGCTTGTCATGACCTCATGGGTTAGATACAGAGGTAGAACAAACAAGGTGAGCCACCTCAAAAAGAGGGATTAAATGAAATATTAGGTTTATCCCAAGATCAAAGGATTATTCTGTTGGTTTATTTTGTCTGGGGGTGTTTTTGTGGGTTTGTAGGGCTTCTTGGGTTGTTTTTCTAAGATCTTGGTGGTCTTGTGTGATTATGTGCTTTCACACACAAACAGATGCATTCAAGGCATGGGCTAGTCTCATACTTCCTAGCTGGAGACAGGAAGTTCCTTAGCAATATAAGCTGAAGGTTTTGGGTTGGGAAGAGACATTTTCTTGTGCTCAGAGCAGGACATAATTCTACAGTTAGTGTGAAGATCTCTGAGCTATCCCCTTTCTTGTTGTCCAGAGATACACCTCTTTTCTCTTTCTTCTCTTTAAAGCCTGATTTTTCTGTATCAACAAGCTCTTTGGCCTTGTTTTGGTCAAAGGTTGCTGCTAATGATAGCAGTTCCTCTCACTGTAGACTGCACAGGTGTACAGGGATCTTCCTGGCCACAGGCAGGTGGAGTCAGGGGCAGGAGTTGATTTGAATGTGCTGAATGTTTCTATTCTTGTTGATAAGGTAGTGCTATGTTGCTGCCAGCAAATGGATGCTTGAAATTGCAGTTCGTTGCTGTTTTGACTTTGCTTTTATGCTTCCAGAAGACGCCAGGTTAAATAATTACTCAGGCTGAGGTTTGTGCCAGGATAACACTAAGTCACTGCTCATCTTTTTCTTAGCTCTCTGAAACCCAGAAGTCCTTGGAGAAGCTTCAGGAAGCTATCACTATGCATTCTGCAGAGCTTTCAGAGGTAAAGCATTATTCACACCCCCTCAACAGTCACAAGTTTTTGTAGCAGAAAAATTATTATCTTTGGAATAGAAAATGCTGGCTTGGCAGGTTGCAGGTTGTTCATGCATCTGTAACCTTCTTCTTTTCCATTTAATCAGGCTTTTTGTAGCTGTCACTCCTCTGTAGTTTGACTTGGTCTTCTTGTTCCTTTTTGCTTCGTGTGTAGGTACAGATAGCCCTCAATGAAGCTAAACTGAGTGAAGAAAAGGTGAAATCTGAGCTTCATCATGTGCAGGAAGAGAATGCTAGACTGAGAAAGAGCAAGGAGCAGGTAAGTTATGCCCAGACTAGGCAACCTTGTCTTTCAAACAGAATATCTGGCCTTTGTTCCTAGGGGTTTTTTGTGTAGCTTCTGAATGTCTCTGTTTTCTTAACATGGCAGAATTCCATGTTTTATATTACCATGATAAAATTTAAGTGCTTTGTGCCTGCTTGCACAGGCTGTTTGTGCAGCTGAGCTACATCTCTGATATGAAAGCTTTGCCAGTTCCCCTGATGCAGTTCTTGTCAGCAAAGTCACAGAAAATCTGTGCTGAGGTGGTAGTCAAGGCATGGTGGAGAGATTGCCACTTGGCATCAGGGCTCAAGGAGGTAATGGTGAAGAATTGCTGGAAAGTATTTCAGAAAGCAAAGATAATGAGGAGGAGTTTTAGCTGTGGAATGTTGGGACAGTTCTTTTCCAAATAATTGTAAATGTCTTTTCTTTCTTCATATGTGAAACGTGTAGCTTTTTAAGGAATGTGCTTTGATTACCTCTGGACTGAAATTAATTCCTCATATTTTGAAGTGTGTGAGCAGTTCGATGTTGGGATGTTAGCTGAGAAAATGTGAAATTTGTAAAGCCGCCTAATAATAAACTGAAGAATGATTTCCAGGATCCAGTTCTGCTAGTGGAACAGCAGTGGGCCTGATAACTGAAGTTTACCCTTTATCTGTGACCTGTGGTGATCAGTTATCACCAGAGCTGGCAGTAGAATAGACTTTAATTACACCGTGCGCTAAAAACACAGCAAGTAATCATCTTGCCTTGGTGCTTCATACAGCTGCTAAAGGAAGCTGAGGGTTGGAGTGAGAGGCACTCTGAGCTCCGTGAGCAGATTCAACTGTATCAGAAATCTCAGAAGGACATAGAAGAGACACTTGCCTACAAAGAAAATGAAATTGAAGTAGGTTCTCTATAATAAGCTTGCTTTCAATATTATGCATCATAAAATATTTTGTCATACCTCACAAAATGCAGGGCAGTTGAACCTTTGATTTCTTTACTAGGTTTTAACCAATTGCATTATGCAGCTGAAGCAGCTGGACATGGATTCAGAGGCCAAGAAGGAAGACAGAGAGCATGAGTGGAGCCCAGGAGATGATCTGGCCAATGGAGAGTTGTCAGGTACAGTGATCCCACCTGAAGATCATTTGGTGCTGTTCTCATGGCATGTTACAGAGGGAATAAGGGGAATCCATGCATGTAGAGCTGGAGCATGAATCCTCAACACAAAATATCCCTAACTGAAGGGAGGAACTGGCTAGAAGATTACTAATTGCTTTTAGATTACCTTTGAGGTAAACCATGATTGTAGTGACACAGTTGTAAAGACTGTATATAAAGGTTGGTCATTAAGAGCATTCCAAAAGCTAGGAGTCTCAGCTTTGTTGTTCTGGTACATTTATTTTTGATAGGAATTTTTAATGAGCTTGCTGCTTGCCTTCAGATAAATAACTAATTTAGGTAATCACATTTTTTTTAATCCGAAAGACCAAAATAGATGTTTTCAAAGCTATTCAGGCAGTTTATCACTTGTGGTGTTGCACATGTATTTGCTGCATCTCTGGTTTTGAATCCCTTTTTGTTCCTTTCTTTTTTTTTTTTTTCCTCCCTTTTTTCTACTTAAAGTGTATGTGGGCTGGAAATTCCCACATCTTGATTTTTTTGGGCAGGTTTTTTGACCGTATAAGGATGTAGGGATTTAAGTGTAGGGAGTGTCACTTTTAACAGTTGTCCACAGACTTATTCATGATTAAAAAAACAGCAAAAACAAAGATATTTTTCTTTTGTAGATGTTGAAAGTGAGAAGATGAAGACTCAGATTAAGCAGATGATGGATGTCTCCAGGGTATGTTGCACAAGTATCTAATAAATGCAGTCACATTAGTGATATGCCTTTGATCATAAACTCTCTGCTCCTCTCTTCAGGTCAAAACAATGTTATCCATAGTTGAAGAGGACAGAAATCTTCTGCAGTCCAAACTGAATGATGAAGTAACAGCAAGACATGAGCTGGAAGGTAGGTTTAGCAAAATAACTGCTTAGGATGAAGTGCTGTTGGTGGCTTAAAAAGAAACAGAACATGTAAGTGGCCATAATGGTTCTTATTGCAACTGCTTCTCCAACAGAGAAGATAAAAACATTGGAACATGATTCCTCTTCACTGCAGTCAGCTAAAACTCAGCTGGAAAGTGAATGCAAAACTCTTCAGCAGAAAGTGGAGATTCTTGGTGAACTGTACCAGCAGAAGGAGATGGCACTCCAGAAGTAAGCCTTTCTTTACTTTGTCTGTTGTATCATGGGCACTGTCCAAATGCTTTTTGCTCAGAAGGATCAAAGAACTTGGAAGTTGTTGAGGTAATTGATGGCTACTCTTCCAGTACAAGTGAAGCTGGTAGCCTTTCTTTACTTCTGCCACCATTCTAGAGATTCTTAAGAGACTGCCAGTGTGCACACAGTCATATTGCCCTCTACTTTTAAACTTCTGGAGAGGACAGGTGGGTGGCTTGATCTGCATATTCTGTGGTTGCTCTGTTACATCATCCAGAAGTGTCAAGGAGAACATAGGGGCTGTTAAGACTTGTTTCTGTTACTCTGACTTCTGTTCAGTGAGTCTAATTCTCATAAATGTAGAAACTTTAGTATTTCAGCCTTGTGAGCTTCTTACATTCTCAAAGGGCTAAATGAAGGTTGAATTGGTGATGGCAGCTGAGAGGAATGAATTGCCAGTGGTGAGATCTGCTCTGTGTATGTTCATTCCTCATTCATTTATTTACTTACTGAAATGTCTGTAATACCATCTCTCCTGTGTGGGGAGACTTTGAGAATAGGATTCAGGGACATTCTCAGCTAAATTCTGTAGAAAAGCTGAAATTGTGATGGAGAAGCAGTTGAGGTTCCTAAGGTTTAGGTGGGTTGGCTGGGGGAAGCACAGGGTTGGAAATGAGGCCGTAGTGACACTGCCTGACCTTGTAACTTCCATGGATCCATGTGTAATAAACTTGGAATGGAGAGGTGAAGGGTAGCCCTCACTTCAGGGAAAACTTCATCTTGACCTCTGTGAAGAATTTCTGTTCCTTCCAAAAGGAAGGAGATTACACTGCCTGTTAGTACTTCTTGATCAGAATGAAGAACTTGTTGCAATGGTTTTTTTTCTGGAAAACTGCTCTGACTTTTAGCCAAGGAAATGGATTATGTTGAACTGGCTAACCTGCTATTAGTTAAATGGTTCCAGTTCTATGAGATAGCTCTTGTGAGTTAGGAACACACTATAGACCTCTTAAATACTTCCAGAAGAATATATATATATAAAAAAGAATGAGGTTATAAAAAAGACTATGGAAATTGATTGTGCAGTGAATTGGTATGGAGAATACTTGGAAAAAGCTTCCCAGATGGTTAATAACTATTGAGTGTGTTTGTCACCTGGACCCTAAATTTGCCCCTTCTCACCACACACTCATTTCTTCATTTCCTGTGGTTGGTGTCAGTCCAGAGGATTTCCTTGTTTATACCT
Organism: Sylvia atricapilla; assembly: GCF_009819655.1. NCBI lineage: Eukaryota > Metazoa > Chordata > Aves > Passeriformes > Sylviidae > Sylvia > Sylvia atricapilla. The sequence continues at coordinate 95,859,384 of NC_089142.1, forward strand.
TTGTAAATCTGGATTGCAATCTATGGCATTGCTAGGAAAACTACAGGATCTAAAGGAATGAGCCGTCTGCAGTTGATAGATTCTGACAGATCTTCAGAAGCTGACTGAACTTTCTAGTCAACTCCATAATTTTAAGGTTTTATATACACAAAGGGTTTGTCTGTTGGTTTCAAGAGACAAGACTTCTCTCTCTGTTTCTAAAAAGTCTCTTTTTTCTTTCTGTGATCTCACCCGTTATTGTAGATTTTGATATTGCTGTCGTTGGCAGGGGAATACCTTGATTTTGAGTTGTAATGGATGTAGAATGCTGGGCTGTATGGTGTATTTTTTTTTTCCCTGTGCAGAAAACTAACCCAGGAGGAGTATGAGCGTCAGGAGAAGGAGCAGAAATTGTGTGCTGCAGATGAAAAAGCTGTGCTGGCCATCGAGGAAGTGAAAGTTTACAAGTAACTTGAATTTCTGAAGATTATGATTTTCCTTTTATTTCAGCTACTGAGGAAAATTTATTCTAATATCTGTCCTTCCCCTCTTTTTCCTTTTGTACAGGCAAAGGATCCAAGATATGGAAGAAGAATTGCAAAAAACAGAGAGATCATACAAAAACCAGGTAAACTTCTTGCTTGTTGGTTATTGTGTCATCTTTTACTGCATCTTTCTAGTGCTCTGTGGTGACTTATTGGAAATACTGGTAATTGGATAAAAACTGAATGGCTTCTTTCCTTCTCAGATTGCTGCTCATGAGAAAAAGGCACATGACAACTGGGTAAGAATGTTCATCCTTTTCTGATGCCAACAGTTTGTATTTGATGTCACATGAGTGCCATTAATGCAGTTGACAAAATTTTCCCTACCAGCTCATTGCCCGCTCGGCCGAGAGAGCTCTGGCTGAAGAGAAAAGAGAAGCAGCCAACCTGAGGCAAAAGTAAGTACAGAATAGACCCTCTCTATTGCTCTTTGAACATTCTGGGAGTTGCCTGGGGGAGAATCAGCTGAAGATGTGCAGTGCATTTTTAAGTTACTAATTTTAATTACTGTTAAACTGTTTTCATGGTTAAAGTAACAGTTCTTAGTGAAAGCTGTAACATTTATAATGCAGTTTGCCTTGTTACATTATAATAGATACAACGCACATTTATTGCTTGAATAATAATGACACCCTTTGTTTTTCAAAATCAGATTAATAGAAGTAAACCAAAAAATCATCATGCTTCAAAGACCAGTCATTGTAAAGCCAACTCCAGGCAGACCTGATCGCCAGATCCCACCACGACGAGGTAAATGCTGCTGGTTCTCCCAACACCTTCGGTCTTGGAGTCAGTACATCATAAAAACATAGGGCTGTGCTAAATTGTAGAAAAGGAAATCAAGTGGTTTTATTTCTTTGGCACAGGGCCCTTAAGCAGAGATGGCTCTTCAGGCCCATCACCTGTGAGTGGAGGAAATCCGTCCCCCACACAGATGATTGATGTCCCTGCCCGGCCCCTCTCTGCTCCTCGAAGGGACGGCCCGAGGGGTGAATTTGGTAAGCTGTCAAACTCCCATTTATTTACAACTCCCTCTTAGCCTACAAACCCAGGAACACTAAGGTCAGATATTGGTTCTAGGAATGTTGATATTGATACCTGCCTTACTAACACACTAATGAGTCATTTGTGGTAGTGTTTCATTAATAGAAATAGCTCAGGCTTGTGTTACTTAGGGTCTCTGGTGTTCTTGTTTCCCTTAAGGTCCAATGGTGGATGGCCCCCCTGCTCCACGAAGGCCTCCAGAGCTACCTGGAAGGATGTCTGTTCCTGGTAAGTTGTGTGGTCTGCAACCAACTGCAGCTTACTCGTTACTCTTTCCCTTCAAAAAGGTAATTTCAAGCCCACCTTCCCTACCCTAGGCATGGTAGGACACTTACTCATGGCTGTCTTTTTAGATATTGGGCCTGCTGTGGTATCCCTGATCAGCAGTGAGCCAAGAACCTCCTCCCCTTCCACAGCAATGGATGGAGTGGTGAGTTGAGAATGCCCCAACCTTCAGAAAGCTTTTCTAATACATAATTCACTGTACTTCTTCTTGCTTCTTTAACTGTATCATGTTCTGTCTTGTCTGTATCCTGTCACTATCCCTATTTGCTGTCCACAAAAACCCCCCAAAGCAACCCTCTCCCAAAGAGTCTGAAGCCCCCAGTGTAACTACAGCCTCACCTTCCTCCATGGAACCAGCTGCAGTGAGTATTCCAAGGCTGGACATGGTGATGCTGCTTTGATGGAGAGGAGTAACAGGCTTGGTGTTCTGAACTGCTGAATAACAACTGCTCTGTGGAACTAACCAAGGGCTCGTCCCTCTGTCTCAAAGGGCTCCTCTGACGATGAGCAGTTGCTCTCTGGTTTTTGTGGGATTGAGGAAATGAGATGTTTCTTGTTAAGGATTGGGCAAACACTTTGGAGTGACTACAACAATAATCCTAAGCATCTGACTTACTTGTGGTGTTTAAGCACTAGTCCCTGTGTAATTCAAAGTTCCAGGTCCCTTACCTAAGGGGTATCCACCAAGGACACCTCAGCAGGGCTTGAACTTTTCTGGAGCAGGGCTTCATCTAAACGAACTTGTCTCACTAACCACTCACTCCTGGGTAATGCCAGCAGCGTTCTGGGAGAAGGGATGGCGATGGTGCAGTAGCTGTCCCTGTTTTCTGCCTGGTTAATGTGGTTTGGAGTGTGTCTGGGTTATTTTTCTTTCTCCCCCCAGCCCCCCCGTACCTGTTTGTCTCTGGGTGAGCGGTTGGGTTGTTCAGCAATGTCAGTGCTTGTTTGCTGCAGTAACTCACTGAAGTGTCACCTCGTCTTGCCCAGGGTAACGCTGGTGCCAAAGGCCCGTCTCCTTTCCCAGGGCCACCCCTGATGAGCTCCCCAGTGCTGGGGCCTCCGCTGCCGCCACCCATCCGCTACGGGCCACCGGGACCGCCACCACCTCCTCTGCGGGGACAGTTCGGGCCTCGGCCGCTCCCTGGGCCCCAAGGTATGGCCACAGTGCCCTGTGCTGGCACCTCGCTTCCCAGAGCCTGGCTGCAGCACCCACATCTGCTTGTCCTTGGCACGCGGCACGCTCCTGCTTTGTGAGCTTTAGCTGGCTCAGTGAGCTTGGACTGGGTGGGTTTTTTCAAGCCTCCTTAATGCCGAGGTATTTTTCCTTGTTTACTCCAAAGTGAAAACCAGCAGCCAAAAGTCTCTAGAATACAATTCATGGGCTTTGAAGTCCTGCATGTGACAGTGATCTGCTCCAGAAAATGACAAATGGAGGAACTAATCAGGAGCCGCTTTGTTTAGGTTAAAGCAAGATTTAACTCCACAATTTCCTTTCCTTTTAGGTCCTGGTGCTCCCTTGCCACCTCCGACTGGAAGAGATTTCTTACCTGGTCCACGTTTAGCAATGAGAGATTTGCCTCCGGTCCCGCTCCCGCCTCCCCCCGATCCCAGAGGCTACGCACGTGGGCATCCTCCCTTCCCTCCCCTCGGCCCTCCTGGCCCCAGGGATTATCCTCCAGGCCCTCGGCTACCCCCGCAGGCTTCCAGGGACTATGCTCCTTCTCCTAACAGAGACTTGCCTCCGCCGGCCCCCAGGGACTGAGAGCAGCCGGCCCCACGGACTACGCACAGCCCCAGCGCAGGATCCCGGCCACGGACCTGGCTCCCGTGGGCACAACTCTAGGAAATGGCTCTTGGTTTGAAGACATTGGTCTCATTTCAGTATATCTCAGCTTTTGCAGGATTAATTTTTATCCAGTTGCTACAGACATCTTATGTGCATTTATGATCACAAACTCATCCATCCACTTGGGCTGCAAGAACCTTTCTGTGATGGACTTGAACCTACTCTAAAAGTGCAATAGGAAGGAAGTACCTGTGTGGAGAGTTTTAATTCAATGTAGCCTTTGTAACCAGTTGGCGAATGAACTAATTTCGTTAAAAATGTAAATCAAATCATTTCCTGTGGAAATAATTTTTTAAGTAAAATGCTATCCAACCTGCCTTCTCCATCACATCATTGAACTGCAGTTACTGTAGGCCAGGGGTTTACATGAGGATTCTGGCGTTTTTTAAAAAAGATGTCTGGTCAGAGATCAGAAGCACAAATGATGCTGTATTCAAAGGAAAGTTGTAATAAAAAGCAAAATTCCTTTTGCTGAACCCCAAAGGCTTTGTTTCAGTGCCATGTGTTGTTCAGAAAGGAGATTGGTTCAGTAATGTGACAGAGAATGCTACAGTACTGAGAACAAGAATTGAATCAAGGCCAAATTAATGCTGCTGCAAGGTAATGACACGTTGCCCTCATGCTGATCTACTCTGCCACAGTATGGATTTGCTTAATGTAAGAGGACCATGGGGGATACAGCTTCCAGAGCTGGAAACCTTGATGAAGTTGTGGAGATGACCTGTATTTCCACAGTGTCTCTCCACCAGAGAAACTTAAAACTTCCCTAATTGCTTTCTGCTTTCAAGAGCACCTCACAGCAGCATCAAGCAAGTTTGAGAGCCAAGTTTTCATCTTCCTCAGGGTTAAGAGCAATTCAGCTTCTTTAAGAGGAAGGCTGGATTTGGAGAGCCTTTTTTACTTCCATCAGAAAAGAAAGTAGCTTTCTGTAAAACAGAGTGGGGGTATGTAAACCGTGTAAACATCTACTGCAGCTACCACTACTGAATAACTTTCAAAGCACACCCTACACGTGCAGTTCAAGTGCTGGTGCAAGCATTTGGAATAGCAGGCTTTTGACTGTCTCAGGTGAGCAAGGTTTCTCACAGGTGCACTGTCCAAAAGGCAGCCTGAGGGAGGAAAAAGGAAAACAATCCAGAATAATAAAAAACCCTACTGGGAGGCCATTACAGCTTTACTGCCAGAGTACAAGCAGCCATTAAAGTTGCCATCTAGGTATTACATTCTTACAGTACAAGTGTAAAGCTTTAGATTTCAGATGAAAGACAAGCTGGAACATCACTGAAGCACAAAACAATCCTGAAGCCCATGATGTGTGCAGCAGCAGTCCTGGCACTGAGACGGTTCACAGAAAAAAGGCAAAGGATAGAAGCAACTTCAAAAATGGTATTTCACACTCAACAGACATTAATTCACAATCAGTTAAATACAAAGCTCTACTTGTGTATTTAACAAAAATAGTTCAAAGTTGACATTTCATATAACTGGCATTAATACAGACATCTACAAGCTGGGGAAGGGTCCAGGTAAACAGCAGAAACCATGGGTTTGTACTCAAGGGACAGAATTTCAGTTTTGCAGGTGGCTGATGATACACACATTGATGAACATCCATGATTAAAAGTCAAGTTCTCTAAGTTCAGGATCTTCCCTTCCCCATACAAGCCTTTGTGATGCTCAATGTCTCCTCCCTTGCCCATCCCAGCTAACAGTAACAAAAGCTGGACAGAATCTCCCTCTGGATGCACCAGCATTCACCTTGGACACACACACCACCCAACTGCAGTACTTACCCTGGGTGGCAGAGCTGGACTGAACTTCCAGAACCAGCCCTTCCACCTTTCAGGGACACTCGGGTCGTGCAATTCCTTGGTCAGAACAAGTCCTGAGCCAGCCAGGGACCACTGACAGGTGAATGGGCCAAGCTCAGGTTTACTTGCAACCGCAGACTAATGCTTTGCTCCGTTCTTTTTCGGAGTTCAGAGGATGATTTGCATTTGGTTTTTAGCAGTGTAGGTATCCTCCTTTAGTCTGGTGTCCAGAATGCGGCATTCAGCGATGTTCCTGTAACTCACAGGGAGATCTTGATGGTCACCCATCAGCTTTAAAACAAGTGGGATTTGGTAAAGACCTATTAACAGGACAATTCAACTGCCCTTTTTCCCCTCCAACCAGCAGTGGAATTTTAGAAACTGTTGCTGACTTTTGTTTTAACAGCTAAATAATGTCATCCCTCGTTATACCAGAGCAAAGAAAGGCAAGAAGATTAGGACATTCAAAACCAGCTTTTTATCCTAATCAATATGGTAAAGCTAAAAATGCTGAACAGCTGAGTGGAGACAGACAAACAGCATGAGGAAAATTAACATCCCTTCCCTTAACACATGATGGAATATCTTGGGGTAAGGTGACAGAAAAGAGGAATGGATGATACATCTGCATCCAGGCTGTTTAAAATAATTGACAGTATTTTGAGAGCTGGGTCTTTAGTTAGCATAGCAGAGTATTCAGGCACTAGTTAGATATGCAAGAAGTTTATCAAACCATAAAGGATCGTATTAAATATCCACGCAAATATACGAAAGATCTGACTGGGTTCTACTTCTGTCCGTTTTTCAGGTCAAAAGGCGAATGCAAGTGTGTCATAATAAGCCAATGTCCTGCAGCTTATTACACACCAAATCAAAAATATAGAAAATAAATGATAATACTATCTACTTACATAAAAAGGTAAATTTTTGAGTAAGTTTCCAGACTTGCACAAAATATGCAGAAAACTGCATACAATCAGTTTCCATAAGAACAGCAGTTTCATGTAAAAGGTGGGTCAGCCTGCTAGCCAGACCTACTTTATACAAAGCTCTGGAAAATTGCCACTTCAGCACTGAGGGCCTATCCTGCTGTCACTGAAATGGCAAAACGCCCACTGCCACCAGGACAAAGCCCAGGAGAAGGCCTCTCTATCCCCCACCCACCTTTGCAAACCACTAGGTGACAAGATACAGAAAAGACTAGCTCGATCAGGGAGTAAGTGATTGAAAGGACTGTAACATGTATCCAAAACTCAAGCAAGGCTGTTAAATCATAGTTCAGTGTTCTCATCTGCAGTTGACCTCCTCCTGACCTGACCACAGGGACTCGTGGCCACCCACCCGACCCGCATCCTCCGCTCCCTCACTTCAAAGCACTTGCAGTACCTCAAGCTCCTTCCCAGCCCACCTCATCCTTCTCCCAGTCTTCTGTCACCCTGCCTACTCCAGAGGACTCTGAAATGCAGATGAGAGGAACTACAATAGCACAGCAGTGTAAACAGTTAGTAGGCCTGCCACATCTTTATTGCTGCAGGTTTGGCAAAGGGGCACTCTCCAGCCTCAGGGGGAGCTTCAGGCAAAAGGAGAAGAATGGTTAAAGATAAAAAGTGATGAACAGCAAACTTAGGAAAAGCAGTCAACCTATATCAGGGCTTTTAGAAAAACCTGTAGCTGGAAGTAACTGAAAAAAATCTTGCACTTGCATGGTGGGCTTGTCCCTGCCCCTGAAGTAGTGCTGTGCAGTGGGTGATGGTCTCGTGTGACCTACTGGCATGAACAGAGTCGTCTTCCCGCCCCTCGGAGCCTAAGGCTACTACACAGCTACCAGGACTTGTGGTTCAGTTCACAGAGGTCTCACAACTGGGGTCATTCCTTGTGCAATGTTTGATGGAGGTGAAGGTAAAGTGGTTTCTTGGTCAACAGTTGCAATTTCTTCCTTTTAAAGTCAGTGGGTTTTTTGTACCTGTAACCACAGGAAAGTGCATTAATACAAGCACTAATGGCTGTGCAGGAAAGCAAACTAGAAAGCTCATCCTGTACAGATCTTATTATCCTCATTTTTTAAATACATCTGACAAGGCCCGCTGGAAACAACAGTAATGAGTAAGTTTACAGGAAGAAACAGTGTTTTCTCTGGATGATTATTTTTACAGAAGAAAAATTTCAATACATAAATGAACATAACATTTTTGTAAGGAGATTCCCAACATAATACTCTGGATTGTAGGAGAGAAGTACAGATACTCAGTACTTCAGAAGTACTCCACTAGCACAGACTAAGCACTCTTCCAAGAACTGCAAGATTCACCCTCTTCTTGAATAAAAAACCAAACCCCAGTCCTTAAACCTGTCCCTCAGACCCTTCAGCCACTCAGCAAGGAGAGAATGCTCACCACAACCACTCAATACTGCTTTGAAATGTTCACAAAGTTAATTGCAAATTGGTATCTCATGCCTCAAATCAGATTTCCTTTACAGAAGTTCTGTGCCAAAAGACTGAGTTGATTTTTTTTAAAATGTAGCAGATCTGACACTCAGGCTAAGCTCCAAATTAAAATCTCCCCCACAGGCTTCATTAAATTCATACACAATTCAATTACAAACACCAGCATTTTATTTGGAAACTGGTATAGTTTCTGAGAAGTCTCTAATCATCTTACTTGCCTAAAAGCATTTCATCTTCCCCTCTATTAAAAATAAAATACTCCTTATCGAAGTCAATCTAATGAGTCCAAGAAACTTTCCTTAATACAACAAGCCACACAGTGTAACTGAAGGCTGGTTTCCTCTGTCATTGTCATCCTTAATTTTGAGTCACTTACAGTTCTATAACAATTGCCCCAGGTTTAATTTCATCCATCTCCATGAAAGCAAAGCACTTGGTGCTAGTAAACCTTTTCTTAGGCTTGTAGTGTTTGAATTCAAAGAAAATAGCTGCACCTAGAGGGAAAAATGGTTGAATAGGGAAAGGTTAGCAATTATGGCTAAGAGTTATCTGAAAACTTACACTGCCATTAAGGTGCTCTGCTTAAATTGAAGGGAATTATCTCCCACACTTCTGTTATTTACTCAAAAGCTACACTGTGTACTTACAATACTCATCACATTCAACAGTTTAAACTCTTCACTCCATTGCTCAACCCAGGTACCAATGACTAAGCAGGTGATAAAGCAGCTCAATACCTGTGTAGCAGAGCAGACTGCTCTGTTTTTATCTCTTTTCATTTCTCCCTTGCCTGCGAGCCATCGCAGTGACCAGTTTGAAAGGGACAGGATGCAAAGGTCTATTTTTATCCTTGTCTGGATCTTGAGCCCTGCAGCACCAGCCCAGCAGCAGCCCATTGTCTGAGCTCCCAAAGCTCCTGGGCCCTGTTTCAGGTCTCTGGTACCACATACCTTTTGTTAGTCTTTCAATATGTTTCTGAATCTCGATGTCCACATTAAAATGGACGTATGTGTCCTCCTTCCTCAAAGCCACAGGAGTATCTTGCACAGGAGTCAGATCTATCCCATTCAAATCTGCAGGAAAGAAACAGCATGAGAATGGCAAAAGCTTCTCAGACTTTAAGGTTCAGCTTTAAGAGATTTGTAAGTCTCTCCTAATCCTGCCACAAAAAGTTAACCTAAACCTGGAGGTTTCCACAAAACCTAAAAAAGGGGCAATCATACCCCTTCACAATCAGTTAATTTTCTTTTTGAGTACAACACAAAAGCAGCTAAAGTTCTAGCAATATTTAAGATAAAACGCCCTGTTTTTATTTTGAAGAGTGCATTTCTTTCTGCTGTCAGCAAATCCATTCCCTGTGCACACAGGACACAGCAGAGCTCCAGCCCAAGTGGGTTACACACCAAAGGCTGCCCTCCACACAGGGTCTGCAGAGCACAGCTCACACATCCTGTGTATGCCCTGCTTTGTCCCTAGACCCAACAAGCATCGTTTCTCTTGGCTTTTCCACAGAGGCATTGTAAGGCTGTGGGTTGAGCTCCAGCTCTCAGCACCAGCCCCTGGTTTTGCTGCTCTGGCACAGCCAATATTGTTTCTCACTAAGCCTCTGCTGTTTCTTGGGGTACACATGTCCTCTGTACTTCCTCTCATTCTCCATCCCTTTCCCTCTGGCAAAGGAAGTTGCTAAGGATGTGAACACGATTACAGGTATGGAGTGCACATGTTGTGCTTGGAGCACCAGGGATTGCCTTCATCCAGGACATGGGCTGGGATTGCCAATGCTGTATCAGGAACAAACCTCTCTCCAAACCTGCAGAAGAGCAGCTTGGTTTAAAACTGAGGAAATCAGCTACTATGTGTCCTCAGACTCCTAACAGTGACAAAATGAGTCCTCAGAGTTACTTTTCCTGACCAAAAATCTTGGGAAATAAAAGTATCAAAAGACACCATTAGCAGACTCAGCCATACCCTGCCCACACACTCACTTTTTGATCTTCTTTTCTACCTCATTACTTGGCAGTTACCATTTATAGGTAAATGAGTTTGGAAACAGGGACTTGTTGGGAAAGCAAGCAGCAATACAGAGTCTCCCTTAGCTCCAGAAGAGAAATGAGAGCTACAGCAGCAGTTTTAGCAATGTACACTTAGGCAAACACTTCAGTGGCAAGGAACCCTTTGCTTTACAATGTCTGCTTTACAAGCCCTGGTAATTATTCAAGGGATAATCGATGCTCTGAACCTTCTTCCTGCCAGAGGATGTGTCTGGTGGAAGAAGCACTGATCACACATCTAACAAGTGTTCTTGCCCTACATTTAGTATCCAATAGCACATCTCAAGAGGACACACACCCTACATTTAGTATCCAATAGCACATCTCAAGAGGACACACACAAGGTCATTATCACAACTGAAAATAACAAGAGGATATTGGCTGAGCTACAGATTTTTTACATGATAAACAAAAAAATCATATGCCTACAAAGATTGTAAAGAGAAGCTGAAGTAAAGCAGAACAAGGCAAGGGTAATCAGCTTTGACTACAGGGGCTTCCTGCTAAGAACTGCAAAATGGGAGACAGAGATACTCCCACTAGAAAGAGGGTGAATATCAAAAATCTTAGCCTCAGAAGACACCAGCTGTTACCATCTGAAACAGAGAAATCCTGATGTTGTCTATCCTGGACTGACAGAGAGGTTCCTCCAGATTTATGGAGGCTCTTGGCCCACCAGACTTTGGCTGAAGCCTTTCACTAGTCAGGCTAACACATTTTTTATTTCGTTTCACTTGCGAGCTTTGCTTCCCAGCTTCATGCTCATCCCTCTAAACCGCAAGCCCTGGTAAAATTATATTTGTATTACTACAAAATAGGTTTAACAAGAGGGCAAGAATGAGCTCAGCGGCCTGTGGTTCCCCACCTCCAGAAAGCCCAGACACCAGTGCATGTGGGGAGTACACACAGGCCAGCAGATCTTACTTAGGAGTCACCTGTAGAAGCCATGATGGAGAAGCAGGGCAAAGTCACTCAGCTCTCAGCATGGACAAACCATCCCTGAGTGCACAGAGAGAAGTGTATCCTGCAGAGATTCACCTCCCAGTAGCTGTCAAATACAGAATTTTTCCACCCTTGATTAAAGCAGAAGCCTTAAATCCTCAATAGAAGTGCCAACAAATGTTTTTCCCAGCAGGCTGAAAAATCAATAAAACTTTCAGAAAACGCACTCTCTCCAAAGCAGCACTGAGGAAGCAGAACAGAAATCATTACCCTTTACACTGACTGTGATGTAAGGATCAATGCACTGCCCAGCATCTTTCAGACCAATTTTCTCTATGTTGATGGTGAGTAACGTCATCCCGGGTTCAGACGGCAATCTGGGCAATAAAGTACCTGGAAAGAGTAAAGTATGTTATTAACCCTTGGTGTCATCTCACAGCAGAAGCCTTGCTTGTCCCATCTTCTCTCATGGAAGATGCTTAAACTATAAAGACTCCTGTCCCAGTAGCACACACCACTATGGGAATGTCTGTGCAAAGACACACAGCATCCTCTGACAGACTTCAAAGCCCCCCAGAAAAAACCCTCAGGGGGACTGCCTCAAGTCAAATCAACTGCTAAAAAAACTAATGCCATAAGAATAGAGGGCAGCATTGTTTAAAGCATTACTTCTTGTTGTCACACAGAATAACTCATTCGTGGAACTCACTTGATATAATTTTTGAGAATTAAATTTGGGCGGCTGGATTCAATCTGCAGTTGCAGGAGGTTTAGACACCCCACTGAACATGACTTGGCTTCATGTTGAACATTTAGACTGGGAAATTAGAGAGGAAAATGGCTTTGTTGCAAATCGCACAGCACATAAGGAAACCAGAAAACTGATTCTTAAGTAAGTTCTACTGGCCTCTACTTAAAGGAGGGAAATATATTAATGTTTGCATACCCCAAGTTCCCTTCTGCCTAAAGAAAGGAGTTCCCAGCTCCATATTAAGAATATTTAGCAACAGACCTTAATGGTCAGTGTAAGTGAATCCTCATAGTGCCAAGGAACACAATGTGGCTGGCAAGAGATCCAGACTGTTCAAACTCATGATATTCTGTCATCAAACATGGACTAGGTTACTTCATGCTGAATTTAGATAAATCTGGCACACTTCAGGCCCCTCTCCCCTACTGGATTAACAAACACCAGGATAGAAAATACTCAGGCTCATGAGCAAGTTTGAGTTAAAGGCTTGGTTTTCTAATGAAAAAAAAAGAAGTTATCCTAAGGCTTGAGATCTAAGCAATGTAATAATCTCCTTTGACAAGTCCAACACAGGCTTTTTCACGACACAATTTTTTCCTCTCAGCTGCTTCAGGAGCAGTGGAACCACAAAGATTTTGTCTTATAAGAGACTGACTTTCCAAGAGGGAACTTGCATTCTGCTCTGACAATTACAGGCACAGCTTCAGCAAGATTTCATGAGCATTCCTACATCCAATCCCCCTCTCAGGATCACGTGCAAGACTTGAATGCCCATCTCTGATGCTGTGTGTTTCTCTATCTCCTGTCCTGAAGAGACCCAGGGCCTGCACAGCACTGTGTCTGCAGACACCTCCCAACACGGCACAGCAGAGCTCAGCCCATTCTGAGCAATGGGACAAGCTTCTGACTGCAGTGGAAGAAATGTTAGAGAGCAAATTCAGTAGAGAGCCCTCATTTCTGCAAAGCAGCTCATGCTCTAGCTAGTCCTTCTGCTTCTCTCCTGAAGAGATGTTCAAATACAGAGTTCTTATTTCAATCTAAGTGAAGGCAGATGCAAGCCTGTCTTCTCTTTGGCACAAACCTTTGCCCCACCATATCTCAGTTATCTCCTAAAAGCAGCATGGCCCTCAAGAGCCAGGAACAACTTCAGCTTTCCTGTCCATCACTCTGTGGGACTAAGTGATGTGGTACTTGATAGAAAAATTACCTGAAAGATGCCTCAGCCTGGTGTTTATTATAAAAATAGTGGCTTAAGGGAAATTATTCTGTTCTTGAAGAGTGCTTTCCCAGAATGTGTGAAATTGCAGAGTTGCAACGGGCAGAAGGGTCAGACTCACTTCCAGGAGACAAGAGAACAGTAGGACAGAGAGTATCCAAGGAACACTGTTTCCTTCCTGCCCTAGCAGGAGGAAGAGCCAAGGCAGCAGTGGACTAGAGCAGCTGACTGTAACCTGTCTCACGTGACCCACAGCCCCAGGCAGGCCTGTGCTGGAGCCTCTGCAGCCACAGTAGGTGACAGTGCCCTCTCCATGGTACAGCTTTCCATGGTACACCCCCTGTCTGCCAGCCCGGCCTGAGCAGCGCACACTGAGGCCTTTCAGGAGAAAGCTGCAGCCACGCCACACACAACCACAGGGCATCTGCCAGAGTGGGACGGGAGTGTCTGCAAATGAAGGAAGTGTCCTTCCCCAGGTGGGTGTCAGGGACAGACAGTGAGCCAGCCCAACAGCCCACTGCCACCACGACACAGGCATTCAGGCTCTCCTCTCCCAAATCCCAGTTCAGAGAAAGGGGGAAAAAGTGCCAAGTCTGCTGCTGGGCTCACAAAGTGAAATGGCTCACAGAAGAGCACAGCACTGGAATAAAGTCATATATAACCAGGAGAAAGGCAGGAAACCTTTGCTGTTAGAGGCAGCCAGCCATTGGTCAGTTCAGCTCCACACAGCACAGAAGTCTAACTTCACAAATACTCTTTGTGTAAGATTGCCCATAAAACATGTATTCCAGTAAATAAAACCCAGCTACACCTACCCTTGGCTACACCACAGCCCAGAACCCCTTCATTAGTACAGCAGGACCTCTAGAGAGCTGTTTGAGTCAACAAACATGACCTTCCTCTTTCTCTGTACTGAAGGCAAATGAAGACCAAGAGATAGGTGCCCAGTACTTGATTGTTGCCAAAAATTGTGTTGTGAGGATTTGCACTAAGAGCTGTATGAAGAAGACCACAGCTACATGAACATGAGCACAGAAATTACTGTACAGACTAAAAGGTTCTCATACCTTTGTTGGCTCCTGGGTTAGATGAATGGGGCAATGGGATAACGATGAAGCCATGCATGGAGAAGACAAGACCATGGTCAGTTAGACAGTACAGTCACACACTATGGATCAAAGGCATATCAAAGCAAGGAGTGCAACACAACTCAGTCAGTTCGACAGGGGAAGTTCACTTTACTCATGAGGTTCACCCCAGGGCTGCAAACTGCTTTTGTTTGAGACTTCCTGCTGTACTTGGGGCAGACAGAAGGCATCGCCATAAATGGATTTATCATGGAGAATAACAAAGATCAAGACAGCAAATGTCAGCAATCAATATGACAATATATTATACCCTTTTTGGGAGTTTGGCATGAACAGGTGTAGACTGCATGTCCACATCAGGTCAGCCTGCAGGGGCCATATTGAGCACTGTGCTTGGGATCACATCTGAGTATCATCTCTTTTCTCCAGGCATAAGTAATGCAACACCACAGCTCTTTTGACCATTAATCCAGTACTGGCTTCCTTACTTGTTGCCTCATTCCTCAAATACAAAGTTTGCCAGCCAGCACTGAAACTAGTAATTTGTTTCTTCTGCAAAGAAATTACACCAGGAACCTAAATAATATCTGATGCAACATTTAAATTGTCAGAACCTTAAGACCTTCTCTAGAATCTGTTGGCATATGCAGTTCTACAAGTGCTTTCATATGGACAAGAACTTAAGCTATGAAGAAAACCCTCTCTTTCTCCTCTCATAGCCTGGCTTTACTCTAAGCCACTGTCTCACCAAACAATGCAAAAATAAGCAGCAACAACTTCTCACATCTCTAGGAGGATGCACTGCTCCTTGCTGGAGAAACATTGCCATAATTTACATTTGAGCACATTTGAAATGCCTCACATAGTTAAAGTGCATGGGATGAAAATACTGAGTCTGAGTCAGGATTAAAGGATAATTATTTGAGGTAGATGGTACCACCCTCACAGGTTCTCCATACAGCTGTTTCACAGTAAGACATTGTTGGCTGAAAAAAAAAGTTGACTGGCCACCCTTTGTTGCAGCAGCCCTCTTGTTAGAGGGTAGAAATGAGCCAAGACACAGACTTCTTGTTAAGCACAGCATGGAAAGGGTCCTGGTTAGTTACTCTTTACAGGTCAATCATCTTAATTCCAACCATTCACTGTCTCTGGCTGCAGCAAGCTCCCTTGCAGGTTCTGACTGCTGGTCACTTCCTGCTAAACTCTGACTGTAGGTATCAGTTTGCAGACTCTGACTGCAGGCTTTTGCCTGGCTAGACTGTGACTGCAGGTTCCAACAATACGCTCCAACTGCAGAGCCAGACTGACCTCACTGCAGTGATTTCCTCTCCACAGGATGCTGCTTAATGAGTCTCTCTTTCATGCTCCTCAAGGATCATCGTCCATAATGATCCTCCCCTTACCAGCTAATCCTCTTTTATCTCACTCATCCTTATTGGATGTAGCTGTTACTCATCAGGGGCGAGGCTGTATTGGGTAATTAACACAGTTGTTACTTATCAGGGTGAGGTCACCTGTATTCCCTTCTCCTATAACCCTTTTGGCTCTCCAGTACAGCATTAGGGCTTGTTTACATGACCCTGTAGCTTCCGCCCAAACTTTTCAAATCACAAGTGGAAAAAGAAGTTTTTTAGAGCCAGAACTCAGAGATGCTACAGAGGCTGGCCTGGCAAGTCTAGTGCCCCTACCTGGGACTCTAGCAGGAAAAGAGTCTGGAGACCCTGCTCCAGCTCCTCCTTCCTCATCATCCTCCTCAAACTCCAAGTGTTCCTCTTCTCCAGGTGCTAAAATCTTCCTGTAAAACACAAGAAAGAAGAAACCTGGCTGTCAATTCACAAGCCAGCATCTGAGCATGGACAACACGCTTTAATGTCATTTCACACTTCTTAACTTCTACTTACAGACTTTGAGAGAGATTGCAGGAGCTCAGACCAATAGAAAGCACAGAGCCTAAAGCCAGGAGATGATATTGGAAATTTCAGAGATGTAGGGATGAATCAATACTGATTTTACCAAAATCATGGTCTTGATTTTCAGTGGTACCAACACAAACAGAATTCAAAAGTTTTTATTGATCAGTTTACACAAAGCAGTCTGGCAAGCAGATGTTTCTAGAAATGTGTTTCAGGTGCACACCAGGTCCAGGCCTCACTCCCTTTCAGGTACGTATCTGTACATGAGGTGATGTACAAGAAGTTCTCTCTTACCTGAGTGGGACAGGCTGAACATCAAAGGGGAACTCCTTATTGTAAGTAAGGATATTCTTTAAGACTGCAGAGAAGGGAAAAAAAAATCCATACTCATAAACCAGCATTAATTCTACTACTTTGCACAGCTATGTTCATTATGACAGCATCTTTACACACAAATAATAATAAAATTTTAAAAATAATCAGCTAATACAAAAAACACCTCTCATCTCTCATATTTTAAACACCATCACAGCTATAATCAAAGCTACATCACCATAACATTCACACAGGTGAACTGCAACTGCAGTACAAGATCACCACTACCACACTCACGCAGACAGAGAAGATAAACGTGGCAATAACCAAAACCTTCATGAGAAAAAGCTACAGCCCCCAGGGTGAGGGTAGCAATCTTGGGTGGCTGTGAGAGCAGGGTGGTAGTGTTACTGGCATCAGCTCCAAACAGACTGGAATCTCCACAGCTGGCACACTTCAGCACATGTGCACACATTCAGGCAGCCACCATAGGAGACCAAGTGTGCTGCTAACACAAAGCTTTGGTAAGATTTTCTACTTCTTCAGTCATGTATTTTGGGGGTTTTGTTTAGTGGTGGTGGTGGCTTTGTTTCTTTGTGTTTTCTTTT
Source organism: Sylvia atricapilla (assembly GCF_009819655.1). Taxonomy (NCBI): domain Eukaryota; kingdom Metazoa; phylum Chordata; class Aves; order Passeriformes; family Sylviidae; genus Sylvia; species Sylvia atricapilla. The sequence continues at coordinate 95,876,224 of NC_089142.1, forward strand.
TATCTGCCCTTGTATGTCTGGGCAGATTAGTGAAATTCAGGAGAGATAAAGTACAATATCTGGCCACCAAGCCTCAGAGACATTGCCTATAATTTCGGCATTCCATGGAGAATAGCTTTGCCATTTATACTGGAAACTTACTCACATTTTAGTAATCCCAACTTTAGCTGCCATTTCCAAACACGATTACCAGTGAAAGAGAAACTTCCAAAAACATGTGAAAGAAATGAGCATTTCAATGATGTCTAAAGGGCCTAAACATTTACAAGAGGACACCTGCAGGGAAAGGCCCTCTCCTACCAGGCAATGAATATTGCAGACTGGTAGGGGGAGCAGAGAGGAAAAAAACCTGACACCCCTCACAGAGCTTCACTTTGCAATAAGCGCTCTCAGAGCAGAGGAATTCTCCCCTTAGGACTATTGAATGAGAACAAAACTCTTTTCAAACAACATTTAGATTACACAAATACCAAGAGGTACTTAAATACCAGTTATGCTTCAGGAGCCATAGCCAGGCCCCTCTGCCTGAGCCCACTACAACTCAGTGCAGAAGAGCTTCCCTGTTTGCCTTCCCATTCCCATCACCCAGCCTGGGCTCCTGCATCAGCTTACCAGACACCATCTGAATGCTCTAAGAATAAATTATCCCTCTGGGAAACTATAAAGAAACCAAAAAGTCTTTCCAGTCTTTACTCATACTGATTTTTTTTCTGATTTCTGTGCTACGACATGAGAGGTTAATCAGTGCCTGGATCCCAGCCAGACATAATACATAAACAGAGAGAAAAGTTTAAAGTGCCTTCAGTCAGAGCTGTGATGAGAGACAAAACTGGTGCCATGTCTCTCTCTCCAGACTTCTGCTCTGAGGGACCAGTAATGCAGATCTCAACATCTAAATCTTAAGAATCACAGCCACTTCCCACCAGAGAAAGAGCTGATCAACAGCAGTCACCTTCCAGTGCTGCTGAGGTCCAGGAAAAGAAGGGGATTTTTATTACTTTCAGAATTCCCCAGCTCTCGGAGAGATACATCACATCAGAAACAGAAAGTGAAACTGCCCCAGGAGGGAAAGCCTCAGTGAAGTGAGATCTCTTAGAGATCACAGGCACATTAAACAGAGGAGACAGGCGTCACCGTAGCTCTCTTCACTTTCCAAAGGGTGGTAAGTGCTAGACTCCACTTCTAGTAACCACGTCCTCTTACGAGCAGCACCTGAAAAAGCCCTCCTCGTAATTCACTTCAGGCATCACTAGAGGGCCCAAAGAGCTCTACTGACATGAGCACAGGCAAGAGCCGAACAGTTCTACAGCACCTAAAATCCTGCTGCTGCTGCCCGAGGCTGAGCACCCCTGTCCTGCCGGGAAAAAATGTGGTGCTGAATGTTCAGCTCAAGAACAGAACCTCTTGCCTTTTGCTGCACAAAGCTGTGACTCAGGTTTTTAAAAAGCTTTCAATTCTTGTCTCACCACCAAAGGAAAATAATTTTGTAAAGCTGTAACACAGCAATTTAAGTGCTTCTTTAAAGATCAACAGGGTAAGCAGCAGGTCCACCACATTCCGCCTGGTGAAATACTTATTCAAAGCCACTAAGAAAAATCTAAGCAATAAAACTTTGAGGAAAAGGAAAGTCCTCTTTGCATCTATCACAAGTGTGAGCTTCAGTTGATTCAAGTAAAAATACCAGATAGCAGGGAAAAAATTAGGTTAATACAAACAGGAATCTCCCTTGTAATGCTGTATAAGACATCCAAGCTTTAAAAGCTTTATTTGGGCTTTTTTGGATCTCTGTTTCATTTTCAAACCCACAATTCACCTCTGGGAGAAAGGGCCTTTCACCTCTGTAACGCTGCTGCCTGAGAATGTGATTCCCAGAAAATTCTCTGTAAGTGTAACTAATGGGTAGATCCCAGCATTGTGGCCTCCATCTATGCTGCCTTTCCAACAGAAATCTTTCAAAAGTACTGTTCTGCTGGCTCTTGTGCAGAAGCTGCCTTTCCTTTTGTGACACTGGACACTGTCACTTTGATTTGCATAGAATCACGGAATCTCCTGATTGGAAGGGACCCTCAAGGATCATCAGAGCCCAGCTCCTGGCCCTGCACAGGACACCCCAAGGATCACACCATGTGCCTGAGAGGGTTCTCCCAACACTTCTTGAACTCTGTCAGGTGGGTGCTGTGACCACTTCCCTGGGGCTCCTTTTGCAGGGCCCAACCATCCTCTGGGTGTAGCACCTTTTCCTGATCTCCAACCTAAACCTCCCATGACAACTTCAGGCCATTCCCTCAGGTCCTGTCACTGTCATTACAGAGCAGAGATCAGTGCCTGCCCCTCCTCTGCCCCTCACGGAAGTTGTAACTGCAATGAGGTCTCCCCTCAGTCTCCTCCAGCCTGAACAGATGAATAGACCTCAGTCACTCTCCTGAGGCTTTCCCTTGAGGCCCTTCATCATCCTCATACTCTGATTTTATCAGCAGTTGGCCCTTTCTTGAAAGATTTCAGAAGAAATTATCAACATAAGCCAAAAAGATCAGGACACATTAACTTGGTAAAGACCACTGCCCATTTAGATTTTCTGTGACAGTGATTTTTTCTGATACCTGTACTGATTTTTTTTTTAATAGACAACATAAAATAATTCAGACATCATGCTCACCAGTACAACCCACTATCCACTTGTCTTATAATTATCACTCAGGCACAAGGGATGCCCCAGCCCATCCATTTGTACTGTGCATTCTAACACTGGTATAAGCTTCCACAAAGAAATGGATTTGTGAGATCCAGTGTATTAACAATGACTTCACACAGCGCAGCCTCAAAAGAACTATTTGTATGTATGGAACCTCCTGTAGCATTATTCCAGCACAAACTATTCAGCGACAAATCCTATAAACAAACAGAAGTAGCCAACATCTCCACTTACCAAGCTGCATAAAATGCAAGCTCAAGTAGGAAAAGTTAGAATTCAACAACACAGGATTAAAGAGGGGGGAAAAAAAAAGTAAATCTAAGGGCCCTGGTTGTTATAACAACACCAAAAACCATTCTGACAGCTTCAGGCACAAAAGTAATTAAAACAAGCCAAATAGTGTGAATAGCTGTTTTGTATGAATAGCTGTTTTTGTTCCACCCTAATGGAATGGCTTGACCTAACAAAGGAATCACTTATTTGCATTGCCAGCCCAGATTTTTTTAGCTTTTTCTGGTGGGATGAAAAAGAAAATTGACAACATGCGAATTAAAACACTTCATGGTGCATTTTATGAAATGGCTGGTACTGGCCTGATTAAGATTTACTCTGTTCAAGATACACTTAAAAACCACAAAACAAAGGCACAATTCAGAGAGAAACAGGCCAGAACCATCCAAGTAAGACAGCAGCATTAGGAACATCAATGTTCAATTGTTGTTGTAGAAGCACCCGTTCTCCTCCAAGGAAAATAACTCAGTGTGTTTGAAAACTGATGGCCACACACTCTTCCTCAGTTTTAATATAGTTACTTGTTGTATGAGGCGTGGGCTGAATGCACTTCACACTGCTGAGCAGTTTTTTTAACAGCTAAAAATCAATTCTCTGATGGAGGGCAAGATAAGCAACAGGACTGTTGCACCATAATTGAAATTTTGGACAGGATTCCCATCTCTCTTCCATCATTCAGTCACTCACAGGGCATTTGCACAATAGAGTCTAAAATCCACAGTCATTCAATGATTACAACATTTTAAATACTTTGTAAACAGAGAGCAGCAGTATCCATACAGAAAAAAGTCCCAAGTCAGAGGAGTCAGAGGCCAGACATGCAACATGTAGAGTGAGGAAGACTGAATATTCAAACACAGTTAAACCCTTTCCTGAGTTATGCTCTTCACCCATAAGACCCAGCAGTTTTGTTACACACCTTCACTCTGCACTTTCAGGGAACAATTTAAAAGCATTTGGACTTTGTGTTCTGGTAGAGATATTAGGAAGCTTAGCTCAATGCTCCACCTCTTAACAAGCTCCCCTGTAGGATCCTGTCTACAGATCCCCTGCAGAGAACCTCAGTCTACTCATGAAGGGAAAGCACTTGCCTGCCCATCATATTTATCCCTAACATGCCACTTAATGTGACAATTGTGTCGTAAGCAAAATATAACCAACTTCAGTCAGCATGAAAGAAGCTATTCCACATTTCCTGTGCCCTGAGAATTGCAGAAAACATTCAGGATAATATTGCTTAGATGTGGAAGCTCTAATCATAAGGATGCTTTGAGAACAAAGCAGCCAGTGTCACAGGAAGGAAAATGAAGCAGATAAATAGATACTTCCTATATGAAAAAGTTATTTCTGGATTGACATACCAAGACCTGACCCAGGATCAGTTGGGAAAAAACAACATCACACAAAACCCTTCAAAGACTGACTCACATCCTCACTTTGACTCTCAACTTCGTTGGTCTGGTAGCATTACAGTGGGAGGTGATAGATGATTGGCTACCATGAGCACAAGTTAAATATTTTCAGAAGAAAAAATAAATGTCATGCTGCAAGAAGGAAGACCACAAAGTGTTGAAATACAGTTCAAAAAAGAAAAAACGCAGGTAAATTGTAAAATGTACCATTGATAGCTTAAAATACTATTTTGTGCAAAAATCAGCAGCACCCAAATTGCTTGTTTGAAAATTAAGATAAATATATTATCTGAAACATTTGGGCTACTGTACTTTTAAATTACTCATGTTACATTCCTTAATACATATCAAGTTTTGTCTGTGTGGTAACAGACACTTGGAATAAGCCCCTAAACCCAGCATCACTGTTGAACTGAAGTGTGGTTAGTCAGTATTCCTGCTGCTGTCATGTTTTCCCCTGTCATGACAAATGGCACTCAAAATACAAAGATACCACTTACTTGGTTCCAGCTTCTTCAGATCCTCAAGCTTAAACTCATCCTGCGACTGGGTGGACTAGGACAGTACAAAAAAAAAAATGTGTCAGATCTTCAGATGCACCTTCCTCTTCTGAGCTACCTTGTCACAGAATAAGCATGCAAGGTGCTTCCTTTCTTCAAGCACATCAAGTTACTACAAAACTCCATCCCCCAAATAAATCTCCCCAACGAAAGGCAGGTTCGCAGCTGAGGCACAGACTATGTTACTTCTCACTTACTAAGAATAAACTTACTCAATATTCCAGGCTCTAATGCAAGATAAATATTTTTAACCCAACTAGTTGTAAATTCTTTCTTATTGCACACAGGAACATTCACATTTCAAGACAAGTGTCCAACATTGTGACACTGGCAGAAATTACAGTACACAGGATGAGCTTGACAAAACTCAGCCAAGAACTCACTGAAAATAGAAGAGGAATTCCCATTTTTCTTTTCTCCAGCTCTGATGATGGTTTCCTCCTCTGTCTGTAGCACGTACATGTACAGTTCTCAGTAAGCTTATCTGAGTTACTAACTCAACACAGAAGTTCTTAAGTTTTTATTCTGAGGTAGCTCACCAACAGTTTGGTAAGATAAGTTTGTTCTGAGGTAACTGGCAGAGCTGGTATAAAAAGAAGTGGAAATAAGAGGATTGACACTGGACATTCTCTTCTGAGTAGATGGTCAGGTCTTACCTATTATGCCATTGAGCTCTTGGCATCCCTTAATATTGCTCATTGTTTTCAACATTTAAGGTCCTATGAGGTTTTTTTCTTGATTTTGTCCAAGATTGAATAGGGACCTCCTGCAAGACTGTGTAAGGATACTAAAGCAGCTATACCTTTAGTGTTAGGAGAGTGGAAAAAGATGAACACACTCACTACTGCTTTAAGCTCTGCTAAGAAACCATAACCTCCCTACAGTAAAGTGGGTGAGAAGTTCTTGTACCTTCTCAAAAGGCTATAAAATCCTTCACTTACTGCTGGGGAATCAACAGCAAGGAAGGCTGTTCTTGTATAACATCATCTCTCCAGCTTGGCATGACATGATTATGACATGGCTATGACATGGTTGGTATGACATAGGTTATGGCATGGCTGCAGCTCCTGCTGCTGCTCCCAGATGTGACTTGATCCACACAGCTGTTCCACAGTGCAACAGGCAGGCCCTCATTAAAGTCACAGTGACTCCAAGCAAAGCAACACTCTTCAAACACACCAGGTTAGATCAAAACAGAATGACAGCTAGAGGTAACCAAATAATTCTTCAGAATCTACACAGCCTCGAGACTGGTCAGCCCCCAGCTCATGAGTCCAGCATGCTCTATCTGTCCCAGCCTTTCAGACAATTGAGGACAGCACCTTGTCCAGCAATATGAAGTACTTGGTAGTGCTGCTGGGAGTAACAAGATGCAAAATTTGCCTGTCAACACTCTTTCTTGGCAAAGAGGTAACCCAAGCTTTGATTCCTCCCTTCCCTATCCACGGTCTTTTGGAAGCTTCCCTCACTTGCTTTTTGTTTTGGGGATAAGCATGTGCTGAGAAAAAACGACATCCACTCCCATGACATCAACTTTCAGGCCAGAAAAAAGCCCAAAAAGTAGTTTACAAATTATTGTTTTCTCACATTTTCCTAGAGCACTGCCAGTTTTCATGACTGCTAAAAAGTGGTTTTTATTCTACACACTCGTTTTTCTTTGTGGTCTGACCTAACCCTGATTTGTGAAGCATCTGGGTAAGTCTAAGGGTCATTTTGGTGATCTTTTTAACCTTGCACATAGGTTAGGAATAGAAATTAAACAGTTCTGAAGGATGAAAATGAGGCAAAGAACCACCAAAGACACAAAATGTGCAGCTAAATTCCTGTACAAGCACTAATAGCTGCTCATATAAGCACTTGCAGTCTTTTTTAAGGCAGCCACCTGGGCCATCACACCAACAACCTAGAAATTCCAAGTGTTCACTCCATTTTCAGACATTTGGGTATTTCTGAAGACAATTAATGAGTTTTAAAAACTTCTACAGTTACCTACTGCTAAAGTATGAAGTCAGGATAGGAAAAAGAGCTATACCTGTAAAGCTGCACTCCTCAGTTCCAAGCATGTTGCAATTTTAGCTATGGTTTTCTGAAAGAGAAAAAAAAGAAATTAGTTCTGAAACTGTATTTGTCCAGATTAACACTTTTAAAGAATGTAAACACAAAAAGTTGCTTTCTTTTGCAAAAAATTCAGGTCTATTGTTCAGTACCAGACCATTCAGCATCAGAAGCTTTTTTTATAGACAAGCAGGATTTGCTGAAAGCACAATAGATGAAAGACATCTGCCACTTAACTCCCCTCCCACAGCCCAACAACACAGATGGGGGTCATTCACTCTGCAGAAACTGTAATAATGCCTATCACATCATAAACTGTTTATAAACTCAACTGCTCTCAGATGATAGGGGTCTGAAAAAAAAAAAACCAAAACCAAGCCAAGCAGTATATTACCTCCTGAGAACCTGAGTGGTTTGTGCTGATTTGCCCTTTTAGGAGCCAGGCCTACAGCTCTTCTGCCAGGTTCACAACCTCAGCAGACCAAGTCCACCCACATCAGACATTACAGCAGCCCAGTATCTCAGCTCTAAAAAAACATAGCCCACTCCTGTGGGTTTTGGTGGGAGAGGAAGTCTAAAGGTGGATTATTTTTCTAACTCTCTATTTTTGTGATTTTAAGAGATTTAAACTCTGAGTGAATCATGGAATATATGCCTGAATTCAAACTTGTCAGCAATCTAAAATATCTGTGAGCAGAACTGTGAAGTAATTTCTCATTTTCATTCAAAAACATGGAAGAGAGGGAAGCAGAATAGCCCACTGCAAGCAGTCTTCCTTTGAAGACAGTTTTAAGTTTTTCTGTCTCACAAAGTAAGATGCTCCAGCAAGTCACATTTATCTCTGTTACTGCCAGCTGAAAGGAGGAGTTAAGACTTCCATTAGTGACATCAAGAGGACACAACTACCCAGTGTATTTTTCCTGACCATCACAAGTTTGATAATTGACTAAAACCTTTTTATGAAGAAAAATTCAGATGATCTGCAGAACTAAGGGCCACATATAAACTCAAAATACTCTGTGGAATATTTACAAGGCAAGAAAACCAGCAACAATGAAGCTACAAAGAAAAGCAGTTTCCTTTCAAATTTAATTTCCCCCCAGAAGGAACAATGAAGTTGAAATACACACCTGTAACTCATTCTCTCCTTTTAAATCAGGCAGTATAAAAACAGCTCCTCCACAAGCTGGATGCAAGGGGAGGAAAAGATTTCCTAGAGCACAACTCCAGCATCAAAGAACTTAAAGAGTATGGGCAACTGGCAAACTATGCAGTGTCAGTCAAATCCAAACAGAGGGTTATATTTTTTGGACTCCAAGAAGTTGGTAACACAGATAAAAACTAGACATGCTTTCAAGGGTACCTCCCTCATCACCTGCTGTGGCTCTCCTGCAAAGGAGTGTCACAAATCCTTCTCAGTCATCTCCTTGGCTTCCACCAGTTTCAACAGGCTGGGATAAAACTAAGTGACTGCAGTTGCAGTTCATCTTAGGCCACACTGGAAGTTGAAAGAGTTCAGGAGCTGAATCATAAGTAGATCACACATCAATGCCCCAAGGGCAGAGCCAACAGCTGGAGTGTGCAAAAGCCTCAGATATCTGATTTTCATCTGCCACCATAGGCTCATCAAAGTTTTTGAAGTCATTTCTTCCCAGCTGGCATCTCCCCTTAACATTGTTACAACACGGCACCAGGCCAGACTTTACATCTTCATAATTTTTATTACTGTGCATTGTATGGAGGCCTTTCAAAAACTTTAGTTCTTCTGAGCACCTTCCCAGAAAGCAGCGAGTGATGCCTGTTAACACAGGCCACATTTTTCAGTCAACACTCCCTCCTCCCCAAAACAAATTCTGCTACACAACAGAGACCCATGACTGGATCTCCAGCACAGCTTGAAAAAACACAGGTATTTGGAAATAGAAAAGAGCATCTACAGTCCTGAGCTCACTTTGAGACTTTCAGACCCACACTGCATACGTGGGTGTTGTGGATTTATTTACATGTACAGCCAGGCTGGGTGGGAGGACACCAAATATACTGCAGAAGCAGATTCTCAGTCCCTGGAATGAAAACACTCTACATCTATCTAATCAGCTGCAGTATAACAAAAGGAATTCCTTTTTATATTTGTGAACAGCTTGAAAAATATATTTGCAAAGGTAGCGTCTTAAACTGGAAGGTGTGAAATAATGGGTAAAAGAAAGGAATCCACAGGTTCCCTAGGGAAGGGAGGGGAATCTCTGAGGTTTGACTACAGCTCCAGCATTTGCAAAAGTCCAGCTGTTCCAATGGTTTGGGTGTTGACTGCTGAGCAAAGAGCATGCCCATTCTGTGTGAGATCAAAACTCCTCCACTTGCACAACAGAAAGAGGGCTATGAGTTTGCAGGGTACCAGCACACAGGCTCCATGCTCCACCACAGAACCAGAACATGTAAACAGATTTTCACCTGGCTCTGCCCCTCCTGGTCTCTTGTTAAGCCCACAACATAAATGAGGTCTCAGAAGCACTGCTCAGTCCCCATCTACTTTGCCAATTCACCAGTAAATTCAACAACTCCACTATTCCCTATCCTGCAGATTCTTAACTGTGTGTTCTGAAAACTGCCTGAACTAGGAACTCCTGACAGGACAAAGGGCAATACAAAACGTGTATCCTCTGGCTTCTAGGGGCTGAAGGGCAATAATGGCTCTAGAAACAGATTAACTGAAGAGAGCTTGGGAGTCTTAAAATAGTAAAGAATAGGTTTTATATGGAATCTATTGAAATATGGCAAGCTCCCAGCAGGCATTATTCATAACTATTTTTTTAAGGGACCACACCCAACCCAAAAGTTAAAAATGCAGCTAAACACTGCTATCATTTTCAGCTGCAACTATCCCATGCAAAGGCTCCTTTCTGCAGCAGGGAAAACAGTCTGCATCTCATTAGAAAGACTGAAGCCATAATTAACTTTGCTAGTTTAAAATAGTTTAGATTCAGTTTTATTTAAACTCGTGATTAGAATGGGGAAAAGTCAGTCGATCTCGTAGTCAAGGTTTCTTCAGAGCAGTTGTGTGAGTAATGACTGTGCTAACTGTAATGCAGGCAAAGATGTTTGCACAAACACAGAGCCAGAGCAGAGCTTGGCTTTTACCAGAGTTTAGGCTGTTAGAAGACCAGTAGTTTAATGAATCATGCTAAGACTGTTCAACAGTGCTCGTATTACAGCATGTTATCAGTGCTTCAAAAGCAGGATTTTCTAACACTGACGAGAACTCAGCCTAGCACAAAAACAGTTACACGAGAAGCAACAACTGTGGTTGGAAAAGGGCTTTAAAGGTCACATTTATTGCACAGAGAACTGGGTGAGAGTAACTCTAGCTGGAGGCAAGCTGACAAACATGGCCAAAGCTAACAATTTCTATCACAAAACACAGTGGCTGATCATGAATGAAGATGGGATTTTTAGAGAATGGAGGTAAAACAGTGAACAGTGGTACTCAAAATGTTAAGACTGAGGTAAATTCGATTGTATCTCTTAGTATTCCACACATGCTGCCTCTAGGAGATAAAACTTGCACAGCCTCTTCATAGCTATTGAAGGGAGACTAAACAAAATGATTTGCTGTTTATAGGATCTGCAGACAAATTCTTCAATGAAATTCACAATCATTAATGAAGATTCCAGCACTGCCAATCACCCAAGTCAAGCCAGAACCTTCCCTAAGGACTAAAACTCTAGAATTATGTCCAGCAGTAGTTATAAGATGACAATCCATCAGAATTTGAAAATACAGGAGTGAACAACAAAATCTGGAGTCTGCTCTGTCAAAGCAAGCAGCATATATGTTTCAAAACTGATTCTTGAGGAGCAAAAATAGGAGATATAACTATTTAAAAGCCTGAATTCTTACCATAAGCAATACATGTATTAGAAGATAAATGATAACTGGCTCACAGCATGACCAGGAAAGAAATTGGTGGTATCTGTCAAGTGTTCTTAGATTAACAGATTGTATGATTACAATAGCAAGTAACACACCATCAATTTTTGTGTGGTCATATCTGCACTGTAACACCACCTGTGATGCAAGAAACAAACCCAAACATAGTAAAAGTTCATACAGACAGATAGGGATGAGGATTTGAACCTGGTTTTGTCCTTTCCCTGCAGCTGTAAAGAAAGTAGCATCCCCTTGGTACAGAGGAATCACTGCTGAGACCCATCTTCCCCACAGGGTAGGTCAAGTAAGAAATGACAACCTCACAACAATTCTCAGCAGTATGTATGGTTCTTTGGAAAACAGCTGCCTGAAAACCTACGAAAAACTGTAATGAGGGTAGATCAAACAAGTGGAAATCATGATTAGCTTCATGGCCTTTCAATCTATGAAATTCTGCATGTGGCCTTGGTGAGTGATATCAGATAAGCAAATCCTGAAGGTTACAGACTCTTCCACAGTTAAAATAAAAATAAAAAAAAAAAAAAAGAAGAAGAAGTGGCTCTTATGCAACACACAGAGCCTCAGAAAGTCAAGATATTAGAGAAAGAGATCTTTGGGAATCAGGAGGAAAGAGCATGCTGGTGGGTGCACTGGTAAGAGAACAGTTGAGGCAAAGTTACTGATTTGTAGCTGACTTTTGGAAGGGCAGACGGAAAGAAGATAAATTTCTATTTAATCAAACTGCTTGTAAACCCAGCATACACCAAGCCCTCCAGCCACATGCCATGTGAATGATATTAGTGATGATAGTAATTAGTCATAATCACTAGATGATATACTGGCTGAGCTCCTGCAGAAACAGGGAAGACCAGCACAGCAAGGAGGTTTACATCAGAGATTTTGCTGTGCAGTTTTCAGTGTTTTTTTCTAAGCAATAGCAAGACTCTGGTCTTTTTTTTTTTTTTTTTTTTTTTTTTTTTTTTTTTTTTTTTTTTATGACTAGCATTCCTCACGGTGGAGGAGATAAAGTGCTCTTTCAACAAAATGTTGGGGAGCTGGTTTGTGCATGTGGCTAAAGAAACAGGCACTGCTATTTGATAACCAGACTCAAAGATTCAGTGCATCAGCCACTTAATGATCTGCAAAAACCAGCAAGTGATAAAAATGCCATCCTCTTTTATAAATTATATCAGCTTTAGAAATGGGCATCACTCTGCTAGGATGTAAAACCACCACCCATCACTTTTTTTCTTTTCTGAAGACTGTTGCCTTAAGACATGACAGCACTTGTGCATGAAACATCTGAGGTCAGTTATCTCCACTTCCTGAGCCCCCCAGGCCTCCCCTCATGGCTGACCTCATTCACTTCCACAATCTGGTCCAAGGTCCTTTTCATAAGACTCAGGGAACATCTGGAGGCAAAGCCCTGTGTGATTCTGGTTCCCATACTCACAGGAGATGATGTCTCCAGAAGTGAGATTAACAGCTTCGCCTTCATGAAGTAACTACATTTTCAAAAGTCTCCACAGAGGGGAAACACGCAGTAAAGATGACTCTAGCTGAGAATGATGGAGAAAGCTACCAGCAAAGGAGGGAGAGCAGAAGCATTCAAGGAATAAACAGCTGTCCAACATTAACAAGGCCCTCATGGCTTACAGTTCAGTAAAAGTGGACCAAATCCTTCTCCAAAATTATGGCTCTGTTTAAGACAATCGTGAGCTTTATCATCTTTGCAGAAGGTAAGCAGAACATGAAAGACCAGGTCTTTGCTTTTCCTATTGGTACACATCGAGGAAACAGCTACAAACCTCTCTCAGAGTCTATGTAAAGGTCCATTTCTTTGAGCTTCTTTATACACATCAAGCTCATCTCAAATTTCTGTAGCGAGCACCTGTTTTCAGGACTTACATTCCCAAGCTCCCATTACTCTAGCAACCATTACCATTGGTGAGATTCTGAGCTAGCAAATGTCAATTTTCAGGTAACAGCATTGCTCAAACAAGTGATCTTATGACATGGAAATATACATCTCTTGTGTTTTATTCCTAAGAAAAGCATGCATTTATACAACACATGGAAATTTAGTAGGGCCTCATATCTCAAAAGATTTTATTTTGCAGTAAATGCTTGAAAGCATGAGTCCACTTAAATTCCATCACAGAACTGCAGTAGGATGTTGCTAAGACAAGAAACAGCCTTTTCAACTGAGGGGACAGAGGGAGGAGTAAAGTAATTTCAATATTTTGGAAGATTATAAACAAATAACATTCTAAGAGGCTGCTAGGGAGCATTCTGCCAGGACCCTTCCCTGTCAGGTGTTACATGTTAAGCTTTCATCCCCCTCAAACACCCTCAATGTCTGCAATTCAAGATGGTTTGTATTCAGAACTCACAACATAAATTGTGCTAATGTTGAATAAGCAAGTTATCAAACTTTAATTGGAAAAAAAAAAAAAAAGAAAGAAACACCAGGTTATGACAGGTTCTGGCCTAACATTCAACAGCACAGCAGAGCACCCCTCACATCTAATGACAGCAACCACTTTAGCCACACCGGGCTCTGTTTCTGTTTGCATATATTGAGGGAGGAAAAAAGGTCTCATAAGGCTCTGGCCTGCAAGATAAAAAAAACATAACACACATCAACATCTATGAGTCAAGCTCCTTGCAAGAGCAAACAGCAGTACCCACCTTTTGATCTTCTGTGAATTCCGAGTTGTTGTGCTGAGACTGTGCCTCTTTCTGGAGGTGCCTTGCTAATCTGGATGGGGGAAAAGAAAATTGGAGAGTGGGAACACAACACAAACACACACACCCCAGCTCTAGAAAATGTATCAGCCAAAAGCCTCACAGACTGCTGCTCCAAAGAGGTTTGGGTGGTTTTGCAGTTGTGTTTTTGTCTTTTGAAACGAAGTTTTCTATAGCCATGGTAGTTCATATTTAAGAAAAAAAAACCCTAGAAGGTGGACAAAGTGTGCAACTACATTATGCAGGAAAGACTAATGCATCATGAAGGGAGAACAGGTAAGAGGGTCCTTATAGCCAACAGCCCTTTTTACAAGCACTGACTTTTCCCCCTCTCACAATGCCCTTCTTTTACAATACCAAGCCCCAGGCCCTGTGCAGCCCCACAGGCTTTCGCAGGGAGAGGCTGAGGGGAGCGCGATGCCGGGGGCTCGGTGAGGGCACCCGAAGCCATGGCACACGCTCCCCCAGCCCTGCAAGCCCCCCTTGGCCAGGCTGTCGGGGTGGAGCCGCTCACATTTGTGCCTGTCAGCATCACAGGCGGAGCACAAACCCCACCCCTTGTCATCGCCAAGGCAGGAGGACCAAGGGGTTTGGAAAGTAACAGTAAGCAAACAGCTCGAGAAAGCGAAAGGAAGCTGGAGGGAAGCTATGGGAAGAGTTACAGTTTCCGTCCCGGGAGGAAGGAGAACATTAAACAAGCAAAATCTCTGGGCAATTGTTGCCATTCCCTGTAAATAATTTTTTTTTTTACAAGCAGTGGGACAAGAAGAACATGGTTGAGGGGACATCACAATAGGCTTCCTCCTGGAACCTCAGAAGTTTGCACTGTGAAAGGGACTCTGCTGCTCTCCACCACTGCTGTGGGCATTGGCCCAGCTTTAGGAGGGGTTTAAAAAATACATACACCAAGATACATCCAGCAGAACAGATTGCTATTAAAGCTTGTGGCAGGAACAATAATCAGAACTCAATTTCTTTACTTTTCCTCAAAATAAGCTCTCAAAAATGCTCAGACTGATTGAGAGCATTGTAGCTTTTAACTCTCACCAGGGAAAACACAACCAAACAGGATGAGGATACTGCACCAACTTAGTGGTGTTGTCCCACTTGAAAAAATGGAGAAAGACTGGGGCTGAGAAAAGACAAACAGAACATGCTTGAACCCAAAAGTACACTCTTTGCCTACTCCCCTGCCCAATGATACACAAGACACAGAGAAAGGGCATTTTAAAGTAATGATTTAAGAAAACAGATCACCATAGCAGCAATATGCCACCCACAACAGGCAGCAACACAGCACTGACATTTCTGCAAGCATCACTAACACAACCCTCTTTCCGTTTGTCACTAATACAAAAAAAAATCCACCCTAATCCAAAAAAATGCATCTGGCATTCTCCTTGAAGCTCGTTCAAAGTTGGATGAGAGCAAGTTCCAGAGATGGGGACATTTAACAGGGAAGCCACTGCTGACAGCTCAAAGGGTTCCTGCGTGAATAATCACCTGAATGATTGAGGGCCAATCTTTGTACCAAGCTTCTTGTACTTCCAGGGGTAACATGAACACCTGAGCAGATGGACACAAGAGGTACGTAATTGTGTTTTACATCAGCAGCCATCAGGACTTAGATTTTTCCCAAATCCAAGCTTTCTCAGTATCAGCAAGCTCAGTGTGAGCAGCTTCTCTCCAGGATGTTTGTGTGGATCAGCACAGACCATGCTCTCACCTGGACAAGAGCAGCACCACACCTGTTCATCCCATCTCAGAGTGCCTTTGAGAAGGCAACACCCTCAACCCATCCTGCAATGTCTCTCCAGAACTACAGCTCGGTATCTTGCCCTATGCTGCTTGCTTGCAACTTCTATACTACAGCTTGATACTGTTTTTAATTTACCTGCTGAAGATACAGGATAAAGAAGATATAAGCACAAAAATGGTTTTGCTCCTCCCTAGGAAGTATGTCCTTGTAATGCCTTGATCTTCTCTCTCCCTTCTACTCAGTCCTCAGACCACAGAGTTCATCTACCAACAAGTATTTAGTAGGAACTCACTGAGAAGAGCAGCTTCCACAGCTTCCTTACAAAGACACCACACTGCTCAGGTCAGGACAGGGCCAGGGTGTGGAGATCACCGCAGCTCTTGTCCGACACAAGCAACAAAGTGAGGAAGGCAATAGAAGCTGCAATTCAATTCTCAGACTGGACTGTCTGCAAATGTCTGGTGACCTCCTTCTCAATGTAGAGAAGTCAGAAGGAGAGACCAAAGACTCTTCATTCCAAAGAAATAGCATTATATGAAACTCACTGCTCAGACTGCTTAAACAGTTTAAAGCATTATGATTCTACTGGACTCCTTGTAGACATCCACATAAGGGCAGTTAGTAAAAATATCTTCTTTTACTTCTTGATGATTTGTTTTTTTTCTGTCGAGATACAGATCTGGAAGAGAACTTTTCATCTCTCTTCCAAGGTTTGTAGAGTAACAGCTTGCCCTACTCTAAAGGCCATCAGCAAACTGCAAATCACTGAACTTGCATCATCCTTCCTGGTAAGTGAATGAAATTATGAGATTACAGTCTCTCCTGACCACATGGTACATGGCCAGCAGAGCAGTGACTCTGAATGACAACTGAACTGGCAGCCAGTGTGGTTACAACCCAGCTTGACCAGTCCTGAACAGTGCTAAAAGATCCCTCAGGGAGCATCTCTTCAGCTGACTTTTTCTTGGCAAACAAGTGCAAACCCTCTTGACAACTTCCAGAAAATTCACCAAGAGAAGCCTGGCCTGAAATACTCCCATCACAAAGAAATAACTTTCATTGTCATGGCAAATGGAGTAGTAGGGAAGAACATCTGACTAAAGGTACCAGGTCTGTTTCCAAGGAGTCCATCATCAGTGCCCTGTAGAGGATTCTCCTCTGCTGCCAAAGGACTGATGGATGGTGCGGTCTCATGCCAGCCAACCTGACTGGGGTGGCCAGGTTCCCCATTCCCACCCTGGCACCATCAGAGACACAACACACAAGTGCATCATGGACCCTTTTTCATTCTGATGGGCGGGTTGGCGGGTTTTTGGTTTAAGGCTGATGCTTAGCCAGTCCATTTGCCAGGTTGCTCCGTTCCCTCAAGCATGGTGCCAGGGTAACAGGGTGATGGGATGGGGCATCCTGGTCCAGTGGTGCCTCGGGGGCTCCACCAACCAACCACCCCAGCAGCCCACGCTCACAAAATCACAACCTGGTTTGGGTTGGAAGGGACATTAAAAATCACCTTGTCCCATCTACTGCCATGGGCAGGAGAACACCTTCCACCACACCGGGTTGCTCCAAGCTCCACACCGGCCGCTGCCGCCCTCCCAGGAGAGCAGAATAGCCGGTTCCTGCCTGGGCCCCGGCCGGGCACCCCCCGAGGGACGCCCCGGCCCCGCGCCTTTCGGAAGGGCCGGACCCGCGGGGCCCCAGGGGTGAGGGGGCCGCGGCCTGGGCCCGGTGGGGCCCCCCTGCCCCGCCCCGCCCCGCCCCGCCCCGCCCGGGCCGCTCCCTCACCCCGGCGCCTCGCCCGGGACTCCGGGGCCGTGCCGGGCCCGCACTCACATCTGGTACTCGTCGATCGCCTCCACCAGCTGCCCCCAGGAGTCGAAGTCGGTGCCCTTCCTGAAGCTGGCGCCCCAGCGCTGCAGGAGGCTGCGGGCCGCCTCCGACATAGCCCCAGCGCTAGGGCACCATGCTCACCCCGCGCCGGGGCACCCACCGCGCCGGACAGCCGCGCCGGACAGCCGCTCCCGCCAGCCCCGCGCCGCCGGCACCGCCCCGCCCGGCACAGCCCAGCCCGGCCCGGCCCCGGGACACCCGAGCGCGGCGGCGCCTCCCGCCCGCACCGCCCAGCCGGGGAGGCGGCGCCGGCCGCGCCCGCCCGCGCCATCGCTACCGAGGCGAGCGCGCCACTTCCGCCCCGGTACCTGTCATGGCGCCGATCACGTGAGCGTGGGCGGGGCCGGGCGGGGCCGTTTCGCCCCTCCCTCCGCCCCTCCCTCCGCTCCCGGCTGTGCCGCCGCCGCAGGCCCGCCCCCAGGTAAGCCCCGGCGCCCCCCTGCAGCCCCGCGGGCGGCTCTCGCCACTCCGGGCGGGCAGGTGCCTCTGCTGGCTCGCTGGCGTCCCCGCTCGTGCCGGTGTTGGTGGCGTTCGGGGGTCCTTCCCGCGGGAGGGCTGCGGGCCCAGGCCGCGCCGGCGGCCGCTGTCCCGGCGGGAGGCCCCGCAGCCGCGGGGCTGTTGTTGGCGGCGGCGGCCCGGGGGCTCCGGTGGGGAGGCGGGCGAGCGGCGGGGTCGGTGCGATCGGCCGCGATGGGGCGGCGCCATCGGCTCTCGGCTGGCGCTGCCTGGCGGCGGCGGGCGCGTGACGCACCGCCGGGAGCGGCGGGGCCGGGCCGGGGTCCCGCGGCCTCGGGATCCTCCCGGGAGCGTCCCGGGCCGGGCCGCCACACCGCGGGCACAGCGGCGCTGCGCGGGTGGGCGGGCACGGCGCCACGGCCGCTGGCCCCATGGACGAGCCCCGAGGGGCCCCGGCACCATAAGCACGGCCAACAAGCCCCCTGCTCGGCCAGTGCCGGGAAATCAGTGCCGGCAGATCTTCTGGGGTCTGGTGTTTTTGTTTGTCGTGTTTGTTTCGGCAAAGCTGCACAGTGCTTTATAAGGATGAACCTGAGGGGTTGCGGAAGGACCACGAAATGATGGAGGTCCTGGGGGGTCTCCGGTGCAGCGTCCTGCTCAGGGCAGGGACAGCTCCGAGGTCACCGCAGGGCTCAGGGCTTTGTGCGCTGAGGACTGGAACGGCTTTGAGGAGGGAGAGCACACAGCTTGCTTCTCAGTTTTTCTGTCCTCATGGTGAAGGAGTTTTTCCTTTTACCCAGTAGGGCCTTCCCATGTTCAGGATGTGCCCATTATGTTCCGTCACCCCACACTGCTGAGGTAAAACTCACTGCAACGCTTGCGTTATATTCATCTGCTGAAATTGAAGCGGAAGAAAAGAGATAGTCGGGCTAATCTCTGCTCTCCCAACCTTCCAGGTCTGATACACGCATGTAAATAGATCCGTGTTTTCAGTCAGGATTCGTGGTTGCAGGTTCATTTATACCAAAGGCTCCCAAATACAGGCTATTTACAGATGGACCAGACACAGTATAATGATCTCAGTGAATTGAGATTTAGCCTGGAAAAGAGGAGGGAGGCTCAGGCGTGACCTTATGTCTCCCTACAACTCCATGAAAGGAGCTTGTGGCAAGGTAGGGATCAGCCTCTTCTCTCAGGTAACAAGTGACAGGATGAGAGGAAATGGCCTCAGGCTGTGCCAAGGGAGGTTCAGGTTTTGCATTAGGAAGAATTTCTTCACAGACAAATATTGTTAAACATTTGGAATGGGCTGCCCAGAAGTGGTGGATTCACCGACCATCCCTGGAGGTGTTTAAGGATAGACTGGACATGTCACTCAGTGCCATCGTCTAGTTGACATGAGAGTGTTATGTTAAAGGTTTGGCTCGATGGTCTCAGGGGTCTTTTCCAACCCAATTGATTCTGTGATTCTGAGATACTTCTCATATAATTTACAGGTATGTTCAGCCTTATGCAGGAGGTAACAAATGTGGAGGTTTTTTCCTAGGAATGTGTGTGCTCACATAGAGCAAAGTAGGTGGTAGCTTTTTGCCCAAATTAAAATAGTTGTGTCAGAAAGCCAAGAGAGTGCAGTTCTCACACTAAGCACATGGATGGTGAGCATAAGGCATATGGAAGCTTGGCATTTCAAATGAGGAAAAAAAAATTCAAATTAATTTCTTGCCTAGTTGTTTACATAGAGGAGCAGGACATGTGCAGCACCTCAGTTGTGCCTGTTCCTGCAGCTGTTCTTTCCTTTCCACTCCTTAGATTTGGCATAAACAACGTTACAGGAAGAAAATGACCCACTGGTTCCATCGCAACCCTCTGAAGGCTACAGCTCCTGTTCCATTCAATTATTATGGGGTAGCCACCACTCCAGCTGCGACAAAGGTTTGCAAGTAAGTGTACTTGGGACTGGCTTCACTCTACCTCTTGCAGTTTGGGGGACATCCTTAAAAGTAAAAGTTGCTCTTCAGTTTTTGTGCTGCAGATGACTAGAGATGTGTAGGCAGGGAGGCAGTAAGACTGCTAACACTGAGCATTTGCTTACAGAGAATGAATTCTCCAGTTTTCCAGTCTCTGAGTGCACAGCAAGGCCAATTACAACAATGGAGAGGCAAAAGACAAAATCATTGTCTTTCTGATGACTGTGCATTCCTCTGCAAAAGATTGCTTAATTTCCATAAGTGGATAAGGCCTGACTGTTCTGTTGTGGATAGGAATGTAATGAAAAGGGATCTCAGCCTGTTTTGCAGATCTATTCTTATTTCTTCATCTCATCATCCCATTCTAATGTGGAGGAATGTTCCTGCTTGTTACTTCCCTTTGCTCTCTGTGCACCCAACCTCTTGGTAGGTAAAGGCATAGTTATTTAAGTAAGTGTTAGAACGATAGATTGAGTACTGGTTATCCACTGCTGTGTGTCTAGAATGGATTGTACTAAAGAGTCAGTCATATGTATCCAGAGGAGAAAGGAAGAGTTTTCTGTATTACTACATTTTTGAATAGGATTTCTTATTTTGGGTTTTTTTTTCTTTTGTTTTTTTCTCCTTTCATTTAGTGACTTGCGGTTATCTCGAACACGGCTGTTGGAGCTGTTTACAGACTCGAGTTGTAATCCAGAAATGATGAAGAATGCAGCTGACTTGTACTTCTCACTCCTGCAAGGTAGGGAGATTTATTAGCAGTGCTACTAACTCATCAAGAGAAGTATCACTTCAGTTTTAGTGGCACTTCTCAGAATGTGAATTGTGCTGATCTCCTGTAAAGAAGCTGTGCACTTCCCAGGAAGGAGTGTGTCTTCTTGGGTTCTGTGCTTGATACCAGTGGTGGCTGCTCACCAGGCCCTGTCTTCAAGTTTCAGTGTCCTTTGTGACCCAGCCAGTGCTGAGTGCTGGCAGCCTTGCCCTCCCCTTTAACCTCATTCTGCTTCCTGTTGGAAGAAAAAACATGTATTTTTCTCTTAGGTGCTGGTGAGTTGCTCCCTAAATACAAATTGAGTCTGTTAACTAGTTGATATCATTTACTATTCAGTGTAAACTGCTGGTTTGTCTAATACTAGACCATTGGCTTGTTGTAAGTTTATCTTCTACTGCTGCTTGTCTTACATGTAATGCATAAATGTAGGTGCTCATTAGCATGGTATCTGCATTTTCAGTAGATGGTTCACCTGTGCTGGCACATTCCTTTGAAACCTTCCTTCTTCCAATATTTTTGTACCTCTCTTAGTGGTCAGGTGCTTGTCCAGGTTTCTTATTACTGAGTTTTCTGGAATCAGCTGATCAGTGGAGAGTGAGATCTTCCAGTCTGTGGGAAGTAAGTGTTGGTTTAGTGAGCCCATGGGAGGGTGTAGGCTAATGTCACATCTAAAGGTCAGATAAGAATCTCTGTTGCTACAGCCAAGACTTGGAAAGTTTCTTCAGGAAAATATGCTTGGTCATTAAAATTTTCTGCATGTGAAAGGAACAAGTATTTTCTGTGTGTATAAACATGTGACACACTGACGGGTGTAGCCCCAGTAGCTGCTGTGGCAAGCTCTTGACCTCTTAAAGTCTGTAGCACCTTCTTCAACCTCCCTAAAAAATTCCTGGGCCTGCATATGCTGGAATTTGAACATCCCACAGTATGAGCTTCATCCCACTGACTGCTGGTTTCTTGGCTACTGGACATAATGAACCAATTTCCTGTAGCCCTGGAGATAGATGATGACTAGGTGAGCCCATGCTTAGATGCCATTTTTCCTCTCCCTGTTCACCAGGCAGATTTTCCTGTGATTTCCTGGTTGCCACTGTGGTGGGAAAGACAGCCACTCACTGACCTTGAACAACCTCACCCATCCTGTACCTGGGCTAGTCCCACTCCCAGCTTGTCACTGTATGGGATATGCAGACATCTGCCAGGTTTTCCTTGAGCAGTCAAGAATCTCAGGATTGAGTTGGTAACATGCTGGGCAAGCAGTTTCCTGTAGTAGCCAGTTGGGTTTTTTTCCACAATTTATTCTCAAGATACTGAGGAATAAAAGCCCTGGGAAGTATCATGGGGTTTTGAGGGGTTCAGTCAGAAGCATTCCTTTATGTATACCTGTATTCATGTTGGTCCATCTCCTTCATTACTCATTTCTGTTTCCTAGTTTGAGATTGCCTGTTTTATTATTCCATAGGTTTTATCCTTTCACTGGATGACTCTTCCCAAGAGTGCAAGTTGAGATATATTCAGAATTTCAAGTGGACAGACACGTTACAAGGACAAGTCCCGAGGTGCGTGTACTTATCTGAGTGCAGGGTGTGCAGCTGCTCTCTGCTGCTCTGTTACACACAAGCACCTGTGCCAGCACAGGCCTGAAGGGAATCAGAAATGTAGCAAAGTTTTGAACACAAAGTAGTTTCTAAAAGGGTGTTGCTGTGGTTTTGGTAACTGCTATACTGTGTTAGGTGTTCTGGAGCGTGCGTGGCCTTTATATAAAGCTGTGAGAATGCACAGTAATGGTAGAAGGATCTGTTGGGTCTCAGTTGATCTACAAACTGAACCTGCAGTTGGCTAGAGCAGTACAAAGAACAGCCTTGAGGGTATTGGTGAGTTGAGCATGGCTCAGCTCAGTTTCAACTGCTCACTGCACTTTAAAACTTAATTTGGCACTATTGCCTGGCCAGGAACTTCTGTGTGTTTGGAGGTTCCAGTGTTGCTGAAGATCTGATTTTGTTCTTGTCCTCTGAGGCTCCAAGTACATGTTCTCTTGGTTCAAACAGAAAAATCTTCTGTTTCCAGTGGGAATACAGATCTGTAACCTTCTGAATTATTCACTTGTCTCTTGCTATTGGAAGTAATTGTGTTGTATAACCACACCTACAAAGTTGTCAAGCTTTAGCTAGAAGTGCTTGACCTCCTCAAAGCTTTTATTCCCTGTGGAAGAAAATCTGTTGATTAGAACTTTCTTCTCATTTTCTCACGGTCATACACACTTGTACTTGTGCCAACATTACTCTTCCCACTCCCACATCTTTCTTTTTAAAAGGTTTGCTAGTTTCTAAACTATACTGAGCTCATGATTTCAGGTTCAGTCTTTTCAAAGACTCTGTTTGTAGCTTTTGAAATTCCCTGCTATTTGCACATGCTGTTTGTCTGCAGTTACATAAATACTTGCACTAACATTCATTTGAGAGAGTTCTAACAGACTGACTTATTAACTTAGCTGTACAACTTTGAAGTGGACATTCCAGGGCAAGGCTTTCCACAAAATGTGCAATTGAGAAAAAAAAAAAAAAAAAAAGAAGATGGTAAAATGTCAGCCACACCCAAATCCAAACAAATCTCAAGTTACAGTTTTAAAATAAAAGTTCCCAAAAGGGAAGGGTGGGCATTTGAATACAGGAGATTCTAATTATAACTTCTTAAAGGGAATAAGTAAAAAAATTGAAGTCTCTTTTAGGCAGTAGAGTATGTAGGAAGTTCTGAATTGGAAATTGTTGACATCTTTAATGAAAAATGTTTTATGGAGAGAATGCTACGTGAGCTATCAGCAGAGAGAGATGTGAAAACAAAACTGAATGCATTAAGTTTTTTTGGGGTTTTGCCTGTCTTTCTTTAGTGCCCAGCAGGATGCAGTGTTTGAACTGGTTTCCATGGGATTTAATGTAGCTTTATGGTACACAAAATATGCATCAAGACTCGCTGGAAAAGAAGAGTAAGTGGTGTTCTTTTCTTAACAATTCTGCTGCAGCAATATTCCACCAAAGATGTTCTTTGATTCTGGGGGTTGCCTGCTGTGGGACATGTCCAGCTCAGACAGAGTTCCAGGAAGCAGTTGGTCTTTACACACAAGCACTTCAATCCCTTCTTGCCTCTGTAAACCAAGTGCAGTAGTACCATGTATCTGTGATACAAAGTGTCAGTTATCAATAAACTCTTCATCAGTCCCCCTCTAAATATCCAGGTACTAAACTGAGTCTCAAAATCACAGCTCTGCTGATGTTTAGCCCTACAGACTTCTACATCCTTGGCTTCTAATACTGAGGTTACCTTTTACTTGAGATCCTGTCATCACAGGATCTTAACTTAGCAAGTTCTATATGATTATTTCATGACTGGACTGTAAGAAGCTCCTTTACTCTGAAGGTAGCACAGCCATGGGACAGGTCACTTAGGGTATTAGTGGACTCTTGATTCTTGAAGGATTTAAGATTTATCTAGACAAAACCATAACTGACCTGATCTGCTGTTGCCTGCTGTGGTGCCCCAAAGCAGGAGGTGGCACTAAATGACACTTAGAGGCCCTTTCTAACTATAATTTTACTGATTCATTCTATTTTCTCAGTATAACAGAAGATGAAGCAAAAGATGTTCACCGCAGCCTGAAGATTGCAGCAGGGATTTTTAAACACCTGAAGGTAGAAGGACTTTCTCTGCTGTCTGTTCTTTGAGGTCTCCAAATACCAGACCTTTTGTCTTAGAGGAGTCGTTGCTATACACACATACCTGAGAGCACCTGAATGATGCAGAAAACAGAAGGGCATTAGTGTGTTGTGGTACCACTCAGTCCCTGCAGCTCATTCCCAGTGGTACTGGAAGAGTGGTTTGTCTGTCTGCCCATGTTCATGTGCTGCAGTGCTGTCTTGGGACCTTCACTCACTGTGTCCCATCCATTTAGGAATGAGGCGCTTGTTTTGCACTGGTATTAGACCTAAACTAACTCTGAGACTTGCTTTGTATTTAGGAAAGTCACATTCCAAAATTGATTACGCCTGTGGAAAAGGGAAGAGATTTAGAAGCTCGACTTCTAGACTCCTACATCATACAGTGTCAAGCTGAAGCTCAAGAAGGTATCTTCAAATATACATTGGTTGGGTGTGGGAAATGACTCTTTGTGGGTCGCTGATGTCTCATGAATTCTGCTTGGCAGCAAGGCCATAGGTTTTTTATTCTCCTGAAGTACTATGACATAGTGGGGCAGGTTGCTTTTAAAGAAAATTATGGTACAATTATAGAAAGAAAATGCCAAAAATCAGTCTGATAATTATAATACGGAGTATTTTCCACTTTAGAAGAATTTGTGTATGGCACTCCTCCTTTTTCTTATTTTCCCCTTTCATGCAACCCTTTCACCACCATGCTTGCCTAACATAAATTCACAGTTCCTTTACTTTAAAATATGTGCAGCTTCTGTTTATTAGCGGATCTTAAGGCTAACATTACTTCCATTTTTCTCTTAAATTGGAATCATTCTATCCAAGAAACAATCTGTCTTGATTTTGCTGTTTGCTTGACTGCACATCATCTATTTCCTGTTCGTGCATGGGTTTTAAAACCCTAAATGTCTCTGCTGATTTGTTGTGATGGGACATTTCAATTAAACTTAAACCACGGTGTGGAACTTCTTTTCAGTGACAATTGCTCGGGCTATTGAGCTGAAACACAATCCAGGCCTAATAGCTGCTCTTGCTTATGAAACGGCCAACTTCTACCAAAAAGCTGGTGAGTGTCTTGTTTTGTATCCTTAGTGACTTGGTTTATGCACTCGTGCCAGCAGAGATACTTCACCCACCCATAAACTGCTGTATTAGTGCTGTTCTTGGTGGATGTGGAGTGTGTACTTAGCTTCTATTTAGCACATTTAAGGCTTCAGTTATCCCCATGTATTTTGATAAGGCTTTTTGGTTTTGTGGGAATCTTTTTTTGTAGCTGATGGTAGGAAACATTAGTGAAGGAAGACAGACTAGCAGCAGACAAATGGCTTGATGTCAGTGGAGTGTGTTGCTGCCTGTGGGCAGCAGGTCATGATGCAGAGTGTGGAGAGTGGAGTAGGTTCATCATGTACCACCTTCCAGAGCTCATCTCTGGGCTTGCTGAGGCAAGTGGGAGAAGTGCAGAAGTTTGGGAGTCAGGAGAACATTGTAACATACATCACACTATAGTTCACTACTGGAACTTAAACTAGGAGCAAGCTTTGAAATGCTCTCTAAAAATACTTAGAACATTAGCCATCCAGATTTAGTGGACAGGAGTTTCAGGGATTCTAGGGACAACTTTATGATAGCTGCATACTTTTTTGGTTTTTTTTTTCTCCTAGTTTTTCTGTGCTTTTGCAGGAGTAATTTTTTCCCTTGTTTCTGGATACTTTATAGTTAAGATGTATTGCTAAGTTTAAGAATTCTGGTCTTTTAATGTGTTCGAGGTTTTTCTTTTTGGAAATATCTTAAAAATAATTTTACATGTGTGTTTACAGATCAAACTTTATCCAGTTTGGATCCAACCTATGCAGGTAAATGGAGGAAGTACTTAAACTTGAAGAGCTGTTTCTATATGGCCTATGTAAGTACTTTGGGTGGCAGCAGTCACAGCTTGTTGTCTGTCTGCCAAGGGCTGCATAGGGAATGGGGGCTAAGTGTTGGCTTGGCTTTCCTTCCATACTGGGGAGAGGAATTGTGCAGTGTCAGTGACGTTAGAACTGGTTTTGTGGAGCCAAATGAAATCGCAGCAGTGTGGATTTGTTGTGATCACAGATCTTTAATTGAAGCCATTCGGGTTGAACATAATGGTCATTTCTGTTACCTACATCACAGTCTGATCCTAGGCACAGTTCAGAGCTGAGCTTCCTTATTGAAGGCCCTGAATGAAACTGCATCAAGTACCTAAAGGTACCATTCCAAGAGCTGTCCCTATTTACCTGATGGATCTCCTAGCAAGTGCTGCAGTGCCCTTGAGATCCTCAGCTGCTCAATTTGCTGTCTTGTAGCTTGCCACAGCCTGTAATCTTTTTTATGCTGTACAAAGGCCCAAGCTAAGCAGTTTACATCATTGTCTTTCTCTTAGGCTGAGCTTGTAGCTATAAGCTGCTTGCCTTACTACCAGGTTTGAGAGGTGAGGGAGGGTCAGAGTTGTGGTACTTCTCATTCTTTTTTTTAATTTGAGTGATCTGGGCAATGGGAGATTTGGATAAATTTGTACTATGGGAATAGACACTAAAGGAAGGGAGGACAAGGTAGGCATTAGTTGCTGGGATTGCTCCTTCATCCATTGTATTCATTAGTTAAACCCAACTCCTGATAATAGATAATAGGAATTCAGTTCTCACTGAATAACAATACCACCTTTAAGCACAAGTGTGAAGGAATGGGACTTTTTGGGGTGGAAAAGTTATTTGGACTATGACAAAATGTCTCAGACAGCAGAACACCTCATCTCTTCCAGATTCAGTGGTGTTTGTTGCAGATGGAGTTTTTGAGTGTTGAGGTAGTTTTAGTTCTCAGTCTTAGCTTTGTAAACTTGCCTGGGGTTCATTCACTTTCTGTGCTGGGGCTTGATGCTGCACACTGCTGCAGTGAGAGATGGGACTGGCCCCTGTGCTGGTGCTTCAGCTCAAACAGCTTCGTGCAGCTCAGGTGCTCCTGGCTGGACTGGAGACAGCTCACTCATGTTCGTGGTTCTGGTTCACAGTGCTCATGTTGAACTGCATTAATGGTTCAGTGAATGCTGCTTTGACTTGCATTCCCCAGCTCTTCAAAGAGCTGCAGCTGCTGTAGGGAGCAGGAGAAGGGAATTGTTGCAGGAAGTGCCCAGTGATGTTGGTAATGATTTTTTCCTCTTCCATCAGGCATACTGTTACCATGGCCAGACTTTGCTGGCCAGTGATAAATGTGGGGAAGCAATCAGATCTCTGCAGGAATCAGAAAAATGTAAGTGTGGTTGAGACTGGAGTACAGGGTCTGGTGATGCCATGCCTGTTCTGTTTTGCTGTATTTTGTTGATTTGCTATTCCATAAAGATTTTATCTGTCACCTGATGGAAATCCAGCACACCTTTGAATACAGTGTATTTTTTTTGTCTTACCAAAGACTGTCTTTCATAACAGTGTTGCAGCAAATTTCATCTTCACTTCTCAGGCTGGCTTAAAAAGACTGGCTTTGAGCTGCCTGCAACATACAGTGTGAAAACCAGTGGTCTGGTCATCCTGTTTTCTGGTCTATATGTTAGAGTAGTGCAGCCATTTCTGCTTCGGAGGTTATATAGTGAGTCTAGATTATGACAGTTTTTTTTAGAACTAGTTTCAGTAACTTACTTCTTTTCTCTCAATTTGAAAGGTATATTCAGGCAAATTTGCAGTAGTTCAAGGTCTTCTGCCCAGTCTTCTCACTTCAAAGCTATTTCTATCCCAATGGCCTGCACTGCATAACTTTACTGCAATGTATCAAAATGCTGAAACCTCCAAAGCAGAAACTTTATTACTAGTTTTAAAAATATATCAATCAAAGATTTATTAAGAACAAGCTAAGTTTCTTGGAGTAAAACAAATACTGTTCTGCTATTCAGAGGAGAGTGCTTCTTCTCCCATTCCATATTGGTTATTGTTTGGTTTGGGGCTTCAGCTTTGTGTGGACACTTTCATACCCTCTGTTTTTCCCTACCATGTGGCACAGTTCTTGGGCTTATTGTTGCGTTTTTCCCCACACATAAGAATGTTTTCCTGCATCTTCCCACCAAAAAAGCTGTCTTTTTCTTTTTCTGTTCCTAGTCACTTGTTGGATGCAGTAAATCTTGGCTGGAAGTGCTGTCTTTGAACTAGTTTGGTTTTGTTTTGTTTCTAAGAAGAAAGAGGTCTGACTGAAATCTGGTGTCTTCTAAGACTGAAGCACTGTACAGCAGAACCATGATTTAAGAAGGTCGTGTAAATAATTTTTACTTCCTTTCTTTCTTGCAAAGTTTTTGCCAAGGCCGAGGCATTGTGCAAAGAATATGGAGAAACCAAAGGGCCTGGGACTACTGCCAAACCTTCTGGACATCTTTTCTTTAGGAAACTAGGAAGTTTGATTAAGAACACACTAGAAAAATGCCAGAGAGAGAATGGATTTATGTAAGTAATTCATGGTTGGTACAGCACTCTGTATGAAGTGTTATTACCTCATTTGCCTTTACTTCAGAATGGGATGGTAAATTTTACTCTCCAGTTGTTACATTCCTTTTGGGCATTGCATGTAACTTAGAGATAAATTTGCAATTCTATAATTTTCTCTTGGCAGATTTGCAGTGGGTCTGTGCTGTCCCACTCTGTGTCCTGTGCCAGTTCAGCAGGGTGGGTTGGGCTGACATCTGGAGAGGCTGAGCAGTTTTCTTCCCTCATTCCTCAGCCACCTGGTTACTTTTCCTTCTGCACAGGAGAAAATCTGCAGAAGTTGCTGTGTTGCTCTGATGCTCCCTTCCTGTCTTCTGGAATCTGGTAGACAAAAGAGGACAGAGGAGGAAGTGGAGACCAGTAGGTGATTCTGCTTTGCAAGCAGAGAAGTCAAAACATGATTCTGCCTTCTGTGATGATCATGCTTAGGGTGTTAGAAGCTTTACCAGTCCCAATATAGTTAATATTGTAAATAGGGCTTTCTGTTCATTAATGTCCTTCCAAAAAGGGTTTGGAAATACCAAGTTTTTATTTCAGTTGAAAATACCGAGATTAGTTTGTCTAGAGTTCTTTTGCTCTTTTATTTCTCCCCTTCCCTCCTGTTATGATTTAGTATTCCATAATAGGTTTGTTATTTTCATTTTTATGATATTTAAAGACCTGCATAATAGGGGAACTGACTAAATGGAAGGGATGGTTAAGTAGATCACAGTGAACTGCAAATAGAAAGAGAAATGCTCTGCTCTGCTTTGGTTCAAATACCCATTGTCAGAGCTTACAACAGCAGCATACTGGAGATTTCAACACATCCATGTCCCTCTAGAACAAAACTTGGGAAGAGGAAGCAGTGACTGTTTTGGGAGAGCTCTGTGCAGCATAGGAAGTGAGGCAGTGTGTGAGCTCCTGCTGGCCTGCCAAGGGCAGAGGGACACCCTGAGTCGGGCTTTACCCTGTAGCCAGTCCTGGGAGGGCTGCTGTGTTGCCTTCATCCACTGTGGCACATTTAAGACTCTTCAGGAGAAGAACTGTCCTCTTCATCTTTGGGAAGTACTTTAAATCCTCATTTGTGTTTTGAAGGGGTATTTTTGGACAAAAGATGCTCTTTCCATTGAAGCACTGGGAGTAATGGTTATTAAGTTGGAGAAAACCCGCTACACAATTAGGGAACAAACAATAGTACCAAGAGGAGTTGCTTTTATTCTTGTGACCCTTGCTGGCAGAATGCATGTTAGGCAGTGCCTTAAGGAAATGGAAGAGAGCAGCAGAGGTTGCCACTGTGAAAACCCAGATTGTTTTGTTTAGAATTGCAAACAAGACTTGCAGAGATGGAGCACTGTATTTTAAATCCATTTCTGTATTCTGTTCCAGCTATTTCCAGAAGGTGCCAGCAGAGGCTCCCCAGCTGGAGTTGAAAGCAAACTATGGCTTAGTAGAGCCTGTCCCTTTTGAGTTTCCTGCCTTGAACACACACTGGACTCCTGAAACAGTTGCAGCATTTGATCTCACCAAGAGGCCAAAGGATGACACCGTAAGATAATCCCATGTGCTGTTCTTTCCCTCTGGCTTTATTCTGTGAGTTGGTTTGGCTCTTCTGTAACATTCCCCAGCTCAGAGTAGGAAGCAGACACAAGGCTACCACCTAAGCTCATCCTTCTGTTGTGCCAGGGGCAAGTCAATTAACCTCTGCCACACTGCCAGCATCTGGAAAATCAGCTCATTTTTTACTAAGTCCTGTAACACTACAGGACTGAATGCTAGAGAAAAATTCTTTTTTAGAAAAGGATTCATTTAACAATGCTGAAACAGAGAACAGTTGGCTTTTCCCTCTTGCTTGAGGCTTACTCAAAGTGTTCAGCCTTGAAAAGAGAGGGGACTATTAGATTATAACATGTAAAGTTAGCCATGCATAAATGCTGTGCACACACAGTGGTTTGTACTTGTGGTGTTTAGTTGTTGTTTTTTTTTTTTCTTCTTGTTTGCAGGCTAAACCAAAACCAGATGAAGAAGTAAAACCTCTGAAGGAACCAGATATAAAGCCTCAAAAAGACAGTGGATGCCAGATTTCTTAAGTGCCATAAGTGCTTTGAATTCACTTTGAAACTCCTATTCATAGGACTCTGGGGCTTTAGTTCTGATCTCCTTTTTTGATTCTCCTTTTTTCATGTAGAAGACTAATTTAATTTACCTTTGTTAATATGTGTCTATCTTGCTTAAGAATGTGGTGGATTTCTAGGAGGTTATTTATATCTGACTTATTTTTGGTTTTAGTGGGATATCATAGAATGAGTGGGCTTAAATGTTCCTATTGTGCCTCTACGGAGTTTCTTTTTGTGGGTTTTAGTTTTGCCCACAAATAGCAAAGGAAGTATCATGATTGTAATGCTTGAGGGTTTTTCCATTACCTGATATGCTGTATCATGTCCAGTTCTGCAAACAGAAGTTTGCATGATCAGTTATATTTATTCAAGTTTTGTCATTTAGGCTTAGCCCCTGTCGTGTTCCAATTCACCTAATTGTAGTGAGGGAAGAAAATCTGGGTTTGGTTTGTAACACTCCTGTGGTACTTCACAGGACTTGCACAGAACTTGGGAAACCTCAAGTTCTGCATAACAGGAGCACAATTTATGTTCAGAAACTGTCTCTGTTCTTTCCTCTATAGATTAGGGGTTTTATATCAGAGTTTGTAGTAAGGTACCTTAGCTTTGTCTGTCCTTTAATCCAAATCCTTTAATATCAAAGTGTATCTGAAAGTGATGCAGCAAGCAATATGGACGTGCTTAAAAGCAAAGCATCCCTGTGTCATTTATTCAGTGTTTTTGAATCATCAAAGCTTTGTTAGGTTTGAAGGCTGCAGACAGTTCAAATCTCTTGGCACTGGAATTCCTGAAGCTGTCATGCTAAGGTAATGGATTTGGAAGTAAGTTGCTGTATTTCCATCTGGGTAGTGTCTATAAGAAGCTGTCAGGAGAACAGGGTGGAAAGATGAGCTGAAGAGCTGATGGCACAGCTGGAAAGCCAAACTCTGGATTTCCTTTATGCCCTGTGTAAACAGTGCTGCCTCTCAGCTTTTGCAGTATTGCACTGAAATCAGTTTTTTCTGAAGAAAACTTGCCAGAAGCCAAGCCCAGTCAAGGCTGAGAAAGAAAGGATTTTGTAGAACTTGCTGCTTCCATTTCTGCCTGCTGTGGAAAATGTGACAGCATTCTTTAGTGCTGAGCACTGCAAAACACCCATGACAACAAGAACATCTTTCTGATTTGCTGCAAATGGAAAGGCATATGATGCATGTGTTGAAGTGAGAGCCTTGCAATCCCTGGGTCCTGGTTGCTGCACTTCTCTTTGCCTGAGAAAGAAACTGAGCAGCCTGACAACATTCACCCTTCCAGCAAACATGATGGCAAATGCACTTACCGTGATGTAAACTGTAAACGCATTCCTCACTTTGTATTCTTTGTTCACCTTCCACTGTGCTGTAATTCAGTGCTTCTAAAATCATTCATGGGGCTTGGAGTCACTTAGCTTAGAGAGCAGGTGTGAAACTCCTTGAAGGCCTGTGGAACAAAAGCTGCTGAGGAGGTTAATAGGGAACTCAAGACTCTTCCTGAGACACTGGACCAAATTGTAAAATTTGTTGATGTAAAAGGCAAAGAGACTTAATGCTGGCTGTTGTGGGTTGATCAAATGCAAGACCTCCTTGCTTCCTGTGATGGATTTTTCTTTCTGTCACTTCTGCACATAAAAGTAAGTGTAAAGTAAGCTGAATTTCTTTTAGAAGATGTTTCTGTTCTGCAGGGGCCTGGAGGATAATGAGTATCAAGAAGAATATATGCCTAAAAAGGCATTCATTTCTTCTGGTGCTACAGAGGGACCTGGGGTATGTTTCATGAAGAGTTACTCAAATCTGTTCCTAAATTGATCAGCTGACTCATTAGACTTCTTGCATTGTTAAAAGACAGCTTAAGTTTTGCCAGAGGGGAGTGTGGAGTTAGTTTTCTTGTAAGATTTTAGTTCTAAAAATGTATTCCAGCTGTAGTGATCAACATTTGCTCAACCTGCCTCCCTTAAGGATCAAGATACAGTTAACTCAGTTTCATAATCACAATTTTTTAGCAACTCATTGTTTTTTGAAATATTTGTCAATATGTACACATCTCAACTGAATTAGTTTTCTTTCTGTGTAGACCAGATCCTGTTTTCCCTCCTCCCCTCATTTTCCCTTCCATCCGCTACAAACTGTGGCACAGACATACCCTTGTTTGCTAATGCTCTTGTAGGTCCTGGGCCTCATTTCCAATGCAACTTTTACCCATGGGTGGGTTCCAGTAGAGGAATATCTTAAAATCAAATTAACACATCATGACTAAATCATTCCCAGACATCTTGGTAGGAAAGATTATTTTATGGACTTGGAATTCTTTGGACGCCTTCTCAAACCGAGCGGTTTGTCTGGATTAAGTTCACTGTAAATAGTTTGGGGCATAACCAAGTGAATTGTGTCAGATGATGACATTACTTAAGCCTAGCTGTGTAACCTTTTATGCCATAGCTGCTTCAGTAAATATGATGTAGTAGTTTAAAAATAGAATAATGGAACAAACTAATTCACTTAACATGTGTTGCTTTTCAAGACAAACTTTGTTTACTTGTAGCTGGAATCCTGTGGCAAACATTGGATTGCCAAAAAATAAGAAGCTGGAGAATGTTTAGTTTGCAAAGTAGAGAGAGCTGTGAGGTAATGAGCAGCTTTATCTTCTGGTTTTGTTGAGTAGTAGCAGGAATTACTGTAAATAGGATATAGATTAACTGTCCAATATGCTTAAGTATATGGGTGAATGAACTGGGAATTTCAGTCAGTCTGGAAACCCAACAGCCCTGTTCCTTCTCTTATAGCTCCCTTCGGTAATTTTTAAGAGTGAAGTATTTTGAACGGTGAGTTTTTAATATTCTGATGCTGCAAGAGCCTGTTTTTGTGGCCTCTCTCTGGTTTTGGAGGCTCTCATGGCTAAGCCTGCAAATCTTGTTGGTGTAAATAGTCTTTAAAGATTTGTGCCCCATCTGAAGCAGGACAGAACTGCAGCTGAATAAAATACGGAGTGCTGGGCCCTCTGTTTTGTGCTTTAAGAAAAGCAGTGATTGTCTTTAATCTACTATAAACCAAACCATTAAGCTTTTTGTAGGATTTCTATTTAAATACTTTCCCCCATGTATTTAAATACACTTCCTCCATGTATTTAAATACACTTCCTCCATGTTCGTATTCCTGGGTTTTCAGTAATTACTCTCCATCCAGCATGTGACACTCCTGCAGCCGAGGGACTAAACCTGGCCCTTGGATGCTGGTGTCTGCCTCCCACTGGATTTGGTAGAGGAGTTTTACCTGTCAGCCTAGGGATGGCCTGTGCTCACTTGGATGTTCAGCATGGATCCCTAGTGTGTCTGTAACGATGGTAGTTGTTTGTACAACAAGCAGGAAAGTGGATCCCTGTGTCTGTGTAGAATAGAGAGAACTTTGCACTTTAGAATTTTCTTGTCTTGCAAATTTGGTACAATACAATATGCTTGTAAATAGTCCTTCCTGTCATTTTGTTGCACTGATTTCAGTACTGTGCTATGGGTAAGGTTTTAATGGGAAACATTACTAAAATGTATTTTTAATTGTCTGTGTATAAAACAAATTCATGAAGCATATCTCTCCCTTTAGTATTGGGGCAGTAAGTAGCTAAGAGGAAGCAGTAAGTAGCTCATCTTCTTCCATGGGAAGTCCAAGAAGTGAAGACTTTCTGTCTCTTGGCTGTGGGATGAAACATTTCATTCCATCCCTGTGTCTGGTGTCTAAGCTGAAGTTTCAGCATTATCATAAATCCTGTTCATGCCTGTTAATTATCCCTAAAAAGACCCTGTCTCTAAAGATCACTCTTAAATTACCATAGAAGCATACGCTGGGTGGTTTTTTTTTCCTTTTTCTGTGTTTTTTTTCCTGTCACTGTCCCAGCTGAGTGAGGAATAAAGCACAGTGAGCAAGACAGGCATGGAAAAGCCCCTGCAGTGTGTAGCTGTCTCCAGGCTGTGAGTGCAGTGGAAAGGCCTTTCCACAGTGACCATTTGTTTCACTCAGACCTTTCCCTGTTGGTGATGCTCTCAAATTCAGAAAAGGTCCCATGGCAACTCGGGGGACCCTTGATTAGCTTTTTATGTAGGAAGGCCTCCCTCCTTTGGTGTAGGTACCTCCATGGATTACAAGCTTCCTGAAGCCATCCTGTGCTCTGAGTAATCCCACTTCAATGGAACCAGCTCTGAGATCACTGACTGAGCAGCCTTACTTTGTGAAGACAGTCACCATGCAATCTTAAACTTCATAGCTGGAGAATTTGTATATAGGCACAAATTTCAGAATACCATTTAAAATAAACAATCTTCAAGTAACATGTTTTATTTTGTTATTTAAAATTTTACATACGAGAAAAAGGCTTTGTCTTGAATATTACTTTCTGCAATTTAAGGCAACTTTATTAATTCTGGAGAATGCTTAATCCTTCCTTAAAGGAGGACTTAAATAAGGAAGATACATTAAGCATGTCAAGTCCTGGGGTGGGAGGAGAGGAGATGGGCTTTCCAAATTCCTGTTTAGAAAAAGGAGTAATTAGGCAGAATTTCATATGGCTGTACAAAATCCCAGCATTTGCCAAGGTCTGTGACATTATGGGATATTCTATATACTATGTGAAGGGGGTTATTTGGGAATAACTTCAGTCTTCTGTATCAGAACCAGGCATGCATCTGCTGGTGGCTCCAGGAGTCCCATCTGTCTCTCAGAGCCATGTGGTTGGTGATCTTTAATAATTTTGCTTCATGCATCCAATCTTTCTGTCTGGCTTTCCCAAAGAAAGAAGGACTCCTTTGCAGTGTCTATGTTGATGGCCTCTGGATGTAAGGCTGCCCTTGTTTTGTTGAGTTGCTCTCAAATCTGAGGGTCAGGGACGTTGTCCTCTGTGACACCTGGACGCTCTCCTCTGCTGCCCGTGCTTCCCCAGTTTCTGCCAGCACAGCTTAGTCAATACCTTCCCCCAAACATCGTTAGAAACTGTGTAACAGCACCAACAGAGCCCTCTCGAAGGGATAAAAAATGCCCACAGGACTCTGCTGGAGTGATGGCCACCAAGGGGCAGCAGAGCTCGTGTTTGCCTGCAGTTTTTCCGCACAGCTGCCCAGCACAGACTGTGCAGCCAGGAACAGCTCCACAGCTTTAAAATGGGGAAAGGTGTCACAAGTTACACCTTCTACATCATTTTATGTAGAACATCTCTGTAATTACTGACGGGGGGCATCCAGGAGCCCGTGCATGCTCTGTGAGCAGGAGAGCAGCTACCCCTCCATCGAGGATGTTGCCAAAGCCATGGAGCAGGGGCACTGACAAACACGGGCAATCTCTTGCCCTGTGTCCCAGTAGCTGCTCTGTCCCAGGGCCTGGCAGCCTCTCCAGGGCAGCTGCCCTTTGGGAACAAAGCAGCATGATACTGTATACAACTCTGTGGGGTTTCTCTGGGGTCGTGGGCTGGGTTTCTGTGGCAAGGATTTGAAGTGGGAAGGCTGCAGGGGTAGCTTCTGTGAGCAGCAGCTGCTCTCACGTTGGCCAGAGCCCATTCCAGCCAGCCCCAAGATAGCCCCACTGCTCCCAAAGCTGTGTCCATCAGCCCCCTGCTCATGGCTGTGGGGAAAAGGCCTTGGGCAGCTGGAAGTGTGAGGCAAGGGCTTCTCTCCTCTGCACACTGCCCTGCCAGCAGGGCTGGGAGTGCACAGGAGGCTGTGAGGGGACACAGCAGGGCAACTGACCCCCAGTGACCAGAGGGTACAGAACTGTGTTTGGTGCAGCTTCACAGATTAACTTGGTTTTATGCTCAAAATTAAAGTTTGCTTCTTGTTTCCGTAGTCCCCAGTGTCCTTGGAGTCTGTGTCTCTGGTTTGACACAGTTTGAATTGCAACGACTTAATTCCTTAGCAAGTTGAAGTTTTTCCTTTCCTTTCTTTTTTCTTTCAAATTTTAATATGATTAAGGATGGATTAACAGGAATGCAATCACTACTCAAGCAACAAAGCTGGCACTTGGCTATTTTTTCTCCTTCTTTTAATACTTACTGGTATTGTCTGAAGGGATTATCACCAGGATTTAAAACCCTTGATGATTTGTAAAATTAGCTGTTCTCCTTTGTTCAAATGACATAAACTCTATCAATACAATTCAGACTACACTGCATAGTATCAGCCTGTCAGCTTTTTCCAAAGCATGCATTTTACAATGCCCACAAGTGAGCTTTTGCATGCCCAGGTGCAGCCTTTGTGGATGAAAGCAGTAGAAGACCACGGTTGTCACACAGGTAGACAGCAATCAGTGTGTGGTATGTTAGGTATGGTATGAAGTTTGTGCAAACTTCTGAGTTAGACCAGTGTGGCAGAGAGCACTTGCAGAAAAATCAGAATAGGATGATTCTAATCAAGGGTGGACCAAGAAAGATCCAATAGTTCTTGACAAGTTTGTTAAATTTGAGTCATATATCACTCGGTGTAGTCAGCCTGACTAAGGACTTTCTTGTTCCTGTATTTCAAATTGCAGAAACTTTTAAGTATTAATGAATAGACCAGTAAAAGGATCCACATAAAGCTTAAAATCAGGTTACATGAATTCCTGTGAAAAGTATTGTAATACATGGTAGATCCTTAGGAATATAAGAGGAAATTAATGAACAGAGAAAGGGGGAAATGTTGAACTCAAAGCTACACATTAAAATTCAAACCATTTGCTTTTGGCAACACAGCTTTAAAAACCCTCATGCTGTAACTATTAATGGAAAAGCCTTTCTACTGGCAAGGCAGATACAAAATCTCTCTGCAGCTTCCACAGTATCTTCTGTCTCCTGATGAAAGAAGAAGTCTCCTTGGTAAGAAAACACTTTCTGGAGAGAGTTTCAGGTAAGTATGACAGAGTTACTCAGTGACATGTCTGAAACGAGCCACCAAGGACTGTCACTGGGTTTCACCTCTTCCCCTCCATCAGCTCAGAGAATGTCCTGACCAACTGCACATGGGCAGCACAGCCTGTGAAGGTAACCAAGGGCATCCTCCCACTGCAGGGATTCCAAATCAGAGATAATTGTGTGCCCCGTTGCTTGTTCGGTTGTAGGGAGTTGTGATTTACAATTTACAGACTTGGTTCTTTCTACCCAATAGATGTACTTTGCCTCTTTTTAATATCATCTGGGGATAACCCCAACTGAAATAATAATTGAGTAAAAGATAGGTGCTTTAAGAAACAAATAGACATTGCATTTGTGGCCATGGAGGTATTACTACAGCAATAACCTTCAGACTGCTCCTCACTGCCACACAGAGTTGGGATGTATGTGCAGGCAGGTTTCAAGGAAAAATAGTGCATTTGATTGAAACCTGCACTGGGGCTGCAGTTTTACATGGTGCTATAAGAGGAAACCTTCCCTAGGATTACATGTGTCCGGATTTTCTTTTGGATAAGGCAAATAATGCATAGTCAGAGTGCAGGAACTACTGATTTTGCAAATTGTTAATAAATAAACACTAATAAAACGTGGTAAATTTAACAGAGTCTCGAATGCAAATGAAAAGCTGTTTCGAGCCCAGTGCTGGGTATGCACAGAACTGCTGAGAGACCTGGCCTGAAAAAGCTCCCCCTGCATGTTGCAAAAACCAGCCTCAGCCACAACTGATTTTAATGCAAATGACTTGGTATAAATAAAGCAGATCTTTTTATTTTCTCTTCCCTCACGATTTTATTTTTCTCATTTACAGTTAGTCCAGAACTCAGATCTAGAAGAACATGAAAAATTTACCACTGAATGGAAAAAAATGGTTTAAATGGAACATTTGATTCTTCCTGGCCTGATTACAGGAATACAAATAAGAAACAGTTCCGTGGAAATCAATGCGGCTGTAGGAAAGTGATCTCAGTATAACCATGAAAATCTATCACCTTGTGAGATACAAGATTGCCATAAATAAATGTTTGTCAATTCCACTCATTTCCACTTTCCACGAACAGGATTGGAATGTGAAGTTAAACTCAGTGTGTTCTAACCAGGCATTGCAAATAAGGCTTTGCAAATGGGCTCTTACAATTTAGGTGCAACACAACTTCCCTGAAAGCCTGAAGTGTCACGTTGTGCCAGTTTGTACTTTAAAGTGAACATCTGCTTTGGAAAAGCAATATCTAAAACTGGTAGCGTAGTTTTCCAAGTTCTAGGTGTGATACAACTGAATTTTAAAACAGGACCTCAGCTCTGGCAACATATTTTGAGGTCTTTCCCTTGAGCTTGATTCCTGTCCATCAAATTGTATTCTTATTTCTCTTTAACAAGACTTAAATTTGAACCTTTGATACATAAACCTATTTAACAGCAAGCTTGCTTAGTGGAGGGAGTAACTTGAGAGGAAAAGGGCAGCACGGGAGTTGGGACTCAAAACATGAGCCAGAGGTGATTGCAGCTCACCCTCACTGCTCTACGACAACTTCTTGCAGTTCTTTGTTGCTAAAGCAGAACTGGTTTTCTTCCAAAGTGTAACAGCAGATTTGCTGATGATGTTTCCACACTGTTGCTTTTCAAGATTTGTTTTAACTGTATTTTGTGGCTTCTGATACTGCAAATGTCTTGTCACCATTCACCACATAAGCTACAGCCATAAATCAACCTTACATGGTGGAGTCTCAGTGCAAGGTAAGTGAAGCACTGGGACAATTACCATTTTTTAACTGTTCCTAACAAAAGACAGCTACATTAGTTGCCTTTTATCTAGTGAATGTTTTACTGGTTTGTCTTCAGGAACATGGAGATAGCGGAGAAAGCCTGGAGGGAAATGACATGGACTTTTTTGAGTGACAAAGGACACCTTGGGGTACGGAGTGTTGACGATCAATAAAGAATACAATGGGTTTCTCAGAACATGCTTTTGCAAATATTAATGAAGTTTCAGAATGTGACCCAAAATGTGTCTCAACAGCTAAACACTGATTGTTGCTGTTCCAATGTGTCCCAGATTAAAGTAATTTAATAGGCTTGGAGTGAATTCTTATCCACTTGTGGCACAACACATCCCCTCCCTTTGTCCAGCCAACAAGATTTAATGTGCAGTAGAGAAAAAAAAACACTATCATGGAAGAGAAAAGGGAGTTTTGTGAGGAAGAATATGACCTCAGTGCCATCTACTGCTTTATTTAAGCTAAAGGGATTGCTGGAGCTCATAATCTGATTCCCATTAACTGAAGCTCTTATTTTCTGATGCAAGGATCTCGGAGCTGTCATTAGCTGATGACTTCTGAACATGGAAAACTGCTTGGGCCATTGCAAAGGAATTCAATATCCTTATGTCCCTTAACCAGCCTGCAGAATCCTCATTTGGTCTGGGCAAATGCAGACTTTTTTTTTTTTTCTCACTCATCAAAGTAACCAGCTGAAAACAAAAAGAGCTTTGGCTAACTGGAAACATGTAAAATTAACCTATATTCAGTAAAGCAAACATTAATAGTAGTGATTTTTTAAAATTCTTGCTCTCCAGGCTCCATATTTTTGTTGCAGATTAAAGTGTTGGTCAGTATTCCTAAAGAAGGTAGATTTGCTTTATAGATCAACTAATCTAATAAAAGAAGAATACTCTTGCCCTAGTTGATATGCTGCTGCAGTAACCTTCTATGAGATACTGAATATTGTCTTAAGCTACTCTCGGTTGCACATTTTTGGTTGCTGGTATTCCTGAAGAAAGGAAGAGGAACCACTGGAAGAGTGCATTGTGTAAAGAACTATGCAAGGCAAGTTTTCTGGACATGCTTTTAAAGGGATATTTAAATTATACTTTTCCCTGACACTTTCATGGTAAATGAGAAAAAGCATGTCCAAAATTTGGGTTTACATGGGTGTGTGGTTTCTGGCTAGCTAAACAGAATAAATGAAATTTTCTAGCTGCTGGGCTGTCAGTTGAAAATGCAAATCAGTGTTAATGCTTTTGCCTCCCCTACCTTTTCCCTCATTTTCTTTTTAAAATAGTCAGTCTGATTGTAATGGTTTAGAGCATGGGGATATTTACAAGGGTAATATATCCTCCCAAAAGCTGTTTTCTCTCTCAACTAGAGAAAACCAAGACAGAAATACAATCACTGAAAGCAGACATTTCATTCATCCACATGCAAATCGCTGCCATAAGCCATGCTTGAGTCTCACAGGAAAGATTGGAAGTGACACAACCTCCAAAGCAAAACTGGGAGCTCAGTCTTTTTCTGTATAACGTGAGCTGTGAGTGATTGAAAGGCGTGAATTTTTCATCTCTCTCTCTCATGAAGCAGCTGCTGAGTGTCTCATTTCCTTGGCATTTCTGGTTTTTCCTAATTTCATAGCTGGAGAGTTGAAGTTGTCCCTTTTCAGCTCCTGCTGAATAAACCAGTGGTAAGACTCAATAAGTGCTCCAGCTAAGCTAGCACACTCCACAGGCCTGTCTGCACTACTGGACAAAATACCAAAACTGAAATGATTTCCATTACACAGGAAATGTAATGGATAATGCTGTTGCATATTAAGTCCCAGGATTTGAGAAAGTAATTCTGTGGTCAAAGCAGTGAAATTTATTTCCATTAGTTATTATCCATATTTTCTTTGTTTTGGTTTTGGAGTTTTGTTTGTTTGTTTGCTGGGGGGGTTGTTTGGTTTTTTGTTTTGTTTTTTTTTAATTTGACTTCTCTTTAGAATGATATGTCCACTGGAGAGAGAACTTTTACAGCCATGCTGTTTCCTTGTTCATGTTCTCAGTGAGGGCTCTGATTTTTTTGTTTCAGCTAAGGCTGCTTGCACTGTCTAGGGGAGAGTACTGTCCTGACTGTACATAATAAACTTTGGGAAGGAACAGCTATTTCCCTCATTAGTTCTGATGTTTCACTACAAGGCAGAAAATGCCCACACTGCCCGTTTGCTCACAGAGATGTGCTTGTCTTTCTCCTGGTTTCATAAGTAAGCAAAGCATAACAGAGGAGGCCTGTGGTCAGCCATTTTTGTCTGGATCATAGCCACAGGAGGCTGTTTTCACCCCATCCAAGCTTTTGGCAGGCTTTTGGTAGTCTTCTGGTAGTCTTCTGCAGCTTAAGGATTAACAGGTTGTCTCTGGCTAC
The DNA here is from genome assembly GCF_009819655.1 of Sylvia atricapilla. Taxonomy (NCBI): domain Eukaryota; kingdom Metazoa; phylum Chordata; class Aves; order Passeriformes; family Sylviidae; genus Sylvia; species Sylvia atricapilla. Next base: position 95,918,113 of record NC_089142.1, read on the forward strand.
TGCTGAAAAACAGACATTTTCTACTTGTTGACATAAAAGAAAGAAAAAGAAATTCTGAATCCCAGGGTATGTCCTTGTTAACTATTTAAAATGCTTCTCCTGGAGAACACCCAGTGCTCTTTCATCAAACCTGCACTGAGGGGCTCCACTATGGCATTCTAACAAGCCTGCACTAAATGCTTTGACAAAAAACATGCACGCTCTGAAACGAAATCTTATTTACTGTGGTGTTATTAAAGTGCTAAATAAACAGACAAACTCAGAAGGGCTGCTAGGATGTGGGCGGGTGAATAAATAAGCTTTGATGCTAATGTCAGTCAATGCTAATTTCTATCCTTTGAAGAAAGTGTGATAAACACAGCTGTCAGAATTGTGATCTGAAATTGCTCTAATTAAATTAGATTTTTACTAAAACGAAAGCAGCTGAGCACCTTGTTTTGTTTCCTCTTTAGCTGGATTAATTCAGAGAATAGTGGCTTTCCAGTTCTTTCATGGCCAGATAGGAAAGGAAAGATTTGTTACATATAAACAAGGATGTGAATATGCACAAGGCTATTGTATAGAATTCTGTACTCATATTCCTTTTGTTGTATTTGCTACCCACAATTTGCAGCTTAATTTAGAATCTGAGATCTTCAAGGGGGAATCATCTCTACTGGCCATTAAGTGCTTTCTTTGCAGTAATATGGGGAGATGATGTAACTCTTTCATGAGCATCTCTCAAGTTTATGTGTTACAGTAAAAGACAGCCAAGGGTGTTTCAAGGTTAAGAACTATTTCACTGCTGATGAGAATAATAATTAGCCACCATAAAGAAGGGCTTGAAGGGATAAAAGATAACAACCCAAAGTCAGATGATCTCAGGATAACCGTTCATTTTTTGCCTCTTCCTTGTTTCAAAAATCACTTTGTTCCTTTCTGTAGATGGATAGAAAGACCTGTTACTTCAAGCCTTGCACATTTACTTTGTAAATGAAATTGTGATTTGGCTCAGATCTGGGAGGCTGCTCCTTTTCAGTAGAGCTGAAAATGAAACAAGGTGATAAATTATTTCATTACTTTTTTTAATGAGACCACTATTTTTCAAAGCAATCTAATTAATTACAGAGAATAGCATAGCCAAAAGTAAATAACTGATATAAAATAACTGATATATACACATATGTTTGATTTGTGAGTGCTATTGATTTTAATTTAATTAATGTAAAAGAGATCTGTGTCAGAATTTAATGCCAAAAAAAAAAGAATTTATATATGGTCAGATTTACATAGAGAAATATTGTCTTAATATACCTTCTACCGGTGCCATCTATCAATTTCCAAAATGCATTAATTATAGCAAATCGATCTGATGAGGAGAAATTCGATTAATTACACCATCTCTTCCATGCGTGGGCACTAGATGGCACTGAAAGACAGGAGCTGGGATGCGGAAAACAGGTATTTTACATTTCTTGATGTTCGCGTACTTCAGTGGAGGATCACTGCAGCATAAGCGATATCCTGTAATCTGTTCGGGGGGCGGAAAGAAAGAAAGAAAGAAAAGAGTCACAGGAATTAGAGAAGGTTTATTGCATGATTCAGTTGTTTCTTGAGTCTACGGAAGAAATTGGTTCAATTACAGACGAAGTGGCAGGACATGATACTAAGTGGCCTAGGCTGACAGCAGTCCCTTTGCAGATGGGGGAAATGCAGCTTTCCCTCTCTCACTTGCTTATGTTTTTTCACAGAAAAATCTCCTCCAGAATTCATATGCTCCCTTCCCGTCACCACAGTGCTCCTTGAGTGTAGTTCTAGTCCCAAACGTGACCGTGTTAAAAACATCCTCTTTCACAGCATTTCGCACTGTGGTTCTGCCCCATCCGACCAAAGGCAAAGCCTCGGGCTGATGGAGGAGACACAGCAATGGCATCCAGGAGGAGGCCCGGTCAGAACTGGAGACTACAACAAGCCCTCAGTAAAAAGCACTCCCAATGAACCCCAGAGGGAGAATTAGCAGGGAAGGATTGGAGTCCACTCAGGCTGCAGACTCTTGGAACCAACCTGATGAGGGTGTTTCGCAGCTTCAGAAAGGTTTTTAGGGAGACAATTACCCTCAGGACAGGATGAAAGGGAAACAGCTCATCATGTGCAAGGGATCACTGCAGATTAGCCCGTGTGTTACTATGGTTTTAAAAATTACAAAGACGTACTTTTATTCCAGCTGCAAAAGGAAGTGCTCAAAGGTTAGGAAACTTCACGTCTGCATTTCGGCCCATTCTATGCACTAAATAAGAAGACGCCTTTTGGGATAGAAAAGTAAGCAATCACGTAATTAAAAACGGAGGCCTTTGCACAAATTGGCACAATTACGTCTAGAGCAAGCTTTGCCTAGGAATTTAGCACTGGGTTTATCTGTATAGATAATAGTGTTTCTTATGTGCAATTTCATTTGCAGTACCATGTTTTTAGAGACGAAGGGTGGTCCATCGCATGGACTCTGATCTGCGTCATTGCCCAGGATGAAACTGTCTGGGGGCCACTGTGGCCTTCACGCTGTAATCTCCTCAGACTAAAGGGGAATCCTTTCAACCCCAGACGCGACTTTCCCACAGTTTTCGATACAATTTTAAAAGTGTGTCTATTAGACTGCGGTTCTTCGGGAAGTTTTGGACACGCTCCCCGGGAGCCGGCCGGGGCGCGAGGGGCGGGGCCGGCCTTCAGGGGAGCCGCACGCCACGCTCAAGATGGCGGCCGGCGGGAGCCGGGCCGCGCGCCGCGCTCAAGATGGCGGCGCCGGCCGCCCCGCCTTCCCCCGCCCCGCCGGCGGTGACTTCCGGAGGGAGCGGGAGAGGGCGTCCGTCCCATGGTAACTGCGCCACGGTGGGGACGCCGCGGCCGCCTTTCGCTTCCTGCCGCCGCCCGGCCCGCGACGACGGGCACCCGCCGCCTCCGGGGCCGCGCCGCCGGCAGCCGCCAGGTCGCGAGGTGAGAGGAGCCCGCCGGGGCGGGCGGGCCCCGCGGGGCGGTCTCTCCGCGCCGCCGAGGTACCAGGTCGGGCCGGCGGCGCCGGGGAGGAGGCGGCGGCGGCCGCTCCGCGCTCGTGTAGCGGGGGAGGACCCCCCGGTCCGGGGGCAGAGCCCCGGGGAGCCGCGGGACAGCGGCGGCCGCTCGGCGGGGAGAGCCCTGCTGGGGGCGGAGGTGCCCTTGTGTCGGCTGAGCCGTACCTTAGAATACCTTGTAAAATGAATTAATTCTTCACCTTCACTTCTGAATCTTTTGTGTTTATTTTGCTGGGACCTGGGGCCTTTTTTTCCCCCCTCTCTATTTAAAGGTGTTCAGGCATCTTAACTTTTTTCGTTCGTTACGGGTTGAGATGTGATCAGCCCTTCGTGTGCTCCTGCCCTTTGTTCAGACACACGGTGCTTGTAGTTGCCTATTTTATTTGTTAGGAGCAAAGACTCCTTGAGAGCAGGTCTGCAGGCAGTGGTTTCGGAAGGGAGCTCCTATGGCAGCCTTTGTTTTGGGAAATAAGAGCACGGTAATTCCCGACTTCTGGCCGCACAGCCGATGTTGTGATAAGGTCGCTCATTGCTCCCAGCGGCGGTGGAAAGTGCTGGAGGTGTGTTGGAGGGGGGCTCTGGGCAGAGGGGTGCGGGAGCCTCTTCAGTTTCTGCATTCAGTGCGAGCAGCCAGTTCCCGTGTTATCTGTGCAGCCGGCGCCCGCAGCCAGGGCAGGAGCTCTCGCTGTACCCCGCTTTGGGAATGGCTTCGTTCCCGCATCGGGGACAGCTCACCTGCTGCTGCTTCACATCCTCGTCCTAGTCGAGGCTGAGAGGACACTAGAAGTTTAATGAAGAACTTCTCTGCGAGTAAGGCAATAAGACGCTCCATCTCTCTTTCTCAGCCTCTGGCGAAGATGGAAAAATACATTTTTGCAGAATGGTTGATGGTTCACGTTGTATGGATGCAAATGAGAACCAGCTCTTCAGGAGAGAGATGAAGAGCTGTAGTTACTTAAAGTGTGTCTGTAACATGTGTGTGATTTAAAGGAACAAAAACTCTCTGATCAGAATTGCAAGTAGCTTGTTACAGAATATCTGGCTTGGACAAACCTGTGAAATAGTAACAAACACTTAACACAAGGCATTTGGATTGTCAGTGGGTTTATAAAAGTGTTCAGCTTTAAGAGTGTTGACTGGTGGAACTACGGGCAAAAATGTTTGCCAGGAAGCAGATGGGATGAATTGAGACTGGAAGGAGTAAGGGATTTCTTAACTGGACCAAGGAGTAAGAGCCTGAAGCAAGCAGCCTGCAGGGATGGGTGTGGGAGAGATCTAGTGTCAAACAGCCAAGGTAGGGCCAGGGAAAAGTGTATTAGAAAAATATAAATCAGACATTGGCATAGCACTAAGGCTGCCAGAGTTCAAGAAGTGTTTGGACAGCTCTCTCAGGCACATGATATGATTCTTGGGGCTGTCCTGTGCAGGAGTTGGACTGCTTGTGGTTCTGTTCCAACCCAGCTGTGATTTGTAGTTTCTTGTCACAGATATTTAAGCTTAAGATATTTAACCAAACCTTCACCCTATACTAGGAAATAGACCATTTATAACCAATATATACCATTTAGAATATATAACATTTACAGATTGTATTTATTTTACATTTATTTATGTTATTCTCTGAATGTAAAATAAATGACTTATGCTTCTTAGATTTTTGGTAGCTCCCAGAAACTCTAACTAGTACTGGGGGGCTGCTGTGCTGGTTCCTTAATGCTTGTGTAAATTGAAATACAAATTAAAGAGGCAATCATCCAGGTGGGGCTTTTGTGCTTAAGTAATTATCTTTAAATGATAAAGTAAGAAAACAAAACGGCCTTTGACACTCCTGTTTCAGAATAGAGCAGTTGCACTTTACCAATGTTGTAGTGTAGGATATTTTGGTGGTCATTAAATAGAAAGAAAAATCAGATTTCACAGGAAGATTTGTGTTCTCCTTTAGAGTGAAGAGAGTGATATCCTATAGTAATATCATAGCTGAGTTAGAGGACACAGTTATTTTGAGATTAGAAGCTTAGTGTGGTTAAAAGCAGATGGAAGTTGAAGTGGGGGCTTGACGCTAGAGTGGTACGAAGTGTGGAGGAGTGCCTTAGGATTGGAAACGCTGTGCCATGACTCAGGAGGCATTTTTCCCCTTTCGAGGGACACAGTATATATGTAGGCTATAAAACGCAGTGGTTGGGTTTTCCGGTTTTTTAGCCTGCTTTTGAACTCATTGTAGCCAAGTTAAGGTTGTTTGTAGGTTATATGAAGTGATAAATAAGGCCACAGCACTGTCTGTTTGCCTTCAAGGCACCTGGGAGGGGGCACTGTCAGTGGCTGGGCTTTCCTGTCTGTAGAGCCATACTTTTGTTTCAGTGGATTTGCCTCCTCTTGCTCAGGCAGTGCAGGGGAGACACGACTTGAGGACGAAGCTTTCTTAGCACAGAGTCACAACATGGCTGAGATTGTGGTTTTTTTCCTCTTCACTTCATTTTTTTTTTCACTCCTTCTTTCCAAATGCTCTACCATCACAGATTCCTGGCTCTATTGGAGCATGCCACATGAAGCTATTTTTGACTGCTCAGAGAATTACTGTAGCAGGAACAAAGGACAGTGATGGGAGAGAAGTGGTCCCAAGGGGCCTTGAGAAGAAAGAGATGGAATTCAGATTAGTAGCCTCCAAAAAAATCTTGCTGTGGAAGAGGTGAAAAGTAAGACTTTGAAAGAACAAAGGTAAAAACAACATGTGAAAACACTTAGTTCTCATAATGTTACCCTTTCCCATGAGGAGGCTTTTTGAATGGCTTTCATAGTAATGTTTCTCATATGTTGACCATAGATTTATTTGGGCAGTTAGCTTGACTTTTTCTCTAAGCTTTTAACAGAGATGATTGATTTACTGGCTTTGATAGAAGGATAGAATTACCTTCAAACTTTGAAATACATAATAAGCACCTCAGGTAATTAGCAAGCCTACATCTATCTCTCGTGAAAGTGATCAATGGCATTAATTTGGTTTGGTAACCATGGCTATTTTCTCATTCAGCAGCCATATGGCATTTCTGAGTTTAGTGTGATTTCCTGTAGGTGGTTTTTACAGAGTCAGCTGGGCTTCGGTGTGAAGTGCAGCAAAAATTAAATGCTATGGGAAGGTGTGAAAATGTTGCTATATTAAAAGGGGAAAAAAAGAAAAGCAGGTTGCTTTAACTTTGGTGTAAGAGTATGTAGCCTCTAAATGACACGTTCAGGGAGACTAATGCTAAAGCAGTAAAAATTTGTAACTGCTGCTTGTTTGACACTGGAGTTTTTTAATGCAAATAATAGTCAACAGATGAGTGTTTTGTTGTAAACAAAATACTTTTTAGCTTTTCTGTAAAAAGGAGACCCCTCTTTCATACCCTTTTAAGGGGTTTTCTTCTTAAGGTGTGATACGTTAATGCTGTTGTTAAATGTGTCATGACATTAATAGAACAGCCACGGGAAATTTCCATCTGAATTCTGATTTTTTGAGGCCTGCAGTAATCAAAAAAGTGTGAATTTTATCTGTCACATGAGAAGTGGCTGAGGGAACTGAGGTTGTTTAGTCTGGAGAAAAGGAGGCCCGCGGGGGCCCTGCTGCTTTTTATGACCACCTGAAAGGAGTTTGTAGACAGGTGGGAGTTGGCACTTTGGTACCTTTTCTCCCAGGTACCAAGTGATAGGACAAGAAGAATCAGCCTCAGGTTGCTCCAGAGGAGGTCTAGATTGGATATTAGGAAAAATGTCTTCATCAAAAAGATGGTCAAGAATTGGAACAGGCTGCCCAGAAAGTGATCGAGTCACCATCCCTAGAAGTGTTCAAAGAACACGAAAATGTGATGCTTACAGATGGAGTTGAGTGGCAGTGTTTGGTTAATGGTTGGACTTGATGATCTTAGAGGTCTTTTCTAACCATAATGATTCTAAGGTTTGAAATCAAGAGCTTCTGAGAAACATTCTGGGCATAGTCCAGCTGAGCTGGTGAAAGCTAGGATAACAGAGAGGACTCTTTGATTGGGAAGCTTGGAGCTGTTTCTGAAGCGGTTTTATAAAGTTGAAAACTCCTGGGTTGTTCTGAAGCAGTTTTATAAAGCTGAAAAATCCTGGGGTTTTTTTAAGCTGACCTTTACTCTCTGCTTATAAATAGGAGTTTAAATTTCTCTGTGGGAGATTATCCAGCATGCGATATTAACAGAAATAAATCTATCTGCGAGAGTTGTGGGAAGGGGAAGCATTGTCAGATGGTGATCTTGGAGGGAGATCTGGAAATGAAAGCAATCAGGTCAAGGGAATGGGGCAAAGAGAAGCAGCAAAAGTGGTGTTGGGAAACGGAATGGGGCAAAGCCAGGGATCACAGAAGACTAAAGGTTGCTGATGGTGTTGTAGAGTAGCATAGACCTTACAAGTGTGAAGTTTTCTGGTTAGTAAAGGTGGCATTGAGGAGAGACAGAGAAAGAAACTGTGTGGTATATAGGCAGGAAAGTTCCATTTAAAATTAAGTGGAAATACATCTGAAAGGCACCAGAAAAAGAATTAGTGACTGTAAGGCGCATGTTCTTGGAGTGTGTGGAAGGAACGGAGAATAGGGACATGTGGAGCCCCTTCCAGTGAGGGAGAAGAACCTCAGTGCTGAGGTGGGGAACCAGAAGTCTTGTGGTATGGAGACAGCTTAAGACTTGCAGCCCTAAATGAGAGCAGCTGTATGGTAGCCTCAAGAGGGACATGGTTGTGTGCCGTGCTGGGTGTCGTCAGTGGTGCACAGCCCAGAGTGCTGCTCGCAGTGTGTACAGCTCATGGAAGCTGTCAAAGAAACATTCCTGTTGCCCTCCCTGTTCTTACTCCTCTCCATCTTTATTCTCTATGGGAGACATGGAAAACTTGGTTTCTGGTGAGTTGGTAGAGTCAACACATATCTGGAAATAACATCAGCTTTTTGCGTTCAAGTCTCTGAAGAAAGGTCTTGCTGTGTATCTTTATGTATAGCATTGTTGTTTTTGTAGAAACAGACAAACACAGCATGACAAAAACATTCTTATGCTGTCTATAGTACAACATAACTCTTGTGCTATGTAACACAAATTAATAAAAATGACTGAATTAAGGCATAACTAATAGCAGATGGAAACTGTGGTTTAGTCTTGTGTAGTCTCTCTCCTTGTTAATGAACTTCACATGCAGATAAAATGGGAGGGAGATAGGCTTTAATGAGGGAAAATGTTTGCCTTGTCATCTGAAAATACTTATGCTCCTGGGTGAAGCCTGCATGCTCAGCAATACTCCTTTCTTGTGCAGAGCCGGAGTGTTTGGAAATCAAACTATTGTTATTCCTGGGTTGACAAGAATATCTCCCCCTCCTAGAGCTTTAATTCTTATCTTTCCTCTTTATGTAGGCAGGGTTGGTCAGGGGCTGTAAACAGCCTTGTTTTAGACTTCCTGGTATTTCCCTGTGCCATTGCCATCCTTGCATGTGATAAGACGTGCCTGCTGGAGCTGAACCAGGGAGTCAATCTCAAAGGCACGAGGTTTATTGCCACAGCCAATACTGGGCTTGTGCCTTGCTTTTCTAAAGTATCCTGTCTGCTGTTTACTGAGTGTTTGGAGAGTCTGGAGGAGAATTGTTTCAGGTTTCAAAGTTTAAATACAGCATCATCTTCTTGTGACTTGTACGTGTCTAGTCTATGAATATGCTTGAAAAAAATTTTAGACATAAAGGGACTGATTTATGAGATGGTTTTTTTCTATCTCTCTTTAAGGCTTCTTTTCCAATACCATATTTATGTGTAACGTAATTTTTCTGTGTTTTAACTTAGAGAAGATTCATTTGCCAATGAGCTGCCTTTTTGTGAAATGTTTGTGATTAAGTATTTATAGACAGGATGGAACATCGGTAGTGAGATTTGAGAAGACACATTTTGTAAACATAAAATCCATTCTACCTGGAATGTGAGTGGAATGGTACAGCTCAGATTACACTTGTGCTTCAGGGTAGTGTTGGAATTAAAGCTGGGGGTTTTGAAGCTTGTTTGTGTTTTTTTTTTTTCCCTTGCAAAGCCTCATTTGTGGTCTTCCGAGTTTTGCACTTTCCTATTACTTGTTCTAAGACCTAGAGATTGCTTGATATTTACAGGCTTAGACTGAAAATGCTTTTAGACTTGATGTGAACTTAAAAGACTTTCTTAGTAATTTTCTCCCTGTTGTGTTTACTGAAAGTAGTTGCTGTGCTCGGCAATACAGCTGATAGGATCCATTTCTAATGGTAACTGTATTTAATATTGAAACATCGCTCTTGGGCTGCAGTTCTTGAAGTTGCATCAAAACTCAGTGATGTGGAGATATCTTTGGGTGGGAGGAAGGAAGAGGGGGATTTTGAAAACTAGGTAATTAATTAAAGATTGCTGTGGTTATGATGTTTTGGGCTTAGAAAATTACAGAGTGCTATGCCACATACTTTGAATATGCAAGTAAGTTAAAATATTTTCTTTAATACGTATGCTGTTCTAAATAATTATATAAAGCTGAAGGGAATTTTTGCCTTTTGGAATAAACTTTACCCTAGTCTTAAACATATGTTCTCACTTATTGTTGATAGCTTCTTTAATACTATAAAAAACTACAGCAGGTATTGCAAGAATTCAGTAACTTAATCTTAACCCTTTGAAGTTAAGTCCTGTGAAATGTATGTCATGCTGATAGCTTTATAAAAACATAATGAAATTAAAACCAAAATCCATTATTAAAACTAAAATTTAGATCATTAATATAGTTTAGAACTCACTTCTGTGACAGTGAAGTCTAAGATCCTGAATGGTCCAAGATACTTCTTGGCCTGAATTAGTTATTGGGTATTTTCTGTGACAGTGCAATTTTATGAACTGAAAAGGCAAGATTTGCTTTAAGGGTTTTGGAAATGTCATTGTGTAATAATGTTTATACACCAAGACAGCTGAAGAAAGTAGTTGTGGCTGACTGTGAGCTGTAACTGGTTTTTTTTTTTTTTTTTTTGCATTACTGCTTAATGGTTGCATCAGTAAACTGCTTTTCTCTGCTTTTCTTTGCTGTCAAGCAAAGCCAGTTTGATCTGCTGCAAACTGAGTACTTTGGCAACTTGTTCGCTGTTAAAAATGGTGGAGATGGCATTAGTGGGAAAACAATTACTTGCTTTGTAAGTAGTGCAGTTGAGTTATGACTAAGTATATTGATTTTCCTGGCCAACACAAACTCCAGACAGATTTCTTTCTTTTTTTTTTTCCCATGGCCTTTCCTTAAAAGGGTCACATGGTGGTTTGTTATTGCCCTGTGTATGGTTGAGTTCTGCAAACCAAACTGCTTTCTGGGGAAATTGAAAAGGGGTTTAATTATTTTTTTTTAATAAATTTTGATCACTGATGTGTGATGTTGAGTGGATTGGGGAAGGCTTGTCCCTCTCTTAGCTTTTGTTACTTTGTGAAGCTTTTTAACTTATCTTTTTTTTGTGGTTTTACTAATTGCATGCACAATAAAGAAGTTACTGACTTCCAAAAAGATAAGATTTTCTAATTTGTTGGGTTTTGGGTGTTTTTTTTTTTTTTTTTTTTTTTGTTTGTTTGTTTGTTTGTTTGTTTGTTTGTTTGTTTTTTTTTTTTTTTTTTTTTACTATCTAGGCAGGAGAACCTGCATCTGTTTGCTTGTGCCAAACATGATTTTGTTTTTTCTTAAATTAGCATCTTATCCTCTAACCCCCAAAGGTAATTTGAATATGCTGTTTAGAGTTCCTTGCTGATTTTAGAACTTGAGATGCTAAATCTGTAGAACCTACAAATTGAAGGCTGCTAAATCTGTAAAACCCTCAAACTGAAGCCATAATAATGGGATTATGAGACTCTGGGATGAATTCCTAGTTTTGAGAGCTCTGTCTTATCTACTGTGCCTCTCATCATTGCCCTCTCTGATTCAAGAAAGGCTCTGGTGGTCAGAGGTATTAGGTTAAAATTTAATCAGCTGATAATTATGGGTCTGAATGATAGCTCAAAACAGTTGTACTACTTTACTCTTCAAGACATAACACCAGCTCTTCTGTCAGCCCTGCTAAGAGGACGTTCTGTGGTATCTTGTTTGTCCTTTCTGGAAGTTCGTGTCCATATTTGTGTTATGAATTTTCCCCATTGTATTGCAGCTTTGAGCAGAGTGACTGGAAAGTAGAAAACAGAAATGCAGCAAGTGAAACGTTTGAATAAAGTAAATATTTTGGTAGTTCTTCATTGGATGTGGTTATCTCTTCTGTGAGCTGCTTCTGGGTAGCCTTCCGTGGTGTGCTGTGTTGTGTAATAAACCATGGGTCAAAACCAGCACTCATGGCTATTCCATGGAGAAGGGCAGGTGCTTTGTTCCACTGCTTAAATTCTTCTTTTCTCACAGTTATCTCTTTCCAGTGGATTCAGACATGCACAGACAGCTTCCTGGGAGGCTGTCCATAATTAACAGTATCGAGCAGTTTTAGGCGTAGCTGTGGCTGCCGTGGGCAGCAGCCGTGCTCCAGTGACGGGGTCATCCTTTGTCCTTGTAAGGTCCTGGCAGGAGGCTGCACAGAACGAGCTCAAGGCATGGTGGGCTGTGCACCAGCATGGCTGGTACAGCTCAGCCAGGACAGGAGGCAAGAGACCTCACTGAGCACCAAGGAGGTGTTTGGTGGTCAGTGAGATCATTTACATCTGCAACATAAGACTTTGTTTTCCCAGTTTACCAGACTGGACTGTTGTTAACTTGAATGTGAAGTGCTGCTGGGTGTTTATAAATTGAATGTGAAGTGCTGCTGGGTGTTTATAAATTGGGGTGCAGACAACTAATAGAAGACCTGAGTGGTGAAAATATTCTAAAAAATCAACTGGTTGCAACCCTTTTGGAAAAGGTTTGAATGAACTTTCTTCCCAATAAAGCATTTAAAATTCTAGACTATGTTTAGTATACTTGTTTCAGATAAATCTGTATTGGAGGATAAGCTGTAGTTATACCTGACACCAGAAACACAGGATTTTTTCTTATGTAAGGAAGATGATGAAGAATACTTACAAAAGGGCTAATTTGGAAAGCAGGTGAAACTTAAAGGATAATTTGGGTCACCTGCTTCCTGGTCCCAGAACCATTATCAGCTTCCATGTAGACAGATGAAGTTCTTTAAGTAGGAAGAGAAGCCAGGCCAGACACCTGTATCTAAGTGGGTCAGGTGGAAAGGAAGCATGAGAGTTCTGGAGTCCACTTGCAAAAACATTGCAACAAATGTGAACCATTGGATAAGTTTTTCGAGTAATAAGTACAAGAAGTGTTAAATAAACATAAATGTGGATTTTCTCAAACTAAAATTCACAACCAGTCAAATCTCCTTTTATGGCGTGGTATCCAGTCTTTTTGGGGAGGAACAAATGTGTTTTTAGTTTAGTTAGTTATTCTAATGGCTTTTTCTGTATTATAAGCAAGGATGTTTCTCTAAATACCATAAAGTTGGTGAAAAGCCTTAAATAGTTTCAGGATCACTGTCAGACCAGAGGATGTGGAGACTGAATGCTCTCTGCAGGGTTCTGTCACTAATTTTGACTTAAGTGAAACATTAAGGCTGTGCAGTATTAGCAGCAGATGGTATCAAGTTTGGAATTGCTGTGAGTGTTTTGGAAAATGTGGATAGGGTTTGGAGAGACTTGAGGACAGAGAAGAAGCAGTCTGGGAGGGAGAAAACCATGCCTTTTGAATGGGGACAAGACTCAAGATCCTCCATTTATCATCTTTGTACAAGAAGACTGGAAGAGGAGAATTGAGTTTTGTGCTAAGAGTTATGGGGATGTTGCAATTGAGAAGCCAGATATGATTCTGTTAACACAGCTGCTGCAAAAGAGCTTGGATGTTCTGTGATATGTAAGCAGGGTGAGTTTCTATATATCACATTATAGTCCTACATGCTAGGCTTAAGCATTTCACCCCAGGAAAAGCTCAATTATTAAGACAATATGGAGGAAAGCAAAGAATGAAGTCTTGAAAAATGTAATTATTTTATTCACAGAGAGATTGAGAATTGTTTCCCTTACAGAATGGAAGACTACAGAGGGAAGGGAGAGTTTTCTTCAGGTGAGGTATAAACACAGAGGGCATTTTTCAGTCTAGTCTCTCTGACAGCAGAGCCACAGGTAACATGCTTAAACTGCAACAGAGAGTGGAAATGGACACTAGAAAAGAGCTGTGACCCACTGAAACAGATTGCTTGGGAAGACTGTGGTATTGCCATTTTTAAAGTGCCTCATAAGGCACAGAATAACTATGTCTAGACCATGTTTTTCTCCCTCAGTCCTGAGAGGCAGGATTAGCTGATTTATTGAGCTGCTTTCTAACCATTACAGTATTAGAAAATCCTAGAAGGGTTTCTAGAAAGTAGGGACATTTGAATTAAAAAGGTATCAAAGTGGTAATAGCACTGGGCCCATGTTAATCACCTTCTCATTTTGTGATAATGGGTCTTGCTGTCAGAATTGCACATCTGTACTCCCTCATTTCCACTCCCTACTCTTCAAAGAAAGTAATATTGCATTGGGGGAGAGGGGGAAATACTTTTATAAATCTTCTGGCTCACTTCCATTTCATGTCTCTAAATATCTTCCAGTTGATACACTAAGTGTTTACTGATGGCTACAAACTTCCAGAATCATCTTTCTTCCCTAGCTATATGTAAAATTGCTTTGGGGATCAGGGAGAAATTAGACTCTTCAAACCCCATGGTAAGTTTGATACCAGATTCTAAGATTTCAGACTGCTTAGCTCATTCCTCCGAGTCAGAATTAAGATATAAAAGAAACCATTCCCTCATTAGCAGATAGCAGCCTTTATCTTGCATGCCTTTTTTTTCTAAACCTAGCAATTAAAATGCATGAATAAGAGGCAGTGTGCTCTGGTAGCAGGAACTTGGGCCTGGGAGACAGAACTGTCAGCATCTTAATATTAGACATGTTGAATTGTGATTTGCTGAAGGGCATGTTTAATTCCTGGCCCTGTTTTCCACTCACAGAATGCAGTGCTGTAAGGATTATTTTTTGGCTGTAGCTACAGAATTAAAACTCTCAGACTTGTCTTTCTGCATTAAAAGTTAATATGTAAACTCAAGTTTTTCATTCATGAATTCCTAAGTTGTGTTTGAATTCTTCTGCTACAGTATTCTCAGATTAAAGAGCAATAATTTAAAATTCTGATAGGTTAAATATATCTAACCCTGTGGTATTTTCTTTTTATATATAGAAAATGCAAATTCTTTCTTTCTTCCTTTGCTTTTTTGGTTCCCTGCTGTCGTTAAAGACAGCTCCCTTCTCAAAGACCTCAGATGTATGGTGTAGTTTTTTTTATTTCCATTCATGATTTATAAGGATACTGAAAGATTGCAGAATTTAAATTTTACTAGAATCCCAGTCCTGATATTTTCTAAGCAAGGAGGCTTCATTGGTATAAGCTGGCTTGATACAGCAATACAGCTGAAAGATTTATTTTTTAATTTAGGTTCCTTTTGAGGCTGAGGGCAATGCTGTGTGATGTCATTCTGGTTCAACAGACCCACAGTGTTGAAGAGTGAGAGGGCAGTGAAATACCTTTTCCAGGGCTGGTAGCATCAGGTTGAAATCCCTGAGGACTTCTTCCTGCAGGTGCTTGTTTCAAGTCAGGTCTGCGCAGACATTTAAATTTATTATTATGGTGTTACCCTACAGGGTTTACAGTTCTTTCAGTGAATTCTTTGTAAAACAACTGGCATAATTTTTTAAAAGGTTATGTTGAATTCTTGTTTCCACAGCACAAGTTGCCATGGATATGTCAGGTTCTTCATGTTTGTTTACGGAGGAATGAGGTAGAGAAGGTTTATGGTAGCTATTTTCAAATGAATGTTCTGCTTTCAAGTGATACTGTTCTCACTGGAGTTAATTGGCCAGTGAATGTAAATTCTACTGTCTGCTTTGAGAATTAGGTTCACTTTGAAAAGAGTTAATGCAGAGATGTTCATGGGTATATCCCTACTTTGCATTAGCTTGTCAGTTGTTCAGTTGCTTTTTTCCCTTTGTGGTAAAGTGACCCTGCTGATTTTTTGTGCCCTGTGTTGTGTGTTGGAGTCCTGTCAGTCAGCATTGAAACAGGGAGGCAGTGCACACACCCAGAACTAAAGAACTGCTGCTGCTGCAAAATGTGCTGCATCTCATGCACCTGCACAAAGCAAAGAGGTCCTAGACTTGCTGTGATTGGGAAAAATGGATGGTGAATTTTGTCTGGCATAACAAGGAAATCAAGCCATAAAACTCCTGCATGCATAGATGAAATGCCCATGAGAGAGCATTTGTGTGTTTTATTACATAATACAACACTTGAAGTATATTTCTGGTCTGTTCTCTGCCTTCCAAATCATCTGCTGTGCTCCTTCCTAGCTGTACATTTAGTTTTCTCCCCTTCCAAAAGGAAGACCACAAAGATAAATGTGTTTATGTAACCTCTCAAATCTTGATTCAGAAATGCAAACTGCTGACTTTGGAGCCCATGCAAAAGATCTGCACGGGACCAGGCTCTGCTGTCAAGTAACCGCTAGAAAAAGTATGTGATTAAACCAGAGGTCAAACATTAACTTGTTCCTTTCCCAGGTCACGCTGGAAGAAGTGTGGGCAGGCATTGAGTGTGAAAGCAGAGGAAAACGAGCCCTGTGTTTGTCACAGTGAAGGTGTCACTGAGTGCTGCTCCTGGCTCACTGTAAGCTGTGCAGTCCTTCAGGACGAGACAAACAACTGCTGCAGGACACTTGGTTCAGTTTTGGGTAAATAGCCAAAAGAGTTGCAGAAAGTCAAGAGGCAACATAATGGAAAAGAGTGAAAAGGTCGTGTTGTGGAAATGGAAGGATAAGAGAGGAACACCTGTTTAAGGAGCAGCAGCTGAAAATGGGTGACCACTCTTAATGGAGTAAAAGAATTAGCAGCAGTTTTCTTGGTAAAATTGATCCTTGTGTAAATTCTATGATGAACTTAATGGTTCAGCCACAATGACAGCACAGCCGCAATGACCCTGCTCCCTTCCACTTTGTTATCAAAGGCAGTTTCTTGAGTGGAGGAGAGGCCTGGGCATGGTCAGTGTGTGCCAGTCGGTTCCCAGATGAGCTCCACTGCCAACCTTTTAAACCTTACCTCACATGTGAAGTTTATTAGAAGTATTTTGAGAAAAGTGTGGTAGTCTTATGCCTTGTGTGCTCAAAACCCTGAAATGTCTCTACAAAGAAATGTCTTGTGTGTTTTAAAAGTGTAAATGAAATACCTTCAGTGTGCTAATTTTAGTGCAGTAGGTCTGAGTTTCCAGGTGGAGGTGACAAGACGTTCTCTGAGTTTGGTGTCCATAGCAATAGCCAGAAGTGACAGGTACAGAGATAGCTGTGTTTGAAAATATTTGTGTTTCATAGAAGAGCTCTTTCATTGCTTTTATAGATGTAGTGCAAAATATCTTGAATGGTTCATGCAAGCTAAATACCATCCCCATTAAGCATCTGCATTTTCCATTCCGAATGGAGCAATGTGGAGTCTTTGCTTTCTGCATGTCTTTAGGGATACGGTTTCATTGGGTCCTTCCTTGTAGCCAAACATTCTGTTGGGAGTGTGTGCCAGTGAGGGAACCCATGCAGAGCAGTGAGACAAGCTGTAGTCTAGTTTTCTTTGATGCAAATTCAACTTTTTTGGGAAGAAAGTGGGCATGAATCTGAAGACATGTCCAGGACTAAATGAAGTTGTGAGAGTCTTTACTGGAATTGCCAAGAAATGGATTTCTAGCTTCAGGTTGTGAGGCCTGATGTAGTATTGGCTCCACATGCTGCTCTAATATAGCCCATATCCCACAAATGTACAAACTCAGCAGGATGTTAAAACATGACAGTGCTTGGGGATGAATGCCTTTTGCAGTCCATGCTTATTTCATTTTAGTAGATGTTGTCTTAACAATACCAATCTGTCTCTTCTGCTGACAATCACCAGTGACCAAATGCGCTTGGGTTAGAACACTTTTATGGCAGTTCAGTCCTAATTTCCAAGTAGATTTCTAGGTAAAAAGCCAGGCAGCATGTTTCTGTTAGTGTGTTGGTTTGTTGCTTTTTTTCAATCATCCCATATGCTGATTTCTTATACCTGCAAAGCCCAAAGTGTTGTGTACATCTGTTTTATTACCTTGTTTTCCATCAATCCTCTTGGCCTGGCCCAACAGCCAGCTCCCAAAGCTGACACTACCAACCATCAAGATCCTAATATTCACAGAGTAGTCTCTATTAAATGCTTTTGGGTTCACCTTTAATACACAGTGAGAAAATGCCCCAGATGCAAAATATTGGGATAAAAAAACCGCAAAACCCTCAGAATTTTGTTCTCTTATTCCAGAAGGGGTGGCTGCTCCTATGAATGTGTCAGTGTGAAGGAAGCTGAGTAGCCAGCTTGTTCTTAACCTCTCCTTGCTTCCATACTGCACTTTCTTCCTACCCATATCTCTGCTGCTTTCTTTCTACCCATATCACAGGTCATGTGGTATGGGTATGTTTTGAACTAAATTAGATGAGGCTCAAAAGTGATAATGCTCAATATGTGACAAGTGTCAAGTTCTGTTTTGCTGGGAAATATTTCATAGTTGTCTGTTTTTCCTCAAGGTGTTTTTACATAAAAGATCCCCTGTCGCGTGCAAGACTGAAGCTTGTTCTATGAGCCATAAAAATCTATCTTAATATTCTGAATTTACGAGACTTAATTCTTCAGTATTGCTGTTTCTCTGTAATCTGCTTTTGGCGTAATTGTTTTCCTTTGAGAGAGGAATGAATGTGTATTACTGCTTAAAAGAATCATATTTGAGAAGTTTGTCCCAAACCATAGGTTAGCTTTTAAAATGTGAAAGTTCCCTTTGTATGCAGATGGGATGTGGGAGTCTCCTGAGAGTTCATGATTTGCACTTCTATGCTGCTTTGTGCAAACAGTACTTGATAGCAGGAACTTACCTCCAACTGTGTTCTTACAGGAATTTGTTATTCTTGATCTCAGGGGGTGTTGCTTGTTTGATCCACATGCTCTTTATTAATCTTCCGTGCTGAATGCCTGAGAGAAATTGTGATAGGCAGGTATGGTCAGTTTAATAAATGAAGGCGTTGTTGTATCTGTTTGAAACGTCATGAGAGAACCTCTTTGCTGGCTGGGGCTGTGACTGTTCTGTAAGGCTGCCAGGGTCTGAGAAAATTCATACTGAGAAATGGTATTTTTGAAGGTTCTTGAAGGGTGTGGTTGAATTCATACTTTTCTTATCCACGTAAGAGAAATAACTGTATAAACAGTATGCCATGGTTCTTTCTCAAAGTAGTAAAGAGCAGGTATGTGGATTTACAAAACAAAGGAATAGGAAATTATTCTCAGCTATTTTTTCATTCTCATTTAAATAGGTGAACTATTTGATTTTGTTTCTTGTTGGTTTTAGTGATTATTTAGCTGAAACTTTGAGAAAGGATTCTTTTCTTGTGGTGACATCCATCACCTATGAAGTCGTGACCAGGTCAGAGACCCAAGGCAGTGGTTTCTTTTGTGAAACATAAGTGTATTAATTATAAGTATCCGATTTTTCCTGTATTAATCCTTTCTCCTCCTTTTGGGATTAATAGAAAAGCAGTTATCAGCTACTTAGTACCAGAATTCTGTATTCTGATTTCTGGGGGGAAAAATCTCCTAAATAGAGAAATCAAGTGAATTACTGTAAGCATGTGATTTTTTGTGAAACTCTGAATTAAGCATATGAAAATTCACTCTTTTCAATGTCCTGCTGTGCTAGGAAGAAGGATTTTCACACAGGGAGAGTTCTGCATACTTTTGAAAGCACAGCAAGAATGCCAGTGTTCATAAGTAAAATGCACTTCCAAATATAGTGGCAGTGCACTTAAACTGGGTGTTTAAAAGTCTATTTACTGGTTCATCAGTTATCTGTAACCTTTACTTTCTAGCTACGTGTCAGTTTTTACACATTTTGGGCAATAAACAAATGGATGATTTGAGCTTCATTCATTTAAAATTTCTTTTTGGATTGGCATTTGTGCAGTTGGTGTCACTTCCTGAGCAGGCTTTTCGCTCTGTTTTCTGTTTCTGGCTGAATAGGATGGATGTGCATGTTAGGGATGTGTACTGTGAAGTCTCTGCTAGGGGCTCCTTAGGTCTGTAAAACTCTGCCAGTGCAGGGGCTGCCTGCTCACCCTCCTGGCCTAGAAACAGATGTTGCACAGAGGCCTCCGAATTCCTGCAGACAGAAACTCTAACTTTTGAGTTTCAGTGGTGGTGAGGGGAGTCTGTGAAGTGCAAATGCACGTTACTGGAGTATTGTGTGTTATAATGACTCATATTTAGGAAAAGACCGTGGCTTGCTTCGATTCTGCATAGCTGCTGTTAAACTTTTATTTGTTTTCCCTGATATTTTAGACTTTTTAGCAGTTGTCATTAGTTGTGCAGTTGAACAGTGTGAGAGCTAGTTAGAAACAGGTGGTGCATGCTCCAAATATCTTGAGATGCAAATGATGGTCAGCAGTGTTGTTACTGAAATGTAGATATTTGTGCCAGCTTGTGTTGGTTTTGTTTTAGCATATCTTCCATATTCTTTGCTGTGGAGAAGAATGTACAAAGCATTCAAAAATGAATTTAGGCGTAAAATGTTGCTGAAACATCAATTTATTTTGAGTTGCTAAGGCCGTACAAAACGAGCATAGAATTTGCTGGCTTTATTGTAGAAGGTATGGATTAAAGCAGCAGCAGGATGTCATGACTCTCAGCTGAAAAGACAGCTTTGTATGGAGCATTTCATTTAGCACACTGCAATTCCCACCCCAAGTATTCCCATGTCCAGTGAATGTGGTGTGTGTTGTAGCTGGGAGATACACTTTCATAGCATGGTGATATCTTTCATAAGCAGGCACTTTGGGAAGGCTCAAACTTCAGGCAGGATCTGGTATTTTGTACTTTATTTCATTTGCAATAGCCTATCCTGTAGCACAACGTTAGTTTTGGGTCTTAAATCTATTCACAAATTGAGCCTTGTAAAGTTGCAGCTAAAAGTGCATAGTTTGGAGCGTGCTGTAATTGAAGACTTTAGAGAAGAAGAAAATTGAGGCGATTAATTGGCCCTCCTTAATTGAATCTGTGGCTGAAAGACTCTTATTAAACCTTTTAAAAATATTATCCGTATCTCTGTACCACGTTGTTTTGCTAATCTGTTCAGTCAAGTAAATGAGGGTTGATTCAGTGCTTTCTTTTAAGCAAAGTCCCTAGACCATTAAGCTGGCTAAAATAAATGTAGACATTTGGTTTTCATTAGTGTTGTAACTGAAACAAAAACATTTTAATGACTGATCCCAGAGTGTTTTGAAGTTTGTGCAACTTTGCTAAGAAGGTATTTAAACTGTAGTATCAGTTGCAAGTTGGCCATAAGCCAGGGTTTCAAAGCAAGATGTTGGGTTTCCCGAGTGTTACAAAACAGGAAAACTTTGAGAGGGGAGAAGTACTGGAAGGTAGTTACAGTCGAATTTGCGCTGGTGAAATGGAATCATCTGCTAAAAGCAGACACTGACAATGTTCCTGCTGTACTACAGTTTGCTGCTTTGTTATAGAGATGTTTCAGTTATTTGGAAAGAAACATGATTTTGAGCTTTAATACTCGCATTAACAAAGAATTAACTTTGCTCAAGAAATAATGTGCATTTTTAGGTGGGCTTTGGGTATCTTAAACTTGTACAAAATGAGATCTTGCTTGTAAGGGAAAGAACTTAATATATTGCTTACCAGATCTAATTTTAAAAGTACATTTTGGGGAAAATATTTAGGTTGGTCTTGAAAGAGATAGCAGTGAAATCTGATAAAAATTAGCATATCATCTTGGACAAATAAAATAATCTATAGCTTTACAGTTGTGGGAGAAGCTGGAGATTGTTAAAGTGCTGTAAGACGAAGATTGCTTATTCTGAATCTTTCTGTAGTCACAATAATGTCTCGGGGCAAACCTGCAGAAATTGCTGAAATGTTCTGGGTGATCAGGGGTCAGTCGGGGAGGTAGGGACTGGATATCAAGAGTTTCATCATGGCCAGACTGCATTCCTGTGGTTGCTGCTTGGCTTGGGTACCAAAAGTACTGTTTACTAGAATAGTCTTAGGTTTTGGTGTCTGTTTTATTTTTTGTGTCCTTATGGTTGATTTGGGTCTAAGTGGCAATTAGAAAAAGACTAGATGACTTCATTTAGAATATTAGAAATGGGTAGCTAGTTGAGCTAGGGAAAACCAGCACTTCTAGCAAAAAACTCCAGAGCTTCTCAGATGGAATTACAGAATGGTTTGTCGGAACATGTTTGAATTTTAAAGGGTTCTTTTGCATAGTTATAACCTTAGTGATTTATCTGTCGTTGACTAAAACCAAGTGTTCTTACAAAAATACCTCAGTCTTAAGCAAGAAGCAGTGATCTTAAAGTTTCATCCCAGTTTTCCAGTTGGTATGTTTATACTCTGCTTTATATATTCACCTTTTAGGAACAGCATTCTTATGTACAGATTTTGCATATCATGAAGATTTTATTTGAACTCCTGAATAAAGATTTTTACAAATGTCAAATAATGAAGAGTTGCTGCCCTTCTGGGGTGGGTCTTAAAGGCAGTTTGTCTTTCCTCTTCTCCCATTTTCTGCCTCCAGAATATTTCTTTTGTGGTTTCACTGTTGGGATGTTCTAGCTGAATTGTCCCATCTCCTAAAGCTTGTGGAGAACATTGTGTACTTAAACCTTCATGTTCTGCAAATGGAAATAAAGGAACAGATACAGTGAATGTTTACTTTGCTTCCTTTCGCTACAGGTTAGAAATATATTCACACTTAAGTTGTTTTTGCTGGGCTGTGTAATAGTCATCTGACCACAAGATCATAATAGAGATAAAAAATTTTGCTGAAGATACCTTGCCTCAGCTGAAGATTTTGGTAGTGCCAGTTTTGTGTTGTTCCACACGTGAGAAGGAACAATTTGTCATAATTCAGTTAAAGAAAGATAACTTCTTTCTGTGATCATAAAATGCTAGAAGCTAATCTATAATTGCATTGTTCTTTGAAACCACTTCAGTCAGTCTTCCCTTTTTTATATATCTTCCCCCCTTCTAATAGTCATTAGAGGTTATTGAAAGTAGTATTTTTAAAGTCTAATTTTAGAACTTAATTTCATGAGAATATTTAGTTGAGATTTATTGCTATTTGGTAGCACCATAATCTTGGTACTGAAAGGAGATACTAACTTGATGCTAGTACTAACATGAAGAGAAACATCTCATCTAGCCTAAGGCACTAAAAACCTTATTAGAAAGGGGAGAGCTGTTCAGTGCCTTCTTGCTGTACCATTTATTCACTACTTGTTTTTAATACTGAAGTAATTTGAGGAGGGATGAGATGGAGATGGCAGAGGACTGAATAGCTGTGAGAAGGCAGAAAGAACACAAATTCTTATTTGTACAAGCTCTGTCAGAGTGCTGGGTATGTATAGGAGCAATGATGCTTTTTGCAAGTATGGAGGAACAGAATAAGCAGGAAGAGAATGTACCATTATTAAGCTGGAGAAAAGGCAAGTTGAGGAAGGATGTGGAATCTTACTGTCTCAGTGTGAAGTTATTTGAGCCAGAGGCATGAAAAGCTTAACGTCTTAAACAGCAGATATTTACCTCTCTTCTAATAGTCCTTCTGTTGGCATTAATAGTATGAGCAGCTAAAAGTTCCTGACAACCATAAAAAATTTGCAGTGCACTAAACTTTGCTGTATTCCATGGTTAGCATCATGTGGCAGGGAATTTTAAAGGCCGATTGATTTCAAAGACATTAAGGTGCCAAATTTAGATTTTTATTGAATGTTCCCTTGTCAGGAGCAGACAACTTGCTTTGCTTCTGTTGTATTTCTGTCCACTGTTAGGCTGCAACTGGGAGCAATATTCTTTCTAATGAGACTCCTGAGCATGGAGCTGCAGTAAGAGCAGCAACATCTGTCTGTAATAAGGCTTTGCTCTCTCTCCTGCTTTGTTACTTCCATGTGCCAAATGCCTGGTGGCTTCATGCCGCTGAATCTTGCTCAAAGCACGTGAGGTGTGGGGAAGAAAATGAAGGTGCTGTGTGCAAACCCAGGAGATGCAGGCAGCTGGGGGGAAAACAATGTGAGGTGGGAATGTAAGTTGCAAGCTCAGGAATGTGTGAGGCTCTTAAGGCTTTGAGACTATGAGGACAGAGTTTTCTAGTTCTGATTAACTTCTCTATGTGGTTATTTTCCATACAACTTCTAGTAAGTACAGCACATTCAAACTGCAAGGGAAATAACTTCGGTAAGTTCATTGTCTTTTGGTATGGATGGGCTTTTATTCCCCCCCAACCTGGGAAAGTCAGAATGACAAGAGTGTTGTTTTACTAGGGAGAATTAGGATGGAGGATAGATGGAAATTCTGTGATTATGAATTGGTTTCTTGATGCTGATGGAGAAGGAGAAAAGTAGGGACTTGGGGAAAGATTCTGCAGTACTGACCAGGACTTTTACTTTGAGAGAAGGACCTGAGGAATCAATCAAGAACAATAATGAAGAGGTTTTGAGTGGCAGTTGCGTTGAAGGTAAATTTTACAAGTACAGTAGCTGACTTTTAAATAAGAACTGGTTAAATGAGCCATTATTATCTCTAAACTGGAAACAGCAAAGTTGAATGTATGGGATTTAAAAGGCAGTTAAGTAACTGAGGATTCTTTTTACTGAATCTTTTTTTTTTTTATTTTCATTGTTCTGATTGTAATTACTGTTATGTCTGATTTGACTCTGTTAAAAAACAGGTAGAACAATTAAATGATGTAAAATATAGTGCAGACATGAGTGCAGCCTGCTGCAGAAGTGCAGACCAAATGGATGTGCCTGGCTGGGATGGAAGCTGGGCACAGGCTGTGGAGGGTGAGGTCTTGGAGCAGGGGAGAGTGTGCCACTAAAATGACATCAATGCTTCACTTAAATATCGGTCATGTCAGTGAAAGCAAAACATTTTCTGTGTGATTCATGGAATTGTTGACTTGTTGGGGTTTTTTCCTTCGGTTTGCCTCATTGCTTGGATAAGTAATGAAGGTGGCTATAGGAGTACTTGCTTGAAATTTGGAATTAACCCTTTTTCATCTGATGAAAGAAGTACTTTGTCTGGACGAAGATGCTGGCATGGTTTCTCTATAGCAGTGGAAAAATTACAAAGTTTTCAGATGACAGAACTGCGAGTGGAACTTGCAAATAAAATGTGCATGTGTGAGCTTTCCTGTTCCCATGTTCACATGACCCACTCAACATTTCTAAAGGGCCAATGGCAGGAAATATTTACTTTGCACATGTCCAAGCAGAACTGCACCAATATAGTAATAGCTAAAGATTAGAGAGATACTGTGTGTTCATGTAAGCCTTGACACTTTTAGTCATTTAATTGCAGAGTAGTTCTGTGACTGGGAAAGCAGCATTCAGCATTAACTGCTTCTGCAAATTTATTTGCTTTGTAGAAATGCAAAAATTGCAGTCTTTGTTTATAAGAGGCATAGTTTGGTTGGAGAACAGAGAATTTGGCTACATGGTGCAGAATTGATGAGGCAGAGATAGGTCTTCTGCCATGTCTGAAACCTACCTTAAAATGTCATAGACTCTAAAAGTGAAACATTATTCAAATAGTGAAAAAAAAATAAAAATCATAGTTATGATCTTAGATATCAAATAACTCCTTGGGAAAGCATTCCCTCTTCTAGAGTTGACCATTTTGTGGTAATCATGCTTTTATCCAAAGAATCAGATATTTTGTTGGTTTTGAGGCTTAAAAAGTTCTTATTTTAATGAATTGATTGAGCACAATCATGCCTATGTTCCAATCACAGAAATGTAAATACTTACAGTTGTATAGACTGCAGTGTGTAGTATTAAAGCTGCTTTCTATGAGAGAAATGATTCTGTGAACTGCAGAAAGCAGGAATGCTTTTTCTAATCCATAAACACCTATGCTTCAGTACCACTGCTAGTGGTTTCTCCTAACCTGATAAATATTGAGAGAACTGTATTATGTCTGTATTGATTTACATGTGATTTCTCCTCCTAAAGGTGCATGCTTGTCTAAAAACATGCAAATGAAACTGTCTCTAAAATCCTCAAGAAAAGAGACTTCTGGCTCACTTTCCTCAAGCAAGGTGATTCTTAGTGTTTTTTTTCTTATTGAATGTTCACTTTCAGTGGCCCACTACTGCCACTGATGACATTAAAGATTCCAGAAGCAAAATTTTAATGTGATTAACCTGAGACATTAAGCAGAGATTGAGTTAGAGTTTCTTAAGCATTCTTGTTTCATGGAAAGTAGAGCAAACCAGCAGACTGTGAAATAGCAGTTGGTCTGCCTTGAAGTTCTAAGCTGGGAGTGGGAGTGCTGGAATGCTAGATTTCTGCCTCCTCCCTGACTTTTACTTTTTGAGACTTTGCACTGCACTTTTTCAAAGAAAGGTCATGAGTAGGAACATAGTCCCCTGCTATTCCCGAGTGCTTAGAGTCTTCTCTGAGAGGAGAGTGAGTGGGGTGATAAACTGCTTTCCCTCTTTCTATTACCTCATCCTTCCACCTCCTTGTTTTTCCAGTGTAAGCCAGTGTTGCAGACACTACTTTTTTTCATCTTTCTACAGTGACCTGGTGGGCAAATTGCATGTTTTAATGGTTTGGTACAAAAAGCCTAATTCTTGTTTGTGCTGTGCTGTAAAATAAAAGTGTGCACTTTGTGTATCTGCTTAGCTTAGCAATTACAGGAGGAAGTGGTGTTTGCATTTGTCTTTTCGTTTCTCAGAGCTGGATGAGTGTCTGTGCAGAGCTCATTTGAGGAGACGAGGGGGCAGTGACAAACCACCTCACTACTTGCATCTACTTTCTATCCCATCCATAGAAAGAGCAATCCATAAGTGCAGGTCCTGCCTGGGGGATGGAGCAGTTTCTCAGATGCATTTTAGCTCTGTGAGTTACTCAGTGGCAACAGCTGCTTCCATCTGTGTCCATGTGCAGGAGGAGATGTTCAGCTGAACAGGCAGCTTGCTTTTTTATTGTGGTGTGTATAATGCTCACATATGGTCTCAGTTTGCAAAGCTGCAGGATACGGCAGATTTTTTTTATAAAGCTCATTGAGCAAAACGTAACTGTAAGAGTGTGTGTGTTTATATTTTAAAAACAAACAAACAGCTCCAAAAAGCCACTCCAAATCTCATAGTGGTAATTTGAAGCTGTGACCAGTTTGGTCATCTATCCAAATAAATTTGTGTTAAAATATGCAGGTACTTTATTTTTCTTTGTGTATTCCACCCTAAAAGTGAAATACTATTTTCTGTCTCCAGAGAGGGAGGCAGGGCTTTTGGCCTGTAATCCCAGTTCTGACAGTTTACCTAGATTCTAGTTGCAGCTCCCTGCTGTCATCACAGGCAAAGTTTCACTTCACTGAGTCTGTGCACCTCAGTCTACAAAACATTTTTTTTGATGCAAATATATGTTTGGGCATTGGGATACATATGCAGTGTGCATTTAGTTATTAAAAAAAGAAACCAAAACCAGTAAACTAAGAAGTAGAAATTCTATTTTAGGATAAGGACAAGTGAATTTTCACTTTTCCTTCTAAAAAAATCTGGATATTGTGTAGCACATAGAAGTCTTTTTTTGCTAAAACAGTGGATAGTTGTCCTACCACTTGTGTTAGCTATTGTTTTGTAACATAAGCTAACTTGGAGCCCAGCAGCCAATTCTTTTCTCCAGTACTGTGATTAAACACTTGTTTTACTTGTGCTTGCAGACAGAGGGAAAAGAATGGTGTAGGTCCCACTTCTTCACCAGACAGATAAACAACACTGACAATTTAGCTTTTGTGAAGACGACTTGTGACTTGGAATTCTTCACACTTCTGAGTTCCAACAGGACAAGCAGAGGTGTGATGCTGCCTTAGGTCAGCAAGAGGGAAGACTAACTGGATCTTCAGTCCCCAGCAGTGTGCACAGAGGGTGGGGAAACAGTGCATAACTAAAGTTTAAAGCACTCTAATTATGTTAAGGTGTTTAGGGCCAACAGCTACCTTCTGGTGCTTCCAAAGAAACTTTTGATACAGACCTAAATAATGTTAGCTGAAAAAAATTAAAAGCAGACCTGTTCAGATATTCTCTCAGTCTTTTCTTATGTTTCGTGTAGAGTACAGATTTTTTAAAAAATCTGTGTTCTATTCAAATGCTGTTGGAAGTACTGGCTTCCTTTCTGCAATACTGTCTGTTTCAGTGATCAGTATAGACATGTCCCACTTTGAAGTGGTCTATATCTAATTACCTTGTTGAAATTCCAAGTAGAGCTCTACTTAAAAATTTACACTGAGATTCCCTCATGAGGCTGATCGGTTCAGACTGTTTATTTTCAATCCAGGTGCAACTGCTTTTTCACTCTAAGAAAAATTTGACTTCTTTGAAAAACTATGTCGAAAATGTGAAGTGACATGGTATTCTGATAATGAGAAACTTTGTTCTGATCTTTGTCTTCTTTGCAGAGATGTGATTTTCCTAAGTGAGCACAAATACTTTGTACTAGTTAATTTTCCATCTCAAATAAAGAATAGATAAACATGAGATCATATTCCTGATGTTAATCAGGTATTAAGAGTATTAGAAATCTGCCCTCAGCTGCACACAAATATTTACCTTTTCATTGTTTCTCTTATAGGGATTGATTACATTTTTGGTTTTGAGTAAGGTACTTTATATTCATGTAGTAGGCAAGATCAGTGAGATGCTTCAGCTAAGGAATTACATTTCCTTGGACAGCTAATTCATGTGGCTTTCCACACCCAGCACAAACTGCATCGTAGAGGCCTTGACTGGAACATCCTTGGGAATCTTCTGCCCTAGTGATAATCTCTGAGGGATGATGAGATAATATCAGATCATTTTTGAAGGCAGGTCTGCTCCTTTCCCATCACTCCTGTGGTTTCCACTGATTAAAGATTTTACTCTCAGTTCTGAAATCTAGTCATTGGTTCAATTTGCATGAGCAGTCAAAAAGTTATCTAAGAACTCTTTTTTTTTAATGGATGCTGCCTGAAGCTGAGTATCAGCTAGCATGCTGGAGATCTTCTCTTCCTCTCCTGCTCCTGGCATCTAAGCTTTATAGTTATTTTCTGAACCATTTCACATGCATATATTTAGCATTTTGGTATCTTTGTGAGTTCTCAATCCTTGTTTTGAAGTTCAGGCATTTAAAAATTTCTTTGTTTTTAATAGCTTTATAAATATTTAAATAGACACTTGCTGATAATTGTTTTGTTGGTAATGTCTAAACTTAAATACAGAGTGTAGATGTCTGCTTTCACTGCTTTGTTTCAGACTTGAAAATTTTTGCTTGAAAATACCATAAATGAAATAATAAATCCATACCAGTTACTTCATGGGGAGAATGAGATTGTGATAATAATTCCTATTCATCTTGTTGTGTAAAAATTGCATCTTGATCTAAAAGTCCCAAGATAACACAGTTCTGACAAGAAGTCATCATCTAGAAAATGCAGAAATTAGATTTTTATTGTATCAGACAAACCAAAAGAGAGGGTTACTGGTGAAGCAGTGTGGAAGGGGAAAAAAAGTCTTTAACTTTTTTGACAGAGGGGTTTGCAGGGCAAGTTTTAGGGAGTTGTACATATGTTGGGCTAGTAGTCATTGGACTCCCTGTATAATGGCAGGATGAAACTTGGTTGGCTCAAAAAAATCTACCGAGAAAGTGCCAGAAAGCTAATCGATGTCTATAGCTACCAGTAGTTCCAAATTAGACACTTCACCTGTTTTTCATAGTGTAAAACTTTCTCTCCTTTTTCAAGATTGACAGAAGAGGAAATTGATGTGGCCGTCATTTTTAGGTAATGGAAATTGTCCTCACATCTTGTCATTGTAAGTGACTTCTGAGACAGTGGTTTTCTTCCATAATCTGTGATTTACAACCGTTAACTTGTCTGCTGCATCCCTACTGTCATGGATGTCACCAGCCAGTGCACATCTGTTCCATCTGTTGGGTGTTCCAGCTGCCACTGTGCTGCTGGAACCTACAAAGCATCATCCAGACAGAAGAATATTTGTACTGAGCAGCTGCCAAAGTTGAAGGTGGCTGAAGGCCCAAGAAAGGCAAGCTGCTGTTACCCACCTGTTCAAATGGCGAATTTGGTTCATGTCACTGCTGATGGAGAGAACAAGGTACAAAGAAAAGTGGGGCCAAGAGCTGCAGTTGAGATTGGATGGAAATCGGTGAGTCCAAGGCAGGACATGCAGCTCTCCAACCCTGTGGTGTAGCAGTACAGGGAAAGCAAGAGATATTCTTTGTTCCATCGTTTTTGGAGTAAAATGTGTGGATAACTCATAACTAGGTTTATCAAAATTTTATGTGCCCATGCTTCTCTGATCTGAGTTTATTAGTAGGTTTGTTTCTCTTGTCTTGTCTTTTCCTTCCTTCCTGCTCCCTGACATGAGTTCTATGAGGAGAAGGGAGAATCTGCCCTGACCAAGGAATTTCTAAGCCTCATCTTAAGCTTCTTTTGTCAAGAGTGGGCAGAAGTACTTGCCAGCACAAACAAGATGCAGAACTCGGGTGCAGAACATTGCATGCGACAGCAATCTTTGCAGCACGTGAATGCAAACAGTGACTCAGCAGTGCCCAGACAGCAGCAGTCTCATGGGATTTCTTAAAACTGCATGTCATACAATAGGGTTTATGACTTAAAATTCTCAGTGCATTAGGCTTGTTTCCAATGTGCAAAAAACTATGCAAAGGTTTGCATGTTCAAGTGGTCAATAAGTTGTCCATGTTAACCCTTCTCAGGACAGTGAACTTCCATGTAGAGCATTAGAGGCACAGAACCTCACTCCATATTCTGATTTAACTTTCTGTTCTGGAAACTAAGAGCGATATATTTGGATGGATGTCTGTGCTCCCTCTGCCTTGTGATGTGTTGAATTTGTGCTGCATATAAATTTTTAAGTAAAACAGATGTGACTTGCTAGAGACCCTTAAATTCTCTGCCTGCTTGGAATCCATTTTGGATTGTCTGGGATGTAGGAGGGGAAGTGAAATATTGCAAGTCATTGGTTTAAGTTGTGACAGCCTGATTATCTTAAGTCTCCAATGACTGTACTGACTGAACCAGCAAAATCCTTCCACAAATACTGGTTTCACTCAAATTGATAAAGTTCACTCAGCCTCTTGTCTGAGACAGGCTGATTGGGGGATTTTGGCCTCTTTTTTGACTTTAAGGAGGGTTTTATTATTTCCCTGGGTTCCAACCTGATGATGACATGCATTCAGTCTCTGCTCTTCTCTAATGTGACTCTGGCTCTCAGACGGATTCACTCTCTTCAAGTTCTTTCATTTTCTTCTCAGAAAATTTGTCCAAAAGGCCAAAAGAAAGATGTGTAACACTTCCAGCAATGCCAGGTGTTTAACCAGGCCCATCACATTAAGGACAAGTTGAAATCCTGCTTTGCCATTGGTATTGTCATTTTAGTCTGATTGCTGCCTGTTTCTGCTTATCCTTGCGGCCATACTAAAAAGCTGTCCTGTAGTGGCCGGAGCAGCTTGGGTTGTTCTGCTGACCTCCCATCACAAACTTACTCTGAATGTCTGAGCTTCTGGCTGGCAAGCTGTACTTTTGATATCTACCTTAGTATCTGTTGTGTAGGGAACTTCATTGAACCAGGTACTTGGAATATGAGGTACTTGTGCACAAATAGTGGCTTGGGCCAAAATCCTCGAAGTACCTAAACATGGTGTAGTAAAGACAGGCCTGTAGCTAAAATCCTGCAATTCCTTCCTTGAGAAGAGTCTGTTTGAGTCATATCCACCTTCAACTCCATTGATATTTAGGATTTTATGTATGTCAGAACAGCTCAATTCAACTACAAACTCTCATTGTTCAGTTTGTTTCTACCTGCCTGAGACCTATTACAGAATCATAGAATCAGAAGGTTTGGGAGGGATCTCAGTCCAACCCCCTGCCAAAGCAGGGTCACCTGGAGCAGGTGACACAGGAATGTGTCCAGGTGAGCTTTGAATGTCTTCAGACATGGAGACCCCACCACCTCCCTCAGCAGCCTCTTCCACTGCTATTGCTTTAAAGAATATTTGAAGAAGGAACACTTTCTGTAGCACTTCAAGGCAATGTTCTCTTTGATTATGTACTGAAAAACATATTAAGAGAATTTGCTTATATTGTCAGTAATAATATTGATACATAAATTTTGGCATTTATTTTTGCCGTGGTAAATACACTTTAAAAAGCCGTTTCAGAATTGTGTAGTGGAAAACTGCTAAAGACTTTTTTTTTTTTTTGGTAAGTTTGCTGTTGGAAACACAAAACATGTAGGTAGCCAAATTGCATTCCAGCACGACCTGCTAGCAGGCAAGAGGATTTCTGCTTCAGTGCTGCAGTTCATTAAAGAGTCGTAAGCAGAAATGCTGGAAAAGTTTGCTGTGGGCATGTGACGGGAGATTTCTGATAACCTCAAGGCTGCCTTCCAAATGATCTTATTAATTCTGTGAGTAATCCGGGGAAAACCAGTAGGGTTTCTTTGACTTTTGCCCTCCAAGGTTGCAGTTTTTACAGCTCAGAGCAGTTATTAGTAACAATAGCTCTTGAAGTGTAATTTAAAAAGCCCCAGGAAGTGTGTTCCTGTTTTTCTTTCTAGTGCACTTACAACTGGCAACTCCTCTTCCTTTAGCCTGTAATTCAGCGTGCTGCTGTTCCTGGAAACCTGTTTGGAATGCTCTAATGAAGTTTTTCACTTGCCTAAAGTACATCAAATGTAACACAGGAGCCTGGTTTCCAGCAGAGACTTCGGTCTGTGTGCAGTCAGCTGCTTCTCAAGAGTCCCACTCGTGGCTGGGTAAGGAGGGATGGGGTTGCTTTGTGCAGGCTCTAGGAAATTCATGACTTTATTCTGCTGTATTGGGAAGGTGCTGTTACTGTTGTCAGCTCACTTGTGTTAAAGGTAACTAATCCAGAACCAGAAAGGGAAATCTCTCTTGCTTTTAGTGAGGAGCATCAACGGAAATTTAGATTATAAGACATATGGACATAGAATGTCATGGCAGGCATCGATGATTGGAAGAAGGAGCAATAAGTATTTGCATCTCTTCTTGTGACCATGTTCTCTTTTTTATGTAGCTTGAGGTCATATTTTTTTTCAGATTCCCTTATTTTTTATTATCATTACAATTTTCTATTGAAGAATAATGCAAAGAGCTCTTTCAAATTGCTTTTCTCTTTATGCAGCAGCTTTCAGAGTGCTATCATCCCACCTAAAACTGGGCTCCTTCTTTCCAGGTGTCTTTTCTTCTTCCCTTGTTCTCTTCTGCCTTTGCTCTCCAGAGTTGACATCATACATTCTGCATTGGAGAAGGCAAGATTCCTGAGAATAGCAGACACTGTTTGGAAGGGATTGTATCTGTGGCCTGTTGTCTGGATGTTATTTATTATTTATACAGAATTGTTAACTCTCTCTCTGAATGTTTCCCATTTTAAGACTGTTCCTTACTCTGCAAATTCACCTTGACTGCTCTTTAAAACTGGTTTTCCAGCTGAAAATAGGAGTCTAACCTTGCTAGTCAGTGTTTGCCATGTATTTATTTGCTGCGTAACTATGTAAGTTTGGTGCTATTACAGTTTCCAGTTCAGCTGTCTTACCTCTTTCCTTAAATTCAGGCTTGGGGAAAGCATACCTTTAAAGTCAGATAAATGGGAAAGGCAGAATAAAGAGTATTAACAAGATTGGTCCAGTCCTCAGTAGTGTTCAACCTTTGGTTACTGCAATTTGGAGACTATGAAAAGTTTAGCTTTTTTCCCAGCTTCTTAAAATTTTCTCATAATTGCTGGTTTTGAAGCCAGCAGCTGTGTTACTTGATGCATCAAACCCTAACTGTTCAGCTGTGAATTTTAAATGGGAGACATAACCAATTG
Source organism: Sylvia atricapilla (assembly GCF_009819655.1). Taxonomy (NCBI): domain Eukaryota; kingdom Metazoa; phylum Chordata; class Aves; order Passeriformes; family Sylviidae; genus Sylvia; species Sylvia atricapilla. The sequence goes on from NC_089142.1 coordinate 95,951,183, forward strand.
TTTTTTTTCTTATGATTTCTAAAGCTCTAAAGCAACTGTTATGCCCATTAAAAAAAAAAAAAAAGGTTAAGAAAAATAAGTGCCTACAATTTGTCAATATCCACTATTATTTTCTAAAGTTCTGTTTTAAAGGTTTAAAGTTCCAGCACTGGTTTTCAGTATTTTCTGAAGTTAGGAGCTTCCGTGATAAGTAGCTATTGCTTGTTCAGTGGTCTGGTGAGAATTTAAAGGAGTTGCCTGGCCTGATCTGAAATTGGTGAAATGTAACTGTATTGTAACTTACCAGTTAAGTTAGCACCATTTAGAAAGGGTTTTCTGAAGTAAGTTTCTGACTTAAAGTCAGTCTGTGAAAACAGTGTGACTCTAATGGAGACTTTGAATATTACACTTTCTCCCTAGTCTCATGAACTGAACTTTGGATTTTGTTTTTACAAAAACAAAACCCAACTCTTTCCCTTAGGGTTTAAATAGCTTGGAAATAATCTTACTCTAATTGAAGAACACAAAGAATACCTCATGAGTGAGCATTATAATGACTGGCACTTGAGTGTTGTGTGAGGTGCAAGTGCAGTGCAGGTCACTGCAAAGATTAAAAGGTGAAACTGGTTAATGGGGTCTATGGAACCTGTGTGCCCACAGCAGCTCCTTGGTTATTTGTTCAAACTGTCCTTCACTTCTAAACTTCCTGCAATGATGAGTGGTGTTTATGCAAACAGGTATTCTGCACAGGAAGATTGCCTGCAGGACAGAGGCAGATTTTCCCTTCCCTATCTAGGCTGCTGCTTCTAGAAATTATTCATCAAGGTTTCTGATTCCTCTGATTTAGAATTAGGAAAATTTAGGACAAGAGAAGATAAAAACAGAAGCCGGAGATGAGAAAGAAGCAAATGTCCATGTAAAGTGAGGAGGAATGGTGCAGTACCAGGACTGCAAGGAGGGATTGCTTTTGATAGACTGGTGGAACAATGTGAAATGGGTTTGGCACTAACAGCCATTTCTTTGAGATATTTTTGTCCTGTTTTTTTAAAAATTATTTTGGTTATTTTGCTGCCTTAGACTGAAAAGCAGATTGGGACAGCCTCTGCTTTCTTCCCTCCTTTTTGACTTGCCCATGTGTTCTGAGTTCAGTACTGAGAAACTGTAGCTCCCCACTGTGCAAAAAGCACTTCTATTTTAAGTTTCTTTATATTCCTCTGTCGATGACTATGCACTTGTATGGATTCTTAAGGAATTCTGTAATATATGGGAATGATGATCTCATTTAGATTCTTATCCCCCAAGTTTTCAGCATCCGTAATGGGGCAAAAATCCAACTTCATCAGATGTAATAGACACACAAAGAAATGTTTACTTTGATAACAAAAGAGGCTCAGTTGCTCACAAAGATTTTCTGGAAGGATTTTCTTTAGTTAGAGTGCATAATTTCACAACTTCAAAATAAAGAATACAATAATATATTGATACTTTTATACACATCTTCAGCTAAAATTACACAATCAATGGCTTCAGCAAGCTTTAAATAGTCTTCTGTCTATCCTTAGCAACAGATTTCTGTTAAGTAGGAAGATATAACTCAGTGTGTGCTTACAAAAATAGGAAAACTGTTTTTGTCTCAGATGACTCCGTAGTGTTTTACGTTTTTGCATCTCCTTTAGATTTACTGTAGCATGACTTTTTAGACTATGGGGTTGATTTAAGAAATAAACTGTATATGGAGTGTTTCTCTTGTAGGTCACTTTGCTGAACGTGTGATGCCAGCAAAGACCAAGCAGACTTCCCTCTTTTCTATCAAGGACTAAGTTGCTCCTATGGAGACTCCAAAAGATTCAGTAGGCATAAAAATGCAGTTGCCTTTTTCATGTTGTTTATGTTTGCATTTTGTTAGTATTGCCTTCACATTTTTGATTAAGCTTTTACTGAATCCTTATCTGTAGTGACAGTTTAATTTTTCAGAAGATAAATTGAAGCGACATATACAGAAACGTAATTTTTCAGTAGCTTCCTGCTAAACATTTCCAGCTTCAGATGGTGTTTAATCAAATCTACACTTTATGAAAAATGTACATCTGCAGTTCTCTTAAGCAATGTTTCCTAATACCTTTAATGTTTATCATTGTACATAGGGAAGATACACATAATCCCTCTGTGTTAGAAAGACCCTTCAATTTAAATTTCTTAAAGAGGAGCAAAGTGTCCCCTAAATCCAGTTCCCTCCCATGAAAGCGTGAGAATTTCTCCCCTGCTTGGGATCTGTGCAAATCATCTGCACTACAAAAGAGCCCCGGCTTCTTCCATTTTAGGAATCTGGGAAGGGTAAATATTTAGAAGTGCTGGCATAACAATAGCCAAAGTAGAAGGAAATTAAAGTTTGGGATCCAGTGCTGAGACACATTTGACTTAAACCTTGGGTGAAACAAATACAAGCATTTTGGTAAATTGTTGAAACATTATAGTTTTCAACTTTTGCATACAGAATCATCAGGTGCTGTTCTATGTAGAATAAAACACCCAGTTTTGAAAATGTCCTTTTTGTTCTTGTTTAGACTTTTTTACTTTTTTTTTGGTCAGACCAGAGTGTGGTGTTGTTCAGTTCCTTTCTGACAGCTTGCAGGAACTAATATTTCACTGAGCAAATACTAGCACTGTTAAGGGAACAAGGCTCTTCATGGAAGACAACTGCTGCTATAAGAACTTCTTGAATATAAATCTCAGGGGATGTAGGTTGAACGAATATATGAAGCAAACTGAAATTAAGACCGTGGCATAGAAATTGATTTCATTATAGGAACTCTGGTGTTTAGGTTGCAAAGTAATTTGCTCCATAAAAGATTTTTTTGTAGAATCTCTTAGAGAGTTTTCAGCATCTGTTGTTTTCAACAGCTGTTCAATATTGAGCAGAAAGATTCATCTGTTCTCTGCATAGCAAGAAAAATGTATTCTTTATCTTGATAAATTCAATTGAGCTTGAGTAACTCTTTGGATATTAAAACCAGTTTTCCTGGTGTGCTTCACTTATCTTTGGGAGATTTTTGGCACCATGTTCAAATACCTAAATGTGTCCAAAGACTGAAGTCTGTTTCTGCCAGGATTTGCTGTGTGACTTATGAGCCTATATAAAGACCATTATAGTAACTTAAGCTGATACTTGGCTTGTGTTTATGCAAGACAACTCCAAATAATCCTTTAACTTAATTTTGAGCAATGCTGTGTTTTTCAGAAAGGGACTGTATAGAATTGGCTGGATAAAGAGAGCTATACTTTTGGAAAGAACTTAACTTTTGAAATTAAATTTACATTTTTTATCCAATTTAAAAGCTAAAACAAAAAAAAAATCTACATTTCATTGTAGAAGGAGATGGAGTTTGATCTCCACAGGTAGGAGACTCTGATTGGGTAGCCTTATCTGATGCCTGAGGGCTCTTAGCTCTCACTCAGCTTGCTTCAGGTTATGGTTCTTCAGAAAAGGCAGGTTTCCAGTTAGGTCTCTTGGAACGTTGTCAAGCTTTACCATCACCGTTGTGTTTTAATAGTTTTTTTTTTTTTTTTAATGTCCCTTCCTATAATTTTGATTTTTACAGTTTCCAGATGGTGGATAATTCAGCACAGCCCCTGATAGAATTTGCTGAATTTAAGATCAACTAATGTCTGAAGGCTAGCAGAAGTTGCTCTGCAAGAGGAGCTAGACTCCTGAAATACAGTATGAAATAATTTTTGGAGATAGTTTAGATCACTCCAAGCATTCAATGCCTCAGTTTCCCTGCAAATTTCTCAGCGTTTTGATTACCTACTTAAATTAATATTTGTTGCCTCTAAGTTTCTTTAGCAGGATGACAAACACTTCATTCAGTATTTAAATGCCTGTCCTTTCTTAGCTTATTCTCACTGAGAGTCCTCTGCAAATTCTGAATTGGAACAATTAAAAGAAATTCTTATTTCAGTGAGGTAGTTTGCTCAACCTAGGCACTGGAGAGTGTGGTCATTTTTTTCGATTCAGGCACCCAGTGCTAAGAGGAAGTGGAATAATATGGTCTTAGTCTCTACCACTAAGATACAGAGACTAGCACAGCACAGAGCATGTTTGCCTTCCTTGTTCAGAATCAGATGTGTCCTATGCAAAAGATGATATTCAGTCTTAGAGTTGATTAATCAAGCTCTTTTTCCAGCCTTTTCCATCATTATCTGTTATGGGTATGTCTAGTTGTTGCATGAGATATATTAGTAATTAAAACAAATACAATGGTACGCAGAAAAAAGAAATTACAAAGGGAACTGAATTTATAGTAAACCAAATTTAGACCAAGAAACCTGCATTCTACTGTAGGTTAGTCTCTTAATTACAAATTATTATCAGTCTGCTTCAGATTCAAGGTCTCTGACATCTGTGGCATTCTGGTAATAGTTCCATAGAACTCATGACCAGGGTCAGTGGGATTCTATGATCTTTGCACAATAGTGTTCCACTGGTGAAATAAAACATAACAGAGCACATTTTAAATCTATTTAAGGGTTGTGAGACTGTAAGAATTCTGTTAAATTCCTGTTCTATACTAATGAACAGGGCTCAGTTGTGACACGTGACCCTCATTTGGTGTAAGATTTACCGTGACCATTTCATGGGGTGTTCCATTTCTTCCCCAGTAATTCAGTTATAGCCCCATTTTACCTGTCAATTCCTTACGAACCAGCAGCATTCAAGGTGTTTATTTTTACACTGTGTAAAAATAGGCATTTCAAAATGGGTTTGGCTGGGATGGAATGGCATTACTTCTGGGAGTTCTTGAAATAACCTCTGACAAAGTAGATCAGAAGTGGGGAAGGGACAGCAGGGATGAAGGTTGTTGTTGCTTGTGGGAGGAGTGGAGAGTTTGGTGTAAGCAAATATGACATCCAGTCCCTCTGTGGTCCCAGCAGCCACACAAACTGGCGTACTGGGGAGCAGAGCTGTGCCCAGTGCTGCTCCTGCCAGTGCCCCAGAGTCCCAGTGCCACTGCAGCAGCACCACACCAGCGTCTCCACATGCCCTGCAAAGCTGGGATATAACTGCTGGGCAGCTGTGTGATAACCCTGAGAAAAGGAAGACTTGGATGTAATGCTAAAATCCAGCTGAAGGATTTCAAGATGAGGTTTCTCACCAAGTAGTGGACTCTTAACTACTCAGCCGTTTATTGGATTGGGATGAAGGGCATCCTTTGTACTCCTAGGAATGCAAAATTTACAGGACCAGAGTGACAGAGAGCACCAGTAAGAGAAACAGGATTTTATAATCTGGTGGTGAGGTCACTTCCTTGGAAGGGGGAAACACAGGCTGGACTTTGAGGACTCTGTATGTACTTTACATGAAACAGTGCACAGAGTTTATGAACTGTCTTGGAAGATTGAGCAGAACTAAGTGTAACCTATAAAGTGATGGATTGAACAATTTCTGTCTAAGGTGCTTCGTCAATAATTGAGTGAAACTTCAAAATGGTGGTAATAACCATAAAATGAAAGTAAGGGTTTTGTGCATATGGTTTCTTCTTTTTCAGATTTTTGATATTGCAAAATTGATTCATTTTGTAACAGAATTTTATGTGGTGAAAACTTTTGTTTAATCCTATTTTAAGCCTCTGTATAATCTTATTTTAAATGTGCTAATCAAGCTACGGTTTGCGTACTTGCCAGAAAAATGATTCTTGATTTGTGTTATAGTTCAAAGAGAAATGAGCATATTTAAAATCAATAGAAATTCTACATCCACATCTGTGGATATAAAATGTTGATGTAATAGTGGTGCATGCCAAAACTCTTGTATTTCTCAGTTTATAACTTCAAAGTGAAGAAATGAAAATGTATTGTACTACAGTGCATTACTAGATTAAGGTATTAAAGGAGGTTCTTTATTATGTTTACCGCTAATTTAGTTGACTTCAAAAACTCAGTTGTTATTAGCTAAATTTACAGTGGCACTTTAAGGTTTCTAGGAAGCTCCAGTGACCTCTGTAAAGAGGTAATTCAGTGAACCTGTCACTAATAATTTCGTTCTGCAGCTAATAGTAATGGGTTTAATCCAGAAATTATGAACTGGGCCCCCCTTCCCTGAGGGAAATATTTCTTTCCACCTTTAAATATAAGGAGGAGTGAGGATAGGAAATTTAACAGAACCTGTTCTTTTGGTTTGGAAATCATGAGGCTTTTGTGAAGTACTGTGCAGAATCCAGTAACGCACAGGAGAGTTTTCCTTGAATTAACCTCCCTCTGAAGGTTTCACTGCTGCCATTTGAATGGAATACAGCTTTATCTGCTGTCACTCACATGTTTACCTGGGAACTGGCTGCTGATGGCTGTGGAGACTTTGGGGTGCTGTGCACAAGAAGCCTGACTGCTCTCAGTCATGCTCTGACTGATATTCTGAAGAGCATTGATGCTCCTGCTCAGTGTTTACAGTAGCCATGCAAGGAGCTCAGTAATGCAGCACTTGTGAGGAAAGCCATACCAGAAAGTGATGTTGTTAAACTGTTGACTTCTTTCTTTCTGAAAGAAGTGCAGTCATTCAACAAGGAACCTGGGAAAATGCCTCTCAGTGCCTTTAGTGGTTGTACCCCACTATGTTTTAGTATTGAATTAGAATGCTAATCACTGATTTGTTTTCCATTTTATTCTAATGAAAGAAAGCCCTGTATGTAGGGAACTGGAATTTCAGTTTGTAAGTGTTTTGAACACAGCCCTTTGTTACTGCTTTGTCATTTTGTGAGAATTCAAAACTAGTTCAGCAATAACTTTTTGTACAGAAAACTCAGAGGTGGAGATTGTGCATCATGCTTAATCCCTGTGATTTGCATTTCTGCCTTTTAGTTAAATTCTGTGTACTGCATGCTTTTTCTTAAGCATTTTTTAAAAGTTTCTCTTTAGTCCTGTAATGCCTATTGCTTTTTCAGTTTGTACTCTAATATACACATTATATGCACGTGTTCTCCTAAGTGAACCTAAATTATCAGTGCCACTGAAAGAAATGCATCTCCCCCATCTGGTTATCCTTGCCTGCTATGGCCACCATCCTTATGCCAGCAAACAAGCTTGTGCAAGTATGTGGGGGGGGTGAATTTAGAAAATTTATTTGGATTAAAACTAATCTCTGAAGAGGAAGTGTGTGGGTGAGCACGATGAGCACATGTTTGCCTGATAGGCACATCCCTGTTAAAATTACCGCCTAGCTCTGAAATTCTTTGTCCTCTGACCCTGGGCCAAGCATTCCAGGTTCCTTTCTCTCCCTTCTTCCCAGCCCCCATCCCCTTGATATGTGTGAGCAGTTTGCTCTCACCCCCGGTTTATAATGTGCCAGTGACCAAGGAGCTCAGGGTCACTCACTGAGCACAAAGTGTTGGTCCTGCCTGGCAGCTCACACTCGGCTGTACTGGAAAGGTGGAAGGAACACTGGCTGGTCTTACAGTCTCTTCTAATGCCTGGCAATAACTCTGTGTGCCTTTGAGTACTGTGCCTAGATCCATGTGATACTTTTTTTTTGTTCATTGTGAGGAAAAACATGGATGTGTCATACAAGTATGAAGAACAAGTCATGCAGAATTCATTGGGATGTTTCCCTCAAGGTTAGATTATTTTTGGCTTTGTTTCTAAAGCAAACGTTTTGGGAAGGATTTTTTTTTGCCGGTAGATTTATACTTAACTTGTTTTGGAAAGGGCATTTGCAAAGATTAGTATCTTCTGACAAATGCAGAAACCTTACCAAGGCTAGTCTTTTTTTTTAATAGTTGGGCTGTGAGTTCTTGCTGGGAAGGTCAGTATCTTTTATGTGCATTGCTCTTTAAAATGATATCTGCTAGTGACTGTTAAATCTGTAGACTAAACAAGGCTGTTCTGTGAAGTAAGATTTAAAATTATAAAAATATTCAGGTTTTAATATCTGAGCACTTGCTATAAAGGTTCAGTGGCTTGGTAGTAAATGGATTTCTCAGGTTCATTAAAATTACCAGTGCCCATGCCCTAGAACAGGTACATGGCACAATTAAGGAGCTGGAAGGGAGGGAATTGGAAAGGGACCACTCTTCCCTTGGAGCCATGGAATGGCTGTGCAGCTGCTGCTGCCTGGGGCTGCCGGGAGGAGTCTTCCACAGCTGCTTTTTCCTTGTCTCCATGTCTGACATGGAAGTGCTTTGCTGGTGTTAACTTTGTACAGCTGTGGCACTGCTGGCATATACCCAGGCACTCCTCTTTGCCAGGATATTAAAAGAAAACCAGCTACACAGTTGTAGTGTCTAATGACCAACACTGACTAGTGTTCTCTCAGTTCCACAGCCTAGCTTCCTTTACAGGCTGGTATCAGTCTTGCTGCTTCAGAGTCCTGATCTTCAAATCCTGGGTATGGAAACATACTGTACTCCTAAATACATTTCAGCAGCTCCTCCTCTTTAGATTCCTTAATTCTTGTGTGAAGACAGTTTATCTGATACTGGAGTTCATGTAACCCGTAGAGAACCAAATCCTATTCTAATGAATCTCCTAGAAACTGAGCATGTGTAACCTGTATAGTAATTGGATAAAATGGTAAAATCAGTATTGCCCAACTGAATTTCTACGTACATCACAAGTTGTATAAAGTAGTCTAATCAAAATCTGCTCTTCAGTTCCATCTTTAAGTTGATGTCCAGCTGTATTTATTGAATGTAAATCTCAAGAGGTACCCTTAAGCTTGAAAAATACTCAAGTACCTCACCTTAGACATTTTGGTCAATACTGGATCATCTTCTGCATAAAAATCTGGTTTGTTAAATGGACCTCATGCCAAGAAGCAATTTATCTGGGTTTGTATTACAACTGTAATGCAATCTTTGTGTACCTTCTACTTTCCTAAAGCATTTCTTGATTGGAGCATTGATCAGGAAGGTGCAATTGCAGTTTTGTACTGATAACACAAGTCTTGTACTGTACAGTCAGAACTGTGTGACTTCAGGGAACCTGTGCGCAGTAGAGAATGCCAGATCAGTTTTTTGGGAAGATGCGCCTCACTACCCCTGGGCATAATGCAAAAGGACTACAGATAGAATAAAAAAAAAATCCATAGGGGAATATTATGTAAGGTGTTTCGTGGTTTAGACTTGTCTCAAGGTTTCCCCCATAGAGTAGCTGGTGAAATGGAAGCATATCAAACCTGGTGAACAGTTTTGGAAATTTTGTGACTTGCATATGATCGGCAGTCGCTGTATTTTTGTGTAAGTAGTGTGAAATCAGAGGCTCCTATAGAAATGTGACATCTCCTTCTAAAGCCACAGAGGTTAGGGCTCTGAACGGTCTGGTTCTTGATTTATCTGAATGTAGGAGGAATTCCCAGGCTCACATCTGTTTGCTGAGGGACAGCCAGAAAAGATTGACTTCGCATTGCAGGGGCTGTGTTTGGGTAAGCCTGTGGCAGGCAAGCAGCCTGGTGAGCAAACATTGAGGTTGTGCTCAAATACCATTTTCTCTTGCCTTGTCTGTCAGGCCTTCGTTAGTGTGTCAGTAAAGCTCACTTCAAATAAAAGGTCCTCTGTGGGCTCTAGCAATGCTTGTTTACTCCAAACACTTAGATCTCTTTTTTTTTTTTTTTTTTTTTTCTGGGGGGGAAAAAAAATAGCTCTGGTGCTTATTCCACTTTCCTAATGAAGAAAGGTTAAGGTGTGATGTTGGTTGAGCATGAAAGGAGGGGGAGCTCTTTCATGTATTGTTTGAAGGTTTAGGCAGTTAATTTTGAAAATCTTAAAAAAAAATGGACAAAAAAGGAGCTGGTAGGGATTTCCTCTCCTGTTAGTTTTACTAAGCCAAAGGAGCTATGCTAGGCTGAAGGCTGAATGTGCAATAGGTAGAAACAATATTTCAGAATTGCCATTGTTACCTAGTTTACTCTTAAATGAGTAGCAAGGACCTTCTACTTAGCTCTGTAAGTAAATGAACAGCAAAGTGAATACTCTTCTGATATCTGCAACATGAAAGTTTATTTTGCACACAGCTGTTAATATTGCATAAGCATTGTATGGCAATACTTATGCAATTGCAGTAAATAATACGGATGTTATATTTTTAGTTTCCCTAAATTAAGTTTGAAACAGTTGTCCCTGTCTTAAAAATAATTGATAATCTTTTGAAAGAGTCCCACACATTGCAAGACTGCTGTTTCCTGAACTAAGAATATGAATATGAAAAGTGACTTTTCCTTTACTTCCCTAACTGAAATGGAAATAGTGGCATTTGTGGTTTCTGGACTTTGTCTATATGAGTGTCTCCAAATGATGGGAGAAATGCAGCTCTTTGTTACTTCTTTGATTACAGACAAGTTCATGTGGTGGTTATTAAAACAGAATTAGTAAAATACATTTCTCCTGTTGTGAAAAAAAAAATTTACACTGCAATAGTTGCTTTCACTGCCGTCAGGCTGGTGGTTGTAATTTAAGTGCTGGTGTTGTACAAGTGGTAGAATTACTGCTTTTTATGTCACTTGTTTATTTTATGTTCAGATAAAGCATTCTGTTAGTTTTTCCCCCTGGTCAGTCTGGACTATTTTACAAGTGACATTATACATGTGTGCACTTACATAAGATACACTTAAGTTTAGTTACTTCATAGTGGAAAAGGTACACCTGTGAGAAAGGAATGTGAATGAGAAAATATAACTGTGTGTAAACATGTTTATGCAGCTGCATTTTAATGTAACTTATTATTGGAGCACTACGTTTAGCGAATGAAACTTTTACAGCTGAAGACAAGCTATTAAAAATTCCTTCAAAACATTGTAAACTGTAGATAAATCAGAAGTATAGATATTCAATTCTGCTTCCAGATTTATTTGGTTTTTTAACAAGTTTTCTTTCTTACTAGTATCTGAAAACTATTTGAGATGTTAATAAAACTGTCTTATAAACTTTCCATATTAAAGCTTTTTTGCAGAGTTTTAAATCTAATGTTTTCTGGTTTTCGTGATTAATACACAACTTTCAGTTTTATTTTAGCAATGTAAATAATTTCATCCATTGTGGGGAATTTTAAAGCTTAATAGCTTTTCAAGGCTTTTGTGTAACTTTTTGAGTTACTGTGGAGCCTCGGATATGCATTTCAATTCAGAGTACATGTGGTTTGGAAACACGGAAAATAAAAGGTTTATGTCTGTTACATCTCCACCAAAAAAAGTCATTAAATTTATATTAGTGTTTCTGTTCTGTAACTAGATAAGACAGTCTTACATGTCATAAAACTCAGCCTTCACATTTAAAATCTCAGGATCTCAATTTAAAAAGTTAGGGAAATGCTGCTAGTGACTAGTTTCAGTTGGGGGAAGAGGCAAGGCTGTAAAATGTCATTATCATACTTTTGAGAGCTTTTAAAAAAAATCAATAAAGGACAAAAAATCAATAAAGGAAATAGTTTAGAATCAGGCTGTATTTGTTTGCAAATTCATACTGAAGTAACTTTTTCATTACACTAGGGACTGAGAGGACATTGTTCTAGGCACTTCATGGACAATAGAAGACCCTCTTTGCCCCCAGAAACTTATTTCTGTGCTTTGACTTTCAGTGTTATTTAAGCTGATGTGGCCTTAAATGTCCAGTTTCCAGCATATTAAAAAGATTGTGTTGATATCTAGTTTATTGAATGTAGTGTGTGGAGTTTAGATTTTCCAAATCCAAGCCAGATGTCCTTTGCATGTCTTAAACCCAAACAACCAAAACAAACAAACAAAGCCCAAAAAACAACCACGATGGATAGAGTATGAGCAGTGAGCATGTGTTAACTTTCCCCCTGTCACTAGTGCTGGAGAAAGACTGCTTTGTAAGGTTTAAAGATTTCTCAGCCTGTAAACTCACTCAGTTCTCAGCCTTTCTCCAGGTTATCAATTATGAAAGATTTTGTGATAAAGTCTGCATGAGTGGAAGCTGGAGAAGGACAGTCAATTTACTTCATGTCCTCTATTGATCAGACAAGATTTCATCTTTGTGGAGGCAGCAGTCTGTAAGTGGAGGACTCTACTTAAGGCTTCTGCCATAAGTATATGATGATACTGAATCAGTTTTGCTTATAGTACAGCCTCTATTTATAAAGTCTGTTTTCTACACTTCAAGGGGAAGAAAAAAGTGTATAGAAGAATACCAGTGTAAGAGGATGCAGATTTTAATACCTTGAATTTTAGTCACTTCCTTTTTTTCATCCTATATCTCAAATAAATAAACCTACAGATTGAAGTGCCAGATTTTCATAGCTGGCTGCTTTTGTTTTTATATTTTGCAATATTTTCTTTCATCTCTGGATGGGCAACAGAGGTTGTAAATTAACTCCAGTGTTCAGAGGCTTCCAAATGCCAGTTTTGAGGGTTTCTAAGTTCATTTCCTTACAGACACAACCATTCTCTTTTCAGGTTCAGTTTATGCTTAGGAGCAGACAGCTCACATTTGCATGGCTGCAGTCTCAGGTAAGTCACTTGGTGTCTTTGCCTCCTATTTCTGGACACCAGAACAGCTGGGAACACTGTGTAGGCTCTTGGATCTGTGCAGGTTGTCAGGAGTGAGGATCAGTGGCAATCTAGACCTTGTAATCTCTGATGGATCAAGCTGACTCAGCCCAGTTAACCACCTCAGTGTGGTGCTGACATGTCCCATGTGCTGCTAGAAGCTGCAAGTTCCTGGTCTGTGCCCTGTGTGCCTCTGAATAATTGCAGTGGGTGCTGCTACCTTAGTATTACCTCAAGTATTGCACAAAGGTATACTTCAGTATGGAAAGTAGTAAATGAATGGTGGGTGCCTACCATATTTTTCCTGCTACATTGTTTATTTTAAAAGACATTTGGTAAATTGCCTACTCCGAGTACCGTGCTATGGCATCCAGAAGGCAAGAGACTTTTGCATCCAAGAAAAAAAAACACCAGCCAGGAAATTCTGTAGGTGGATAGGAATTGTAATAAAAATTCAATGTAGCTGTAATAAAATATGTGCAGAATATATGTGCCACGTGCAGAACTCATTTTGTCATTTTAACCTCTAATTGGCTCTTCTATTCCGTATTCCCTTATTCTCTCCAGTTCATTAGCAATTCATCAGAATTTCTGCAGCACCTCTTGTGCCTTCTGTCTGGCTTTCAAGGATTTTGGAAGCCTCTGCACTTTTTTCCTGAGCACTTGCTTAGTCCTTCACCACCCATTCATCTCCCAGAACACCCAGGACTTCACCAGTTCTCTTATTAACGTTCAGTTCTCAAAGCCTTTCAGCTTCTTCTGGCTCTCTCTTTGGAAGAGTGACACTGTGACAAGAAGAACCTGTGACTAATGTCATCTTAAGCTCAGAGGGGCAGATGAAGGCATCTAGCCAGGAAAACATACAAGGTGTATCTGTACCTCCTGTGGAAGGGTGGCAGCTTGGTCACGGCTCTCGCTCATGGGCAGCCAGAGGGCAGAGAAGTGCCCGGCACTCAATGGCATTGCTCAGTGTCTTCAGTTGAGGAGAGGCTGTCAAAGGGTCATGGCTGCATATTGCAGCTCTGTGCATCTTGTTTGAAGAGAGAGAATGGTCAGACTTCATGCTTTACAACACTCTGTCAGTCCTACTTTGTACATATAAGCTGCAGGTTTTTAGGCTCACTTTCTTACACAGACATGTACGCTTATTTGAGTCTCTGCCACGGTTATCTTCATAACCTTTTCCCGAGTATTGTGTACAGAAATCTGGGAACTGTATTAGTCTTTTTACTCCTACTTGATTTTGTTTGTGAAGTATGCTATGAAAAATGTTATTCTAAAATCTCAATTAAAAGAACGCCACGACTTATGATAGAAAAATAGAGAAAGCATCTCTTATGATAGCTAAGTTAAAGAATTTTTCTTTGACAGAACAATCGAAGTACTTGCAAAATGTATTGGTAGATCCATAGGTAGATAGAACTTTCTGATATATGGAGGATCATTTTGAATTAAACCAAGGCTGAATTAGTAGTGCAGATGTCCTCCAGATTCCCTGCATAGGTGCATTTCCAGGCAGTGACTAGGGCAGAGTGTTACTCATTTATCCTCTTCAGGCTTCCACGGATCCAATCTGACCTTCCTGGTCTGCCTGGAATTACTCTAAGCTCTTCCATCCTTTTTCACCTTCCCCTGGTTTTCCTTGACCTGCATGGCATATGCTGTAGGGCTCAGTTGTATTTTTTAATCACTTGCAAACAAAGAAGTCAGCATTTGTCTGCTGTTGCTGGAGATGAGTGGTGGGATAAGTAGCAACATGAGAAGTGATGCAGAAGGGGATGTTACAGGGTGGATGATGGGAATGTCCAAACCAGGAACATGCTGGGGGAACCCTGGGCAACCAAGGCTCTGCAGAGCCTAAGTGTAGTGTAGGGAAAAGGTTTCTCAGCACTTAATGTTGAGTTTGGTTTTCAGATACTGTAATGGCGGTAATCTACCACAAGGCTGTAATTCAAATATATGATACGCTATTTAAATCCCATTTGGACAAATACTTTTATTAAGCATATCTCTGAACATGCATTATACATTTGTTTTACTGTCATCCTTGGAAACAAAGTATCTGCATTAAATTTATGTGCTAAGAAACTAACACTATTTTTCTGCAGTACATATAATCTTAGAGTTTTAATAGGCTGTAATCCCTTAGATTTTTATAGTCCTTTTTCTCCTAGATATAAAAGCAGTGAGCAAATATTATGTGCCTCTTGTCACTTCTTTGAAGTGATTAGCAAATACAACGGACACAGTGAACTGATACACAGTAATATTTGCACATTTCAGAAATACTTGTATTAGTAAAGATGTTTTACAAAAATTCGTTTGGAAAAGTAACCTTGAGATTATTCTTCTGGTGCTTCCAGGCTATATTATGTGTTTCAGATATTCAGAAAGTGAATACTGTATTGCAGTCCTACTTTCATTTTGAATTATGGTTAAAAGTTAGCTGCTTTGTAGTAGTGCTGTTTTGCTCAATAAATACATTTGAACAAAATACATTTCTTACATAAAATCTGTCCTAGATCATTAACACTGAATGGTTCTGCCTTGGATGGAAAGCAAGTTTTCCGTTAGAGAATCCATTAATGTTAGAAAAATGATGTTCTAGATAAAATGCTGATGGTGTGGGGGAGGTGGAAATGGCAGCTGATGCCAGTGAAATTTCGCAGTTGAAGCTCAGTGAGAAAGTCAAGGAAGACAGGTTAAAAAAAAAAAAAAAAAGTTTCCCTTAGAAGCAGGGAAGCAGCACATTTTCTCACCATCTGTTAAAGACCAGATCCAATTAGCAGGAAGAGCTGCCTTGTGTAAAAACTTGTATCACAATTGGAATGCCTAATTTTAAGGTCACACTAAGGGAAATTGAACCTCAGTGTTTCCTTTGGTTAAATCTTTTGCTTTACAAAGAGTAAAGGTGTTTATAGATGAGAAATTCCTTTTGCTCTAACCAGTTTAACTTGACCCTGAAATCATAGCTCTTGTACTTCAGTAGAGAGTAAGGAGAGCAGTCAGATGCCTATGAACTGTGATCTACTATGGATTTACAGGGATTGATTCACAACATCTGCGCCAGGAAGATGCCAGTTCTGAGGCTTATATCTGAGATACCCAGAGTTGAGGAAAAACCAGAAGTCAGCTCCCAAAACACAAGGCTTGTGAGCACATGGGCTGTAGTAGTCAGAACATGATATCCTGGTATACCACAGACTGAGATCCGTTTATGGCACTTCCTCTCGTAGGGTTTTCAGCTCCTCATAGAACAGCTCTGCTAAGTGAGCGAGTACCATGTTACCCACATCAGTGCCTGGAATTGAGGGTTTAAACATCTCCAGACTTGGGTAATCTCTATTGTTTCATTTTGAGCTGTGAACCGTGAAATTATCAGGTTTTTTGCTTTAGTAGTCTAATGATTACGTTTGTATTTATAAAGTCTTATAAAAATTGTTATCTGAGACGTATGTGGAGATGAACTGCCATGTCTCCAGTACTCCTGTGTGGAAGAAGCTTTTTAAGGTACAAATATCGTGAAGTCTGGTGGGGTAAAAGCCCTTAAATCCCAGTAGGTATTTTGTTGCTGGAGACCTTTTGGAAATTTGTAGCCACACACCAATATTTTCTAAGAAATACCTGACAACCAAAGGATGAAGTAAGAGCTTGGTGCCGGGGGACAAGCCCTGGCCAGGAGCTAATGAGGGCTGAAGTGGGTTAGAAAAGCACTCCAAATGAGCCCCGGGGCTGTTTTCAGTGTCCCGCCTTCCTGGGCTCTTTCCCTTTCCAGCAGCCGGTGCCAAGGTGCTGCCACTCGCGCTCTGCACGTGGAGAGGCTGGCGTGGAAAGGTGAAGCTGCAGCGCTCGGCCCCGGCCCGACCCCGGTCCGAGGGGGCTGGGAGCGAGGGCGGGAGCGGCCCGGGGCTCCCGCGGCACAGCAGGAGCAGGGAGGAGCCGCCGGGCGCTGCCGGAGCCCGGACCTGCCGAGGGGAGGGAGGGGCGGCCCCGGCTCCCGGCGCTCCCCGCTCGGGGCCAGGGCTGGGGCGAGCGGAGCGGCGGCTCCGGCTGCGGGGAGAGCGAGCGCGGAGCCGGGAGATTGCGGGATCCACACCGGGAGACGGGGATCGACACCGGGCTGCCGCCTCCCTCCTGCCCGTCTGCCCCGACTGCAGCTGGTGAGTGGCGAGAGCTGCGTCCCCTGGGGTCTCTCCGGACCTGGCCGTGCCTTCAGAAAGCGCGGGGATGGAGGTTTAACTCGGTGCGTTTATTTACACTGCAGTGCTACTTTGTAATGCAAGTGGGCTCCTGGGATTGTGAGAGACTTTTCAGCTGGGTAGAAATGCCGGAGAGTTTAGCCCAGGACCCTGTGAGAAAGCAAACCCCCTCCCGGCTCGGGCTGCGGCTCTTTGGGCAGATGCGCTGTGATAAAAGTGCTGTAGGGTTTATCATTGGACCTTCAGAGCACAGTTTAGCAAATGGGAGACTTTAAACCCACTCACGCTTGGGAAATGAAGGGGGGGAAAAAAACCCCAACAACTCCCATGTTTAGCTTTCGAAGACAATTATTGCCGGACTGATAGTGTAAAAGTGCTTTGCTGTGTTTTCTGTAGCCAGATGCAAAGAATGCTCTCTGTTTATCAAATAGGTGTGACTGCCAGGGTGTACCTGCCTGATGTGCCCTGACCTTCTCACTGAGTCATTGCCTTCTTTAATGTACTGTAGGGGGACATTACATTCGTGCTTCTATTAAAATAGGAAGAAAAGTGCTAATATTAGTAACAATTTTTGTTACTATGTTGCTGTGTTCAAACATAGCCTTTAAATTTGGACAGAAAACAAAAAGTCTGGTTCTAAGCAGATGGTGGAGAGGTTTCTTAACCTCTTATGTTAATATAGCCAGGGTGATGGTGGGTATAGCTGGGGCCATCCCTTAAAGAGTGTTGCTTTTGTGTCCCCTTGCAGCTGTAATAATTTCAATGTTAATCCCACAGCATGGTGAAGTAAAAACCTGTGGAACTTCCAATGCAAGCAACTCTTCTAACAGCCATAAAGAGACATAGTTTGGTTTCTCCCCACTCTGCTTAAGCAGGATTAGAGCTATTTTGGATCAGAATATTTGCAATTACAAAACCTTTAAAGTCTTTCATATGGTAATGGAAAGCCAGGAAGTCGTGTAAATAAGATTTAGTGTGATGACAGTGTGGCAGTTGTAAGCAATGTTTAGGGGGTTTTTAACTGCTTTCTGTGCTCTTAAGCCGTGCTGAGGTATACACCTGCTTTCCAGAACTATGCGCATTCTTTCTTGAAGTAGTGTGGTTCCACTACTTTCTGCTTGTAGCTGTATCTCATTCCAAAACTCAGAGTATTTGAAGCTTTTTCATTTCAGACTTTAATGCATTTTTTCCATTTTCCCTACATAGATATGCTTTTTTTCTTTCTCTCTCTCTCTCTTTTGTGTGTGTTTTTTTTTTTAATCAAAACTTTAGAATTATACAAAACTTCTGGAAGAGAATTCAGTGCTCCTTGTTGCTTCTGTCTATAATCTAATTACATCTATTGTAATTTTTTACTTTGAAAAGACTTTGTAGTTAAAGCGCTGCCATCGATTTCTGTAGTCGAAACCCTCCGAATGATTTCTGGAAACGGTCTGCTGTTGTCTTGCTCCCTGTGCCAAGAGAAGTAACTTTAGCTTAAAAGCAAAGCAAAATCTGTTTGTGAGGGTCTGAAGAATCCTGGTTTTCCCAATCTTTTCAGTCTTTCCCAGCTCCCTCACCCCATAGCTGTCACTGGTGGGTCCGTTCTTGTGCCAGCTTGGCAACGCTGCTTGCCAGTGCCCAGCTGTACGTGAGCTGTGCTGCCGGCTGGCATGGTGACATCTGGAAACTCCCTGTCACAGGAATTGCGGTTCCCCAGCCAGCCTGCGACACAGGAAATGAACTCATGGAGTCTCAGGTTCAGGACAGGACAGCTTCACAGCCTCGCAGGCTGTGGAGAGGGATGGCAGGGACAGCTGGCTCTCGCAACACTTGGAGGAGGGGAAATTACCCCTCTACAAACCTCTTCTGCTTCATAGTGGTCTGCTAACTGCTGCCTGATGGATCAAGGAGTTAGATTGTGGAAAATCTGCTTTTTAGTAGGGTGACATTAGCTGAGAAAACGGGTATTTATAGACTGTGCACAAAACAAACTGACCATAATGGCATTTCTCAAAAATAGCAGCTGCGTAGTACCAATTCTCAAAGTGAAATGGCTGCATTAATAAATATATCTGGTCAACTTGCTCATTGATGAAATAAGAAATTGAGACTTCCTGAAGCTAAAATGCATACATTTAATATACTTGAAATAACTGGAGGGGGAAAAAGGAAAGCACAGGGATGGCTTATTCTGAGAAGCGCCTGTATTTTGTACAGAGAGAGCTTTTCAGGGAAGAAGTAGGGGTTAAACAGCTGGAAAAGCAAGAATCGAGGTATTGAGAGAAACCAAGCACCACATATGATAGCATTGGAGTAAGAGCTGGAGAATTTGAAAAATGTCTAGCTAAGAGCCAAAACGGAGATCAACAACCATAAAACATAAAAAAGCAGTTTGACTCGCTAAAGACCATTGCAGTGATAGATAAGTAGACATCTCCCATGAAAGCCAGTATCAAACACCAGGCACCACTTGTTACTTCTCTGAGCACTGAGAAAAAGCAAAGATACAAAGAATTCTGGTAATGTGAAGGAGGAGCACACCCTCCTTCAGAGTGGCTGAGCACTGGCTGGCACTGCAGACGAAGCCTGGTGAGGATTTAACTGAGTTTACAGACTATAAGACTATTGGCCATGCTGGAAAACTTCAGCGTCTTACAGGACTGCAAGGCCATTATGGTATTTCATCTGGAAGGAGCCTTACCAGGTAGTGCTGGGATTGTTAAATGTTGCTTATTTTAGAAATGCACTGCTTCTAGAATCCAGCTGGTTTAGATGAATTTTAAGATGAAAAGACATTTTTGTTACTTCAGACGTCATGTTCATCTCAGGGCTGTGACGCTTTGTAGCTGACAGGTCTGCAAAGTTCATAAAGCCTGGGCTGGTTCAGCTGGCTGGGTGGTGCAATGCTGACTACAGCTGAAAAGCTTTAGATAACTTTGAAATGAAATTTAAATTTTGTCCTGCCTTAAATGAAAAATCTGAAGTCTTACAACAGTTTAGTTTTGGTTTTGTGCAAGTTACAGATTTTGGTTTTTTTTTTTTTTTTTTTCTTATATGGTTAAAACAACCCTCAACACTTGGCTGTTCTCTTTTGTCTTCTAAAAATCTATAAATTATCTGTACTAATGTATTAGGTTATACTAAATTTCCACTACGTCATTCCGTCTTGGATTTGCACTTCTATCATTCCCAATTGCAGCAGGCATTATGAGTCCAGATGGGATTTGTTGAACCAATGTTTTTTTAAGTCTGGTTGGGGTTCTTTTGGTTCTTGTTTTTTTTTTTTTTTTTTTTTTTTTTTTTTTTTTTTTTTTTTTTTTTTTCTTTTTTTTTTCTTTTTAAGGAACTTAAGGAAAAATTCTTTCAGTTGCAGCCAAAGGAACAGGTGAATTTAATCCAAGTTTTAAAAGAACATGCTAGTTGGGGAGCACCAAATCCCACATAGTTTGTGTGGTTCAGCATTACTTTATTTCCTGAAGGGCTTGCAATGCAGATGGCAGCTGTCTGCTGGGTGAGCTGTGCTCACTGTTAGCTCCACAGATAATAGATGGATTACTCCATAAAAGTGTCATGAAGGAACATCACCACTGCAGACCATGGTACATTCCAGATATGATACTCTTCCAAGAGCTGTTTTGAAGTGCTTGGCCAAAGTGCTTTGTGAGCAGTTACTGCTATCAAGAGTGCAGTAATAAAGACAAATCTGGTTTTCTTCCCTCGGTAGTCCAGCTGGCACAGTTTTGAAAGAGACAATCACGTTTAAAATACCTTGTGTCCAGCTAGAGATGTGGGATGTATTAAACGTGTAGATTAACACTTTTTCTAATTGTATTTAATCTTCTGTTAAGTAGGGCTGCCTGCATTAGAACTTGTATTTCCTACAACCTCATTATTCAGAATACCTGTCCACTGCTTCAAAGCTTTCAGGTGTAAATTTCCATAAGTCTCAAAACCCCACTCTACTGGAGAATTCCAGATCCTAAAGCAGTCTGAGGAGTGCAGCAAAAATAAACTTAAGCATTGAAAGAATTCAGAATTCTCAAAGACTGTATTTTCAAAGATTCTTGCTTTTAGATTTTTTTTTGATGATTGGCATGTTATTAGATTTCCTATGCCCATGTCATATTAAAAATCTTACTATGCTTTTATTTGTCACATCTTAATTGGCTAATTTATTCATCTCTAAAGAGAAGATTCTCAGTTAACTATTTCATTGGGACATTGTAAGTCCCCAGTCACTGCAATTATGGCAGAGGAGCAAAATGCAGTGGGGAGTTAAGAATATAATCTAAGAATATGTTTTGGTGTGACAGCTGCAGGTGAAGTTTTGCTGTCAGTGGATTTACAGTCACTTCTGTAGAGAGGGACAAAAATGAAGTACCATAGTATAGAATTTTTAGTCCCCTCAAACATGAGTGAAACAAAACTCAGGTGACATTAGTCCAGTCAAATTTAATGACTCAAAATAGAAAAGTTACCAAACCAAATGAAAACGTACAGCCCAGCTCATGTTCTAGAGAATTGGTTTGAGTCTCAGTTCTTCTTAGCTGTGACTGAATAAAATATTTAATCAGATGGCTACTTTAGCATGCAAAGTTGTCTTGCTTTAATGTGTCATTGAAAGAACTTCAAGGCAAGCAGGTGCTTCCATTGCCTCTAAAAGACTCCATAAAAATGGACAGAACTCAGGAGTTCCTTGAGGCTTGGTAAAAAACGAGAGAATTAGCTCTATCTGTTAAAATTTTAATGCTTGAATGGTTCATGAATTGCTTGTTCAACAGGAGAACAAAGGCAGAATTATATGTTGTGGTACTGATGATCTTTACTTCAAATTTAGTAGTTCTAAAACGGTTCTGAACAAAAGGTACACAGGTAGATATTATATCTGTGGAAAGCAAAGCGTTTATCATTGATGATATTAACTGGAGGCTGCCGAGCTGTCTGGACAGAAGTTACAAGTCCAAGTCGGTGTTCTCAAGGGGCACAGAGGCACTGAAGGGCTGAGCCCATGTGTCTGTGCTGGGATTGCCCAGCTGCTGCGGGCACGAGTTTGGGTATCTGTGTTTGGCATCTGTGTGCCTGGCACAGATGTGTGGTTTTCTTCATGGAGTGATTGAAAACAGCTACTAAAAATTAATGCTGCAAGTGTGCTGGGCTTAAAGCAAAAGGATGTTTGTCTGTCTTCCTGAAATATCAGATATTTGCAGTTTTCTCTGTCCTTTCTGTTCAGTTATTACAGTAGACAGTAATTTTGATCAGTGTATAGCAGTTTCAAGTGACAATATGGGTGAGCGCAACTAACTTAGAAACAAATGGAGCAGCATCATCGTGCAGCCTAGCTCTTATGTGAGTGAATGTAAAAATAAGCAGCCATGAATTCCTAAAATGTTGCCAGACACCTGGAGAGGAGCTTTCTCTGCCTCAGTGTCCATCTCTAACTGTGTCCCCTGAGGTTTGACGTTGCCTGCAGTGTGAGAGAAAACCAGACTGCCGAAACACAGTGGAATTTCTCATAACTAATATGTCTCTTCAGACCAAAGTGAAGTTTAGCCTGCCCTGTGAATTTGCTCTCTGTGCTCAGCAGAAAGTCCTCCTTGGGCTTGACTTGCCTGGGCCAGGGGAGGGGGTACCCGGCAGGAATGTGTGGAATTGAAGGCTGGAAAAATCTGCTTGTCAAGCAGCATATTCTCCTGTTCTGAGCAGTTATCTAAATGAAAGTGATTTCCCAGGGCATCTGCCTCTGCACATGATCTAGAACAAATAGCGGAGGATTAATTTTCGTTTCAGAAGTGGAGGATTTAGCTCTGTCTCAGGGAGATGCTACGCGGGGGGCTGCCAGGGGGAGCATTCCAGTCGGCAAAGCACTTTCTGCTCAGAATTAGCATTCAGGCAGTAAAATAGCTCAGCTGGCTGGGCAGGCTTAGCTCTCTGAGCGCCCTGCAAAGGTATCAAGGAAGAAAATGAGTTAGAAACTTCCTTGCTTGTCTGCCTTAATCTGTGTATGTTGTGTCTCTCAGCAAAGTTCAGTGTCTGTAATGCAAGCCTTGCAATCTAGACTTGGAATGCTGTTAATTAAACTTGGTGTTAAAAAGTCAAAGCAGTTGTAATTAAGTGATTCTGTTTTTTCAGCAAGTGTTGATTTATTCTTCTAAGTAGTACATAATTAGTGTTTTAAATTGGGTAGCAAACTCTTGTCTGAGTGTGGTGTTTGACCTTTCATGTTCTTTATCAAAATAATGATCTTCAACTTAACTTACTTCTTATCTTACTAAAATAAACCTATAGTTAAGATGGGAAAAATTTGCTGTTCTGAGCACCTTACACAAGTTTTGATCTTGAGCTGTGGTCACTTCTACAATGTTAATAGTTCTCATTTACCTACGTAATGCTTGAAAAACCTTAGGAGAAAATATTTTAATATCCTTTATTCACAGCACGGTACATTTTATACTGCCATTGGAATGCGTGTCACTGAGAAGCAAGAGCTTCTCAATCAGCAGTAATTCAATTCTGGGATTATTCTTTGTCAACATGGGAAAAATGTGGTTGTAAATAACAATTATTATTTATATATTAGTATTCATAGCAGTATTAGTATTTTTAGTATTCATAAGTTTACTTTGAGCTTCTGCTAAAGACCTAGTCTACTCTTCAGAAAATTGGATATGTTTGCTGAAATGGCTTGATTTATTCAAATAAGGCATTTCAAAATTTCTTTATAAACATGAATATGACTCATTTTTAATAGAAATTGGACAGGTTACTGAAACCAGCACATTATTGGCTATTAAATAATCTTTATTGTGTGGGCTTGTCTCCTGCAGATTTTCAAAGCACACAGGTAAATTGCAGTGAAAGTTGTGGAGGATGAACCATTCATACCAAAATCTGTTTTTATAAATAGTGGCTATAGTTTAGTTTTGTGCGCGATGATCTTGTTCTTTGCACATCAGCCATTACTTGTTAGCTGTGACAGAGACACTGTCAAATCTCTATTCATTTGAGTTACAGTTTGGTTTAATGACTGAAAATTGACATAACTTCACTCTTAACATTTTGTTGAACAAATTTAAGTACTTTAAAACATACATGGCAGTGTGGGTGACTCTTTCATGATTCCCTATGTTGTGAAAGGTGAAGCTCAGAGCAGTTTTACTCATGTTTAATCCGAAGTTATTTTTGAGCATCTGAAAACACTTCAACTCTCTAAACTGTGCTTTATTTGTTTCTTCAGGGACATCACGTGCCCACTGAGAACTTGGAGCATGGCTATGAGCAGCGCCAGTGACTCTGTGGTCCTGAGCAATGGCAGCATCTTGTCAAATGCTGCTGGCCCAGGGGTTGTTGCAGTGAATGACGGAGACATCACAGTCCAGCAACTCCCGTCCAAGGAAACACCAAAAACAAAACCAAGTCCAAATGGCTGCCTGCAACTAAATGGTACAATCAAACCATCCTTTCTGCCTTTAGACAACCAAAGAACTCAGCAGATGTTGTCGCAATGCTGCCACCCTTGTCCATACCATCATTCTTTAAGTAGCCATAATAGCAAGCAAGAATGTCATTCAGTGGTTGGCAGCTCAGCACCATCTCCTATGACCTCGTGCTGCATGCAGCCTCACACTGAGTACTCAGCCTCTATTTGCCAAAAACACACCCCTGTCTATCAGCCTGCCTGCTGTCTTCAGCCCTCCCCATCCTTCTGCCTTCACCATCAGTGGCCTGACCATTTCCAGCATCAGCCTGTGCAGCAACACATAGCCAGGATAAGGTAAGCAATGTTGCATTATTTCTTGGTTCTCAGGATGGGTAATCTTTCCCAGAACTGTTTTGTTTTCTTACAAAAGTAGAAGATCTGAAAGGAAGGTGAACCAAATTTCTTTCCCAGTGATTTTACAGATAAATTTTCAATGCATTACCAAGTTGTTATTTCCAGAAGAAACCAAGTCAGGAGATCTGTTTTGCTGGGCTCCATGAATAGTCCTGAAGTGAATTAGTTCTTTCTTGGGACAAAAAAAAAGGCCGTTTTGTTGGTTTTTTTTTTTTTTCCTTAGGGATGGTTTGGAAGCTCATTGCCTCTTTTAGAAGACACAGGGTACACCTCTGTTGTGTACAACAAACCAGTATAGAGATAGCTAAGAATACACTGAAAGATCTGGTATGTCTGCATAGTCCAATCAAAACACAATCAAAAAACAATCAAAATATTTCCGTAAAAAGAGGCACTGAAAAATACTTTCAGCAATTCTATTCTCAAATGTACAGGGTGTTTTTTCCTTGTCAGGCCAGCTGGTTCAGTGGGTTACCTGTATGTCTTTTCAGTGTAGATTCTATTAAACTTCAAAATTGCGCTCAGATTGAGAAATTTGGGATTCCATGTTCCTTGTTTTAGTCCCTTCTGTTCTCCATTCCATAAGAACCTGCCTCTTTGTATTTGTAGCTTTGGAGTTCCAGAGCCTCAGGAAGCAACAAACACAAGAAGTATCTTCTACAGCCTCCTGGTCTTGGGTAAAGTCAGTCTAAGAGGCAATTTCTTAAAACCAAATTTCCCATTGAGGGAAGAAGCTTTTAAGCAAGGTTATTATTTTCTCTGAGTTGCAGCTGGACTAAAAGGAGTGAATTTTCATGGGAGCATTAAAAACAACCCTTCTCCCTGTTCTCCAGCATCTGCAACCTTATTCAAGAACTTGGAGCTATAAGTGTCTCTCAGTCCGTTACAGTGATTTTGTCTTCATGAAATATATGAACTAATTTTAAACTCCTAAAACTATGAGACTGGGAAAGACATGTAATGTGGAAAAACTCAAAATGAATAAAGCTTTTTTATCCTAAGGTAAAAGCAGATCAAAATAGGGATGATAATATGGAGCACAAATCAGCTTTCTCCTGCCAGTTATTCCACTTACAAATGGAAAAAATCTTAGTTGTCAGAACTGCGTACAATCAGAGATGTTTTTTCCACCCCATACTTGTTTAAATGTCAAGCAGAGATGTTGTATAATTTTGTATGCAAAGGTATGCAGGAAGTTGAACTATTGCAGGATCAGTCATACTTTTCAAACTGTCGGAATGGTTGCACTGATTTCACTGTTTTTCTTCCTATGCAGCAGGGCTGTTAAACTTCATCTGTATTCTATAGTCATGAGGAAGGGAACAAATGCCATCCATGGTCTGGGTTTCTGGTTTTAGTCTAGAAATAAAAACAGTGAAGATTTCTTCTGGATATGATAAAATAAAGTTTTCTGTCGCACTTCACAGATACAAAAACTGTTTGAACTGCTCTGATGGAGCTCTTGAGCCAAGATGCTGGCTTTTCATCTTGCACTTCATTGCCACGCCATACACTTCTACAAAAATGTACAGATGTTATGAATAATGGTTTATGATAAATGGTTTTTCTTACTGCAAGCAGTCAAAACACCAATGCAATCCAACCTTTAAAGCACCTATACTTATTTAATCAGCTCTATCTGTTAGCATACCCTGCATATCCCTGTCAAATGATTACTGGACTGCTTCCATGCCTTTTCACTATCTAAACTGCCCATGGCTGCATTAATGAACAGTTTATGCTGATCTGGATATCACTTAGCATGGAACCAAAGACTTCTTTTCTCTCTCCATACTCAACAAGGTGTGTCTAAATACCATAGTCTCTTATTGCATTGTGAAGTTATCACCCAGAGAGGCCACTGTCAATGTAGACATGTTGGGAGATGGTAAAAACTGGGAGCAGCTGGATGAAGCATTGCAGGTGGATGGATGTGCACTGAGGAAGAAGCAAACTGCCTCATTTGTAGCCACTTGGCAGTGTTAAAAAGAAGAGGTGATAAATGTGTATTCATTTTTTATGTGCTCAGATAACTTCCTGTAAACAGAAGAGTAACACTTAGGTGTGTGATATTTCAATGTGATCATTGTTCCACACTCTTAATTTTATTGCAATTTGAGCTTATAATCTGCACAGCAGCTTCTTCTCCCGGTATTTTTATTACAAGGTTCATTGGAAATCATCCAGCTTTATAAAATGTGCATGTTTTAAAAGGGTTATTTAAAATGCAGGTTCTCATACAATACATTAGTTAAATTCAATATGTAGTCAAACTGTGCTTAATTTAGCGTCTTTCTATTATTAAAAAAATGCATTCAAATATTGTTATAATTTTAAGAAGGGAGAAAAGTTGTGATTAAATAGAGCAGGGTGAACACTCTTTGCAGGCTGTATCACTGATGCTTACAGCTCTGGGCAGGTAACCAATTGTTTCAGCACAACAGGTTGTGTCAGGTTTTGAAGCCCAAGGCTTAACATTTGTCAGTGACCTAATATTACAAGAATGTGGCTCTGGTATATCATTGCAGATTGAAGTGAGTAAAGACAGATTGAAATAATGCCACACTTGTCCTGTCCTCTTAAAGCTGGCTGAATCTGGAATTTTGTAGAGGGTTCAGCTTTGAAGTTTAACTAAATTACATGGAAATGTCATGTGTCCACCGTGTCTTGAGCATCTGGACGACTGTTAACTTTTTTAGGTTGGGGAAAAAGTTCTGTAGCATAAAGAAAATATTTTTAGTGGTTGATGTTTTGCAGCATGATCATGGTAAAAAATTCTACTGTAAAAGTTGGTAAAAGAGCTCAACATTTGGTCGTAATGATTCTGATGATTTTTAGATGCTTTTCTGAGGTTGGAAGATCTTGAGTAAAGTTTCTTGTGTTATTTTGTGCACATATTTAAGAAGTAGCTCATGTAATCGTGTTCATACCTCTTCTTTTCAGTGGCCATATTATCTTGACCACACAAACATTCCCAGGGAAATTCTGTCCATCTATCCATATCAGAATGCACTTATCTGGGGGTTTGATTTGCTTTCTAACCATTTCTAAATTTACCTGTGTAGGAGCACGGCACATTTAATTGTCTTCAGTACTGTTGTATTTTTTTTCCCTACCCTGCCCCTTTGCAGAGCTCATGCTGAAGTATCCCTTTTTGTTGGAATGTGCTTACAAATCTCAAGAAACCTGGGGGCTTAGACACACTGGAAGATATGTAGCTACTGCCCCTCCTGTGCTCCCACCTGCTTCTTGTAGTCATCAGCAGCCTTCACCAGGGTGGAGTAGAAATGGGGAAAACCAACCAAATAAGGCTGTGAAAGAAGCATGGAGATTGATTCATAACGACTGGAAGCACTAGAGTTAGGAGTCCCGAGGGAAAAGTAAAACTGTGCAGCCCAGTAGCATGCTCAGTGGGATGAAAGGAGGGTAAAATAAACAGTGGACAGTTGCATAGTTCTCTAGGAGAACTAAATAATACTATTTTTAAAAAGCCAGAAAACTCTTACAATCTTTCCTGGTATTTTTCAAAACCTCTTCTTCATATAGGAATGTATGCATGTAAATAGGAGAGGAAGAGGAAGGATGTGTGGAGATCATTCAAGAAGTCATCTCAGGGTTGTGGAAGGCATGGAATACCTTGGCTATATCTCTGGTACCAAATTGGATTGCTTCCCTCAGACACGTACGGGAAGTTTTTAGTGGGGAAACACCAGTTAAAGGCTACCTGTATGCTTGTTCATCTTGATTCCAACTCTGCTGGAATCTCTCTGGTGATAAAATTTAGAAAACTTAGGGCTGTGGACTCAGAGACAAAAGGTAGGGCAGAAGAGGTCAGGGAGCTGTGAAGGAAATGCTGGTGCTGCTGCTAAGGAAAGTGCTCCAGACTGCCAGTGTGTGCAGTGCTTGCACTTTCACAGTATCAAACCAATAAATTCAAACAAGCACTCTTGGCTCAGGGTGAACCTGCTTTGTGTCACCCACTGTTATTTACTTCTTTAGACTATACTGTTAATGCTTTTGACTAAAGCAGACAAGTTAGGAAAACTGTTCTGAAAAGCGTCTGAATTATCTGGGGGAAAAAAAAAAGAGAAAAGGCTGAAAGGATATATGGGTTGATCTCTCCATGATCATGCAATCATCTCAAGCTGGAACAGAAAACCAAAATCTGTTTAAAGCCCTACAGAATCCTTACTTAGGCTAAAATTTAAGAATTGTTCCTCATCCTCCACCAGCCTACTTTGGAGGTTTTAGCTCCCAAAGCTTAGTTAGTTTAAATTGCTGGATTCAAGATTTTTGCTTGCTAGACCAATTTATATTCTAATGAAAGCAAAAAACAGCGTCAGGAAACTGGTGAAGCATCCAGACTTATTGTACATCTTGCTTTCAGTTAGATTTAAACCTTCTTTTGAAGTGTTTTGGCATTGCAGATTTATGTGGTGGTTCTGGGATTCTAGGTTCTGCTGTGTCTCAGAGTTCTGTGCCACACACTGTTCAAACAGTACTGCAAATACACATGAATACTTACACTTTATTTAATACTTTAAAACAAAACTCTATAAAAATGAAAAAGCTGTGAAGTGAGGATAGAACACTACAGCTGTGTGTTACCCATTTAAGATTTTTTCTTCTAGTTATTTGGCATAAGGATTAGGACCAGAAAAAATAAAAATCTCCTGTTTTTTCAAAAAGCAGGGGAATGTTTGCCAAATACCAATCTTAATAACAAGACTTTGTTATGAAACAGTTCCCTGTTTGATTCCAGGAAAAGGATAATTGTTATCTAGTACATTCTGCATGGCTTGCAGAGCTGATTTTGTGTATACATGTGTATGAAATATTTTCAAATACCCTCATTTCAGCAACATGAACTGTTCACAAAATTTTTTCCACTGAGCTTTTTTAACAGCCTATCCTATTTTGAAAGTTGTTAGCTTCTGCTTTATTTGATGCATTAAAAGATATTTTTGGTTTCAGTTTTTATATGAATTGTATACTAATGTCTTTTGTACAAAATACATATGCACATAATGATTTAAAAATTAATAAGGGGGCCTTTCTGCCTTCCCCTAGGAAGATTAAAAATAGGAATCTTTAAGAGGAAACCTTTTTGGTCAGGTTTCTGCAAGTGGGATTTTTGAAATGTTTTATCAGCCTTTAGCAACTAAAAGGCAAAAGCTCTTACCATCGTTCCATTCAGTGCTCAGAGTGTTGCAGATCTTTTGGTTCATGCTATAGATCAGGAGTTCCTGAAACAATACAAATTCTCTATTCTCATTTAAGCCATTTCTTCTATGCCAAAATAGGAGTTCTCCTCTCTTATTATGAAGCATTAACAACCCAATGGCATACTTGGGATTTTGATATAGTTGGGAAAAAAGAAAAGGAATGTGAAGCTGTCTCATGCATCCGAGTCCAAATGTGGGATTCTCTGTTGTGCACATGTGGAGAAGTTGGTTGTCCCTGTGACCAAATGAACTGGTCCATTTTCTTTCTTTGAAATAATTTTTCGTGTCAGTCTGGTTTGAGCTGTGCTGCTTCATTGTCACACATTTTTATTTTAGTCTTGCATGATCTCTGAGTGATACCTTTAAAGTTTTATTCTGGTTTTATTAATTCATGTACTCTTCCCGTAATAAATGTTGTGCATTGTTGGCTGTGCAAACAACTTGCTGCACTTTCTGGAGCTCAAAGCAAAGGGCTGACACACAGACATAAGAATACAAATAAAAATGCCATTTATAATTTGGTGGTGACCAAATTAAAAATAGCATGACTAAGAAAGTATTAAGTACACTTAAAACAACCCCTGTCATTCTGGGCTGTCTAAGGGATTTTTGCAGGCTTTTTAATTGTCCTAATTAAACATTAGTGTTTGTCTAGACTTCAGGTTGTTTGGAATCAAGCCTTTTTGCCATTGGAAGGTGGTGCTTGGGAGGTTCATGCTTTGTTCTGAGTGCAGCTGAGTACCAGCCTGGCTCTATTTTGCCGTGCAGGTTCTGCTCCTTAGGGAATTCAGGTCCTGTGTGTGCTTGAGGATGAATTTCCCGTGCCCTGTATCCCTCACCTTTCCCTGAACAACAGAAGAGCTCACTCATAACCAGCAATCTGCTGGGCCTTTGAACTGCTGTCTTTAGAAGATGTAAAGCTGATAATGGGAGGGAAACCGTAAAAAACACGGTTCCTCTCTTTTGTACTAAATTGACTGGAAAACCAGCATCAGCTGTGCTCCTTCTGGAAAAGGACTAATTGGTGTGGGGTTTGAGATGACTTTTAAAACTGAGCATTTATGTACACTTAGAAAGAACCCACAACATCCAAAATTATGTCTGTTTGCTGGAATGTTTTGATGCTGTGTAGTTGTTTTCATATATTTTTTAATTTAGTAGGAGATTGTAGTAAACTTCAGATGTGAATAAGACACACCAGACAACAAACAACAGTCCAAACTATGCATGACCTGGTTTTCATCACTCTTTAAGAGATGGGTTTTGAAGAATTTGCATATTCCTGCTTAAAAGTTTTGAGTCTTCCTTCTGACAGGGGAAAGTGCAGAATGATCAACATCACCTTTAGAAAGCTCTTTATGAGTTGCCATCATTGTCTCTAACTCCTTCCAAAATCACTTGTTCTTCTCTGATCTTTCAGTGTTGTCTTCACATCCTAGTGAGTAATGATTGATGTGCATGCTTTTAATTGGTCAGTGGTGCTTGAACAGCACAACAAAGCAAAACCCCACACACAGTGCAAGAGGGAAATACAGAGGATACCTGAGCAATTTGGCACTGATTTTGCTACACAAAAATTGCAGTGAGATTCTACTGAATAAAGAAATCTCTTAAAGCCTGGACTATCAATGCAAAATAGAAATAAGATGGTACCACTAACAGATCAGTGGAGGTAAGGGAAGTAACAGGTAGAAATCCTGATGATATTTCATACAGCTTAGCCTCACTATGTGCAAATGAGGGTGCGTTTTAGTTCTTTTCTAGTAAAATCATAAATAGATTTATGTACTGGACTGGAAAAGCTTACTTGCATCACTTCTGCCACTTCTCCCATATTTTCTAGCATATTAATGGGATACCTTGCCTCAAAATTCTTATGTTACATTTCCAGTTTGTAGGATGTTTAGTTAGTTCTGTCAAATGGATAGACTTGTACAAACGTTTGGCTGAACAGCTTTGATTATATTAAATCTGTTTTATAGTCTGTTCAATCCTAGAGCGCTTTTTCGGGGTCTTAGACACAATACTGGAAACCTTAAGTGTTCAGTAAATATTTCCTTTTTTTGCTTGCTTGTTACTGAGCATACAAAACAAATTTCGTGTCAGAAGATCCAGAAGATAATGTTGCATTATATATGTACAAGTTTTCATTAGCACTAGCAAAAACTAAAGAGCCTTCTTTGTGCAATTACATATTAAATCCTTTTACATATATATTAATTGTGTTTAATACACATTTGTTTTATATCATTTAGAAGTTATGGCGTTCTAAATTACTAAATTTACAGCTATTGGAACAGGAATTCAATGCTGAAGAGAAATACTTGACTAAATTTAGAACAAAGATCTTAAGTAGCAGTATTTTCATTTGCTGCAAGAGAATAAATATGCAGAAATATAAAACCTATATTTGTCCTCATAGTTAGATGAGTAATTTGGAGAAATTGTAAATGCTTTTATTCTATCTTTAAGAAAGCTCTCTAGTCAAAGGGGGTTTTCTGAGAGCAAAACGAACCCCCTGGTGACTTAAAATCACAGAGTTTTGTTTCTGCACAGGAAGGAAGACTGAAGCATGTACCAGTTGAGGTGTGATTTATGACACTCCAAGTCTCCCTACTCCAGAGTCAAACTTCCATGTGCTTAATGTCAGTCATAATGCCTATAAGAACATGCACTTCAGCCTGTGTGAGAGATACCATCATAAAAATAGGCACTCTTGGACAGTCTCATTCTCATTGGTACTGTGAGATGGGGTTTTTCGTCTGTGTATGTTGTGATTTCTTGGGTCATGTTAATTTCCTGTCTGCCAGAGAAATACAAGATGTGGCCATGACCTTGTGTTGCTCCATTCAACTGGGAAGTGTAATAAAACCAGCTTTGAAATAAAATATTTCTAAGGAAGGGACTTTGTGCCAGTAAAAATGTTGAAAACTACTCTAGTCATCATTTAAATCCCAGAACATATCTATTAATTTCACTGTAATTACCAAGAAAAGAGAAAAGACTAATGGTTTTAGACTTGTGAAGGATCTTGAAATAATATTAGTCTGCTCCAAATTAGCTGTTGGCTTGTTTTCAAATAATGATTCATGGTGGTATTTTACTAAGCTTCTTTTTTTTTTTTTTTTTTTTTTTTTTTTTTTTTTTTTTTTTTTTTTTTTTCCTTTAATAGTTCAGAACTTTTGTTTAATTTGCCAGGCAATTCTCTATGTGGTCCTGCCTTCAGTGCTTCAGAAGTTTAAGGAATATATATATAGCTTCAATTAAACCTTTTGAAGAATTGTATACTTTAAATTGTGTATAAACTTTGCCATTTAAAGCAGAGAGAATCCTGTTGAAGTATGCTTGATGGCAATCTTCTTATTGACAGGTTTGGAGCAGTGTTTAAAAGTGGCTACACTCCTTGGAGAAAAGTTTAGGGAAAGAAGAATACAAGAAAAGTGTTTGGAGGGTCAGTATGACTTGGCTCCTTTATATGCTCTCAGATTTTCCTACGGAGATGATTTAATCCTTTTTAAGACATGTGAACCAAGTAGGTGCCATAAAGGAAAAGAACCAGCTTTCCTAGTGGTTGATAATATTTAGTCAGATGTGTGAAGATGAAAGTGGAAAGACATTAGAAGTCAGTATTTCAAGAATGGGTTTCTAAGGAACCTTAAACTGAAGACTTGGTCAGTAAATCCTGGGCTCTTATATGGACAAATCCCTATGGAGCAGTGAGGAAAAGGAGAGAGGGAAAAACCCAACAATCCCCTCGGCCTTGGAGATGATTATAATAGGACCCTTTCAGTTTCAAATCACTTGTATGTTATAAATTTATAGAAGTTTTAATTTTAGCATGTAATGAGTTATACAGGCTTAGGATAAAATAGATTATTTCAGTTGGAAGGGACCTGCAAGGATGACCTGACCCAACTACCTGAACATTCAGAGCTGACCCAGTTAAAGCACCTTGTTGAAGGCATTGTCCAAATGCCTCTTGAACACTGACAGGGACATCAACCCTTCCTGAGGAGGTTCTGGTCAGGTGTTTGACCACCTTCTAGATAAAGAAATGTGCAGTCTAAACATCCCCTGGCTCAGCTTTGAACTATTCCTGCGTGTCCCAGCACTGGATCCCAGGGAAAAGAGATCACCTCTTCACTGCCTCAAGGAGCTGTAGAGAGCAATGAGGGCACTGCTTAACTTAATTTTCTCCAAATTAGACAAGTCCAAAGTCCTCAACCCATCTTCCTAGGACATTCCTTAGTACTGTTACTAAACTTCATAATGAAAATACACATATTTAGGATGCTAATAGGATTGAATTACTTTTCCCCATCTCTGGTGCCTTGATGGAAACATATTTCCCTGTTGTCAGAAATTTGTCCATGGAAGATGTCAAAACTCCCTGTTATTTCTGCAAAATATGTTAATGAAGTCTAATATTGATTTCATAGCAGAAAGGAAGCGAGTGAAATGCTGGCTATGGGGTTTTATCCAGTGGGCATGTTGTAGGTCAGTAAAGCTTACTTTAGCTTTACAATATAGCTTTTATGCTAAACTTAAATCAGAGCAAGAATCACTCAGACAATGATTTTATTGTTAACACCTTCCTTACAATTGCTTTCCTCACAGAAAGGTAATCTTATTTGCTCCTATCTGTGAAAATAGAGCAGATGCTCAGTTGGAATTGAAGAGGTAGCTAAGAACACAGGAAAAGCAGATATGAACTACTATAAAGCTTGATGTCTCAGCTGTAAAAACGTGAATTGACATCTGTAATACAGTTGCCAAATAGTGTCTGCTAAGTTGCATTTTGCTTAATTTTAAGCAAAAGAATAGTCATGTGTACAACATTAAGAAAAGCTGCAACATTGACATTTCACACATTTTAATGGGATGAAATGGCACTTAGTTTCAGATCATTTCACCCTGCTAATGTAGACATTAAAAAATATAAAATCCTTTTGGATTATTCCTTGATATTTTATGTGGGGAAGAAACCCATGAAAATTAGTTTCATTCTTCTTGCTTTTAATAAAACCTTAAAAAAACAACTTACCAGAAAACTGAATTCCCTATCTCCTTTACAGTCTATATTTTGCTGTGAGTTGTCCTGTTCCTTAGAGATGTAATCAAGTAAAGCTAAGAGCAGACAAATACAATGAACACTGCGTGTTTAAAAAACATCTAAGAGTTCATGATTAAAATAGTGGAGAACTGCTCATCATAGCAAAAAAATTAAATTGGGAGGCTTATAAAAACCTTTTTGGCAACTTAATCTTTTGGATTTGTTGTCTGAGTGATTGTTAAAGTGATAAAGCACATAGGTGTTATATCTGATATAACAGCAAAAGCTAGCTTGATATTTAGGAGCAATTCAAATTGTTCTCTTGGGTCAATGACATTCTGAAAACATGAGGCTTTTCTTCCTGTGCAGGGATTTAGTTTGTATTGTATGTTCTGTGGGGAATGTACAATATGATGCATATCTCATTCTATCCTGCAGGGATTTAGCTTATCCAGGAGTATAATAATGATAAAAAGCTATGTTTTATCACTTCTGGTAACCAGATCTAGCAACAAAGGGAATAGTTTCCCCCTGGCAAAGTAAAGCATTGAGGTTAAACACCTCATAATCCTTGGACAGGAGAGGGTTTTTTTTTTGGTTTTTTTTTTCCCCTTCAGTAAATGCAGCTATTTATTGCAGCCTACCATTTTTGACTCCAGTGAATCTTTAAGTGAAAACAAGAGTGCAAAATGAATCTGATGTGCTGTGCAGGGCCAGAAGTTGAACTTCAGTGATCCTCATGATTTCCTTCCATCTCAGGATATTCCATGATTCTATACTGTAAATCCTTTATGGTAAATATCAGTAAGCTGTACATTTATTTTCAAATTTTTGTGTGGCTCAGCACCAAAATTATGGTTATCATTGCTGGGAGACCAGCTTCTGCCTCCCTTAGCTCCTGTCCCCCAGGAATGAAGCAGAGGAGAAGCACCCCCACTGACAGTTTCACATTTATCCAGTGTTGTTTGTTGTTTCCTTACACCTAAAAATAGGGCACAATCACAGGCAGTGCCTTTGTGCTGCCCCTTGTCAGGCTGGCAGGCATTAATTTCAGCTTAAAGTCTAACTGGCTTGTTTCTCCAAGGAAAAATAGAGGAAAAGCCCTTCTATATCCAAGTTCTAGTCTCTGGATCTGCACATGGTAAAATAGAAATTAATTGCAGCTAAGTGTATTTCCATAAATCAGAAATCAAATGTTTAGCAAGGGCAATATCCAGAATTTTAGTAGGAATTTTAGGAAGGTAATGTTTGGATAAGTTAGTACCAGCATGTAATTTGGAATGTGTTGATGCTTTTTAACTGACTCAAGAAAAAACCCAACCAATGTTACTTTCAGAGTAAGCAGGAATGTTCCTATTTAAAATCATATTAATACCTCTTTCAGCTCTTAGGTTATTGAAAGCTGCCTTTTTAACACTTTTTTGAAATGATGGGTGCTTCACAACAGCTAGAAAACTCTTCGAAGTATGCTGCAAAACACAGCCTATTTTCCTAATTTTCTGTTTCATGGCTGCATTCTGCAGGGTTTCTTACACCCACTAAGGAAGCAGCAAGCATTGATTCATTACTTGGGGGTGTGTGAGGCCAAAGGGTTCCTTACATTGATATCTTTCTCACAAATGAGGTTTGTGAAGAAAGCCTGAAAAAGAATGTCTTGGAATATCTAGATACTTTTACTGTCTTCTGACACATTCAGGTTTGTATTTCCCTGAAATGCATTGGAGGAATAAAACACACTGCATATGAATTAAATCAGCCATCGTGTTTTTATTAAGTCCATGCTCAGGAACATGTTTTGAAATACTGCTTTGTGCCATGAGATGTCCAAGTGACTTAAAGGTTATGGACTAGATTTAATAATACATAGGATTTCCAAAAGCTTTTTTTCCAGTGTGATGCTTGAAACTAGGACCAAACTCCCCTCTCTGGTGTACCCTGTTAACTTCCATGAGAAAACGCATTCAGTGCTGTAGTCAAAAGGAGACTTTGGCTTCCCTGAGAACTTCCAAAGTCAGAATGTTGCCATGTGGCACAGCGTGTTCCCCTCCAGGAAGCTCAAATATTGGTCATTGTCTTTCTCAGACTGAAAAATAGGAAAAACAATCATATTTTTTTATACCTGTGAACTGCTGCTATTTGAGTAGGTTTGTACACAAAGGAACAAATGTTTTCTACTACCTCACTGTTCAAAGTACTGGTAGAAACACTGAGGTTAAGTGCTAATTTAGGCTGGAAAGCTGAATAATTAGAGCTGTAGTAGTTCAATCCAAAGCTGATCAATCCTCCTGATACTCAGTTATTTCCTGGAGTAAACTGATATTGCTGATATTATAGCAGCCCTTTTTAGAGACACCATTCCTCCTCTTCAGCATGTTACACAGAAGCATGCTGCGCATTGAAAATACATTTCATACTGAGAAACATCTGGGGGTGTTAACCAATCTGTTTATCTTTTCTTTATGTATTTCTTAATTGTGTGATGTTTAGGGAAAACTTGCCACTAGGAAAGGACAGGATGAAGCAAAGCATGTGTTGAGCAGGGGCTGACACTCGCAGTAAATTGTGCTAGAACAGAGCCTGGTCCTTTTCTTCCTCTTTCCCTTTTCCCCTCTTGGTGCAAAGTGTTTATTAGATTTTGATCAGTGACTGCAGTTTGTGCAGTAACTTGGTAGTGCTGGTCTTGCCACAAACAACTGTGATTGTCACTTTTTTCCTATCAGACTTGTGAGAACCAAGTACAAAGGTAATTTAATACACAGATCAGCTTGGCTTTTGTCCCAGCAAGAGAGTGGAATTCACCATTTCTTTCTCATGAAAACTGATGAGGACTCTTTTGTCCGCACTTTTTTTTTTGGAGGCTGATGGTGTTATTTAAACTGACTCAATGAAAGTCTAATACTTCAAAAATTAGATACAGCAACATTAATTAAGTGGGAAGGGTCTGGTTTTGCCATGCGTTTCTGTATTTTGGAGCATAACTAAAGAATTTTGGGGCATAGTTTTCAGGGATAGCTTTTCCTATTGACCAATATAATAGAGTCATCACAACAGCTGCAAGGGATTGGTTACGCTGCTGGAATTCACCCGGGTGTACCCAGGTTTTTTCAGTGCATGCTTTTCAAAACAAAACAGTTTGATAGCAGGTGTGACCTTTAACCCTCCTTAACTTTGAAGAACTTAATCATCATCATTTGTTCAGCACTGAATATATTTTGCAGGTGGAGGAAACAGAGGGAAATGTAGTTTGGTTTTGATGGGACAGGGGGAGGATGAGGAATGATTGTGTTGGTATTTTTACCCACTTTGTGTAAACCAAATTAGGCAAATTTCATTTTGAAGTTGTCCCCATGCAGAAGAAAACAGTTTCATCTGCTAATATAGACTGGAATTGTCATAGAAACCTTTATACATAAAGTCAGCATAAATACAAAGCCTGTACTAATCATTGTCGTTGGGTGGCTCTCCTTGTGCCAAAGCACTGTCTGATACTGTTACTCATAGCAGAGCCCATTATGGCACAGACAAAAACAAGTGACTGAATATATATGGAAATACAGATCTTTACAAATGAAAGCTAGAAACTCATCTTTGAATCACCCCACTAATATGTCTGTTTATATTTCTCTGTCATCTGTAAACCCAAGCATCTATGCTGCAGTTAAAAAAAATGTTATTCTCAACACTGTGGCTTTGCCCCCTTTTCCATACAGTCATGAAGGCAGGTTCAGCGTGTGCTCTGCCTTGGTTCATGAAAGGGACTGTCTGTTTAAGCATTTCTCTTCATCCAGAATCCTGTTACTGCTCACTTCAAATTCACGTTGAATGAGTTTTGACTTCAGTACCTGATTTCTGATCCTCCATTCTAGCCTGAGTTGGGAAAGATTGGTTTTGTGGTTGAGGCTGTAGATCAGACAACGTGCAGTCCCCCAAGCCTGCCACAACTTCTTTTCAGCCTCTAGGAATTTACTGTGTAAAGTAATTTCAGAATCATTTCAGTTGGGTTTCTCTACATTCTGGCTGCTGGTGAGTCTGTTGTAATGCTACCAGAAGTTTTTAGCATCAGTTGGAAAATTGGGTATGTTCAGTCCCTCTAGAAGTCAGATTTGTGCACTTAGTCTGAAGGTTGGTGACACTTCATAAATTTAATCTTTTGTGGCTACATTCAACAGACAATCTTTGTCTATACCTTTCCTTAATCCTTGAGTTACTCTGCAACTGCAAATTGGTTATTTTTCTTTTCTCCAAATTCCTCATGGCTGAAAGGAGCAAATCTTAATACTGTGTAGTAGTAAACAACTCTTACTACTTTGAAGAATTGCAAATTTCATTTCTATTTGGTGGATTATGTTTTTCCGAAAATCTTGGAGAGTCTGAAGTTTGAACTGTTTATTTGTGTGTGAAAGCATACAAACCTATGGTTTTGGCAACCTCAGCTGATGTTACTTAGAGATCTATTTTATGCAAGTACCTGCTTCTTAACTCAGTGCTTTCTATACTTTTAAAAAGAAGTAGTATTAAATGTGTCCTTGGTGGTAAATCGAATCCATAACATAACTGAAGCTGTTGCATGATCACAAGTTCAGAGTGATTTTATGTCACATTCTTGAAGTGATTTGCAGATTCTTCATGAAGTTTTTTTTAAGTGAAATTTATGTGAATGTTACTGATCCAGTAGCTAAGAAATTGAAGTGCCCACTGAATGGTGTTAGATAAGAATAATTTTCACTTGGGTTTGCTATCTCCTCTTCAAAATAATATACTTTATATTAGATTTTTAAGAAGCAACAAAAACTTGCATAAAAATATTTTATAGATGTATCCTGTGTCATTCTACTTAATGTAATATGGCAAGACAGAATTTATGGCCAAAATAATTTTTTAATGAAATTACAAAGGACAACTATGAACTTTTGTGAATTACAGTCAGAACATGGTGTTGTGGTTGTCTGTTTCCATCTTATGCAAACTTTGTCATGATGTTCAATAGTATTGAATTTTTATCATGTTAGTTTATTTGGTCTCTTGTTGAAAGCTGGAAAACCCTCTGGAATAGTAATCCCAAAAATCAGCTGCATAAAATTCCACTTTTGAAAACCCAGCTGTCTGTAGCTGTAATTATTCTCTGAACTACTTGTTTGCAAAGACTCAATTGAATATGATTGTGGGCCTTTCAAAATAATTCATATCCTAAAATATCTGATTTTTGTAATTTATTTGCTTACCCGTGTATGAGAATAATTAAACAAATTGGTGTGTGCATGCATATTTCATGCATTCTCAACTACTCTGTTTTTTCTCTTCTTTCAGACCAGCCAGACCATTCAAGTTACCGAAAAGGTAAGGATCAGTGCTGTCATGGCTGAGGTTTGTGGAATTATTTAGGTGGTAGATGAGGTGATGGCAAAGCCGTTATTCCCCATACAAAGCAAGAATAAAGAATATTCCAAGAAAATAATAAACATTCAAATTAAATCAAATGTTAAAAGTATTTCTTCTTTTCTTCAGTGGGTAGTAAGTAAATGTCTGCAGCTGCCATGGGAAACCAGGGAGGCAGATAGTATCAGCAAGGTCAAACAACATTTAGAAGAATTGATCTACAGTGGGTCCCTAAATAAACACTGAAACAAGGAGCCAGGGCCAAGTTTTTTAACATCCCTAATAACACATCTGTGAATCCCGGGGGAGCAGGAAGGGGAGAGAACATGCAGGATATCCAAACTCAGGCTCTTTTTACAGACAGAAAAGCAGTCTCCTCAGTAATATTAGGCCAGAATTTTAAAATCTGTGCAGATTTCAATGTTTCTTGTTTTCCAACTATTTTAGGGCATTTTTATTACAATCTGTGCCTGCATACTCCATGCCTCAGTACTTTTTTGATTAAGGGTTGCTCTGAGAAGTAGCTTGGTTGTATCATCAATAGTGACAAACAAACCTGACAGGCAAGTTCAGAAAATTTCACCATTGTAGTTTTTAATTCCTCCAAAACCCCCATGCTGTCTAGAACATTGTGTTTGGATTGTATAGGCTGTAGCATGGCAGGGTCAGAGGAAATAACAGAGCAGTCTTTCTAAAACTGTCACTGCATCAGAATGGCAACAAGAAACCATCCCAAGTGAAAATACATTAAAAATACAATCCATCTTTAAGATTTCCTTTCTGTAAAGAGCAAGCCTCTTTGTTTAAGTGTCTGTTTTGAGTTACAGAAATCTGTGTGTTGATATGATTAGGGTCACACAAATATCTGTTGTTCATAGTGACCTTTTTACAATAGAGAAACTGTGGTACCTTTCTGTCTCCATATGAGCCTGGGGAGTGCTTGAACCTGAGGACGTCTGTATATAGAAGCTGAATTGAAAAGTTTGTCACTAGTCATATATAATGCTTAAAATAGGAAAAGAACCTCAACATTCTCTTTTTTACCTTCTCCGTTTGAAGAAAACATCTGAGGTCTTGTCCAAAGACAAATTGCTTGATAGAAGTGGTGCTTTTAGTGATGCTAAATATAGATTGAATTGCTGTATCTCCTAAGCATTTTGAATTACTTAAAGCATTTTTAAGTAATGCTTAATTACTTTTATAGCTTTTTAACAGGTAAGAAATAAAAAACCCTGCCATCTCTTTAGCCATGTGCTGTGGGTTGGGGTTGAGGCTGTTTTTAGGCAACTTGGTTGGAGCTAGAGCCCTCAGCAGCACTACATGATACTCAGGTAAAATTAAAAATAGGGTGGTCAGTCCTTTTGTCAGCCCAGGTCAGCTTTGCTTATCAGAATTTCAGTATGTGATAAAAGAAAGGAGAAATTTGCAGGTGTAAACAAGCACTTCACTGTTCTCTGTATGTGGCTTATTATCACATTAAACACTTAGGACAGAGTTTCTTTTACAGCTGAAAGAATTTACCCAGTTTAAGAGCGCTCAGCTGAGAGTGGAACTGTAGAGACAACATGTCAGAGTGGTAAATCTGGCACTAGTGATGAATAGGAAAATAAATCTTGTGGGTATAACTTTTACGACTTCAGAGCAAATGTCTGTAATGGCTAGTCAGTCTAGCTTGGTGTTTAGAAAAACATTTAGTCCTATAAATAGGAAAATTCTATTAGGTCATTTACTTCCCTTCACTTCTACTTCGTACAATTGCTCATTTGGCAAGCTGCCCCTTTGTGATTGACTTTAATGAAAACTTTGACTTCAGATTGCTTGTCAAGCTTTTGCTAATTAACCTCTTATGTGAGCATGTCAGACTTACTCCATGTTTACTTAATGGGAAATGGAGAAACACCCAGTGCTTTGGATTTCCTTGCTCCTCAAAGCTTTACTTAGACCCCTACAGGTGCCTATTTCCACATGCTATGGAAAAACAGGAATAAGCTTGCTTATGCCATTGATTTTGCAATCAGAACCCTGGGAACCCACTGCTGGAGTGGGGAGATGGACAATCAGTCCCTTCTTAGCAGCAGGACAGAAAATTTCAGTCGAGCTGATAATTGTATTGTGATTATTTAGCAAGTTGCTCTTAAAACTGAAAAAGGGCTATTATCTTTTATGACAGTAGAAATAAGTAAAGGAGCTCTCTGCTATAAATTTTCATGTTATGCTGGCTGCAAGTTGAGGAGAAAATAAGAGTGGAGATCTTCTTGATCAGTATTTAATGTGTACAGAGACCATTCATATAGAAGGATTCATAGCCTGTAATTACTTTTCTAATGCTTTTATGGGACTTCCTATACTCTCTTTACACCCAGTATTAGACAGTGTTGCTTTTGAAATGTAAACTCTATGAATTCAAGTCTTTATTGTAAGAAAAATCATTTAGAAGTTAAGATTTCTTGATTTCACTTAATTTTCTGAACATTTCTCTTGAATTAAGAAAAATAAAAATATTAAAAAAAAAATTCAGTTTG
The DNA here is from genome assembly GCF_009819655.1 of Sylvia atricapilla. Taxonomy (NCBI): domain Eukaryota; kingdom Metazoa; phylum Chordata; class Aves; order Passeriformes; family Sylviidae; genus Sylvia; species Sylvia atricapilla. Next base: position 95,993,837 of record NC_089142.1, read on the forward strand.
CATGTAACAATTCTTCCACTCATAAAATTTAGAATTAACTAGGTGTTAAAATCCAAGGATGGATCTTATGCTGTAACACTAGATAGTTAATGTTGGTTAGTTTATATGTCATGTCGCCAGCCCTCTTGCATCTTTGAACTACAGGTTTCCTGGATCATTACTATGTAGGTTTTGAATATTATTAATGACTATTTTAAAAAGAGAGGAAATGTTTTCTTTGAGTTCTACTTTAAAACAGATCTTTTTCTTTCTTGGATATTTTCTTCTTTAAAATGCTTAAGCTTAAAAAAGCCCAAGTAGTGATGTTTCCTCTCATTAAATTTTTGACAAAGCATCTTTTTCTAGTGGTTCACAGTCATGGATAAGCTTGCATTTTTGTCAGAATCTTGGGGAAAAAGAATAGTGTGATCTGAAAAGCTCTTTAGAGAAGGATGGCTTTGTTCTGTGTGCAGCTTTCGTTGCTGTAGCCGTCTCCCTGCTCCTCTCCCGCAGCTACGCCGCGCTCATCGCCGACTGGCCCGTGGTGGTCCTGGGCATGTGCACTGTGCTCATTGTGGTGTGTGCACTCGTGGGAATATTAGTTCCAGATCTCCCAGACTTCTCTGATCCACTGCTGGTAAGTCAGTATCAATCAGTTGTACTGTCAAACAAGTATTTTTTGTTTGCTGCTTTTTTCCAGTGGAACCATTAAACAGCAAATGCAAGTGCAGCAATTGATACGGTATTAAATCTTGAGACTAGAGCAGGAAATGATAGTACAAACCTGCAGTTGCCATCAGATGTTACCCACTAGTTTCCATTCCCTCTGCATTTTGCTAAGGTCATGTCTCCTTCAACAGAACTGCTTCAGATTGAATAATGTAAATTCATCTCAGTTTTAGATGTACAGCACACTCTGTACCACGTTCTAAATCAGGTTTCAAAGAATAAAGGCCAGGATCTGTTAAAGGAGAGCAGATTCTGAGGGCCTTCTGGGAATGAAGGGATAGCCATATTGAAAGGCTAAAAGTAATTTTTATCAGATTCTATTCAGTATTGCACTCATTTTTTACTTTTCACAAATTGTCTTAAGTATGAGTAGCTTTCAGGATTTTTGTTGGAAATATGGCATTTAATTATTACCCTCAAAAATAAACTGCTCCTGTAAGTTATTGGTATCTATAGTATAGTATGTGTATCTGTACATATCTCTATGTAATGGATATTTCTTGAAAACAGCAAAGTTGTTAAAATTGTTTCAAAGTCACTTCCAAAATGATTTAAATATTTGCCTTATTCTTGGAGAAACAGACAAGAAATACTTGACAGTTTTTAATCATATTTAATCAATAAAGAGTGATAATGGAGGTACAGAAGAAGACTTTGTAGAATGAAGAACTTCCTCTGAAAACCAAGTGTTGAACATTTGATGGGACTAAATCATCATGTCTTCTCAGGGAGAGCAGTAGGACATGCAAGAATTCTTAATCCCTTGTCACTCTGTGCATCGGGTCATTATTTTGTCTGACTTGTCATAAAGCATTTTACCTCTAAAAGTAGGTTCCTGGAGTAATTATGCTTCATAATGAAAACTATCCATCACTTTGATCGTGTTTCCACTCTCCTGTATGAGCTGTGGAATGAAAAGCATTAATGGAATTTTGTGCTTCTCTCCCTTTAGGGTTTTGAACCCAGAGGGACAGCCATAGGACAGAGACTGGTCACATGGAACAACATGGTGAAAAACACAGGATACAAAGCAACACTTGCAAACTATCCTTTCAAATATGCAGATGAGCAAGCTAAAAGGTAAGGCTTTTTAGTAAAAATGCATTTTGTTTTATTGGTGGTTTTGTATCTGTATCGTGCTTTCACCAGTACCCTCTGAAGTTAATATATATACTGCCACTGATTTCAGTAAATACAGAATCTAGTATTCTACAGTTCTTAAGGCCTTTCATATCAGATTAGATATTTCCCATTGCAAGCTTTTTTAAAAAATGTATGATTTTACTTTTCTCTGTGGATATTTTTGGTACTGGACTCAATTTCCTTTCAATTTGAAGTCTTTTAATTTAAAGAAAAAATGAAATTATTATTTTGGGTTTTGTATACCAAAATCAGATTGGTAAAAATATGTTTTCTCATGTGTAAGAGCTGTTAAGCTGTGTGACTTGTTTGGATGGTGCTTCTTTTAATAGTTTCTTTGCTAAAGTAAAGTAAAATTCTTTATTCTGGTTTAGTCATCAAGATGACAGATGGTCAGATGATCACTATGAGAGAGAGAAGAGGCAAGCAGACTGGAACTTCCACAAGGATACCTTTTTCTGTGATATTCCAAGTAAGTGGAGAAATTATACAAGAAAACCTAAAAACTTCTGACAGGTCAGAGTTTTCTGAACTCTTCTGCATATTGTATGCCATATTAGGAAGATTTTTTTTTTTTTTAACTTAATATATACACACAATAAACACTTCCTTTCTTCATGCAGAAATCTTGATAGAACTGGGCTGAAATGTTTCAAAGTCACTTTCAAAATTATTTAAAGATTTGCCTTATTGGTTCTATTCTATTGGCTCTTCCTCAGAATAAACTGTATTTGCTTGAAGTGCTTCCTTTGACTGTTACCATTTCCTGTAAGGGATTTTATTAGTTCTTGGTAGTACTGAATGTTCTAAAATCAGTGTTTTGTGTGTAGCTAGAGATGTACTCCTTAATTCACATTTGGGAAGAAGTTGTGTTTTGTCTGTGCCATTAACTTAATTCTAAAAAACCTAAATCAAAATCCTTTTTCTGCATATGTCCTAAAGGCATCCACCAGTTATGTTTTGTACAGAATGTAGGGGTTTGTTTACAGAAAAGAAAATACACACCAAAAAATCCAACAAAGAAAACATCCCTCTCAAAGAGACAGAAACCAAAATAAAATATCCTCACCTTAAAGCACTGTAGGCTTAAGAAGCTAAGTTAAACCAGAGGACAAAAGAGACAAAGTCTTTTGACTTTTTACAAGGCACTGCAGAACTTTGATAAGTCCTGTTCTGACAGAGAGATGTAGCTCTTGCCTCTATTCATAGAAGGACCTGAGCTCTTTTGTGGCTACTTCCACATGTGAGGACTGATAACAGAGCACAAAAAACCAATTGTGAAATTATTTGTTTAGATTACTTGGTCTAGAAGAGCAATGACCAGGGAAAACCGGGGTGAAGAACAGATTTTTACTCTTTTTGTTCTATTACAGTATGGTCTTATATCTAAGTAAGAGGGTGGGAGCAAGGTCATAATTTCTGCTCCTGTGAACAGAACCAAATTAGACTGTGCATATCATGAGTAAGGGAGAGGAAATGTCCTTGGTACTCTGCTGAGCATTAACTTGGAGCAGAATTAACTCCTCTTATCCAGGCTGCTGTTCTGCACAGTCTCACTCTCCTTTCCTCTGCTGTTTCTGCATAGTCTCAGTTGTGACAGTCATGACAGTCATGAAGGAATTGCATTTCTATGGGAAAATTTGCCAGTCCATTATGTAAAGGAAACAGTTGATTTCCTCTTGACCCACTTTTGTCATTCCTGGTATCTTTCTTTGTTTGCTCCAGGACTTGTAGGTTTCAGTTCCTTTGATCCTAAAACATGGTTGGAGATCATGAAGCACTGCCCCTGAGTCTTTTCATTGCAGCCTTGTGGAAGGCAAAAATTCTGCAGCTTCGCAGCAGTGGGAAAAATTCAGCCTTTTGGGTTTTTGGAGTATTTAATTAATGTGATAATGTTTGTTAACCCAAGTATCATACTGTGTTAAGCAGTGCTATATATTTGCGTTTGCATATTTGTTTCCCTTCTGAGCTCTGCAGACAGATCTCACTGCCACTAAGTAATTATTTCCTTTCCTAAATCTGTCTTCTGATAAATGTGATTTAATTTGTAATTTAAGCTCCATGTGTCTGAACTGTGGAATTCTTGAAAATGGCCTCCAGGATATCACAACAATTTCCACTGCAGTCATTTTCTTCTAAAGCAAAAACATTTTTGTAGAAACAGCTTTATAATTATTATTTATATTCCCAAATGACTTACTAAATCAGCCTTTGATTACTATTATCAGTGTACTGCCATTATGCTGTGCCAAGAATTTCATAGTTTGCTGATTAGATCTTTTGATTTTTATTTGTTTGTCATATTTTAGAAGATATTTTGTTTGAATAGAAGTCTGTAGAGCTTCTGAGTGGTATGTAGTATTGAAGATGCCATATTTACTATAAGCACTTTCAGGAAATGGAAACTTTCATGTGGAGTGAGTCTTACAGATAAACAGCTCATCTTGAAAAGGAGGTGAATTCCCATGACTGGACAAAGATTTCATGTGTGTCATTTGAGCAGTGGGATTTTGCCTCAGCCTTTGATACCAGACCCACCCAAACAAGCAGTGAAAACCCCCTTCTGTAATTTCAGGTGATCGCTATTCACGAGTGGTGTTTACATCAACAGAAGGAGAGAATTTATGGAATTTGAATGCAATTAAGTCAATGTGCAATGTAGACAACTTGAGGGTAAGTCAGTATGACATTTGTTTCACTTGCAGATACAGAGCATGCATTTGAAACTTTGTTTTGCTGCCCACTGCCATCCAGTAGCATATGAGAGGACTTTATGTGATTCAGCTCCTGTCACATGGTCAGTCAGCATGTACATGCAGTTGAAAAACAACTTTCAATTTGGAGGTCAGGTATATATTGGGGAATTTCTTTGACTTTTCTACTAATTGCATCCAGAATGGGGCAGAAGTGGGTTTCTTCAGGAAAGGACTATCTTAACTTTTACTCTGTGTTTCCTCACAGAATATTATTCCACAGAGTTTTGTTCTTGGGTCCCAGCAAATAATTGATTTTTCTTGTGTTTTCACCTCCAGGTGAACTAGCTATAATCTCATAGTACATGCAGTTTTCTCTGGCACCCAGTGGATCACTCAAATTAACTTTTTTGATAGTTTAGAGTAGGTTGCCAAATGGACAGCAAAGGAACTTAGGTAAAATAGCTAGAACACTAGCTAGCCCAGTTAATTAGATGTGGATAATGATACTTGAAGAGTAATACTAATTTTCTCTTCAAACTTTACTTTATCTGTAAAATATAAGCTTGTCATTTGCTGGAGTGAGCTTCTTTGAACCTCTGGTTAACCATGAACTTTTGGTTCACGCACTGATGACTTTGCATGGAAATGAGGCAATATACTTTTCATCTGTTAATACTGAACAAATTATTTCCATCTTGCTCTTCTCCAAAACAAAAATAATCCTAGACAACTTAATTAATATTTCTCATTTATTTAATGAGGAATTCATTTTTAGATTGATTGTTTCCTATTAGATAACTGTATTAATTTAGCAAATTCCCAGACTGTTTTTTCTACAGCGACCATCATCTGCTGGATTAAAGTGTTGAGCTATAGTGGAACACTGTATAATGAATCTTCCTTGGTAGTGTGCTGACAGGCTTTTTGTCCTGGTTGGCCTCCCTTGGTGGAAGTGGGTTTTGTCCTCACAGGCTGGTGCAATGTACCTTTTTTCCCCATCAGAGATGATTATATTGACAGGATGGCTCATGTGGTTTTATCCCTTATCTCTTGCAATCAGAATGGACCAGGTGAGAAGAGTACAGGATCTAAAGCAGCTCAGCTCAGTTTTGAATGAATCACCAGTTCAATCAGGAGAGCCAGAGGAGGATAACCTTTAACAAGGGTAAAAATTGAGACTGAGGGAGGAGATGCTAATCTGTGCATTTAACTGTAGTTTAGTCACACAGGCAGCTGATGCAGGTAAAGCCCAGGTAGTGTAGATCATTGCAAAGCAATGCAGCCTGAATTAAAAAACATCATTCTGTTTAACAGAAGACAGTTAATTACCTCTGAAGAATGTCTCTGTAATGATTGCATTACTCCTGAGAATTTTTTTCTTTTGTTCCTCCGCATCTGCTCACCTTGATAAAAATGTATTATATCAAATACTGCTATACTTTCTGAGGGAAGGATGAAACTACTTTACTACAACAAACAAGCCCCATAAAACCAGCTCTTCCTTTGAAATAAGAGCACTAGAGAGAATAAGGTATTTGCTGCATCATCTACACCCACAGTTGTGTAGATATTTATAAAGAATATTGTTGTAAATAATGTTTTTGTAGATCTTTATTTGTAAATTACTTAGGAATAAAGTAACTGAACACCTCAGTTGAGCAGAACAACAGTGCATCATGGTAGCAGCATTGATTTTTAGCTCGTTAGTGCAGAAAACAAATGAGTGTGGTTAAGTTTTGCTATTTTTGCTGGTCTGTGCATGTAAATTTATTATAAAAATTAGATACTTAGGGCTCAGAAGGGATGAAGTTTTTTTATAGTTTCTTTTTAAAATGCTTGTTACTTCCAAATAGCATTTTTAATTATTTTAACATTTTCTAGCCATTTTTAAGTACTTCTAACACTAATTAGAACTCACAAAGTGCTGTGCTATGTCCCACTTCTGAATGTTGAGTTCTGTTAGCAGCCAGTCCCTAGAGAGGGAGAGGATGTTGGCTTGCACTGCAGCCATAACAGAAAATCCATGACTTTGGTGACCTTCTGGTCTTACAGACTCTTTCCTGGCTGTACTTATTTTTGGTTTTGAGTTCATGTTTGTTTAGGGCCACATTTCTGTTGAATTAAGTGGTGAAACTTTCTGTATTCAAAGACAGAAAAATCAGGCACTGCTTGCTGAGAATGCAAGCCTTAGAATTTATATATTTTTCTGATGATAAGCAGGATATCAGCACCAACTAGTATTGGCTTTAGCATGGAACTAACAGCATATCCTCTGTGTATTAATTGTATTCCCATCTGCTTGTAACTAGTTTAACTATAGATTTTACTGACACTTAGGGGCTTTACCCTGCAGCTGTTTAGCATATGCTAGTCCTATAATCTTCATGGAAACTTTATATACAAAATAGTTAAAGGAGGTGTTCTAATTTTTTTACTACTTGGATAAGAAGAGGTTTTTTGGGTTTTTTTTTTTTCACCTGTTAATTGCAGAATGTTTTCCCAATAAACTGTAAACAGTTATTTTATAAACTTTAATGACTGTGTATTATGTCTTTAGGCTGCTTCCCCAAAGTAGTGGATTTGTGATTCTGTGTCACTGCAGAGAGCCATTTGGGCAAATCTGCCCACAGATGCGTGCAGGTTGCACAGTTTTCGTTTCCTTACTTGCTCCAAAATAAATTAAAGTGGTGCCAGTGGCAGCCCAGGTCTGGAAACACCAGAATGACCTTTCCAGTTCCTTTGGATCACCAACAAAGCCTAATGCTGCAATTTATTAAAATTTTATGTAGTATTTTAATGAGCTATCAGGAGCTAAGTTTTGTATTTTACTTTCTAATTTCCAGCTGCCAGCTCATGTTACTTTATCTTTGGCAGCAGTTACTTTGCCAGTGAATGTTTATGGCCTGCAGCAAGTGTAGAAGAACAGTATATAAATCTCATTGTCCCATCTTGAACCTGAATACATAGAGAAGACAATACAATCCTTTCCTCCCAGTTTGCCTATTATATCCTCATAGGACTAACCTGGAGATGTGCCATGAAAAACACAGATATGCTATTCCAGTGCTTCCTTTTATTTAGTAGGTTGTTCAGTTTTTCCTGAGTTTGCATGTGTGAGTGTTTTTATCTGGAAACAATCAAATGTGAATTATCCTGTTTTTTTGGAGTGCCAGTGTGTTATTGTTCAGAAACAGGTTGACAAAATTTGGTCCATATTAAAGCTTTTATAACTGCTGAGAGAATCCTCAAGTGTATTTTATGGTCTGCATTTTGAAGGATTGCTAATAATAAGCCATTCTGCTGAAGAAAAAAAAGAAAAAAAGAGGCTGAGTGGTTTCTTTCAGATCACCTAAATTTAAAGCATACATGGACAACAGTTTCAAGGTGCACTCCTACAAAATCTGAAGCATGTGGCTTTATTTACTGTATTAATATGTGTTCATTCTACATAACTTGATCAAAACAGAACTTTTACATATATCTATTAGAAGGACTAATTCTGCTTTGTCACATACAACAGAAGTTCTGTTTTTTGAGACTTTTACTCCTCATGCTCTCCAAAGACTGAGTTTTCTCAGCCTGAGAAAATTTCCCAGATCTAACCTTGTTACTTAAGAGTGTCACTTCTAGTTTATAGTTACTTTCAGTTTGGCTAGAAGTGTCATTTCACCAAGTTGTGCTCTTTCTTCAACTAAATTTGGAGTATTCTAGAACCAAAAGAAAGATATCCCCATAAGGGACTAAGACTCGTTTAATTCAGGAGAATCTTTAACCAGAATGTGCTGTGCACTATAGGTGCAGTGTTCAGAGGCATGACCTGTTATTTTGCTTCTTGACAGTGGAATTATCTTGTGCTTGTGCTTTGGAAATCCTGCATGACTTAGGGACATGCCTGGATGGTAGGCAGAGCTGTTTGGGGACAGTGCCTGCCAGCTGTACAAGAGCTAAAAGAGAGTTATAGAATCAGGGTTGTAAAAGAGAGATCAGGTGGTGGAAGTTATGGTAAAGCTGTCCCATCCTTCCTTTCAGGATGGTAAGTCCTTGCCTCTCCTAGGAACTTCAGGATATGATTCCAAGCAGAGTGAAACTTCACTGATGTATGGCTGATGGTTTACTCTCAGGAGTATAGCATGAGATAATGGAAGAGAGTTAACAGTCCTCAGTCTGGAAAGAAACAAAACACCTCAGTGGATCTTAAATAGTACTCTTAACACTTCTGCCAATTCTGTGCCATTGTGACGAGTCTGTATACTGGCTGGTTTAGTCTGCTGCATGTAAGAGGATACTGATCAAAAACAGTGCATGTGGAAATAAGAATTTAAAATGTTAGTGCCAAAAGACTGAACTTTCATAATTTAAAGTAATTTCGTGGTGGTTTTTTTGTTTTTGTTTTTGTTACCGAATGTTTCAGACTGTTACTCTAGACTGGATTTTTTTCTCTGTCTGTCTTCATACAGATCAGATCCCATTCCCAGTTTGGTGATCTCTGCCAGAGAGCCACTGCTGCTTCGTGCTGTCCCAGCTGGACCCTGGGCAACTATATTGCTATTCTGAACAACAGGTCATCGTGTCAGAAGATCGTGGAACGGGATGTCTCTCACACCCTAAAGCTGCTTCGCACATGTGCCAAATACTACTACAACGGGACCCTGGGGCCGGACTGCTGGGATATGAATGCCAAAAGGAAGGACCAACTCAAGTGTACAAACGTGCCTCGCAAATGTACCAAGTACAATGCTGTTTACCAGATCCTTCACTACCTAGTGGACAAGGATTTCCTAAGCCCAAAGACAGCTGACTATGTCTTACCAGCTTTAAAATACAGCATGCTCTTCTCTCCAACCGAGAAAGGGGAAAGCATGATGAGTATTTACCTAGATAACTTTGAGAACTGGAATGCTTCTGATGGTGTAACAACCGTCACAGGGATTGAGTTTGGAATAAAACACAGGTTGTTTCAAGATTACCTGTTGATGGATACTGTGTATCCTGCCATAGCCATTGTAATTGTTCTGTTAGTTATGTGTGTGTACACCAAGTCCATGTTTATCACGCTGATGACTATGTTTGCAATAATTAGTTCATTGATTATTTCTTATTTTCTCTATCGAGTAGTATTTAATTTTGAGTTTTTTCCATTCATGAATCTCACAGCATTGATTATCCTTGTTGGGATTGGAGCAGATGATGCTTTTGTCTTATGTGATGTTTGGAACTACACAAAGTTTGATAAACCTCATGCTGGAACCTGTGAGACAGTGAGCATCACATTGCAACACGCTGCTCTTTCCATGTTTGTCACAAGTTTTACAACCGCTGCTGCCTTCTATGCTAATTATGTCAGCAATATCACAGCAATCAGGTGTTTTGGTGTTTATGCTGGCACTGCCATTCTGGTGAATTATGTGTTGATGGTCACATGGCTGCCTGCTGTAGTTGTATTACATGAACGATATCTTCTCAATATTTTCAGTTGCTTTAAGAAACCTCAGCAGAGGGTATACAACAACAAAAACTGCTGGACAGTGTTGTGCCAAATGTTCCACAAGATTATTTTTGCAGTCTCAGAAGCATCCAGAATATTTTTTGAGAAAGTTTTGCCATGCATTGTTATCAAATTTCGGTATATTTGGCTTTTCTGGTTCCTTGCCTTAACAATCGGTGGAGCATATATCGTGTGTGTAAATCCAAAGATGAAACTGCCTTCGCTGGAGCTCTCTGAGTTTCAGGTATTTAGGTCTTCTCACCCATTTGAACGATACGATGCAGAATACAAAAAACTTTTTATGTTTGAACGTGTCCACCACGGAGAAGAGCTCCACATGCCGATTACAGTAATCTGGGGTGTCACACCTGAGGATAATGGTGACCCTTTAAACCCTAAAAGCAAAGGAGAGCTGCAGCTAGATACCAGTTTTAATATCGCTAGCCCAGCTTCACAGGTTTGGATTTTACGTTTCTGTCAGAAGTTAAGAAATCAAACCTTTTTTTATCAGACAGAAGAACAAGACTTCACAAGCTGCTTCATTGAAACATTTAAGCAGTGGATGGAAAATCAAGACTGTGATGAGCCATCTCTTTACCCCTGCTGCAGCCACTGGAGCTTTCCATACAAACAAGAAGTTTTTGAGTTATGTATCAAGAGAGCTATAATGGAGCTAGAAAGAAGCACAGGGTACCATTTAGATAGCAAAACCCCAGGGCCTCGCTTTGACCTTAATGACACCATCAGGGCAGTGGTGTTGGAGTTCCAAAGCACCTACCTTTTCACACTGGCTTATGAGAAAATGCATCAGTTCTACAAAGAGGTGGACTCATGGATTTCAAGTGAGCTTAGTTCTGCTCCTGAAGGTCTTAGCAATGGTTGGTTTGTGAGTAACCTTGAATTTTATGATCTTCAGGACAGTCTTTCTGATGGTACTCTGATTGCCATGGGCCTTTCAGTTGCCGTTGCATTTAGCGTAATGCTTCTCACAACTTGGAACATAATCATAAGCCTTTATGCAATAGTTTCAATAGCTGGAACTATTTTTGTAACTGTAGGTTCTCTGGTTCTTCTTGGGTGGGAGCTGAACGTGTTGGAATCTGTCACAATCTCAGTGGCTGTTGGCTTGTCAGTAGACTTCGCTGTCCATTATGGAGTGGCTTACCGGTTAGCCCCTGACCCTGACCGAGAGGGGAAGGTCATTTTTTCTTTAAGCCGTATGGGTTCTGCTATTGCAATGGCTGCCTTGACTACATTTGTAGCTGGGGCAATGATGATGCCCTCAACAGTGTTGGCATACACTCAGCTTGGCACTTTCATGATGCTTATAATGTGCATTAGCTGGGCTTTTGCAACGTTCTTCTTCCAGTGCATGTGCCGATGCCTTGGGCCCCAGGGCACCTGTGGCCAGATCCCACTACCAAAAAAACTGCGGTGTAATGCCTTCTCTCAGGCCTTTTCAGGAGTCCAAGGAGGCAGAAGTCAAAACAAATCACATCCTGTTAGCAAGTATCAGCTGGACTCCAGAAGTCAAAAACCAGAAATGGAGCATGAGCACTATGAGCTTGAACCTCTGGCATCACAAACCGGAATCTGTAACCCTGCAGAGAAAGTGACGTATGAAGAAACTCATATCTGCTCAGAGCTCTTCAACAGCAGGCCCCAAAACTCATGTGTGCCTATGCATCCAGCCTATAATAGTGAAGTCAGTAAAGGCATCAAAAATGTTGCTAATTCTGGTGTGCTGCAGACGTCTATTGACCAGCACGCCATATGCCCGATTTTCTCTCAAAACAGGCAGTGTAGCTGTCCTGATGCATATAAGCAGGTGGCAGTGAAGTGGAGTCCACACTCCTGTCAGCAGTTAAGTGACACCTTCTGTTACCAGTGTTCTCCTTCCCCGGGGACCGTGCAGATCCAAAGCTCTATAGCTCCTATAAATGCTTTACAGCAAGCTGCTGAGGGTTACGTGCATCCAGTCCAGCACGTCCTCCATTGCAGCTGCCTTCAGGGAAGGCTCAAAAGAACAATGACGCAAAACTCTCTGCCTAAAAATTTTTTCCTCCAGTCTGTGCAACAGTTCCAGGCACATCAAAGAATAAACAGGACAGATACACACGCTCATCAAAACCCAGAGGAAAACGTAAGGACTGTTCCAAAGGTGATGAGCTCCTCACAGTTCCTCTGCCGAAACGCAGCACCTCTAATAGTGCGTTGCTCTGAATGTGAGAACAGCCTCTCAAATAACCAAAAGGGATTCTGTCAGCAGACAGACAAGTGTGATGAAAAGGGTGGTACAGAAGCGAATGGGGTGGAAAGCAAGAAAGCCTCTCTGTCAAAGCAGAAAAAGAAAGCTGAGAGCAAGATAGATCAGCGTTCTTTGCAGAATGACCGAGTTTTGAAGGCTGACCAAAACAATAAAAAACACCTGCTGACCAGGTCAGGGAGAGAGGCTCGCTCCGAGGGTCGCCATGAAAGTTCACACTGTTGTGGCAAGGCAATCGCAGTGAAGTGCAATTCTGTTGACTGTCAAATGCCAAACATCGAAGCCAATGTGCCTCCTATGTTAATGCGCCCAGAACTTTCCAATGAAAGTTTGTTAATAAAAACACTATAATAAACCTTTTATTTGGCAATCCAGCGTCTTTCTTTTAAAAGTAAGTTTAAAGCACTAGAAAGGAAGGTCCTGAATAAATATGAATTATAATTTGCCTTTTGGAATGAAAAATGTATTTTACAGAACAATAACATTTATACATTTCATAAAGCCATTTCATGTAGTAAAACCTGATGTTGTCCAGAATGTTTTTTTGCTATAACTTATAAGGTGGATTATGCTTCACTTAGGTTTTGTTCCAGGGCATTAGTGTTTGATTTCTCCATATAAACCTTCTCAAGAAATAAAGCATTACAAAGAAACTCTCCCTGTTCTGAAGCCAGGGCTTGTGAGATCGATAACATTTGGGGCAGACTGAGATTGCCACATTTCCTTAGTACATCATTTACCTTTATTCTACTGCTGCCTTGGCAGGCTTCTGCACACCTTGAAACAGCAGCAGGACTGTAACTGTGTTCTTTCAGGATTGTTTGACAGACCAGCTCTGCAGGGTAGCCTGTTTGGGGAATATTTCTAACTATTCATCCTAACGAAATCTGAAGATAATCTCCTGGAGGTCTACAGCATTTGTATTGGCTGTGTTGCATTTCTGTGTATATAGTGCAGTAAAACATTTTAAACTGCCTTTCTGGCAGTTACTGTATAGACTTTACCATTACATACCAGAGAATACAGGTGGAAACAATAGTCCGTGAACATTATTGACTTCTCAGTGATGACAACAAAAATACAGTTTATGCAGCTGACAGATGTATGTAAAATCAGGAGTTGTAAAATTGGACATGAAGTTCCTTGCAATGCTGAACGTTTTCCCACAGAGTTAATCCACTGTGGAGAAAGGCGAAGTTAATGCAGTCAATTAAGTCAACCCGAAAAGCTCAGAAACATAAATTAAAGTATTGTGTTCTGAGTGTTCCTATCTGGAGAAGTTCCAAGATGAAGTTACAAATACTGAACTGAACCATGTAAGCAAGACATTGGGTTTCAGATGTTGTATCTGTGTAAGTCCGGGGTTTAGTCACATGATAGCTGTGGGTAATCACAGGAATACTTGCTGGTCTTGTCAGTCAGGGAGAGTGGATTTGAGAGCTGGAACTGTGTTGCGTGTCATAATTTCTGTGTACCTTAATGACAAATCTCTCTTCATTTCATCGCTTGGTTATGCTGATGATGTTGATTCATGGGACACAGAAGATAGATTTCATGGGCTGATGTGATATCAGGTACTCGGTGTGTAATGAATCACTGGAGGGAAAGCCTGGCTAATTCTGTCCAAGTGTTCGTGTTGAAGGCATGCAGAAGGTTCACATCATGCAACGAACCACTTTGGTTTGGCTGGGAGTAGTGATGTTAGTGCTTATCTGACCCAGTGACTAGAAGAGGTAGAAATCTACAGGAAAACCTAAACTAGTTTTGCATGATTTAAGAAGAGCATCATTCTTCCTTAGTTATAAAATAAAACTCAGTTACCTTGGAACTTGTCACTCAGTTTAGAGCCTGATTCTTTAGTTTGTAATGAGAGCAATTCAAGGCTTTTCTGTGCACTACAGATGCCATAAATTATAAGCTAACACTTGCAGTGCTAGCAATCAAAGAAATTTAAGGGAATAAGAAATTAACTGGACTGTTGCTGTTGTGTGGCTTTTTTCCTGCCCACCACACCTGCTTGAGGGTAGTTTGGCAGACCTTGTCAGAGCAGCATGTAATGCTCGCCACAGTGCCTGTCACACGAGCTGTCACTCACAGCTTTGAGACATGGGCCTTCAGGGAGGTCCCCAGCCAATGCATCTAGAGAACTTCGTCAGCTGATGAGCTCAAAATGGGATGTTTCCCTAAGCCAGTTTTCCATCCTGCATCCTGGGTAAGGAAAGCACCTTTGATTGCTTGTATTAATAACTGGTTTTGTAAAGGTGATATAAGTGACAGGGATTAATGTTATGTTTCCATAATGCTCTATATGTTCTTAAAGGCTGAGACAGTGAGAAAAATGGGGCAGATAAGGAGTTGTGATGTAATGTGCTCATAGGAAAGATTAAAATGAACCAATGTGCTTGGCTAGAGAACAGGACCATTGCTGTATCTGCCTTTTGTGACTTTGCCATTTCCACCCTGCAAACTGCTTTATCTTTTCCAAATCAGTTAGCTGGACAGCGAGTGATCACTGATTTAGATAAGTTTGATGCTTATGGATGTAACACCATGTGTGTGTGTGCTGTATCTGTGTCAATTCAGGTGTAGACTCTAAAATCCCAGCCGGTGTAACTCCTGGAGAGTGGAAGAGAATAGGAATTGGTTCCAGTGACAGATGAAGGCTGATGAGGCTATGCATTACTCTATCCCCAGAAAATCCAGGAGAGAAATAAATAAATGCTAATAATTAAGTTTTTACAGGCAACTGGGAGCATGCAAGGAGAGGTAGAATTCTGTTCCACTCCAGGAAATTTTAACAAGAACCATTACATGCTGCTGAGACATCTCTCAAAGACTTGCCAGGGATGGCCAAATCCCAAGGGAAGCTGATGAGCTTAAAATACTGGAATTTCCATTAATTAATTTTCTGTCTGAGGTCCTCCCTTGCTTTGGGAGCAAGGAGGGGTGTGGGTGTGTGCACACCAAACAAATTGGCTCAGTGAGGTGCTTCTCTTGGAGGCTGCCCAGGTGGGGTGAGGGCCCTGCCACTGCCTTGTGCTTTCTCCAGGAAGTAATGTGGTCTTGGATTTAGCAGATGCAGAGCTTTTATTTCTATCCATGCTGAGATGTTTGGGAATTGTTCTGCCAGTGATGACACATGTAACTTGAGACATGACAGGTGGGCTTTCTGCCTTTCCAAAGTCTAGGAAAGACTTGACAGTAACTTGTACATGTAGGCAGTCTTTATAGTGACATCTCTTTGATTCTTCAAGGAAGGAAAGACTTTATATATGAGAAGACAGTGGTCTCTTTGTGGCTCTTAAGTTGCTGGTATGCTTTCTTCAGGAATAAAGACTATAAGCATGAATATTCCCAAGAGTGGGGCTTGTAACTGCCTCAAATTCGCTTCACCCAGGGGGAAAAAAAGTTACATTTAACATATTAGATACCTTAGTTATCTGTACTGTCCTTAGGATCTGTGTTTTTCAGGTTATAGCCACATTCATAGCATGGGTAATATATTGATCAGTTTAACAAAAAATATAAAAGTTACACTAAGTTCTTTTAAATATTAAACCTAGCTCAATATATAATCACTGGAAATGCAGCTACCTCATATAAAGGATTAAGGAGTGAGTAGGTAGCTGATAGAGTAATTTAAAGGAGTTTTAAATTACTGTTTCATTGTTTGTGTTTTTAAAGAAAATTAAAATCCATCTTTTTACATTCACCCATGATCACTTTAATTTGATCTTTATGAACTGATGTGGGAGAATTGCTTTGAAGTGCTTTGAATTAGGAACACCCCTCATTTTGCCAGATGGAGTCCTGGCAGTCAGTCCAAGAGAGCTCTAAAAATACAGGTTGACAAATGACAAAAATTTTAGCACTGTAAGAAATGTCGAATGTGATAAAAATCGAATATATTTTATTTATATAAAGAATGTTATACTACTTAATACAGGTAGCAGATGGGTGATTCAGGCCAGAATCACACTGACTTCATTGAATTGGACCTTAAATTTTTTCCACATGCTGGCAAGGTATATTAAATTTTACTTCTGCCAATAACATCTGAAGTGCCTATACATGCAGCATTGGATTTATGATGTTGAGCTGGGACACCATCCTACTAAGTGTTGCATATTCCCACTGTGCAAAACAAGGCTTGCCTTTGCAATAAAGAGCTCTGCCTGGAGAAGTTACAGTCTGGAAGACAGGCAGGAGCTTCTCTGAGTTCTTAACAGATCTCTGCAGACCCATGAATTTGGATCCGGTGTCACTGTTGCAGAGCTACCCTCACTTTAATGGTGTTATCCTTTACTATTTATTAACTCACTTTATCAGAAAAAGGCCTCTGAGGTCTGCAGAGCCTGTGACATAGATCATGCACAGCTTAGAGAGGCTGCAGCTTTTAGGTAGTACTGTCTGAATACTAAGCAGTCTGAAACCAAGGACTCTTGACTTTGCTGCTTCCCTTTACTTGGCAGCCTGTATTCCAAGAGTTTTTCCTAAGATTCCCACTTCAGAAAGTTGCATGGAGTCAGGTGTTTCCTGCACACATGTAATTTGGGCTATTTTGGTACACCTGAAATGTGTTAAAGGTAACATGTCCAGCTTGGGCTTGGATTCCGTTATTTTAGGTTTTGATGAATGTCATTTTACCTGCAAATGGATAGACATATTCCAGAGGAGCAGCTGCTTGTTGCTGTTATTTAAATTCTGTTAGTTAGAAATGTATGTTGAGTCTAGTTCCCAAGCTGTTAATTTAAAACTGATGCCCATCTGTCATCTTAAAAGCAGCAGGATAACACTTGCTCTCTTGCTGAGGGCTGGGCACAATGGTGGCAGTGTTCAAAGTTGAACCCTTCCAGCAGTGAGTCTTTAGAGCAGACAGATGGCTTTGCTTTGAGGCCTAAACAAACCTTCTTAAACCCTTGTAAAGCCTTAACCAAAATTGTCTGTAGATTAATCTTAATAGCAATTCTAGAGCATTTCTCTGTGGCTTAGGAAAGGAGCAGATCATTCATGGCTGACTAGTTAGTAATGCTGGCTTTATTACAGTGCCCTGATCCTTGGAAAACAGTGTGACTAAAATACACACTCAGTAATGGCAGGCCCTTAAAAATTTGACCTAAGCTATGTCTTCTGCATACAATAATATTTTTACAATATTATTCAGTAATTGGAAATGTCATCGTTTAAATTGTAAGATTGATGATGTACTGAAATTATTACTGAGTTTACGTGTATTTGAAGTCATTTTCAGGACAAGTGAAGGACAGGTGAGGACAGCTTTTCTGACGAGGTGGCACCTCTGGTTGTCTGCTCTCACTCACCCCTCAGAACAGGTCACCTGAGATCACTTGGCTGTGGTGGCAGCGTTCAGGAGCTGACAGAGGAGCAGCCAAGAACCTGCAGCATGGTGGGGGACAGAGGGGCAGCAACTGCATCAGCCTCCTCTTCTCCCCTTGCCTCACTGGTAAAGTTCTCCATTTGGGGATAAAAACCCTTTCAGTGTGTTGTGTGCTGGAGCAATAATTCACCTCTTGCTTTAGTGGTATAAATCAGAGGTAAGTTAATTGGAGTTATTTGAGCTGTGTTAGTATAAGAAAGAGAGGTATCACAACTTCTGAGTTGCTGGCTCTCATAAAAATGCCAAAGTGTTTGGCCCAAAATCTGCTTTTGAGTAGAGATGTTTGTGTGCAAAAGCAGAACCCATCAAAGTTCTTACAGTCCAGGTAAAAATGAACAGAAATTGGCAACTGAAGGCATGTGAATTCACTCCTGAAAAGATTTGACAGCACAGAAAAGCAGATTTAGCACTGCTTTGCATGGAGAGATCTGTTGAACCCATCCTGCAGTACCAAATTAGATACTCTCCTTTTCCTTACAAAAACAGTCCCTGTGAATATATATTTTAAAATCTATGTTTTAAATATCTCTTTTATAATATATGATAGTAGTGTTCTAAAAATTTCCAAGTGGCCTGATATGCCATGGCTGAGCATCAAACCTTTTCCCTAAAAAATGTTCTTTTCAATCTGATGGAACTTGAACTCATGGCTGTCACATCAGCAAGGTTGTCCAAGCCTATTATTCACCTTTTCTTCTATTCTGTGTTCCTAGTTAGGGTTCTGTCTCAATTGACCCGAAAATTTTGGGCCTTTCCTAGATGCCCTGACAGCTTGCTTCGTTTCCTGACAGTACTGAATCTGCTAAGAGCCAAATGGAGCTCGTTCTATCATTAGTGTAAATTAAAGGTAACTAATTTCCCTGTATCCCATGCATTCATAAAACTGCTTGTAGCAGGTCCTCTCTCCTTTTGTCTCGAGCTCCTGAAGTACAGCTTCTGTACTTGCACAGCATAATCTCTTTGGGCCTTTCTTATTAGAGAAGCTTTATTTACATTTGGGGAGTATAAAATGTCAGCTTTTTAAGACTTCACAGCAGTATTGCACTACAAAATAGGGCAGAAATAGAGAGGGCTGTGTTACACTGACACCACTTTGAATGCTTGGAGCAGTAGGTAGTTCCATTACATGGAGGTATTTTATTTGGCATAGCACTGAAAGAGTATAATCCTCACAAAGACAGGCATTATGAGTCTTGTAACATAAATGACAGATAATAACTTACTCTCACCTTCTTTTGTGTAGCATAACCTTCACACAAAGAAACTTAAAAGAAGTAATTCAGGAAGTATTAAGCAAAACAACATAAAACTGAGAAGTACTTGGATTACAGTGGCTTGCCAGGAGGTAAACTCTGCTGCTTTTTCAATTCTGTAAGGACTTTTTAAACCACCTTGCTTAATATGTCCCAGGTGAACAACATGCTATTGTTGAATGAGAATTCAAGAAACTTTCCTCTGATAACTCTAGATGGTATCACTTTCCAGAGAAGTTTGAGTATGTGAAATAAAAGGACTGGGGAAAGATACCTTACCAAAATAAGGTGTCATAATGAAACTATCATTCAAGTGTTAATCTGGCTTTTTCATCATTTGCAGCTGAAAGTATTATGGGACTTGAACTAATACATGTTGACTGCAAGCTACTCAAGCCTGCATGCAAGAATTTGAGACAGCTCAGTAGGTGCACTGGATAACTTAGATATAAAACCTTCAATTATCTTAGAGCAGGGGAGAGAGAGAGAGAATCCCAAATCCTTATTTGTGTTGAAATACTCTTGCACACTACACAGAGGGACTAAATGTCTTGAAAATATGTTTAAACCACAATATTTGAGATGACAGTTACTTTTCTGATCTCAGAATAATAAGCATGAAACAGAGTTACAACCAATAGTGTGTATAATATGATTGATGTTTAATTAGGGAATGGGAACTTCTGTGCGTTTGAAAACGCCAGTATTTGAAAAGGGAGCATTAAATGAACCTGCAGTAAATCATAGGATCACTTAGGTTGAAAAGACCTTTATGATCATTGAGTCCAAGTGTTAAGCCAGCACTGCCAAGCCACCTATAACCGTGTCCCCAAGTGCCACAGGTACACTCCTTTTAGATACCTCCAGGGACGGTGGCTCAACCACTTCCCCAGGCAGCCTGTTCCAGTGCCTGACAACCTTTTCTGTGGAAAAAAAATTCCTAATATCCACTCTAAACCTCTTGTGGTGCAACTTGAGGCCATTTACTCCCGTGTTATTACTTGTTACCTGGGAGAAGAGACTGACCCCCACCTGGCTACAGGCTCCTTTGAGACAGTTGTAGAGAGTGAAAAGGTCTCCCTGAGCCTCCTTTTCTCCAGGCTGAACATCCCTAGCTGCTCCTTCATGGAATTTGTGCTCCAGACCCTTCACCAGCTCCATGGCCCTTCTCTGGACATGCTCCAGGCCCTGCAACACGGGGCTCAGAACTGGACACAGAATTTGAGGATTCACTCTCCTCATCCAGATCACTGATAAAGTGCTTATCAACATTAAACAGAGCTGGCCTCCAATGCAGATCCCTGAGGAACACCCCTGGTGACTGGCCACCAGCGGGATGTGACTCCAGTCAGCACCACTCTGGGCCTGGCCATCCAGACAGGTTTTACCCAGATGGCACCCATCCAAGCCATGAGCAGCTCTTTTCCCCAGGAGAATGCTGTGGGAAATGATGCCTAAGGCTTGACCAAAGTCCTGGTGAGTACATCCACTGCCTTCCCCTCATCTGCTAAGTGAGTCACCTCATCGCAGAAGGAGGTCAGGTCGGCCAAGCAGGACCTGCCTTTCATCAACCTTATCCCCCTGGTTGTCCTGCATGGGCCATGTAAGGGCAACCCAGCTGATCTGCTTCATGGTTTCCCTGGCACTGAGGTCAGGCTGACAAGCCCTGCAGACTCCTTCAGCCCTTCTTGGCAATGGGCTTGGTCATACTTGCCATCTTCCAGAAAACTGTGACCTTCTCAGTTAGCCAGGATTGCTGGTAAATGATAGAAAGTGGCTTGGAGAGCACATCCACCAGCTCCTTCCGTACCCTTGCGGGGATCTCACCCAACCCCACAAACCTGTGTGTCTAAGTGGTGCAGCAGATCTTGTAGGTGCTTGTTCAAGTACATCCAAGCAGTTTTTAGTGCTGTAGCTTTTATATACTGCACTTGGTATCTGTTATACAGGTTCATAGGTACATCAGTGCAGTGAATTCAGCCGTCACCAGTCTGGGCTTTGGATGGGGACTGAAGTGCCTCCTGAATGAGCAGCTCAAAGCTGAGACCACCTCTGAAAGCAGAATGTGAGTGTGCCTGTTTGGCTTAGGCCAGACGCTGCTTTGTTGTGGGCAATGGAGAAGGGAGGTTGAAATCTCTACTTCTGTTTGTCCCCTGAATATAGAAGCTGGTAACTTCACCCAGCATAGGTATTTCAAAACTCAAAAGGTGAATCAGTGAAGTAAGTCCCTGTTGTCCTGTGTAGCTGAAACTGTGTGTATGGACTGGGATTCTTTGGTTGTTCCAAATAAATACTTAGATTTTTGTAGCTAAGAAGCTATATTCAAAGTTATTTATTTTTCACCCTGTTAAGTGTAAAAGTTGGCCTGATCTATTTCTGCTTTGGTGCTGTCAAAGAAACATTATGCTCTTATATTTAAATTCATACTTATTTTAAATATATAAAAGCTAGAATAACATGCCAGGCCTAAACGCCTATTATTATAGCTGATGTTTAATGTTATTATTACTTCAGTATTTTTATAAATGGGCAAGACCAGTAGAGACATATAAGCTCTGATTTAATTTACCACTTTTAGTACTTTGTGACTGTATTTCATGAGGCCTTTAAAATAATGAATTTGAAAGGCTAGGCTTGGATGCACAGATGATTCAAAGCAGCTGAACGTGCATCCTGTTACCGTTAGCGACACGAAAGGACGAGGCAGGCAGCAGGAGGTCAAGCAGGAAAGCTCCACTTTATTTTTCTGACTCCATATATACATTTTTACAAACATCCAAGATTGGCTACACAGGTTGCCAATTGGCTACACACCTCTTCGACCTCGTTGGTGAACATCACCATCAGTCATCTTTCTCCTCCCAAAGCAGAAGAATGTAAACAAAAGATAATTTTCTAAAAACATACAAAGTTTACTTGAAGCTGCTTGAGAACAAAATGCAAAGAGTGAAAAGCAGGCAAACTTGAGGCAACACATCCTAAAGGACAAGAAGTGGTTACCATACTGCAAGGGGCCACCCAGTCCCGAGGGGCTGCATTTATGCTGGTGTATGCCTGCTTTTTATGTGTGTTTTGAGACACAGAACTTGAATAAGACCCACTATTATCTCTCTCCTAGTGTTTGGAGCAGAGGGAGGGGTTGATCTCAAGCAGCAGAGCAGGTGGTGTGGCCTGTGCAGCACAGGGGCACTGGGCCATGCAATCCCTGAGGATCAGCACTCTCAGCAATTTATCTGTCTGATACTAGATCTAAATTTTGTCCACTGCCATTGTGTTACTCTGCAAGTTACTCCCTTTCCTTTGGGCAGCCGAGAGCGGCTCCCTCCTGGTGCTTGCATTCCTCAAATCCCTGCAGTTGCTGCTGCCTGCAAAGAGGCCCCACTGAGGAAGAGTCCCTGCTGCTCTCAACATTGTGTGCAGCCTTGTTGGAGCCCCTTGTTAGGTGGAGGAAGAGCTGGGGGCATTCATTTATTTCAGTGGCCTCGCCCCAAAGGTAGCTGTTGTTTGTAGGGTCACCTCCTCTGCCTCCTGGGGCCTGGGAAAAGAGCAGGGGTGCTGTGAGCTCCTGAGGTGGACTGTAAATGTATGGGCTATGAGAATTTAAACCTCTTGTGTCTTCTGATCTTGGAAACTGTCCTGACATCTCACATTTACTGTCTTGCTCCTGGGGTTTGATACACTAAAATAGTGTATCCTGAAAATCCTGATTGATGTGAAACCCTGCTGGAGTTTTCACTTTCTGTACTTGCTCTGGTTTCGCATTGCATTTTGAGATCAGAAGAGCAAAGATTCATGTCAGATGCTGCTGCTGGTGTCCTCCTGCTCCCCTCCACCCAAGCCCATGCTATCTGGAAATGGGTCCGCCCTTCCTTAGGAAACCCAGACAGTGAGGAAGCCACAGCCTCCTCATGTTTTTACATTTAGGTGTGCCTGGCTGAATATAGATTTCCTCAAAGTGATTGCAGCTCTCAGACTGGTTTGTTTTTACTTCAGAGAGTCTGAAGTCATATTTCAGTGTATTGAACTAGATGCAACTCTTGTTTGTAGCCTCTCCTACAGTGGGAGGGGAGATGGGAAAGACAGAAACTTGGTCAAAAGACTTAGTCCTTCCATCTCTTCTCTGTAGTACATTAGCTGATTTGTAACTAATGATCTGAACTGAGAATTTGACTCAAAGTTACAAGATTTTGCCGTGCAATGAATTAGTAAAGGGAGATCTTGGAGCTCCAGCCTGCCTGAGTATGGATGCAGCACCTAGAGCTGATTGCTGTCATAAGGAAAAGGATGTGCATCCTGGGCAGTGCTGTGCTGCCTGAAATCCCTCTGTTCTCACTGCAAAATGCTCCAAATTCAATGTGGGACAGGAAGCTACTGACTATGGAATAGTAACATGAGACATACCCCCCTTGTCTTCTGCAGACAAGCAGTCCAGGTGCAACCTTCTGGAAGCACGTCTGCCTTTTCCCAGTGACTGTCCAGAGAGCCCAAGGTCCTAATTCAGGAGCAGCAAATCATACCTAACTTGGAACATCACCCTCTGAAGGTTTTCAGGGGTTGCAATGTCTTTATTTTTGCTTCCATGGCAGCATAGGCTCTTTCTTGTTAATTCACGGGCAAGCAGATTGAGACCTAAGACTGGAATAGCATGAGAAAGTTGGAAAAGCACAGGAACAGGTGACACACTTCTGTCTTCTCTGAGGCTGCAATGTGGCAAAGGGGCTTCCATGAATCTTTCTGTTTGACCAGACAAAGGAAAAGGCAGACAACCTTACCTGAGATCCGTGCCCTGCTCCCCTGAACTACCAAAGGAATCCAGCTGGGACAACACAAGCTCTGGCCTGGTTTATTTATCCTGCCTTCAGTACTCAGCTCCCATGGGTATCTCTGTGCCGTGGAAATTAAACCACAAGGCAGTGTTGGCTTCGGTGGGAAATCATCCTATGCCATGGTCTTAAGGAGTTGCATTTTAGGGACAGAGCATCTCCTTTTCAGGGTAACTGTTTATCTATGCCATTTTAGGGTTGAATCAATGGATTTGGTCCCTGGCTCTGAGCCCAGCTCTTGTCTCTTGTTTTTCCTGTGTTGATGCTTCAAGTCAATTCATCTTCCTCCCAACAGTCAGCCCTCAACCGTGTGCTGGCTTGGGAAAGCTTGACTCAGTTCACCGATCTATTGTTCCCATTTGTTTGTGTGTGTAGTTTTTAACAGGAAAAGGCGTGGGCTTTATCCATGGCATCAGACAGCCCTCACCCAGGACAGCTGGTAGTGCTGCTCTGTGTGCAACGTGCATCGGAATAAAAACTTTATAAATCTTCTGTGCTCTTTGTAAACAAAAATACTGGATTTCCAGTTCAGAATCTTCCAGTGTGTAAATACAGATGTTGGGAAAAACAGGTGATCTACTCTTGTTCTTAGGAAGGAGCGGTTTTCTTGCACATTTCTGTGCTTTTATGTCAGAGCCTTCATTTGATTTAGATTTTGAACAAAACATCTCTGACTCTGGAATCTACAGTCATCCTTTCCTTTGAGGAGAAATTAAATGGGAAAGAGTTTTTCTGGTAAAGTTCTATCATTATACACACATATGTAAGTGTGTGTATAAAAAAAAGATAAATAAGCAGTCAAACCCCAGGATTTCTTTAAATGTTAGATCTGATCATAAAAGTTGAAAAATGTATTAAAAAAAGAATTTAAAAATCTTGTTCTTACAGTGTTTACTCAGTGTTTAGGCCAACTGAAGCTTTGAGACACACTAGCACACTTTACTTGAGAAAGCTCAGATTTACATTAGTTTCTAAAATTGTAGTCTTTCACTCCCAGCTTTCTAAGAAAGAAGGCACTACATGGTATCTGCTTCACTTCTGCAATATTAAAGATAGGACAATAGTGAAAAGAATGCCAAAATAAGGCAGATGGTTTGGCCATCAAGCATTTTTAGTTCTGTGTTGCTTCTGCAGCCTTTTGTGGATGTTCCAGGATTTACAGATAAATATAAGGTCAACTCTGGAAGGAAACATTATTAAAGAGAGGAATAGATGAAAGAATTAGGGAGAGCTAGGTGACTAACATTCATATTAGTGACTCCTGATTCAGAACTTGCAGAGCTCCAGGAGAAGGCAGAATCCCAGAAATTACATCTCCACTGTGATTGCATGAATATTAAAAACAATATATGAAATAAGATAAACCTAATTTTCAGATAAGGGGTTAAATCTATAGCACTGTCATCCAGAGAAATCCTTTTTCTCCCTGGTAAATAAAGCAGAGACAGCAGTGACTCCTCAGAGGTGTATTTGATGTTGACAGAAAGAATAAAGGGGGCACATGTAGAGACAGAATAGGAGAGCCTGAGTTGTAGATTTGCCTCTCAGAGTGTGTATTGCTGTGCTGCTGGGTGGGGACCTTTAACGTGTTGAGTTAGGAAGAAGTGCCAGGCTTTATGAAGGCAGCCTGACCTTGCAGGAGCAGTGGTTGGAACAAGTGGAGTTAAGCAGTGTGTGCAGAGCTGTGACACGGGGCCCTGGTGGCTGTGCAGACAATATGCTGCACAGTGGCTGGAGTGCCTTCACACACACCATCACTGTGTTGGCATGAACTGCAGCAAGCAGCCATCTGTGCCTCATCTGCCAGCATTTCAAGTGGAAAGGCAAAATTCCTTCATTATCTGGGTTGGATTGCTGCTCTGCCTGCTTTTTGCACTGCTATAGGTACAGGAGGGGTGAGTGGGTTGTCTGGTCAAGGTTTTCCTTGACACGGCTCCCAGGTGGGGCTGTTCCAAGGAAGGTTGAAGTGCAGATTGTGTTCCCACTGTAATCCCATTGAAGTGTTGTAGGGGTGAGGGTGAGGAAGCTATTTTTTCATACTGGCAATCAGTTTATCCCCTTGAAGCATGACAGTCAATACCTTTGGCCATTTTTCATTAGCCAGTGTTATTAAATCCTACTCTTATTCCTACTAATGTCTAATCCAGCTTTTGTTCCCTGCCAGAGGATATCCAAGCAGAAGGGAGAAGAAGACCTAGGAAGGCACTGTACTGATGTGGTGTGACTGATGTTCCTAGGAAACCACAACAGTAATTGCAGGGTTTTCCTGCCCTAGTTTCCTTTTCCTGATGGTACTGAAGCCGATGAGGATTTGAAATAAGTCAAATCTTCAGTCTTGTGCTTGCATAATAGTTATTGATATTCTGAACAATGAAAGCAAGAGATTGATGTGCCATCAGGAAATGCTAAGTGTTGTTGCTGGGGGGCTGAGAGGGTCACACAAAATACAGTGCAAACAATATTTCTTCAAGTAAAGCAGGAAGTCAAAACCTTCCCCAGGCCTTTATCGTTCAAGAATTTGTTCTAAATTTTGCCAAGAGAGCAACTTGTCTAAGAAAGCAGTTTCTGGAATAAATCAAAGTCCTTGTTGCCCTTAGGGCCTCACTGAGATGTTCTTCTCAGATATCAGCTGCGTGAGAGATGAAAATAAGTGTGTCTTTCTGACTGACTGCTGTTCTGCCTTGTCTTTCTGGCAGCCTGGAGAGAATTAACAGAGTCCCAGGCCTGGAGTGAGTGCGGTTGTCAGAAACTGCAATATTTGGGAGTCTTGATCTTTAAGTGAAAACTTCAGAACATGGCTGAACTGGAAAACTCTAAAGAAAAGCAGGAATACAAGAAATGTAGCCATTTAATGAAATCAACACTGTTTATCAACTCTGGAAATTACTGTCCATAGCTGTGTCTGGCCATGGATTTGTAGTAGCAAATGTTTTGTTCTGCTTGCCATTCAGTGTGGGGCACTAGGCAGGAATAAGAAACAGTGAGCCTTGTACCCCCCAAAATGCCATTTTTAAAAAGAGAAGCTGGAAAGAAAAAAATAAATAAGCCATCATGTTACATTCTTTGTTTTCAAAGTGATGCTGAGTGCTACCTGAATCCAGCGACTCAGACCTCCAGAATTATTTTTTGTTTCAAATGTTATTGCTATGATTTTATTCAAGTGCAGTTTGCAGGATTTTGAAATGTCAGAAACGCTTTGTATGACTCAGGGTGTTATTACAGGGTTTGTGAAGTGTCAAGGATAGAAATATTATCTTTAAAAATGTTTCAGTTTGGGAGGCCTTTACATACTGCATAAACACATTGTTAATTCAAAATACATCACCAGCATTTATACAGAAAATGTCCACATTTCTTTGTGGCTGCTTGACATTTTCTCTTTTTCTAAGTCTTCCCACTTTGCCACTGCAAAAGTGAAAGAAGAGGAAAAGAGATAAAGGAAATCAATCAAACAAACAAAAAAAAAAAAGACAAGAAAGCTGAAACTTCTTTAATCCAGGGTTCATTTTTTTTTCAGAGGATGATTCTGAATATATGATTTTTGCTGGAAACTAGTATTTTAAATGTTATTTGAAAAGAAAAAAGCACCTCAATCTGATAAGAAAAAGCTTGTTTTGTTTAAGACTTTGATCTCTTTCCTGCCCCTAGCCTTTGTGCAGCTTTGTCTCCTCTTTTATAAATCACAGGCTGGTCTTTTCACTCCAATTTGGGAAGAATGTCAGGTATGCCTGTGTCAAATTGCCCACATAACCTTCTCTGCTTTAAGGCACACACTGACATTAAGTTGTCTCTGTGTAACTGTGTCCAAGCTATCTGGTTTATCTCTGTCACCTCAAGGTGAAGTCTCCTTCCACACTTTTTCAGGTAACAATTAAAACCAGCAACTGTCCAGACTTCTCAGCTCTGCCATGTATGCCTGATGCTTGCCAATACCAGTCCCTGTGAGCAGAAACTACAGAGGAAATCCAGCTCCAGTGAAGTCTGGATTCCTGATAATTTTAGCACCAGAGGATATGAAAAAATGCATTTCTTTCTCTCATATTGACAATTTTTCTATGTGGAGGAGCCTGGATCTCTGAATCTTTTGTTCTTAGGAAAAGTTGTTACTTTGTCCAGGTGCTGGCACCCACACAGTTTATCAATGCTAAAAGATATCTGAGATCACTCTGGTTTCAGTGATTTTTTGGGGGCAGTTTTGATTCTCATCAAGATGTCTGTACAGCACTGTTCCAGTTTCCCTTGCTGCATTTCCTAATTTCTGTTTGCAGTTTCCCTCCCATCTCAAATTAGACTATCCCAGTAATACTTAGTTCTGCTTCTTTGCTTATTTCCATGTTTCACAGAAAACCTGTTTATGATATTTTCCTTGGCAAAGGCACTTGGAAATTAGGGGTGTTATAAGAATAACTGTGCAAAGCAATGACTTTTTTTAATCTTGACCAAACCTCCCTACCTATGAAGGAAAAGCTTTTACAAGTTGAAACAAGACTGGTTGGTCATCAAGACTGTGCAGTGAAATTGCAATCACAGAAAGTTACTTGTATTGCCTTCTGAGGTGCTCAGTGTGTCCAACCAGTTATGGGGCAAAAACTGAGTTCTATGACTCAGCTGAGCAAAAATGGAATTAATTGATTTTTCTTTCAAAAGATTTTGGATGGTCCACGTGGTGGTTAAAGCAAGAAACACAGGGATTGTGATTACAGCCCAGACTCTGACTTTTCCAATGACTTGTCCTATTCAATTTCTCTGTGCTCTCAGGTCTGAGCAGTGTGGGCAGGAGAAGGCTGATCCTTCAGGGAACAGAGGGAAGTTTACAAAGTACTCAGGAACGGCAGGTTGCATGGCATGAACTGTGAACAGTTCACCCAGACATTCCTAATCTTCTCCTGGAAGGGACTACCTGGTTACTGAAGCCCTCTTCCCTAGAATCCCAAATGAAAAATATCAGTGGGATGATACAGCCATGAAAAAACTGAGAGAAAATGCGCAGACACGAGCAGAATTTCATCTTGTTATTGCACAGTTCTGCTTCCAGAGCCAGCAGGACTGAGACTGGGTCTTGCCTATACCTCAGATTTGTCTTTTTTGAAGCACAAATTGAAAACAACAGACTGAATTTTTGAGGGTTTGGTTTGTTTTGTTTTCCCTCCTGTACGAATTCTTTAATTATTCCCCAAAGTTTTGTATTTCACACCTTGCACTTTGCAGCTCTTCAAGAGGTATGTACAGTGTTGTCATGCTTAGAGATACTTCACCTTAGATGCATCCCATATGTCAGATATTGCTTGGAAATGAGACAGAAAACAATGGGTTAGAGTGTGATGACTTCCACATGATATATAAATCTTACATAAACTTCATATAACACATGGTAACAATGCTATATAAAAAGTTATGATAGATGCTGAGAAACTTCCATGGCCTGAGAGACCTCTCAAGGTAGTGGCACTTAAGCATCCTGTGATTCTTTGCTATCCCAGTGGATACTTTGTCCAAGGTCAGTTATAGAGGTGCTTAGGTTTTGGAACAAATTTTGGTTTGTAGCATGTGCAAGTGGAATGGAAGTCACAGAAGCCTCTGTGTGTAATCCAAAGGCAAATATTTTACTCAAAGCTCTAAGAATTTTGCCTTTAAAGTGCCCTTTATCGATTACCTGGCTCTTCCTCTTCCAATAATAGCTTTTCTGATCTTTTTCTCTGCAAAGAGAAATCACATTATGAAATTACATTAGTGTGCATTGAGAGAGCACCAGTTATCTCATCTGACATTTTATGTATTGATTGAAATGCTGAGAGACGAGAAAGTCATGATTTATAAATAAGAGTACAGCAAAAAACTGAAAAACAGGTGAGGGAAGGTCACAAAACATGAGCAGTAAATGGGGTCTGAGTACACTCAGATGAGTTTGACAGGGCTATTCCATGATGAGAAGGAAGGAATATGGGGGGCCTTTTACTCCCCAATCCAAGTTTGGTTTGCTTAGCTGTTTTATTTTTCTAGGTAGTCTTACCAACCTATATGGAATGAACCCCACTGATTGTAAGAATTTATGCTAATACCTAATGCAGACCTTCTTATTCAAAAATAGTTCAGAGAGTTAAAATAATAAAAAAGAGTTCATGAAGTTAAAGCAGCAGAGGTGCCCCAAGGTGATTACCTAGCTGGCTGCTGGGGAAGCCAGGACAGCCCCCAGCACTCTTGAACCCCAGTCAAGGAGTCTGTCCTTTTGGCTGAATTGTCTCTAGTCATGAGACCAAGAAAGAGTGATGTCAGGGTTGTGTTGTCATCTGCAGTTTGAAATAGCTGGGCAAGTCACATTTCACTTGAGCTGGTTTGTGGAGCGTGCTTGGCCTTGTCAGCCCGCCAACCTTGGCCACTGGGGAAGAGCACAGAATGTCTTTTAGGGGAGGGTTTTTTTAAAAACAAGATTTTTGCTTTAATTGCTATTTACACATTCCACCCATCACCCTTTTTCAGATCTCCTGCAGGGAGATCTTGTTCTATTTTAAAAGCTCGGGCAGGAACTTGAGGCTAGAGTCTGCAGCCAAATCAAACAGGAATCTCACCAACCCAATAGAGGGTTGGCTGATAATAAAGACTATCTTCCCAAGTCTTTAGAGCTCTCTTCTTCCAAAGACACTCCCTTATCTGAAGCCTCTGGCTTCCCATGAGAGGGTATAAACATCTTCCTATGCAGCAGGGTACCCTTTGACATTAAGAGGAAAGCACAACTCAAGATAAGTTGAAGAGGCTTTTATGTCTAATCTCAGTAAGCATTCAGAGGCTGTGAATGTCTTTTTATCCTGAGTTGTTGAGGTTTGTTTTGTTTTTTTTTTTGGCTGGGAGCACATTTTGCTTGGAGTTTTATTACATCCCTCATGGCTTTTTTTTTTTCCCCTTCTTCCAGATGAGCTATCAGTGCAGTACTTGTTTGGTCAAGACTTGTGTGTTTGCTTGGCATCTTCAGTGTATAAACCCAGTGCTGTTTGCACGGCTTCCATGCAGCCAGTTCTGCTAATATTTTAAGGCTCTGACTAATGTGGCTTGAGGGTAAATGTTTTCTGACTTTAACATTGTGCCTCACTCACAGGAGCAAATTCTGATGACTTCCTTTCATTGGCAGAGGTTTCAACTTTGTCAATTCACTGCTATTCCTCATTAGAGGCTTTTTTAAAAGGTGTCGAAGATTATTTTTTCCTTTTTTTATAGCTGTTGGGATCCCATCAATGAACAGCTCACAGAAAGCTCAACTCACTTCACAGAAATGCATCCTCTGTGACTGCTGAAGGCAAGATCCCTGTGCCCCCTTTGCAATAACAATCTCCTCTTCCAGGAGTGCGGATCTCCAATGCGCTCTCCAGGACCTCTGCACTGGTCCTTGTTCCATGTCCATTCCCAGCCCTTGCATCCCAGCCACCCTTCCCCTGGCTAATGCAGAGCAAATGAGGTCTCGTTCAGAGTCTGCTTTAAGTGGCCCCACTGCTGAAGGATGGAGGCTGAAGGATTTTGGAGGTTCTTCATACCAGCCCAGGGCCATACACTCTGCTTCTGCTGCCCTCCAGCCTGCCAGGCTGGGGAGACCCTGGAACTGACCTTCTCCTGCCAGCAGCAGTGCCAAAGGCCTTTCTCTTCTGCTTGCTGGGAGCCAGTTGGAGAGAAAACAAATACATTCCAGCAGGAGATTCACCCCTGTGACTTACCAGCAGTGCTGACTTTACTCACAGGCTGCCTCGAGCCTCCTCCTTCTATCCCATGGATAGAAAGGAGTGCCTCACATGCTCCCAGGAGCCATGACAGGCCTTCCACACTGCATGTACCCTCGTGTTCCAGCCACTTTCATTTCTTTCAGAAGGAAAACATCCCCAGAGGCTCGTGGTGCGAATGTGTTTTTAGATAAAGAACATGTATCCAACCACTATAATTAACCTTCCATTTTAAAGCCTCCAGTTCCAGATCAGCTCCCTACAGGCTAATTCTTCTGTTTGCAGGAATGCATGAGTGATGCACAGATGCTCTGTCAGGACACTTTACCTATTCATTAAATTTGATTAGATAGCATTTGCACTCTGCCATCTAAGAGTGTGCCACTTTCTGATATAATTAGTGTTCCTCCAATTAGGATAAATGGCTGTTTCATTACTTTTAAGTGGATCATTAAAGTGCCATTCCTGTCTCCTGCCTCTGGAGCTGACAAGGGTACCTGCACACTCCTTTTCGCAAAGTCAAACTTAATTTCAGGAGGCTAATGGGGAAGGTAATGTACCAGGGCAGATGTTGCTCAGGGCTCCTGCTGAGAGCAGTTCCTGGGTAGTTGATTTTTCCTATGTGCTTGAGGCTGATTTGTGAAACAGAATTGCCTGATTGCCATGACAATTTTTGAAGAAGTTCCTGGGGGCATCAAAACCTGGAAATTATTTAAAATACATATTGATAAACTTCTGTTGCCAAATGAATTCCTGTTATGACTGTGGAACTGTATCAGTGTCACAAGGAAAACACAGAGATTGTGCCTCAAGACCGGTCCTTGCATCTTTGTTTTCCCATCCCACATTCATCCACAAGGATGTCTTCTCTCCAGGGGTCAGGCAATGCTTGGAAGCTGTGTGCAGCAGCCCTTTTTGTTTCTCCAAGAGGCCTTGCAATTCCTTAATCATTAGATACTGCTGTGTTAAAAACAGCATTTTCTGAGAACCAGAGGGCAGATTTCTGGCCCATGTCAGAGAATTGTGACTCACATTTTGGGAAGGGATAGAGACATCTCTTTTGTAAGGGAGATTTGAGTTGTGAGTCACTGTGCTGGTCCCTTTCTGTAATTTTTTCCTTTTTACGTGTGGAATTCATAGACAGCTGTATATTTTAAAAATGCTTCAGGCCACATCTGCAGAAGAATAATCTTGACAATTTTGGATGCTGTAAGTCAGAAGCTGGTCCAGCTCTGAGGTCATCTGATTTGCCCCATCAAGATCTAATACTGTTTTTAAAAATTTCTCAAGAAGGGCTAAGATTTTGGAAAACAAAGAATATACTTCTGGCTGCAGGATAAATCTACTCAAGGTGTAGTAAGAATGCATTTTTAAAAACATTAAAATATCTGTGGAACTCCTTGGGTATCTTTCTATTGATGAAGCTGGGTCAGATCTTAGATTGCTTACAATGTAAAAGGCCTATTTGTTTTTCTCTGCACTCTTTGTTTTCCTCTAGTTTTCTCTGATTTTTAAGCCCTTTTGTTATCTACTGCCTTGTGTTCACTGGTTCTCTTTTTACACAACATAATTGTGTAGGACTTCTTCTCCTCAGTTCATCCAGCTTACAACCATCCACATATTTCTTAGGCTCACATCTCAGATGACTCAGGAAAGGCAAAACATCCATAAACCAGTTACCAACTTACTGATTGTGTTTATTTCTCGTAAGTCTGGAAGAAAAAAAGAGTCAAAGATGTTTTTCCCATCCTCCTCAAAGTCAGTGGGTATCAGGCAGGTGGGCTGCAACCTTTATCCCCTTCAATGACTTCTCAGTGGGTAGATTGAAACATGCAGAGCAGTCACAAAAGCCAAGTGGGAGCTGGGGAGGAGGGATTAGATCTTGAGGAATTTTATTTAATTAATCTTTCTGCTAAAGTAATCACATCTCACTTCCCAGACTCTTACCCTTCTAGGTCATGTTTTCTCTATCAAACTGTGAAGTAAGACATAGAATTATATAGCCTTCTTGGTATCTTTGATTTAAAATAAAAACATAAATAATTCTGAAGTGACATGAAAGTATAAATAGATGGGGTAAGAAAATATTTACTGCTGTGTAAACAGCTATCAGTCTGTCAGAGATGTGTGCAGCTGCTGGGTCTCGGTGGGAGGCAGCCTGAGCCTTGCACCTTGAGCCACTTGCGACAAAGGTTTGCATTGATCCCAGATGCTACTTTGAAAACTGAGGGTCGATACATCTCTAGTGTTTGCAGGAAGTCAGAATAAACCCAGAAGCTCCTGTCTGAAATCTGTGCTGGTTTGGCTGTGGAAGGTGTTTTAGGGGTGTAGCAGCTCTAAGTGAAGATTCTGGCTCCAGACACACATTCCAGAACAGAAGGATATTTTGCAGCACCACATTTCAGGGACTAAGGCACCGACCACATTGGGGTAGATCATCAGGCATTAATGTATGGATCCTGGAGCTCTCAAGATGAGGTCTGGCCCCAGGTTCATTCAGGCAGGATGTGCTGCTTTGTCATGCCAATGAAACACAGTCAACAGGATATGAGGATACTGAGATCTCCAGCCTCAGAAAGGGCTACCAAAGGGTCACTGGAAGAAAAGCTGCTCCTTCTATCCCTTCAGAGTGTCTCCTGCTAAGCTTTTCCTTCCAAGAGGTAAAACCAAGGTCAGGGAGCAGGAAGTTATTGAGTTAAAAACTCTGGATTCTGAGGCCATCTGAGAAGTCTACAGCATGGCAATAGGAAAGGTGAGGCTTTGCTGAGAAGAGCTGCTCTTGTGCTGCTGTTGATGCAGGTCTGTTCAGTGAATTTCATCACCCATTGCTGTGTCCCATGAATGGGAAGTATGAGCCAGTTTTTGGATAAATGTCCTGCTCCCATGGGAGAACAGACATCTGAGGAATATGTTTCTCTGAAAATTGAGAAGGCAGAACAACCCAGCCATAATGGTTACTTGAAGCAACCTACTCTGTAAAATACTTTTTCTCCAGATATTCCTGATGATCCCTAATTTATAGTGTCAGGCCTCTCTCCTTAGGGCTTGCAAATAATGAGTAGGTGCAAACGTGAGGTGAGTCGTGGATCCTTCCTAAATCTTGGACTCTGCAAGGAGCCCATGGAGAGCAGTTTGAGTGGCAGAAATGATTGTTTAGTAATAAGAAAACCTGGTGCAGCTCTCTGAGGTCAGTCAGTGGTGTCTGTGATGTCCCAGGCTGCCCTTTGGATGGGAAGGATGAAGCTTGTAAAGTGACACTGCTGCCTGCTCACCACAGTGTCAGCAGGATGGACAAAAAAGGTGCCTCTGGCAGCTCCCAAGTATGTTGGAGCTCTGTAGAAAACTGCAGTTATTGTTTTAATTTCTCAGGCTTGATACAAGCAGGCAGCTCTTTTATCTCCCGGTGATTTTAGGAGTGTAACATGTATGTCAGCCGAGTGGAATTGTGCAGAGGAGTCAGGCTTTTAGCTGTGTGCACTATAGTGCTGTAACATGAACAAGATAGTTTAGTTCTGTCCCTTCAGCTAACTCCAAACTCTGTTACAACCCATCCTCAGGCAGGACAAGCTTTCCTGTGTGCCCTTCCTCCTCGCAGGGCACGGATGTGTCCCCTGTGTGTGCACTGTGGTTGGCCACCTGCAGCCTGGCCTGCCTCTCTCCTCGGGGTCAGGCTCTTGGCTGACTGGGTCAGTCTTCCCCAAATCATTTACTGCAGCCACTCTTAAGCATTTTATAGGCCTTCCTCTTTACTGCCCAGCTTGCAGGTAGCTTATTCCTCCCTCATGAGGCGTATGCTCCATGTTCTGACAGCACACGTGGTCTGGTGTGGAAACAGTCACAGTGCCAAATCCTCTAAATATTGTAAAATTCCAAGACCCAGTCCAGGTCTCCTAAAATAGCATGTCTGAGCAAACTTCCTGGGGCTTTTTAAACAGCCTTCTGATGTGTGTGCTGGGGCACGAATGGAACTGCGGATTTCTGGAGTGTCAAGGGGGCGAGTGTGTGTGTACCCAAATGAGAATATTATGAATGAGTCTCTTCAGAGAAGAACACTGATGAAAAGGACACTGTTAGCAAAAACGACCACAGAAGTATGAGCAAATACTCGAAAGGAAGAACACCCAGGGGGAGTGGGTTCCCACTTTCTAGTGAACTACATTATTTTCTTTTCAGAAGTCATGCTAAATAGGAAAGACTTTCCAGTTTTAGCAAAAAAACTGAAATAATGTCTGTCCTTAGTGTAAGTTCTCCTGGGTGTGAAGACAAGTCCCAGTGTACTTAGGATAAGCCTATGGATTTGTGTCTTAAGGGGAGTTAAGTTAAAAAAGGCTAAGCCCTTCTCTGTCTTCTCTGTTTACATTGCTTCAGCAGCATGTTGTTTAATTATCTCTAATTTTTAATATATTCTCAATTACAGCACCCTAATGATACAGGGCTTGTGCTGTCTTCTCACAAAAAAGATGAAAAAGTGAGGCATGAAGAGGGTGATTTGCACAAGAGTCTTTAAAAGTTGAATTTGTCTCCATTATTTCAGGTTATTGGCCTCTCATACCATTGTCTTCCAATTGGTCATCTACAATATGAACAGAAAGTGAGCTGACAGGGACATTGCCCTCTGTAGTAGTGCGGCTCCACTTTCTTCACACTGAAAACCTCTGTTGGCTTCAGATAAAACTTTCCTGCAGCTCTTGTTGGTAGTTCTGCTTCTCTGGGTTCTTCAGCTCTTTCAAATCAGACTAAAGATCTTTCCTAACCTCTGTCTTGAGTGATTTGTTTCCATCTTCAGTGAGGAGAATTGCACAAAAATGGAAAACAGGGCAGAAAACTTCATGGGCTTTTCTAAAGCATGTCTCAAATTTAGGAACAAAAAGGAAGACATTCTCCCTTTATTTAAACCAATCAAGCTCTGTCATTTCCAGCTCAGGTCTGTTCTCCATCAAGTCACATTCCAAAATTGCTCTTGATAAAGAATTGTAAAGACAAAACAAAGTGAAATACCACTGGCTTTGTACTAACGAACAGGCTACATTTTTCCTCTTGCTAGATGTGTCCCTGAAGGGTATCAAGGGATTTGGCAAAGGTGAAGTGTTCTGGATTTCTCTTTTTTGCTCACCAGCCGGTATCTTCCCTCCTGCCATGAGACTGCTACAGCTGAAGACAGAACTGGCATCTTCATAAAAGGTCTTGCCTCTGGCAGGAAAAGTGCAGCCCAGACTTCAGAGACATGAGGAAGGGCTGTGATTAATCCCTGGCTTTTCTCTGAAGCCTGGGTAGTGGGTATGGTGGACATACGTGGGTAAATGGTTTGCAGATCTTCCCTAACTTGTATTTAATCACACAGACATTCATGGTACTTGTCAGCTGCTCTCCCTTGCAGCACAAGATGGGCTGATCCTGAGTGTCTATTTATAACAAAAGATGGAGCAGGGATGTTTGACGGTGCAGAACGAGGGAGGCTACAAAAAGGAGTTGCAAAGAAGTTAAAGTTGGAAATTAAGGAAGCTGATACTGAAAGTTGCAAGATTGCTTCCAACAGGCAGTTGGAATGCAGCTTGAAGGCTGTTCTCCCTAGGAAAAGAGTGAGAAATTCAAGGCCTGCTTTTTGGGAGTGTTGAATGTTTATGTCAGGAGGGCTGCAGGTGCTGGTGCTCTTATACATAGTAAGTGATTCACCCTGGCATTTCTCACTATCCCAAAGGAAAAGCTGGGTATATGATCCTGGGTTTTCCTTTCTGATGAGTTAAAGTGAATAAATTCCAGAACACCAGATGTTTGGATAAAAGGAGGATATATAGTTATAGTTAGGGTAGCTTTATTCATTTCTCATATAATTTATTGTTTCACCTTTTTTTTTCCCCTTATTGACATTAAATTCTTAGGTGTCATTATTTTGAAGCAACCAAATGGCCCCTTCCAAAGATTTTTTTCATGATCACTGATGAATTTTAGTAACTGAGAGTTCTCAAAATAGAGTTCATGGATTTCAAATTCCTCCACCTTCAAGGAGGAGATAATAACATGGACTCATCTTTATAGAACACTTGTAGGTTTACTGCTACAAAGTCCCACATGTGCCAAATATGTGTTTTGATATTGCACCTGATCTCAATGCTGAAATTACACTGCCAATCCAATTTTTAGGAGCAGCGTCAACAGACCTCACGACTTGAAGTACTTAGCTTTAGGTAGCAGCATTAACAGCCTGGTAGGTGTAATCCTGATTCAACACTCTCCCCCAGATCTGCAAATCTGATATCTCAAACTGTTGTTTTGCATGAGGGTTCTCCATCTGCTCCACTCCTGTCCATCACTGCCCTCCATGCAGGCTTGAGGCAGCCTGGTTTCTTTTACTGTGGAATCCTGTATATGGTGATCAACCCAATGCAATGACTGTTCATAAATCCAGTTTTGCAAGAGACTGGTGAACTCGTAAAAATACTCTAAACAACATTTGAGACGTACTAAATAAAGAGTGAAGCCTTCTTTGATACTTACTGATGTTTACATACCATGTAATTATTATTATCATTGAAAATCCCAACTTCCTCTCTTTGAACATAATGTCTAAACAGGAAAAAGCTAACCTTCCTGTTTGGAGAATTGTTAGTTTCAGAAGAAATATATTTTTTTCCTCTCTTGCTTGCAATTCTCAAAGATTTTATTTTTAATACAAATGAAAAAGACAAACAATAGACTATCTGAAAGGAAGGAAAACCACATGTCTGAAACAATCAGAGTCTGCTATGAATAGATAATCTTTGCACTATGAAATAACTCATGTCATACCTACATTTTGACTTTTGCATATTGGGAAAGGAAATGTAGATTTATTTTTGGCACTCACTGCACTGTATATACACAATACAGAAAACAAAGTTAAGGTTAGAGAGTGAAGAGAAGCCTCCTGTCAATCTGTACAGAGGGGAGGGATCATGTAGGCAGTTGGCCTGGCCCAACAGTAGTTTCTAGATGCGATGCAAGGCTGAATTTAAAACTTCAGGTACCTGCTTGGCATACAGTGTTCTCTGGTTCAAGTCAGTGCTGACATGGCATTTTGGGTAAATCTCACCTCCTAAACTTTGCTTTTGCAGCTTTTAGTTTAGTTAAAGGAAATACTGGTGGAGCAGCACCTGTTCCAGGTGTGTGTGGAATTTTTGATGGCTGCCAGGAGCAGCTTAGTGAGATTGAAGACTGAGACAGACATCTTTGGGAGGCAGAAATCAGAAAACAGGTACCTGAAAGCTGAGTATGAAAAAGTGCTCATACCAAAGGCAGAACGAGCTGTTTGGCATTCCAGAAGTGTTTCGTACCTTCCCAGAGTCTGACAGGCAGCCTAATGGAAAAACCACCAGGAGAGGCCTTGTGAGGACTGAGGATGTCAATTTGTCAGTATTGGAAGTGTTCATATTGTCACTTCTCCTTCATGTTATTTCATTGCAGTCAAGGCTGTAGTCTTGCTGATCCTATTTAACAGCAACTACTGAAACGTCTTGCATGAATGGAAGAGGATATATATGATATAAGATCACTGCCCACAGAGGGCTGGGAAACTGGAAAGGCCTGTCTTTTCTCTATCGTCTTCCTAAAGTTCTTTATTCCATGCCTGACTAATTTAGATGTTCTTCACAACTAAGCAGAAGTTCTGAAATACTTGGGTAATTTCTTGGCTCTTGTATTTACAGACTGTATGAATAGCTACCATTTTTTAATCATGTAGAAAGTGTGAAAATGTGGTCTTACAGGGTGAAATACCAGACATTTATAATTGTTTTCTATTCCTTGGTGGTTTTTTACACCAGTCTCTGATTTTGGAAGCCTTATTTTACAGAGCTGCCTGCTTACTGTTGGCAGTACTAAGGGTAAAGAAACCCTGCCAGTATTTTCTCTGGCTGTTTCCAGGTGGATCTTCTTACTACATTAGGGCATTATGCTTGCTCATGTTCGCAGAGTCAGACCCTAAAGACATACCTTGTTCCTTGTCTGTCTTTGCTTGCTTCATGTTTGCATTTCTCATGGAACCCAAGTGTGCACCCTTCCCAACTTTGTGCTTTTCCAGAGATTTGCATGTGAAGCTTCAGCTCCACTTGCAACCACTCGCTCCTGCCACTCAGTTGTGTCCTTCTCCAGCTGTATTTTCCCAGGCATGGGGCTTTGCTTTGTGATTTACTGGACTGCAGCTCCAGCAAGAAGACAACATGTTAAAGCCATTGTAAAATAATGGGCACCACACGAAATTGAGAAGGTGGGGTCCAATGATCTGAAATGCAGATGGTCGCTGGCAGGGAAAAGGAGAGCTGTCATGCTGAAAAAAGGCCCAGAAGTCAGCAAATGAGCTGAGTTAATGATGTGACACAAGAAAATGAAAGGCAGAGTGTTTCTGGGCAATGCATGTAGGAGTGTCCCTCCTGAGGCTGAGCTCTCTGTAGTTTTATCCATGCTCATGTTTTCCACGCAGGTATTGGGGTGGGAGCAGTGCTGGATACTGACTGTCAGTAGTTAGATCTATCATCTTGTTAATTAACAACATGATACTTTACCAGCATGTGAAACAGTCTCTCTGATTTGGATTAACAAGTATAATTGGACTTCACTGAGAACACTCTGCATGTCAGATGGGAGGGGATGCCTGATCTCACTGTGTGGGAAATAGTAATAACAATGTAAAATGCGAAATAATATGTGGCCATACAATTACTTGCTTCTGTTAGTCTCCATAGGGCTATGTTTGTAGAATCTGGATTCTGGTCCTGAATTTCAAGGAGGAACCCATGCAATCCTTGGACTCTGAGAGGCTGGCTAGATGTCACTGTTGAACAACACTGCCCATTTGACCAGGTAGTGTTTAAAATATATACTGCAGTGGTAGGACTGAGCTTTGCTATTGAATATGTGAGCTGATACCATGGGGCACTAAGTCACTGTCCTCCCCTGTGCTGCTACTGTGAATAAATTCACCAGCTTTCACCTTAATAGCTTGCTTTAGAGCCAGTGCCACACTTCACACCCTATTCTGGACCCTCTCCAACAAATTAATGTTTTTTACTGAGGAAGGTGAGTAAAAATGATGAGAGTATCCTTAACTAAGGAGCCATAAAATTCTGATAGAGCAGTAATGTTCCCAGTGAGCCTGAAGGAAATCCGATCAGTAGTTACGAGGTTGAGGCTCAATTTATGGCCTGAATTCATCAAGCATAGTCATTCTCCATTTTTGTACAGGACGCTTTTGTGGTTCCTGCTGAGCAGAGGAGTATAAAGTCAGCACAAGTCCTTTCTCAACAACTCCCCCGGCTTTGTCATTTGAGATAGCTGACTCTACAGAGGTGGTGATCAGGGTCCTGTGATCTATCTGAAGGCAATTTTTCATCATATAGAACAAGCTGTACCAACTGTATGTGTTCTGAGACTCTCAGGCTTGAAGTTTTTTACTCTTTACAAAGAGTAAAAAATAAAGTTATTTTGGATGTCTTTAAGACTTGACACTGCAGTTATTCATTTGCCTGCAAACCACTTCACAGCCAGGAGTGGTTCAGTATCACATTCTCCAAAAATCCTTTTACTACTTTTTGTGGACCCCTTGCAATAGAATTTTCAAGATGGAGGCTGGACTAATTCTGTATTTCTAAGCTGCCTCTGCAGAAGAAGTTTTCCCATCTGCTTCCAGCACAGGTGTGATCTCTTTAAGCTCTGAAATCGGTTTTTAAGGACAGAGGCAGACAAAGAAATTTCATCCAGGGATTTTATTAAAACCTCCATGTAAAAAGTCAGACCTTTCCAAAGTCTGAAGTAAATGCAAAGCTTACGTAGCCACCTCCTACCAGCAGCATAAGCATGAAATAGACAGAAGCTTTTCAGATGAAATGGAAAAGCCTTGTTTTAAACCATCTCCTGCATCTACTTGTCATTCCTGCACACACAGGTTAGCAGGAGAAAGTTTTGTAAATATACGTTAAGGACATGAAGTGACAGGAGTATTTTGTAAATATGCATTAAGGTCCTAAGTGGAGAGGGCTCTAAATGAACACTTTACCAAAAATATTTTGTGATACTCATTCAAATATAATTTCTTTATATTTCTTTATATTTCTTTCAGGGTGCTTTTAAATCCCCAACTCTT
This sequence comes from Sylvia atricapilla, assembly GCF_009819655.1. Lineage (NCBI taxonomy): Eukaryota > Metazoa > Chordata > Aves > Passeriformes > Sylviidae > Sylvia > Sylvia atricapilla. The sequence goes on from NC_089142.1 coordinate 96,035,423, forward strand.
ACACCATGCACAGATCCATAGACTGAGCATCTGGACCTGTAGATGATCTTCACTGTACAGATTCATTCCTGCTTTGGCTATCTGCCAGCGGGTTCTATTTGCAATACTCCCTGGTATAGCCTCTGCATTTAAAGGATGCCTATAAATATCTGCACTGGTTGACGGGACAAAAGGAGAAAGAATCGGACATTTTCAGAGAAATGTAAGAAGTGCAGAGAGCTGAAATGCCCGCGGTGGCTTTTCTGGCGGCTCCTGGGGGGCTCTGGGAAGCCACAGGGCTGCTGGTGCTTTCCCAGCCCTCTCCTTGCAGCAGGATTTTCCCCTCTCGCCAGCAGCTGCAGTGCAGGAGACAGGAGGGGCTGAGGAAAGCCGGGCTGTTACCTGAGCCAACAGCGACACCCAGGGCTCCACCAGCACAGTCAACCCCTTCTCCCATCTGCAACCCCTGTCCCATGCTGCCTGGAAAATATTCCAAGATTTAGCCCTTTCCGCCTTCCTGAACGACTACACTTATTGAGAAGGAAGAAGTATATTGCCACAGTAATTTTATCACTAGAAATCATGTATATTGTGCTGAGAGTAAATTAGATCAGCCACAGGCACATCTATATTCCAACGACTGCATTCACACAAAGTGGATTATACTCCTTCATCTCTGTCAAAACAGTTAAGATGATGTTAGTTGTTTGCAGCTAAGGTCGAGGCAGACAACTTATAAAACCTCCCATTCCTGCTTCCTTACTAATGCAAAAAATCTCACTTAGACCACACTGAAATTATTTTGGTAAGCTTTTTTTTAATAAATGCACAGAGTGAACAGTACACTCAAGGAGTATATCATGATCAAAATAATAGGTGCAGGTTCTGTAACAGTGAACACCGAGTCAGACTTTTATTAAAATGACCCTAAACAACCCTTTGAAGACATATACCTGAGCAGACAGCAGTAAAATAATTAGAGAAGAGAGAGCCAGGCATTAACGTCTCTAGAAAACATTTCAATTGAAGCAAGAAAACACCTTAGAATTGATCAGCACACAGGGCATGCTGAGGACAACTCAAATTACACAGTACAATTACAAAGTACAAATATATTTCCCACTCCCAGAATGCAAAAGCCCTGTCACCAGGGTACAGCCTGCACAGCTGCTGAGGTACATTCTTGTTTCCTTTCCAAGCTCAGGCTTGCTTCAGATCCAAAGGGAATACTGGTTCCTCTCTGCAGGGCAGGAGGCAGGTCAAGTGAGAAAGCACCAAAGCTGAACAAGTAGCAAATGTGGTAGACCAACAATTGTAGTTTGAGCACCAAGCAGAGAAGTTGGTGGAGGGGAAGGGCATGAATGGAGTCCAAAGTTTGTATGTTCCAGCTGAGCTGAGGTAAATTGAGAAGAAAATAAACAAATTACATCTGTGTTACACCAATACAAAGCATAACGGTGTGAAACAATGACTGTATTCTGAAACAGAGCATGAAAAGTTACCAGTGCAGCAAGCACAGAATTAGAGCACTTTTGGTCACTCCTGGACAGTACCATGGGCTCTCTTTGAAAAAACAACCATGAGCATCCTTCTCTAGCTGAAACAGACCATTAAGCAGTACTCCAAAAATCAGGAGTAAAGTGCCTGAAGAGGCATCCAAAATGTGAAGCATCGGTGATTCATTCAATTCTTCTGAAACTGCATGTTGTAGTCCCCAAAACCATTGCACTTCCATAAATCTGTTGGTTCCTTTGTCCCTGTGTTCTGAAGGATTTATACTGAAACAGTTATCATTCTGCATGTCCTTTCAAGGAAAGATGAAGCCAACTTCTGTTTATTCCTGCCATGGAACAGTTGGAAATGGGATATTTGCCAGGAACTCACACAGTCAGTGTGAGACAGTTGCTATATGCTGCAGCTCTATACCACTGGTTTGCTTTTGCACTTTTTTTTCCTTCAGAATCTGGCAAGAAAGGTTATCTAAAAACCAATCTACATCTTGATAATCTTCAGGCCACCGCAAACACTGACTCCTCTGTAAGAAGTTTCGAATTGGTTTGTGTTTCTTCAGTTGATACTGAGAAAGTGACCCAACCACTACCATAATGAGGACATCCTTCAGGTCACAAAAGTACCTGCTCTGGGCGAAATTAAAGGCTTCCACACACCACCCATCTTTGAGAAACTGCCTGGTCACAATGCAAATGGTTTTCCTGCTGTTCCAAATGGCATCACGAATATTGTTGATATGTTCTTCTCCAGGCAAGAAATCTCTTTCCTCAAAACACAAGGTAAATCTGTTTTTATCAAAATACTGTGAATCCAAGTGCTTTAGCAAAGAATTCTGGACCCATTCAAAGTCATTTTTGCTGTAGCACAGATATGCATCATATTTGTATTCACTTTTATCTGCTACTTGTGGTTGGTTGTCTATCAGTCTTTTTGTGATGGTTTTATACCAGACGAAACAAATCCCCCGGCAGCGAGTAAAAATGATGACTGCCACCAGGAGCACAAGAATAATGACAGAGAGGATGATGAACAGTGAGAATCTGAGTGTCTCCTGGAGTTCATCTTCATCACAGCCATCGTATGTCAGGTGTGACAGGGGCACCCCTTCAAAGGCAGGGGGGAACACACAGTACCTGTCAGATGGGGAGCCAGCCAGGGTCACATTGGTTTCATTCAGCCACACCAGCAGGCTCTTTAAAGAACAATCACAGATATAACTATTATGTGTTATATCCAGAATACTCAAAGTCATAAAGACTTCAGGCTCAGGGGAAAGCAGCTGGTTTCCAGATAAGTTTAGGTTTGTTAGGCTTTGTGGGAAAAGCCCAGGAGAAAGATAAGACAACAGGTTGGAAGCCAGGTTAAGCCTTTTAAGAGATGTTAGACCTCTAAAAATCTCTTGTGGAAGAGCACTAAGGTAGTTGTTATTCAGATGTAGAACCTGAAGTTTGGGCAATGCCCTAAACACATCCAAACATAAATCTCTCTCCCACACCAGCTGTAACATATTTTCACCTAGATCCATATATACTAACTGATTGTTTTTTACAACATTAGCACGTTTCACACAGTAAGAGAGCCGGTTCTGTTTTAAGAAGATGTACTGCAGATCTGGAATTTGGAAAAGAATATACAAGTCACCTAAGTCTGCCAACCAATTTCTTTGTAATTCGAGGTATGTTGCAGTTATTGCTCTGTCAGGTATAGACATTAGCTTATTGTCACCTAAAAAGGCAGAGGTCAGATGTGGAAAGGAAGGGAGTCTTTTAATGGCATTGTCTCGGAGATCAATTGTTTCCAGATTTGCCAACTGTCTGAATGATTTGTCAACAATCGCCCCAATATGATTATGCTGTAAATCAATATACGTTACACTATGTAGACCCTCAAAAGTATAATCATACAACTCACCCAAAAGGTTACCTGAGAGATTGAGAGTTTTTAGGTTCCCCAAGCCAAAAAATGCTTTCCTTTGGATTTGATTTATCTTGTTTTTGAAAAGGTTCAGTGATTCCAGATTGACAAGACTTTGAAAGATAAAAGAATTGAGAGAGAATATGAAACCCTGTGAAATATCGAAAATTTTAAGATTACTTCTTCCTAGTCCCGCAAAAGTAGAATAATCTGGATTTTTTAAGTTATCAAAGCCAAATCCTGAACCCATTATATGAAAGCTAAATATTAAAGATTTGATTTGAGTCCCTTTAATAGCTGTACAGAAATACTGGAATTTCTCTGTGCTCCAGCCATTGTTACTAAGGTCTAGTGAGCTAAATGTAATATTTTTGAAAGGATTGGAGCATGTGGCCCAGGCCACCTCTTCTGTCTTGTACAAATGATTAAAACGAAGATTGAAAAATAGAAAGTGTTTTCCTTGGAAGCTGGTAAGATTGATTTGACAGAAGTTGGATATCCAGTTGGATTCCAGGTTCACACTTTTCAAGGCTGTTAGATTATAAAATAAGGGATGAGGACGAAGTTCTGTGATTTTATTTCCTGAAAGATCTAATTCTTCTAATGACCTCAAATCTTGAAAGTAAGGTTCTTCCAGGATGGAGTCGTTAAGGGAGTTGTGAAACAGACGGAGGACAGTCAGGATTGGCAAGCCCACAAAAGCATCAAGATCCAGTTGAAGAATCTTATTGTTTCCCAAGTCTAAGACCCGAAGGTTTGGCAGGTTCCTGAATGCTCCTTTTCCTATGGCAACAGGACCGACCAACTGGGTTCCAATTTCCAACAACAACAAGTGTTCCAGCAGTGGAAACGAAGTCACAGTCACTTGTCTGATATAGTTGTAAGTCAGGAAAAGCTTCACTGTATCCTTTGGCACAGGTGGAACATCTGTGAGGTTGCAGAAAAAGTATATGGAGACTTGGGCTTCTGAGTAGCAGCTTCTAGATGCACACACCGCAGCAGCCAGTGACAGGCCAAAGACAAGTAGGAGCTGATGACACGACATCATGAACCTATGTGAAAAAAGTGACAATACTGAGAATTAGTTCTGCAGTTGGCTGTCTTTGCAGTGAGTTTCAGACCACATTTTTAACAGCTGTAGAATAGAGGGCTAATGTCATGTTAAAAATAACTTGTGATTTGGGATTTATCCTTTCTCTGAAGTCTAACAGGCATCACCTGACAGGCTGTTTGGTTAGAACATGCATCCCAAAATGATGTGAGGACCTCTTATGACCTAAAAAGTAACTCTCCTTTATGTTCCTTAAAACCCCACCAGGTAGGAGTAAAAATCTTAGCCTAGCTATTAAAACTGCACCATCGAACTGGTAATGTTGGTGCATTAGCTTAACTCCTTAACTAGTTTTTTTCAAAAAGGCTAAACCAGTTTGGATTGTCTGAGTAAAGTGCAGCCACCCAGTCATCTCAACAGGCAAATGCCACTCTTTCCTTGAGTGCTGTCCTTGTCAGGACTGTCACCTGTTTGAAATTCAAATTGTTGTCACATAGAAGTGCCTAACAGCCATGAATTTTCAAGAAGGGGAACTTCTTTTGGGGCTTCTCAAGCTTCAGATTAACATGACAACGTGAAGTTGGTCTGGAAATGGCTGCAAAATAGTTTTGAAAGTATAGGCAGAAACAAGACTAACAGTGATGGAGCAACTGAAAAAAAGCAGTAGGCTGAAACTGTGCTGCAAGATTTCATGTTATATGAAGAACTACATTTCCCAAATTGTAAATTCCTAAATTTTACAAGAAGGTGCATAGCACAATTTACGCAGCTTGCTGATGAATCCATTTATTCCCACTCTGTATTTTTCTTGCATTTTGCCATCTGTCTGTCTGTTGCCCTTTTTATCTGAGACATAAACCTCTTCAGAGCAAGGAAGGTCTTTTTTATTGAGCATGGTAAAGACCAGAGCAAATTACTAGCCCTAAAGTGGTTGTTTGTGTAGTGCAGTTTAAAAAACCTCCCAATCTTCTAACTAAGATTGAAACCATCTGCTTCTGCTTTTAGCCAAGCATTTATTGAAATGAAATGACAACCCAATAGATGATTTTTTGTGTCCTCACGCACAATCTGCTTAAAGATTGGTAAGTGTGAATTCTTGTAGAACCAAACCCCCAGTGGCCATCTAATGTCTGCAAAGTAAATCTGCTTCAGAGAGGAAAAAGTGGGGCTTTAAACAATTTCTGGTCTGATTTGAGCATGCTTCCCTCTCTAAAAGACAAATACAAACCTCTATGCAGAATATTGCACTATTAAATAAAATTGAATTTAAATTATTCTTATTGCTGCCATGCAATGGAATTCCTGGGAAATCAGAAAGTATGTCAATAGAAGCCACTATGACATTCCCACTGCAAATACCAAAGGAAAGATCCAGCCAATTTTTAGAGACTATCTGCCCCATAGAAAGTACAAAGATACTACAGTACAATCCAGTCTCATAACTGACATGAACCCACTGTATCAAACATTTTTGGTGATGTTCTCCAAGTCATCTGATTGTATTAAAACCTTAACTTGTAGCAGCTTGGACTGCTGGAGTGACCCTGTTAATTTTCACCCTAGAGGCTCAAACACTAAGTGGGAAACCCACATAGCTCACCACTTAAAATAGCCATCTTGTAATTTTTAAGACAATCTCATGTGCTTGAGACAAGCTCTGATCCTCGAAAGTAGAAGACATTAGGGATATATGACCAGAGTTGATTTCTGTAGTCCTGGCATTCAAACTCCATTCATGTTTTGTCTCACTAAGGAATTTAGGATGTGCCGCAAAGGAAATCAAATTGCAGGCAGTGAGTATCAAAACTATTTTATTGAGCATAGTAAAGAACAGAGCAATTTATTAGCCCTAAAGGGGTTGTCTGTGTACTGTACTTTAAGAAAACCATGAAAAAATTTTAGCTTCTTCTATGGGGAATAATTCCAGGTACTAAAAAATAATTGTATTTACTAACTTCTTTTTTGACCTAACATGCACTTTTAAAGGGGGCTTTAAAAGCAGTAAACTATTTAATGTTTGTTGCGACTACAAAATATTGTAGGTTATTAAAAAAGACACAGCTAAACATACAGCAAGTCATTCAAGATGTTGTTTACTTTTTTACTTTTCTCTTTGCTTGAACCATGGAAACAAAACACCAAGTTACGCTTTTAATATTTGATAACTGTTATATTGCTTCTTCTTGACACTTTGATATAAGGTGCTTAGCATAAATAGCTTTAAATTACATTTATCTTTCAGACTTTTACCTTTCCATCCCAGATGAGATGGCTGCTTTTAAAGTTTGGGCAAAATCACAACATCATCAAAAGCAGTGACAAAGAGAAAATACTTTGAAATATTTAACAGATATGTGTACAATAGACATCTAGAAAAAGCTCAGAATGTTTAGAGTGCAAGAATTAGAAAAGGTTGTTTTAAAATTTTAAAATGTAGTTTTATCTTTATTATGAGAATATAAAAAAATGGGAAAATATTCTTAGGGATCTTTTCTTTTACATTGACCTACTTTTCTACATTCTTGTAAGCTAAAAGACCATCTAACAATCTCTTAGAAGTTGTTAAACTCCAACTTTGCTCTGGTCCAGTAATAAGCAAGATTTCACTTGTAAACCCTTTGCTCCCTTTCTGCCTAAGTTATTACCTTCTCCCCTGAATCCATGAGCAGCAGAGGGGTCCTGGCAGTAAGAAATGCCTCTTACTGCTCTCACGAAGGCAGCAAAGATTTGTAATTTATCAGAATCCCATCATGTAGCAGTTTATGCAACTCTTCACCACCGTACATTAGCATGTACAACCTTTTGGGAAGAATATTCTTCCCACAGAATGAGGATCACCCCATTCAATTACATTCATTGTAATTACATTCAATGCAATTACAAATGACATTCAATGGAGATGAAAGGATGTGTAAATGCTTAATTCATAGGAACACAGAGTCACAGAATCTTTAGGGCTGGAAAAGACAATGGAGATCACTGAGTCCAACCTTTGACCAAACACTACCATGCCAACTAAATTGCAGCACTGATTGCCAAGTCCAGCTGTTTCTTGAACACTTCCAGGGATGGTGACTCCCCTGCCTCCCTGGGTTGCCTCTTCCAACGTTTAAACACCCTTTCAGTGAAAAAATTCTTCCTGATGTCCAACCTGAACCTCCCTGGTGGAGCTTGAGTCTACATCCTCTTGTCCTGTCAATTATTGAAAATTTTCATTATTGAAAACTGGAGCACTGAAGTTCAGAGAACCAGAGCCCAGCACGTGAGATTTTGTTTCCTTCTACTGCACTGATGTCGGAATGGGTAAGTAGCAAAGGGAAGGGGGAAAATGGGCTTTGAGTCATCTGGAACTGACCTTCCCTATTGTACTCACTGTTTTAAAACCTGATTTTGCTAATCTGGTTTCAAACCACAGCAAAAGAGGATGGCAACTGGCAGTACCTGAGAGTGGATGTTGTAGCAGTGCCTGTCTATCTCTGCATTGCTGTGTTTGCCTGAGGACACCGAGAGAGACTGACTACTGTCAGTCCAGTCCAGCAGGACCTGGAAGAAAGCTGAAAAGGAGTCCTCAGACTGTCTCTTTCTGTTACTCATGCCAGAGTAGCAACTCTCTCATGGAAATTTAGAAAGCACTTGCTGCTCCCCTTTCAACACCCCCAACAAAAATGCACTGGAAAAGCTGCTGTGCAATTGCTGCTTAAACCCCATGAAATTTCACCTGAACAGACAAATGTGTCTCAATCGCCTTCTTGAGACCTTGGGCACCTTCCAGCCATCCAAAAGATTCTCCCTTGTGCAGCATTCTCTTTATATTCCCAGCTCACAATTCCGTAGGGAAATGAGAATCATTCCTACTTCTTGGAGAAAGGGCAGAACAAATATCTTTGTCTGATGATGCCCTAGTATCATTCATGTTTTTCTCACTCGTGGCAAAAATTAGGATTATCTTTCCCAGAGGCTAGTGATATTCACTGACTGTAAAGAACCATTCATACTTGGTGCTTGGTAAAATTTCTCAGAAAAAAAAAAACCCAAAGACCTTCAAAGAGCATAGCTTTCCTTTTAATCTAACAGAAAGCCTGCTGACAAGGCGTTTGTAATATTTATTTAGGCCATAAAAAAGATCATGAAAGATATATTGCAAAACAGTAAGACTTTGTTCCTAGACTGGTCAGATAAAGGCCAACTGCTATTGTGAAAATTTGTATTGCTGCTGTTATCTGATTAGATCAAATCTACTTACTGGAACAAAAATAAAGCCCCAAGCTTTTGCCTGGGCTTTAGGCCATCATAATATATGCATTTGTGCTCATAAAAGTTGTGCAGTGTAAACACACTTTTTGTCATGGGGCCCCTTTAGCCAATTAAGATCTAAAAAAGAAACAATTTCATTCATCTGATGATTAATGAATGTGCCCCATCCCACCTCCTTGGCCTCTCCCTTAAGTTGCCAGGATGCTTAAAGCAAATGCAGCATACTTCCTCTTCAAATCAGGAAGCATCTTACAAGGTAATTGAGCACTGTGACAGTTCCTATCATCGATGGAGAAAAGCATAAGGCAATAAGGCATTTAATGACCTGCCAGAGCAGAAGGACCATAAAAGCCAGTGCTGGTTTGGGTGTAATGATCTACTTCCTGTTTGTATTTATTTGTTTGTTTTGATATCCCATCAGATCATATGATGAGATGCAAACACACAGAGACAGATGTGATTCCACTAATTATAGTGGAACAGTTCTTTACAAGAGAGCAGTCCCCAGAAGGGTAGAAAAATAAAGACTAAAACATACTCTGGTCTATTCTGTGGAGGACAGGAGTAAATTGGGCAGGCAGAGAGAGAGTGCCCTAGCCCCAGACTCAACTTTTGGCCCTAGCTCAGCTTTTTTTTAGCCTGTAGCACTGTTTGAGTGTGTCTCTGCTGAGCAGGGCCAGCTGGGTTGTTTGTTCCAGCAGGGCCCCCAGGAGTGGGCACTGCTCCATGAGCCAGCCCTGGGCAGCCCAGCTCTGCCCTGTGTGTCACAGGGCACCATGAAGGCAGAAAGGGCCTCAGAAGAGGACCAGCAACCAATCTTCCAGGCCCTAAGGAAATAGGACTCCAGTGAAGATTCATATGGAGGTTTGTCATTTGGTGGGGTTTTTTTTTGTTTGTTGTTTGTTTTTCCAAAATTTTTGCTGCTGTCGTTTTCCAGCAGTGACACTGGTTCACAGCTGCACAAACCACCTGTGGGCAGTCACAGTCACCACTCAGGTATTCCTACATCTTGAGGCCATGTTTTCCTTACTCTTTGCAAGCTGTCATGTGAGAACTGCCTGGTCTACATTAGAAGCTACTTCGGAGGACAATAAGTTTCCTTCCTGTTAGCTTCCCTTCCCTCTTTGCTGTAACTTTGGACTGTGTTTTTTCAGAAACTGGATTTAGCCCAAGGACACAATGTTCTTTTTTTTTGTGCCTGCAGGATAATTAGAAGCAGCCAGACTTTAAGCTCTCACCTGGAAAAGATCAAAGTGATAATAGGCAAGGAGTCTTAGGAATGACAGTCAAGTTTTTAAGTTACAGGAAGCCAGCTTTCACACGATACAGAAATTCTTCAGGAAGCAGTGAATTCTTGACCAAGTGAAGAAGCAACATTCAAAATGTAACTCCTAGGGTCACAAGCAGAGCTCTGTACAATTCTTTTTAAAGGTCTCACCTTTTTATAAACCTCATCAGTGCTGTCATGCCTATGAAACAGTTGTCAGGCATAAAACAGTGGTAATGGTTTGGAAGCCAGAAGTCAGCAAAGATGAGTAACAGTGACCAGCCAGAGGGGGAATGGCATGGTTACCACCCCTGCACTTCTGGGACCGAATCTTGGCACAGTATTTATTAAAGAACTATTAAAAAATGCGGAAACAGATTCTTGAATATGCGTAGCCAAATGGAACAAATTATAAGAGATGTTAGTTTTTGCAAGTATTTTTTTTTTTTTTGGCCCGTGCATTTTAAAAATGGTAACAAATGTACAGTGACAAAAGGACTATAAAAATATTACAAAGAGAGATAAAATCTGCTCAGCTTTTAGGTGAAATTAGAAACCTGCTCCAGACTTTCCTGGAATCGAGATGTTTGAATTTATGTGAAATAGGCTTTAGATCTGAATGAATTTGAGTTTGCTCTTGGTGGTGGAGGAGAAAAATGTGAAAATTTCACTCACTAGTATGGCTGACAAAACTCTGTACTGTCAAACCCGCAATGAAGACCTACCAAGTGAAGAAAGTAGAAAAGTGGAGAGCAGCCTTCCTGAAACCGTTCCTGTGGGAGGCTCTTGGTGAGGGAGCTGTTCCATCGACTCCCAGCATGGCAGGAGCATCCTAGGGCTCACCTGCATTTATACTCCAGATCAACTGCTTATCTACTGATTATCCTTACACAAGGTAGTCCCAACCCAGCCAGGAAGAACAGCTGTCACACAGGCTGAGCTGCATGGAAGGCATTTAGAGTGGAAGCAGGGGACTGAACGACACACTCCATGCAGTGCATCTAGAACATGCACCTGATTTCTGAATCTGACCTGCAGTCAGACACCAAGGGGTTGCCAGAATAGAAATCCCCATGCAGGTTATATTTTAAATTCTCTCCCTACCCAGCTCCTTCCAGAGAGAAAGCCAGCTATGTGTTTATTTAGCACATTAACCTGTCAAGTAAAACAGCTACAGTCAGCTCTGTCTTCTTCACAATGCAACACCAAGTCATTTTTTCACACTCATACCAAATAACTGCGGAAGCATTGGTTATTTTGGACAGAAGGCACTCTCCTCTTCCATTACAGCTCTTCCAACTGAGTGAATAATGCTCAAGATTCTCTAAACCAAATACATGTTTCAGGCTAATGAGGGTTTGGGGGATGTTTTGTATGGGGCCAAGGGAGGGAAGGGAGAAGATCTCCTCTGGGCTGCTTCCTTAATCTGATTATGTGCGTGTTCAACCCAGAAACCATCCTTAGAGAACACTGGGAAGGTCCTTCTTGCCCTCTAGCTTCTGTCTTTCACCACCTTTTTCAGCTTCTGAAAGTTCTTGCATAATGACGCAGCTTCACAAGGAAGCCGCAGGCGGCCAAAATTAGCCTGTTGCCACTTAAGAGGAACACATATGTGTCATTCACCCTCGGGCAGAGATCCGATGGCCTGAACTCTCCCATGACCTGTGTGAATGCTCCCGGCTGTACGTCATGGAATTAAAGAAATACAGCAACCCTTCCCTGCTCCATTTTACAGCCCTGCTGTGCTCCATGCGAGGTCTGAGCTGGCAGCCTGCCTACCTGACAATACCTATGCCATGCAGCCAGATTAGGTGCTGCCCGGTCAGCCCTGCCAGACTCGGGCACTGCTGGGTGTCTGCAAAAGCAAAACACTTCGTGGTCGAGTTCTCAAGCACTGAAGTCCAGGGTGGAACTGCTGGAATTCCACAAGCTGGATTCTTCAAAGGCCAGGTGCAGATGCGGCTCTGTCTTACCAAGTCCCACCTCCAACGCCTTTGTGCCTTCTTAGGGACTTCGTACCCCACGGACCTATTTTCTTTTCCCATAAAAGCAATCCATGAGGGGGGAAAAGTGAATGAGCGCTAAGTTACACAGCGCTTTGAGAACCGCGAAGCTCAACCCTGCTGCCAAAACATTCTCCTGGGGTGGAGAAGCTCATTTCTTGGCGGCTTCAAGGGACAGAGGACAGGGGCCGGTCAGAGCAGGGTGTGCAGAGAGGGTGAACACCGGAGTACCCCGTAGCCGTGGGCCGTGAGGGGCCCGGCTGCGCAGCGCTCCCGCCCGCCGCCCGGCCCCGGGAAACGCCGCTTTGTTCCCTGCCTTGTTCCCCGCTCCCCGCCTTGTTCCCACATACAGACCGGGGCTGGAGCGGGACAGCGTCCTCCACCCGCCGGGAATGGCCGGGGCACGGCAAGCACCGCCCCGGGGAGACGGGGAAGGGCTGTGCAGCCGAGCCGCGCAAGGCGGGACTCAGCCCCGGGCACAGCCGGAGAGCTGGCGTGAGGAGTTCGGGGGAAGTGGTGATTATGTGGATACGAAACGGGGGGGAAAAGTGAAGAAGCGCTGGAGGGTAAATTCCCCAGCAGAATCGAAATTCTCCCTGGCTTTCCAAGGCTGCCGGACACCGAATTCTAGGGCCCCCATAAAAGAAGTGAAGTGTTGGAGCAGGTCCGAGGACGGTCACAAAGATTCTTAGAGGGCTGGAGCATCGCTCCTGTGATGATGGGGTGAGACAGCTGGAGATGTTCAGCCTGGAGAAGAGGAGGCTCCAGGGAGACCTTACAGCACCTTCCAGTACCTAAGGGGTGCCCACAAGAGGGCAGGAGAAGGACTTGTTACAAAGGGATGTAGTGACAGGACAAGGGTGAATGGCTTTAAACTGACAGAATTTAGATTAGATTTGGATTAGATGGTGGGAAGAAATTCTTCAGTGTGAGCGTGCTGAGGCACTGGAACAAGTTTCCCAGAGAACTTGTGGGTGTCCTATCTCTGGAAGTGTTCATGGTCAGGTTGGACGGGGCTTGGAGCAACTTGGTCTTCTGGAAGGTGTCCCTGCCCATGGCAGAGGGTTGGAACTGGATGATCTTTACAGTCCCTTGCAACCCAAACTATTCCATGGGCCAGGGAAAACCAGAGTGAGGGGTGCAGCCAGAGCACAGGAGACAGCTTTTATGGACTTTGCTGCATTTTAATCTAGAGATGAGCACACTGACTCATCTCAGTCTAAGAAACATGGACATTTGTGTTTGCCAGCTGCTTGGTGCTTGAACTGTTTCTTCTGGTCTTTTTTTCAGGTGGAAAGAGCCATCACTTCTCTGTCTCTTACCTCCAGAAGAGCTGACTCTCTGATCTGCACTTAATCTGACCCAAGATCACTGTAAGTAGGTGATCCTCCACTCACATTATTATCCTATTCCTAATGGCCGTTATAGTCCATTTCCTACATTACCTTATACTAAGTGGAATATTAGGCTTCCTAAAGAAGTTAGGATTGAATGATATATCTGTAACTGAAGTGATTTATTTGCCTGTTACTGTAATTCTTAGAGAGCAATCCAGGAATAAAAGGGGAGGTAAAAAAGAGGACAGGGTAACTTTTATTTTTTAAAAATCATAGTAATTTAGGTTTTCATGTTACATTTAGATAAAACTTCTGGAAATTGATGCTGTTTGAAAAAATTACCCCCTCTGAGCTAACTTTTGAGCTCACTTTGGCATGTCCATATCTACAGGAGAGAGCTGGGGATTCAGTAACATTGCATGGGAGACATGGGAGCCTCAGGCACTGGATCTGCAGTACACATTTTGTTAACCAAAGCGTTACCTAATCTGCACAGCTGGAAATGCAGTGCTGAGGGCCATGTCTTAAGATTATTAAATAAAATGAGTCTCAAATCTCTTGGGGTTGCATAAATCTCAACCTCTTTTGGAACTAAGTGCCTAAGGCATCTCTTGCTTGCAAGTCACACCGAGTTGTGGACCCTTCTCCTGTGCAGATTGCTCCTTCTGGAGCCTTCCTCTTTGTAATAGGATGTGAACTCTGCTTCCCTCCCTGATGTCCCCTGGTATCCCACCAGACGATGAGAATATCTAGACAGGAAATTCTTATTAAGCTGTTCTGCTTTCTATGGAATCAACTGGGCCAGAGATGACACCAAAGTGCCTATTTTCATATTAATCTGCATTATGTACCTTTAATTACTTATAGTTATGTCACTCCTGTACTAAGTATTTATAAATGATTGCATACCATAAAGCCTGGACTGCCAGGGACGTTGCAACAACAAAAGGCATGCAAAGAGTCCATTTCAGGTAACCTCATTACACTGGATTAAAATCACCTCATTTCAGAATTTTCTTTTATTTCTTTAAACTGAATTTCACTTCATTATAAGCTCACCCCAGTCAGTTTGTATCACTTTGTTCTCTGACTTTAAAATTTTATTTCCTTTCGTATAAGGAAATTCTTCATTTCCTTTCATTAAATGAAAGCTTGTGATTTCAATGAGGATCCATTCAGCCACATTTGGTCCATTTCCCTGCAGTTGAAATATCAAAATCAGAGAAGTGAGTGTAATAAACACTTGGGAAAGCAGATATGTTGAAATAAAATGCAATTGAAGAAAAAAAAAAAGAGAATTTGGAAATGGAGTGACTAAAATCAAGTGGATTGCTGTGAAGTAAGGTGCAGTGGAAATGACCAAAATTTGGCAGAAATATTATTACTGAAATCCTGAAATCAAGAAATGAAATCAAACAAAAAGACAAGAGATTAAATTAATGAAATAAAATGCTTTAAAAAAGGGTAAATTTTGCCATGAAGTGAAAACAGTAACAGCCAATATGATTATACGAGCAGCAGACAGTGGCCAAAAGTGTGCTGCTGCCTTCTAAAATACTGAACATGGTAGGAATTCTCACAGACCAAAGCTGCCAATACCTAAATTTCTGGCAGCCACTGAAGCACCAAATGCCACCTCTGAGCTGACCCCAAGACACTGGTGGAGTGAGTTTTTTTCCCCCATGGAAAATGGCCACCATTCATGTCCAGTTGCACTGGCCAACAGTGGGGTGCCACCTCCTAAATTCACAAACAATGCAGGATTTCTCCCAGAACAAAGGTTCTAGGACTCTGGCTGTCCTTGGATCCCCAGATGCTATCTCTGAGCTGAGCCTGAGAGACTGGGGGCTGAGTATTGTTTTCCTTTGAAAAGGGACCAGTTCTCATCCAGGCATTGGAAATCCAGGGAGATGGACCGAACACTGCCAAATTAATCCTCATTTAATTCCCAAATATTCATTTCCTCTCATTGAATGAAGAATTTCTTTCAGTCAAATGTAATAAAATCTTGAATTCAGAAAAGAAGGTGTATCAAACTCTGTTCAAAGGAGATATTACAAAATACAGTTGAAAGAAAGAATAAAATGTGTAAATGGAATGACTACAACCTAATGTATTGGTTGACCTGCAGTGAAAATGAGCAAAACTTTTCAAAATTATACTGTATGTAATCCCAAAATCACAGAATGAAGTCAACTGAAGAGGCAGGAGAAGAACTTGATTAAATTAAATTCTTAAAAAAAGAAAAAAAGAGAGGAAATTGTAAATCAAAGTGAAAACAATAAAAGGGAATGACATCATGTGTAGCATGACATCATATGTAGCATGACATCATGTGTAGCCAAGTGGACCGAAACTTGCCAAATTTATCCTGATTGAGTTCACAAGGTTTTGTTTCCTTTCATGAAATGAAGAATTGTTTTGAAGCAAGTCCATCCTTCCTGGGATCCTTTGTTTTTAAGGGCTGCTTCCCGAGGTACTCTCCAAATAATTCTCTTGAATAGGCCAAATTCTGCCCTCTGGGAATCCAGTGTGGATGTTTTCTTGATGCTCCCTCTTGTTACACCAAATATTCAAAGCTCTACAATTTCATGATCACTGTGCCCCAGACGGCCTCCAACCAGCACATCTCCCACCAGCCATCTCTGCAAACAGCAGGTTGAGCACGGTCCTTCCCCTGGTAGGCTCGCTCACCAGCTGTGATGAGTTGTCCTCCACATACTCTAAGAACCTCCCAGACTGCCTCTTTTCTGCTGTGTGGAGCTTGCAGCAGATGTCTGGCAGGTTAAAGTCACCTACAAGTCTGTAAGACTCCCACCAGGATGTCAGCCTTCCCCGATTCTTACCCATAGACACTCGACCTTTCCATTATTAATCACAATGTCCATGGCATCAAGAGTCACCTCTCCATCTTTTCTCCCTCACTTGTCTCTTCTGAAAAGCTTGTAGCCATCCATTGCAGCACTCCAGCTACGTGACTCATCCCACTAACATTTCCCTGATGGTGACTATGTCATAGCTTTCCTGCTGTACCATGGCTTCCAGCTCCTCGTTTGTTACCCATGATGCTTGCATCCGTGTACATCCACTTCAGCTGGGCTGCCGATTTCACCCCTGACTCTGGCTTACCCTCCTTGGGCTTGTTTCTGGAGAGCCTAGTTGCATCCCCTTTCCCCTTCAAACCTAGTTTAAAGCCCTCTCAGTCAGCCCTGACATGGGTTAGAATCCTTTTGCCCTTGTTAGTCAGATGGAGCCCATCGGGCTCTAGGAAGCCAGGTGTCATAAAGGTTGCCCCATAATCAAAGAACCCAAAGTTCTGCCAATGGCACCAGCTCTTAAGCTACTTGTTGATAGCGTGGGTTCTCCTATTCCTTTCATCATTTGTCCCTGCTGCTGAAAGGACTGAGCAGAACACCACCTGTGCTCCTGCCCCATCAACCAATCAACACAGAGCCTTGAAGATGCTTTTAATTGCCCTGGTGCTCTTCAATCTCATCACTGCCAGCCTGGAATATCAGCAGTAGGTGATAATCAGAGGGCTGAATCAGCTTAGGGAGTGTCCCTCTGATATCCCATACCCAGGGCCCAGGAAGGCAGCAGACTTCCCTGTGGGATGGGTCCAGTCAACGTACAGGGCCCTCTGTTCCCCTCAGAAGGGAGTCACCTACTATGACTACCCTTCTTTTCCTTTTAAAAATAGAGGCAGTGTCTGACAGACAAAGTGTAATTGTCTGCTCTCTGGACAGATTCTTTTCTTCAGTGGCACCTGGCTGACCCTCTGGGTCCAGGGCCTCATACCTATTCTGAAGTGGTACCTGGTAGGTGATAGGGGTTGGGAGGAATTTTAGTTAACTCTTCAAGCAGGGACTCATTTCCCTGCCCCTTTGTTTACTAGGTCTCCTCCTTCTGCATGATGGCAGCAGGCATGGGCGTCCTCTGACTGCTGGGCACTTCTTTCAGGGATGGAAGGGTAAAACTCCACCAACCCATCTCCCTTTCATTACCATAATACTTCCAAGTCTTTCTATTTTATCCTTGAGCTTGCCACCAGACAGAGGAGATCATTCACCTGTTCCCACCACACACAGGTAGTTTGCACTGTCCCTTGGTACTACTGACATCCTCAAACAATCCTTACAGGAAGGGGTCTGGACAGACACATCCTGCTTAGGGAGTTCTGTTTGGGTTAGTACACTTTCACTAGCTATAGCTTTTAATCGTTTAGAGACCATTGGTGAGGAAAAAACCCCAAACCAAAAGAAAAACAATAAACAAAATTCCAAACAACAACAACAACAAAACCCACCCATAAAATACCCAAGCAAACAAAATAAGAAACTCACAACCACGAGGATGACTGCAACCCAGCCTGGTTACCTTGCCTGTGTGAGCTGCCATGCTCCAGCCCTGTTTGCCCACTCCTGGCCACTGCCCTCCCCTGAGTTTTCCTTAAAGCATTTCCTGTAGCTAGAGGAAGCCCCTTCCTGAGCCTGAGGCTAACGAGAGGGAAACGGAACCATCTTGTCAAGTCCCTTTTGAAAGCAACTCCAGTAACATGGATTAGGATGGAACATGGTGCAGAGACAAGGATAGAACCTTGCAAAAACTGTACTCTTTGAAGTCTTGAAATCAGAGAACAAAGTGAATTGAGGAGACAGAAGGAGTAATTGATGAAATGAAATTGTGTTGATGCACCTCTCTGGTTGCCTGGCATTTATTATACTTATATTAAATCAGGTGACAGATCTGGCACTGAAACAGTCCCAAGGCCACAGAGAATGGGACCTTGAAGACAAGTAATTTTACTACATTTGGAATAGCGTGTTTAAACAAAACACAGGGAATTGAAGAAAGCCAAATACAGGAAAAATCTTATACAATTCTTTGAGGACACATGGAGCATTAGAGAAGTATCTGGAAGCAAATTGTTTTGTGCAAATTTACAGTGTGAGGAAATGGTTGTGATAGTTACGCTCAAAAACGTATTTTCTTTTTGGTCCTGCTTCTTCTTTTTATAGTTGAATAGAGGAAACTGGATATTTTAAGTTCTGAATATTTTTAGGATTACTCTTAGCTGTAAATAATAGGAAAAGACAGTAGGCCTGTATTAAGTCTGTCTCATACTGAGTCTACCACCTCTTTTTATGTGGTGACAGTAAGACCCAGCATCATGATTTAACCATGCTTTTCCCCAGTTCATAGGCTACAAACATCTGTCTGATGTAGATACTTCACTTATAATCCTGTTATTGCAGGTGGGAAGCACTTTGGTCTTTGTAGGTCCTGTCAGCTTGGGCCTCCAGCTTTCTGTCTATATACCTAAAAGGCTGAGATATTTTATATTGACTATTACTAAAACAAGGTCTGAAATGCTGTGACAGTTTAGGTGCAGCTCAGCCAGTTTCAGTTTGTGAAAACTCCAGAAATGGCTGAAGCAGCAGGTAAGATAAGCAAGACTGTTATCCTTTCATGGCTATAGCTTTTGAGAACCTTTTTGTTTCATACATAATGTATATTTCAGCATGGAAGCAATGTATTCACTGCTGCTTGTTGTACAGTCACCTGCTGCTAACAAATGGTCATGAATTTACACAAGTGTTTCTTTGCAAAAGTTCTTTACTAAGTTATGGTTGAAAATCCAGCCTGGCACTTTTTTGGGGTTGGTGCACTGGCTTATTTGTCACTGAACAATGCTTGCACACCATTCTTACAACCGAAGACTTGCTTCCAGATTAAATCTTTTTGATCCAGTTATTAAAAACCCCCAGGCTTCACGTGCATAAATCACAAGACTCTATAATAAAGATGCCAAAATATTCAGCTACTGTGGTTGTTCTCTGTCTGAGAGAGAAGAGGAACAGCCAAGTTGTTTGTTAATGCAGCTGTATTTCCTGTAGCAGTGTGCTGACACCTTTCAGTGCCTTCTAGCACGGAGGAAGTAATGCAATTCCAAATGATGCAGATGAGCATGTCCTGCATGCTCTATTTTGACAACAAAAGGCACACCTACACGGGCCTCTCGTACTGTTCTGTCACTTGAAAGAAAATATGGAAACAAAAACAAAAGTTGTTGTCCTGCCAAAGTGCCTCTGTTAAGCACAGACATGCTTCTTGCTCTTCCCTTGTTTTATGCAAGTCACATACACACAGTGAGCTAGACACCTGTCAGGCACCAAAAGGGATTAGGATGGAGGGGGTAAAGATTTCCTTTCCAATATGCATGGGAAAACACCAAAAATTCAGAAGAATTACTTACAGAATTTTAGTGCCTCCTAGATTTATGCAGCTTCTTGAAATTAAGGACTGAGACCTAATTTTAAGCATGTTGCTAATTTCAAGAAAATACCATATATGAAGGTTCATTTATAAAAGATCAGTAAATCTATAACAGGTTTTATAGTTATTGTCTCACATTTTGATAAAGACTGCAACAGGTTAATAGGCTGTTTATTGCCAGGGTTTATCACCAGCTATGATGTCTTCTGCTGATGTGCTCATAACATTTCCAGTGAATCCCACCCCATTTTAAACATGTTAATAAAATACATGAATAACATGCAGTCTTTATGAGATCTCTTAAAATGCAGCCAGGATATAGTCTTTATTGAAATAAGACCCAAACAGGTGCTTTCTCTTGTATTTAATGGAGTGGATTTAATAGAGAAAAAAAAGTGCTTCCAGCTAAAACCAGCCCCTTGTGTGTGCTGGCTGGGCAAATGACATTTGCCAGTTGTAATGTGCTCAGCCTATGAAATTCTAACAGCCACAGGAGGTTATCTATGGTGAGTGACTAATACCTTCTATATTAAGGCCTGTAATTGCACACCAGTGATTAATGCATTAAATTACCCATTTCTTACATGTAAGACACTTACCAAATGTGTATCTTATTGTACCTCTGAGCTCACCTATAATGTACAATAGGCAGGTGAAATACATAAGCATTTCCCCCAGGCTCCTTCTAAGCCAGGCTTCTACCCACACAAGATCAACGCTGCAATAAGGTCATTATTTCTGGAGATGCACATTCTCAGATCTTGCATAGGTAATGCCATTAAGTTCCTTTACCTTATGAGTCCCAGTTAAAATGATCATAATAAATGCCAAGAACGATTTGGTTTTTTTCCCATATGGATTTCACAACCAACATATGAAAATCGATGATCTCTTTAACAAACCGCTAAATTAAAAAAAAAAAAAAAAAAAAAAAAAAAAGGACGGGGAAAACCCCAGTATTTTGGGAATAATTAAAAGTGTTCTAGAAAGATTTTTATCAAAGCAGTGAACTCAACAGGTTGTCCACATAATGGAGAGAATAAGAAAAGATAAAATTCTACAGGTACAAACTTAATTATTCTCTCTTTATGTACATAGAAGAATCCAAAATGAACTCCTGCAAATTAATTTTTCCTGGATTAGGTAGCATTGATTTTGATCTCAGTCTCCTTCTGTGAGCTTTTTTCTTAGTGCTGTGGTTTTACATTTGCTAAATTTTGTTTATTAACTGGGAGATAGGATTTTGGGAGAAAAAGGTGAAACAGGCACAATTTAAAAGTAAAAACAGATAGATTTTATTAATATACACTAAAGAAAAAGAGAGAGAGAGAAAAAAAAGAGACATTCAAACACTTTTTCCTCCCACTTTCTTCTGTTCACTTTTTCACTCAGCACAGAGAGAAAACTATGATTTTCAGTCATTTAAACACAATTCTATATCATCTTGGGAGAGGAGTTTCTTTAGAGTTATGGCTAACATGCTACAAGAAAAGGTTTGGTGGCTTTTAACGCCACAGATCTGCAACTGCCTGGAATTTTTTCAGATTCTGTGCAGTCCCACCCATGTAACAGTTTCCCCAGCTGTTTATGGGCTTCCACATGTTTGGGGTATTGTTTTAAGAATGCTTTTCTAGTACAAAACAAGGATTCTCTTCTATCTCTAAAATTGCTTCTATCTCAAAAGAAATAAAGACCTTTTTATTTTTTCCCAGGAGCCAAAGACATATTTTATTCAACATTCTTAATTAAAACTCAGGTATATCAGTACACACAACCCTTTAGCTAGAACTTGCATTCTCCCAAGCAGCATTAGGATATTACAAAAATAGTCTATTTCTTTATAATTTATATCCAGAGAAGTCTGGTCAAAAAATGTCCATTTCCTCCATCCATCTTCTAATAGTCTTTTTTAGGTTTTTTACTGACTTTGTCTCAGTGCTGTCTCTTTACATTTTAAATCACTCTGTCTTTTATGGAGGAGGTAAAAAGGGTTAAAGTCTTTGCCCAGACTTGCCTCTTTTTCCTCCTCTCCAGCTGACTCTGGGAACTTCAAGGCTGCAGGTGATGGTGAGGGGAGGGGGAGAAGGAGCACGCTCAGGAACGCTGATGGATGAAACCTCCTCCGCCCCTGGTCAGATCTAAAGTGACTCAAACTTGGATCAGCTCCCTGGAGCTCTGGAGAAAAGTTCTCAAAAGTCTTTTTTCTTTGGACCAGAGGCACTGGCATTTAAGCCAAGGGCACAGCCACTGTGGCCCCTGGCACAGGGACGCCACTGCCGATCTGCAGTCCTCCTCTCCTCTCCATCAGAGGAGCCGGGGGACAGAGGGGACACTGCCAGGGGACAGAGGGGACACTGCTGGGGACAGAGGGGACACTGCCAGGGGACAGAGGGGACACTGCCAGCCTGGGGAGCTCTCCCCCAGGCAGAACCCCCTCCTGACGCCTGGCCAGGCCTGTCCCAGGGGGCCCAGCATGAAGGTCTGACTCACGAGGTGATGTTAGCCCCTTGCCAGCCGGAAAACGAAAGGGCCGAGTCACCTGGGACTTGTGATTTAAGACCGGGTTTCCAGAGGTGTAGAAAACACTCTTATTTGTCAGCCAAGCTGTCAATCCAAGCTAGAACTTCCTTAGGAAAAAACCCTTTCAAATTCATGCTAAACCACTACACTTAGTGAGACTAAAGACTTTGGAGAGGCAGGTTTTTGCATTTATCTGCCCTTAGAGCCTTGGCTGCCACTGACTTCAGTTGCAAATATGCCTGTGTTAATTTGAGCAAAGAAGAGAAAAGCAAGCTCAATAAAGGTTAACTGAGCAAAGCTTGATCAGTTTAATAAAGTGCTCTATCCATCTCAAGATAAGAATAATTCAATATATTACATTTTATCTTGAAAAAGATGATATTTTCGTTTTAGCACACACTGAAACCGAAGTTTCTCTGTTGAAATTAACATGGTTAGATCTTGGCAAAAAGAAACCCACAGGGCTGTGCTTACCCTGCGTTAGATTCTTAAACCCAAGGTAAAAATATGCAAAAGGATAGTGATGGAGGAACTGGTTCAGCTTGCTCTCCTTCTCTCCCAGATCTAAGTAGGTTGTAGGAGAAAAATGTACTCCCACAGTTTACTATGGATAAAATACAGCCCTGGATTGTCTGACCTTCACAGCTGTGCAGGATAAATCCCTGTTTTGGGCCCTGCTGTCAGGTCAGCCAGACGTAGCAGCAGCAGCTGCCCCCCGAGGCCACTTGGAGTAGAGGGAGACCTTTGTTTGGGCAGCATCCACCAGCCAGCTGTTTCGTGTATCCAGCAAAAAAAGGCTGACTGGAGCTGAAATCTGCATCTACTCTAACCTAAATACCTTTCAAACGTTAGGGCTGTAGCAGAATGACCTGTGACAGCTTTCCTGTTACTCACTTGACTGGCATTGGGATGTGAGTGTACACATGGAGCACTTGTGCAAGCTCAGGTTCTGCCATGGAAACCCCCTGGGAATCACACAGTGCTCGTGGCATTGGGAACGACAGGAGAGAGCCTCGAGACATAATTTTCAGCAGTGTTAACAAAAAGGGGAGATGAAGGTAAAACAGAATAGCTGGTAACACCAGAAGAAATGTCCCATGAAGCTGAAAACTGTACATGCTGACAACATGCCAGGGCTGTGCATGCAGATGGGATTTAAAAACCAGCACCTCCATGATAGCCTGGTATCCTTGTGACTCCTGTGGCACTCGAGACATGTGTCAGTTAACAGCATACTCAGCCAGGATGGCCAGTTTGGTCCATCGTGGCCCCTTCTCCAAATGTAAAAATGACACATGAATTGTGACACCTCATGTTGTGCCACTCAAAAACACAACGGATGAGGAGAGCGTAAAACTGGCACATAATTTCTTGCACTCCCAGAACGTTATTCTTTTAAGGATCTCCAGAGTGGTTTAGTAGCAAAGCATGTGACATCCTAGAGAAAAAGTCCTTAACTTTTTTTTTCACGTGGAAAGATTCCTGCAGGCATTAAAATAATAATCTGAAGACTCAATACTAGATCACATTTTTACCAAGAAGCAGAGAGGGAGGGAGGACTGTTCAAGAGGAAGAACTGCTGGGTGACAACATGAATTCCCAAGTTGGGCGACAGCCTCTCTGCTGCTGTCCAGGGCAGGAGGGCCCCAGAGTGGTGCAGACAAACAGGACCTGCCCACCTGAGAGCTGTACAAGAGGCTGTTTCCCAGTGGCCACCCCAGCCCTCTCTGGAGAGATGCCCTTCCACTCCAGCTCCTGCCCCACAGCACTGATGGGGTGAATACAGAATAGAAAAAACCAGCAGTTGTTCTGCAGTTCCTTCCACCTTGCCCAGTGCTCAGTTTAGCCAAACTCCACTAAGTGGTGCTTTGCACTCCTGATCTTATGCCCACAGCACCTGCTAGCCAGGAGAAACTGAAGAAAGTGCTTGGATTGGCATGCTTCATCACTTCTGGCTTCATCCACACCTAAAAGTCCAACCTTTCAGGCATGAAATGTGTTTCACTTTTGTATCGCCTTGTCCTGTATTATTTCTGCCTGTTTTGATGTGACAGCAGTTTCTGCTCCTTTTGTGCTATCAGCACAAGCCCTAAAACACTGCTCTTATCTACACCTGTTCCTGCCACAGAGCATCACTGCCTAAAGAAAAGACAGATGCTGCAGATGCCAAGAAGCTTCTGTGACTCACTGCTGTGAAGCAACCATCACCTCACAAATCATACTTGCCTGAAAAGAGCATATTTGCCATTTTCAGTAACCTTACCCATTGATGGTATTTTCTTTGTACATTTGAGAGAATTTGGTGCCTGGTCATCTTTGCTCCTGGCTTTCCTGGCCAGTGCACCAGTACTGATGGAGCTGTGTGGGTCAAGGCCCAGTAGAGATGGGCTAAACGATAAAAACTTGTGTCTCTTTTGCCCTGATGTAGATGGTGCAAATCAAAAACTAGCCTTCAGCAGTGAACAGCTGTTGTTTTTAAGAGAACAGAATCAATTCTCTATGACCATGCCAAGGGGTAAAGCAGTTGCTCAAGTGAAATGTTTTCCAGTTATCACAAATCTGTGCTTTTGAGGGTTTTTTGCATTTCCTACCTTTTTCAAGTTATATAGAAGCAGTTGTGTTTGGCATCTGCACATGCGAGTCTGTCTACATTTGAAATTTAAAATGTATCACAACCTGCTTGGCAGCAGTTTCCCTGTAAACTTTCAGCATATATTTATGGTTCTCCACAGGCATTTCTCATTTCTTTTTCTATGGCTCTGCTAATCAAAGCCTCAGCTCACTTTCCTTTTATGGTCCAAACTCTTTCCACTCTGTAAAAGAGAAAAATACTCATCAAATGTCAAAGGTCTTTGAACTGTTGTATTGGCATAATCCTGATGATTACATAGGACTTGTTCTGACCAGCAGCCTGGGATTTGTGCCTTTCTCACTCAGTAAACAAATCTTTTCCACAGAGCTTAAATGTGCAATCGCAGGGCAGAGGCTGTTGCTTCCTAGGAAAAGTACTTATGAACACATCTTGCACTGTGTTGAGATTTCAGTGTAATTACGGGGTAATATTTTTCTGGTTTACAGGCTGGATTTCTTACCAGGGTCTAAATTATGAACATGACATTTGGCTTCCCTATTGTGGACTTCTTGTTCTTCAAGTGCATGACTAATCTGAAGAGAAAAATGAATGCATGGGGACAACATGAAAAGGGGCTACTCCTAAGCTTTATTTATTTATTTATTAAAAATAAATAAATTTGTTTCGTTTTCAATGGTACTCAGTTTGAAGCTGATGGGAGTTGAAAGTATTCACTGCCTCACAAAGCCAGGCCTGACGGATGTCCTGAAGCAAAGATCTGGCAGTGCTGAATACTGCTGAGGAAAAAAGCTACGGGGACTCGCAACCATTTTTAATCAGCCCAGCCCTGACCAGTGGCATGTAATCTTTGGAGTCACCAGGAACAGGATCTGCTAAACACGTAAGAAGTTTCAAGCAACTTCTCACAAAAGCCACTCCTGTAATCCCACTGGCTGCAAAAACCGGGCAATGCTAAACCAATGCAATTTCACTCCATTCCATTCCATTCCATCCAGTCTTTTCAATTTCTTTCAAGATTCTACATTTTATCAACTAAATTTAAATTCCTTCAATTCTATTTCCTTCCCTTTCTATCCATTGTGCTTCATTTGTTGATTTGTCATTTCATTCCCTTAAGTGAAATGAAAATTCTTTATTTCATGCAAGGAAATGAAATCTCAAGATTTCAATGAGTATCATTTCAGTAAGGTTTGCTTCATTTCACTGCACTTCATCCCATTCCATTCCACTCCATCCCACCCTATCCCATTCCATTCCACTCCATTCCATCCCATCTGATCCCATCCCACTCCATTTCATGGTTTTCACGCAATTTCACAATATTAACTTTTTTGCCTTTCATTCCATTTCATTCTTTTTCCTTTCCTGTCCTTTCTATTAACTTCATTCCTTGATTTCTCATTTCATTTTCTTCCATGAAATGAAATCTCGAGATTTCAACGAGTATAATTTCTGCAAGGCTCAGTTGAATCCATTCCGTTACATACCATTCCATTCCATTCCATTCCATTCCATTCCATTCCATTCCATTCCATTCCATTCCATTCCATTCCTTTGTTTTGTTTTGTTTTGTTTTGTTTTGTTTTGACTTCATTTCACAATGTTTTTTTCCAAATTCTTTTCAATCTATTTTTTTCCCATCTTTTCATTTCATGTCATTCCTTGAATTCTCATTTCATTTCCTCTCTTTTTATATATTTCAGAGGAGCCAGATATTTATGTCTACTGTCTCCAAGTGACATAAAATAGAGTTTGGTGACATGGTGTCCATGAAGAAACTGAAGGTCAGGGGACAATTATTCACATTCCTGTTCATAATTCAATATGAAAATATGTGCGCATATTTAGGCCACTTAGGCATCCAAAGGTGAAGGCAGTGCTATTCTGAATTTATGAGAATCTGAGAGGGAAACTGTCTTAGTTTCACTTGCTTGTCTTTGCCTAGAGCAGCCAAAGGCTGTTGATGATCTGTTGCACAGCCCTGTGTTGTGAAGACTCAAATGAATCCACTGTATCACAATGCACCCAGTCAGCCTCGAGTCACTGCAAGTGCTGTAATGCAAGTAAAAACAAAAGTCTGAGTAGATTTTCCAGAGTCCAGTTCTGCTGTAAAGAAGTGTAACCCCACCTTCCCTTGAAAGGCAGTACATGGCCTTTCTTCTGCTTCTGGAAATCAGATATGGACTCCTGACTGCATGGCCAGAAAGAGCCCTTTGCTGAATGGGGTTCTCATTCATTTCACGGGAAACTGAGAGCAGTCTATATATCCAGAGCCTTCTGTCTGTAGCAGCTCCTAGATTCAGAAATTCAGGGAACAGGAGCCTCACAGACCAGAGAAAACTGACTGAAGAAGAATCATTATCTTTAATGATGCTTCTTGGCAATTTTTCCTCCCACTTTTTCCATAAACCAAAGAAAACACTATCATCTAAGCCTTGTAGGTATGCCTCTCCCCAGTCAGATGTATTTGTGATAGATCAGCCCAGCACTCTAAGCCTAATTGAGAAGCTGGACACTTTGCAGCTGTCATGATGTCTTTTTTAATGCCAGGCTTCAACATTTCTGTGGCTGTGTCTACATGGCACACTGCTGCAATGTGAATGGATATGTAAGAAAACCTGCTAAGTTATTGTGGCATTTCTCTTCCCAAGTGGTTGCCCAAAATCCAATGGAAAACCAAGCAGGAGGTGTACAAGCAGACAGCTCCCTTTGCCAGCTGGATTAACCCTGAATTTTGCTGCAGCACTTCAGTAAAAGCCAATTATACCAAACTCCAGTAATGGCTCTATCAGTGATAGACTGCAGACATTTATAGTCTTCATCAATGAACAGGCTAAGTGAAGCTAAATCGCTCTGCTAAACTTTTTACTAAGTAATTAACCCTGAATTATTAACAACAGGCGGCTGTGGTAATGGTTATGAAAGAAATAACAACTGGTTGCACAGTTATTAGCACAAGAGCACTGAACAAGGCAGGCGAGCAGCATGTGCTGCCATGGAATTAATAGGAGGGACAAGGGTGGCAAATGTGATCCCCTGCAGGGCAGTGCAGTTCCAGGGGCTCTCAGAGCTGCTCAAAGACACTTGCTTTGGCAAGAGCAGCATGTACTCAGCAGTAGATGGATGGAAGTCAGAAGCAGATGGTAATAAGGAACGTTAAAAATAAATCCAGCCTCATTAGGTTAAAAAAAAAAAAAGAGAAAAAAGAAAATAATGTGAACCTGACAGCTCAGTAACTGGCAACTCTTTAGTTCAAGCAGTTGTCCAGGGGACAAGAAATTCGTACTGGAGCACCAGGAAGCAGGCAGATGAAGTGACTTGCTGTGCACCCTGTGCTCCCTAACTGGACCGTATCAGTGCCAATTTTCTGAAGATGTGAGCTCACCAGTTTCAGAAAGGAGGGGGTCTTTAAAAAGGTCTTACCTCAACAATACCCTAAAACATTAGCAGATCCTTAAAACGCTTGGCTAATGTGTTTTTATAGGAGCATTCACATGCACCTGTAAATGTTGGGCCGATGAAAGCTGGTGAGCTGACGGTCCTGGGACCGAGGCACAGATAAGCATGCACAAAGCAATGTGGGCTCCCCTCAGTGCCCCTCTCTAACCATCTACATGGACCATTTGCCAGCAGAGTGAGGAGCTCCATGTCCCTTCTTGTCCTCTCTGCTGAGAAGTTAAATGAGCAAGGCAAATAAGAGCAACCTCTTACATGGGAGAGAAAGTGTCCTGCTGGGTACTGCACTGCAATTAAGCAACTTGTTTTGCCTCCCAGCATGACTGGGGTGGCAGAATGAAACTGGAACGGCATTAGTTACCAAAAAACCCTGAGTGAATAGAAGGATAAGCAGAGGAGAAATGAAGGCAAGCACAGTAAAATGGAAAAAAAGTGAGTCCAAACTAAAACCAAGGCCGTTATTGTAAGCAGAACCGGTCTGAAGACAGAAATGCAGAGGTGAAGGAAAAGAGCTGCTGGAGCCCCAAAACTTGGAAGCTTGTGCTTGCCTCTTGACTTTCTTTTGAACCAGTTGTATTAAACAAACATCTCCCTCTCTTCTTACTGGAGAACATGGGGAATTTATCCATATCCCCTGGACTTTATTAAAATTTAAATGTCTTTTCTTCCTTCTCCAAGTTTCTGCTTAATATATTTTAGTAGGTGAATGCAATTTTCCTGGGTTATGAAATGTTCTCACATAGCAGCTGCCCCTGGCCTGCAGGGCAGTCCCTTTGCTTTGCTGAGGAAAGGTGCCTCAATCCCAGTCACCTCATCCATCCAGCTTCTTTATGGGGTCTTAGTGAATTATTAAAAGTCTGCTCTGACACCAGGACAGAAGATAATTCAATCTCAGCCCTTTGTTGCTGTTAAATAACCTATCTTCCTGTCCCGGAAAATGTAGGGCTGGGAGAATGGGCTGTGTGCCACTACAGAATAGGAGTGAAGAGAGAAATCCAAATGCATGAAGTAAGTTATATATATTACATGGGGAGAGGAGGACTTGTCTGTCTATTCTGGCTGCACTCTTTGGCCTGGGAGAGCGACAGGCAAAGCAGGGCCCATCTCCCCTCCGCCACAGGGCTTCCCCCTCCAGTAGTACAATTCCTTTGGGAACTGTGTTGAAGGGACCGGATGTCTCCTTGACTATGGGAAATCTCCCTGTGTTTGGGGCAGATGTTTACTTGCTTTGTAATTCTTTCTGCCCTTAAGTCATGCCTGGGCATCCACAGGAGATGAAGAACAGGAGCTTGAGACGTGCTTCTCTCATCTGTGCTACTCGCCCTCTGACAGCTGACATGCTAAGCTGTGCTACCATCCACAGCACAGAGCAGGGAGGAACAAACTGCTTTTGGGCATGGGAAGCAAGTTTTGCATAAACATGACAATGGATTCTGTGCTCCAGTTGCCTGAGCTGCTGTTTCTCATTGAACTCAATAGGTGTCTTCAGATAATTGCCAAGAGAGGATTTACTTCACCTAATGCACAGGGAGTATTAGAAGGGCTGCATTCATTTAGCTGCCTGAGATAGACATGAAGACCAGAAAATCCCAAGTTTGGATTTGTCACAGAACAAAATTCTGAAATCAATGTCACTTCAATGCAACAGGGTTTAATGCACAAGATTTTATTGGAGTTCAGTCCACAGTACATGAAAGCTTCTGTTGGTGGAATAGAGAGTATTTCTGCCTGTGTTTTGATGAGCGCTGACCAGTGTGCCCAGTACCATCAATCTATGGGCAAAACTGGGCATCAGCCAAGGTTAGTTCTCACAAGCTGGGAATCATGCAGAGACAGAATGAGAAGGGGCCCCAAAGCTCACACTGTGCATCTCCCCCAATGTTTTCTTGGCCTCTATTTATTTAAAACAATCTTTAAAAATCTCTCAGAGGTTTTTACAGCTTCTTCAGACCATCTCTCTCTCCTAGTAACTATCCCTGTGACTGGAATGTTTTTCCTAATATCTAACCTAATTCTCTCAAGCTTCAATTAACTCTATTATTCTTGTCCTACTTATATGGATAAATTTCTTCTTTGCAAAATATTCTTCTTATGTTCTCTTTGGTCTTCTGTTGTTCACCCTAAATGTTACATAATCTGTGACCTGTCAGGACAGGACAGGTTCTTCCAATTCTCTCTGCTTGATTCTCTCTGCTTGGCTGCCACCCAGCTACACCACGTTTCCCTTGAAGAAGAAAAAAAAAAAATTGCTCAACATTTGACACACTGCTCTAGCTGAGGCCTTATTAGTGCTGAGTGCAGCTGAAGGATTATTTCATGCATTTGGTAAGTTACAGTTCTGTGTTGACACTTAACATTTTCACAACAGCCAGGTTCTGTTGACTCATGCTCAGTTGTGATTCACTCCCTGCAGAGCTCCTGTGAGACTCTGGATCCCCACCCTTCACCCAGCACTGCAGGTCAAGCCCCTGTTTGTAAGTCAGTGTCGAAGGCTGACACATTGCTCACTTGTGCTCCACTCTTTTCCTATTAAAAATATTGGCAGGGTGAAGCCAGTTCTTGTTTTTCTTTCCTGGAGTTCTCAGTGCACACCCTTTTTCTCCCTGCTGAAGGCACATGGGTTGTGCATCTTCGCTAATATGCTGCTTCTCCCCTCACCAACAAAGGTTTTCCTGGACCTTTTTTAATTCACATCCAGGTAGCTCAAGGGAAAACAGCCCTTGATCTGCATGAGATGTGCTCATCCTCCCATCTGGTCTCATTGCCACAGTGAACATCCTGCCATGACCAGAGTAGCCCTCTCATCTCAAGGCCCTCAAAACATCCTGAGGTCTCAGGCTGGGGAGCTGTGGAGTTCTCCAGGGTGTCCAGGTTGCTGGGCAGGCTGGGAACACCTGGGGGCAACCCCCAGCCCCAGGTTTCACCTTGTGGGTTGGTACACAGGTGTGGATCCAGAGGCAGGCACTCCTCTTATGACAATTCAAGCCCTTTGTGAATAAAAAAAAAAAAAATAAAAAAAAAAAAAGTAGCATGAGAAAAAAATCCTCTCTTTCCCCCCAAATATTCAAGCATGCAAAACCCCCAAACTCAACCACACAAATAATCCCCCCCAAAACAGCCTTTCAAGAAGTCTTATCCAACATAAGCAAAAAATGGTAAAACTCTCTTCCTTTTACAAGCTGTGTTTAGCACAGTGCTACCAAAAAGCTATCAAGCAAAATTAATACACTAATTTTTTGGTGTATTTGCAGTTCTGCACTTCTTAAAATAAAAATAGTCTAATAAGTCATAAATTTACATTTCTTAAGTTACCCTGTCTGGCTCCCTTAATGAAATGACTGCAATACAATACCCACAGTAGTGTAAATCTGCAAGACCTCAGAGCTCCAAATATTAATCAAGAAGCTTTCATAACAGAAATTAATAAATGGAAGCAAAAGAATTTAATAAGGAATGAAATTTCACAAGCCATTAAAAGACCAACAAAGATGGATTTCATATTATTTTATAAGGTATTTAAAGTAAATTCAATACTTTTCAGTGGCATTATGAAACCGAAGTCACTTAACTGACTGGAGGCTTGGGGCATGCTTCAGTTCAGGGCTGGTTTTGCAGCACTCCTGTCTTGTCTGCTGGAGTGATAATTCCAAGCATCAGCTGGTCGTGCAAACACCTCTGGAAAGCTTGAGATCTAAAAAGGAAGGGGTAGCCAAGAAAGTACAAACACCTGATAGACACATCTCTGGGATAAACCTGAACCTACAGCTGCAACTGAGACAATTCAGGAGAAGAAAAATGCAAATATTGTGTAAGCAAAAATGGAGGATAATATGGAATATGTCTCATTTTTCGGTACCAATCGCTGTGTTTTCATCCATCTTACCACAGGAAAATTGACATAATTATTTCTGCTCGCCACAGTTTTTGGTCTGCTTTCGCTTCTTGCTGACTTGTAGAGTTGCTGACAGGATGTTAATAAACCCTTTCCTTGGATGGTTGCAGCACATCTATTATTCCACAAGCCTGACTCAAGAGTGGGGCCACTAAATGCTACCAC
This sequence comes from Sylvia atricapilla, assembly GCF_009819655.1. Lineage (NCBI taxonomy): Eukaryota > Metazoa > Chordata > Aves > Passeriformes > Sylviidae > Sylvia > Sylvia atricapilla. The sequence goes on from NC_089142.1 coordinate 96,067,642, forward strand.
AATACAGGGAAATCATTAAACAATCATGAAAAAATAACAGAGCAGCTTGTAGTGATCCTCTATTTACAGCAATAGAGATAGTGTTAATTTACTTTGTACATAAAATCAGAACTCCCCTTTGGTTTGGATTAGCCCACATGATGGCAATCTCTGTTATTAACACACAGTGAGTTATTCCTTCAAAAACTGCCAGTTTAAGATGTTTCATCTGCACAATACCAAAAATAAGACAAGGAAATCTGCTTGGATTTCAGTAAGTACATGAAACAGCCAGGAATTTTCCTGACAAAGAACAAATAGCCTGTAACACCACGGAGTGAACTCCTCATACAGGCTTTAGCACAATACTCTGGCACAGTCTGCAGAGCAGAGAAAACCATTAACAAAACCCACACTGCATCTGCAGAAGCTGTGTCCCTGCTGCACCCATTCCCTGTGCTCTGCTTAACCAAATCCGCTCTCCATTTCCAGCTGGATAATGGACATGAAGCTGAAAATGCCACAGGAGGTGCTCTGCTACCTCCTACCTTCTTGGTAGGAGCTGGTGAAAGAAGTGAGGAAGGGAAAAAAAAGCGAAGTACACAATAGTCAGATAAGTCAAAAGAACTGAAACTCAGCTTTATTATTTTTCTTTTAAAAAGTATTCTACAATAATGGCTCAGAATACTACCACAATGTGCAGGGACAAGGCAGTGCTCTGGGCTATGACTGTAGATTACTCTCATATATATATATATATTTAAGAGCTTAAGAAAGGTTGAAGCATGGCAGTTCGACATTTCTTAAGCATATATTTCATAATTTTAACATCTTCTAGATCTCTCATATTACAGCAGGATTTATCAAATGCAATGTAGTCACAGAAGTCTTGCATAAATACAAATATTGATACTGTACTTTGAATATTGTTTATGATATAAATTCTGCCTTACCTTTAAAAAAAATCTCCAGATCTTTATGTGACCTGAGAGTCTTTCCTTTTCTTCCTCTTTAAGAGTTTTTAAATATATATATATATATATATTTATATATATTTGCTATTGTACATCAAAGTATATATGAATCCCTTCATTCCTGTTTTATTTTCTGCAGACATGGTCTGAAGCAAAATCACCAACAACTAAATCAAAAACTTCCTGGTTATCATAGGAAAGCCAAAGAGGATCTTTCCTCTTTTTTTTTGTTTTTCAGTACTGATATTTTTTAAACTTGAAAGGATTCTTCATAAAGTAGAGGTCCATAGATCATTTAAAGCAGTCTTTATAAGCAAATTTACATATTTTGACATGCTTTTGTGAGGCAGTTAGTATCAAAATCCAATAGCAATTCTTACAGAGCCATATGACTTTCTGCGATGCAGATATACATTTCATTTCTAAAAAGCCACAGTTCTTTTTCTACATCTGCTCTCATCAAATCCCCAGGATTCATTCATAAAACTGCTGCTGTTCCAAATGCTGATGCTGTTTTCCCCGCTGTGGATTAAGACATACACCCAACCTGGTGACATCATCGCGTGGAAGATTGATAAGTAGGAAAACACCCTCCCCAAATCCACAGAGTCTTTTCTAGCTCGGAATCCTCATGATTCATGTCACCCAACAGTGCAATGTGACGAAGACACGACTCAGTGCAGGCTAAGGGTCTTCTTCCATCAAAGGAATCTCTAGGAGAAACAAAGAAATACCATTGACTGCTGATTGCAATTTCTCTTTTTGCTTTTTGCCGAGTATTATTGTTTCCAGTTCTACAAAACCAGAAATGGACATTACAGATATCTGAACAAGACATGGAATATTGCCAATTCTAGATCCTCTCAGACTCTAACATCTCTATGAAAATGAGATAACTAAAAGTACACAGCTTTTCTCCAACAATTTAGGACCCCAAAAACCTAAATGTAAACATCCTTGCTACAACATTAATCAATGAAGCAGCATTCAGAGGTGACAGAGACTTTAACTGGCAGCCCTATAATTTCTTCCTCTCCTCCTGGGTGCCCTGTTCTCCTTGTGATACCAGTAAAACTACCCAAATCCCTCTGAAGCAGAAGACTTCCTCCACCCAGACCTTCATCCACACTGAATTTAAGATGCTGATCTTCAGCTCAGTGACAATGAAGAGTAGGATATGAGCCTCTCCCTCTAAATGTCTCCAAGGAAAGGCATCTATTTTCCTTAACACAGTGAGTAGCACCAATCAGAACCCCATGAAATGGTGTCAGTACATGCTCATGTTGGATTTAAAGGCAGGCAATAATACATGACAAATTCCCTCCTGGCATATGGACCTCTGGGCACGTTCTCTTTGTGCTGTGACTTCCATGTCCATGGCTTAAGGCTCACATACCTCAGATGGAAGAACGTTTTGCTGGATGCACAGACTTGATGTGTTTGTCAATAAAGACTGCTAATTTTGGCCAGGATGAAAATATGATTTATTTTCTCTTTCAAGGAGTAAATCCTGTTATTTGCTGTGAAAGCCAGGGTATGTGAGGGAGCTGTGAAGGTAGGCGCTGAGGAGCAGGTGAACAGGCCAGTACAGGCAAGGTGAGGGTTGGCTTTGCTGCTGTACACAGGGGTTTGCTGACATCCCTGTTGATGAGGCTGGGGTCTGGACAGGAGCCTTCTGGCCTGGCATTCAAATCACACGCACCACAGCTAGCAAGGACACATCACAGATATGAAATTCTATGACCATGGAGTTGTATGATTTAAAACAAGTTTCAAATAAAGGTGTAGACAAAACCACAGAGATAGTATGAGTCAGCTGTGCTCTGCCAGTACAGACAAATCATGTCCCCTGTTCACAGACTCACCTATTGCACCTATGCAAGACTCACCATCTGTGATATCGATCCGGGGACTCGTGGATGCAGCGTCCCCGTCAGTGCTGGGGGATACATCAGTTCGATCTGGGCTGGGAGGCGCTGCCCCTTGGCATGTCAGGGATGGGTACAAACTTTGGAGCAGTTCAGAGGAACCCGACCCACTGTCACAGGTCTCAAATTCACTGGGCTGCGTGTCTGGAATCCTGGGACCGGGGTAAGCAGGAGGATTCTGATCTTCTGTCTGCAAAATGTGCCCCTGCCCTGCAGCAGCCGAGTATCCGGGTGCCAGGGCGTTCAAGCTGCTGCTGACAGCTTCGTCGTAGGAAGGCAGCATGACAGGAACACCATCCACCACCACGAAGTCAGGGTCACCCATGGAGCCCTCCTGGTTGCCTCTACGTCAAACACAGAAAGGTTATGGCAGAGAGCAGGAGCAACTGCTGAACTTCAACAAACACAGCACATTCGAGCGATGCCAAATGAAGCTGCAGGGTCATTTACAGTCACAGAAATGTTTCTGCCAAACTATGCTTGGGTTGACAGGGGGAATCTGTTACAATTGGAAAAACTGAAACCAGTAATGGGAAGAACAGTCCCAAGAAGGGAAGGTAAACAGATAAGTGGAAGAGATAAGGAGCACCATTTGCTGTGCCGTGCACAGTAGGTATCATGGATATAAGATCACAGATGGAATTCACCGGGCAAAAGTGTCTGAACCCCTGGCAAAATGCATGCTAGAGCACAAAAGTGTTTACAGCCCAAGTAAATAGGTACTGAGATCACTACTGCTGGATGACAAGGGCTTGATGGAAAGATTTGTTGTCTCCTTCAGGCCTTGATTTCAAAGGATGGGGACTTCTTTAACCAGTATTAAGCTGGTTTCTTTTTTAAGCAAAACATTTCTATTAATTGGGAAAGTCTGTTGAACCCTAAAATATCTGTTTAGTAGCCTATTAAACACATTATAGTCCACGCAGGAGGGAACTGGTCTCAGGTACTTTTAAAACATGAAAACATCTGAAAAGGAGAGGGCTGAAAGCCATTTTAGTAAGCTAGATAAGTTCAGGCTACAGGCCTTCCTCATGAAGAGCACAATGTCAATCAATGAGAAATGCTCCTAGCTCCGTGATATTTTATGGAAATAAAGGAAGATACAGGAGATGTTTATGAATTGTGATGAAAATAACACTAATGAAGATAAAGCAAACCTTTAATATGAATTTGTCCATAGAGAAAAAAGAAATTCTTTCTTAAAACTTACATTACTAAGTCTACAGTAGTTAAAAAATTAATTCCCCCAGCACCTGAAAATGAGTATTTAAAAATATTGTCAGCTATTTTTACAGGCAGAAGTAGCAGCTCTCAAATGAAGAGTGGTAATTACTCCCAAAGTGAATCTGGCAAACTTTGCCTTTTATCTTAGCTGCATGAAGGACTACTGCAGGTTTTTGGGGGTGCCTTTCCACCACTGGTTCAGGTTCAGGGACTTCTGCTCAGAGCAGAACAAAGTGTCTGCAAGGCTCATGAGCTGCTCCATCTCTCCAGCAAGGAGGGCTGAGTGTGAAAACTGAATCAAGGCCCTCAACCTTCAAAATAAGAAAGAAACCAGTACAAACCGTGGAAGGAAATGCGTCTTAAATTTGGTCTGGAACATCCTGGCTAAAATAACCAGTAGCAGTACTAATAAAACACTGGTAGCAGTAAATGCCACTATTTTCCATGTAGTCAGGAGGGTCTCCTGTGTATTTGGCCAGGTTTGTTCTGTAACAGAAAGACAATACAAGAGTTGTGCTTATATATTCCTGTTGTTATTTTATATTCAACACTGCTGGGAAGTGCCAGTTAGGACCAGACATTTTTTATATGCAACTTGTAAAACCACACATAAACCCTTTGCCACGTACCAAAAGCAGTGTTAACATTAAGCTGTCACAGAGGCTGGATCTTGCTTTTTCCCCTTGACTGGTCTTTTATACATGCAATCATGACCTTAGCTTGCATACATATAAAAATACCCAGATGTTAAAAAATACATTTGATTGATCAAAATGTGTGGGAAAGGGATTTGTTGAAAATTCTCAAAGCCTGACAGAAGGCTCACATAGTATGCATCTGTATGCAAACATCGAGATAGATGACTTAGAAATGCCATGGAATAGGACAGACATTCTTGAGAGAGAAATGGAACTAGAAACAAGTTCCAAATGATGGCCTTGCAAATTAAACTAGATACTTTGAAGAAAAAGAACTATGAAACTATGAAAAGTGCATGGAGTAGAATCCATCAGGGTGATTTTAGATGACTGGCTTTAAGGCATTAATAGCATTGTGTGGCAAAAGCTGATAGGCCAAGAAACACTTATAATGTATTGTAATTAGGAAATAATTGGCTTCTGATTGTGATGGCGTGAATTATAACATCTGTATTGCCTCATCCTTCACATGAGACTGAAAATAGAATAAAAGTTTCTAAAATGCCTCTCAGTTGCCCCATCTCTGGGCATAATCTGAGAGGCATAAGGGTATAATCTGACAAAAATGGTTTAGAATCCTTCAGGATCTTATGAATGCATTATATTTAGCCTTTTCCAAAACCTGAGACTCTTGAAAGAAGTAGCATCTTAAAATCAATGCTCATCGCTTAACCATGAAATAGATGAAGCTCACCAGGCATTACCAACCTACAAATTAATCCAGAACGCGGGACTGTCACAAGACAGGACTGTCAGGACAGGGCCATCCTTTACCTGTTTTGACACAGTACACTTGGTAGGAGGGGAACCACTCTCCATACTGGCAGGTGATGTACTTGTAGTCGTTGGTGAGGGTGTAGCCAGGGTCGCAGTAGAACTCCACCACCGTGCCGTGGTTGTAGCGCTCGCAGGGCCGCGGGTGGCAGATGTAGTCTCCGTGACTCACCATTGGAGGTAGTGGGCAAACTTGGGCAAACAAACAAAGAGAAAAGGAGGAAGACATTAATGCCAGCAGCCCACCACTGGGCAGCTTCAGAGTGCCAAAATGCAGCAGGCACACCTCAGGCTCCCTCTCAGCTCCCTGCGGTTCTGGGTACGTCAGTGGCACCAGGGCACTGCCCGTCCACACCACTGGAGTGATGCACACGCCAGGTGGGATCTGGGAAACTGCCAGTCTTTGTGGGAAAAGGTGGGTAAGAGGAATACAAAAGGGGAGACACATGCCCATCAGGTGGCTACACAGGAATGGAGCAGGGTAGTCAAAATAAGGAGAATCATGCTTTTCATGAAGCATTTATAATTCAGCTGTAACATGCTATTTTTTGTTTCATTAACATAATTAAATGGTTATATGCATTAATTAAATTACTTTAAAAAATAAGTTTGCCATCAGCAGTGCTGCAAGAGATGCAAAGCACCTAGTGTTGCTTAAGCATGTGGAGTCTGTATCACTGTAATTTTATTAAGTTGAGCTTAAAGTCTACTGGTGGTATTTGTGTTTTGTTATTTCTGAACAGCCCAACTGATCTCAGTGGGACCACTGGTGGAGTGAGGTCTTAAATATAGCAGAGGCTGAGCCTGTGTTAATTAAGTAGAGTGGTTTACTTAGGGTTAGATAAATAAGAGAGAATTGCAATATAAACATGAGGGACTTTTCCTGTAGGCCCTGACAGCCCAGGCAGATGAATTCCATGGAGGACTGAGGGAGCACTCTGGAAAACAGCAGTGAGGAAAGCAGCTCACAAGCAGTATTTTTACAAGAGACGAAACTTTTCCACTGTGTAAGTGTTGGTTGATTACTGACTTCTTAAGTGCTTCCAGCACAGGGCAAAAAACCCCCGTACAAAGTGTAATGATGTTTCAAGTGACTGCATGCTGACCCAAAAGGGGCTTCAGTTACTGGATGGCTGCTTTTATTTCCCTTCAGAGGCAGTTCCCATCTGGCTCAGTGCCCCATCTGCGGGCCCTTCCCGTCACTTCATGCCTTTCTCATGCAGGCAAGACCTACTGCACTGATTTAAATAATGAAAATGACATCTCTTGGAAGAAGAATCTTCCCAGAAATTACAATTCAGCTGCTTCTCCCTGTGAATCTTGTTACATGAATAATGCATTTCATAAAAAAATACACAAGATATTAAATGAATCTTCAAGAGAGGCTGATTACAATGTGCAGCAATGTCTATTCCCCATCCTCTGGAGACATGGTTTTGTTTGCATTTTCACTGGCAAGGCTTAATAATAACTTGAAATCAGAGTAAGTAATTCACATAAAAATTCACATCCTCAATGCTCTGCACACTTTCCAAAGTCTCTGGGCCCACAAGAAAGGGGATTACTTTACTGGGAAGTCAACTCGAGATTGAAAACAATTTTCTTAAGACTAGGGCGAGGTTGTCAGACTGAAATAGTAGGAAAGCAGCTATTAATAATCCTTGTATTAAAAAGAAAATGATCAGTGAAAGCCATGATCCTGGCCTACCATAAGGAAACCTGGTATATTTTTATTACCTATGCTTAGAGCATGAGAACAAAGGAAGAGAACAATTTAAGCTCCTCTGCAACTGAATCTTGCCAAGCTCTGGCAGTGCACAAGAGATGTACAGATGCTCACAACCTGTCTAGCAATGAGCAAGTAGAGCACACCTTATCACAAAGAGCAACACTCAGAGAAACTAATTTTCCCCTCCAGGAATGTAGCTGCTACATCATCCCTAACCTCTTAATGTCATTGAGAGCCAAAGCAGCGTGCTGAATAGAAAAATCCCTCAAAGTGGCATCCCAGCAATGTGGGTCAGCTCAGGAATGACACATTTCCAGGCAGATTTAAAGCTTTATACTGTGGGAACAACCCAGATACGGAGCTGTCAGTCTGTTTACAAATGGAGGTGTATTTTATAACACCCCAAAAGGAGAGTATCACTCTTTGTGTAGGATATGTCCCCAGTACTAAAAAGAGAGCCACCCCTTCCACGGACACATCCATATTTCAAGGGAAGTGTTTGTGTATTAGTGCTGCCTGGAAACTCCTGCAAACAATTTTTTATTGCCCTGTCAAGTATTAGTCATGAATTAGTCAAGGTTTACAGGGTCATACCTGCCAACAGCTCCTGCATGAAACACTGGGAACCAACAGATGCAATGGAATAGGCTTGGGACTGAGGGTTTTTAGCTCAGCTGAAAGAGTGCTTCATTCCTATGTCAACTGGACTGCAAGAGTCAGGCATTCTAGCCCACCTGTACTATCACTCACCACCTCCCGTGAACTTTATGTTCAGCCAGTTTCAGGATCCCTTTAACAATTCCATGGGCAAACTGGCCCCATGTACAGTCTGTAGAACTCAGGTCCAAAGCCTCTTTTCACAAATCAAGTCAAAGATACATCACAAACAACCCTAAATGAACTCACTCAGAGCTCCGGGCAATTAATTGTACACTCATTCCTTTTCTCAACTCACTTCATTCCCATGGTCATCCTGATCCAAGATCTTTTAAAGCCGGTGGAAGGACAGCCAGCAAGTGCCCTTGGTTTTGAGCACAGAAAACAAAGATTACGAAAGTCTGGAGGGCTGCTGAACTCTCTTTGCTCTCTTAGAGAGAAAATTTTTAGTGCAGAGCCAGTCACCTTAGAGGGTCTGAACCCTTATTTATGCCGGATGCCAGTGTATGATACTGGCTACACGGATTAAAGGAATGTGTCGGATCAAGTATGGAGGGAAACTCAGGTAACAAACCTAAGGCCACTGAAGTCTTCTAGGAAAGTTAAAATTCTAGCATTCCCAGTGATGAACCCTAACTGTGTTTGGAAATTACAGGCCATGGACTTCAGGCAAATGTATCAAACTCACAGAATGAAAATAGCCTGAAACTGATCACAATAAAAGCATATCTGACAAGTACATTTTCACTGCCAAGCCAATAGCAGTATGCATAATAATCGTAGAAACAAGGGAATTCTACTTCAGCAAGTCCTCACAGATCAAAAAAAGCCCTAAGTGCTGTTCTTAAATGTTATATTAAATCTTTACTACCAATAGCTTTCAGCATCTTCACTTTATAAGGCTTTGGAGACTTTAATGCTCTAATTACAACATCCAGCATGGATAATCCAGTAGTATTTTCTGACGACCAGCATTAAAAGACCACATGCCTGTGTCCTTAACTTTGGAGCTTTGCAGAGGGATGGACATAATTCAAACAGTGTCTGCTGGTGGTTCTGCAGGAGGTGATCCCAGGCCTCTGGATCTGTCTTTGTACAGCAATTGGCCACAGACTCTAAGGGGATTTACAGGAACTTTATAGCTCAGCATTCTCAGCTGAAAAGTTGAATCATTCATCAAAAAGAAAGAGCAATTGTGTTTATATGGCAAACAAATCCCTTGCTGGATGCTCAAGAGTCCCGTTACTCAAGGAAGTTGAAGGCAAAAATTCCCGATTCGATTTGGGGGACTTTCCTGCCTGCTCCTAGGAGCTGCTGGAGCTCTCCTCTGAGATCAGCTTTCTGCTCTGGCTGATTTTAATGAAGGACTAACACTATCAAGAAGAGCTTAAAACCCGGGGAGCTGAGCCTTGTGTTACCAGCAGTGTGACACTGTGACCTGGAGCAGGGCCAGGCGAGGGTGGCACAGGCTGAGGGCACTTCAGGAATTAGTGAGGTTCAGCCAGTGATTCTTCCTACCCATTATGGTCAAGAAGCTTTTTAAACTCTGCCCAGAGGATGCTGCAGTAATTCTGCAATGTTGACACTGGAAGTGGAGGAGGGAGGAAAGATTTTTTGGCATTAGCATATTCTCAATTAACATCGATGGCACAGAATAAAGACACTGCATGACTTTTTAAAAGCCACTAGTAGAGAGATAACAGTGGAGTTACAGATATTTACACAGCTCGAAACCCATTTGTTAGACAATGTTCAAAGCCTAGCAGTTTTAGTCTGTTGTCAAAGTAGACAGGTGGTACATCATTCAGGTTTTGCCCAGCATTTTTTATGTGAGCCAAAAACTAAAAGCAAAAATGTCTTGAAGTACAGGACACTTACTTTTTAAAAAACAAATAGTAAGGGGTAGGAACAAGCAAGCTTATTTTCCACCTGTGATTTTTTGAACAAGCCACTAGTTCACCTTTTGTGTAGGATATTAGTTTTTTTGGTTAGCTGGGTTAGCAGAAAACACAGTGTAAGGGCAGCCATTTCTGTTTGACACAGGGACGGAGAGGATAAGAGACATTTGTAGCTTATAAAGAATAACACCTCTTCCAAGCACATCGTGAGTGCCTGCTCGTTATGCAGAAAGTGAGAACAGATTAAGATGAAACTTCCAGATGAGAAAGACACAGATAAAAACCTGCCAGTTCCACTGTGCAGGAAAATGCTGGTGTGTGTCACTCAGAGAATCGTCTGAGAGGGGGAGACACTGTATGCTTTGCTCACTAATTGAAAGAGAACAAGAATTCCTCCTAACCCTCACTAGTCATTTTTGTACACATCAGGACACTGATTATCACCAGGAACCTCGACACCTGTCACCTGGCTACTGCATCCCAACCACTGTTTAATTCAAGCTGTCACTTACTCCATGAGATCACAGCTGTGTATGTCCCAGCAGACCTGACCCTTCCCATAGAGGGTGGCCAGGTCCCCACCTGGAGCTTTACTGGCTGGCTCCTGGATCTTTTTCCATATACTGCCTCTGTACAAGCACATGCTTAGGGCTGCAAGATTGGAATTTTTTTTTTTTTTACAGGAACATAGAAGATGAAGATTATGGTTGTTCCTTTTCCTTCTTCTTTATGAACACTGTGCTAATAAACTTGGTTTCTTGGTTGCCTCAGTGTCATCACCCTTCATACCTTCAGAATAAAACAAATCATCAACCAAGAAGTTCTTCTCTTGTATTCATATGAATTCCTGCCCAGTTCACCTGACAGACCTGTCCATTTCCACAGGTATTACCAGCAAATGAATCACACCTGCACTGCACAGTACAGAGCCTGAGGAAATTAATTCTGCACTTTGAATACTAAAAAAGGGATTTTTCTATTCTATACTTAGATTTCAATTTACAGAAATGTATAAAAACCAATGTATTTTAGTTTTAAAATAGCAAAACAAAAATTCCCATTAAAATGCCCAGTATTCTAAGTAGCATGGAAGAAAAACTACTGGACTTAACTGCTCATATCCAATCAAAAGTTTGAAAAAGAAATTTAGAGGTTTGTAAAAGGAAGGAAATAGCAGATCCAATTGCTTTAAAATAAGCCCTGTCAAAACATCTCATTCTAAGAGCAGCTGCTTAATAAGACTTTTTCTAAAATTATACTCTTCAGGAATGTAAGCAGAACAGGAAGCATTACTGGAGTAAATTTTCATTTATCATGAACATCAGCTTAACAATATCCTAATGAAACATTCCTACAAGAAATGCTGCTGGCACTGTGAAGGGAGACTTGGTGCCTATTACAGCTGTACTGGAACAAACTTGGAGGCTGTTGAATTTGTTTTCTGAAAATGATGCCATGCTTTCAGGAACTTTTCTGATTACTCATTCCCACAGCAAAACAACAGTACCAAGAGTAATAACAGAATAGAAAATTTGGTGGAAACAACTGAGCACTCATATATAAAGTAAATCCTATTTAAGCCTGACTGAAGATTTAAAGTAATGAAGATACAAGATGCTTACCTTGAACTCTCAAGTTGCCAGAGAATTTATTTCTTGAAAGCCTAGAGCAAAAATTATTAATAATATTGTATTCTTAGCCAATAGTGTCCAAACTCTTTTCAATCCTAATCTTTCTTGATTACTTAACCTTCATAATTCCACTTAGATGTTTTCTATTGAAAAGATACCTAACAGGTAAGCAATTTCTTCTCAACCACTCAGCAAGTCAATGTTCAAGCAGCCAGGAACACACCCCAGGTCTCCTGGCTCCAGACTGCTGGCTGTACCCCTAGAAAATCACCCCAGGGTAATTCTGACCCAGCTTTGACACTGAAACAAGCCTTTCAATGTGCACAGAGTGAGAACAACTTCTCACCTTCTACAGAGTGTGAAATGAATTGAATAATTAAGTTTTTTAAGAAAAGCTGCTTTTCTGGTCTAGCTTTGACACGCACCATCTCACTGAGAATTGCATGAAACTATATAAAACTTGCATGAAACAGTATAAAACTAGTTTCAAACTATGTTTTAATAATAATTTAATATTAGCTGATTCCAATATGGAAACAGACAGTGTTTTACAATCACTTATGGGACACACTTCCTTCCTGGAACTGCAAATTACCCAGCAAGTTTTGCAGTTCCCGTCAGCTGAGCTCCTAACAAGAGCATCATGTCAAATTCACACTCAACCTCAACAACTCTGCCCTTCCCAGCAGAGTTGTTGTATCAATGCTGAAGTCTTTGGTTTCAAATGCATTTCACAACAAATACAGGATGAAGCACATCCCAAGTGATCCTCTTCCTATAAATTATAAGTTAAACAATGAAAGTTTCATTTAAACTACAAAAAATTGATGACTAGTTGCAGCTAGAGAGCTAGGACTTCTTTTAGAAAATGGCTCACTATTATATTTAAGGAAATATTTATATTCATTATTAACGTGTGAGTGCTTGGAGCACTGTGGCCTCATTACAGCAGACAAATCTGGCTTTCTTCATCACTTGCTTCCAGTTTTGTTTCTTCCTTCCCTCATGAGTGGATGGCTTTATGATCAGCAATGGTCTTCTCAGGCCATTGGGAAACGGATGCTGGGAACTACACAGACACTTTGCAGGGAGGAATTAGAAAACTCAAAAATCAGTCAAGGCTTGGGTATTTGACAGGCATCCCAGGATAACCTGACGACTGGAAAAGGTCAAAGTATAATGGAAGGGAGAGAAAGAGCAGTCAGAAAGCTGGCTAAGAAAACCAGACAGCCAAAAGCTCCTGTCAGGAATGTTTGAAAAAGCCAGTGATCACTGAAAGCTGGATGTATCAGTGGGTTTTTATGTTACTTTAATCCCTCTTTTTTGAATAGCTTTTTATTCTTTGTCATAAGCAAGACTCCCTTGAGCTTGTGTGAGGTTACCTACACACATCATCAGGGACTGATGGAGACAAGGAATGCTGGAATAGACAACCTGTAATCCAGGGCTTAGCTGAAGGCTGAGGAAATCAAGCTAGACAACATAAGGAAGGAAAAAGCACAAGGTCCCATTCCCAATGGAGAGCTACAAGGAAAAAACCAACAAAATGGGGGCGGGGGGAGGGAGGAAAAACAGCACATGACCTTAGCACTGTAATTTCACAAACCATCTTACAAGACCAGGAAGGCATGGGGGAGTGTTGGTTTCTGGTATTTATGTGCAGTTCCCAAGTGCCTGCCTACACTGATTGGTGGAAGTGCCGCCCTTTAAATATTGGGTTTTGTCTCTGGAAATGAACAAGTGAGTGGACTTTCTGATGCAGAGTCCATAGCTACAGTTCCTTCCATTTGTGGAAGATGTTCTGTGAGTGCACTGTGTGGCCAGATTTAATTAACATGTCCATAAAGCACAGAGATACTTGATTTCAAGGTAGGCAATGTGTTATTTTCCCTTCCAAGCAGTCTTGTCAGATACATTTAAGATGAATATCAAAAAATAGCCCTCAGGAAGAATCTTTGCTTGCTTTCCCCCACCTAACTCACAGTATATTTAAAGCACTACAGATAAAACACTACATGCATGTGGCAGCTAATATGGAACTTCAGGGCAGAAATTATGGCTCCATGAACAAGTTGGGATGTCTGGCTGATTCTGGAAATGCTAAGGAGTTCCTGAAATGTACAGAGGTGATAGAGCAGGTGTAAAACAATGATTTACTGTGGCAGTCCTGTGCAACAAGAAATACCACAGACATGAAAGAAACAGATTACAAGATGTTATTCTGTTGCTTTCTTGAAAAATTACAAACAGTGAAGAGGGCATTTATTTCAATCACAGCCAAAGTCAAAGAAGATTTCTGTAATGCAAAAAAGGAGCAGTCACTCAGAAATATAATGCTAGTTATGTTCTTCAATGTCTTTGACTTGGAGTCTGTTCTCTAAACCCTCTATCCCTTGCAACAAGAGCTGCAAAAAGCCCAGTTTGTTGTGTATCCATTCTGTCTTGGATTTGGACTATTTTCCTTCATGTTTCACTTTGCAATACAGGTGCTGGAGTTAAGAGATTGGATGAATATTTAGCAGCATAATTTGACTTTTCTGTCTAGCATTTCATGTCTCTGTGCTCCTTTTGAATTCAATTTTTTCCACACCTCTTCACAGCTGTGGGTAACAGATCAAGTTCAGCATTTTCCAACAGCACAAAAATTCAGATACTCTAAGTTAAAGTGTTCACCTTCCACACTCCCACATGGATGCATATAATTTCTGCACTCCTGAGTGACGAATGAATCAACTGTCTACAGTGCAGAAAGAAGCAGATTTATTGAATGACTTTTTCAAAAGAAAAATATACTCTTAATCTTCTTCCTCATACTTGCTTTCCACAACAAGCACCCCCAGGGTGAGACACTGTTAGCCTATTTCATCCTTCAGGTATCAGGCTGAAGGTGTCACTGACATAAAGGTGTTGCCCTGGTAAAGGTCCTTAGATATATGGTTGTCTGCAGCTATTTGAGCATTTACTGCTGGTTGTAGTTTCTGAGTCACACATTTTGCTGTAGGCAGTGAAATAACACTGTAGTCAGAGCCATTAAAAAGCAGGCTACCAATATGTCCTACGCTAACATTAACTCAGTTGACCTGGATGACCTCTCTGGCAGTAGAGCAATACTTAATTTATTCTCCCTCCTGCCTGCAAGCTGAGTAGGTGCAAGCCTAAAACAGAATCCTGGTATCTACCTCACTTAATTTTCTCAATACCACAGTGTTTCATAACTTGCTCGTATTGCTGCCCCTCTGCTCCCTCTACAGGACTTGTATCTGTTGGAGACGTGCTGCATCAACATTATCATCCCTGAGGATACACATCAGTCTGTCATGTTGGAATTTATCTAAAGCCTTCTCAAAGTCAGCAAAGTAGCACAGAGAGAAATCCATTTGTACCACTGAATAACATCTCAGGCTCAGGATTGCTTACTTCATCCTGTCTCCTGAACATAACTGATTACAGGCTGACTTCTATCCTTTTCTCTCAGGGTGTTGCTCCATGTTCCTTCAAGAATTTAAAAGATTTCAGGTGGCTAGTTTATCAGATAGACAGCTCAGTGTCAATCACTGTTCCTAACATTAGGAATTGTTATGGAAGAACGTGAATCTGTGAAGCTTTCCTTCAAAGTGTCCTGCACATAGCTAGCTATTTTGTTTTGAACTATTACAAGGCTATGGCATTTCATCTGTAATAACACCCTCTTCTGTCATACCCTTTACTTTCTAGGGTCTAAGTCAGAATTATCAGCCTCTCTCTATGAGTGTCTACCCCCAGGCTTATGAGAAGAAAAAAATTAAAGCTCTGTTCTGTATTCTGACCTGTCATTCCAGAGTATTTTTTTTTTCTCTGCAGCATACTTGGTTGGTTCTGATTTTCATCTGGCTAATCCTTTTTTATTCGCCAGAAATCTCCTGATGCCCAGGTAAAGGGGGTTGTGTTCCCTTGTACTTCTGGCTTTGTTATAAAATTTCTTAATTCCTTCCTTCTCCTACCTTTCTTCCACAGTTTCTACAATTTTCAGAACCCTGTCAGTACCTTTATGGTTGCTTAGCTTTGTATCTTTTCATCTACTCTCACAATGAGGTGGTTTTATATTCCAGAGTTCAGAAATACCTTCAGGCTTTTTCTGTGTTTTTAACTCTCTTCCGTTTATTGAATCTGCCCTTTGAAGTTTATTCCTCATGTTTGTTTCACTCTAATTTCAAATCTACCTACAAAAATTTGAAATTTTCTATTTTACCTTCTTTCAAGTTTAACCTCAGCTAGAGAATCTGCTGGTCCCAGAAAGCAGAATGAAGTTTTGATATTGCAATATATTTGATTTCTTGCAAGACCAGCTTTTCTGTTCAGCTGGGATGATGCTGAAACAAGACATTCTGGATAACAGGATCATGTCTATTGTTTGAAAATTGAATCAACCTGTTTTCCCTTTTACTCTTAAATATAAAGCCAGGAATTCCCAATGACACTACCCATACAGCTGCTTTATTTTCTGGCACTATCATCAAATTCTCCTAGCCCTTCCTCTCTTTATCTGCTTCCCTTACCACTCCCCACCCAGTTCTTTATAAGTTCTTGCACCTCCTTGGAAGATTTCCAGAGGGCATGAAAAATTAAAATACAGACTCCAGATGGCAAGGAGTGTAATCATATGCAGATCATGTTCCCAAAAGTACTCATGGCCAAGGTTTCTTTTTCCAGTTTGGTTTGGGGTTTCTTGGATTCAGGGGTTTTGGGGGTTTTTTGTGGGTTTTTTTCCTCAAAATCCTGTGTAATATCTTAATTCACTTTAAAGTACCATAT
This sequence comes from Sylvia atricapilla, assembly GCF_009819655.1. Lineage (NCBI taxonomy): Eukaryota > Metazoa > Chordata > Aves > Passeriformes > Sylviidae > Sylvia > Sylvia atricapilla. Next base: position 96,083,925 of record NC_089142.1, read on the forward strand.
CATAAACATTTCCTACTTTAAAATGTTGCATTTCATGAAGTTCCATACAGGTATGTTTTCAAGTGTTTGTTCTCCTCTATGTTTTCGGAAGCCGTTTGATTTATTTTACAATTAATATTTATACCCCCTGTGGTATTCTTCACTCTCATTAATTCTGCACCCATGTTTTGCATACCAGATTTTATAGAAGGCAATAGCTAACTTACATCAGTTTCTACAGATGGATAATTAACCCCAATCTAGTAATTTAAAAATCATATTAAAAAAAACCCAAATACCATTTTCCTTCAATTTTCTTGGAAATGTCTATTGAATTTCAGTACAAAAGAAGGTTTAAAAAGTTTCTGCATAACTGTGGAAGTCCACTAGAAGATAAAAGAAAATTCAGTGTGAAGATGCATCATCTTATCCTCTAAATGACTGTAAAATTTTCTAGAACTGGTAAAACAACATCGTTTCCCTTACTGTCCTCTGATATCACTCAGCCAATTCAACTGAAGCCACCCAAATGATTCAGCTTGAAGCAGACACTCAAAAATCAATCCAAATGTTTTAAACCTGGCAAAGGTACAAGCATTTAAGAAGAGGATCTCGTACCAGTGAACACTTGGCTGAATCTGAGCCAGAGGCATCTTTTTTCACCTGAGCCATAAGCACTGCCCCAGCCAGAAGCAGCTGTCCCTGAGCAGTGGCTGCTCAGCTCTGCACTGCACTGCTGGCTGCACTTCAGTGCCAGGTGACACAGTTCCTATGCTCTGCTCTGACTAAATCAGCACTGATTTCACTCATCAGAAAAAAAAGTTTCCTTCCCTAACAGCAAAAATCAGTCTCTCACCCAAGCTGGTGGAAGCTCCGTGCTCACTGATATTGAGGGTGGGCCTGGGAAGGCTCAGAAAGCTGATGTGCCATAGGAGCTGCGTGGTCCCTGCTGTGACCTTCTATTTAAATAGAGCTACAAACCCTTCATTCAGAATTTATTCGCCCTGACAAAGAGGAAAAAATTCACCAGATTGATGTGAAGTATTTTTGTGACTACACACAAATTTAGGAAATCCCTTCTATGGAGGCTTCAACAAGAACATACATCTAAATGAGGAAGCTGTAAGCAGCATTGTTTATAGGAGAATAAAAGCTCTCAAATGGCTTGCTATAGCTTCCTAGCAGTCATTTGCTTTTAATCATTACCATATTAAAATACTGAGCAGGAAATGTCATTACAATACATATTTAATTGAACATGGGAAGAAATAAATGGAATTAATTTGTTATTTGCAGATTTCCTCTGTGAAAAATACTGCTTGGTGAGATTACACTGCACACAGAAAAGGAACGCTGAAAAATGAGCTTGACATTGGAATGCAAGGTGGAGAATTAAAAAAAATATGCAGGGAAGGAATTTTGTCCACTAATTAAGAGTAGTGGATTGTAACAAGATTCCTGGAGACTGGCACTCCTTGCATAAATCACTTGAACAAGCACTTTCAAACAAGGGCATCTCGCGCTGATTTACCCTATCTGGATTCTTTCTGAAGATCACTGCACACCTGCTAAAGCAGCCCTGCAGCAGAGTTCACAAGGAGAGCTGTCAGGAGTGACCTTTCAGCGCTGCTGGAAGCTCTCTCTTCTCCCCCAAAGCTGAGCAGAACCAGCTCTTGCAAGTGTTGTGCTCCAGATTTGGTCTCCTGTGGTTCACTTAACAAACGCACTGATGGGATGCCCACATGAAACCACCATGGAGAGTTTTGGCATTTAAAGAGAGCACTAAGAAAGTGATTCAAAGGGAGGCTGAATGGAAATTGGAACTGAGGAAGGCTCCTCGATGGCCTTGGCCCAGAGTCTGGCACACACTGATGCCCCCCATCACAGATCATCATGGTTGGATGGGGACGATAATTTTTGACGTGTAATTTAAAATGTAGAACTGTCAGGGCTGAAGTTCTTGCCTCATGTTTTAAATTATCAAGAAAAAGAGCCTCTCTATAACCTTATAATACAAGCAAGAAACAATGAGCACATGAGTTTTCTCAGATATTTTGATAGCAGCTGGGATGCTCACCTGTCTTAAGTGACAGTAAGACTCAACTTCTTCTGCTTCACATGCTTGAGTTTCATGCTCTTTTCTAACTGAAGAATTGTCATTTTTATCAAATCAGTTATATTGTTTGGATTAAGCCTAACAGGGCCCTTCTGATTTTTTAATGTGTTTTCCATGCTATAAACAACAACAAACAGGCCTTCCAAAAATGGCTTACATAGAGCCGATTGAGGATTAATCTTTCATGGTGAGCTAAACAAACAAACAAACAAAAAATAATCTTGTTTTGTCATTCCAAAATTGCAAAGGCATTTTTGAATTTTGGAACTTGTATTGTCAGCTAAAAATAAGGCTCATTTAATCATTTTTGTGCAGTTTATCACTTTGTTGATGCTTTTGGCAAATTTTTGCACTTCCAGAATGCTTAGCATTTAATTCAGTGACATAAGCATCACATATGAATTACTCTAATTGCTTTTAGCTAAATTCTACATATAGAGAGCTTCCTTACAGGCTTGAAATAGAACAAAATTTAGTTCTTTTAGGGGAATGAAATGCCGAGGATGTATTTGGATTCTCATGACTCCCTAGGACGTTTCATTCAAGATGTGAAGATGGGGGAGGGTAGTTAATGCAGTTTTGGCAACGAATGGAGCAATCCATCCAGTATCACTGTGTTAAATGTCTGGGATGCAAATACAAATGCACTACAACACACTCCATCCCAGCTCTAGCCACAAATTATTCCTTTTGGCTCAGTAGGATCTACCTGTTGCGCACTGAATGGTTTTTACGTTCCTCATCAATAAATTAGCTCAGTTGTTTTAGCTGTCAATCCTTCTTTAAGGCTGACTGCTACGAGAGACGGCGAACACTCGAGCGTGCAGCACCGTGTGGTGCTGAGTAATGACTGCAGCTGGCACAGCCCAAACCGAGAGCTTCTGTGGGGTATGTTTTAGCTGATCATGGAAATCTATCCATACGTGTAGGAGCTCTGACCACCTGCACAGGAAGGCGAGTTATGTAACCTCTTCAGCATCCTGATCAGCAAGGCAGCAGAGAGTTGGCATTTCACAGGCAAAGCAATCATTAGGAGCTTTCCCTCTTGCACTTGGGACACTGCGAGAGCAAACGCTACTTGGGGAGCACCACGGGCTGAGGCTGCAGCCGAGCACAGCGGGCTGCACACAGCAGAACCCACACGGGCTCTGCACACCCCGGGGAAACGTCACCGGGAGTGGGCCCGGGGCTGCAGCCCTGAGGAAAAATCACAGGGAGCATGCAGATCTTGCAAACTGGAAAGATAAAACAAACAGTAAGACATTTACCTTCCACATCAAGGCACCTAGGTGGGCTATCTGACCAGATAAGGTTATACATGCACTCAAGGATCTCTGGCCCTTCTAGTTTATATCCAGGAAAGCACTGATAGTACACCACTGTTCCTACGGGGAAGGAGCCCCCGAACTCAGATACGTTAATGTAACTATGAGGAAGAACCAACGGCCTCAGGCAACCTGCGAATTAAAGAAGAGGGAGGTTTCTTTTATTATCAAGTGCTTATCTCAGTCATCTTCACGCATCTCAGTTACAGCTTCTAAATTGAGGAGTGTGATATTTTTCATCCTCTCCACTATGAATGGCATGTCTGCACGATCTCCCTTGGATAGATCTGCCTCATTATCCTGTTTCAAACCCTTTTGTTGTTTAGCCCACACGCTTTGCTAGCGTGGGCTTGGCTCCCAACAAATCCAGGGAAGGCTTTCGGAAACTGGCAGTACTTTGTTTAACAAACATGCACCGTTTCAGCAGATGGCAATTTCTTTCTGAGGTAGAATTTTTAATAAATGAAGCTTGTCATTTATATAAATGGTGAGTTTTATTCCTCCTCCTAAAAGTGACAGGCATGTAAACCCTCTTAAATATTAAAACTGCTCCTGTGACAAAGTGCACGCAACTGTAAAAGATTTGCAGGCAGAATTAATGACTTTGAAATTCTAGTCTGAGAAAGTCCATAGGGACATGACTTCCTAGGAGCAATCCCATGATAAACATTGAGAGAGGGCTTAGACTAGGTTATCAAAAAGGTAAAGTCTCTGTTATCATCAGAAATTGTAAATGTAGTCAGAATCAGAGACTATGTTCCAGTTCTACTTCTGGAATTACGCCTCAGGGATTTGTATCATGGCTGGCACTGAGCAGTGACAGTTAAATGGTCACCAACCAAATTTGGGGCAACAAAGAGCAGTGAATTTAACAGATGCCATGTCTTTGTAACATGTCATTCCTCGTGGCCCTAGAAATGACCCTCTGGGTAGTACTTGATACTGTTTAATTTTTTAATTTGCAATAATGTGGAGAAAAGATGACTAATAATCATGGCACGAAAAAGAATATTTTAAAATTATGTGACTAATGGAAGCTGCATTATAGCAGTCCATAAATAGGTCTCTTGCCACTACTAGGAGTTTGTGAAGGATATTCATAGGACTCCCATAATTTTAAGCTAGAAGAGGAAACAAAAATCAGTCTGAGAACTTCTTGTAAAGTACTGGCATTTAAAACAAAAAGCCTCAGCAGCATTTCAAGCAGCCATTTCCTTGCAATGGTCTTTTGAGGGAGAGGAACAAACCCAAAAGAAAACAAAAGAAAAAGCCTGAAAGCTTTTTGCAGCATGCTGTACCACCAGAGCAATGATTTCATAGCTGTTTAAGCAGCTGGTTATGTCCCTGCTCAAATAAAGCCCCAGACATCCTATCTGCTGGCTGCTGCTTCTGCCCTGATCAAGAATGCCCCACACACAACACACTAATTACTGCAAACTGAGAACCCCATCGAGCAGGACGACATAAGCAGCCCCCAGTGGGACAAAAAGAGCACAGACTGCCCAAGCAAGACCAAGCTTACTCTTCTCTGAACTGTATCTGGGAAAATTTGGTCCTGCTGGCTCAGAATTTTAATGCTCATTATGTTCCTGGTCATGCAGGACAGAGATTTATTTGAATTTGAATGACAGCCAAGCATTTGTGAAAATTCCTACGTCTCCAAACTAGTCAAGCTGCTTGAAAAACTTCATTTTGACATTTTTGGCTAAATAACATCATTCCAGACCGGTAATTAATATTATTATCTCATGGCAAAAATAGAGGTTAGATTCTCAAACACTCTATAATCCTTCCCCACTGCTCTGGCAAGGAAAAAAAAGCATCTTAGTGTCATCAGACTCCCCTGCCTTTTGTAATCAAAGGGCTGTAGAAGTGTAACTGACAGCCTACCTGGACCAAGCAGACAAGTGGCTTTGATCTTACCAATGCCTGACGTGGCAAAAAGGAAATTCTGGAATTCTGCAGTAACTTTCTGGAATTTTGCAAAACATGGGTCTTGAATCTGAATTGCCTATTCTCTGCCTGCCTGGTAATCACAGCACTTGGGTCTTGTGCAATTGATTTCTTAACTTTTATTAGCAGGGCTTTCATTTTGAAAAGCAATTAATATTGACTATTGAGTAGGAGCAATTGATTGTGTTTCACAGTGTAAACACAGCAATAGAAATAACAAGCCAAGGGTATTTGGGGTACTTCTGCTTACTCAGTAAATATTGCCTGTCACAAAGTTTGCACCTGGATCTCTGGCAAATACAGCATCTGCAAATCAATCTTTTAAGCATTCATCTCCCCCTACTGCAAGAGTCTTTTAATTTACCTAAATTAGATGTGAGGTGCACCCCCACAGAGAGGGGCTGTACACTTCCTACTGCCACACCTGATGCCATGGCTGATAAGGTACCCCAAAACTGGCATCTGCTTTGCTATGGTTTTGCAAAATGTCCCCTTTGCTGTTAGGCCTGTTCAGATACAATGTGTGCATCTAAGATGCTGAGCTAGCCTGGAAATATGTCTAAGGTTCTGCCATAGTCAAAGGCAAGATCTTGGGGGACAGTCTGATGTGCTATTATTGCTCCTGAGAAGTGTCCCAGCTCCCCTGCCTGCTTGCCCTGACTCTGCAAATTGGTGTGACAGTGCAATTAGGTGCCTGCAGAGGAGTGTTAGCTCTATGAGGTGACAGATGGGTTTGAGGGAAGTTGGGACTAACCCAGTCTGCTCCTCAGTTAGAATCTCTGGCTGCTGTTCAGTGGGCCAAGCTTGTTACCAAGACGTGACTTGGTTAAAGCGGAGTCAGTGGTACTCAGACGTGCTTATTAGAAATCTGAAGGGAAAGGGAGCCCAGGGTTATTGAATTTCCATTCACTAAATCTGGCTTACCCCCAGCCATTCCTCACAGTCTAAGCTGAGCTGGGATCCCATGCTGTTGATATTTCTAATTCTATGGCTAATGGCTTTTTCTGGTCAAAATCATCCCTGTGCACACTCTGAATTTCCAGTCAATACGTAAACGTTTAATGGACTGTGAATCTAATCAACAGCTCTGCTGAAAACTCTGACAGAAGAACACGTTCCAGTTTCTCTCCTCTTCCCCTGCCCTCTGCACAAGGTAAAGGAAGATAAAGTGCAGTTAGAAGCTTAAATTTTTCCACAAATTCATTGGTGAAAAAATGCAAGATGCATTCAGAACTTCTGACTGATTACCTTGGTTGTTTTTTACTTTTTGATGCAGTGTATCTGTGTCAGATTTGAGCTTTGCAAACAAAAAAGCAGTATTTAAAGTAGTATTATAAGCATGGGAATTTTCAGGAAGCAACATCTTTCCTGGAGTTAGCAAAGGGGGAGAGAAATAAAAAAAAAATCTTAGCAGCAGTACTAGTCAAACACTGCACTGTGGAGCTTATCAGATCACTGACATTCTTACAACCGTAGGAAAAAATATTGGCAAACTATCACAAGATGCATGAGCTATAAAACAGGACGTGCTGGAGTACTAAACCTTGACATATGGGTAGATTATCCCATGTTCCATCGTCTTGACATATGGAAACCATGTTGTCTAAGTCAGGGTAACGGATCTGGAATCCTTCATGACAGCTGATTATTAACTTATCGCCAGTCCTGTATGTCTTGTTATGAACCTCTGCATCTTCAACATGTGGAACAAGGCAATCTGTGACTTCATGAGAAAAAGAAATAGTAACTTAATTAAAAAAACATGGCTAGCTATTCAGTAATCAAGCTCTTAAACAGAAGTTAGCATTCAATACAAGTGCTCTGCTTAAACTGTTTGGAAAATACATGCATTTCAGTAAAAACACCCTTTCCCTAGTAAACCACCATTTTATGAAGTCTATAGCACTGTAGGAGAAGCTGAAGGGATACAGTAATGGATCATTCCCCCAGCCTTTTTAAAACCAACAAAATTAGGAGCCTTTAGGAAGACTGGTTAAATTTGGCCCTCCATTCATCATGTGTGCAAAATACACCCCCAAGTCTGACTATCCCAAGGCTCCACGCGAAGGCAGACTCTGACAGAACTAAGGACAGAACAAAAGAAAAGATAAAATACAGATATGACACAAGGAACACAGAAAAGCTGCACTTTTAGCAGAGAGACAGATGAAAATCAGGTACATTCACAAGGGTTTATCCAGCTCCATTCCACAGAGTTCATCATAAGAATGCCTTCCCTTTATTCTCCTTGATTATGTTTTAAACCAGATAGTTTTGTGTGCCTGCATTCATATGCCATTAGAGGACATGATGTTTAGGGTCCTGAGCAGTATCTTGAGTGCTTGTAGAAAACTCTCAAGAAGGGCCTGCAAACCTGAAGTGATATACAGGGATGGGCTCTAACACCTGTCTGTGACACATGTGTCAGTCAGTCACATGTCTCACTCTAGGTACCAGTGCCAAAGACACCAAAATACAGAATGAAACTCAGAAAATTGAAAGATGTGGAAAGTGGAAAGGGAAAGCAGAGGAAAATCCCCTCGTAATGCTGAATAACTGAGAAACAAGCCAAGAGGGTATGAGGGAATAGTCTAGGTGACTCAAGGTTCATCCTCATCACAAAGGCAAAGTGAGATGAAACAGAAGACAGGGAAAGATTAAATATTGGGAAAAAAATTTTGCTTGTCTGCCAGCAGTCAATCCATGACAGAGATGGTAATAAAAGTTTCCAGGCATCAAGACCCAAGAATTATTTCAAACACAAGAAAGACAAAAAAAATATTATAACCCTGTGTTATGCTGTTTTATTCCCTCAATAATTCTACCATGAGAGATAATTATATTCATTGAGGAATACTGTATTTTTTGAGAAAATAAAAAAAAAGAAATCCCTTGAGACTTGCATAGAAGAAAAAGTTTCTGCCATTTTCATGGGTAATTCTTGCTAAAGAGGAAGAGGCAAAGCTAAATTTGTATTTAGCAATTAATTGTTAGTATGCACTAAGCAAAGTGATAGTGACACTATCACACTTGTGTTTATTTAGAAGCACAAGTAGAAGAAAGATAAACTGTCATTTAGCACTCACAAACTATTAAGAGCAAATGTATTTCATAATGTTTTTATTTAGTTGGGGGACATCTATTACTCTGAGATCCCATCATTATATTTTATTATCCTGAAGGGGGACACAGTGTTGCTCTCCCAGTTAAAACATACTTTGTATCTTCCCATCACAGGGATGTTTTTAAAATACATTGTACTTAGCTAACTTTTTGGTATGGGGACTGAGCACATTATTAGTTAAAAATTCTTCCATTTCTCTTGTTACTTTTTAGCTTCTTGGCAGCTGCTGCAGGTGCCTCGGGCTGCTGGTAGCAGGAAGGGCTGGCAGCCTGCCAGGCAGGCAGAGAAACTGCAGCAAGAAGTTTTCTTAGGATTTATTCATTTATAAATGCACAAGTCTGGGAGGATCCATGCCCTAACTGGAGGCTGTAAAATACATTGGCAAGGGTGCAGACATTGCTTTCAAAGATGGAACAGTTTTCTCTCTCTCTCTACAAAGTTAATCAGCAGAGAAGACAGCAGAGGATGCCCCAGAAGAAAAGCCTTACACTAAGCCATAAATGCTGTCATGAAGAGGCTGTCCCGGGCACCCCACGAGGATGGGATGAGATAGATGGAGAACCTGCTTGGCAGCCACACAGCAGGAGGCTGAAGATGGATGCCAGAAGATAACGTCAGTGAACAGCTCCCTCTCCTGCAACAACCTCTTTCTGTCGCTATACAAACAAAGGAGGTGTGTGTACACACAGCAGGGTAAAACATGAGAATTCACTCTCAAACTGGGGGAAATTGATTCTGTAACAATGATCTATCACAGTAGCTCCATCCCCATTATTCCAAGGAACAGCTGTAGATGGGATCATTTTAATCAGGTAGATGTTGGCAGAGAACAGCGATAAGTTGCTCACGGTGCTGTCCTCTGCCTGCCACATCCTGGCTGACTTTGATAACAGGCTTATTACAAGCCCCAGCTAAATGCCAGACCAATGGACCACAATATTACAGCTCTTTTTCCTGATGCCTTGCAAGCAAATGCTTTCCCACTGGCTAAATTCATATTGTTTAGCACTTAGTCAGGCATAAACTGCAGTAGCCACCTCTCCACAAACAACTGGATTAGCTGGCACCAATTCTGCGTGGAAAAGCTAGAAGGAAGTGACTGAATTTTAAAATGTCCTGTCCTAGAAAATAAACTACTTTATTCTAAGTCCTTCTCAGCAAATCTGTGGAAGCTGCTAAACCATTTAAGGGAATATATGGTCTTTAACCAGCATCGAACAGCAAAGGCTGTGACTTACACCCCTTTCTGGCAGTTTTACATGATCTGCTTATATCTACTGTATGAGTATTAAAATGGGCCAGCCAAAAGGACACATTTCTTATCTTGCAGGGGCAGAAAGAGGTGGGGTAGAGCCAGCAGGCTCAACAGCCTGACAGGCACGAGGGCTCACCTTGCCCTTACTTTAATGAAGATTTGTCCAATAGGAACTCTTGGCTTTACTAAACCAAATGCGTCCACCATCACAGAAAATTGGTCTGAAGAACAAAATTTGTTAAACAGTATAGTCAGAGTGTTTTGCTGAGGTGCAAACCATGCAGAGCCTCTCAGAACTGTTCCTTCCAGCCCATGGGGAAGGAAGATCACCCCATCTCCTCCCAAGAGCACATGGACCACAGAGGTAGCCACACCATCCATGGGTACCAGCTGGCCTTGGATGGCTTGTTGATTGCAGGTGAGCCCTTATCATCCAAAAATTATTCCCGGTCCATTCTAATCCAAGGTGCTTGTAGGATTTACTTGGGACTACTGCTGAATGTTGGCCAAAACCACGCCAAGGAACTTTCCAACACTGTAAGAGTGTGTACAACTGAAGAACAGTGTCCCAATCCCTTCTCTGGCACTGTTTTGTTTACTAGCTGTATGTATGTCTACTATCTGCATGCAGAGGTCAGATGCTCCTGTGTATCTCACTGTGGACAAGTCTCGGAATTAGCCTTGACTGCATTGAGTCACACTGCTGGCAGGCTGGAACAGGGAGAAACAGGAATGAAGGATGAAAGGAGTATCATGAAGAATTGGTTTGATGCAGGGTCAGCTCATCTACACCCTGTGCTCTTCAAAGTAAACATTTAAGAGCAATATTGTCTCTTGTTTTAGTTTGGTGGGTTTTTTTTGTTGTTGTTGTTGTTGTTGTTGTTTTTTTACTAGTGTTAAATCCCAATACTCTGTTATTAGGATTGTTCTGTGGATGGCAAGTGGTATTTTAGCGCATATTAAATAACACTTTACTGTCTTTGCTCGTATTGCAACAGATGCAGAGAGACTTCATCTAAGATCTGTGGCCATTGAGCTGTGGGCTGGTTACACATATCCACACAGTGCTCATAACCAAGCTTAAGAATCAGCAAACGCTGGGCAAGACAAGTAAGAGATGGGGAAATAAAAATATTTCAGTCATCTCACAGACTCAGGGACAAAGGCAAAGCAAATGGAGGGCTAAATGTCCTACAGGAAAGCTGTAGTCAAACCATGTACTAGTTCACTACTTTCACTGCAGGTTTATCATCCCTGTCAGTGGGAGAATGAGGCACTAAGAACATCTCCAAGGTGTCTGCCTGCAGAAGCACAGGGAGAGGAGGGCACAGCTCTTCGCTTCATTGCCATCTCCATGCAGACTGTAAATTTAGATTCAATCTCATAGGAAAGAGCTAGCATTTGTTCCAAGTAGGGCAACAGCCTCAGCAGCCACATTATCACAGTGGGAGAAGATTAGATTAAAGTGTGAACAACATGACATACTGCTCTTAAACAGTAAATACAAAATTCCTACCTCAGAGGTTTGGTATTTATGTGCATAACCGTATTAGAGCTGATGAAAGGTACAGTCACAACATGCTGTAAATCAACATAAGGACATAACTCTAAGCCTACAGATTTTTGACAGGGCACTTATTGGGCACCAAGTCATGCAACTTCATTCTGGTCCTGACACTTAAAATCTCCTGCCTCTTAACGAGAAATGACAGACCTATAAAATCAAATTGATTGGGTGAAGAGCTCCAGGCAAACGTATTAGTTCCAAAATCAATTACATTCTGAAACAGGTTGCTTTGCTTCCTTTGGTAAATAGCATCCATTTGTGATTAGAGATTGTGCTAGTAAACACATAATGACAATTAAACGTACATAACATATAGACATAAAATTATCCTTCACCGATCCCAAACTCCTGAGAATAAATGAACACCAAAGTAGGGAGTGTTTTTACTGTTCAAGCTCAGCTGGCACTGCCTGACATTTATATATGCTGGGATGAGATGTGTGTAGAGCATACCATAGCCCACGGAGCAGCCAGCCCCCACCGTAAATGGTAAATGCAGCATAAAGTTTATTTCACCTTGTGATAGGTAATGATGAATGGGAAAACATTAACTTCTCCCTTCTCCAGCAGTTGCTAGAAACTTCAAATTTCTTTCTATATATGATCACAGAACTTCTGCAATGAAGACTTTTATGTATGTCATTAGACAGCTGAGAATCACAAACCCTGTTGTAATTCTCTCTTAACTCGTCTCCAGATGTGCCACATTCCTACACTGTCCACCTCCCTATCATGGCCCTCTCTCGATATTCTGCTCCCAGTGTGCAAAAGGATCAGTCTAAAAATCACTTAAGCCAATGCTTAGGCCTCATGGACTTCCACTGAGCCTTTGCTTAGTATTTCTCCTGAATCAGTGGTGCTATTGTGCATTGGAAAGAAGAATTAATGCTGTAATCTAATACCTGAGGTATTATTATAATGTTAATCAGGGAAGTACTTAAGCACTTGCTTCACTAAATCCTAAATCAGGGTCCTACTCTTTGGTCCAAATAATAACAAGCATTTTTGCATCTGCCTAATTTTAAGCACAGAACTTTAACAAGACTAATCACATAATTACAGCTATGCTCCAGCTTAAGTGCTTTGCTTGATCAGAGCATTGGCTAGCAATCCTTTTTAAGCGTTTTGTGCTGGAAAGTAATTATTATCTCTAAAGCAACTGCTGTCACATCATCCATCACATTCTCATCTTCCCATCCTTCCTTTTTTGCAAACACCTGGCTCGAGTGTTGATCACACTGACATTAGTGGCAGTTTTGTTGCTGGTGGCACTGTGATAAGAAACTTCCTCCACAGATTTCCACTGGGCTGGAGGGCCTGGGAAGAGGTTTGAATATTCAATAAAACACGTTAATGCTTATTTTAACAACTGCAGTGGATGATACGGGCAACATTTCAAAGATTCACATCAGCATTCCTAGCTCCCTGCTGTGCTTAAGGAAACAGAATTTCCAAGCATTAAAGCTTTTTCTGGTAGTTCCAAGGGCCAGTTTAGACACAGGCTGCTGTCAGTCTATATGTATTTTTTCTTAAATAACCATGAAATGAGAGACAAGGTCATTTAGGGAAAGTGGCTGTCACAGAAGAGGGCACGATTTTCATACATAGTTATTTTTAAAAGCACCAGGCTGTTTCTTTGAATCTGACCCATGTGACCATATGATGAGGTGCTCTTGGCACCCCTCTACCTTTATCTCTAGACATCAGCTGTCACCTCATGGGACAGCTCATGACTGTGCCCCTCATGGCTCAGTAGCCCATGGCCTCACACATGTCCAGGAGAACATATATTACCAAAATTTCCGCTGCCAACAGGCCAGCTGCCTGAAAGTCCATGTACTCCTTACCAGCTGCCTCTGGCTACTCTCTCCAGCATCTCATGCATCACTTTCACACTGGCCACTATTTAGGATTGTTCCCTTCACATGCCACTCCTGAGTGTGGTCTTCCCAGGCCCTGCGTGTCCCGATTGTGGCACATCCCTGTCCTGGCACAGGATGCTCACACCAATTCCCCCAGGATCACGAACAAGTACCTGCAGTTTTCATAAAGGCTAAGTGATGCATAAGCCTATGCAGTAAGTGTATTTGTGAGCCACATAACTCTTCGACTACCTCTGAATAAAGTCCATGTATTTATTTGATTTTAAGTGGTGAAACATAACCTGAAGTAGAATTTATTTTGCTCCACCATGAAGACAATGAGGCAATGGCTAATGTCTTCAATGGAGAAGTCACAACTCTAAAATGTAAACACTTTATTTAACTCACACTTTTCATGTCTGTTGACTTTAATAGCTCTGTTGACCAAAAATAAATCAACAACAAGGACAGGTTATATCTTTAATATACTTGGTGAAATAAATAATTTGTCCTGCTTGGGTGTACTTTGGCCAAAATTTACAGTTATAAAATTGAAATTAATCCTGTCTCTAAAACATAGAAGAAGAAAGCAGTGTAACATACTAAGTATTTAAAACCAAATACAATTTCAAATATACAATAAAAATAAATTGGTTTATGCCATAATAGTCTGAATTATCTCAGAGTAAACTTCTATCCTGGCTTTAAACTTTTGCAGTCTATGTGTATTTGATTTTGCTACTTGACTCAGACTCATGCATACATCATAAAATACTGCTGTGTAAAATTCCTGATTAGCAGGAGCAGTAGCATAGGAAACATTGTACTTTCCTAGTAAAATACTGCAGAATGGAATATTAAGTGGGCAGCTTTAATAAATAGTTACAGTTACCTTATAATGGAGGTTGTTTTTCCTCTCTGCATCAATTTTTAACTAGTTAAAAGGGGAGGTTAAATTCTGTTTTCATATATCTTTATGTCCCTTTCAACACACACAGCTTCTCATGGTACAAATGTAACTGACAAACAAGGATTGTGGATGGAAAATTAAAGTATGGAAAATAAGACACAGTGAAATGGACTCCAGCCTGTTGTGTTTTGTCCAGAGACATGTACACAGACATGCTACATGGACGGTAAGAAGAACTGACATGGTGAGCAGCTTGAAGAAAACTGACTTACCTTCTTGTAGGCACACAGGTTTATCACTGGGTTTCCAGCTCAGGGAGCCATTAAAGTGTCTCACACAAAGTTTTTTGGAAGTGCCATTGAGCCTGTATCCCTCCTGGCAATGGAACCGGACCACCACGCTCTCAAAGAAGACGCCGGCACTGGGCGTTTTGTAGCCATGCTCAGGAGCTCCAGGATCAGCACAGGCCTGCAGGTCATCAAACCCTGTGTCAGACAAAGATACAATCAAACTGTGCTCGTTTACCCCTCATGCTGTTTCTGTCTTCATCCATTAGCTTCATGAGGACCTTGTATCTTCCATGTCAGCCGCTAGGAACCCTGCTCGGGTCCCAGGAACTCCAGAGTTGGGAGAGGACCCTGCCCCAGCTACAGCTGAAATGCTCAGGTGACAGAAGCACTCCTGTCTTTCCCCACAGCTGCTGGGGAAGCAGAAGTCAACACACTCCTCGGTAGCTGCCCTGGATAAAAATAAAGCACTTGACCCAGCCTACCAGCAGGGATTGCTCAGTAATGTATCTGTAATTACTTTTGGGGACTGTGGGATTTTGAAGGTCTCGTGCAGTCACTGGTAAGAATAATAATGTGTCAGAAGCAGAGAGGAAGAGGAAATAAAGGGGCATGAAAACTTAACTGCCATCCAAAGACACAGTAATTGAAATAGGAGAACTGCTAAGTACAGGGATATTTCAAGATGGGATGGAGATCTGCCACAGGGCAAAGGGACACTGTGGTGTTGAATGGATGTGACCCTCTTATCACTTTGGCTTGGTGGCCCTACCACACTTTCCAAACACTGTTACAGGAGTGCTGTATTACTTCACTGATACCAGAAGGGAGTTTGTAAAGTCCTTTACCTCTACAAAATTAACTGTAAAATAACAAACTAAACCCCAACAGTTACAATCATTAAATGTGCCTGTTTATCACTTTATCAAACTCATTTCAATGCCATTTGCATAAGTAGAAGCTTTTTTTGTTGCAAAGCAGCAAAGGTTTAGTGCAGCACTGAACAAGGGCTGCATACAGAAAAAGCAAATAGCTTTGGAACAGGAACAGCAGGGGGGCAATTAATGCTAGCAGGAGGGACGGCTGGAAAATGTGAAAATCATTGCATGGTAGTTTTAATGTTTTGATTTGAAAAGAATAGTATCAGAGAGCCTCAGCCACTTCCTGCATGATAAGAATGAGATGCCTCCACAGTGCAGTCAGAGAGAAGGAAGATATTACAGTAAAGGACTTTTGGAAATAAATCTCCGTTTCCCGAGGGTAAATCATTCCCTCTGCCAAGGGCTCATTGTGACGCTGTGGCAGCCAAATGGAGAGCACTGAAGGTGATGAAGGGGCTCTTGCATTCAAGCACTGAATGTCTCTGCTCAGTCCCCTGGCTGACAGCTGTTAGTGGAGGAGCAGAAGGCCCACACCAAGCCACTGTGTCCTATGTCCCATTACTGCTCCTGTGAGCAGAGGCTGGACACACTGCGGGTGTCCACCAGGGTGGACTGCACATTCCTGATTTCCAGGTCCTGTGCCGAGCCCCCAACCAGGCTATAATTCCCAGCAGGTGACTTGATGGACGGAACCCACCCCAAACTTCATGACCAACAGCCAGCCTGTGCCCCTCTGCAGTGCTCCAACACCCATGGACCTCCCTCTCCACTTCACCAGCATCCCCTCTGCTGGCTGAAACAAGAGCAGCAGGGCAGCTGCACTCCTCCATCCAGTGCAGTTTGTCCTGGGAACTGAAGGGTCAGTGCAGCGACCAAGTCAAACACGTCCCTGAATTCCACCCCCGCCTGCTC
The DNA here is from genome assembly GCF_009819655.1 of Sylvia atricapilla. NCBI lineage: Eukaryota > Metazoa > Chordata > Aves > Passeriformes > Sylviidae > Sylvia > Sylvia atricapilla. Next base: position 96,100,096 of record NC_089142.1, read on the forward strand.
ATCTGTCACACAGCTCAAGTCCCCCAATGCAAATCGGCCCAGACTCTGCCATTTGCCAGTGGGATGAACAAGGAGAAGCACAGTCATTATGATCATGGGATTACACGCTGTAGGCAATACTTATTAACAGAGAAAGGCTGTCCATTTTTACTGGAGATTAAAAAGAAGCTCCTTATGCTTCAGACAGCAAACCCACATCCTTTAATAATGTCAGCGAAGATCTTAATTATTTCCCATTAAACCAAGGGATAACATGACATTTAGATCAATTTTGTTACTTCAGTAATCTCGGAATTTGCAGTCAGGCGAGGAATATTGTAACCCACCTTGAGATATGTGTCCTTTCTCACTAGCTGCATCAGGGAAAAGTACACTACTGCCTACCAATTTGCCTCTGCAACATCATAGAAAAAGAAAAGGTGCTGAGGTCACACACAATTTGCCTGCTTAAAAAAAAAAAAAAAGAGCCAAGCTCATTTCTCAGTTTTCATTAAGTGTAATATGCAAAGTTCGAGATTTTGTGCCCATCAGCACAAAACCCGACACAGAAGGCAAAAATGTTTTCTCCCCTTGTGCAGGCTAATTCTGTGACCCTACTGCCACTTTTCTGGTGACCCTTCACAAGCAAAGATTTCAATTCCTCCTAGGGATCCTTTTGCAGTGTGTTGGTCTCTCAGGTTCTTTTTCTCGAGTGCAGTTAGCGAGCAGACAGATCTATCCCCAAGAGGAATTCCCAAGTAAAAACTGGAACACGAATGGGAAAATTGAATTATGCACCCTCTAGTTTCTACAGAGCCAGCAGCCAGCTGTTATTCAGCTACCACATAAGAGATGACACATGGACTCGGCACAGGATCATCGCTCCCTTGCTTGTTCCTGAAGCAAGGAAGAAAGAAAAAGCCTCAGGGAAGAGTCAGTTAGGCAGATGGGACATGCAATACAGTGACATCTCATGGTAAAGCCATGAAGGCAAAGCAAACGAACCCCTAACCCCAACTTTGCTCCATATGTAGCAACAGTAGACTCAGCCCAAACTGAAGCCCTGCTGGAATCAGTGGAAGGCACCTGTATGTCAGGCTTCTTTATGAAGATGATCCAGGCACAAAGCAGGGAAGCCAGGGCTGTGCTTGGGCTGGGAAGGAGGAAGGACACATATGAGGAAGGTGTGGGGAGGCTGCCCCTGTGCTGAGGATCTCCAGAGCACAACAGGTACTGCAAGTGTTCCAAAGGGGACATTGCCACCATCCAGAGGAGCCAGAAACTGCTCTGATTTTCACCAGGGCTGCCCCTCTCTTACACAAGAGCTGTGCTGAAGTTTCAACAGCTTATTTAGCTGACAGCTAAGTCCATTAGTCTTTTCCAATTAAAGTATAAAATTTCTGGTACAATATTCAAGAACAACAGCAGTCAAACATCCCTGAGAATTGTCATCTTTCAGTCCTTTGTATTTACAGCCGATTTGAACCCTTTACATAATAATCTTTTCCATATAATCTCATCTAGTTAAACTCCACCCTATCAAAAATTTGTAAATACATGTCTTTGATGAGATACAGATTGGTAACTTTTTTTTCCTCGCAATCTTTGTTTTCTTTTCTTTTTCAAAACTATGCATTTAAAAGCAGCTACTGCAAGTTGTGATACAGTAACTTTCTGATGGTTGGAGTAATCCAAGATCATAGATGAGATGCTCCAATCCCTTTAGAACCTGATGAAAAAGCCAAAAAACTTCTCAGCCAGAGCCACAATATAAATCTTTGGAAGAGAAAGCCAGTCTTTTGGCTACAATAAAAAGCTGCAATCCTTCAGGAAAAAAAGTATCTCAAATAACATAAAAAGTAACTTCAAACTACAGTGGACTCTCTTTCTTGACAAACACTTCAATGAGTCTTTGAGGAAAAGAAAATTACTGGTCTTTTTCTCATGGTAAAAAGGAGGGAAGGGGAAATCATCATCACCACCTACTAGTAAAAATTACACAACACACTTGCTAAATAAAGTAGTAAACTTTCATGTTGCCTATATAGTAAAAATTTAGTAAGGCCAGCAGCCATCATAATCAATACTACATCATTAGCAGCAACTTTATGGGATGCTATTGCATGGCTTTAAATCCCTAAAGTAAAGACCACACAATTACTGCTGGAACTGCCTCAGTAATCAGAATAGGTTAATATTTGGTCCAAGTTGCAGATTTTCTGTATCACAGCACCTTTAAGGGATATTGTGCAAAATATAATGGACAATTATGTCTTCTTGGCAAGGTTAATGAGCACATAAGGTGACTATAACCAACAAAGCATGCAGTTGATACAGAATATATTTTGGGTTTAGTATTTGCCAATTTACCACATTTCTATAGTTGGGCCAAACAGAAAATAGCAATGTTCTTATTTTAGATAATCCTCAAGAATATTATATGGGTGCTTACTTTACCTAAATTACTTGGTATTGTCAGTCAGGTAAAATAATGTAAAACTAACGAGAAGATTGAAAAATAATCAACGCCCTCCTTGGGGTATAAAATGAACCACTGCAAGTAACTTGATTGGATTGCTCCTAGAATTCTGCATTGTATGTTCTCAAACATAAAATGATTCATCTCATCCCCAGTGGAAAGCCTGAAATGTTGGAATCCAGGGGAAAATTACATATGTGTGATGACAAGAAATCATGACAGACACAAGTGAGCTTCAGATACACCTAAAAAAAGCAGGAGGAAGAATCCCTCAGTTCATCCCATAAATCTGTTTTTGTCTGTTTCCTTTTCTCAGTTTCATGTTGTGTTTTCCTTGTTTCCCTCTTTCCTCACCTCCTTATCTTACAGCTCCTTGTAAATTCATGGTGCTGGCAAGGTGATTTCTAATCCAGATTTGATGGACTTCTTTGCCTCTAAAGCTGCTATAAAACACTTCACTGACACACTGATGATGCATGTGAGCTCAGAACTGGCTGCACTCATTCTTAAACAGAGGCATCACTCTCATTTCAGTTTGTTACATGCACCCAGTGAATGAGAAGTGACATACAATGTGCAATAATATTAAAGATAGAGAATATTTTCAGTGTTTGTCTTCAGTAGGATGGAGGAGGGGCTTCTTGTACATCAAGACCTGCTTCTGGGTTCACTAAATCTGTCTCAGCCAGAAGCAGAGGGAGGCAGAGGCTCCACAGACTGTGGCAGGACCAGACTGCCAGCACGCACATTTTAGAAGGAGTCTGTAAACACTGCAGGAGCAGGTTATCTTAGGCCAAATTTCAGTAAAAAGCCATTCTGGGACTAAAACAGAAGGGCCACGAGTGCAGACATGCCAAGGGCTGGCTTGTCTTGTACAAAGGAGAAGTCGTTTCCATCCCTTTAGGAGTTTCTGCCCCGTTTCTGTGAAAGCCATGCAGGCAGAGCGCTGTGTGCCTCTGGCTGTTTATGCTTCCTTGCTGTGGATGATGTTAATTGAACTATCCATGTACCCCAGGAACAAGAAAAGGAAGGATGTGCTTCGATTAGCATCTAGACTTCGAAGTGAAATTTAATTATAAAGCTATGATTTCATTAGTGAAATGCCTGCTAAAATCTAAACTCTCCTTAATCCCTGAAGGGTCACTAGTGCTTAAGCTTCCCTGAGACTTCAGCAGCTTTGTAAAACGCTGCCCTGTTTAAGATGTGGATCACAACCTCCCTTGCTATCCTTGCAGAACACGCTCCCAACTCCCAGCAGGGCTGGATATCCCTCCTCACTTGGCTAAGCCTTACCCAGGGCAGCCTGACAAGCCGCTGGAAGAAAGGGAGAAGTTCAAATCATTTTGTAGGAGAAAAAGAAAAAGACCTCCAAGGGCAGGTATTTTGCTTAAGCCACAAGCTGTTCTATCAAACCAAGAACACCATTAAGCTTTTTTATCCTTCTTACAACACAAGATCATCATAGCAGCAAAAAGAATCAGTGTGTAATGCAGCTCATGAGCACCAAACTGACCCATCTGCAGTAAAAAATGAACATGGAAGCTTTGCATGAAGGGCAACAGACTCCAAGAGAGGCAATTGGTCATTCAAAAGGGTGAAAGGTTGATTCATTTGCAATTCCTTGTTTTCCTGATCTTTCACCTTCTCCCACAACCCTGGCCTCCCACCTGTATTCTCTATCCTAAGATAGAGAATATATCTCTATATAGATAGCTCTATCAACCCACCACCTGACCCTGCACTCTCCTCCAAGACAGTGCTCCCAAATCTTGCCCACCACCATGTTTCTCCTCCTCTCAGTGGGCCCTTGGAAAGGGTCAGTCACCCAGAGACTCTCCTAAGGGTGACAATCAGCTCAACCTTAAAATCCCTACTCAGGTATGACAAGTCCCTAGGCATTTTTGTGCTAAAACAAGCTGACATCTCCCTAGAAAGCCCAAGAATTGCTGCTGCCTCCAGAGCAGGTAGCAGGGGAAGGAATGTGAGGAGCCGTATGCAGGATAAAGTGTCCTCAGAGGACAAAATGGGTCTTTTAGGAACCACCCAGGAACTGCTTCTGCCTGGGAATGCCACCAGGGAGAAAGCAGCACAAGCCGCAGAGTCAGCAGGGCAGGTTCCAGGGCCCTGCGTAGATGACTGCAGTTGTAATAACAGCATCTTTATTTCAGGGGTCACGCCTCCAATTAGTTACTCCAATTACCATTCAACACTCACGGCTGACAGCACACCCCAGCTGCTGCTGGACCAGTGTCATACAGCAGGCAACAAGCTGAATTTCCTAGACATGGAAACCATCACCAGTTTTAATTTTGAATGTGAACCTTGATGCAGGATTCTTTTATTGCCTTGACATTAGGCTAATACACAAGGAAAAACCACTTAAAATTGCTGGAAAAGGAAGGCAGTTCAGAATACAATCAGCAAAGTGCTTCATAAACCCACAGCAAACTAAAAAGATGCATTTGTTTCTTCTGGAAAAGGAGTTTCTTCTAATTAACATCTTAAACAGCACAGGCCTATCCCTTTATCCCTTTAATCACAACTTCTCACAATTAATATAGCTATGTCATCTTTGTAAATAAGCCATTTCATTTATAATGCAAGAAGCACTTGTTACTTCCAGGCTTTTGTAATCCAACAAGTCTGACTGCATAATTTATGAACCCTTATGAAATGTCATATGCTGCTCTGTGATCCTCTGAACTTGCCATCACTTAAATGAAAAACAAAAGGCAGAAAGCAAATTTGCTGCTGGTTCTGCTGACAGAGCTCACTTCTGTGTTTTTGTTACAGAAAGTTACCATGGCTATCCTGGGATATGATTCAGGGGGAATAAAAGCCAATTTACCAAATAATAAATCCCACAACCTCCTCCCAGCTCCTAAACTTTTTAACTGGATATATATTTTTCCAACAGAGCCATTGAAAATGAAAAAATTGGTACTCTGAGGCCTTGACTGGGGCTTACCCAGTCAAATCAAGTATTAGGCTGAAATGATTAAAGACCTGAAGACAAAGTTTGGTCCGCTTTCTGCAAATATAGGGTGAATATTTTCTGAATCTCCATTTGCTCAGCTAGTTCAGTTTAATGACTAGTTCTATTCAAGCTGCAAACTCCACCAGAAATTTAAAAAAGTATAAAACCAGAGAGGTTTTTCCCTATTCTGTAAAAAAGCATGTGAGAATAAATTACTTCTTCAATTTCCAATACTATTTCATGTTTCTAAGTTAATTTAAAATACAAAATGTGCTTAAATAAGCTTATCTGTGTGCATATTTATTATCCTTAAGGTAATTTAAACTACTTTAAAATGGTTCTTCTTGGAAATGGTAGTTCCACATTTTTTATCGGAACCTTGAACATCTATGAATTCTAATTCCTATCTCTTTTATTTAATCTAGTTTCTATTTAATTTACTTATTCTAATTTCTATCTATTAAAAAAATTCTGAGCATGGTTTGACAAGGATGAGTAATTTTTGAAACAATCCAGTTTTAAAAAATAATCAAATACCACCTTTCACCATAATAAAAACAAGAATGCACACTAAGCTCTCTGTATGCTTCAGTAAATGGACAAATACCTAACACAACCTCCTATTCATTTTGCTGATGAGGCACTGTAATAAAGATGATATTTGCCAATGTGTGCTTGTAGACTGGTGACCCATAAGCATCATCATAAGGAATTAAGTATGTACAAATCCAGAATATAAAATATTAATACATCACTTATGCCAAGATTTTTTTTTACTGATTTAAATGAATAAGTGAGCTCATTACTTGGATTTAAACCGACCAACCCCATTTCTGTTTTCATCCTCAGATGTAACATTTTATATATTAGCTGTCTAAGGGTTTCATTAGAGTTGCAGTACTGTCAGTGTGGAAATCCAGCCTTAGGTCACTAAAATTGATTAATAACAATGTAGAAAGGCACTAATAAAAAAGTGACAAACAAAATAAAACAATATTCCCATAATTTCAAGAATGTTATGGGCCTGCTGTGTTTTTCAAAGAGCAGTATCTAAGTATTGTTGTTTATCTGTCCCATATTTTTAGCACTCTGGAAAAAATTAATTACCATGAGTTAGTTTAAACAGTCTCAGTCTAGACAGGCAAGCCTTAGGAAATACAGCAAAAAACCAAAAAACATAAGAAATGAATCATGAGCTAGTTACTATAGTAATGCTTCTTCTAGACCAATAGCATATAATATTATTCATCACAGCAAACCCAAAGTGATGAAATGTCACACTGCTCAGCAGAGATGCTTGTTTCTATAAGATGCAGGAATCAAATACTCAGGGGTATGAGTTGGGGGTTGATATTTATACTCTCATCAGCCACAGGCTTCCCTAGATAACACTATATTTTTATTGTATACCACAGTATGGTAATCCAACAATCTTTTGCTTTTCAGCTGTGCTGTATAAATCGATTTTATACTTTCTCAAGACCAGGCAGAACTGGATATGGGGACAATCAGGAATAATGTGTGAATATTGTAATATTAAACTTTTAAATGAAGTGCGCACTAGAGAAGACTGAGAGACAGGGGATTTAAAACGCTGGTACAGACTAAAACAGGAGAGCAGGCAGACACTGTTTCCACCTTTTGCAATGATTCCTTATCACAAATCCTCTGATGCTTCAGGGTACTCTGGCAGCTCTCACACCCTACAGTGGTTTTTCCCTATTTGCACCTACCCATGAAACCATGGCCTTTCCTCTTCAATGGAGACCTCATCAAAGCCATCCATTTTTAACTCATCTTTTCCTCTGTGCACGTTTCACTTGCAGGTACTTATTTACTTGGCCTTGCAAAGTTGGGATATTATTTAGCTACAGGTCTAGAAGATGTAAAGGAAGACGAGGTGGCCTTGTGGGTTCACCAGCATTTCCCACACGAGGACTGGCACTGCACCTTCCACATTTGCTTCAGATCACCCTGCAAAGAATTTCTACTCAAGTAAAGCTTTTATAAAGCAAGCAGATAATATCCACTGGGGAAAAAAGAATAATACCCTTATTGATTTTGGTCCTAATCTGGACCCAAGGCGAACTGCTTTTCTTCTATACTGAAAAGTTCCTGTATGCTTCTGTGCTCTGCTAGTACTGTTAGCATAAAATACAGGTTTTCCTCTGTTTCTCTTCATGAGAATGCATGTTCTGAAGAAAAATGGAATATAATCATCCTGCTCTTTTCCAAATATGTGATAAACCCCAAATTTATATAGAAAGGCAGCAAGAGTCTGGCTGGGCACTAATAATGAAGTATTGCTATCATATCCAAACACTTCAAACTTAAATTACTCATTCAATGTGGTTTGTCCTGTGAGTTATTCTGTCCATACTGAGAAGACTGGAAAAATCAGGAGGAGGTTGGGATGATACAGACACATTTTTATTCCCTTTCTTTTTGATTCATAATTGTGTTACACTTAATCCTTATGTGCCCATTTTCCTCACAAAGTCCTTCCAAGGAACTCCCAAAAGATAGAAAGTGATGGGAGGCTGCTCACAGCATCTGAACAAGCAACTCAGAGCAAAGTCTCAGAAGAGCCAGTGAGCAAGATGGAAACATTTATAATTAAAATGCTGTGCAACTACACAGCCACCATGCTTAACTCCCTAAAAAAATTTCAAAAAAATGTCAGTGACAAATTCCACCGGCATACTCAATCTCGGTGGCATCACCAAAAAATCACTGGCGTACAAAGTCCACTCTGGTCCACTATTTCCCCTTCCAGTGCAGTCTGTTTACCCTCTAGTCAGTTTTCTATCAATTCTCCAATTCTTCCATGAGCCCAAAGCTTCACAAATACTTTCCCTGGTGGCAGTTTACAAAAGTCAAGGTGGACAGTATCTGCTATATTTTTCATCCTTGGGAAACCAGCTGTTTTCTCAGGAGATTAACAGATTATTCTGACACAACCTTTCTTCTAATACAGGTTTTATTTTATATTATACCTCCAATATTTTTAGCTTTACTACCTTAAAACAACTCTAAAATCTCAAATTCTTGAAGCGAGAGAGCCGAGTCCCTGATTGCCAAATCCTGTGGTTTTCTATCTTTTTTTTTTTTTTTCCCTTTAATCTGTGAATATTACAGATAGTGGATTAGGGAAACACTGGAAGTTGCTCCATTTCAGTTCTATGGCAGTGAACTGAGGCAGAAGAGGAGGAAGCTGAGGGTGGAAGAGAAACTAAAGGAACTGGAGCAGGAACAGCAGGAGAAACTTGGCAAAGGTACAGAACTGGGATGTAGGGACATAGGAAAATATGTTAGCCTGGAAGGTGACTGGCAGCTGTTTGGATGGTGATGCACTAGCAGGTCAGAGGAGGAGATGGGAACACGAGAAGCAGCCCAATAGGGTTCCTAGAAAGCTGAAACATGGAACTGGAGAGGGACAAGGGGGAAGAGAGGGAGAGACCCTCAGTCACAGGCAACAGAGATGGGCAGTGCCTCTCAGGACAACTTTGGAGGCTGGTAAGACACTGTGAGAGCCTCCTCAAAGGTTAATGGCCTACCCTTTTGGATCAGAAAACATAATTTATTTTTTTTTTCTGATGACACCTCTAGAAACTACAGACTCCATAATATACCTGGCGTTGACAACACTGAAGTGGAGACTGTCAGATAATTCTGATAAAATTTATATAACACATACACATCACTATTAGTCAGCTGAAAGATTGAGAGTTAGGGTATTCTTGTGCGCAGATAATAGGTATTGCTGAGCTACCTGATGCTCAAAATATTTTCATAAAAGCCAATCTGAAAATCACATATGCTAGTTAAATTTAAAGATTATGGGCTTTTGTTCTTCAGAAACCATTCACATCCCTACTTTTCATGAAAATAGGTTCTCATCATTTTGAAGAAACAGAGGAAGAATAAGCTGTTATTAGATTGTTATGGTACTGTAAGTTGATTAACTGGGAACTAGGAAAGGTCTAGAGCTAATAAAGTGATAGTTCTTTGTTCTTATTCAAGGGACAGGAGTTTTAACCATATACACAAGCAATTCATTTGAAACTTATTTTTCTTAATAGATATTCATTTGAGGATCTCTGCAGCCTCTCTTTCCCCAGAGTGTTAGATCGTTCTTTTCAGAGCAACAGCTGCAGCAAACCTAGTTAAAATAAAGAGCAGGCAGCACACAGATCCATACATATGCTTTGCGAGAAACAGGCAGCATATCCAGATTTATATGTGTGCCACTCCCCTAGGATATCATAATTGTGTTTGTTCTTTTAATAACTTTAGGCTCCAGTGATCAGAATAAAAATTCTATGCTGAAGCTAATGCTTCATCCTTAGTTCACCTCACTACCCTGAATTATATAGTAAGCAGACTTAAATAAATGCAGGAGTCTGGCTCCTTCCTTACACCAGACTCCAGCCACACACATAATAGGTTGCCTGATTTAATTCAGGGTCTCTCTCTTCAAATCTTATTTTGTTTTTACAAAATATTCTGCTCAGCCATTTCTTTCCGTGCACAGCTTTCCGAGCCCGCCTTCCAGCATTTGGTGAATTGCAGTCTCCCTGATAGGAGCAGCACATCAAGCTTCCTGACTTGCAAGAGCAGTTGGGTTATTTAGACAATCGTGTTCTGCCTAATTATTATATCTACACTTTACATTTACAACCTCTTTCCACAAACATACCCTGAATAACTGAGTTAGTTGAGCAGCTTATTAAGTAGGCATGGCCTTTCAGCAGCTATTGTGACTACAGCATGCCAGTCCTAATCTAATGATTACATATGATTTTTTAATTACTATAACCAGGGATTTTTTAAATTACTACAACCAGGCTGCAGATTACCTTGTAATGAAGACAGATTTATACAATCTATACAGTTCCCTTATAAACTGCCAATATCCACGAGGGGCATTGAGACAGAGGTCATAGGTAGCACAGGCTAATGGGACAGTGGTGAGCAGAAAGCCAAATCCCAGCCAGTCAGTGCCTAGCCCAATGTGTCATACAACATCATGGCTAAAAGTGAGCTGAACATGCCTAAATAAAGCCCCATTTTCAGCTTCTGACCACCTCGAAGGATTTTTTTTCTTACATGATCATGATTTCTTACATTTTTTCTTACATGAACACCATCTTGAACCTTATTTGAGATCAGAGATAACTGCTTTAGGAAGTTATAAAATCATAAAGGGGTTTGGGTTGGAAGGAATTTTGAAAACAATCTAGTTCCAGCCCCTATCCTATGGGCAGGGACACCCTTCTACTAGAGCAGGTTGTTTAGAGCCCTCTCCAACCAAGCCTTGAACACTTCCAGAGATAGGGCATCCACAGCTTCTCTGGGCAACCTGAGAACCTCACAATCTTGGCCTCACCACCCAATTCTTGCAAAATTCTTGGATGCCTTGCTGGATTAGGCAAGACTATTTGTCTTTGTTACATGAAATACATGAGCATTTTTTGCCTTCAACAACTCAAAAACAGTTTCACAATAAAACTCCAAGCAAGGCTGTTGATAATGCCGGTGGGAAAAGAATGTTGATATGCACCAGTTCCCTGGCACTGCATTATGTTGACCCTTTTCTCTTCATCGTTACCAGTCCTACTGTACTCCTGAGAACAATAATGCTCCTTTGTTTCCGTATCTCCTCTCTCCTTACTTAACTTTCTTCTGTGGCTCTGCTGGGTGCCACCTTCCAAACACCTCCCTTAAAATATTTTCCTTTCTTCCTTTCCATGGATGGGAGTCACCCAACATAATTTGACATCCAGTGTCCGGTGCCAAAACTGCCTTTCTAGAATTGCCTGAAATCCCATGTCTCTGTTTTTCCCAGTAATGTCTCTGCCATTGTGTCAATCTCTCCCAGGACCCTGAGGGCACTGACTGGCCCCACCTGGAACCCCCACTTACAGCCTCTGCCCATGGCCAGGAGCTCCAGGTAGCTCAGCCTTGGGCTTCCAGACCTTGTCTGGGCTGTGCTGTAACTGTGCCTGTCTCCAGTCCCATCTCCTGGGTGAACTTTGGACCAGTGTTGGATCCATAAGCACGTTCTGCTGCTCTGGCTGGATTCGTCCCCTGGCTGCTTCTGGGGCTGCTCCTGGACCCCATCACCACCCCCCAGCTCTGCTGAGGCCCTGTGGGACTGTGCCCTGGTCAGTGAGAACACAAACCCTTCACTGTTTTCCTTTCTTTTCCTTGTGAAGTTCAAGCCCCTCAGCCTGTTCTTCCTCAACATACATCCCTATTCTCCATTTTTTCTGTGTCCTGATTTCCTTCCACGTTCTCCCCAGGATATTGTTTTGGCTTCTTTGTTTTTTCTCAAGCTTGAATTTATCTTTTTATGACACTTTCCTATTCCCCCATTTTCCCCCTTTCAAGTCCAGTTCTCTTTTAAAACCCTACCTCAAAACTCCATTTAATTCATTTATTCAAGCTGCTTTCCCCTTTCTGGATTGTCCTCCATGATGTCTTTGAGTTTAGGCAATAAAATCCACAGAGCAGAAAGCACCTTACCACACTTGGTGGCCTCAGACATAGTCTGCTCTAACCTTGGACTGAAAATGTTAACCTTTTAACTATTTGTTTCTGGAAAAAGCCACCTTTCTTCACATATCATTAGTTTTTCTCTGAGTATGTTGCTGTACATATAAACAGAGAGACTTGGATTGATCTGACCTGGCTTCTTGTTAAGGAATACTTGTTCCTGGCATGAAAAGAAGTGTCTCTGCTCATGATTGCTGACTCAAGCCACTTGGTAGCCCACATGCTGCTCACCAAACACCTATCACTCATCACACATCAGGCAGGAGTGACCTCCACAGGTGGTCAGAAATTCCCTCACTGAGATATCCCACATGGCTTCACCCAAAGTTCTTTCCCACTCACAAAGCAAGCCTGTCCTCCAAGCAATTCAGACCTTCTGCTCTCGTAAAATGCAGCATCTTGTGCCTGATCAGCAACCTGATGAAACTAGGCATGGATAGGGGAATGATTAATGTATTATTTTTATTTTCCACTGTCTTAATGGAAAAAATAATGTATAGCTATATGTTCTTGCCCATTTTAAAACTCAGCACATTTCCTATGTCATAGATACAATTACATACACAGTGCACCATATACACAAGTCTAACTGGAAACTGAGTGAAGGCAGAGGGAAAATAACTGTATCCCATGGAAAAAGTGAGGAAACTGCTACTTCTCAAAGTCTCTGCATGCAATCCTGGCTGAAGTATCTCAGCTTTCTCTCAGGAGGCAAGGGATGCTCTCTCAGCATTATCAGCTGTTCTACATGGTATGGAAAAAATACCAGAACAGATACTCCAAATTGGGATGAGTTCAGCACTTTTTTTACAGTTCATTTAATCAGTAATCAGGTAAACTTAATGTGGTGCCAAAAGCCCACATGGTTACACCTACTTTTGAAACCCAAATGAGGGAGGAAATTGCTTTAGTGTGATTTATAACGGCAATGAAGTTATATTCTTTTTGGTAATGACGTTGTGTGATACATTTTATCTTTGGGGAGAAAGGCTCTGAAGTGTTTTAAGCTGTCTCATCTACCCTTACAGACTCCAGCAAAACTGTGGAATCCTCACGAGAATCACGACTGTATAAAAATCCAGTAATAACCCACAAGCTTCTCTGCACTTTGGTTGTGGTTTTTTTTGTTGTTGTTGTAGATTCTAGGCTCCATCAAACTTTCATGGAAAATTTGCCAGTTTTATAACTCATTGGGCCATTGAAAGGGCTTTAGCTGTATATTATGGCTGCTGTGTTTGTGGGCAGCTTTTAGAGTGAAAGGGGAGAGGCAGAACGCGATGAGGAGGGAGCACAGCTTGTTCACGACCTACAGAAAATGAATGAACCGGGCAGCACAAACTCCCACTGTACAAATGGCAAGGGCACTACTTGAATCCAGTCCTTGCTTTGGCAGCTGGGAGGGTCAGTGGCACCTCTAGGGCTGGCAGAGGCTGGAGCTGGTGCCTGTCCCATCCCCCTTGCACAGGTAGCGTGCGGCAGCAGCCCGTGCACTCTCTTTGTCCATGAGATGAAACGCATTAGCTTCCACTTCCTGCAGCCACACTATTTACCAGATGGATTCCTAACAAACAGCAGAACCCAACTGCTGAATTATTTTACATATGCTTGGAAAAGCCTGGGAGGAAAATAAACACAAAATAAATTACTAATGGGAATTGAGTGATGCACTTTTGAGCGCAACAGACCCCATCATTATTTCAAAAATCCTCTGTGCATTACAATTCCATTAAAAAACGTCAAAAATCAAAGTAGTTTAGCACTCTAAGTGAATTAAGAGGTCTAATTTTCACTCAGTAGAAATATGAATCCTGTTCCTATCTGAGCACCTGTTCATTAGCAATGGTGTACAAATGTATTAAAGCTCATATTGTGCTGCAAATATGCTTCAGCTTTGCCTGCAAGAAATCCCCTTTCCCCTCTTCACTACGAATTTACATTGCTGCTTCTGAACAACAGCTATTATTATTATTATTGTTATTATTATTATTGCTATTATTATTATTACTACTTTTTCTTTTGGTTTAGGCTTTCAATCTTAGGAGAAAAAGCTCTGCTTTTTCAGCTTTTTTTTTTTTAAAAAACAACATCCAAATGAAGTTAATGCAGCCACGAGAGGGAGCCTCTGATGTCTTTGTAGAGAAGAAAAAGCTATTGACAGTGACAGAGAAATTAATGAAAATAATTATAGTTGAGAAATTGAATTCCAAGAAGCAGTGACTTTGCCTTAAGACCAAATTCTATTTCAGCGTAAGGTTTTGTGAAAAGATGTAATTTATAGTGTAACTGCCTCCTTTCAATATGCAAAATATTCAGAGGAAGGACAAAAATCTGACTGGGATGAGAAGAACTTTGATTAACAGTTGCTTAATCGAAAAATGCAGCAACTCTTCAGTCACAGTGAGTAGCAGAAGCAATTCAGGCTACTCAAGAGAGCCAGCCCTTTGCAAGCAGATATTAATATATAAATAACAGTAGGGTAGTAGAATAGTACCAAATTGTCATTATCTAGACAAACTTTTTTATGGATTTTGCAAAAGAAAACATGCAGCTTCTTTCCTCTGTGTGAAGTCTGTGTGAACACAGGTTTTATATATGTCACGGCTGCCTTGGCAAGAAGGGGATGAAACCAGAGCTCTCCAGAAAAGACAGAAGAGCTTTCTCAAACTTCACGACATCTTGCATAACCCTATCATGTTCCCTAGACAGCTGACCTTCAAAATGTCATAAAAATAGGCAATATTAAAAGTGCACTTCTACAGACTAGCATCTGTGCTTTATATCCCATTCCTGCCATGGCTCTTCAGAAGAAATCTGCCTTAAAGCATATTTTGCTTAAAGGATATAAAAAGGATATAGTATGTTTGCAACTAGTATCTTCAACAGTACATTTAGTGAAATATTCATCACTTGTTCTAGTCCCTGAACTACTTCTGAATTGTTTATGTCATTTTTTAGAAGATACTCACCATATAAAGACTTTTTATGTTGGTATTTCTTAACTATCATCCTTCTAACCAAGAAATTTTGCCAGAGGGGCTTTACTTCACAATTATAAAAACTTATGTTTTAGTTTACTTGGTCTGGAACTGTTAAACTTCCCTTTCTCCTCCTACTAATGGAGGAAAATACTGCTAGGGATTGATTGATTTCTCAGATATATAGTACTTACCATACCCCCTCAAGATGTTTGTCATGCGTGCTAGGGGACTCAGTTCTGGGCTTTTCTTTCCCATAAATGACACAAATATGCTACTGGAACCCACACCAGTAACACTGCTCAGCTGAAGCCATCTTTCATTCTCATATCCAAAACAACTCCGCACAGGCAACCCAAGGAGTAGCACAGTGGGCACAATTAGGTATTTTAAATATCTTGTCCTAATATTTCCCAAAATCCAAAGCTATTAAGGCAGAGATAAAACAAGAACAGAAAATTTCATTTAAATGCTTCAGTGCAAAGTGACAGGGCACTGAAAGTTAGGATTCCTACTGAAGCAGCTTTAGCTGCAAGCCTCGCTGCCAACTCCACCTTCCCCAACGCAGCACAACCCCTCTCGACTACACATCTGTTCATCACACCTAATATAATCTCAGTTATATAAGCAGCTCCAGCACAAGGCACTTGATATAAATGTTGATGTCATGGTGATTTTTAAAAACAACATTTCTATTAACATTCTGTCTTCAGCCTTCCCAGCTGGCTGACTGCAGACCATTTCCCAAGATGTTCCAGTTCTTCCCTGCAGAGCTTTCTCATGTATCTTAATAATAATTCATAACATTTCTATTGCACCTTTTACTTTGACTCCCACTGACATATTCAGCTGTGACTTCAGAGTAGCAGTAATACTGTTGTAGCTGTGATTGCCTCCAGGATACACCAAGGCAACATTTGTCAGGAAAAGAAATATATTTTACTAGACCAATTAAGTTAATTATAAAAAACAGACCATCTCACAGTCACACAAGGCCTTCCTCACAAAATCTGCTGTATTGTCTCTCCTGCAGTTATGAACTAGAAAATGCCTGCTTAATGGTGTGCTGGCCAGAAGACTGAATTGATTGGGAATGTAACCTAGCCTCATTACAGGAGTTACAAGTTTGCAAATATTTTTTATTTCAAACAGGGGCAAAATCTAATCAAACTAGAAACGTATTTTCAAAAGCACTTTTCCTCTCCCTCTCATCATTGGATCTCCTTAACCTTTTCATGTATATGTGGATCAGTGAGTAACTATTTACATTTTACATGCTGAAAATTAAGAGGCCAAGAAATGCATGCCAGAACAAAGAAGAGAATGTAGATCAATCTGATGGTAAAGCAATCAAGGAGAAAATGAGGTAAAATCACTTTGCACATCTGTCCCACATTTTCCCTCCCCAGTTTCAGGAACGAGTACAACAAGCAATCACATGCTACTATAAATTAGCCTACCTCTAACAGCATATACACAAGCCCAAAAACCAGTGAGCAAACATCCCTGAACATAGTCTAAAAAGCATAAAAGTTATTTTCCTTTTGGAAAGAATGTAAAATACTATGAAGTAAAACACCAGAATCCTTAGTAGAGGGTGATTGCAAATTTCTCCCATAGCCCCAGCAGTTCTGTCTGATCCCAAGGAGTTAAATTCTAGAATCAAGCACCGTTCAACTTCCACAATCTCATCCAAAGCCGGCACCTCTGATGAGACTGTGAAAGGTCATGAGGAGACCATGCGGGATACAGACATCTGAGCAACCGGAAAATCCATTTTACATGTGTGAGTTCATTTAATTATCTACTTAGATGGCAGGAATCTCTTGTCACTGTTGAACTAAGGTCATTGAATCGTGAGCTTAAAATACAGTATTCTTCATCCCTCTGTCCAGATTCAAGGTGTCAAGGCCATCATGGCTTTTATGTAACCAACTATGAGATGCTGCCAAGGGAGCAGTCATTTCATTGCTACACAAGGGAAACGTACCCACACGTTCAGAATCAGATATGTGAAGGAACGTCTCAAAATGCACGTATGTCTGTGAAATCAGTCACTTTGCAACTTCTGAAAATCTTTATTTCTGTGTGGTATGTCCTTGCCATATTTGACAGATGCTTGGTATAATCTGTGCAATGGAGAATTACATCTAGGGCTGAATGGTAGACAACACCTAACTGTAATAGCCAGCATATTCCACTGAAAGCCAGTTCATTTGACCTTCTGCATCTTGTTTCAACCAAGCCAGGAAGGCTCCTGCTATGCCATCTGTTCCTACCACGGAAGCAGCAACACAAGGGCACTGAAGAAGACGAGCTGTGCCTTAGCAGCCTGGTCCTACTTGAGCCAAGGCAGCATACGGTCATGTTGTGTGTTCACCAAGACACCAGTGCGACCAACTTCCTAATTTCAGCTGAGGACGGTAGCCAGGCTATGCTAAAAACAACTGTGTCACTCATAACAGCAATAACAAGGCTGGTAACAGTGACACCAAACCACAGCAGCACGGCCCTGCCTAAGGTCTTTATAGTTTCAATTTTCTGCCACTCACTTCACTTACATTGGGATGCAGATATCTAACTCTGTATTGAAAGACTTGCTAAATTGTTTCACCCTGCCCAAGTGCTCCATTTATCTGGACTAAAGTTAGAAGAGATATGAAAGGGAAGGAAGAGTAGTTACATGTTGCCAAAATTAAGTATTTCTTAGGCCATATTTCCAGGCTGGAATTATCCAGGTTCTGAAACATGAGAAAAAATGCTCCCATGTGTATACACAAATCTTGCTAGATACACTTGAAATTTCAAATAGCAGGTCTGAGATCTTCATACGCTTCTTCATGTTGTGAGTACACCACAGCCTTGCACCCAGCTTGCCATAAGTCCATGTACTTTGGACATGACCTGCACATCACACTCAGCCATTCCATAATTATACAATGTCTGTGTAACAGAGTGTCTCCCACAATTCTCGTTTCCCTGACAGGAACAAGTCTGACAGGGAGGCTTCCTCTGATGTGTGTTGATATTTGGTATCTCCCAGAACAGCAGAACTGCTGAGGCTGGAAGGGACTTTCTGATCATCCAGTCCACAGCCCGAGCTCAGCCAGGGACAGCTGGAGCAGGCTGTGTCCAGTACTTGAATATCTCCTCAGATGGAGACTCCACCACCTCCCTGAGAAATCAGCGCTTGGTCACCCTCACAATGAAAAACTCTTTCCAGATGTTCAGAAAAAAATCTCCTGTGTTTCAGTTTGTGCCTTTTACCTCCTGTGCTGCCACTGGACACCATTGAAAGTCTGGCTCTGTCTTCTTTGTCCTCCCCATTCAGGTTATTTTTACACATCAGCAACAGCTTCCCTGAGCTTTCTCTCCTCCAGGTTGAACAGCCTCAGCTGTCCTGGCCTCTCCTCACAGGAAACAAGCTCCAGTGCCTCTCTTCCCCAGTCCAGCCCAGGATGCTGTTGGCTGCCATTGCTGCAAGGGCACACTGCTGGCTCATGGTCATCTTCTCGTCCACCAGGACCCCAAGCTCCCTCTTTCCCAAGCTGCTTTCTATCTGCTCAGACCTAGACTGACTAATAAGGCTTGTAAGTGTCTGAAAATTATTTCCCCTTTAAAATGTGTTTCTGCAAAACACCAGACTTGGATGTAGATGCACAAATGGCAAAGAAAAAAAAGAGATCCTTTAGACTAGACCAGGCAGTGGAATTTGTTACAGCCAACTGTGAAGTGTTGATGAGTCAAACATGAGACTTGAAGTGCTCAGCTTGCAGTACCCTGACTTAAAACATTCCTCTCAGACATTCACATAGGACCAGAACAGACAGCTAGAGTCTTCTGCTTTGAAAACATCTCCCTGGTGTAGTTTGATAAGATTCCACTCTCTCCTGTACAATAAAAGAAGATAAATACCCATGAACAGCATTTTTATGCCTCCTATGAAACACAACTCATCCTCCACCTTCTACATCCATCATTTCGAACACAGAGATGAGACTTCCACGGGGCTATCTCAATTCTCATGTCTGGCCAAAGAAAAAGCAAATCTTTGAAAAGGAAAATATTCTACACGACTTGCTACATCATGAAGACTGCTTCCAAAATCAAAGGCCAGTGATCAGTAGCCTGTTGCAGTCTGAAGTGTCTTCTGGATTCTTAATTCAATATTCCACAGTTAAAAGCTTCTTCTATGACTTGAAGACATGGTGAAAGCACACTGTGTCTTTCTCTGGATCAACTCTGGATCTTCTGGATCAACTACCCTATCCCACTGTATATGGCAGCAGATGGAAGCTACCGAGTTCATACCTAAGGGAAGGAAGAACACACTCCCAATGACCCAGTACGCCAGGAGCCAAAACCAAATTGATCTTCCAAATCACACGGTGAGAAGGTTGCACCCTCTCCTGAAATTGCCCCTTCATGGCCACAGCAGTGTTCTTAGGATCAAGATTCCAAAGACAAGACGCGCAATACAACAGATGCAGGGACAAAGGGTGGCAGAATTCCACCTCTTCTGCTGAGATCTCACCTATGGAATATGATTGTGATCTCAAAACTTACTATTGCCAGAATGAAGCAAAAGGCTCAAGTCACAATAGCTCACAATTCTATAGGAATTTTCTCAATGAGAATAAATGGAAAATGCATCAATAAAATTTTTGCCATGTTGCACTGTTGCTTAATGCACTGCAGAGGAAAGGGGGAATATATACGATCAGTGTTTCCTTTTCTGACCTTTTGTTTTTCACAGAAAGCTCTAGTCTTTGACATCTGCACACATTAGACAGATACACAAGGGCAAGCAGGTTAAAAATGTGAAAGTCTAAGTGCGTGGTTCACAATATTTCTGCAGCTCTCTCTCAATGCAAAATTCTACTGAGTATCAGTCAGATTAATTCTTTTGTTGAAAAATGAATGCAGGATTTATTACCTATGACCTCTGCATCTCAAAGGACTGTACCTAGTATAAGGACAGACTGTAAGCTACAAGTGATCACACCCTCCTTCCAGGAGACTGAGAAGACAGTGATTTACAATGTGCTAGTCTTCAAGAGGTATTCAAAACAAAGAATATCTTGAGTGTTCAGTTTTGAGGATTATTCTAAAAAAATACCTGATTTATTTAACATAGTTCACAATTAAAATCTTTCTAATTCCAGATCTGTTATACAAGTCAGAACTTTCCAGAGTCTGAAACAGAGCAATCAGAAACCATGTGTGCATGATTGCTTACAAAATCAAAATGTTGTATAAAACACATAGAGGGTATAAAGGAAACTGAGGTGGGAGACCAGCTCCACTAATTTCTTCAGCCTACACAGACATATGCCCAAAGGATAAAACTATCATCTTCTGGATATTAAATCTATTCTGCACCATTTTAATTTCTAAGCAGTCAGATCTTTTGCCCAAGGAGTCTTCCAACTTGGCACTGCTAATACACCCCTGGAAAAATCACACATTCATTTCAAAATTGAATAGAAACACAATTTACTAACAATTACTTCAGCTACTTTAAAATTATTCCAGATTTCAAATGTAAGGCCACAGCTTTGCACCCCTGAAACAAGCCCGCCCTGCAGGCAGGTTATGGGTTGGAATCTCACCACTGTGAAACAAGGTGCACCGGGACATCTCAGCTGTTCCTGCATGACAAGTCCTACACGCAGTGGAATTGGAGTGGATCAGCCCATTTGGGGCAGACTAGGCACAGGCATTGCCTTCATTTCACACAGCAGCTGTTTGCTGTGGCCATACAAACCTGAGAACAAGACAAATCCAACACTACAGCAACTGATTCCAAGGGTACCTGGAGAGCACAAGCAGCCCCTGGAAAATTCACATGGCGGGGCCAGAGCAGGGACAGCATCTGTGAGCAGAAGTGGTGACCACTTCAGGATGGGATGAGGGCCCTCCTGCACATGCAGAAGACACATTCATGAATAGTGAGGTGTTCATCCTGAATAATCAATCTTAGGAACGGTCACCTGCTCGGGTGGAGTGGATAGAAGATCCACGCTTAAATAAATATAACCTGTTTGATTTAAAAAATCACTGCCTCCAGCAAACACTTGAGCATATATTTACATGAAGAACAGAAGAATGAGTAGGCAGAATACAATATTCCACTCCATTCCAGAAGCACATTGCATAAAAATCCCACAAATACAAGCCTGGAGCAATGTCAAGATTATTTCACTGCCTACTTAAAACCTGCAATTTTGCTGTTAAGCTTGATGTTTGGAGCAAGATTCATTAATGGTCTAACAAGAGGTGAAACCACTCACAGAACACAGTCAGTTTTGGTAGCAAGGGACACATGACCTCACCCAGATGCCGTGGGAGAGGTCCTAAATTCAGAGTCAGAAGCTGGATTCAAAAGCAGGGAGACATCTCTAAGAGCCACTGCTGTTAAAAGGGCAGGATGATGCAGGCACTGCCCTTGTTAAGCAGGAGCAGGTCTGTGAGCAGTTCTGCAGACAGAGTGAAGCAGAACTGAGCAGCGTGGCTGAAGAGCAGCCCTCTCATGGGCTTGGCTAAGGGGATCAGACTGTGTAGTTCCAGTTCTTAACATTTATCCATTTAGAAACCTTTTCAGCTTAGGTTATTCAACTCCTAGCATGTACAGCATCATCTATTGACAAATAACCTTTATAACATTTAAGCACAGGAGCACATATACTAAAAAACCTTCAGATTTAATATTTTCCTGCTTGCAGCTGATTCATTACGTGACCTGAACTTTATATTTAAATCCAGCGTGCGTGTGTGCTGTGTGTCTCTTGGTATTTGCTTTGGTTTTTCAAATATGTTGTTAAGTGAAAAATATTCTCCTGTACAAGCCAAAGATGCTGAACACAGTAAGCTACTGTCAGTCTTAAAATACATACTAACTTTTCAACTGCTACATTGCATAAATAGGTATTTAGAGGCTGTTTAAAAGCAGATTATTTATGTAACAGTTCATAATAAATCCTGTAGCAACAGTACCATCTTCATGCAAATTTGAACTGAATGCCTTTAAAAAATATACTCCTTTTGTCTAATATACTTACACAAAGGTAAAGGAGTTCAGAAAGTTCAGAAAGTGTTACTGAGCTGTGCTGTTGTCAATATAGATCAACTTCAATTTTGTGACTATACTGGGTCAGATTCAGCTGTGTCACAAGTCCAAAGATGTCAGAATATTCTCTAATTAGTATTTCCTGCCTTTGCAGAACACTGGGCAGATGGTCACATTTCAAAGAGATTTCGGTACAGTGGCCAGAAGTCCTTCCTCACTGATGGTGCCATATGATTGAGGTGCCTTAGGTCAGGATTCAATTTCAAAAAATGGTACAAAATCACAACTTCCATAGACTTTTACTAAAAATTTGGGATAAATCACCTCTGAAAATTAAGTCCTTCAATTAATCAGTAGTCTCCAGTGCTTTTTTTTTTTTTACATTAATAACATTTGATCTTGAAATGCCACCTCATGTGTCAGGGCTCAGCCCCAGGCAAAGATTTTTCATTAAATGGGAAAATAAATGCTTAGACAACAAACTCTGGAACCTGAAAGAAATTCAAGCCATCAGTGCAAATAAACTGGAGTCACAATCTAGCCTTCAGAGAGAGACAGGGTCTCCCCTGCTCAGTTTTATAAGTAACAGGATCAAGTAGGGCAGAAAAGTTCTGCTGTGTAGGCATTAGTCTGCTACAACTGAAGTCTGCTGAACAGAAATATCAATTTCTAAATTGGCACTAAGTTAAAAAAAAAGGAATGTGAGTTAAATTTTATATTTTCAAATGCTTTTAGTGTACCCCTAAAAGTATGATCCTAAATGGATCATCTACTGGACAATCTGCGCAAAGCCAGGAGTTGGATTTCCATGATCTCTGTGGGCCCCTTCCAACTCAGAATGTTCTACAATAAGAAACTGTTCCATGGAAATTTGGAAACTGAACTTCTCTACTTAATTGCGACATTTCACTTCTGATGCACAACTCCTGTGGTCTTCACTGAAACAGGCAACACTCAGAAAACACACAGGGAAGGCCACAGCAGCCTTGTGGGACAACTGGTGCTAAATGTAAAACTTCCAGGGATGGCAGAACAATCCCCCTCCCTTTGCTCACTCAGTACCAGCTTTTCCTTCAACGCTGACAGCAATTACTGGGAATTAGTGTCAAGTGGCCCAGGGCTGTGGGACAGACAGGTACCCCTCAGGAGTATGGTAAGAGAAAGCCTCCAGGTGAAAGGAGCTTCAGATTTGGAGCTAACAAGTGCTGGCCTACTGAGGGAAGAAGGACCAACCATCAAGTACAAATCCCTGTTGTGCTCAGCCCTCTTGAATATACAACCACTCAATATTAATTTTCCATTTTTTTTACAAGCTGACATTTCAACCCCCCTGCTCCTATTTCTGGCTGCATAACTTTGCATCCTGTATTCCCCATGTATAAAGAACAGGATTCTTGTGTACAAGTATATTTTTTCCTCCAGCAACGCATAAAGGAGTGGGTGTTCACATATGTGTAAGGCATATGTGCGAGCATTCACCCACATTAACATTTTTGGGTTGTCAATGGCTAGGTCTGTGTGCAAGTAATCACAAGACAGGTTGAGACACAACACGGAAATCTGTCCCATCTGCAAAACTGAATCCATCATGGGCTGTCAGCAGAGATTTAGCTCACAAAGAGCTTCTTGCAACATGGTATTGACTTAAAGGCCATACTGGTAAAGAAAATGGTCTAAATTAATTCTCACCACAGTATTTTATCCTTCATTTAAAATGTCTAGCAGAGGGCCAAGCAAACAAAAAGCAGGGCTGTCCAAAAACATCAGTCTGTAGTTCAGTGACCACTGCTAAACCAAGGGGACTGGGATTCTTTGGGCAGCTCACCTTGCACACATCAGGGATACTATCTGGGTTATTTTTTACCTGCCAGCTCAGGGGGTTTTGCATCCAAATAGTGTATTGCAGTTGACACAATTTCTTCTCTCTGAGGAGCACAGAGAAAAGAAGTCTTCTGAGTTGTGCTTCTCTGTCTGCTCAGGGGATCTGAGGAAGCAGGGAGAACAGATGGGCAAAGTAGCATGTGCAAAAGCATCTCTGAACCCAGCAAGTCACTCAACAGAAGATCTAGAAGGGACCCTTCAGCTGCCACTTTCCCAGAGGTATCACATAACATTTTTGGGGCTGGGTTTTTTGTATTTTTGGGTTTCTTCTTGTTGTGGTTTTTGGTTTTTGTTTGTTTGTGGGGTTTTTTTTGGGTTTTTTTGTTTATTTTTTTTTCTGATCGCAGGCATTTTAATATATTAAGCTGAAAATGAGACTATGTAAGTGGGACTTTTGGCATTGACAGCATTCAGTTAGCCCAAGAAACCAACAGGCTCTGTTCACTGGGCCAAAAATTATGACCATTCAGGAAAGGGCTATAACTCCAGAACTGCCCAATTCTGCTATACAGAAATCACTACAATGAGCATGGGGAGGGTACAGCTGAGTTCTGTTCCCATCATGGCATTTTATTTCCTGAGTCTGGGTAGCTCCTCACAAGAAAAAGGAATTACATCCTAGCAGCATTTACCACCCACAGACCCTGACAGATTTAGCAAGAGGTACGGTGATTCAGTACACAGAGGGTGGACTAAAAATAGTGACGTTGTTGAGGCTAAGTTGCCTCCACTGTGTCTCTAAACACTGACAGCCTCAAAGTAGCCACCTACAACACTTGAAAACTACCTGTGCTATTGGAATTGTGTGTCCACACAGCAAGGTCATGAAACATCTCCTTGGGCATGAAGGCAATGAAGCCAGGGAAAAGACAATCTGGCCAAAAATCATGGTTGTATAGATAGTTACTGAACAAACCCCCTACTTCCTACTCCATGCATTACAGCTTTAAAAACGGATGAGTCAAGAAGGCAAGTGGAGAGAGCAGCACAGCACGAACTCGGGAGCATCACTGTGCCCCAGGATATAATAAAATGGATAGAGAAGAGCTCAAATATACAGAGAGACTGTTCTACTTTCACTATCTGCAATCAGTATGTTTGTTCTGGGCTAAAACAAACATCCATAATCAATACTGAAGGAATGCTGGACTGTGTCTCATATACTTGAGCAACTGATCAAGAAATAATTTATCCCTATGCAAGTCTTGCCCTTGTAAGTCTGCCAAGGTCAGTGTCACTTTAGGTTATCAGCTGTTGGAAGTGCTGGCTAAGTTAAACTGCCTAGAGCAAGCTTTAAACTTACATACCCGACTTCTTTGACAAAATGTCTGTGTCTTACTTTATCTGAATTTGCAATCCCCTGATAATGCAAGGCACATTCTTCCTCTGTGCTCCTTATTCTGTGCCCTTACTTCCCTTTTTGGCTCACACAAGTCTTCCATATGTAGCAGACCAAGACTTCACTAAGGAGAACATACAACCATCACTCAGTTGACATTCACCGTCATATTCTCCTCTTAAGAGATAGTTCAAATTAGATTTAAATCCTGGTAAGGTGCGGGTTTTCCATTAAAAAGTCGCATATGTACAGTTTCTTAAAGTGATAAAATTTTTATTTCTTCAACTCACCATAAAACCAGTGATCTCTTTATCAAGTATGCTGCACCACCATTATGAGCCAGCGACTAGGACCACAGACTAGGACATTCAGATTACCATTCAGTAATCTGAATGTAGGTTTTTGCTTTGGTCACAGTCTTAGCAAGTGTCCCAAAGGCAGTAGCACCTCTCTGGTCTGTCCTGTACCTTCACAGTACCTCAGGCCCTTGGTTCCACCGAAATTTTAGGGACTTCAGGCTTAGTTCAGTGCTTAACCTAATTCTAAAGCAGTTCTTAAAACTCCAAAGTCACTTCACTGCTTTTTTAAGGTGCAAACATGGTTTTCCCTTCAAATCTGACAGTATCACCACTCACTTTTACTTAGAAATTCAGTGTTAGAAATTGGAACTGCTTGGGTACAAGAGAGGATTTTAATGACCAGGTATTCCCCAGGTAACCCTGGCAGGAGCAGAGGCCATGCAGCCTGGTAGGCTTTGCAGCATCCCATGAGATTAGAAGAAAAAGCCTTCAGAAATCAGTGCACTTTTCCAAACTGAATCTGGATCAGTTATTCCATGGGAAAACGTGATTTTTCCTTTATTATACCAGTACTACCAAATTATACCAGTACTACCAAACTACTCTGAAAATCATTCTTTAAACATAAAATAATTAGCCCTCTGAAGAAAAATGGAGAAAACATTTATATTTTAAACAGGACAAACCAAATTCTCAGACTTCTGTTGCTGTTTCAATTAAGTCTGTCACATTTTGTACTTTGGCTGTTTCCAGCAACAATTCAAGTTGCAAAGTCTCTATCCTGTGTAAGGGCCTGTACAGAATCAAAAGAGCATAGAGCCATTCTCTCAAGGAATGAGCCTGTTATGAACAGAAGCCAAACAGATACATGGCAACTTGCAGAAACCTGGTTAAAAACAGAAAGATGGACATTAAACCTCTCAGCAATATCAGATTGTTCAACAAAAGGCACAGCTGGTATGGAAAGATGAACCTTTGCTCCACTGTCTCCTCTTCAGAGCTAAAAATAATAGTGAGTCATGCCAGTAGCAGTTTTGCTATTTAGCTTTACAAATTCAGGTCATTAGGCTTGGATGTACAGAATCATTCCCTTCCTACCACAGATCATATAGACTGATAGTAAGGAACACTCAGGACAGGACACTGATCAGCCCTTGCTTTCAAAACTCACTATTCAAAACTCACTAAGCCCAGAACAATCCAAATGACTACAGTCAAGTTCAATCAGGGAGTCAAGAGTGAAACTACCACTACAACTAGGAAAAAAGAGGAAGCTTTACGTAAAGCTCTGAATAATACATCCCTTGACTATCTTTTTCCCCATCTAACACATCCCTGCCTTGTTTTTCTGACTCTTTTTTTCGTATTTCTGATCAAGGCAAATGGTTAAAAAGTGTGCATGAAGACATTTTTTTAAAAGCTAGTTGATCTAGACAGCAAAGAGACCAGATGATATGGAGAAAGCTGAATGGGAGCCAAATTACAAAAAGAGACATATTAAACATTTTTAATTGCCTTGTAGCTTCCCAGAGACTCTCCCAGAAAAGGCACTAGTCCACCTGTTCATTTTATTTCAGGTAAGTACTTTTAAAAATAAGTCAGAGGAAGAGATAAGTATGAACTGACAAGGATGTAGGGGAGAAAGAAAGAATGAGTGGTTTTCAGATGCTAAAAGGAGAGGCTGTACATCCCACTAGAAGGACCAGCATCATCCTGTGTTGTAGGAAAAGCAGATTTTCCTCATCTCTGCATGTTAATTGAGGGGGGGCATCATTTTAGAACTGTTTCATGAGGTCAAATCTCTTCCCTACCTCCCCCATTCTTAAGGTCAAGTGTAGGAGGTAACAGAGAGGATCCAGATTTGCTCCTGTAAGAAATTTGGCTGCGCCACTGGTGCCCAGAGTCCCCACAGCCTGAAACTGTTCCTGCCATGGAGCAAGATAGGAAATTCACAGGAGAAATGGAAAGCTGATGAACAGGAAAATCCCCACACCATCCTATTTCCTATGTTCAGATGAGGGAAAAAAACAGCAAATGGATTTCCAAGCTAACAAACAGCAGTCTTGTGTTAACATTCACAGTAAGCTGCCAGTCCCATTGGCTCCTGGAGCCCTGCTGCAGCTCCCTGCACTGCCTTGGGTTTGCACTTCAGAGCAGATTTTAAGATAACAGAATCACTTGACTGCAAGGACAGAAAATATCAGCATATGGAAAATATATTTTCTAATGCTATAGGTATATATCGACTACCAAAGGACTTTTCTCTCTCCCATAAAACAACCAAAGAATTAAACTGAGATTAAGTATGGCAAAAAGGGATCATAAACAGCAAATGCTAAGATGACTACAGAGTTGCAGCTGGGATCTGCTACATTGTTCCTTTGGAAAAAAATAATTATCAGATTTATAAAATATATTAAAAAAGCAGGTAAGATTTACAACTGTTTTCCCTGAAAATCTGCATTTTAAAATCACAGCTTTAAACAGGCCAGGATGGCAAATGTCCTGAATCATTTACCTGTGATACTAATGCACTGCAGCAAAACCTCTAGTTGAAATAATTCTGAGCTACTCCAAATGAGCACCCTCTTACATTTATTAATATTCTAATAATGTTGGCATTCTGAAAAAAAAGTTCAAAATACTCTTTTTTTCAGTCCTGCAACCTTGGCCTGGCTGGCATACTGACTTCCTGGGCAGCATAACTCTACCTGCTCTAAGTACAAGGTTTCTCAGCCTTTTGGAAGAACCAAGAAATCTCTTCCACATGCAGAACCCAGGGTTAAAAAGTACACCTGTTAGGAATCACACCTCCTAGTACATCAAGGCTACTGCAGAAAGGCATCTTTCATCTTGGTTTTGACAAAATTCCTCTCCCCGCAGTGAACGCAATTTATCTGATGGATTTCTCTTTGAAATGAGGAATGAAGTCCATCTCCGTAACGTTACTGAATATGAAATAAAAATGAAATAGAATCTAAATATACCCAACACTATGCCGCTCCCCATCCCTCACATGAATCCCGTATCACTCTTGTGTCTAAAAAGAAGCATTAGAGGCAGCGCTCATCCATATTTCAGTGTAAAAAGCAATCTTGCAAATGCTAAGAACCAGAAGAAAGAACTTTGGAAAGACTGTCAATGAGAGTAGTATATTTTTTGCTGTTTCATTCCTGGGTTGTGTTGGGTTTTTTTGTTCGTTTCTTACTCTTATTCAGCAAATACGCATACATCTCTCTATTTATTTTCCTCCCTACCCATCCCCCTATCTGTAAGATTAATAAGGGGCATGCTAAGTGCATGGCTGCATGCAAAGACAGATATGCACCCCTCCTTTATAACCTGTAATTTCTTCCACTGGCATCCCTTCTTACAGCCTCTGTGCAAAGCTGTGTCCCATCACGACCTAATTTCCAAGAGACCATAGGCATAATGGAGTTGGGCTTCATCTACACACATGCGCAATTCATTCATATAATATTATATCGTGAATATTTTCACCGGGATTTTCTCTTTGAACTAAAATATCCTAGCCTCTACCAAGACCAGCCTAGTCTTGACAAAACCAGTCCCAGACTGGTTTTATGCTGGTTCTTGAAGACAGACTCACTAAGGGCAGCAGTGACAGGTGATGCACATGCTACCAGCAGGGAAGGACTCTGCTAGACGCAAAAGGTGGATTCTTCCATCTGGGCAAACATTTCTGAGTGTCAAAAGAGAAGAGGGCAAGGCCTGAAACAACAGCCACACTTGTTGGGACATTAATCCCACCATGCAGAGTAAGGGGGAGTTTTAAAATGTGGGTACTGTGCTGTCACAACCATGTCACACCCTCCAGCTCACCTATGTAACTCCAGATGGTATTAAACTGGAGTTATGTCTAAAGAAAAGAGACCACACTTCTTCCCTGGCCCCACAGAAGAATCTCAGGCCTTGGAGAAGAGAACAAGGAGTGCAGAGAAAATAGCACGTGGTGTTATGAGTCAGCAATGGAAAGAACTACCCAGGATGATTATCTGTGAACCCAAGGAGGGACAGAGCAGGACCCAGGATTGTGGCTGCAGCAGCTTGGTGCTCCCCCAGAATGGCTGTGACTGTACTTTTGGGGGGGTCTTGGTCCCCCTTCAGAGGAGAGAAAAATGTTCAGCACTTTTACAAGATCAAGACAAATGTCTGTGTATTTTCATTTTTACTCTTGCTCATGATAACACCATTTTATCTTAATTCCTTCAAGATTACTGCAAAGCTGGTAATTGCAATCAAGCTATTTTATAAGTCCAATTTACAGGAGACCAAATTATTTATTATTTATTTTCATTTCTAAGTGGATCATTTGTGTTTTCTCTGAGTAAGATGATGTGTACAAAATATCCCTAAAAATGTCAACTAAGTGAAGAGATACAGAAAAATGCCTCTCTGTCTCATAAGTACCCATTGCTTTCAGAATACAAATCATTCTTACACAAACACAGCAATAGCGTGGTAGGCCTCCTCAGACTATTAGAAACACATTAAAAAACCCACTGTATGCCATGAAGTTCTTACAGCTAACACATTTACCCAAGCAAGCAGTGCTGTTGACTTCAGTCTTCACACCACTGCAGGTCTCCTTTGCTAATTCAGCTCTTAGTGCTGCCCTAAATCCAACCTCCATTTTAGCCTAAGCAAGCAACTCCTCCCCACCCAGTCTTCAACATCCCCCACCTCTCCCCCTGCCATTCCTGAATGACACAATCTTTCTGGATACCCACAATTAGAAACCATTTCACTGGAAACGGGAACTGGGGGTGACAGCTGTTAAGCAGCTGCATATCAAAATTCCAGTTAAAATTGTTTATTTGCAAACACACATGGAAGTCTTAAGCTATTGACTGGCTTTTGTGTGGATCTAATCTATTACCACAGGGCTGTTCAGTATATACAACTTCACTCAGTCTGCAGAAGTAAAATACAAAATCACTTGGGTGCAATTTACTGTAGCAATAACCATACTGTTTACATCATGATCAAGTACAAAGAGTTGGTCTAATATCCCCAAGGAGAACAGACTGTGTAAATAAGCATCTTTTATGGGAGGGCTCTGAGATTTATTCCTGATGCTTTCCAATTGTGACTTTGGAAAATCCTTGCAACCCCTTCAGAATGAGGAAGGTAAAGCTGACCTTTTTGATAGTTGCTGGTAAAATATCTGATCTTGTGTTAAGCAGAAACTTAGCTGTGACCTTCACTAAACCAGAAAACTGGGAGTTTCACCATCGAGAACCACAACAGCTCCTTCTGTGCTGGCAGCAACACATGAACACGGGGCAGCTACAGCCAAGCTTCAGCTCCCAGGCTGCTCATTAATCAATAACTTTTGAAAGACTCTTTGCTGGGGCAGTCTGCACTCTTCCAGCCTGACCCAGGAGAGTGACAGCAGCAGTCAGCATGGCCCAAGACACAGCACTGATGGATTTGCACTGACAAGCAGCACAGTGGAGGAAGTAACACTTGGGAATCCCACACTAGAGATGGAAATCCTGAGAGTCCTATGTTACAGCACTGACAATTTGAGTTAGACTTGACAAAAACATTTACAAAGGTTAGAGAATGAAGCATTTGGATAGGTGGTAGAGTTCCCAGCCTAAAGTCTCAAGTGATAATATGCCTGAGGAAAATGTGTTCTGGGCAGGCAGATAAACTACAGGCGCTTCTGAGCTCTCCTCCAGTCCTATTTCTGTGACTCTGCTCTCAAGTGTGTTGTCCCATGTCCTGAAAGATGGAAATCAAATTTCTGTTCCATAGTTTTTTTTACTGTACACACTCGCTGGCGCTAATGACAGAAGTGAGAACAGGACCCCATGTTTACAGGCTTCTTTTTCTGAGCATCTTCTCCTCCCTCCCAGCATGTATGGCAGCTTTTCTCTTGAACCTGTATGGTATTCTCTAGCCTCCTGACAGATAAACAGCTCTGAGTTCTGCTGCCTTTCTGCAGTGCCAAAAAAGATCAGAAGGCTTTGTATTTTCAAAGACAACCTCTTCTTTATAGCGTGTTCTCTCGGTCTCCAGAATGGGAGTCCAGTGATATAATGATTCCTCTGATTCATGTGCATTCCATATCTCATTTTTTCTTTAGCAGTGTACAAGCAAGTGTATTTTTAGGATATTGTCTCATGATACACTTGATAACCCAACTTCTACATAATCTAACCCTTAGTAACATAACCTATTTTCTTCCTCAGACTACTGTAAACTGTTTCCTCTTTTCAGTTTCCAGATTATTTTTTTCCAGATTTTGTAAATTTTTCTAGTTGCAGAATTTGGCTTTACACAGAAATTCTGCTGTATCCTTAGCCATGCTTCACCATGTGCAGAAAAGGATCGAGGGACCAGACCTGTTTCATCCTTTGTGTCCTCTGCATTACATCTTGTGTTTGCGTGAGCAAACATTTGTAAGCTGAACCCATATTTTTATGGGAGCACATCACACATCCACTGATTTCCAAAGCAGGATGGGCAGTAGAAGGCAATGGCACTCATGCCACAGCCCGCAGAGCAAGGCAGAAATACCCTTCCTGCTAATATGGGCTTTACACCATGAGAAACCTGCTCAATACCATTTTTCAGGGCTCTACCCTATCTCACAACACTTTTTTTGGTTGTTATTCTGAAGATGGTTTTGGTGTCTGGAAAAATGCCATGTGCTATCTCGGATATAAAGGAGTCAGGCAAGTAAACCACACTGGAAGAACTCTCTGATTTGCTTAAGTAGCAATTTAAGTGAATAGGAAATCTGCTGCTCATCTCAATTAGAAGACAGTCACAGCCAAAAAATCCTATTATAGAGACCCTATTATAAAAATGTGGATTAGGAATTTCCTTAAATTCTATTTACAGAAGAAAGAGCCGGATGAAGATCCAAAGGATCTCTTCCCCGTATATGGCAACATCTGTTTCTTACGTGAAATGTGTCTTCAAGACATTATATCTTTCTACAGCCATTTCTCCATCTACAAAGGAGCATAATAAAACTTATGTTCCTTTATAAAATGCTTTAAACTCCATGGATGAGAAGAGCTATATGGAAAAAAAGTCACATTTTTATTACTGTTGTTACTATTAAGCTACCACAAGCAAGAGTATTTGTCAAATTATGAGTTTAATAAGATGTATTTATCAAAAGTCAGTAGGGGCGATGGCAGAAAAGCCCTATACTCCTTTCTGAAGTTGGTCATACTGACAAAATCAATTAGTACAGAAATGTTCCTGATAAATTCTGGAATCTCCCTAGTAAAAAAAAAAGCTTGGTACAACCTCTTAAAACCAAGCAGAGGAGGAATCCAGGATGGACACTACTCGATTTAAAAGATTCAAAGATCACAAATGTGGAAACACATGTGGCCCACAGGATCTCAGTGAACACAGATGGCACCACCAACCGCTCCCACTGTTTACAGTACGAGGACAGAGAAACATCCCGACTCACAGAGATCCCATCAGCAGCCCAGCTGTTCAGTAAAAGCCATTGGGAGCCCCCTCTGAAAAGCAGGAGGCCAAACTTGGTGTCAACAGAAGCCATGGGGTAACACAGTCAGGTAGAAGGTGAGTGTGGACACCAAAAACTGCTGTTAGAAACCACCATGCCACTGTGAGAATTAATCAATGTACAGCCCACAATTGGTTTCATAGGGCTCTGCTTGTGCCACCTCCGAGGAAGTAGCTGAGGAGATGTAAAACCAAGTGAGGAGATGCCAGTTTCACAGTTAAATTGCTGAATTTGGTAGCATCCTTGTACCTTCAGTCCCTTAATATGTTATCAAAGCAAATTTTTCCACTTAGTGAATCAAATTGTACACACTACACCACTCTATCCCTCGAGCTCATTTTCTGACTAAGCAATGCTCACCAGTAAGTATAGCCCAGCCTTCATTCACATTTGCACCAGCACACAGCAAACATGAATTCAGGCCACACTGTTGTCCTTTTCCTGCCTAAAACCTCATGAAAATGCATAGCACAAGTGCGAGGTTTCCTACTTCTAATAATGTGTATTTTTTTATAAAAATAAATGAATTGCAATCAGAGTTAGACAATATTTGAAATAAAAAGTTGAGTACATGATCAACGCTGTAGAAAAAAAAATAGAAGAATCTGTAAAAGTTAAAAAATATAGCATTTTCCTAATTCTGGTAAGAATATTTAATTATTAAACTCCACAAATATCAACAGCAAAAACCATGAATAGTAAAGAATCTCCTACTTTGATAAAGCTCCATTTATACTTTGCTAAAAATTCCTATTTCTTATTCCAATAACATTTTCTTTGGGAGGTTCTTGAACTCCCTCATAACACGCCCACAAAATACATCACTTATCTACTTTACAGATGAGAAAAATCAAGCAAAGCATAATTAATTAATTCTCCAAAAGTTGTAATCATCCCAAATACAGAGATCAAAGACACTCTATTGCAATCCTGGGAGTAAGGGAGCAAAGCAGAGAAGCAAAAGTTAACCTCAGTCTCCAAATGACACAGCACAGCAGTGATAAAGCTCCTTCTTGCAGAGTGCTAAGAAATTGATTTAAGATTAATCTATCAAATATGCTCACCTCTCTCAAGGCTGTAGGCAGATGGATGTGCCACTAAGACAAATGATGAACTGCCATCCTCTGATGTCACTGGCCTTGCCACTTGCAATCAGAACAGCACTGGAATGGTACTTAACTGCTGAGAACAGAGGCTGCATGAGGCACATCTGGGACTGAGATCCTGTCTGGGCGGGAAAAATCTTGTTCCTTCCAAAATACTGAGCTTCTCCAATAAGCCAGAGGTTAAAAACAATGCTGCAAAATAACTGATGATTTCATCAAATGTACAGGGAACTCAAGATTGAAATGTCTATTTTGCTTGTCAAGCAAAGCAGACGCACTGAGAGGGAGACAGTAAAATACATTAACTACAGACTTAGTGAGAAGGTATCAGAAAAGACTCAAAGTTTTCAGAAAACCTTCTTTGTAATCCCAAAATCACATGCAAGGCTATTATGGCAAATCTCTGGCTGGCTTTTCTTGCCAGAAACAGCTGCAGGTTACCAAAAAGTGAGCCCTATCACAGGCCTGCACCATCAGCACACATCAAAAACTTGTATTACCCCAGGGAAACAAGTCCACCATCCTCAGACACCTGAGAGATGTTTTTTTGATGGCCACTACCTCCACAGTCAATGGTTAGTTACCACAACCACAGCAAAACCAAAATTTCAATCAAATGCAATACAATCACAGAGCAGTTACAATTCAACCTTGGTCTAGAGAAAGGAGCTCATCACTATTCTTGATGGAATCACTAAAATTCAGTAAACTTGAAGGTTTCACAACATGCCACATTTCTTTGCCATCACACATGATGTACTTCCCAGCTTAAAAGCACTACTGATGTACAGGGATGTTGCCAGCAGAACATGCAACCAGGGAAACACCACAAATTGATTACAATATCAGTAAAAAGCCTTTTTTGCCCTGGGAGCTGCAGGGAACCAGAAGCTGAATACAACCCAGTATCATCCTATAATGACAACAAAGGAACTCAGGATATCAGAGCAGGAGCAGAGCTCCAAGGCACAGGATATTCCTCAGCTCTGTTCAGTGCCAGCGAGGTGCATTCCACAGGGAGGTGGTTCCATGAGAGCAAGCTCATGGTCTCAATGACCAGCAATCCAGAAAGTGTGACAAAAACTTAAGAAAAGTTTAGAGAAACTGGAGCCATCAGGCTTTGGAGGAACTGGAGTGTGCATTTCTGCAGCAGAACATGGAAGAGATGAAACAGACCATGAAAGACAGCCAGAATGTTGACCCTGCTCAAGCCCAGGAGGGAAGACAAGGTCATGGCCCTCTCCAAGCCTATGGTGATGTGTGCTGCAGCCCTGAGACTCCACACTGAGCTCTGCAGAAGAGCAGAATTCACCCAACTGACCCATGACAACAAAGCAGACACCTGCCCAAGTCACATCTCGGTACAAGACCACATAACAAACCTCGAAAACAGAAGCTTATTGAACATTTTTTCTCCCTCTCCTTTTAGATTCCATCCTCCTTCACTATCTTCACTATCACATCCCATCCTTCACTATCAACACAGTTGCAGGAATTTGAAATATATTTAAAAATTTATTGTTACAGCTGTTATCCCCATACTACAGTTTTCACAGTGAACTCAGTACAATACCTTAAAACCCCAGAGTAAGTTGTCATCAGTTCCATCCACTATGCATTTCATTTCTCCTCATACCAGCCTTCCCAGCCTGCTCCTGCTTTGACTCTTTCTTTGTCCCTCCTGAAAAGCAGCAGCTGAGGGAGCTGGGGAAGCTCAGCCTGGAGAAAAAAAGGCTGAGGGGGGATCTTACCACTCTCTACAACCACCTAAGGAAAGGAGGATGAATCTGGGTGGAGGATGGCCTCCTCTCCCAGGTAATGAGCACCAGGACAGGAGGAAACGGCCCCAAGTTGCACCAGAGGAGGTTTAGATTGGATATTAGAAAAAAATTCTTCACCAAAAGGGTGGTCAAGCATTGGAACAGGCTGCCCAGGGAGGTGGTCAGGTCAGCCACTCCTGGGGTATGTAAAAGATGTGTGGATGTGGCACTTGGGGCCACGGTTTAGTGGTGGGCTTGGCAGCACTGGGTTAACACTGGGGCTCGATCATCTTAAAGGTCTTTTACAAACTAAACGATTTCATGATTCTGTAAACAAAAATGATTAGATGAAAGCCACAGGCTGAAGTATGAGAGATACACTTTATCCTCGGCATCAGCAGAGTTTTAAATACATCAGGGACGAATGAGGGATATTGATAGCTGAAAGGTTTGCTCACTTGACTTCACTTCTACAGCAAATTTTTTCGCTAGATTCACTTTTGCGAAAGTCAAAATGTAATAAACAAAGTTATTCTCTGTAGGGTTATTGACAAGAAAAAAAAGAGTTATAAGTAGTATTGATTTGGGGTGAAATGGTAGAACGTGACAATCAATAGAGCTTAGTCAGATATAAAATAGAAGGAGTCACACAAGCCATGACAGGATTATTACAGGAGACAAATCCTGGTATCAGCCAAGGAAGAGAAGAAGCTGTAAATGGGATCCAAAATACAAGTTGTAGATTGTTTCCTAGAAAAAATAACCCTAAATTATTCATTTTAATGTTTTAATATGTGAGGTAGTTTTTATTTCAGCATATTGTCAGCGCTGTTTTTCTAAAGCTTTTGAAACAAATTCTTTCCACCTCCATATTATTTTCATTATATGTCATCAAAGCTCTTTTCAAACCTCTGAGAGAAGTATGATTATCCTTATTTAACAGATAATGAGAAGATAGAAAGAGACTGGAGCTACATTTTCCAAACCAGTCAGTAATGCCGTGTGTCTCATGTCTAAATACACAAATCCATAAAATGAGAGTCCTACAGAAATAAAATTTTCAAAGGTCCCGGGAAATCACAACTTTGGTCAACAGCTGCTTACAAGTTCCCAAACTCTGGGTCACAGGCTGAGGAGCCAAAAGCTGAGCCCACACAGCAAACACAGCAAGCTACGTAAGCACAGTGAGCTTGCTCACAGATACAACAGAGCCTAAAATAGGAGAGATGCTAATTCACAGTCCTCTGTTCTAATTACAAAGCTCATTATTTTTACCACTCGAATGACTCAGGGTGAAAGAAACCCAACAACCGTGTATTCTACCACACGAAAGGACTGTACATTTGCTGGGATTTACACAGTGCCTACCTTCTGAGCACAACCACACTGGAAAATAATAGCAGCAATCAGAACAGCAATGAATGTTTTTCACTGGTGATTATGCCCATGCACAATCGTTCAGCGCACTGCCTTTTCCTAAACTCCGGACCAAAAAAAAAAGCCCCCTCAAATTATTGAAAGATGCTAAAATGATTTACAAATGAAATTCGATACAGAATTAGTTACACTACTGAGGTGAAAGGCAGCGGCGTTAATAACGATCAGCGTCGCACAGCGATTTATTGCAGGCTGTGATGGAAACTATTCCATTCCAGGGAGATATAAACCATATTTTGAAGAACCTCTTGCACTAATCCACTAAATAAGTGCTGACAATCAAACTGTGGGATATGCAGAGCCTCAGGGAGGAGGGGGCCTTGGAACAGCTTCATTTTTATGAATGGAGCCATAAGAAGGAGGTTAGAGAAGGACAGGAGCATGCACAACTCCAGTCCTGAGAAAGGCACAGGCTGAATAGCACCCCCACACTGAAACATGAGCTGCCCAGGAAATCAAGGCTTACCTAGTTGCGATAAAATAGTAATTTAAAAAATAAATTTAAAAAAAAAAAAAAAGCCATTGATTTCTAAAGAGGGATATG
Source organism: Sylvia atricapilla (assembly GCF_009819655.1). NCBI lineage: Eukaryota > Metazoa > Chordata > Aves > Passeriformes > Sylviidae > Sylvia > Sylvia atricapilla. The sequence goes on from NC_089142.1 coordinate 96,138,024, forward strand.
TAGTCACTGCAACAGTTTAAAAGCTTTTTTAGCTGGAATCACATTTGCAGTCACGGGATTTCTATTGGAAAATGGCATTATCGTCTCCAGAGAGAAAACTAGGACTGAATCACATCAGGAGGAGGATGGACAAGATGACCTTTTGAAATCCTCTTCAGCCCTATTCCTGTAAGTCCGTATTCAGTGACAGAAAACACATCTGGACTGGAGCTGTTGGGGCTTAGGCACAGAAGTTAGAAAATTTTGGCATAAGTCTTTGGCATGAGAAGAAGCCTGAGCAATTTTTATATTGGGCTCAGTCTGCCATCAGTGATGCGATTCAATCATAAAATGGCTTATTCCCCCAACACGAATATATAATACCATGCCGGAGTAGGAATGTGAAGCTGCTCTCATTATCACAGCTAAGTTCATTTTACAGCAAAGCAGTTTACTTTAAGACTTTTCCAGTAATCCAAGTCTAATTATGGAATCAATTTAAAACAATTTTGTAATTAAAAGTACCTGCTGAAAATATCTCACAGGCTCAATAATTTAAATGATAGTGTTAAAAAGGTAATTAAAATTAAAAAGGCCAAATGAGGCTGGGTCGCTCCTCCACTAGGAGAGCGCTGAAGGACGTCGCATTTGCAAACCCGGATCGCCAGCTTCCTCCCCAAATTCCTGCTTTCCCCAGCTGCACGGGGATTTCGCACTAAGAGTCATCCAAGAGATGTCTGAGCGGACCGCGGCGGGGCAAGGCTCTTTTTTTGTTTGTTTGTTTTTTTGTTTTCTTCTTCTTTTCCTTTAAATTCAAAAATTTACGCTGTTTCAAGATGAAGCTGTACTTACAGAGAGCCAGTGCTCCCTAGCCGGGGCCGGGTGAGGCTCCCTCCTGCCGGGGGTCCCCGCGCAGGGTGCCAAAGGCTGCGCGCCCCCGCCGCGGGCACGGGAGGGGCTGAGGGGCGCAGGGGGGGAACTTTCCCCGCTCCCCCCGGGCCGGGGCCGCGGGGGCGGCCGGGGATGGGGGTGGCGCGGGCCGGGGCCGGGCGGAGGAGGGGACCGGGGACGGGGCCGGGGCCCCTCACTCACTCACCGCCCGCCGCCAGCCCCGGGCCGAGGCTCAGCGCCAGCTGCAGCCACAGCGCCGCGGCCAGCGCCCGCCGCCGCGCCGCCGGGAGGGCACCGCCGCCGCTCGCCTGCTTCCCATGACACATCTTCTGCCCGCCAAAGGCATCCGGTTCGCCGCCACCTGCAACGAGAGAGCCGCTCCGCCTCGCCGCTGCCCGGGGCTCCGCGCCGGCTCCGCGGGTCGCCCCCGCGCCGCCCCCCGCCCGCCCCGCCGCCCTCCGGCCCCGCGGCTCCCCCGGCCGTGCCCTCCCCGCCGCCGCTACCTGCGGGGGCCCCCCCGCCGGAGCCGGCGGTACCTCCGCGGCTGCTGCCGCCGCCTCCGCCGCTGCGGCTCGGCAGCCTGCCGGGGCCGGGCGGAGCGCACACGCACACGCTCGCACACACACACACACACACACACACACCCGCTCGCACGCCGCACACAGGGGACGCGCACCCCGCCGCCGGCCGGCCCTACCTGGGAGCGGGGCAGCGGCCGCCGCAGCGCGCACCTGCCCGGCCCGCCCGCCCGGCCGGCGCGGAGCGGAGGCGCGGGGAGCCGTGCGCGGCGGGAGCGCGGGCAGCCCCGGCGCGCCGAGCACGCATGGCAGCCGCGGGCACGGCCGCGCCGCCGCTCCGCGCTGTCCCCGCCGGGCGCCCCGGCCCGAGGGACGCCCCCTGCCCCGCGCCGGGGGGCGCCCCGACGCTGCCGAGGCTAGGGGGAGGCGAAGTTAAGGCTTCGCTCCCGGTAGTTTCTGCTCGTTTTCACCTCAAACGGGGTTTCGCGGTGCGCGGCTCTGACGGAGCGTCTTTGCAATGCCCTGTGCTTCGTCACGTAGGCAGAACGTTAGATACGAGGCGCGCTTTAGCAGCGCTGCATCTTTCGCAGTTTTGGGGAGCGGGAAGGTGTGTTCCCGAGCACTCTCAGCCGTCAGCTGCCATTGGGGAAAGGCAGGACGCCTGGGCCTGCCGGCTGGAGCAATTTGCTCTTAGGAATCAGCAGCCAGCTGTATTTAGTGCATCTGTGAAATTCACAGCCGCGAATCACTGAATCAGAGACACGGTCTCGTGGCTCCAGCAGCTGTGGTAGCTCTGTGTTTCCTGGTGCCATTCCTCTGTGCTGTTAGGGGTATTGCCCCTTTGCCCACAGCTGGGCGTTGCATCTCTTCCCTTACTCAGAGCAGAGTGTGTCCTTTAGCTGAAGAGGGCTCTGCTAAGCAGATTAAGGTGTTTGCAAAGGGAACAAAACCAGGGACAAGGGAAGACACATTTGTAATGAAACGTACCTATGCTCGGTACAAATACAAACCCAAAGGTACGTGGGATAATATTAACAGCATGTGGACATAGCACATCCTGATGCTTCAAAGTTAACAGTAAATACTGGTAAAGTTGAAGTCCTTTTCAAGTGTCTCAGCTACCTGATGCTGTCTCTTCCAAGTTAAAACTGAAGGCTCTTCAGGGGAGATTTTAGTTTGAATCATGTACCAGTTCAAAGGCCAGCGTAAAAAGCACAGTTCTTTATCTCCCCTGGAGAAAATGGGCATCTCACAGTGAAATGCAGGTATTCTGCTAAGAATGGGGAAGTATGTGGCCAATTTTCAGCTAAGAGAATGTATTATCTCTGAAATACCTTTGCTTCTCCTTTTAAACAGGAAAATTTGGAAACTATGGAGCATTTTGAGCAAGCATCATTTCCTGATCAGGTCAGTTCTCGTGTCCCCAGCCAGCCCAAAGAGGGAGCAGCAGGTCAGCAGCAGCCCTCACAAACCGTGCAAACACAGCACAGGCACAGTTACATGATAGGCATGTTCCTCAGAGGAAATAAGCCATTGACTACTACAAGTGGCAGGACAGAGCAATAGTGCAGCAATTCCTATTATCTGTAATAAGAGGATCTTTATGTTACTGGTTTGGTGGCTTTCATTTTTGAAATCAAAACAGGAAAAGATAGGTCCCAAGCAATCTGATGCTATTCGTGGTCTCCATCAATTAAAATGTGAAGTGCTGGATGCAATGTCACTGTGGCTGGAGCACCCAGATACTTCTGAGGAGGAAGAGGCAAAAGAACTGAGGTCTGTCAGTGTTGATAGCTACTATGTAACCCTTGTTTCTGCCATTTACTCCTATCCCCACATGTTCACCTGCACCTCTGACACCATTCAGCCTGAGAAAGGACAACTGAGTGCTCCAGGCACCTGTCAGCCACCCCACATGAACGGGAGCACCACTGCTTCAAACAGCACAAGGAAATCAAGGTTCTCTTGTGCAGGAGCTCTTCTTAATGAACTGTAATAATTCACCTCTTGCTGAGCAGGGCAGGTATGTGCAAGGTGGTGGCAGTAGCTGAAGGGGCTGGGGGGAGGCTGCCCCCCCCCCCCCCCCCCCCCCCCCCCCCCCACTGGCTGAAGGAGTTTTGCAGGAATCTGTGTCAGCCAAGAGCAAGGAAGGGCTCCTGCAGCCCAGGAAAGCCTAAACTGAGTGAGGAGCAGCAAAAGGTGGAGGAGGATGACGCCTGAGGCAACCCCAACCACAGGGAAGGAGCTGCTTCGCTTTGGCTTGGACTTTGTTTCTGGAAGGGATGGATGGATTGCCTGAAGGGCTACAACCGCTCTGTGACCAAATCTGACATCTGTAATCAATTTTAGTGCATCCTCCTGAGCTGCAGTGGGGCCAGGACAGTGATCAGCAGGCTGGACTCGAAGCTCTGAGCTGCTGTTACATAGCACAGGACTGTAAAATACAGGAGGATTTGTCCCCTGGTTATCTCATGCAGATGTCATGATTTCTGTGCCTTCCTACATTTGCCTGCCCCTCCTCTATGTTTTTTTAAAGCAAGTTACAGATGAGCTTCAGACCTGTGGGGACTAACTCTGAATTGCCTCTGGTGGGGATAAACCCTCCCTGGTGCTGGTGCAGACAGGCTGGAAACAAGTCCTAGAGATTATGTGACTTTTTTGTTTGTTTGTTTCATATGTACTCACAAAGCTGCTTCCATCTCCCTGCACTGCTTCTGCAGCTAAAAATGCCACCCCTGAGAATGAGGGTGAAAAGTGTCAGTGCTCATCTGCACCCTCCAGACTCAGGTTCCTGTTGTCTGGGCCCAGAACATCGAGGTGGTGGTGGGAATGGGGGGAGAGCAGGTTGTGGGTGCTGCCATGTGGTGAGAGGCGTTCCTGGCCAGCTTCACCCTCCTTGGAGGGAGAGCCTTCAGCTCTGCTCCAGCTGGTGCACACAGTCAGCTCCTGGCTGCTTCTAGCAAGTGCAGGGTGGGCATCCCAGCCAGATTCTGGCTGGCTGTGGCCTTACAGCTCATCTTCTCCTGGGGTTTTGTAATCGCCTTCATGAATAAACAATTGTGTATAACTCCTGTAGTTGCAGGATTTTGGTTTTGTCTTGCCATACATGTTAATCTGCTTCACTATCTTATTTTTATCCTCTCACGTGCCCTCTTTTAGTTGATTATCCTATTCTGAGGTCTGTATTGGATAAAAAGCAAGATTGGAAAATTCAGTTCAATCCATCCAACACAGGAATTGGCCCCTCACTCCAAGCCAAGTGACAAGATCAGCAACACTGGCTCTGCCCAGGACTGGGAATGTGAAGGCCATGCCCACCCTACACAGCATTTGGCCCTGAGTCCTGGATACAGTGTGATAACTTTCTCTCTGTGTCAGGCAGCGTGGTCTCTCTTTCAAAGCATCCAAGTCAAGGTGGGAGTCTGTGGCATCACCAGTCCAAGTGGTGCCCTTACAACCTGAACCTGTGTTGCTGCCATGGCACAGGAAAGTGTTCAAGAATGCTCAAAAACCAGGACAAAAGTGGGCCAGGACCAGCCAAATCTGCTGCAGTCTCATTCACACTGCTCATTGAGAAGGTGTCTGGACTAAATTATTTCCAGAACTGCCGACAGGTTTTGTTTCAAAGGGAACAAATTAATTCATTAAAAAAAAAAAAAAAAAAAAAGGCTAGGGAATGAATGAGCTCACCCAGTCCTCCACCATCCTGACAGAGAGGGGAGGAGAATTGGGGAAAAAAGAGAAGAAAGTCATGGGTTGAGATCAGAACAATTTAATAATTAAGATAAGAACAGTTTAATAATTGAAACAAAGTAAAATATAGTAAGAATACAAATGATAATAATAATTAGAATGAAAGAGGTGGACAGAGAGAGAGAGAGAGAGGAATAAGCCCCAGGAGAAACAAGTGATGCACAACATAGTTGCTCACCACCCTCTGATGCCCAGCAATGACTGGTCCCTCCTGGCCAATTCTCCCCAGTTTATGTCCTGAGCATGACTCTCTATGGTGTGGAATATCCTTTTGGCCAGCTCAGGTCAGCTGTCCTGGCTGTGCTCCCTCATGGCCTCTTGTGCAGCTCCTCGCTGGCAGAGTATGGGAAACAGAAAAATCTTGGTTTAGAGTAAGCACTACTCAGCAACAACTAAAACATCAGTGTATTGTCAACACTGTTCTCATACTGAACCCAAAATACAGCTCTTACCACCCACTAAGCAGAAAATCAGCTCTATCCCAGCCAAAACCAGGACACTGATAAGACTCAGCTGGAAAGGAGGCTTTGAGGTCCAAACTCTTGGGGACCTAACACTCTGGTTGGTCTCAGTGCATGCATGAGTGGTCATTCACATCTTTAATTTGCTAGCAAAATGTAACCCAAAATACTGGGTATTGAATTAAGTGTTCAGGGGTTTTAATTATCACATGAATATATTCCTTCTCCGTGTTTTACCTGCTCAAAAACAAGGCCAGAAGGAATTATCTCGGTGATGTGGCTGTTGGGTAGGTAAGTTTCATCCTTAAACTGGACTCCAGAAAGGGTGAAAAGGGGGTGGTGAGGATTGTAGCTGAGGGTGAAGAGAGAATTTATCTGTGGCAGTGTGGAACTGCAAAAAAAAAAAGCTCCCAGGGCATGTTAGTGGCAGTTGAATTGTAAAGGGATGGTCAGTCCACGGGGAAAAAAACTGCTTAACACAGAAGTCTGCAATTAATTATTTTAAAATATAAAATGGCGATGACTGGCATTGAGATTTGGCTGCAGGACATCAATCCGGACTGTAAGTACATGTTGTTGCAAAACATCCTCCAGACCTCCTGGCCACAGACCAGCTTCCTATTTCATCAGCCACAAGGAAGAGCTGTTGCCTCGAGCTCACAGGTATTTATTGGTGTAAACACAATTCTGCCCACAAAATTAAGAAAAAGAGCTCAAGCATCATCTAACAGAATGCAGGGAGTTGCTGAAGGGAGTTCTGAATGCCTTGGAAGGCACAAAACTATTCAGGGCTAAGATTCATAATGACCTTGTTGTGTCCTTATGAAAGATAATGGCCTGAGATATGCTGTATTACTTGTATTCTTAACAGGCTCAAGCTTTCAAGCATTTTCAAATAGAAACTAATTTGTTGAACTCCCTTATATATCAGATAAGGTATTCAGTCACTTCCTTCATACCTGGAGTACACAGTATTTCCCTGTGAACTTAGAAATATTAATGAGCTGATATTTCACAAAGATAGGGTGTGCATGGGTGGCCTGGGGAGGTGCCCATTATTAAACCATGTAAGAATAAATAGATTCTTTGCAAAGAAAGGTTTTATCTACTTAGATGTTGGTAGTGATGTCTTACTATCAATATTCAGGAATTAACGAGCTCCTGAGTTCTTCCCAATCTATTCCCAAGCGTGCTCTGGTCCCCAAAAGTGTACTCCTGGAGACCCTCCTCTTCACCATGACATTGTCTTTGCTTGATTCTGCAGGAGACTGACCCCCTACCCTGGATTGGCATTGGAAACCTTGATTTCATCCTTTCCCTCCATCCATGTCTAAAAAGACCAGCTCTCTCACCTACCTCAGCCTGAAGAGGGTGATTGCTGGACACGCAGCAATTGCAGGGATTGCAGGAAAGCAATTATTCTAAACAGGATACTTTAGGGTGATTGCTTATAAGAGAGGCTTCCCTCATAAATGTGCTTTCAAAAACAGGTGAGCCATTAGGAGGATAATTATTTTGATGAATTCTTAGCCACTAACAGTTTTGATGGCTTGAGAAAAGCAGCCCTAAAGTTGTAGAGTCCTGATTCTGCAGATGCTAAATAGTGTTGGCTCCTTTAAAATCCTAGCAAATTCAAAGGAGAGCTGAAGGCATTCATTTTCTCACAAAGTCAGGATTTAAGAAGAACCTTTCTCTTCCCTAAACATAATCACTCTTGTTTGAAGGGAGCAGGGGGCAGTCTGAAGAAAATGACAGGAATATGAAAGGAGAATTCTTTTTCCTTCACTGAGCCTTTAGTACTGACAGCCATAAACTCACATCTGGGACCAATATACAAACATTAATAACCAGCCATCAGTGTAGTTTTACCAATTAGTGCTAATTACATTTCATTAGAAAAACTGGCAGTGTAGGGAGGATGGAGTTTGAACTACTTTTTTTGTTTCCTACTGACCTACATAAGTAATGAAAACTTTTAGTTAACAGAAAACCACGCTTTATTTTTATTTCCATCAACACAGTTCAGAGGACATCACAGAAATAAATGATACCTGGCTAATTGGAGAACTGGACCAAATCACACTTACTGGGAGGCCGATTCTTCAGCTGAACACATGGAGACTTTTGTACTCTTCTGATTACAGCCAAATTGAACTTGCCACTAGTCCTGTGACTACATTTGGCCCTTGCTTTCCAGTACACAGTAATTTCCAGCAGAAGAATGTAAAATGAAACAATTCCAGGAGCTGAAACAATTTAAATCAGTTACGAGTGCTTTTAATTTCATCCCCCCAGACCAGAAGAGGCTCGAAAACACAAAATGCCATATGTAGTGTTTGATTTGCAACACCATTCTAAGCCCTGAATGGTATTCATCACCCTTAAGTATAAACTCATGATGAATTTCCCTATGCCCACAGCACTCTTGGCACAGTTCATTTCCTTTGCATTATGATACCCGAAGTTCTCCATAAGAGGAGCCCAGTGTCTTTCACCTCCAGCCTACGAGTTCATTACTCACTGGTCTGTTTAAATTGAGGTACTCAGCCCCATCCATTTACCCTCTGGAAAATTCCCAAATCCCACTTTCTGACCTTTTCATCAGTCTGGCAGAAGCAGGGCTGAGTGTCAGGGTGTCTTTGGGGTGGGCAGCACAGTCTCTGGCACAGGGAACTGCACAGGGATGTCAGGACACAAATTCCTTCCGACCACTGCCTGATCTTATGGCTACAAGCAACTTCCTCAGACTCAGCTCCCCCAAAAGGCACCTACGTTCAAAATTGCAGCCTCCAGACTCTGGCTCAGCTGCAGTTTAAGTCCAAGGCATTTCACTATCTCTTAGCAAAAAATTCCCAGGAGTTGTGGTTGTGTTTCAGGCTATGGGCTCAGCCCTGGCAGCAGGGATCTTGTGCCTTGTTTGGTAGGGTTGCACCTCTGTGTGCTAGATTCACAGGAGCTTTCACAATGCTTCTGATAAGAAAAATGTCTTTCAGACCAGAAGGGATGTGCCTTCCTTTGTCCAAACAAAGAAGCTGAGCTTTCCACTCAGGTGCAGAAGAAATCAGCCTCCACACAACCCCTGAATTCTGGCCCTTGCATCTCATGTCTCTGCAGAGTTGGTGCAGGCAGAGTGTGTTTGCCCAGAAGCATTTAACTAAGCCATGTAGAAAAGTAAAGAATTGTGCACTACCTTTTCCCTTGCATGGAGAGCAGTTTTATGTATTCCTTGAGGACACAAGGAAGGAAGAATAAGGAATCGCAGCAGAGTCCCCATGAGAGAAGAGAATGAGAGGGCTGAAGCAGATGTGTTCAAACATATTCTTTGAAAAGCTGTGACAAAAATAGAGCAGTTGGTTGAGAACCCTTCCAGTGCAAATATCTGTACCTTTACAATCCTAAAGGTAGAATAACAGAAAAAGTTAAAATGTCACAATTTTATAGCACTGCATAATGACTTCCTAAGATGTTGAGATTTTTTATATTGAGTCCTAACTAAATGCCATGCAAAATCTTAACTTCATAACATATGGTCAAATATGAATTCAGAGAATTAAGAATTAATTTACATGCATCTTATGTATTCCATGTCTACACATTTTTTATGTTCCTTGGTAGGCATACAGCAATTTGCATTAACTTCAATTTCCTAGCAAAACCATGGAAAAGCTGCAAGAGGGCGGTTCTGTCAGAGTTACACTAGAATTTTTGTAACTTCCTCTGGCATCTGTTCTGTGCACATACTAAAAACCACCAGTATCGGGCTCCAAAACTGTTCCAAAAGTCCACAATGTGAAGCAACAGCCATACAGTGTGAACTAGTGCAGCCAGAAGAAAGGGATCCGAAAGAAAAGCCCTAGACAGAATTCAGTATGAGCAGTCCCTGAAGATGCAGAGGTTTGAATCTGAGCTGTTCTCGTCTTTGATTTCCATGTTTATTTTCTACCTTTTTCACACAGACACAAAAATAACTCTCTTCTGCTGTAGCCACATTACCACTGAGTTGTGCCAATTGTATCAGCTGTTCATCTGGCTCTCAGTACAGGCAACAGTTCAGGTTTGTTCAGGTTTCTCCCTGCATGTGATCCTTTTCTTCCTTTTTGCTGATGCATTTTTGTAGCGTAATATCTGTCAACTCCTATCAGGTGAGATAATAACAAATCTAAAACTGTCTGGAAAATACACGATCACCATCCCTGCTTGCTGTTGCCACCCTGAAATTCATAGCAACAGGAGGATTAGCTTGAATTGAAGACTAAACAAGATTAGGTTCGATTAACCATTCTCCTTTAGCAAAAGAAACTCTAAATGAAACAAAACAAAACCCCAAACAAACAAACAAACAAATATATATATGTATATATATTTATCAGCAGTTCCTAAAAGGAGGGGTGCAGGAAGGTCAGGAAAAGTCCAGGCAGCCCTGAAGGTTATGCATTGGGTTGGGACTTTGGTGGCTGTCCCTGCCCTCTCTGGTCCTTAGAGGCAAGGCTGTGGGTGGAGAGCAACAGAAGGTGGGAGAAAAGGGTGAGGAAAAAGGAAATTGTTGGAATTGGGGTGAGTTACCCTGTGATAATCTGTTTGGGAACTAAAAACATGGGAGTGAGAGTAAACCCTCTACAGTCTGGAGAAGAAGAGGGCAGCAGCCTGCCAGGGACACTTTGGTGCAAGTGGCAACAGCCTGGATTGGAAAGATCTCTGAAATGGTGCTGCTTTTCTCTTTTGTCATGTCCCTGCCGTTTCTGCACAAGGTCTACTGCATCCCCCAGGGAGAGCAGCTCCCCAGAGCAGTGGCTGGAGCCCAGCCTAGCTGCACAGAGAAAGGAATTCTGCCTTTTTTTGTCACGCATAAGATGACTTTCAGATATTTAGATCCCCATGGGAGTCATCTAATTCTTCATGCTTGCTAATGAAAAGCAAATCCAGCCAGGTTTCATCTTCCTCAACAGATTAATTGTCATAATATTAATTACTCCTTTTTATAAAGTTTAGTGACATCTAAAGCTTTGCCCTTCTTTGTTCTTAGGTGTTAAGGCTATATTAATTATATGTGATTGGTTTGTTTAAAGTGTAAAACACAAACTGAAACATAAACTAACTTTTTTTGGTATAGCAAAACATTTTTGGTGCAATAAAGCATCAGGTATTATGTACATGGATGGGACAATGTGTGGTGGTGAGATGGCAAGAGCTTCACATGACAGGCTTTCAAAATCTAATGCTAATTACATCTTCATCAGCTCAGAACCTCTGTGTGTCCCTGACCTCTATTTCTCTCAGCTGCCCTAATATATTTTGTATGCTGAAGCTCATTAGTGTCTGGTTAAAATGAAGTTTCCAGGACATCCAGTTTACTTGTGTTAGTTTGTTCAAACACTCGGTTACTTTCTGTGTGAAAATAAGATTTCCAGCTATCCAAATTGAATTTGTCAACTTCAGCTCACAAACGATGATCCCTCAGAGGGTTTCTTTTCCCCCTTATCCTCATTTGGAGTCCCTTCATAACTGTATTTTTCCTCCTGAAAATACTTCAATAGCACATTTGAAGCACTTCACAAAATTCTTCAAGGTAAGAGCGAGGTCTTCCAATTTCTGACACTGAGAGCATTAAAAAGGAGCTTGGTTTGAGCAGCTCAGGGGGCACCTGGCACTGAGAAGGCTGAGCAGAGACAGGACCCCCCAATGGTCTGGATGATCATTATGACTCTGTGCTGTGACAGGGGTGTGCCTGAGCTGGTGGCCCATGTGATCAGGAACCTGCCCAAGCCACCACTGCTGTGGCACTAAGGGGAAAGCACTGCTGGGCAGAGCAGGCCTGGGCTGAGCTTGCTCCTGCATTGTGAGCAGCAAGGAGAGGCGGGTTGGAGTCCCCACCTTTGCCAGCCACTGCCAGCAGCTGGGCTCTGCTGAGCTCCTGTGCAGGAGGGAGAAGCCTGGGCCAGGATGGGAAGGCTTTTCTCAGTCCTGACAGGAAAGAGCAGGAAGGAATAGGCATTCCTCTCTTACGAGGTGGTTCTTTCTCTTCTTTGGAGGCACAAACATCAGGCTTGGTTTCACTGTTGAGAGGTTCACAGTAGCCCCTTTTTCAAAGGGATTTCTCCATGCTGATGAGGGCAGCCACCAGCCCCAGCACCAGGCTGTCCTGCCCCTGAAGAGAAGCCCAAACTGCCTTGTGCCCAGCCTGAAATGAACTGAAAGATTTTGCTGTCATGTTTTTTGCCCCTCCTCCATTCCCCACAATTCATAAATTCTCGTCTATAATTGATCATAATATGTTGCTCTTATTTATTGATTGCATATCACTGCTTATCCCTAATTACTGCTTTCATTTTTTTTTTCCAGAATCAGGTTTTCAGGCAATGCTGTCATCTTTCTTGGCACTGGAATCACAGCTTTTTGGCTGTTTAATGAGCTCTTCTTGAAAGAGCTCACAGTTCTTCATCACATTTGGTCCTTCTGAGTTTTTTTCTCACTATTACTCTCTTCATCTGTGGGAAACTAGTCCTTCTGAAACACTAAAAATGTGTCAAAGTCTGTTTTCTTTTTGCCCATTGTGAATACTGGCAAGCAGTGATTACCATTCCATGGCTGACCACTCAGCTTTACCTGTAACAGAAGGGTCTAGCCTAGATTTTTTGGGGATGGGTGTTCAAGATTAGAAAGTTACACTTGTAACTTTTAGAAAAAAACCCCTTTGGAATAGACTTGAAGGATATTGCAGCTTCTTCTCTATACAAAGATAATGAAGAAAAGGGGGACTGTGAAATTTTGCTGTAACTGATTTGAATCCAGAAGTTCTTGTTCAGTCCATCATAGTCAAGTCAGAAATTATTTTTCTAACATTTGAGACTGTTTGGGTAGGAGGTTGTATTTCAGCTGATGATTTATTTATAAATCTGAGGAAAAGGATTATTTATGACTGCAAATGCAGGATAAATTGTGAAATTTTACCTATAACCAGAGTTACAAAACTTCAGCATATGTTTTATTCACAAGCTTCCTTCCTTTTACATTATTTAGCAAACATAACGTTATCTCATTATATGTGGTCTTTGCCCCAAAGAGTTTGCAGTCTCATTCAGGCACCAAAGATTTTTTAGCAGAGGAAAGCATAATGAAGTAATTAGTTTTCAAATAAACAGACATCATTGCAGATTAGAGAGGATGCACATTAAATTAAGGCATCATCCAGAACCCTTCTCCTGCGAGGCAGGCGTCCTGCACCACTCGTGGCTAAAGATGTTACAGGAATGACTTCACTTGAAAGCAGAAACATTTCCCTTCAGATTATGACCGTGAAGTCATTTTATCCATGCCAAGATCTTAAGGCCATCAATAAAACCAAGAGCGATTTCAGAAGCCATACATTATGTTTAGCCCTCCTTACAATGCACTCAGAGCACTTCCCCGTGGTTTGGTTTTGCTGGGAGCTGAAACCATTGAGGTGCTCAGTCCTCAAGCAGAGTTACAGCACCGGGAATTATTCCACCACAGTTCAGTGCCATTTGCCACGCCTCATCATACAGACAGTCCCTGAATGCAAATGGGAAGAATAATTTCATTAAATCGTTTTGGTAACTGCATAATTTTGGTAATTAAAACCTTTACTTATACCTATTCAGGAACGAGAAGAATATTATATTAATGCATTGCACTTATTAAATTTTTAAGGTTGACTGGTAAATTCAGAGGTGATGCAAGACATAGTTAAACACCTTTGAGAAAAAAAATGGTCAAAACAGCGTTTTGATTAGTACAAATATGTGGGAATTGTGTCCTCAAATTTAGTTTTGTGGGAACAGATGGGCTTTTCCACATACCAGACTCTATGGCTATTTTGCTGTGCTTCAGATGTTTCTGAGGCACAGGTGTTTCTAGGCAACATTTACAGAATTGCCAGAGGAAAAATATCAGCATAGGAAAACAAATCTGGGTCTGCCTGACCCAGCCCCTGTACTGACTTAGCATGTTATCTACTTCTTCAGTCATTCAAGGCCTAAAATACACTTATTTGTTTCTTTGGGCTTTGTGTCAAGCTTTTAGGGTATGGTTTGCAAAAACAGTGGGAAACCCAAACAGAGCAAAGTCCAAGAGGCATGTAATGAAGACATTCATCAAAAACTGATGATCGTTCTGACATCTCCATAAGCATGGACAGGACACAGAAAACAAATGCAACAAAGCACATGCAGTACATTAAAATCCTGATGCTATATATATTTTGTCCTGCCAAAAAACCCTGGATATCTCACATACACACACACACACACACACACACACACACACACACACACACACACAAAAAAAAAAAAAAAAAAAAAAAAAAAAAAAAAAAAAAAAAGGGAGCAAGGCTCAATACAGATTTAATCACAATGTCTGATCCTGGGTTAGTTTAAAGGAAAATGAATAAATGAAAAAAGTCATCTCACCTTTCATAATTCATTAGAAATGTAAGTTAGACACTACAATTGATTCAGATGAGTACATGACACTTTTTTCATTGCCTCTTCTCTATTTCTCTGCCAGAAAGCTCTTATATCTTGGCTTCTTACAAGATTGCTAAATTGCTAGTCAGAAGAACAAACCTTTGAAAAGATTTAGAGGTTTTACCTTCTGGATTATATACCATGGTAATTTAATGCTAACAAGCTGCAGTGCTGACTAGGGCAATTTGATTCATAAGAATTTATGGGCTATTCAGAATATATCCTGAAGCATGATTACAATTATCTGACAAATTGTTCTGTGAGGAGTGGGACTGATGTTGCATCTGTGTCCTCTTCCCATCCCAGGCATCCCAGCTCTCTACTTCCTCCAGCAGCCCTTGGCTGTGGCTGGGGCAGAGCTGAAGACATCCCAGCCATTGCTTCTGAGGCCAGACAAAACCTGCAGTGTGTTGATTCTACACCTAAAACCAACGTGCACAATAGAAGGAAGAATTGTTTAATAACCCTGGTAGAAAGAGGCTTTCTTTTCCCGGTGCCTTCACAAGTCTGTTTATTCTCACTGCTACCCAAGCAAAAGCAGGATTGCCACAACAGCTTTAGGCACCTGCTGGAAACCGAGATCACAAGTCCTTTGTAATTCATGGGGATTTGCCTTTGTCCCCAGCAGTTAGAGGATCATTATTGAAATCTTTCAGCACTCTGTTTGCTCCTGTTTGCACTAGCACAGGCTATCTCGACTGTACCTCCTACGCTTGATCACATTCCAGCTTTACAAACAGAAAAGTCCTTGGGAATATACAATTCTGAGAATATACAATTTACAGTTTCACCTTATCTGCTATGATTGCAAGGTAAAAAATTGCAAAGAAAAAGACACAACAACAAAAGAGTACAGTGGGGTGAAATTCTGTTTTCTCACCCTGGAATCACTCCCAGGAGCTATGGAGCTGAAGTAAGTGGATTTACACTCAAGTAGATTAGAGCAGATTTAGTTCCTAGACTGTCACCCATATCTGCCTCTTATCTCATCATTGTCGTGCTTGCACTACACTGTTAAAATTATTGAGGAATGATACATTCATGTAACATTGCCCACAGATCTCTAATTCCAGCTCTACCACAACGAGGTTTTAGCTGCAGCTGAATTTGGCTTCTGCTTCAGTTCTTGTAGGAAAAGAAGGTGCTCATTGCCCTAACATTTTCCCTAACCTTTGTCCAAAGTGATTCTGACTCCTATCAGCACTACCTTCACTTCACCTCTGGTCAAGCAACATCTTGGATGGCTTTGGAAAAGGAGAAATGCAAAGTGACTTCTGTTCTTTCTAGTAGCAGAACAAATGAGCATCCTAGGACTTCTGATCTGAGCCACTTTCTTTTCAGCCTCTGCAGTATCTTTATCACCTCTGGCTGTTACATTACATATCCATCTGTGATAATCATTCTGGAGTCGTTTCAAGCTCTTGTTACTTGGTGTTCAGGTGCAATTGTTGTCAGTAATTCTAAAATAGAAGGCTTCCTGCACTCTGAGAAGCTAAACTGCTTAATGTCCTGAGACTGAGTCTCCTCTGGCTGAATTCTCTTGGTGTTTAGACTGGCCCTGCCAGCTCCCCAAAAGTTTGCTGCCAGCTTTGTTTATCAGAGACTGCAATAATTAATTTCCTATTACTTTCCTGTGATGATGGACGAACATTTTCAAGGATCTGAGGGAAGACTCCAGCTGTGAAAAGCACAACCACGGTGGGAATTGCCATTGCAGGCACCAAGGAAGTCTGAGAGTCTGCTGCCTGCTCAGAGAATCCCCGAGTGAGCATTTCCATGTAAAGTGCTTCACACCATGCTCAATTGCCTAGAATTACAGATTGGAAAGCTGAAGGCTGTGCACTGACACCAGCAAAATAAAAGGGTTTTATGCACAACAGAAGAAATACTTGACCGCTCTACAGTCTTTGTAGGAAAAACAATCTTCAATCCCATTCCAACTGCAAAAGGAGGAAATCTGGTAAAAACAAACCACATTATAGTGTTTATGCTTATGTCTTGCATAAATTTCTTGCTCTCTATAAAGTTTGATGAGAAGGAAAGCTGTGTTAGGAATGATTATGTGCTTATTTTCATAGAAATGATCCACCAGTTTCTGAAGAAAACAACAGAGAAATATGCTTGAAAGATACCAGCTCTGAAATCACATTGCCACACTTGTTTCCTTCTACGAATACCAAAGTCTTGAGATCAATCTGAAAATTCTTTAGACGCTTAGACAAAAATGAACATACTCAGTTGTGAAATGGTAAGTTTCATACTGAAATCTCAAAAGCTGTGGAATAAACATCCTTTTGTGTAATATTTGGTTTATGTTTTGTTTAGGGTAGAGTCACCGAAGAATGTGATCTATGACAGTGAAGTGGATACATCACCCTCTACAAAGCAGTCAGATACGGATTTATTTTGAGAGAGAAGCAGAAGCCAGCAAGCTGCTGGTTTTCTCTCTTTACTCTCTGCCCACTGGCTAAAACACAAAATACCAAAAAAACACAACCCAAGCCCCTATACTAAACAAAACGCAGATGTAGTTCTAAATTTAATTTAAATAAGCATTTGTTTGAAACCTTGCAAGCCTTCGTATCCAGCAGCACTAAAAAGCCTGAAGCAGAAAGCACATAAAAAAGCAATAATAACTCGCATCCAGGTACAAAAGGAGGATGCTCTCCATGTGCAGTCCATCAAGCCTTATGCAAATAACTTCTGAAAACACTGCCCCGTACTCTATTGCTAATCACAGAACAAAGAGTAAAAAGGTTACTTCATATACATGTCAACAATCTCATCTAGTTGAGCTTGAAGGGAATAAGGTGTTTTCTAGGCATCTTAGACAGGCTATCCAAATTTTAAATCCAGAGAGGGTCATTAGGCATTTTGAAAAATTTTAATATTTTCCCTCTTTATCTTAAGTATTCTGTTTGCATTAAATAGTGAAGTTCTCATATTCCCTAGTGCCAAGATTTTGGTCTTCCAAATAATGCCCTGCAGATCTGGTGGACAGAGAGATAAGTGAAACAACCAGTTTCTTGTAGGGTGTATCACTGCTCCCACTGGTGTGAGGATACCCTCTGTAAACAAAAATGGTTTCTGTGTTGTAGGAATTTGAGTATCTCAGTACTCAGACCATTTATCGACTTTCAAAACCTGTATGGCTGAATTATATGGCACAAAACAAGTCTTTTATATTTAAATAGACTAACAGGGAATGCCACAGTGGTATGATGAAATGAATTTCTTTTTATAACAGGAATGTTGTTTGCTGCAACCATTGCAATAGAAAGATAACTGTGTGAGCTTGCAAGTTATTAATTCCTTTCCACTGTAGAAAAACCTAGTGATAATGTATTTTGCTTTGCCTTTGTAAAATGAGCTTGAGTTTTCTTTAGTTGAATCCCTTAACATCAGGGGAACTGTTCAGCTGAACTGGTCATGCTGAGTCATAACAATTCAGAAGTTGAGCAGACAGAAATCTAATTATCCCCCAACCCTCACCACAGATCAAGTCTCTCTGGGCAAAGGTTGGTGAGTATGACTAAATGACAATGGAAATCTTACCCATTCAGCTTCTTCAAGCTAGTTATTGCACTAGGGAGCAAGCAACAGTCCCAAACTCCAGTTTTCACACTGCCTCCTGCAATTTCAAAGTAGCTGGATGTAATCTGAACATACAGAGGAATCTGCATCCTTTTTAGATGGCATTGTGCAAATTATGTCTGCTTTATCCAGAAAAATTGCAGCCAAGAGGAATCACGTACCTGATACTGTCAATGTCGTGTGGCTGCCCCTACAAGGGAGGTGTAGCTAACAGGCGAGGCAGGTTGTACCAGTGGAGCAGTTCCCTGCACACACAGCACTTCAAAGTGCTCCTGCCTCCTTGTGGCTGTCCCGCAGGTGGGCTCAGGCTCCTCTGCAGAAATCCTCTCCTCTCCCTTTGATGTTGATGGCCAGACCTGGCGTGCAGCCCAGCACTTGGAGTAACACTGATGCACTCTCAGTGCTTTCCTGGTGGTCTCAACACTTCTGTAGGCAAAACCCTAAGAAAAAGGATCACTGACTTCAAGAAATTTCAGACCCTGTGGCTGATGTATCTGGAAGATATGGAGAAGAGGCACGTTTGAATAGAGTGAGGGAATAGAATGAAGCAAAGCACCCCCTGAACCTACTCAAGAAGACACACGCAGTGGATTAACTCCTCATGCATGTCCTGGGAAAATTAAAGCTAGAGGATTTGTTTGGATACTGATAAATCTACATTGGGAGACCATCCAATCATCTTGTTGTGGTCTGCTGAAGGTCTGAGAAGGTGTTAAAATCCTCAAGAAAAAAGCAGGTAAACAACATTTCCAATCTGAGCTGGACTGCTGAAATCTTATTAGAAAAATGTCTCACCTCAAAAAAAAAGTATTTTTCATAATTTCAGCAGTTTCCTAGGATATCTATGATGTCTTGCATAGCACACAGACCACTATGTCTCACTCCTAAAGGTCACTGACCGTTAATTAAAACTTCACTTTCGAGGATGTCTCCTCAGCTCGCCATCTGCAAGGTTAATGATGCGCAGGTTCACAGTCCGTGCTGCAAGGCTCGGATCCAAAGATGGATTTCAGACACCACTGATTGCAGCAGCTGTTCAGAATTGGATTTTGGGTGATTTGCATAGGAAGGGCCCTTCTGAAAGTTTGGGTTCAGTGTCAAGGCTTTCACAGGGTTCCATTCCAGTGCTGGAGATGCCAATGTTGACTACTCGAGTGCTGGACATGTAAATAATCAGGAAGGGTCATGTGAAAAGATAACAAGGGATTCTCTGTGGCTATCTGGGTGGAGAGAGCAACTGAGCCACCACCTGGGACTGCTTTGACAAACAGCTTCAGCCAGTTTTGATGCCACCTTCCC
Source organism: Sylvia atricapilla (assembly GCF_009819655.1). Lineage (NCBI taxonomy): Eukaryota > Metazoa > Chordata > Aves > Passeriformes > Sylviidae > Sylvia > Sylvia atricapilla. The sequence goes on from NC_089142.1 coordinate 96,157,002, forward strand.
TTACATGACACTAAGCCTCAGGGCTGGAATTCAGGGGCAAGTAATAACACAGACATGTTACATCTTCTCTTTTAGCACCAGAGACAGAAAGATTAGCGAAAGCTTCCCAAACAGTGGACTTTCATAGCTTTCTATGACTCTTTTGAGTGTTTTGGGGGAATTCCTGGTGATAGACTTACAGCCATAGCACTGGAAATACAAACCCCCTGGGATGGCATTCCTGATCATGTTTAACCCAAACTCTTTCAATGGTCTCAGCTCTCTCTTTTCCAAAGAACATCCCACTTCATTCTATCTTTTAGTATTAAATAACTGATGTTTTCTTGTGCCTGGCATTTGTAAAGGTCTCCAGAGCAACAAATCCTGAATTTGAGCATTGGTGTGTGGCTTTGTCTTCCTCTTACAGCCCCGACTAATTTACCCATTTTTGCATCCACACCCTTGTCTAAGAGGTGCAGAGGAGCACAGTGATGTGTAACCCAGGAATGCTGCTCATGCTTGGAAAATGGTGTTGCACGCCTCACCCTATAACCCATGTAGAGCTGAAGTCTTTCACCACACACAGATCATCAGCCACAGAAGGGCAAAGGCGTTTGATCAAGCTGAGCTGTCCCCTGTGCACGGAGTCTTGTTTCCTGGTAACATGTTACAACCCATATAATAGAAAAACAGCATCCAGAACTGTAGGCAGCGTTCCCCAGAGAGGAAAAATTTGCAGCAAGAGAAAAGGCTGCTATTTGGTACATTATTCTGGCACTGCTTAGCATTTAGTTCTATTTTTGCTTGGAGAAGACAGCTCGTGATGAAGAATGTCTCACCTTATCAGCGATGGACAGCAGCTGCTGCACGGGGATGGGAGGTCTTTAGGTGATCAGCTGCACTGGGAATAATTTGAAGAGATGAGAGTTAATTAGTCCAGGATAAACTAAGAAGGGATCTGATTAGCCAGAGTACTAAAAGCCAATTACTTCCAGAACACAGCTAAATGGCTTTACAAAGCTAAAAAAAGACAGCATCTGATAGCTTTTCCAACACATGAGCTCTGATCACTAAGAAAACGACCTCTTCTTGCCCTCCTCCAGAAAATTTAGTTCTGGATGAGAGCAGACTTGGGAGGCAGTTTGCTGCCTTTTTTTTTTTTTTTTTTTTTTTTTTTTTTTTCCCCGAAGTAACTTCTACAAGGGTTTGTAAGATACCCAGCTACTCATGAGCAGGCTTTAATGTGCAGAAAAACTCATCACCACAAAGCATGATTTTTTTGGAGGGCCACTGTTAAGAGCAAATTGATGTCTCTTGCTGAGTCAAGTTGTCCCTTCTTTAAGTGGAGTTGGCACTCAAGCAATTTGGCCACCCTGGGAACTGCATCAGGTCAGCCTCCCAGCAGCTGGTCCCCTCTTCTCTGGCAAGAAGAAAATGTCCTGTATGTAACTAATGACCTGATTATTTTCTTCCCATGGGTTGCCCATTAGAATATCTACTAACTCTGTTTGTGGCTGAAACACGAAGAAATGCATTTCTGGGTATTCAAACACATTCAGTATCTTGCATGTAAAAACAAAAGGATGCTCAAGGAGGGCAAAGCTGAAAACGTGAGCAAGAATTGGACCATCTGTGGGCTGGTGTGTGGCTGCCTCTGTGGCTGCTAGCACTTAATTCCAGCTGGACTGTCAGTTCCTTCCTTGCAAGCATACAGCCAATGTAAATTGACAGGAATCCCCGGGATCCGAGCTTTGGAATGTATTCCCTTTTGCAGCGCTAATTGTTCACAACAGGGCAGATATGGCAGGAGAGGATGTTTGACTAATTGCATATAAAATTGCACCCAAGCCAAAAAGCAGCCACAGAAGAGGCAGTGTGCAGTTTCAGATAGGGCGAACTGGGATCCCATGAATGCATCAACTCAGCCACTTAGGTTCTGCTTAAATTCTCCCTGTAAATACCCAGCAGAATTTGCAGAGCCGTGAGCCGGTGCTCTGCGTGAATGTGAATTGCATCCCGAGCATTTATAAACTGTGCCTTGGATAATTCATGAGAATAGCCACACGGGGTCATACCAAAGATTCATTTAGCTCAGCATCCTGTCTCTGAAGCTGAACAGTGAAAGGTGTGTAGAAAAAAGCATGAGAAATGGGAGAAGCATAGCATGCTCCTTCCCCTGGTGTGCTCTCTATCTGCTGACAGTCACTAGTTCAGTCTTCTGGAAGCTGTTCCTGCTTCCCAGAGCTTAATGGCCCATGAGAGACCTTTCTTACTGATTCTGTCTAATTACTTCTTCTGCCCATTCTTGCTTCTATCCAAAACATCCTGTGGCAAGGACGTGTACAGTTTAATTATATGTTGTGTGCAGATGTTCTTAGTTTCATTTATTGTGATTAATAATTTCATGTGTTTCTTTACTAATTCCTGAGTTATAATAAAAAGTGAACAATCTTTTCTTACTCATTTTTGCAATTTTGTCTTCCTCCCATAGATTGCTTTGTATTATTTGGAGAAAATCAAAAAACCTTCAAGGGTCTCATTTCAGATATTAAACTGATAAGAGATCACACCTATTTGTTAACTTCCAGCTGTGAATAGCGCACCTGTTCTGAATTTCAGGTGCTAGAAATGATCTGTCTTTAAAGCTCAGGCTTTGAACACAAATTACAGCATGAACCTGCCTCCAGCATTATTATCCACTGGACTACTGGGATTTTAAAACTCTTTGTAGCTTGTGTGGTTACTATGGCCATTCTCGAAGTCTGCTATGTCTGTACTTTGTACCAGACCTGTAAGTATAAGGCAGCTTAAAAGGTGCAGCACTTCAGTGAAAATCTCTCCATGTTCAGACACAGAGATTTCAGTAGGCCCCCAGATGGGAAGACCAAAAAGAACCCAGAAACCTTGGATCTAAAAGAAAAACAATCCTGTTTCTCTTTTCCCCTCATCTCCACACATGATCTTGTGCAAAATGCTCCTATGAAGGTCTCCCTCTACAACTGCTCCACCCATCATTGGCTTCTGCATCTTATTCAAAGTCTCACTTTATGCAGCCTTCCTGTCCCCTAATACTGTACCAGATGCATCTTCCTGATTGCTTGCCATGGACAACAGTCATTTTTCCTTTCTCAAGGGAAAGCCATACCCACACATCAATTCTCCACCTTCATAACAGAATCTCTCTCCCTCACTTCTTGTCTTCAAAGCCCCTCATGTAAAATGCACAAGAGGTAAGAAAGGACAGAAATTCAGAGCATCTGCAGCTTGTATTCCTCCGGCCCTGGCTTGAGTGGCTGCACAAAAACACAAGCCTGGCGTTTTGAGGTCCCCAGCTCTCATCGCCCTCATATCTCTGCTTCTGTTAAAGACTTGATCCCCTTCTGGCCTGTCTGAATTGGAGTCACAAAAGCAGGAAAAAGTGATATTCACAGTGCTCCTCTTCTCATTGTGAGTGTCTGGGAACATTAACAAGTCAGTGCACCCTGACAATGGTTCATTTCAAGTTGTGGAGCATTACAATTCTCATCAAGGGCAAAGAACCCAGCACAGTTCACAAGACCTCAGGTGCTTTTAGCTCCTCTCTAAAATTGCATTTCTGCAGACAGCAGACCATTTAGTTGAGTCACTCTGTGCAAACTGAATGAAATCTTCCAGTTGCAGTTCTGTGTGATCAATAGTGGGTGCATCACTTGAGTGGAATATTTTAAACCATCCCGTGTAGAAGTTTGTCTCTGGCAGCCTGGGCAGTGGCCAGGCTCCACCACAGAGCAAAGGCCGGGGCAGCCCCTTTGTCCTCCTCTTGCTGCTGATCACTCCCACTGCAAAAGGAAGGAGAGCAAGAGCCCGTCAGTGGAGACGATGAGGCAGTGCTCCCAGGATGGGTGAGGAGCCAGCAGCTGGAACCATGGCTGTGGCCTGGAGGCTCCTGAGAGCTGGCACAGGACCAGGACAGCCTGGTCCAGCCCTTGCCTGCCCTCCTCCCAGCTGTGTGTCCCCACAGAACCATGTCCAGCAGATGCCCTCACTCTCTCGGATGTTCTCCATCTGTCCACCCTTGCATGACAACACTCAGGGGACAAGTGAACACAGCTCCTCCCAGCTTCAGCTGGGGAGCAGGGACCCATCTGCCCAGTTCTGAGGATAGAGCTGAAGCAGGCAGCACCTGGAGTGCTCAACACTCTTGAAGCATCCCAAGGAATTCTCTCTCCTTCTGCAGAATATGGGCACTGACTTCCTCCGGGCAAAGGGCAGCAGCACCAACCTCGGTTCTGCAGATGTGTAGGTTCAGGAGAAGAGACCTACCCTGCCTTTTTTTCAAAATTCAAATGGTGAGCAGGAGGACTCCCACCATTTTCAGACAGGGCAGTCAGAGCCCTTTGCTTGGCATCATCCTGCAGAAACCAGGCTGTGCTCACAGAGCAGCCCCATAGCAGAAAGGGTCTCTGGGGAGCTGCCACCCAGCACCAGCAGCCTGAGACTGGCAGAGCTGGGACATCTGACCCACATGGCAGCTCTCCTCCCAGCACCACCACCAAGGCTGTGCTGGTGCTCCTGTCTGTTGCTGGCTTTCCAACCCTCCGTGTTCCCTGAGGGACACAGCTGGACCATCTCTCCCTCCTGCCCATACCTTCTTCCTGGCTCACCCCATGGCCACACATCACCTCTGCACGGCCAGAGGCAGCTGAAAGGCTCCCTTGCTGCTGCCATCCTCCCCTTCTCCCTGCCCACTGCCTTCTTTCCACCACTCAGCACCCACAGTTCTCAGGGCAGAGCTCAGACCAGAGGGACACACAGCTCTTCTCTTTCTCAAGAGATGTTACGGATGGCAGACACACAAAGGAGGAATCAGGACACAGCCGAGGGGAAGGATCACCTGCCTCCACCTGTTGATCTTCACCTCCGCTTGCTTTGGGCTTCACTGCTGGTCCCGATCTCTGATAAACTCAGTGTCACTCTGGGCCACCAGGCTCTGGGCCCAGCCACTCAGCCAGTTTCCAAACCACCTCCTATTCTGCTCAGCTTGCCCACACCTCCTCAGCTTCTCCATGAGGCTATTCTGGCAGAGAGTCCTCCTGAAGTGGACAATGGCCACTGTACTTCTCTCATGGTCCAGCCCAGTCATTTCACCACAGAAGATATCATGTTTGGCAAGCAGGAAAAGTTTCCTTTGCTGTATTCGTGCTGGCTCCTAGTTCCAATCACCTTCATTTCCTTCACATCTCTAGGATGTGCTGAGGTATTCCCAGCATCTTCATAAACATAGGATCCCCTTTTATTACCAAATACAATAATAAGTTCAGGGGACCTGCTGTTAATTTTGGCCTTAATTTTTTGTGTTTGGTTTTTTTTTCAAGTGGCTCCAAGGATGTGACAGTGAACACTACAGCAAACATGTAACAAGATGTGTGGGCTCTGTCCTCATTAGCCTAAACACGAGAGGTGAAGCAGCAGATGCATGCAGAGCAGGCATTGCTGAGCAACACAAAGTTAATTTGAGCTTGCAAGAGGGGAGTCTGACTGGCAGACAGCCCCACGTGAACCAGCACCTGAGAGCCCTCACCTGCATTGCATTGACTATTGCCCCGAGGTCCTTCACTGGAATATGACTTTAAAACACCCCAAAAAGCCAAGGGCAAGTGGAACAGAAATTTTAGATCGACTTGTCATCAAAGCTGTTTTGAAACTTGAATTCACCTTGTGTTTGAGAGCTTATTTCCTTGAGGTGTGTTTGTATCACCCACAATGAAATTGTACTTCAGGGCACTTTTTCCTTGCAGGCTTGCTGTACTATCACCCACATTTTACAGCAAGAGAGCAGAGATACAGGGAGAACAGAGATACTTGCTCAAGGTCAGAATGGGCTGATGTGATAGAAATGAAAAAAGCACAGAAACAGTGTGGAAAAGATAGGTCTGGTTTATACAGGAGAACTTGAATGACAGTGATTTATACACCTGTTTATAACAAGCCTGAAATGAAAACACAGTGTCAAGACATTTACATTATCACTTCTTTTTATTTTTAATAAAGGCAATGATTTGGCTTGAAAAATAGAATTAATCTGACCTAAAACATTGACTTGATACTTTCCTTAGGGATTTTTAACTTCTGATTATTATTCCTTACACTTTCTCATGTCATCTTTTCCCTTCTCAAATTGACTGTCATTTGTTTATGACACTACCCAAGTCTGAGCTGCCAGGACATCTCCTGTGAGCAATCCTCCCAGAGTATTTTCCACTGAGGCTTGGGAGCAGGCCTTTTCCTTAATCTAGGCACAAAAGCCTCCTGCTATTACAAGGAGATTCAAAAATAGTCACTATTTGCAGGGAAGTTCATGAACTATGGGATTGCATGCAGCATTTTGTAGAAAACCATTAGAACAAAGCTGCCTGTTTTTTGACTTGGGGGTAGGCTGAAGTCAGTCAACCTCCATGACACAAGGTGACACTCCACAGTTCCCTCCAGCTGAACAGGACTTCCCCAGGAGCACCTGGGGACAGCCAGCACTATTGCAGGGTTATAGTCTTGATAACCCAGTGGGGAAAGAAAACCCATTTTTTGAAAAGAACCAGAGACAGGCATCAACTGTGATGTGCTCTGAACCCCCTTGAGAAGCACCATATTATGCCACAGTGACAGTCCAGAGCAGCAGTGATGCACATCTTGCCCTCAGACTCTTCAGAAGATTACAGGGATTTGAATAGAGAGTCCAGATTCAAGCTGCAAGAATAAAACTCTCTCTGCTTCCTTGGCTAGATCTATCTCAGCCACAAATGATATGACAAGAATCCTATACTGGAAAAAAAGATTAAAGCACATGAAAACTATGTGGCCCAGGGAGGAGAATAATGAGAAAGACCCTCTGTGGTGCTACAGACAAGACCACTGCGCCTGTGTGGAGCAGATGAGTAAAAACATACGTTTTAAATTAGTCCCCTGGCAAATGTATGGCTCTTGTTCAGTCTTACTGCACAGGACATAAAGCATCTGCCTGGACCCTGTGGTTCCTCAGCACACTCTGAAGAGAAGCCATTTGTCAAGTTGTCCCTGACGTATGTCAGCAGCTAGAGAGGAGTCAGAGCTGAGGGTCACAGCATCTCACTCTTTCAGTTCTATCCTGATGTAGAAAGGCAGCAGGATCACATGAGTTGGAACACAAGTTAGTGCAGGTCCCAGCACCATTTTGGTTCCCAGTTTGGGCTGTCCAGGCCTCCCATGAACTCAAAAATCAATGAGGTACAAGTGTGGAGAGTTCATTGCTCTGCATAATTTTGGCTTTGTTTATATCACTGTCGCAGGCAGAATGGGAGCTTCAGCGGAAGTTTATTAGAGAAGCCCTTCTGTCGAATCATGAGGGACAGAGAGAACCCCCTTGTTTTCTAAACTCCTTCCTAGAGAGGAATCTAGGTGCTGCTAGATGCAGTCTTAGCCCCAGATTTGTCAATGATTTATGGCTAAAGGATTGCATAGGGGTAATTGAACCTTTATCCAACTTTGTCCCACGAGGTAAAGGATGGCGAACCAAATGCATTTATATAAAAATAAATAATTATAATGACTGGACCAAAAGATCTCAATCAAAATTATTTACTACACAGTAGAGGAAGCTATAACAATTACTACTGTACACTATTTTGGAGCAATACTGAAGCAATTCTATTGCAGCAAGCAAAACCCTTTATTAACTAGAGATCGATGTTACCCACCCGGGCCAATGACTGCAGGCAGATCTTTCACTCACCTCAAGGAGTAGCCTTGAGAGATGTCCCCACTCCAGGGGGAATCTCCAAACACACTCCAGGGAGTATATTAGAAGGTGTGAGCCCTGACATAGGATGCCCAGGGAAGTCCTGGATACCCCATCCCTGGCAGTGTTCAAAGCTACATTGGATGGGGCTCTGAGCCTGGCCTAGTGGAAGGTGTCCCTGCCTATGGCAGGAGGGCTGGAACTGGGTGATCTTTAAGGTCCCTTCCAACCCAAACCATTCTACAATTCTATTAAGACCCTGCTGTTAAAAAGTGGGACCGGGTTTTTATATATAAAGTGATTTTCTGTCCATTATGTCTCCAAACCAGCTGTGTCAGCTCAGCATCTTTAGATAAGTTATCAGCGGTATCACTTGCTTGTCCCTTTATATCAGGTACTTTATCAGGTCTGCCACATCTTCAAGTCACTGTCAAGATGTTTATCTTTGGGAATGATGAGTCAGGCTGTTTTCAGCATCAATCAACACCAAAAGCAGCATGCCAGCCCCCTTCTCCTTTCACAGCTGATAGCTTTGCCAACAGGGGATTTTTGGAGTTGTTTTCCCCTGAGCCCAGGCAGAGCATCCTGCCCTTCTGAGCACTCACTAGAAACTATTTACTTTGACCAGAGCCTCGAATCTATAATTCACTCCTGCTCCCACCAACCTTGAATTCACATCAAACTTTTTGAAAACGTGTAATAGCATTTGCCAATTAAGTCATTAGGCCCAGTTATGGTCAATAGAGGTAATTTTTACTGGAAAAACTATAAACAGTTGTTGAGAGAAGAGATCTCTTATCCTACAAGTGATAAAATATTGCTAATTGGGCAACGTTTCATTTTCCAGTCATAGAAAATATGACTGCTGGGAGGATACCAATTGGTCTGATTCTTGCAGCTCCTTCTGAACTCCTGCCTCACGAGCTTTGCCACTCTCTTTCTTCAAAGAAAAATGTCTGCAAAAGGAGGAAACATTAGTTAACCTTGTGCTTTCTTGGAGCTCATCAGCAGAGTGATTAATGGTTTGAAGGGAGAAAATCTTTCTTGCATGAGCTCAAAGAGTGACCTGAAGGATTGCTGTAATGTAGTGTCTCCTACACAGTTTGTGATAGCAGTCACTTGCTCCCATTTGTTCCAAAATTGAAATTTGTGTCCAGTTTGTAGCACGCCAGGCCAGGTGGGCAATATTTTACTGGCCTAAGATAGTTACCTTTTTAATATCCTTGCTTCTCCTTTATTGTTTAAAAGGCAAAACTATGAGTGTTTTTTGCTCGAAGATTATATTAAAATCATGTCAATGTTTTGACTGTAAACACCTTTCCTGTAAATTAAAATTTTGAGGAAGAAGAAATTGCATCAATTCATTGATATTGCCATTCGGATGCAGCTCTCTTCTGAGACTGAAAATGCAGTAAGCCTAATTTGTTTCAACACAGAGGCACTTTCTGACAAAAAGAGCATTTTGAAGGATCATTTCTCAGGTAGCTGTTACAGAGGAAGGCTGAGAGCTTTCCAAGATCTCCCTCTGCTCACTATGGTACTTCACCATTACTACAACTCTCCTCTCTCCGACTTGTCAGTGCCATTTATATCACTGGAATATCAAAATAAGAGGCTGCTTTGTCATCCAGCAGACTCTGGTCTTAGTAAAATGGTTGAGGGAGCTGCTTTGGAGCATAGCTGCTTATAGGAGAGCTCAGTCACAAACTCCAGCTTTGCATTTGGGTTGGACCTGGAGATAATCTGGAATAGCTGAGGTGACTGTAATAACTTCAGTGGGGGAGGTGTGCTGCTGTGGGATGGCACCAGGCAATGCTAAATGAAAAGGGAAGAGCTCCCTGGCTTTCCCTGCACAGTGAGCCTTGTTCATCAGGACTTCAGGAGGTCAGGGAGGTGCAAGCAGAGACACACAGAGACATTCAGCATCAGCCGCTGCTCAAGCACTCCCAGGTTTATCTGCAAAATTAATATATTCAGTGCTGATAAAGTAATCCAAGATAAGATAGGAGACAATCAGAGCTGGTCTTATTAGGACGTGATATAATTAATTTTAAATTACTTATTTGTGAAACTGTGATGATCAGTGTTGTGTTTTCTCTCCAGATGACAGGGTTATTAGTTAGCTTCAGGCTGCCTGAGGGTATGAAGCAGGCAGGAATTGTAGTAAAATAGCAGGCATGTACATGCTACATGTATCACACTAATACCCTTTCCCTTTTTTCTCCCCATCATGCCCCCTGGACATATCTCCTTGATCTTTTACTTGTTTGACCTCTTGCATGTATTAAAAAGCTACTGACAATCAAAGGTTGGTACAGTCACTTACTACTGCTTTTGAACAATATTAATCAGAATTTAATTTCAGCTGCTGCAACACAGTGTGAAATAGAAGCACTGTCTTTAAACACCTCCTGAATTTTCTCTCCCAGCCTCCAAGATTTCATTAAAATTACCCAACTGAGCTTTATCTTGCAGCGTTCAGGTCACATTCACAAAATGTTTAACAAACAAGAAAAAAAAAAATTCTGCGAGGGGACACGAAGATTCAGTCCTTGATTCCTCTCCCCCATGCTAGGGCTCACCCAAAGCTTGTCCCTGGGCAGAGGTTTGCATCAAAGCAGTTGATGTGAGTTGGGATTGGGCTCATGCTTGGGATCCATCCTGTGCTGACAGTTTAATTCTGCACTCATCTCTGTAAGGCAGCTCCAGCACTGGTGGAAGTCACTGGCAGCATGACTGTATTGAATATAAGGTTAGGGGCATCCCTTCCTAGCTGGAAATAAAGGGTGCAGCCACCTGGAAAGCCAGGGGCAATGCTTTATTCTATTTGGCTTTTCAGGCATCATGGAGCCCTCTGTCATATTCCAATTTTTTTCTTAAAGAGAAAAGGATATGTATTTCTATAAAATCCAAATAAGGCTTATGTTACATTTTAAATGGTTCCTACCTATTTTAGTGTGTTTCAATGGAGTTCTTTTTAAAACAAATTCACAACATTCTTTATACCTGCTCAGAAATCAGCTCGAATTTAAAGTTTAGTGTCAACAAAATCAATACCTAGGAGCTTTTGCAATCTGTCCATGTTTTTTTAAAGACAGAAGGTGCTACATACAGGATAGAAATGGACATAACAAATTCCACCCCTTTAAAAAAAAGAAAAAGGTGTTAACTGGAATTTCAACAATCAAAGTGAGACCATTACAGCAAGGATAGATCAGAATGTGTCACTCAAGCCTCTCTGGGAGAGGGGACACTTCCAATGCCTCTCCATCATTCATACATCTTTGGCTCATTCTGGCCGTGTTTCTTAAGCAGGATTCTCAGTAGAGGACCTTTAAAATGGGGTGGATTTCCCTGTGAGGATCTTTCCCCTTGATTCTCCTCTGATGGAGCTTGTTCTGAACTCCCAGGGAGCACATATCTCTCCAGCAGCACCATGCCCCAGCCAGACAGGACCACATTCCGGCAGAGCCGAGGGGAGCTGGAGCTTTCCTCTGCTTGGGAGCAACTGAGCTGGAAAGAAAAGTTCCAGAAAAATAAAATACCCAGGTCCTGCCAAAAGGAGCTGGCACACTATCATTTCACTAGACCTGCCATGCACAAGTACTCCCTGGGTCTCTGCAGTTAAACAGTTCCAGCCTTGAAAATGCTTTTGAAAACAAGGGATACTAACTCCATCCTCTGAGTAGGAACTGGTGACATCCCCATGACTCTTCCCTGTGTATTGAGTCATGATCCTCATAGTCAAAAATTTATGTCCAAAATGAAAATGAATCATATTTATTCTTTTTAGAGCTAGCCACTGGCACTGGCATATGTGAGTATATTCAACAAGGTTGTTTTGAGGATTAGAGCACCCTCCTAATCTGAACTGGAAAGAATGAACTGTTTTATTATCTGATCTGACCTTTGCTTGTATTAGAGTCAAGCTTGTGACTTCAGTGATAACTCATGTTTTATTGTCTTTTATTCCTGTTACTCCTATAAACCCTGAAAAGCATGGTCCAGATTTTATTTCCCTTCTTTATCACCAGGGAAATCATGTCCTGAGTTCACTGCAAATTCACTTTAAGCAAAGATGCCACTTAGAATGGAAAAAAGGCATCAGGGCCTATTTTATCTGGTGGAACCTGTATTTAACACAATGGTCTGGGACATGTGCCCAGGCTGCTGGGTGGCATTGAGACAGTTAAGAGCTTTTTCACATGGGAGCTGAGCATATAAATTTAAATGGATATTGCGGGTGACAGAAGACACAGAGTTCTGCCAGCCTGCATGCAGAAGAACTTTTCATTTTTGAAAGAGGACTCTCTTCTAAAACTCAACACCAAGATGCATGGTGTTGCAATTCCAGCAGAGCCATATCAAGAGAGATCCCAAAGCAATAAGATGGGTCTGGAGGCTCAGGCAGACCTTGCTGCTGCTTTATACTGGTTTTAATCAGGCTGTGCTGAAAGGCAATTTTTGGATTTCACTGTCTGTGTGGTGCTCATGGATGCGGCACCTGGTACATGTCTGATCCAATTTGAAAGCAGATCTGTCTCACAGGTCTTGGGTGTGGGAATGGATGGCAGGGCCAAGGCCTTGTGTGGCTGGGAGTGAATTAAAAGTCCTAAATGAAAAGGAAGCATTACAGCTTGGATATCATCATCACTAAGAAGCATGTTTGCAGACAGATATATTTGTCGCTTTGGGCAGCCAGATGCTTTTCCTCTGGAGATTGTTCCCTGTCAGGATAGCTTTTTATATTCTAGTGGGGTTTTTATTCCACCCCACAAGTAATTCTCTACAGCTGTTAGAAAACAGGAGTTAGAAAGGGATGCTTTCAGGTAATCTGGGTCTATAGCCACCATTATAATCAGATCTGAAAATCAGAGACATGGGTTGTCCCCATGCTGTGTTTCCTGAGGGACCCCTAGAGCCCCAGGGAGGTATTTCTCAACTGGCAGAGACCAGGATTATATGAAATAATTTTAATATATGTGTTAGTGCCCCCAAGCCCACACTTATAAGTTATTTTTATTTTAAAAAAACAATTATGGTTGTCTTCTGCTTTAGAGTAATTGTTACTAATCAAAAATAGTTCAGCAAATTCAATAATTGGCCAGAACTGGGCTTTGCAAATACCTTTCACAGTTTCATTGCCTAATAAATCTGTAAATAAAGAATAAACATATGACTTATCACTCTGTAGCAATTATTTAGGATGCAGTAAAAGCAGCAAAGGAAGGAGGAGGAGGAGAAGTGAAATCCTTCTGAAAGGGCATAAGTTCCTTCTGCTCTGTGGCATGTCAGCTCCTCTCTGCTCAGCAAAGCAGAAGCTGACAGGAGGCTCTTGGCAACCCAGAGGGGTGAAATTCAAAGCACTGGTTTTACCTGTACAGCAGAGGGGGACAAGTCCATTTGAGGTAATGTGGAACAAGCACTGGTCTCCTGGAAGGGAGTCCTCAAAGTGTCCAAGATCAAGTGTTTCATAGTAGCCACACAGATGGAGGGTTATTTTAAACTTCACAGCAGGTTTGCTTTCGATCTCTAATATTAGTGGTTAGCTCAAAGCCTGAAATTATGAAGTTCTGTAATTTTTCAAAAGGTGGTTTAGCAATAAACATTAAAGCAAAACCACTGATTACCTTTTTGTCCATAAAGATCTCTGATCCCTCTTTTCATCTTGCAGAATACTGTAGATCAACAATATCCAGTTACAATAAGTTCTGCATTCTAGTTAGAATTTGTAAAATCTATTTCCTTTGAGCAGGTCTAAGTGTGTTACTTCAATATTACACTGAACATTTTCTTCTCCTGGAGTACAGCAGATGTTTTCTTAAGAGAGCTCCTGGCAAACCCATTGGCTAAGAAGTGAAGTTCTACAAAATTTGAAAACAAAGGAAGAAAAGAGATACAAAATCTACCAAACATTACTATGAAATCTTGGCTGGATTCAGCAAAATATGGGGATAGCGCCAAAAGGATCCAGATTCCAACTACTTGCCAGGAGTGGTGGAAACCCAGATGCACCAATGCAGTGTGTGAAAGCACACTGGTGCCGTTGAAAGATGTGCAATCCACTTAAATACACTTCAGGTATTTCATTTCAGTATCAGTGAAAGGGAAAGTGCACCACTACCTGGCAGATGGATTTGGCAGCACTGGGATGTGTTGGCTTTTTACTGCTGATTGTAATTACTCTTGCATGGTTTCATTGCATGCCAACCTACACCCCTGTGGATTCCAGTTACAATGGTGGGATAAATGGAGGTGTCTGGAGGTGGAGGTTCCTTCTGTCTGTCAGGTCATTTGGGGGTGATTGTGCTCCTAATTGCAGGAGCATGCCATCTACTGATAAAGACCTAGTTGTTTCCCAAATTAGATGGCACTGAAGAACACACAGCATAGCTCCTGGGTATTGTAGGACCAAGGAAACTGTGATTGTGCAGTGCCAATGGCTTCTTCTGGCTCTTGCTCACAGGAGATCATAACAACATCATGCAGTATCTCCACAACAGTCCCATGGCTTCGGTGGCCCTACTCAGCCAGGAGCTCCCTGTGAGTGAGAGCATCCATCTGGGCCTGGGAGATGTGGCTGCAGCAGCTGAGGGCTCTGTCAAGCATCCCCAAGCAGTCTGTGTGGGCTAGCACAAAATTAGTCTGGGGACTGCGCCGATACAACGACAGCCAGAATAATCTGAGCAATAGATAAAGAACCAAGAGTAGCTCCCCAGTGTAATTAGGAAGAGCAGTGTTATGCAATTAAGAAAATTAATTAGATCTAGACGTAGGGAGTGCAGGTTGAAGGCATATTGCAGCACAGACTTGTCTAGCTCTGTGGTACTTTCGAGATCTGCCGGCAGTATAATTGGTTTTACAGTGTCTCTGAATGAGTTGTATTCCCAGATTTCTCTCCTGACCACTCCTATGTCATGGAGCATAATTTACTACAAACAGCAGAAAACTTCAGCCTATTAGAACCAATATCAGAATATGCTGAGCACTTTCTGCTCAATGCAATGAACCTCATTAGTCTAGCCAAAATCACTCCTCCTCCAGCTGAGTTTGGATTTAGCTGTCTCCATCCCTCCATGAAATGATCTTGTGCTTAGGGATGGAAACATCAAGTATCCTCAAGCCAGCTATCACTGTGTTACCAGCTCCTTTTAAATGAAATTAATGGGACCTGGCCAACAGTATTTTACTTACCTTTTTCTCCCAGGAATCTCAAAACAGGAGAGTTCATTCAGAGGAAAAGAAAGTTGAAATACAAAATAATTCTCCTGGTATCTGAGGAAATTTCATCTGTTGTATGTGTAGGAATCCAGAGAAGCAATACCATGGTTTGACAAAGACTCTGATCATTCAAGACATGCTCATGTATATGTTATTCATAAAATGTACCTTGTGTTAAAAGAAATGTACATCCCTAGTGACAGTATGGCTTCACCATTACACAGCTCCTTTATATCACAGAATGGTGATAGGACATCAGCTACTGAGGGGAGATATCTTTTGAACTAGAAAAGTATTTGCATCCTATGGAGAGAGGTGGCTCAACGATTTTTATGAGGACAAGCAAAATTAAATCTGTGAGTGACAGTGTAACCTATAATAACAGCCCACATAATTTTAAAAATCATTGGTTTTTTCCTATTCACGTTACTTGTATCCCCATAGAGTGCAAGGTGTAGAGTCTGAAATTAATTGCAATTTCTCTCTCTATAAAGCTTGTTCATTGTTTGTATTCTAGTAAGCTTGGACACTAAAATTGGGTTAGATAATTTCTCATTCAAGCTTCCATGCACCAGACCAGCATGTCTGCAATTCAAACATTATCAGCATGTATAAAAGCACATACAAAAAAAAAAAAAAAAAAAAAAAAAAAAATCCCAGCCCAAAACTGAGATGAGTTTAAATTAAATTAACATGTAGAAAGCTGGCACTCTCTGCTGGAATCAGCTTTGTTTTTATTAAGGTTACTACTGCTGTTTCAGATAGCTCCTTCTCTAGGGGTTCTGGCTAAAGGTGCTTTACAAATTAGAGGTCAGGCAGGTACTTTATAATTTTCTCATTTTTCTTTTAATCTCCTTTTTTTTCCCATTTAATTAATTCTATGGTGATTCTTTCTGAAACTGAAAACATTTTCCTAGTTTCCTTTATTCACAGTTGCCATCTGCCAGGTGAAGCTTCCCCAGCAAAGATTCTTTCACTCAAGGCAGATGGGAGCATCCTTCATATGACACAACCTGCACACTGAAATATCCCTTGGGAATGCTGCTGCATCCCAACACAGAGACCCTGTGGGATGCCCTGCCACAACACTAATTGCCACCAGTCACCATATTTGACAAGCATCACCTTTCCTGAGCTCTGACTCCATGCAAATTAATAAGCAAATATGATGATCTTTTAAAACATAGCAAAACACAATTTGAAATTAACTGTGTTGGTCACGAAGCTCCTTTAAACTCCCAAGAGATCATACCTGCTCTGGTATGTGTACTGGGTAAATTTGCACAGTGGTCTAAGAGTGTGATTACAGCTTGGGAAAACACACAGTTTTACAAACACACGCAGTTTTAAGCTGCTGGCTTAGTGACTGCGCCAGATACTTACGCGTATCAATTACCAAATAAAGCTCGTGAAATGAAAAGGAACATTTCCTTTCCTGATCAAGCCTACATGGGTGACATTAAAGACAGGTAACATTGAAGTCCAGATATCCAGAGAACTATGCCCAAGAACTGGCCTACAAGTGCTGGCTAATCAAGTAAAGATGTGTTGAGCAACTAAGACAGAGAAATGAGAAATCTCTGGAAATGCCAGATCCTGTGCTATCTGTAGTTAAGCTGTGGCAAAAGGATGCCCATCATTACCACAGAGACCACTGATGATTTTACCATTAAAGCAATGTCACACTGTCTTGGCCTATTCTCCTTCTCCTTTGAAAGCTTCATCAGACAAACAAGAAGCCCAAGTCCTTTCAGAGGTGTTAAAGGCAATGAGAGCTACTGGTTTAGTAAAACCAGTTTCTGTGTCTAAATACAAGCCCTCAATGGCAAGGAGGTTGGTTGCTTATTTTCTCTTCATAGTCTGTGATGCCACTGCCAGGACAGTGACATTCGTGGTGGGAAGTTCAGTGGTGTCCCCGTGGAGCCACAGGGCTGAGGAAAGACACAGAGAAAACACTCACTTACATTGGAATGTGGTCACTGTACCCATGTATCTATGATGCAGTGAAGACACATCCGCGGGGAGATTTGTGGTGTTTTCTACATGGACAGACTGAAAGTTTTCTTGGGGACTCTGTGGGGACTCTGTGCCCCGTGTACCTGGGTCGTGTGAGCTGTTTCAAAGTGGCCTCAGCAGAACCCCTGGGTGATGTTTGCCAGTGATAGCAGCTATTCCTGCTGCTCCATCTCTGGTGCTGCTGTGACAGGTCTGGAGCACAGCACAGACCCTGTTATCTGGCTATGGCTTGTGTCTTCACTGGCAGGGAGAGAACAACTGAGGACGATAATCAAAGTTCCCCTTCAAAACCAGCCTCAGTGGTTTTTTTACGTGTAACAAAGGAACACTGAAACATTTCACTGTATCAGCTGAAAAGAGGCATACAGCAGAGATAAAATGTGACAGTCCATGCATTTAGGAGAATAAAAGAGAGACTACCAAAAAGGATATGGGAATTTAGGGAAGCTTGAAATGCTTTAAGACATTAGAAGAAGGCCCTCACTGTTATCTTCTCTGTAAGACTGAGATCAAGCCACACCATTTAAACTAGCCTAGGTGAAGGATGACATTGAGAAACACACCAGCCAGTTTGAATTTAAAGAAAATGCCTTTAATTTTGGTGGTTTGTGGGTTTTTTGAATGAATAAAAGGTGGTTAGAAGAAATACTCTAATCGCTCTTTGGGCTGACAATGTAGTTTTTATATGTTTATAGGTGAGTGAATACTACCAATGTTTTACTGAGTTTTCCAAATAGCAAAAGAGCATTTTTTTCTAAGTCAGCCATGTATATTTTGCTTGGAGTGTTCGTGTCTTCTTCCCTGAAACTTGCAGGGTAACAGAAGAACACATTTTCTCCAGTTTCTAACATTGTTCAGCTCCTGAATGGACAAAAAGCTGTTTCATTCACCTTCTTCCTGGTTATTACAGCATTTGTCCAGGTACTTCTTGGGTCCATCCCTCAGATACATTCCTACAGATTATTTTCTGCTGCCTGCTCTTTGTCTCTGCACACAACCCTCCCCAAGCACCTCCTGCCCGCACAGTGCAAGTCAGGTGAGAGCTGCATCGAAGATTTCAAAGACTGAGGAAGGAGTTAATGAGTGGCCAACAGTAACAAGTGAAGTAATTTGCTCTATTAAAGAAAGAGGGGATTTTATGCCGTACGTGCCAGTTATACAGAGAGAGACAGACACCATGGCAACAAGCTTCTCAGGCAGGAGCAGGGCACTACTTTAAGATGAACCATCACTGGGGACATCATTAGTGGTGGAGAAACTTCAAAACCTTTGGAATTTGGGTTCCTTTTGCACCCAGAATCTCACCTGCTTTTATGGAATTTGAATCTCCGGTCTATAAGCTTAGCCTAGGATAACAATAGCAGGCTGGGATGTTGGATGCATCCTGAATAACATGGAAAGGAAGAATGTGCCTACAGTATCTCGATGCTTCCAGGCCTGCCTGGTTGTCTGAACTGTATGGAAAGGAAGAATGAAAACATACCATTGAGTTAGGTTCAGCAGGATTGTCTGAAATAAAGATTGAAAAGGAATTTGTAAAGGACTGTTCCTTCTGTGCTTACTCATAATCCATGGATCTGGTCATTAGCTTGCTCTGATGAAGAGATCCCCCGTAAATCTCCCACTCTGGGACGATGAACCAGTGACAGATAATTGCACATACGAGGCTGATTCTTTTTATTCTCCTAGGTCATAGGCAGAATCTCAAATACCTGTGGTACCTGTTCTGTCCACAATGCAGATGCTTACTCTGGTGCAAAGCTGGAGTCAGATGCTGATGGGGTAGGATTTATACCCATGGGAAGTTCCTCTGTAGGCAACCACGAAGCAATTAGTGCACAAGGCATTTGGAACTCTGAATGTGGTCTAATGTGAATCTCATTTTACCAGAGCAATGTACAGAGTTCAAGTTTCCAGTTCACCAGCCTGCTGTGCAGAGGAAAACATTTCTATGGGCAAGCGGAGAGAGAAAAGAAAGATCTGAAGAGCTGTGGCAGAGTTTCTGTGGGAGTCTCTTTAGCCCTGCCATAACTATAAAGTGCTGAGAATGCCACACAGCACAATTTTCATTGTGACATGATCACAAATTCATGAACCTTTGTGAATTGCCTGCATTGTAATTCCCCATGACTGAGCTACTCAAATCTAAGGAGAGCTGCAGCCCTTCACAGCTCCAAAAATGAAGCACAGCCAACATGCAGAGTGTAAGAGTGAAGAGAGTCCAGATGCCCAAGCCTTGGCTCAGCTCACCATGCCCCACTGCTTCCACAGGAGCTGCTGCAGGCATTTTAGTCAAAAGCTATTTTAGCCCCATCAGGACTAACTAGGAGAACTGATGAGCACAGACATTTGCCCAGCTTGCAGCACAGGGAAGGAAAATCAGGTGGACATTAATCATCCTTTTGCAGACACTACAAGTGAAAAGGAGAAGCACGTTCAATCCCATGAAAAGGCTTATTTTTGAGCAGTTGTTCTCTAAGACCTGATAGCCAAGTGCTGTTCTCAAAGAACAGATGAAAGAAGAGGTGGCTCCTCTGGAGCTGCCTGCTTTCCAAAGATAAAGGAAGATGGAGTGCAGCACTCTGCCCATTCTGTACAGGAGGGTGAGAGCCATTGAGATAACTGTGAGAATTATTGTGATGGGGGCATCAGGCTTGCTGTAAAAGGAGAAGAAGTGGGAGCATGCAATGGATTTCTGCATATGTTTGAGTTTTCCCAATCCTGTGGAGAGAGGCCTCTCTGACCATAATTGGAACGAGCTCATGAATAGCGCGTGTGAGCAGAAAGCAAATCCGAAGCTGCAAGCAGCCAGCTCACCCTGCTGCATGGTTAGCAAGGAGACGTGTTGCATATGCAAGATGTAGGGCAGGAAAGGACACGATCATCCTACTGAACAGGCAGAGCATTCACCAGAATTTTCTGGTGGTTTTGGAGTGCTCAGTTTGCCCCAGGTAGCTCTGCCTTCCAGGCAAGTCTGTTGTTGGTCAGCAGGCAAATATCTGCCAGGAGACACTGGTGGCAACCTGTGACAGCTGCACACAGGTCATGGCCAGTGATATGTGCAGAGAGACAGTGGGGAAAGCTTGTGGTTCCTACTCCAGCTCTTTTTATCCTGCAACCCATAGCAAATATTTATTTCTCTTTTACTGGTAGAGAACATCAATTAGATAGGCAGAGTTGTGCACTGACACAGGTCATGCATCCCTTTTAGTCAGACAGCTGTGGCCAGCAGCAAGAAGAAATGCCGGGAGATGTGAGGCGTGGGGTTTGTCACAAGGCATTCTGTGTTCAGAGAGGGGAACCAAACAACTGCTTTCTTCCTGCTCAAAGAAAGAGCTTAGGAACCAGCAGGTGTGGAGAAAGGCCTCTCTCAAACACAGCACTGAAGAGAAGGAGGGGACAGAGTCTTGGCCCCACATCTGCCTTGAGGACACAGATCTCAGCCTGAACTCCTTCTGCTCCTGGGGAGAGGTGTCAGACATGTCACTGATCGCAACATGCATGGTCTTGTCAGATCATTACTGCTAGTTCCAGAAATATTTTCTGAATACTAATATTGGGTGATGGACTATCTCGCCTGCATTGCGATGGTATTACTCTTTAGAATACTATGAAATTTAATGTAGGGAGGAGCTTTTTTAAGAGGAGAAATGTTTTACAAGGTCTTAAGAAAGTGTCTCATTGTGAGCCAGTGCAAAGTTTAAGACAGTTGAAGCCAGCTAGCTTCAGTTTCTTCTTTAAGTCACAATCCACATTAGGACATCCCCTGCATTTCAGGCTCCTGGACCCCCTACATGTGCATTTTTTCTTTCTTGCCTTCATGAGCTTCTGAGCTCCGGTCACTCATTAAACTAAAGCTCCAAATCCCATCTTTGGGCATGCATATGGAAAGCATTCACAGGAGAAGATCTCAGCTGAAATAACTGCAGAATATTGCATCTAACCTTTCATTCTCTCTCCTCCTCCTGAAGGATTGAGCCGAGACTTGTGGAGGAGTGCCACCACATTTTCCTGATTCCCAGTTAATCCTTGGGGCTGTGTCTGTGCCCAAATCCTCTGTGCTCCCAGCAGCTCAGCATCTGCCTCCGAGCTCCTCACCCCCAGCTTCTGCAGACACTTGGCACAGCCAAAGCAGACAATTGTCTGCAAAGGGAGGTTGCCAGGGCAGCAACATAAATTTTGCCCACACTCTTGAGCACGGAGCAAAACATATGCTGGATTTTGCAGCAATGGAGGTCCCTTCCAGGATTTTGAACACTGCTGAACTTTTCTGCACAGTCAGAAGTCAAACCATAGCCACCTGGGTCCATCCGTGCTAAGTCAAAATTGATGAGATTTCAGCATGGCACGGAGCAATACTCTTTGGGCAGGAAAAGTGAAGGAGGTCAGTCCTGGATTTATTTGTTTGTTTCTTTGTTTAAGAATTAATTTATTTTATAACTGACAGTAGATAATTTTTATTGGCTTAAAGTAACTTGCCAGGAATCAAAACAAGTTTCTCTTTCTGTTTTTCACAAGGAGATGCCAGAGAAGAGGTTTCATGCTCAGAAGAGCCTCAGAGGTCTCTGCTGAATTGATTGACCGTGGTTCAAATCAGTGTGCAGCACAGCCACTGAGGGAGAAACAGAACAAGAAGTCAGTGCATCAGGAAGGTCTACAGGATGCCACTGGGGCACTCTTCCAGGCCTCTGGGAGAACAAGCTGGGAAGGGCTGGAGTTGCATTTTAATCTTTTATACATGTAGGATCCATCTGCTCTTGAACTTCAGGGAAATCTTCTGCCAGGATCAGCCTCAAACATTGCAAGTGGGGCCTCTTCCAAAGGAAGATGAGCTCTACAGGGCAAGCTGGAGAAAGCTTCAACTCTCAGCCTTGATAAACTCTAGGGTGGGAGTATGCAATGTACAATTTCAGCTAGATTTAACTAACTGTGACTGAGGGTCACAGGGCTCCTTAGCCATCCTCCCCTCAAGCCAGTCTTCAGCTGAGAGGACTAATTGGATAGACCTCTTGGGGCTCCTTCCAGCTGTTTCCTGAGATATATTTGTATTCTGCAAAGGGAAGGCTCAAACTGATTGCTTTTACAACAGCTTCAACAGGAAAAATTTGCATTAAAAACAATGTGGAAAAAAAAAAAGACCTGGCATCTTAAAAGGTTTCTTCTAATTCTGGCAGGTTGATCAGTACATTCTCTGCCAGAAAAGAAGAGTTCCCTGCTGTGTGTTTTCTAATGAATTGACCACTGCCCTCTAAAAAGAGATAGTGAAATGCACTGTGTAAGCACCTTCTCTATCAGCCTTGGGAGTTTTGAAGGTATCTTTACTTTTTTGCTCATACAAGGTAAAAGTTCATTCTGCTAATTCAGACAGGCCTTGTGGTCTGAAGAACATTTTCACATAAACAAACTTGCCCTTTGAATCACTACCATGTTTCTCTTATAATAGTGATTGAATCACTTATAATAGTGATTTTAAGTAAGTGTATTTTAGTGTGGTCTATGGATGCAGTTGGATCAGGTGATATTTTAATCTGACCAGCCTTACCTCAGGCAGAGAGATTTGGATGACTCCATTCTTGTCTTTGTCCAAGAGATGGAACAGTTCTGAAATGTAGAAGAGTGGGGGGAAAAAAAATAGATATATACCACAGAGTTTGGCATGTAGAGAATCTATGTCTGACAAAATGTAAGGGTCTGGCTTTTTGCCATGTTCTACTGGAAATCTAGGCTGGTTCTGTAAGATAATATTACAGCTGCTCTACTTTCTTCTTACAAATAATTTCTAAGCTGCTTCATGGGGTGGAATAGATCTATAGCAGCAAAATGGGAGTTGGCAGCAGGACAACTATAAAATCTGACGTGGTGGCATCTGGCATGATCTGGGGACAAACCTGTAAATCAGGTCTGAGTGAGGACTGCAAGTGATAAATGGCCCCATTTGTCAGAGCTGGGACAATGTGGGGGCCAGAGCAGTGACCACAAGTTGCTGATGGCTGTAAAGCACTAGAGAATGGTGTATTAAGGAAACATGTCCCTTACTCCCCACAGTCATTCAGACAGAAAGGCTTTTGTTATTTCTCTGCTGCTTTCTCCGACACAATTTCGCTGGCACCCTGACCTTTCCATGCAATTTGCTACATTCACAGCTAAAAGACACCAAGCACCTAAGGCAGCCCCAAAGCTTTCAGGAACTGCCCCTGGGCACTCACTGAAGAGGGTCTCCAGGCGGATCATGCAGGCCACAAAGCCGTCGAAGTCGATGGTCAGCTTGGTGCTGCAGGCGTAGCGGGCGACAACGCTGTGCTGCACCTCCTCGCTGAGCCTGAAACCTGAGGGCCAGGACAGCACAGCACTCACTGACACAGCAGGTCAAGTTGCTGCCTTGGATGTGACTTACTCATGTAGTGCTGCAGCTGCAGGTTGAAGGGCAGGACTATTCCACCCAGAAGGTCTGTTGGACTCCCACACCCACCTCTGTGGGTCCTTTCCAAAGCCCATTGTGCTGGGTGAAGAAAGGCATAGAAATCTCCCACAGCATTTTGTCAGACTGCATATTTCACATTGTTTCGCAGTATAACCAGTCCTATGTTCCCCAGATAAACCCCTAATTAGTGAGTCTTGGCACTGCAGCTGAATAGCAGTGATTGCAGCAGAGCCAATTGCTCACATAACACATTGGGCTCTATTCAGGCCCATATTCATGCTATTTCTGTCTCTGGATCATTCACACAAAATTCACTGAGCACAAGAAAAATCAAAAAGCAGTGCTCCTCTAGATGCCCCTTAGCTGGCAAGCTCTGCTCCAAAAGTGAACACATCAGAGAGGACATCATTGGGGCATGCCTTGATCAGGCTTGCACCTTCTCCAGAGGAGAGAAAGGTGGTGGGAGGAAATGAAGGAAAAAGAGGGTTTGGGCATACCTCTGAAAGAGGACTGTTAGATTAGGAAATAATGAGGCCAAAAATAGAGCAAGCAATAATCAGATGGATAAGCAATGGTCACAGCATGGACAAAAGTGCCAGTGGTTCATAATGCTGAACAGAGGACGGGGTTTGATGTATGAAACAGCAAAAGGATTGCAGTGTGTCACTGTCAGGAAGGGAGGATGTCACTGGCAATGCTGTGATCTCGGTGACAGGAGAGAAGAAAAGCCATTAAAATGCTCTGCTGTTCTCCCAGTGTTTGGTGATCCTGCAGTGTCCCCAAGCAGCCCACTCACCTGCTTCTCTGAGGGCATTCCGCATCTCGTGGGAGTCAATGGTACCAGAGTAGTCACTGTCCACCTTCTTATAGATTGCCTGTGGAAAGGGGAAGGAGGGAATGGGAGAGGTCCCTCGAGTGTGTGTCCCTGCAGCTGTGCCATGGGCACGGGAGGCAGGCTGGGCTTGCACAGCTGGCTCACAGCAGCCATGCAGATGTGGTAACACAGGTCTCATCAGGGGCTACAAGCCACAGTGAACTACCCAGAGGGCTCCTCTAGGCTTTAACCTTGGTTTGCTGGCCCACCACGCAGCCCATGCCCTGCCATCCTCCCTGCTTGTGTGGTAATCAGCGCCAGGACAATCATTCCTACCTCTGCCATGTTCCCATTGTCACTGCTGTGCCTACTGATGGTTGGGACAGGGATTTGTACCACCACAGGCTCCTACTCTTTGAAACATTAATGAGCAAGGGAAACATTTCAAGCAGCTAGTGGCAAGCCAGGCAGAGTGGGAAACACATTCCCATGGGCTGGCAGCTTGCCTGCCTTCACATTACATGGTGGCAGACAGGCCAGTGAGGAAAATGTCCTATCATTTGGCAAACACTGCAACAGACCAAGTCCATCTTGTTTAATATTGCAGACAAGATGACAGATGCCTCCTACTGCCAGCAGGTTTATTATCCAGAATTAGAAGCCACCCAGACCTACAGCTAATACTGGATTTGGGTCTCATGGCTTGCTTTTCTCACAAGCCTTAGGACAGAGCTGGGCCTTCATGAACCCAACATTTCTTCATGGAACTCTAGGGCAGATGCTCAGTGATGAACAACATCGAGTATGGTGGCAGCAGGCTTGCCTGAAAGGGAGGTGGTTACACCAAGAAAGTCCAAATGTGACCTTCCTTTAGACCACTTCATTCTGGGTGAACTTCTTCGGATATTAAGTCCTCTACCAGAAAAAAACAATTCAGCAGCTCTATAAGATTTCAGAAATACAAAGGCAGTTTTTTGTAGATTCTAAAAATATGTTTCTTCTGTTTGCTTATGCTCAGCCAGCAATGTAACATATTGCAACAGCCGAGATATGTTCACATGAGCTTTAATAGAGCCGGCAGCAGAGAGAGCTTTCTTTGCCAATAATCAAAGAGAGTTAATCTGTCTTTCTGTAAGGTGTTGCAAATTATGGAGAATGATGGGGCCAAGGTGAAAGAGGATTTGCTTGTGCCCTGCTGAGTGAGAGGTTGTTTCAGAGCCCTAGGAACAAACTCGAGCCCTGAGAAGGAAGGCTTCCAATTATATCTGCCTGTGAGGGTTTAACCCTATCTCAGTTCTGGATCTGTACTTCAGCCCTGAGAGGGGAGGAAAGGGGATAGACTCAGAAATGTTGTTACCAAATAATTTTGAATTTTCATCCAAAGGGTCTTGAATTCTACAAGTCCCAAGGTGCCGGTGCCATCGGTCTGGGCCATGTTAAGGCATGGTTCAGAAATCAGGAATCCTTTATCCTTAACAAAACTGGAGAGCAATCAGTTCTGATAAAAACAAATCACTCATCACAGTGTCATCTTAATGCCAGTTTAGTTCTCATTTGTAATGCATCTCCATCTCCCACAGGCATGCCCACAGCTCCACATTTGCTTGGCTAAAGGCATGCCAAGAATTTCTAGGCTATCTTCACTCTCAAGGAATGATATACGGGATTGCTAAACATAAAAGCATGATTAAAAGCATTCACATTTTGTACACTTAACAGTAGATTAGAGTACTTAGGGGGAAAAGGGCCTGGCCTTGCAGCAGACAATCGTCAGAAACCAGAGGCAGGAGCTGCAGTGAAGAGTCAGTAGCAGTCTATAGAGTCCTCTCCCATGTCCTTCAGGGCCTTGAACATCCCTTCCAGTGGAAAATTATGCTGAAACAGGGATTTGGACACCATGATATTGTACTTACTGAGTTACCCCATTAAGCTTGGGAGCCTGTGGAGCATTGCCCTTGTAGGGCAATGTCACCTCTCCTTCTAGCAGCCAGTTATCCACAAGCTCTCCAGGGAATCCCTGCTGGCCTCAAGACGGCCATGCCATGACACCAACACCAGCAAGATCCATGGCAGCATGGCTCTTCACCCTCCCAGTGCAAAGGAGCACTGGGTAGAGGTGTTGACCTCTCCTTTTCCCTTGGCTACACAAACCTTATAAGCTCCCAAGTGTCCTCCCAGTTTTGCAGAAGGGAGGCAGGCACTGTCTGTCCTTGCTGCCTTCCCCCTGGGAGCCTGTCCTTGCTGCTGTGAGCTCGGGGCTCTGTAAGCAGGACCTGACTCAGAGACAGCAGCTGAGGATGGGCTCAAAACCTGCATCCTGCCAAGCATGCTGTGTGTGCACCTGGAACTGCACAGGTGCAGCCAGGCAGAAGGGGCCCTGCTTCTTCTCCCCACTATATTTAGGAAAAAGTTTAAGCAATGAGAGATGCAGTTAGAAAAGAAGCTATTGATTAAATGGTTCAGGTTTCTGCCACCATGAGCTGATAGAGATGCTTGGCTGATTTTTTTGCCCCCAGCCGTGTGCCTGGACAACTGAAGTGTAAACTTAGCCCAGCTTGTCAGGAAGTTTTGGAAAAGGGATCTAGAAACTTGAAGGTGATGAAATTACATTCAAAGGATACATCTAAAAGGCTGATCATCTCCCTGCAAGTGTTAATGTTGAATCCATCACTTTTCACATCCTTTCCTGTACAAAAATGAAATATAAAAGTCAAAGTCAGAACTAGTTTAAGACATATTTTTCTGCAGGCAATGTTAGAGATATCAACCACCTTAAAATCTTGGTAGCAAAGTAAATGCTCAGCCATTTCTTCCACTATGTCCTTTCAGCTGATTAATATGGCACAGGGGTTTTTTTGGGGTTTGTTTTGTTTTGTTTTGTTTTCTCCACAGTGAGAGGAGATGTTATTGGCTTCTATCCACAGAAGTCAACATTGCAGCAGCATAATAACACTGCCCATGGTGGTCCCCCCAGAAAAGTCCAGGGAATGCTGTGCCTCTGCAGAACATCTGCTAGCAGTATCTGGAAGGGAAGCAGCAGGCAGTATTTCCACCCCACTCCATATTTAGAGGCTCAACAAGCCCTGAGAAATTCAGCTGGGACCAGACACAAACTCAGTTTTTCATCACCCCTAGCTGACAGAGCTGGGTTTTGTTAGCACAGACCCCATTCTCAGCTCCATCCAAAGGGAAGTACATAATGTCACTTACTCTTTGCCAAAATCCTGTTTAGGATCCTTTGAAGTTCAGTTGCAGTCACTTCACAGTCCTGGACAGAAAACAAAACAAACTGTAGGTGTTAACACAAAAATTATTTGAAACAAGCTTTACTGATTTGCTGTCAGACATCCAGAGACTATTTTCTTTCCAAATCTAAGGCATGTAAACCCTTATTTTTTTTCTAACCCTTTACATTTACCCTCAAATATCAGAGGGAGATGTTCAATCATATTTCCTAGACATTCAACCTAATAAAAAGGAAATAAGTGGTTTGTTAGGTGCTACAGTGACATGACCAGTTAAATGGCAACTTTTTAAAAGGTTTGACTGAATAAAACAGTTCAGGAAAACACTCGAGGTTTCCATGGCTTGTGGAAACTACAACCAAACAATTCTAAAATTGTCCTCTCAAAACTCAGAAACGTCTTCCTAAAAAGACGTTTTCCCTCTCCAGTAGCAGTGGCCACCTGTTCATTAAGAGGAAATCTGACATGACAGCCACAGGCTAATGCAGTGGGGCTTTGTAGATACTGTTTTTAAAATACATTAAGTAGAGAAAAAGCCCAGCCAACAGTTTTCCAGTTCCTGGGGCTAAACAGAAAGGAAGGAATTGGCCAGCCAAGCAATTGTCAGAATTATACGATAACTCCACAGGTAATTTATTTCACCCTGGGATAATATTTTCACAGTCCTTGCTCCTATCGTCCTTATTTTCAAAGTTATTCCCTGCCTTGCATTATCGAGGGGGAAAAAAATAATCACATTTTTCACCAATAAGAGGAACAATGTAGAAAATCTTCTCTATTGTAAAAGAAACAGAACTGAAGCTGTGAGTTAATAAAAAGGGAGAAATACTTGGTTTTTTGAACAGTCAGTAAAAGGAATTGGCAAGTCAAATATTTGTATAATCATAACAGAGAGGTCTCGGTCTTTTTTGTTCACTTTAATCCACTTACCTCTCCAGA
The DNA here is from genome assembly GCF_009819655.1 of Sylvia atricapilla. NCBI lineage: Eukaryota > Metazoa > Chordata > Aves > Passeriformes > Sylviidae > Sylvia > Sylvia atricapilla. The sequence goes on from NC_089142.1 coordinate 96,185,387, forward strand.
GAGCTTTTGGAATAGAGTCTTGAACTCATCATCTATATCTTTGTTATCAACATGAGGCTAGAGGAAAAGGATGGCAAAGAGAGTGGTTAACAAGATGGCTCTAGAAAGCAAGCTGTGGATATTGTAAAGGTGCTGGACAGGGGCTTATTTACAGCAACAGAAAATGAGCATGTGCTCCGCAGTAATGGCAAAACAGAGGCACTGCTTAAGTCACAACCAGCCAGGGGCCGGCTTAGCTTGAAAGCAAATACTTCCTAAGGCTGATAAGAAAGTTTTCTTCTGTTACCAAGATAGTTTTAGAAAATAGTGAAAATATTGCTGCAGTTGGCCAGAGCAATCCAGCAGCTCCTTGGAAGCCTTTTGCAGCTTCTCCCAGGCTTCAGAAAGATTACTTGTTTCTATGGAAATGTGCCCCCTCCACCTTCTCCCACCCATGCTGGAGGTAAGGACAATTGAATGTCTTCCAGCTCAGTCTACAGGGGTGAAGTTACTGTGCCACATGGCCCAGGTACATGAAAATGAATGTGAAACTAAGACATGGATATATGTAAAAAATCCTCATGAGCAAAAAATATTTCTCCTCAGCACAAAAATATTCTGTAATCCCAGCTCAACTGAGAAATAAAAATCTTGCCCCTTTTACTTCCACATTATGAAGAAAACTATGCCCAGTGAGGGCATCTAACCTCATATGGCTTTGCAGACACCTCATCACCCATCATCCTAAGGAAAAAAAAAGAAAAAAAAAAATTAAACAATCAGAAATTATGAGTCTACTTTGAAGTTTTACCGTTAAAATAATTAGGGAAAAAACCCCAACCTGTTTAACCATAAGGTGTTAACAAATGAACAGAACAAGCCCTCAAGTTTCTGGCTTCCTGTGCTCTGCATGCCACCTCTGCCTGCCCCAACTCTTGGAAGATATTCCCAAGGGACATGCAGCCTTGCTGTTCTCGTCTTCCATCCAGACCCCTGGTTTTTGATCCAATGGATACTATTGATACGACCCTTTTAAAACTGTCACATCATCATCATAGTCTCAAACCCTATGGGAAGTTCTCCTTCACAGAGCTGGGGGATCTTGTTCCCAGCTGAGTGCTAAGTGCACACCTCTAAAGAGCCATCTGAAGATGATGATTATGAAGAACCATCTGCCATGGATTTGTGACCACTATGGTAGACTGTGGAAAAGATGGGTTGTGGAAACAGGCCTATTTTGCTGGTTAAGCCAAAAGACCAAGCCCAGGGTATGGGTGCAACATGTGACCTTCCCCTTTGCATGAAGAAGGGCATGGTTTCAGGGAAGGTACTCACTGTGATTTAGCCCGCTTCTCAGCAAAAACCCTCAGGCAGAACTCCCCATTCTTGTAGGGCTCAAAGGTGGAGGGCACAATGAGGTACTGTCCCCGGGGCAGTGTCATGCGGCTGGAGACCTCGCGCAGGTTCACGTAGGGGTCGGTCCGGGCTGCTGGCTGGTGCCTTGCAAAGAAAGCACGGCCTGCCTGCACATCTGTGCTGCTTTCCAGCTGTGGAGAATGCGGTTTTTGTTAGAAACCCTCTGGCAGTTCCCTGGTAAGACAGGCACCCGATTTCAATTTCAGCGCTTCAAAGCCATCTCAAGCGTTTCTTTGTGTAAAATAATAAATCCGTGAGGGATGGCACAAAAGAAAACCACCAGGGTTCTGTCATGGGAAACAGGCAGATGATTAGAAGGGGCAAGAATCTTCCTCTATAAAGGCTATCTTTTCACATGCCTTTTTACACTTGGTACCATAAAATGAATAAAAGTATCATAATGTGTGGTCATATCTGATCAAATTACTACTCTGTAAATTTTCCATGCAATGAGCATTTTTTGCTTTCATAGGCAGCTTGTGGACAAATTTAATTTTCAGAATGTTTTTAGCAATTTATGGGTGGAAAAAAATCTTCTAATTGAATAGGAACTGTAGTCTCTGATTTCTTTAAATAGACAGAAAAGAGTAGTAAACAGAACAAAGCAGTAGTCACAAGGGTGAGAGTTTTGGGGCCACATTAGGTAATTTACTCAACTTCTATTAGTAATACTAAGGATATTCATTTAGATTTTGTAGAAAACAGTACCTCACTTTTTCTTAATACCAATATACTCTTTAGGAAGTGAAACATCGCACAGTTCATAAAATAAAACACTGACATAAGAAGGAACAGTAGTGTAAGAACAACATCCCTGCTATAAAACTCCTGTTCATGACTTTTGCTCCACAAAGATGTCTTTCAAAAAGTATGATTCAATGACACACAAAAAATGCTGTGTGGTTGATGCAGGATGGGAAGCACCATTTAGGATTAAGGTTTCTTTCTGTCTAAGACCAGAGCACACAAAAATCCTACCAAGCATTGTATAATCATTCAGGTCTTCTGTTGTGAACTGTAGAAAAATATGTGGGTTTTCCCTCTTTTGTTCTGAGGTAAGATTGAATTTTTTATTTATTCAACAGCCCCATCCTTTCCCCTTGCTCAATATTAAGCTAAGTGGGACTGCAAAGGTTAAGAAGACAGATCCATATCTTCCCCAATATATAAAGTTCATTTTCCACTTGCATTTGCAAGGCTGCAAAAAGAACACAGTTAATTGCTACATGGCCACACATTCATTTACTGAGAGAGGAAAAGGGCTGAAAAGCCAAGGAAAAATTGGCAGTACAAGCTGCTGGACCTCAGTAATGAGTATAGGCTATTCCTACTGCCAGACACCCCTGGGGTCTCTTTCTCCAGCAATGAAAAGTCTCTTTGCCTCAGTATTGACATCTGGGGGCATTAGGGAAGGTTGAGCAGGGCTTGTTCATTACCAGGAGCCCTAGGTCAGAACTGTAAAAGGAATGGATCCACAGAGCTTGGCATTTCTTCTAAACAATATTAGGTACATTTTCTCAGTTTCTCAGAGAGTGCAAGATCCTGTCCTGCCTTCGCCTGAACTAAACAGACAAATTCTGACCTCAGTTGTACAAACCTCCTGGAAGCCAAATTTCAACAAGTATAAATGAGATCAAGACTGGTACTCAGACATTTGTAATAAATCCTTGTGCCCCAGTCCCTTGAATATGATTATTCAGAACTTGAGATATTGGTCCAGTGATTCAAGGGCAAAGGTCCCCAGAAGAGATATCATTAGTAGGGAAGAATCATCGTGGCAGCTAAATTCTCCAGTGCAAGAGGAGGTGCCCATGTGGAGGCTGGAATTCTTCAGCAGAAACTACATACCTCCTGAGGAATCTGGAAGGAAGGGAAAGAGACAATATTAAAGTGCTGCCATATACCCACACCTGCCAGAAGGGGAAAAAATTCAGATAAAGCCTCCTTCAGACACTTTTTGAAAAAAAAAAAAAAAAAATCATTTACAACCACATATAATAGTATCAGATACACATGAAATTCTGTTTTTTCCTAGAGCTGTTCCAAAGGAAAAACTGAATATTCATCTAGAGAAATCTATGGCATATTGAATTACTTTTTCCCTGATGTGGTGTTGTGAATTATACTGTTGGTTGGGAAAGTTTGAATAAGCCTTTAAACACTCAGTCAGGAAAGTCAAGAAGTTAGTCCTATCTTGCTAACCAAAACCAAAACCTTTTGCTAACCAAAGCCAAAGAGAATGTCCTCCCAAAAAAGTCCCAAAAAAGCTTTTAAAAGCATCGCCCACACAACATTTCTGGAGCATGAGTGGCCCCTTGAGACCTCAGGTGTTGATGCCTATACCCAGCACACTGGAAGGGCAGGAGCTGGGTGATGGACACACAGTTGTTGTCAGCAGGCAGCTCCATGACTTACAAAAGCTCTGCAGGGCAGGTAGACAGACTTAAACACACACCTTTTCACCTTCTCCTGCAGAGAGGTCTGCTTTAGGTCATCATCTCTGCAGCCCCAGCTGGAGCTCCCCAGCCACAGCATCAGTTGTGATGAAGTAAGTCCACTATGGTGCATGATCCAAGGAGCTGGGATCATAGCTAGGTGCCTACATGAGATGACTCAGCAGCCAGGGTTTTCCCAAAAATTAACATCTTAAAAGCCACTTAAGTGAGTTAAGAGTCACCAAGTCCAGCCTACTGTGGGTAAGGCTGCAGAGGACACAGATGGGATGGAATAGATGTAAAGCACAAGAAGTTCTCCAGTGTTGTACCCAATGATGGGAGCAGACAGACATCCACAATGCACAAATTTGGGATGCTGATAGGTGAGGGTGCCTGGTGCTACAGAGAAGGCAGTTCACAAATGTGCTCAGTGAGAGCCATGTGTGTGTGCAGGCACTTGGGCACTAGGGAAAACCTCCCATAATTTCGAGCCATCCCACACAAGATCTATTAGCAAAAGCCAGCCATTCCCATCTGCTCCACCTGTGCTGGCTAATGATCTTCACCCAGTGGAGTCTATACAACATTTAATTGCTTTTCTTCACATATGATATTGGTAATTATGATACTGATTGGAAATTTTACATTTGCTTCTCTCCCCTCACACCACAGAAATTAGAGGATACACTCTAGGTTTTTTCCTTACATTATATTTTTAGCAACATTGGGAAAACCAAGGAAAACAAAACCTCAGATTTACTGAACCAGAACAGTAGCATATGGCAGACAATGGATCAAAAAAGGTTAGAAATACACGGGACAAATAATAACAACAACAAAAAAAAGTGACTACCGAGGACTAATGATAGGCTGTAATCAGAAACACTTATCTGGAATTGCCAGGCACCCCAAGCGTGCCCCTATTCAGATTTCATAAAAGAAGATTCTCAATGAGACTGTTACTAAATTACTGGCTCAATAATTCACACTGCCATCCTGTTGAAGTGGAAAAAAACTGAGCCTCAATTTATCTGAGTCTTCCCATATTATGGGGGTCAGGAAGAAATGAGAGAAGTAATTGAGTCATTTTGCGAAATCCAGATCTCATTGAAGTGCAGCGCTGAATGCCAAGATGTAGCACGCTGCTAATTTTTTCCAGCTTAACAGGACAAGGAATCAAGCCTTTAAAATCAGGAACAAACTTTACCTGATAGAGTGAATAACCAATACTAAGCAGACCTTCTCCCATTCTCTTCTGCCTCCTGCGGTTCTTCTGCATCAAGCCCACCAGAATCGTACAGCACGGCTCATTCAAACCCCCCGCGTGGTCATCATCTGCTTCATCCAGCCGGATTCTAAACTGGGGATTGGTCCAGTATGTTGCTAGGAATTCCCAACAGGAGACAAGAAGGAGGAGGCTTTGCTGTCATTGCAGCCAAGACGGCTGTCACTAGACCTACAGAGAGTATCTCCCTGGAAGGACTTCTGCCTGGAATTTTTTCAGTTCTTTCCATTGAGTTGTGTGGGTTTATGTTTTCACAGCTATGCTGATCATCATGGGAAATCAAAGCACCAGGGTATTTCCTGGGACTAATGACCAACAGGGAGGAGCTGATACTGTTAATTCCAGCCAGTCATTTATCTCCAGGAAATGTCCTTGGCTGAGGCTGTTATTGTTGCAAGAGGACAAAATGCCAGACAGCCTCCCCAGAGATCTAACCCGAAAATGAATTGGAAATAACAGTGCCACTGAACTGTGACACTTTCCTGGCCTACCCAACCCTTGAGAGGATTACTCCAGCCAGTAGCAAAAGCCATGTAAGCAGGAAAAGCAGACAGAAAGAAAAAAAAAAATAAATATAGCCACAAATTAACTGCTTGGTGGGCTGGTAATCCCCCACGAAGAAGTAAGTGTGAATTAGATCTTCATTTAAACTCCCAGGCTCTTGCTTACTTCTAAACCTCCAAGCTCTTTTTTTCCCCTCCAGTTCACAAACAGTTTTTGAATGTTTTATTTCGGATTTCACCAAAGGCCTGTTTGGTTGGGTCCTTACCTTGGTAGTTCTGGCAGCCCCCAGCAGATGAACCCCGTCTCCACTGTCCATTGAACAGCGTCAGGTCCCATTTGTTGACCTTGTTGCTCGTCAGTGTGTCAGGAGTCAAATTGCAGATCTCAAGGCGGCTGAACTGCCTTTGGAAATCTGAAAACGCCATCCTGGCACACGAAGAGACCAGGTTAGTCCATCAGCCTGCAGCAGATGAGGTGGCTGCAGCTGGACACCTCTCCCAATGGGGCAGCAAACTGTGGTCTAGCAGAGCTGTCCAAAGCTGCGTTTAATTGAATTCTGAAACTTGGAACTGGTTTTTGGGAAACAAAATTGCCCACTGCCTGAATGAGCTGTATCTTCTGGAGACAGCCTCTGTCAATGGTTGTTACACATTATGGGCTCAGTCAAAGCATTTTCTGTCATCCCCAGCTGTGGGCAATCCCTCATGCTTCATAAACAAATTCACTGGAACTGGTGAAACAATATGTGCAAGGAGATCCCATTTAAAGGGAGTAAGAGTTGGCCCTTGGGAAAGCATCACTCTGTAGGAAAACAGTCTCGGTTTGGTGTTTTGCTTCAGTCCCATCATTGATGTTTGTTTTTACCATTCCTGGTAGGTTTGCATGAGTGACAGACCTTGATTGCCTCACGCTGGAAGCAGAGGTCTGCTCTGATTTCCTAGTGCCTGATGGCCCATGCAGCTGATTGCACTGGAGGACGGTGGCCGTTTATCTTTCCAGGCTAGGACAGAGTGACATCCGCTCAGCACTGATCCATATATAATCAGATCAGGGTTAGGACAGGCTTTCTATTAGGTCTGAGTAAACAGACTCTTCCCAAGCTGGTAATCTGAACTTTTTCATTAGTGGGTAGCATTTAAGCAAAAAAACAAACCTCAAAATGTAGAGCAGCTGAGGTTCATTCTTGCCACCTCATTAATTTTATTACCATCTGGTCTCTATATTTTGGATAAGTGCCGAGTTATGCAAGCTCTAATAAAAGGTAATATTTGAATAGGAAGGCAGATAAATAAGAGGCTAACAAAGCATGCATTATTAACCCCCTTGGTGCTGGCAGTTTTTCTCCATCCAATTGAAAGGATTGCTTAAGGCACATAAAATATCCAAAAGAATAAGCTAAATGAACAATTCTCACCAAAACTCTCCATCATCTACTTGCTTATCCAGAGCCTGCTTTTGTTTGGGATCAACATAATTCCACTCAGGAGCACTGCAGACAAAGCACAGAAGCACACTCTTCAGCTGTGGCATTTTATTCTACAGGGAGATCTGAGTTAGATCCTATCTTGAGCTGATAAAGGAGTATATATTTCTTCAACAAATAGACCCTGTGCCCCTCCAAATGACAGAGCACACCCTGCAACCTGACTGTGCTGGGCTGGAATTAGACTGCAACAGTATTTGCAACAAATAGGCCTTGAATTGAATCTCCCCTGCCAGGTGCCAGAAGGTACAAACAGACTGGCTGGATTAGGAAATTCACAGCCTGAAAGTCAGTCACAGCTTCTGCATTTTAAGATATATTGAGATGCCTGATATCCTCCCCAGAGAAATGATATAACCTCCATTGTTGGGTGTAATGAAAGAACAGAAAGCAAGAAGGTGAAATCAGAAAATGTACCGCAGAAAACAGCACTGCTCCCTTTCTGATTTCTGCCATTCTGATATCAATGTGCTCAGGATTCTGCTCTGATCTGCTCCCATGTGACAATGCAGTGCTGCACCTGCCTCAGCAAGGTTGTCCCATGGTAAAACAGGTGTGACAAAACCAGGATATGGCATGTGTGTGTGGGCCTGAGGCACCTTACCGTGGGGCTGAGCAAAGCAGCTCTGATAAAAGTAAAATTAATTGTAAGGTTATTTCTATCCTTAATTATGATACATCAGCATCCAGGCTGCAGTCAGTCAGGACAGGAAAGTGACATTTCAAAGTGCTGCATGAAAAAATATACTGTGGCCCAAATGACAGTAAAATTTATGCCATTCTAAACATAAAAATAAAAGTGGTGTTGTCACTACCAGGCTCCCAAGATTCCAAGATATTTGAAGCCCAGACAGTTTCTAAGCCCAGAGAGATTTTGAAACTTTTGTGTCCTTACCTTAGCCAGCATCCCCACTTTTTCAAGATTCTCAAATAGGTACCAAATTCTGGTGTGATTTAGAGCTGAGCAACCTCAGAGACAAAGCAGAGGTATAATGGTTTATCCCTGCTTTAACTCCCAGGAATAGGACTGGTTTGTATATTTTACTTATAAAAGTAAATGAAGATCCATTGGTAGGATCAATTTGAGAAAAACTGTCTTGCAAAATGACATGGATAAGGCTTGCATTGGGCTGCTCAGAGTTAAACCAAGGGCTGTTGCCTCTGATGAGAAAGCTCCGCCTGAGGCAGGTATTAATGCCTGCTGGAAGGGATGGATCAATATCCAACCTTGGTAATAAATTAATAGTGTTTTATTCCAACTGATTTAGTATCTCTCCTAAATGTGCTTTGTGATTGGATTAACTGCATTGTCCCAATTTAATTTTTAATAGATTCCAAAATACACCAAAGAGAGAGAAGCAGGGGCATATAAAAACCTACTTATCACTCCAAGATCCAGTCCATTCTACTTCACCCCAGGGATTCCTAAGCCTCACTAGTTTCTCTGGCCGTCCTCGGTAATATACCTAAAAGATCCACAACAAACAGAGCCTGAGCACTCCCATTATTCCAATCATCAGAGGGCAATTGTTTTTCAGATAGGATAAAACATGATTTTTACTTGAGTGATGCAGTCCATTACAATTTGCAATAGTTAAAAGACACCTAGATGCCTTCCACCCTTATTTTACATTATCTTGTGCCACCAAGTGAGCCATTAGCTGCAGCACTCACTATTTTATATAATGACAGCAACCTGCAAGGAAAATCATCAGCTACAAACCAGCAGAATATCTACATCTTCAAAAGAAGAAAACATTGTACAACACAGCAAGGTTGGAAGGAGGTTATCTGGCATGGACATCTGTGTAATGATTCCAGTTTCAGAAGCACAGGAATACCTGGGGCACACTCTGAAGATGAGACTCACAGTAAAAGAGGCTTTTACTCTTTTCCCATCAGCTCTGACTGGGAAAGTGCTCGCTCCCACATCACATAACATAAACGTGTGGGGAATGGCTGCCTCTTCTACTGCTCCTCCCTTCTGTACCCTGAGGTTTGAGTAACAGCTTGGCCCGCCTTTACACTTTGTACCTCAGCCTGTTGGTACCATGCAAATGGCAGACTGTACAGTGTGCTTCACACCACTACCTGTACAGAGATTCTGACCTGGCTGAGTACTACAGGTACCTCCTTTTTCTGTATGAATGTGTAAAATTAGAAACATTTTTCTGGTGGGTCACTGAAAGACATCAGAAAGCTGAAGGCACTGCAGTGTTGCAACCCCAACCTGGCTGGCATGATGGCCCCAGAGAGGCTGGCTTACCTCCTCTGCTCCAGTGATAGAGTATGCATGTCCTTTTACCAGCTTCAGACTTGTGATTGCTTCTATTTCAGATGTAGCAGTTATCTGGAGCAATAAAAGTATGCACATTTATGATTATATATTGTGTATGAACTGAGCTTTCATAAGCAAATTAATATGGGGGAAGATATCCAAAGTGGTGTGCACAGTGAATACAAATATTCTCGATGCAAAGTATATTAAATGAAGGTGAGATCCACAGCAAAAGCTGCAGTTTCATGCCCCTTAATATGCAATCCAAGAACAGAAAAATTCAAGAGCATGCTATGAAATCTAAATCCAGTTCCCAGCTGAGGTGACAGACCCAGTCACTTGCAAAGACATGTTCACATGAACTTAGCTCTAGCCTGTCTCAGTCGAGATCCAGTATACCAAAATTGGTACTCTATATGCCACAATGAAAACAAGAAAATGAAACAGGATGTGAAAGGTGTGACGTTTCCAAGACATGTTCAAACATCATCTGTAATTTGAGAGTGTTTGTATTACAGGTGTCAATAGTTTTTAGGACTGGAAAACAAAGCCAGAATCAGACTGCAGGCTACAACAAAGTGTCTCAGAGAATTTGTCTTTGGCAGTTGGGAGTCTGGAGCTGAAATTACACAAAATTTGAATGAAAAAAGATATTCAGAGGGTGGAGCTCCAGAAGACCAGTTGATTGTTCACAGCTCTGAGTTTTATCACATGGTGTCATGTAAATAGGGAGACATGGTGAGCATTGGTTATTTAGAACTTTGCTCAAATTTTCTTATACTAAAATCAATAAAGCTCTCACATTAATTTAACTTGCTCTTATATCAGACCTTCCTATATCTTACACTGTTCTGGGCTTTGGTGACAGTGTGAGCCAGAGCCCTGAGAAGAGGAGCAAGGAGAGTAAAGCTTTGTCAGCCTCTTACATCGATGGAGCAGCCAAGCAGTGACCCAGCTCTCAGGGCCTTCTGGATGATTTGGTACAGGTTTGAAGGAGCCCTCCGCAGCTCATAGGACTCAGAGATGCCTCCAGCGAAATCCTCAAAGCCCTCCACAGTGGAGCCTCCTGCTAGAGCTTCATAAGAGCCATTCAGCCTGGGGGAGAAACAATGAGATCTACAAAAGGGTCCATCTCCACCTGAAGGAAGGGTTTATCATTTAGGGTCTCTCAATTTGGTTGGTCATCAGTGTGACCTGGGGCAAGAAAACTCAAGCCCCTTGAAATACAGTTGGTGACTCCTTTTATGGACCATGGGGGGCTGTTAACACTGGGTGTGAGGGAGGCTGGAGGGAGGCTGCCTTAGAATGAGGTGTGTTGTGACTGACACCTGTGGCCTGGGCCACCAACAGGGGCACAGCCAGGGGCACAGCTCCTGTTCCCATACTTGGCATAGGCCTTCTCCAGCAGCGCGCTCCAGAACTCGTTGCCTTCCTCCGAGTGCACGAAGAGCAACTTCCCGTTCCTGGTGGGCAGCCTGTCGTCCACCACCACGTCCACCCACTCCCCATACTGCCAGAACTGAGGGAAAGAAAAAAGGAAAAGATGATGGAGGCTGGTGTGCCCATAATTGCTACACGCTGCCATCCTCCTACCCCTTCACCTGTCACCACTTCCCCGTGCATAAGCCACTGTAGGGTTCACTCCTATCCTGGATTCCTCTCCTTTGTAACTCCTCCCAGCTCTGTGGACCATGCATCAGGCTTCTTAATGCTATATTAAATTTTGCTGATAGGAAATATTAACAGCATCTTGTTGTACACAGCATCAGAACCACTGTCTGAACATGTAAATTGAGTTTACACAGTGGACAGCCCAGGAAGCCAGCATAAGGGTAGGATACTCTGAACTAGCTCAAGGCTCAAACCTTAAGGAGGAAAAAAATAAAAACCAATATGCCTGTAAAAATGCCTGTAAGGAGAGGTCATCCAGAGGGGAAGCACTCAATAGTGCTAGTCCTTTCTGAAAATACGGGGAAATGTGTGAAACACTAAGTTAGTGCTAAATTTTGGCCTCAAAGCTAGAAATGTTTACTCCAGGATTTGCTGCATTCCTGAAAGGAAAGATAATTCACACCATAACACTCAAAGGTGAGCTGATGGAAGGGCTGGATATGGGTTCTAAAACTTCTGTCCACATCAGAACAGCTCCTTTAGCAGGGCAAATCCACACTGCTCCCACCTGAGCCTAACCTCCAGCCAAAGCATGTTGGCTAAATCCCAACACTCTGGCTCCACAGGCAAGGAAATAAAGGCAAAGGGAGGGAAAGGGAGGAAGGAGAAGGAACCACACCAGCTTGAATTCCCTCTCAATAGCTGGCAGCAACAGAGCTTGGTTTGGGCTCATGCAGCCTGATGGTTCAGCTCAGTTTGCAAAATCTGTATAACTCCCCAGAGCCCCATCAGCTGTCAGACAGCAGAACCTCACCAGTGAGCAGGTCTCATTTAATATTATTTAATTCTGTTCTTATTTTCCTTGTCTCTCTCCCATCAATTTCACATACACACTGTAACTATTGATTATTTCACATGTTCCAAACAACAACAAAAACAGCCACCACAACAAAGCTGCTTCTAGTTAAATACTATAATTTTCCTTTTTTATTCTCAATCCCCTGATCATATGGGTACCTGGAAATGAAAGATTCCAGCATAGTCCTCCTGGAAACTCTGAGCCTTGGGAACAACACGGAACAGAATATCTGGATTCAAAGTGAGAGATGCAATGGCAGCTAGGAGCCAGCAATCACCTAAAAACACACATTACAAGGCAGAAAAGTTCATTAATAACTCCATTAAGTCATGCTCTCACTTGGACTAAAATGCCAGCGGTAATACCTATGCCAAACTCAGTCTTGGTTCAGCAATCCATTCTTGTTCTGTTATTTCTCTCTTTTGCTCATTTTCCTCTCACCCAAGCCACACAGGTATCCTGGGGCCTCTGAGGCTGACCACAGCAGTAATTTCAATGGTCCAATCTGTGCTTTGATTTTGTAATGAAGCTGTGAAAACAAGCTGCTTTACCTAAACTTGTTAATACCCTCAGGAGAGCAAGAACAGGGCCAGAAGAAGGCATTTGAGGTATGTGGGTTGCAAAGTGTGGCTGGGCAGGACAGAGTTAATGTGACACTTTAAGTAGATTCAAGCTGCCACATCTGGGGCAGACAAGGGCTTAGGAGATGTCCAGGAGAGGGCAAAAGCTGTGGGTTGATAGAAGAATGGTGGGACTTCCATTCCTATCTTTTGGAGAAGATTTAATGGATAAAAGAAACATTTGTGGTCCTATTCCTCCTCAGCCCTTTCTTTGAAGGTCTGAACTTGAACTTAGAGCTATTGCCAGAGATTTGCCCAGCAGTCTAATGGAAGCTGAAGTCTCCTGAGACTGTGAGTAGGTGAGTCTTTTCTTTGGCCAATTCCTTTCTCTGGAAAAGCTGGACTTGCCCAGCCCTCCCTGGAGGCTGTGTGCCTTGCAGCTGGAGCTGTTTGCTGGGTTGGTTACCAGTTTATTGAGGATTGGAGGCTGGGTAAGCAGAAGCCTCTGTCACACCAAAGGTGGTGCCCCGGGAAAAGCAGTGAGTCGTGGTGTTTGCACTGCAAACAGCAGGAGGAACTTCTGTGATTCTGTTTTATTCCTGAGGTGTGCAGAAAGCCTAGCAAAACAAAACTGCTGTGAGGGTACTAACATTTTCCTGGTTCCCTGAGGATTATCTGCGCCAAGACAGTTCCTTTGGCGGGTGCATATTCTGCAGAAGGAACTGGCATCGCTGCTCTTGCTTCAGAGGAAATAAGCGAATTGAGAAATCAAGGAAAGGGTTTAATCTGCAGCAAGATTGAACATCCTAGAGCAGCAGTTAACTTTTTATATTGACTTGGGATTTATGATTCAATGCCATGGCGATTACAAGTGTAAGAGTAGGATGAAGAGCCTTGCTGAGGTGCTCTCTGCTGCCTGTACCCCACGGGGATGTACCCGGGTGGCTCCTATGGGCTGCTCTGAGAAACCTCTGTAAAGGAGCGTCCCTGGTGTGATGTCCCTCTGTAAACTTCTGTAAAGGAATGTCCCTGGTGTGATGATCTGTAGCTGCCTGAGCTGGCTGATCACACCATGGGTCCCAACCCATGACGTGCAATATGATATCAATATGATATCAATATGATATCAATATGATATCATGCCACCTGTTGGGGCAATTCAGGCCTTTCTAAAGAGGAGGGAAAATCCATTCTTGGTATGTGGGGGGCTGCTTCAGCCTTCCCCCAGGATTCTCTGCCTTATCTTGGCTGCCACATTCAGAAAAGAGCATTTAAGCTGGAAGGGGGCAGACAAATGGTTGGATTGCCTGCTTTTTCCCCGTGCACCTGCATTTTTTATGAGGAGAGGTTAAAAAAATTTGTCCTGCTCATCCTATACAAGTGAAGTTTGAAGAGGAAGTGTGAGGCAGGTTAAATGCTACTTTGCAGAAAAGCTGTTTGAAGCAAGAGCTCTTAGTTGAAAGATAGTATTTTCTTTGCACAGAAGGAGATAAAATAAAAGGATTGTGACATTTAAGGTGGAAATATGGAAAAGTTGATGCCCTGCATATAGAAAAGAAAGTCCAGAAGCCTCAGACTATAGAACATCTATGAGCATAAACCTTCTCAAGGAGGGATCAACTCGCTGGCCTGGAAGTTTCCTCCCAGCCTTAGGTGCTTATGTATAAAATAGGTAAAATTATAAGAGAACAAGGTGTGGGAAAAAAGGCTTTAAGAACATTCCCTCCCAAGGAAATTTGGATGCCAAGAAAAAAATGAGACTGAGAACACTTGGATCTGCTTCGTAGCTATTTCTTTGAGGCTTTCCTTGGTACAGCGTATGCCTTAAGCTGTTATAATTTCTGCTTTCCTTGAAGAGGTAGAAATAATGGTGATAAGTCTGGGGAATGGATTTTCAGAGGGGGAAGATGAAAAGCCATATCAAGCCAGAACTGAAATCCTCCTTTTTCTGATGCTCTGGCTGCCCCTGGCATGCTGTGAAGTGCAAAAGATTATTGCAGAGAAGGTGGCAAGGTGGGTGTCCCCAGTGTTCCTGTTGTGTCCCTCCAACCTGTGAGACCAGAGAAGGCCTGCAGCAGTGACTAATTGATGCTCTCCCAATGTGCAACATCTGAATGGTGTCCCCTAAAATCCTGGCCAGGATTTTAAAGCCAGTGAGTGAGAAAATACTCCAAGCTTTGCTGAGGATGGTGTATGTTGGATGAACAACTAGGCAGCAGATTTGGTGAAATGAGGGGGGTTTCCTTAAATATGTTGTTTACTTCCCACCTCAGAACTAAACAATTACAGAATCTCAGACCAGAGGATGCCAAATGCAGCGTGAAATCCTTTCAGGTGCCTTTCTTACAGCATGAATTAACTTCTTAGAGCTCGGGAGAGTGAGCAATGTGGGTGCTGCTGCCTCTCTCCAACACACCAGTGCAGTCTGACCTCCCAGGGAAGCATTTCAGTGCATGCCTGCCCAAAACACACCTGGGAAGAATTATGTTGGAAGAATTGCAGTGTTGAACTTGGCCCTAAAAGCAGCCATGCCTCCCTTGAGCACTGCAGAGTCCTTTCTCCAAACCTTACTTCCTGGGGCCCAATATCTTTGACTAAACTTGTGCCAACCAAAAGGAACCAGCTGGGAATTGCTTGCTTAGCAGTAACTTGATAAAAATGGAAGTGTGTCTGAATGTAGGTGGTTTGGGGGCATCTTTGTATAGCAGAGATGCACGATGTTTAGGCTCCTGTGATACTTTCAGAGGATGTAGGAATCTGTCCATATCAAGGAGTTTCCATCACAAGGCCCAAACTGTGCAGTTGGCCTCTTACCTTCTTGTGCAGCATAATGGGACCCTGCCCTATTAATAAGCCTTCTCAACCCTACTGGGTAATATATGACCAGTTCTAAAAGAGTACAAACTGATCCTTCCTGTTCCCTTTCTCAAAGTTCAACATCATTTTGCCAGCAGCAAGTTTCGGAGTTTAGTTTGTGGTTGTGCCCACAGGACAGCACAAGAGCACAACCTCCCCAGAAAGGCACCTCATGTAGGACCCTCAAACTTGTTCTGGTTCTGCTGCAGGTTCTAAGTAATCTTTCACACTGTGAGGAAAATATTTTAGTCCATTCTTAAAAAGGGAATTTTTTTGAGGGAGAGAAAAAGAGGCCAACTGACCAATTAATTAGAATGTATTTCAAATAGGCTCATAGTCAAAAAAATGATGATATCAAAAAACATTTCTGCTCACCATATGGGTTTAAAGTTGCAGCATTTCAGCTTATAAAAATAACTATTTTTTTAAAAAATCCTTCTCAATACTGGCCCTGAAAGGCTAAATCACTTATGGACATATATCACTGCTTCTGTTCAGTTTCATATTCCATGAACAAAAGTTCCAGACAATTGCCAATTACAGTGTTTACTGCTGCTGCTGAACATCCTGTAAAGAAGCCAGCTTGATTTTGGGATCTGAAGTAATTTGAAATGGTAATAAAGTGAAATTTGGGGAGTTTAACTTTTTGTTTTTAAATTTAGCCAATCCTGACCTTGAGTTTGTGGTAGAAAGGGTAAACATGAAGCCTAGCTGTGCCTTTCTCCTCTATGTGTGTGTATATATATGTATATATATATATACCTACATGTGTGATCTTGGAGAATTATTTTGACTGTGAGTGCACTTGAAATAGAATCCCTTGCTGCTCACAGATGCCCTGAGTTGGCTCATGTTCTCAGGGCTGCCCAGGCAGCTGCTGGTTTACAGAGATAATCAAATTGCTGCAGCGAATAAGGAATCCTTGGTGACCCGGCAGCTCAGCGACTCCTCCGTATTGATGATGTTTACCCAAGCATGCTCCACTTGCAGAGGCCATAAAATAAATGAGAAATTTGATTAGTTTCAGTTGCTTCAGAGCTGTGCTCAGTTTCTGTTTAGCTACCATCAAAGTGTCTAGACACAGAGCATCTAAACTCTGCTTTGACCTAGAGATGAGTCACCTAGAGATGGTGAGTTTCAGCCAAAAGTCCAAGGGTCTGGTTCCAGGATGCGACTGGACACACAGAGGCATTTCTGTCCTGACTGCTCTGGCTTATTGCTATTTCAGCAATGCCTGGAGTTCAGAAAGGATCCAAACACAGTGCTGGGGCTTCCTGGATTGCCAAGCAGCTCTGACTCGCAGCTTTAGTCTCTGCTGGAAGCCCTTGTTCAGAGCTGTAGTACCTGGGGCATCACACCAGACAACAAGGAAGCACTGACCCACTAGCTTATAATTTATGGCAGTGCAGGTTGCCTCTGCTTTGAGATTTCTAAAGACTTTCTGAGGTTTTCTACAGAAATTAATTTTGTTCTGCAGCTCTGTACAGAAAGGCACAGGAGAATCCAGCAAAGGGGCAGGCTTTCTTCTCCCTGGGGTCTCAGAGTTGTTAGTGAATGTATTTTTTATATCAGGGGATATATTTGCTAGAACCAGGATCTCCAGTATCCCTGAGCCCATGGGACTGAATGTCAGAAGGGCTATGTATTAATGTCTATGGCAAAATAAGTGAACAAGCCCAGTACTATTTATTTCTCTCCTGCCTACAGCCACTTCAAAGGCTCCCTCCGCAGGTATCAGATCTATCTCAGAGCTGTCAGGCTTTGGTTTGTTTTCCAGGATACCTGTAATCTCCCCAAATCTGCCTGTAGGAAAGGCATGCACAAAGCACATGTGGGCTGGGCTCCTGGGCTGGTGTGAACTGGGGCATTTGCCTGAGCTTCAGGGAGCTCCTCCAGCTGCCAGCCCAGGCCCAGGGAACTGCCGTGCCTGCAGTGGCCTCTGGGCGCTCAGAACAAAAGGCAACTCATGAATATAAATAGTGTGGATCTGGAAAGCTAATATTAAACTGAGGGGGTTTCAGCACATTTGATATTATTTAAATTAAATTTTATGCCACTTACCTCTTAAGAACTTCTGCAAACAGTCCTCGGGTTAACTTATTCAGATAGCAGCAAGAAAATTTCATAAGTCACCTTTAATAACTGAGACTATGTGACTACATTTCAAGTTGTTACTAGGCTATCAAAAAGATATGGTTCAAAGAACGTTTAAAACATTTCAAGACTTTCAAGTCCCCATCAAACTTCCCAAGCTGATATTCATCTAGCTTACGCTGTTGTCAAAGAAATAAGCTTAATGGAGTGAGACCAACTCTGGACTTTCTTGTTCCTTTTGTTCATATAAATCCAGACCAGCAGTGTTATTCTTAAAAGAAAAGAAACATGTCAGAGAATATTATTAAAAATAGGCTCTATTTCCCTAAAGGATGTGTTACCCAGTCACACACGTGGCTTATGTAAATATGTAACCAGGGTCTGTTTCAGTAGAAGTGTTTTACATGAGGGTTTTAGTAACAAGGACTTTGATATTCAAGGTATTGGATCAAGTACCAAAAAAGCTTAGTATGCCTCAGAGATGTAAAGCAAATACCTGAAGGCTGGAAGGGAAGTCCCATGCCTGCAGTTTATTTTTGGGAAGGGTCAGTGTGTGTAGAAGCAATTATAAGCAGCCTTGAAGGAACAAATTGGATTATCTTTCATTGTTTTCTTTTTTTTTTTCCTCTTTTTTTTTTAATGTGTGTGAGAGAGAGAGGAAAAAAAAACAGAGAGAGAGAGAGAGAGGGAGACAATGAAAATCAAGCTCCTGATAGTAGCAGAATCAGACTTTGGAGCTTTTATTCTAGGTTTGGGATTATTTTCAGGACCAGCCTTTGGGTTACTGCCCACCAAAAGCTGTCTTGGGAAAACCCAGAGCAAGGCACCATCCCCGATTCACAGGAGGTTTTGGGGTCCAGTTCTGCTGTTAGCACTATGTGATGGATTTTGGCACTGATCTCTAATGAAAGCCCATTTAGCCAAAAGGACTGGGACTCCACAGAAACATTCAGCAGGTGACAGGAACAGAAAAGTGCTCAGGGTATTTGTATTCAGTTTCTAGGCTAAGCACAAATAATGCACTGGCCTCTTCTTGTTTAAGAGCAGATAATATTTTTCAGTCCTATAGCTTGTAAGCTGTCTGGGAAAATGAGGTTTTACTTCAGGTGTATGTTCTTAAATTATTTTTTTATGCCATTGTAGAAACTTTCGAAATAGGAGATGACAAGAAATGTCACTTTTACTACTTATTTGAGCCATTCTCCTGAAATACAGTAAGTGATTTCCCTATACTCCTTTCCAGCGTCCTCCAAATAAATATCCTGGAGCAAGTATATGATTGGGCATCTTATTTTTAGTATTTGGAGTACAGGCCCACACACCAGGGAATTTTTTAGCAAGTGCTTTAATAGTGCTGTGTTTACAAGAGCAGCACTGGTGTTATTTATTGCCAACGACTTGCAGAAATTGTTTCAATCTCATTTGCACAATGGATGTGCTGGAAGACCAGCGAGGTCAGGAGCAGTGCAGTTAGCAGCACAGGAGGGAGAAAGGCTGATTTCTCTGCGTCTAATCTATCAAATTCTCATTACAAGAGCTTCAGCCTTCATGCCTCTATGCAGGCAAGGGTTTGCTGCTGCTGTCCTCTGCAGCTGGATCTTATCAGCAAGGCAGGGAAGGCTGCTGCTGCAGCAGCTAGACAAGAGGGAACCAAGTCCCCTCACAGCTCCCTTCTGGCCACTTGCACAGCAGCTCTGTTTAGTCAAAGGCAGGCACTGCAGAAAAATGGGTAAGGAAGGTTTTTTTATGATGGATGTCTGGGAGAGGATGAGTGCTGCCTGAGAGATACGTCCTCTGCATCAGGCCCTGATTCAGGGAGCTGAGCAGCACTGCCTTTTTTGTCTGTGTGGCTGGTTCCTGGTTGCTCCTGTCCCTGCTCACAGCTCTACACAAATGCTGTTCAAGCAGAAAGGAGGGTTCAGCATGAAGGGCTTGGTACAATTTGTTTGTTGTGGATGGTATTACAAAGTTTACATTCCCTGTTCATTTCTTTCTGATGTGATCCTTGTTTCTAACTCATATTTGGACCATCCTGTTTGGCACAAAATGGCACATCTCAGACCCAGCCCCTCTACTAAACTAGTTCCTGCTCTGTTCCTTGGTTCTCATGTATTTGTCTTGTGTGAAACTGAGGCAGGAACTTGCTCTGCCTCCCAAACAAAAGAACCTAAGGACTAGGCTATAACAGAAAACTTCCCTGGTGTCCCTTGTCCCCTGAGTCTTTGGAGCTGCTCCTGCCGGCATGTGTACAAATCCCACTCTCTTGCCTCAGGGCAAGTGCTCCCATGATTAGGTTGGCATCCACCTCTGTCTTAGGAGGTCAAAAGCAAACCAGTTTTCTGTTCCACATGATTACTTCCTTCCTGCAGGAGACAGTTTGGTGTCTTCCAATTTTGACACAGCTCTTACAAGCCCTGTCTCAGGCAGCACTGCTGGTATGTGAGTCCTCTTTTTGGGTGTCTGTCCCTCCATACTGTGTCTGGCAGATAGCCAATAAAATGGTCCGTGTATCAGGAGTTTTTAAATGAAGCTTCATTTCTTTTTCTTCTTCAAAAAAACAAAATTCAGAAGCACTTTACATACCCAGCTCTCCTTGGCAGACATCTGTTCGGGTAGCTCCTCCGATTATAAACTGAGGGTTGGCACATAACTCCTGAAAAGACAAGATTTCAGAGTTTGTATCACCCTTTCTGATCTGAAAAGTTCCCTTTTCTTGTTCCTTGTTTCAATATTCAAAAACTATTAAACACTTTGAATATGTCTTTAAAAATATATCCTTTCTCCTCTGTCTGATTAACACAGTCCCAGGACAAAATTTCTTTATTAAATTGAGATCTGCTTTTGTTTGTTAGGTTTTTGGTTTTTTTCAGGCAAATCCTGATGCCCTTTGCTACTAGGCACTGTCAGTGATACTACTGAGAATTTTTGCTACTGTGGAGACAGAGGTGAAAATTCACCAGAGCATTTACATCTTATTTCATCTTGCTGAGATTTTGGTTCAAGCAGCACAAATGAGTTGGTGACTGTAACTGCTGCCTGTGCCACTGGAACTGTGCTGAGTTTCCAGTGCCAACAGTGTGGCACAGGATGTTTCCCCACCCTGACCCAACCACACAAATGTTTTCATTAGCAACAACCCCCCTTTCTTCCTGGACCTTTGGGGCCAGCCAAGTAGGTTATGGCAATGACTGTCACTCCGATCCCAACTCTGAGCTCTCCAACAACTCATGGCCTATATTAGGAAGACATTATTGTCTCTCTAGAGACAAAAGCCTTTTCTGTTTTTTCTGAGAATTTTCCATGAGCTTCTGGACGGCAGCAAGGAGCAGTTTACAGAAGCCTAACTTGGCAATCAGAGTTGAGGACAGTTTAGGCAGTCACTGGCTCTCCTCGAGAGCAGCAGTTTTCAGCTCTGAGCATCCCATGGAGAGACAGAGACAACCCAGGGCTTCTTGTGTATGATGAAGAGCCAGTCTGTGAATCTTCCCTCCAGTAGGAATCATCTCGGCTGCATCCTTTTGCTTCTGTCCAGTGGAGAAGAGTCCAGCAGCAGGTTACCCACCACACAGAAGAAAGTTTTATGTATTTTTTTCTCTTCTCCCTGCAAAGTGCTGCACCTGGTGTCAGTCAGCTGCATAGCACTTATTACTCACCCAGATACCTGTCCTTCCTGAGCCACTCCCAAGTGCCACATGCACCTTTCACACAGCTGAGCTTCCCCTCAGGGGTCCCACGGGCTGGTCTCTGCCAGGCAGGGCTGGGATATTGAACCCTGCTGGATCTCAGCCCTCAGTTATTCCTTACCCTGCTGTGCTTGTGGCTATGTCTCTGCCTGCAGCAGGCCCAACTCTGTTCTTGTGTGAGAAACCCAAGTCTAATTTAATGAGTTTTCTAAGGCTGATCTTCTCCAAGGATAGGCAAAGCCAAGATACATATCCATGGTATTTGCTGAAGTAACGTCCAGGTGCCAGAGTGAGGTGCTGATGGATAAATGGAGTTGCCAGGGTTATTAAACCTGGGGTTACTAAACCTGCAAGTTTCTGTTTCATACTTTTCAGGTGAAAAGATAATAAAGTTTGAAGCCTTGAAATTTTCTGTTCCTCTCATTCTCGTTTCCTCTGGAAAGGAGGTGAGTAATTTGTGGGGAGAGGAATCCCCATTTTTTAAAATATTTCTTGATGCTGTAAAATGACAAAGGAGACTTGGGGACTGAAATAAATTACTGAAAAATGAGAGTGCAGAAAAATCTCTGAAGCCCTGATTTTGGGACTTAAAAAAAAAATTATCATCTAATCTTTGCTGATGAAAATTACCTTCTTAGAATCAGAGGCCATTTCTAGGATACACGTATTTAGATAATAACATTTCCAGACAGTTGC
This sequence comes from Sylvia atricapilla, assembly GCF_009819655.1. NCBI lineage: Eukaryota > Metazoa > Chordata > Aves > Passeriformes > Sylviidae > Sylvia > Sylvia atricapilla. Next base: position 96,207,126 of record NC_089142.1, read on the forward strand.
TATTTAACAGTTACAGGCAGCTTGAAGTGAGGCAGAGGGTTTTATTTAGGTGTTTTCCTGAGGGGCACAGCAGGAAGACCTCAGTGTGGGTCCTGCTACAAATGATAGTCAGTGGTTCCTGGGGTGGCCCATGATCTGGGGCTGGATACATGTTGGGCTTTTGCATCCATCTCTGGATTGCACCCTGGACTTTGTCTCTCTGCAGCTGGGATGAATGGAAAGAAAGCAGGTTGCCAAGAAGCAGGGACCCATGAAGAATTTATAGAATTCCCTGCTTTATAATGGGCTTAGGAGATGATGATTCCTTTTCCCACCCCCTTTCCAACCTTGCTTCTGCCATGGAAGTAAAGCAAGATAGAATTAGGAAAAAAGACATACAGAAGCAGTGGATATTCAAGCTCACCAGTGATTTAACCCAGATGCTCAGCTGGGCTTTGGTTAGATTTGAACTCAGTGAAATAAGAAGTTACAGAACGCTCTTACCGTGGGGCGCTTCCAGACTATTCCCTGAGTTTTGTAGGAATATGGTCCCAGGTCCTGGTAGCCCAGAGCAGAAGGACAGGCTGGGAACTCCTCATCCTTGAACAGTGTGCCAGTCTGCAGGCACTGCTGCTTCAGGGCTTCATAGTCCTGCTTCAAGTACTTGATGGCATTCCCGTTGGATCCGAGCCCGTCCGCTGCTGCCCGTTCTTGGCACAGTCTCGCCGTGACCCTGGACATGCTGCCCACCTCCCAGCGTGTGCTGCAGCTCTCCAGCGCAAAGAGAGGAGGTGAGTATGGGCAGGCAGCAGTCTCGGGTGGAGCCAAGGACTGTCCCAAGTGCTCCAGCAGCCCTGGAGGGAGGAGGCACCAGGAGAGCAAATATGTACCGGGGAGAGGGGCGGGAGCCACAGCCATCACGGCTGGGATTATGGGCACTGCCTGCTGCTACTCCCATGGTATTTGCTTTTTCCGCTCTCCCTTTTTAAAATGCTTCTTTTTAGCAAGAAGCCAGGGAGAACTTTCTGCAGGCACACCTGTTAACAGAGGGAAAGAGACTGCGTGCATTCCACGTACTGAAAGTCAGGTTTAAGGATCAGTACTTTAAAAATCCAGGTGAAGGTGGTTCAAAACTCCTTTCTTCCTTCTGAAATCGCACTCTATGCTGTTGGAGGCACAAAACCTGGAGCTGGATATCTATTGCTACACCTGACATGGCTATGGAGATGCCATGGAGTTTTAAAGCTAGGGAAAATTGAACCCACTTCTGGCTTAAACAATGAAGTTTCTTAAAAAGACTCCTCTCTTTGGTACTCTCAAAGGAGTATGAATCTACAATTTAATTTACTAGCAACAAGAGGTGTGAAGCTGACAGAGCTAGAGCTGGCCACTTGCAGAGGACAAGGATACAACCCAGGAGCATGACCTAAGCCAAAATCAGGAAATTGTTTCACCAGGTAAGAGGGAAGCTGGTAAGCCCTGCTACCCCTCTCCAGTGTCACCTTGGGCAGAAAGTCACTGAAACGTTCCCATCTATAAAGACAGCCTCTTGTCTCAGCTAGTGAGAGATTACCCATCATATTTACAGTCTTCTGGTGGCGTTTCCTGCATATAAAATGTTTACAGGCAGAAAACAAAGAAAGCCTTGAGTGCAAAAGGCTTTATGGACCTTAGGAAACAGTGGTTGCTGTTCTTGTAGGAGAAAAACTCCATTTCTACCCTAGCAACCCCATCTTGAACAGGGGTCCACACTTCCGTGGCAAGGTGCCTTTGTAGGTTTAGGAACTGAAGGAGGAAGTACTTTCCATGGAGCATAGCTGCTCTCTGCTGTCATCCTGTATAATGGCTGGGATCACCCCTGTCCAGCTGAGAGCTGGGTAAACAGTAACTCTGTTTGCCAAGGAGCTTGTTTGATGACTACCTCTAGGTAAATTTAGAAAGAAGGTGTGGGGAAGGGAAGAGAGAATTTTTAAGGAATGAAACCTGGTGAGATAAGGAATCCAAACAGAGGCTAGCCAGGTTGCTTGTCCACAAATATTTGAAGTGAATGCAAAGGAGGAAACAAAATTACTTGGTCAGTTCCAGGCAGTGAAGGCTGGGCTGAGGGAATTGATGTATCAGTCACCCCAAAAATTAAACTAATTCTGTTGAAATTGAGTAAAGGAAATTCACTCAATTTCAGAATTTTATCCCCGTTGCCTTTCAGTACTTTCAGGCATGTCTGCTTACTGAACCAGAGGAGAGGAAAGGAATAACAAAAGGTTGAGGGAAGGTTTTTTTCTTTCCAGAGTGGATTTGTTTTCCTGTCAAATAGACCCACTCAGAGGTACCCACTTTCTTTGCTCATGAGGCAGAATATTGCTTTCTTCCCCCACCCTGCATCAATGCCTTGTGCTGAAATTTCCCCTCTTCCTTTGGTACAGAGGAATGCTCCCACTTTGCTGTGATTGCTGTCAGCTGCAAGGCTGGCAGCGGTGTTCCTGGAAAAGCACAGTGTTCCAGCAACTGGAAAAGGTCATTTTGAACAATTGCAATGTTTTGTTTTCCATGTACTTTTTCAGACACACACTTGATATGGTGTGTGCTCTGTAACTCTGACTAGATGTGAGCAGGCACAGCACAGGTGAACCCTTGTGCATCACCAGAGTGTAACAGGGAAAGACAGACAAAAGGTAGGAGCACCTCCCATGTGGAGGCAGGCTGAGAGTACTGGGGTTTTTCATTCTGGAGAAGAAAAGGCTCCAGAAAGACCTTAGAGCACCTTCCAGCTCCTAAAGGAGGCTACCAGAGAGCTGGAGAAGAAATTTTTACAGGGTTTGTAGTGGTAAGACAAATGGAAATGTATCTTCAGACTGACAGAGGGGAGGTTTAGATGAAACATTAAGTTGAAATTATTCAGTGTAAGGATGTTGATGCTCTGGAACAGGTTTCCCAGGGAGGTAGTGGATGTTTCATTCCTGGAAGTATTCAAGGCCAGGCTGGATGATCCTTTGGGCACCCCGTTCTAGTGAAGGGTGCCCCTGACCATGGTAGGGGGGTTGGATCAAGATGATATTTAGGGCCCTTTCCAAAACAAACCATTCTATAATACAATCAGGATTTAATAACTAATTTCAGTTTTCACATTTGAAAAGTGACTGAGGACAACCCTTTTCTCTGGGGGAAGCTTGGACCTGGTGACCACCCAGTGTGTCCATCACACAGATCACTATTTGATTCTAGTGATGTCACAGCACTTTGAATCCATTTTCCAAGCTTGATTAGCATCAGCATGATTTATTTTGTGTAGAATGTGATACACAAGCACCATCTAGAGGATATAAAGAAGAGGAGATGATGATGACTACAGTTGATTACAGCTACAGCTGACAGCTGTATTATAGGAGGAAAAAAGTTTTAAGGTTCCCCATGACTCAAAAACTGCTGCTGAAGTGGCATTAACCCCTAGGGTTAATAGTTGTAACAATTATTCTGACTTCTGTTGCTTCTGGGATTTGCATATTATTGTCTGGCTCTTCTTGCTTTCCTTTCCTTCTCTCTCCTCCTTTCTTGATGATGGCAAGAGGATGAGAGGAATAACGAAGAACCAATTAAACCAGAAAAATGCATCACCTGGGTGTCAAAGAGACTGAAAATTCCATGCAGTCAGGACTGTTCTGTATATGGGGAAATCTTTAGAAGAAAATAACTGCCAATCACCCAGCAGTTTCACATACATTTCTGACACAGTGCATTAGAGAGAAATGAGAGGGCTCTCCTGTACTGCAGCACTTGGCTAATGAGGACTGGATCTGCTTTGCTGTACTGTAGACCCTGCACCATGAAAACAGATCAGTTCCATTCTGAGAGCTTGCCTTCTCATATTCTAGATGTATGGGTTCCTGCCCACCTTATTACTGTGAAAATTGAGTGACTATCAATAGGAAGACCGCTGGGAGCTATGAAAGTTCCTAAATGTTTTTCTCTAAGATTATTGTTTTATTGTTTCATATTTTATCTGAGTGTTTGGGGAGGGATGGGTTGCTACAAGCTGCAGCCTCACAGGTTCCCTATTGGGAAACACATCTGAAATTAGCTGTCATCCTGCTTGCTTGTTTTATAAAAACCATAAACTTGCTGGTGCCTGATGAGGAGGAAGATGATGTCCTGCAGAGGTAATGCCTGTACCCCCAGGTGTGAAGCTCCACAATATGACTTGGGCTGATCCAGAATGATGGTTCAGCACTGGGAAAGAAGCTGGATTTTGCAGGATGAGCCAGGTCTTTCTGACACCTCACACTGAACTGGTCAGAGCTGGAGCCACCTTGTGATGTTGGGGAAAGCTCAGTACCTCTCCAGATCCCAAACCACAGACAGGAAAGCAATTCCCTTCCTCATGTAACATCACGATTGCTACTGCAAGCCTCTTCCCCTGGGAAACCACCCTCATCCTGATGAGGATGGGGCAGTTCCTCAGCAGGAGAACAGGAGCCCAGAAGGTACCTGGGCCCATTCCTCCCTTCCTGAGCTGTTGGCCATTTGTTCACCAGTATCCATGTACAGGGAAAGGACAAAGGAGCAAGAGGCAGGAGGGATGATGCAAGGCAGAGCAGCTCTGAGTTACCCACAATTGCTGCATGTGGGCATTGGGAAGGACAAACCCATCCTGCCTGAAACTCCATGCTGTGAGTGGCAGCTGGATGCTCTTTATCAGGAACCAGAATGAGCTGCTGCAGCAACAGCTGAAACCACTCACTTGCAAAATGTGAGAGTTGGTGACTTCTTTGAAGCGCTGCAGGTGTGCAGGGAGATGAAGAAGAAATCAGATTTCTTTTTCCTTCTGAAATTCCCTGGTTTTAGGGAGACACAAGTAAGTAACTATTCGTGGAACTTGCTACTTTCACTTAAGAGAATTATACTGGTCTCACAGTCAAATGGAAATCACCTCCTTCTTTAAAGAAAATGGGCATACTGTGTGAGTATGTATAAAATGAAGGAACTGGCTCATGTGTGCTCAAAAGAACTTCCTTCCCTCAAACTGTGGACTCCCACCCACATCTGCTGCTGGGCTGGATGTAGCTGACTTGTTGATTAACTGGCTGCAGAGGACTTTGTGGGCAGGTGCTGTTCAGGTGACTGCTGAGATAGCCAGCTTCCCAGATAATAAGAAAAAATCTGTATTACACCAATATATTCATGTCATGTCATTAAACCACATGGGACAGTAGGGTTCCTATACATCTGAGACCAGTCCAACAAGCCTGAGTGGCAAATATACATCTTCCCTGCATTGCCCAGGTACCTTTCCTACTGCTAAATTGAATCCTTGCTGCTACCATTTCTTTCTGGCTTTGTTCCCTTCTGTTCCTCTCCTTTTCTGTTTGGCTCAGTCTCAGTTCTCTTTGCACCACAGAGACTCTAAGAAAACTCTGGTATCTCTGAGCAGAGCAGGCATGTAAGAGTCTTGCACACACTTGGTCTTCACCGTTGCTCAGCAGAGGCTGTCAGCTGCCAGCAGATTCCAAAGTGGTCTGTGAGTATCATCTATGGGGCACACAAGAGATAGCTAAGAAAAGCAAAGTAATTACATGACGAATTTTCAACCCAGCTCAAACTCCTGCATCTGCTGGAAAACAGCTAGAGCAGAGGAGATCACAAACCAAAACTGGTTTTGTGGACCAATGAACACCATTGCTTCGAACTGACTCTGGCTTCCTTTAACCCTGACTCGTAAAACCAGAGAAGTCTGACTTGTGGCAGCTGTTCGGATTTGAACCACTGCGTGGAGCCAAAGAAACACTTTTTGAGCAGCTCTACAGCTCCCAGATCCGTCACGTTAGGATGGAACACAGCATGCTGCGAGTTAAACTCCCAGGTGGTGAGGTGCTGTTGTCTCCTGCTCCAGGAGATTGCTTGGAGATAACTCAGAGGTGCTTAACAAATCTAAACAGCAGAGCAAAACCAACCCCCTGTGCCACTCTGTGTCCTGCTCGAGCTTTAGCACAGCCATGCCTTGGCTAAAGGCACACCCTCAATTGAGTGCACACAGGAGCTTATGGCATGTAACGTTACTGGATCTGCTTGCAGTGATTGATTTCCCAGGTGCTGCTAAAAATACCATTATTCCCTTTATAAAGAGAGCCCTTCTGACCTGTAGGGGTCAGGAGGCCTCTTCAAAGCACAGTGAAGTGGGACTGTGCCTTGCCAGGTTTGGACAACCAGGTGGTATCAGGGCTGTTTTCTTGCGTGGCCGTGATCTGCACAGACAGGTGCTGCTCAGAACGTTTGTATCTAACTTCACAAAGATTTTGGGGGCCTCCTCTGCTACACTGGGAACTGAATGGGCAATGCTTGGCCCTTTTTCTTGTTTAATGGCAGTAGCTTCTCATGAACTGTGCAAGTAGGGCCTGTGCTGAGCTTGGGAAGAGGAATAATAAATTATAAGAGTGCAAGCAAACGGACAGCGGTACACAGTGGTTTGGAGCACTGTGTACCAGCAATGAAGGAAAACTTCCCACCACATCTCAGCAAATGGTACTGCCAGTAATTTAAGGTTCTTTAAGCATATTTCAAGCAATAATGTTCATTTTAGTCAGGATGGCTCCAAATCACTGTTTCATGCATCCAAGACTTGGAAAGCAATGTGCAAAAAGAGGTACCTGTCCCTCCAAGACAGCTGAGCAGCCACTGTGGGCGCTGGGTGCAGCAAGAAGGGCTCACAGCCTCTGCGTGCTGCCCAGGGAACACTGCCTGGCACCAGCACATCCTGAGTCAGACTGAAAATATGAAACAAATGGTTTGAATTCTCCCTCGGAGGGTTGCTGCTCCACGCAGGTGCCAGCAACATTTCAGCCATTCTTGGCAGCTACTCACTGCCAAAAACGGAGATGCTCTCTTCCCCCACACCATGTGTGTGTGTTTTGGGGAAACTCGGGGGAAACTCACTGTTTGTGGGTTGGGCTGTGCAGGGAGTGCAGCTGGGTCCATGCCAGCAGCGGCAAAACGCGCTGTGGTGACCACCAGCAAATCAAGCTGTAAGACATCTCTGCTGCTCGAAACGTTCAAAGGTGCAATGAGGTGACAACATGGGGCACAGACCTACTGCCGTGGGATTTGAGCCATATTAGGTTTTCCCTTCCTTTGGGTTTCTTGTTCTGTTTGGTTTTTGTTTGGTTGTTGTTGGATTTTTTTTCCCCCTAAACGTTAGAATTTATATGGCTAGTTCGGGTTTTTACGTGGAAAATACCAACCTTTTTGAATTGACGAGTACAGCGCGGGTGTGAAGGTGATGAGGCGCCCAGTGAGGCAGAGATGCTTCTGCACGGGACATGGAGCTGAAGAGACGGGGAGGGGAGGTTTCCCCGTCCGCGGCGGCCGGGGCAGAGCCAGCCGGGCCAAGGCGGGGCGCGGCGGGGCAGAGCCGTGGAAGGCGGCGGAGGGGAGGGATGACAGGCGGGGCCGGGATGTGCCGGGCGCTCGGAGCCGTGCCGGGCCGGAGGCGGCGATGGCGGGGATGGCGGAGGCGCTGGCCAAGGAGCGGGCGGCGGCGGCGGGCGCGGGGCGGCACGACCGGGCCGTGCCCTACCTGGGGCAGCGCTTCGGGGCCCTGCGGCGGGAGTGCCTGCAGGAGGGGCGGCTCTTCCAGGACCCCTCCTTCCCCGCCGGCCCCGCCGCCCTCGGATACCGGGAGCTGGGGCCCCGCTCGCACAAGACACAGGGCGTCGTCTGGCGCAGACCCACGGTAGGGCGGCGGAGGAGGGGGGATCCCCGGTAGCACCGATCCGCAATAGCATCATTCCACAGTGTCTCCCGGCTTTTCTCCTTCCCCCGGCCCGTAAATTTGGGCGGAATGAATCGCGCGGGGGCGGCGGGCTGGGGCGCGGCCGCCGAGCCCTCCCCACAGTGCGGGAGCGCGGAGCCCGTTCCGTGCCGCTGCCCGTGCTCAGGGCACCGGGGGCTCCCTTTGCCCTGGGGACAGGCTGGCAGCCTGGCTTGCTCTGCCTAGATAATAAACCGGTCAGAAAAGTCGTTTTCCTCCCCATCTAGGGCTCTCCGTTTGGATAAATCGCTTTGGGTAGCGCTTGGGGCTCTCTCTTCCCGTAACTCTTTCCCTCAGCAGAGCCAGGAGCTGACCACCGTGCTGTTTATTCCCGAAGCAGCCCTGCCAGCCAAGGGAGCCATGGGGTCAGGTGGACTCCGCGGTGCCTCCAGGCACTTCTGAAAGACCTTGGTGTACTCGGTGGTGGGGAGGTAATGGCAGAGCGGTGTGTGCACGCGTGTGACAATGCAGCACACCTCCTGGCACGTCCTGTGAAGTGAGATGGCTGCACACGAGCTTTGGTCACCAGCTCCGTTCTCACTGTGCTTGGTGTGTCTGGTGCCCGCACCTGTTCCTGCCTTGCTCCATCTCTGTGGTGCTCATCTGCTGTGGTCAATGGTTTATTTGGTTAATTTGCTGCAGGTGGGGCCTTGTTCCGTGCCTTACCTGGGGCCGTGTGTAATGCCAGGCTTGTTCTGTCCCCAGGAGCTGTGTTCCAGCCCCCAGTTCATCGCGGGCGGAGCCACTCGCACGGACATCTGCCAGGGCGCCTTAGGTAAGGTGGGGCAGAGAGCTGAGCTTTCCGTGCAGGAGCTGCCCCAGGACACCGTGGTTTATACATGGCTGTAATTCACTCTGTAAATACCTCCTCTGGCATCCTACCACCTCCATTCATATCAAATCAGACCTTTCTCGCCTTTCCTTGGCATTTGCAGGTGGGGACCATGTGTGTGGCCACTGAGCACAGCCTTTCTGTGTGCACCAAACAGGGGTGGCACACGCTGGTTTCCTGATGGCTTTTCTAGTCACAGCCAGTTCCTTTCACGTTCACATCCATGAGAGCAGCCTGACTCATTTCTGCCTTTAACAGTCTGCTTGGAAGAGCAGTTGTGTGCATAGCAGGACTTCTCTTTCCCCAGTGGGAGAGAGTTCTGCTGAGCAGGAGGAACCTCCTGAAACCTGAGGAGATGCTGTAGACAGTAAAGAAGTTGCATGGGGGATTTCCTGCTGGTCACCAGCTCTCAAAGAGGACAAAACTGGGGTGTTTCAGGAGGGATGGGCCAGCCTGTGAGCCCTCTGCTTTTACCATGGCTTCTGCTCAGTTTGTGCAATGGCAGCCCCTCGGTGGGGCTTTCCAGGGGAGCTCTGGGAGCTGCAGGGAAGTGCCAGGGAACAGTGGGGAACAAATGGCTTAGCCTAGCTGTGGGTGCACTGCTGTTCCCATCTGGAAACCTCTCTCCTGCCTTGTCTGGCAGAAGGGGTTTTAGGTGGAAGATGTCTGCAGAGATACAAGGAGAAGAAATGAAGTGAAAGCAGTAGGCTCCTATGCCATAGCAGTAGCGAGACGGTTTTAGATTAGACAGATAGGGTGGCTGAGGAAAAGCTCTTGTGTATGAAACATGACTAATACGAGCTGTGCTGCTGCAGTTGGCAAAGGAACCAAGTTCTGTTTGTTTGCTTTCAAATATTCACCACTCTGCAACTTCTTAATTTCCAATCCCACTGCTGCTATTTGTGGGTTCATGTCCAAATACGTAACAGGCAGAGAAGCTTATATTTTATGTTTATATTTTAATTTGGAAGTTGTTTTTTTTAGGTTAGTGCTTTGACAACCAGAGGCAATTTGTATAAAAAATCCATGACAGTAAAAATACTTAGATTATGAACCTGGTTCTCCTCACGCCCCAGTATCATTGTTGGTGTGGGTTAGGCTCTGCTGTGCCTTGGGTTGTTGCCATGTCACCAGCTTCCTTCCTGTGCTCTCTCCACCCAATGCCATATCTCCCACCGTGACTGTTTTGGCATGAACATGTCCCAGTGCTTAAACACATGTGCCAGACATCTGTTATCTCTTTTTATTGTGAAACTTTATGGTAAGAAGTTCTTCAAATTGAAGTGAAAGTTTACTCTAGTGCTCTTCCAATATCTGGCATTTCTGTAAGAGATGCTGATTTCTGGAGTCACTTAGTTGCCTTCTGCTTTTCCAGCTTTTCTCTGCAGATGCTGTGGCAGCAAGATCATGGGAATGAAAGATTTGAAGCTTTGTTTTCAAGTTGTGAAATTGCTGTTGCTAATAGCAAACTCTGTTTTAAATTGATGAAAGCATTTGCTGCCCCAGTGGTCTTTGGACCAGTCAGATGTTCTCATGGGGTTATATGGTATCACCAGAGGATATGAAGTGACTCACAGCTGGTATTTTTGTACCTCTTGACTGTATTTGAATCAGAGGTTGTCAGTGTTCTTGTTTGTGTCTCCTTTTTCACCGTTGCTACATACTGCAATGACTCTCCTGGCCACCTTCTCATTAATCTGGGCAGGATTTTGGTATTGTGTGACAGTTGTTGATTAAAGATTAGATGCTTTTGATCTTATCTCTGTATAGCCACTGAGTTCCTAAAAGCTGGATGGAATCTCTGCTCTTTCACACACTGGGACTGGCAGATGCACTGAACAAATGCTTTTTTTTTTTTTTTTTTTTTTTTTTTTTTTTTTTTTTTTCTTTCTTTTTCTTTTTTTTTTTTTTTCCTTTTTTACACCACCTTGTCTGACACCAGCACTTGTATTCATAAATTTGCTTAAGCTTCCATTTACTTAAACATTTACTTTCAATGTTCACATCCCATCACATTTTAGGATGTTGTAGAGAAGATTGCACTGGAAGATGTCAGGTGCTTTTGGAAACCTGTGCTTTTTATTATTCTGCTTCTTTTCTATAGGAACCTTTTGTAGTCTCATTTATCTCCCAAAAGGCTTGATCACAGCCCTTCAGAACATCTGGGAGTACTCCAGGGACAGATGAAGCATCCAGAGCACATGGACCATCACGTCTGCGTGGCAGCTTCTTAGCAAGGAATGTGTAACCAAAGAGCTCAGCCAATGAGCAGAGTTTCTTTTAGCTCAGGACTCTTTGGCCAGGTGCATAGATTTGTTTCATTGCTTTTGACCTGGACTAGAAGAAACTGTGATGCATATAAGGCATAGCTGATAATCAGTGCAGGAAAGGTTCTCCAGACACCAAAGTTCTGCCCCTTGGGTTTTGGATTATCCTTTTTTCTGGCCTTGTGAGGTTTTTGGTTTGTTGTGGTTGGATTTTGTTATTGTTTTGTGGCTTTTTTCCATAGGAGAAACTTTTGAAGGCGAGTATTTGGAGTTGGTTATGCAGTATCAGATCTGCGAAGTCAGTGATGGTATTTGGCTCCAAATGGCAGCACATGGGATGTGGTGACTCATTACAGCTGAGGGGAGGATCCGAAGCCAGGGAAGCCTGGTTCACTCTTAACCACCTTTTTTTGGAGTGGATGTCGCCATGGTATCACAACACTGGGGTGTAAACAGCACAGGATCTCCCAGCTGCTTTTTGCAGGTGTCCCCTCCTTACCTAACAAATGTGTGAAAAAATAACAAATTGAATAGATTGAATCTTGAAAATCAGACCCATGGTTTTCTCGTGCTGACAGCCACTCTGCTGCCCCAGTGGGTTGCCACAGCCTCGTGTTTGTAACAAGAAAACTTTCTGGAGTGCCGTGGTATTAATATAAATACATTCGTAGTAGCTGTTAATCCAAGACTGATTTAAAATTACGATGAGTCTGTGATTGGCAGAATGTACAGTTTTCCTTTTACCCCATACTTTTACATAAGCTGTGCAGTGACCAGTGGAGCTGCCTTTTGCTTACAGCCCTTCAGGCATATGATGGGTGTGTTTTATTTGTCTTTTCTTTCCAGAATAGGGCTAATTTTAAGCCCTTAAGGCTATTTATGCTTGCCTTGCAATTACTTTTTTTTTTCCTAACATTCTTGTCAACAGCTGGAGATTAGGTAAATGCAGAGATGTGTATATGGAAATAACAAGTAAAAAACATTGAAAAAGGAAAAAGTAAGCATGACAGGACAAAAAATAGCACTTCTTGTTAATGTATTACAGATAAACTCACAGCCTGATAATATTCCTTTTTCTATAACCTTGTGCTACCTACTGTTCATTTACAAAAATTATTTATGAACAATGTAGCCTTGCTAACACTCCTTTCAGACTCTAAGCAACATGTCTGTCAGCCTCTCCTTGGACTTTCCTTCCCTATCAAAGGAAAATCACTGTCAAGAACCTTGCAGAAGCACCAGTTCTGGAAGTTCAGACTATTTGGTAAAGACCTTGCTCTGGCTTGCTTAATGCAGGCTAAAATTCCAGGTATAATCACAAGATCTGTTCTCATCCAGGGTCTGAATTATCAAGTTTGCTCTTAGTGATGGCTGGTGGCAGAGATGATATCCTGGCTGCTGAGCACTTTTAAGTGTGGAAACCAAAGGCTGTCTTCCATATAATGCTGCAGCTGCCTTTAAACCTCAAGACTTTGCCCAGACTTGTCTGAGTTAAGATTTGTGTTTGACTCCAAATTCTTGTTAGAAACCAGTATAAAATTCAACTGAGAGATTTTACAACAGGCTGTCATTTCAGTCTGCCTTGCTGGGACAGCTGGAAAGTAAAGGAAATTCTTTATAATTTCTGCTTGTGGGTGTGGAGGCCCTCTGGGGGGGAGTTTCTCCTTGAATTTCTCCATGCTTCTTACCTCCAGGGGAAACATGACTCAAAGATGATTTTCAGCATTAAATTGTATGTTCATAATCTGGAGGCCTAATCATCTTCTTGAGCAAGCCTTCCTAAGCTGCTGTGTCCATTAGGGTGGTTCATTTGTTCTTCCTGTGCTGCTCCCTGCCTGCCCAGCCCTTGCCCTGGGTCTGGAATAGAAATACTAATATTTCTTGGGAAGAATATGGCAACAGCTGCCCTCTGAGCCAGACTCTTTCCTCCTGGCCCTGTCTTCCCCAGCAAACACCTTTGCAGTACCTAGTGGATGCAGCTCCCAGGGAAGGAAGTCTCAGCTCCTTGAAGGAGGCTGTGAGAGAGATCACCCCTTTGCAGGGCAAGATAGGTGTGCTGTGACAGAGTAGGGAGGGGAATTCCGTCATTGTTTCATGGTCTGTCACAGGAGAATAGCAAGGTGGCTTTCCTGTTTAAAAACTTGTCTGACTTGCTGATTTTTCCATTGCAGGACAAGCAGCCAGAGGCAAAGCCAGAGGAATTAAGGGAAAGTTTTATGTTCCGTTCTTCCCCTTCAAGTTGGGAAGCAGTATAAGCACCTTAGGTTTTGAAATTATTCTGCAATTTTGCTTCTTCCACCTTTCCTGAGATGTGCAAAGATGTGTGGGACAGGTGTATTTCAGTGAGCTGCTGCTGGGGGTCAGCTGAGGGAGGGCATCCTGGAGGGAACTGCGGGTTGTCCGTGTTCCTGCTGGTGCTGCCTGAGCAGGGAGGGATTTGGGCCTGAGGGTGGACCTCGAGGGCTGCTTTAGACTTAATTCACCCTGAGGCTTTCTCCCATTTGGATCCCAGCTTCTCACCCATAAGCTTTTGAGCCTTTTCCCATGGGAGAGAGGGGGCCTCTGGCTTGCTGGCAGCTGTGGCGGGTTCCCACATGGAACCTGCAATCCTGCACGACTCTCCTGTGGGATCTCCCGTGCAATACCGACCTCCCTCCATTCACAAAGCAAGGGGACAGCGGATCTGGTAATGGTAACAAGGAGTTTTGTGTCAGGCTGTGGCAGCCAGGGGATGAGCTGGGGCTGTGAATCTCTGACCAGCTCATGGGCTGCAGGAGGCCCACGGCTGAGCAGAAGGGTAACTGCTCTGGGAAAGTAAATTGGGCTCTGAAAAGAATGACAGAAAGCAGAGGTGTGATGTTTACGGAGCTGAGGTCTCTTCCTCCCTCTGCATGGCAGGAGATGGTGTGGTGGAACGCTGGGCAGGCAGCCCACGGTGTGCATGCCTGGTGTGTGTTGGCTCCATCCCAGGTGGGGTGAGGAGGTGTGTGGGACTGGGAAACAGAGCCTCCCTTCAAGCCCTTCCTGGCTGTGCTGCAGACCAGACAGGGATAAACAGAGAGGCCTGGAGCAGGAGCCTCCAGAGATGTGTAAGGTGAAAGGAGCTCCTGTGTGCAGGGAGGCTGGCAAGAGACCTTAAAGGGAGCTTGCCCACAGGTCTCTGGATAGCAAGGCAATGTGTTTATTAAACGTGGAGAAGGGAAAAGAATGCAGCCTATGCCTGAGGAAACGCTGTCCCTTTGAGCAGAAATTGCATCTCTAAGTACCTGTGTGTGCCCACAGGCTCTTTGCCTTTTCTCTGTGCTGCTTCCTATCATGCAGCCACTCAAATGAATATTCAGTTGTCTTTCAAACACTGCCAGAATGGGTGATAACTGTGAGGGTAGGTCAAGAAAAGCCTGCTTTGACTTTTTTTTATTACTTTGGTCTTGAGGAAGCACTTGCCTGGATCTGGAGGGTATTTGCGTTCATATTTATTTGATCTGGCTCAGAGAAGTGATGGGAGGGATCATCCTATCCCAGCTGAGGGAATTATTGGTTATAATGCACAATTCTGATGCAGTGCAAAAACTAAAGTTTGAATAATGAATGCTGTCTGTTTTGGGTTTTGTTTTCCTTTTCTTTTTACAGGGGACTGTTGGCTCTTAGCAGCCATTGCTTCTCTCACCCTGAATGAAGAAATTCTGGCCCGTGTTGTTCCCAAAGACCAGAGCTTCCAGGATGAATATGCAGGAATTTTCCACTTCCAGGTATGTGGAAAACAGCCTTTTCCCCTCAGTGCTATTGGGCAGGAGCCAGTGTGGCTGGCTATGTATCCATGTGTGATGTTTCTTGGCATGGCTTTGTGGGATGTCAAAGAGCCAGACAGAAAAAAGGAGACATCTAAAAAGGGTGGTGGAAGGAACAAGGCCATTAATCAAAGATCTGGGAGCAGGGGCTGCCTTTGTGGTCCTTCCTCCCTGAGCAGAGCCAGTTGAGTATGTGCATCCCTGAACAGGGTGGGTGAAGTTGGCTGGGACAGGGATTGCTCTTCCCCAGGAAAATCGACGTTCAAAGATAAGCATCCTGGTGATGGGAGTGCACAGCATGAGGTGGTGATGGATGTTTGTGCTCTCTTCCCCTCAGTTCTGGCAGTATGGGGAGTGGGTGGACGTGGTGGTGGACGACAGGCTGCCCACCAAGAACGGGGAGCTGCTCTTTGTGCACTCGGCGGAGGGCAGCGAGTTCTGGAGCGCGCTGCTGGAGAAGGCCTACGCCAAGTGAGTTGGGGCAGGCCTCCCCCCTGACTTCCCTGTTTCCCCATGGCATCCCCAGCTGCATGGATACCGTGCATTTTAAGTGTCAATCTGCTTATTAGCCTCTGCAGCTTCTGGGGTATCTCACAATGGCTCCTTTGGTACAACGTTGTTGACAGATGCCCAAGACAAGGAGCCAAAAGCGTTGGATGTATTGCTAGTCAAGAAAAGTAGCTCTTGTGTCTTGTGGTGAGGCTGTTCCTGGAGCAGCCTTCTGTCACCAGGGCCGGGGAAGCTCCATTTCATGTGCTCTCTGCACCTCTGAAGGCTTGGCAGCTGCAATGCTTCAGTGTGCAAAGCACATCAGTCCATGTGCCGAGGTCTGTGCTCAGTGCTCATATCTGAATCTCCATTTTGGGGTTGGCCAGAGAGGAATTCTGTCCTCTGCTATTTTGAATTGACTTAAGAAATTTAGATCTGCTGAAAATCATAAGTGTTAAAGGGATTTAAAGACTGTGGAACTAGAGAGGCAAATTGTTGGGTCTTAATTTTTTTTTATACAATATTTTTTCTTCAGGCAGTGTTCATGATTCTTGCCATTGATATGACTGAACCTGCAAGGTGTAGGCATGATTGTGTAATATTTTATGCTGGGCTTTCCAAGTACAGAGGTCTAAGAAGCAAAGCTGAATGGAGGGGCACATTTGTAGCTGTTGTAAAACCCTGAAAGCAGAAACGCTGTGACAGCTGGCACATTGAGTGCCTCTCCTAAAGGGAGAGGAGAACAGGGAGCCTGATGGTTGTTTGTGTGTGAGAAAAAGAAAACAGGGAGCCTGATGGCTGTGTCTGTCCCCTGTTTTGTGCAGGCTGAACGGATCATATGAGTCCCTCTCTGGTGGCACCACTACCGAAGGCTTCGAGGACTTCACCGGTGGCATTGCAGAGTGGTATGAGCTGCAGAAGCCACCCCCCAACCTCTTCAAAATCATTCAGAAGGCACTCCAGAAAGGCTCTCTCCTTGGCTGCTCCATTGATGTGAGTTAGCAGGTTCATTTCTGAGCTCTTGCTGTGCACACAGGCTGAGGATGGAGCTGTGCTGCACCTGCAGGGACTGCACACAGGATGCCAGTCCCCTCTGCCTGTGGTTCCCTGCTCTACCTTGTGCCTGAAGGATTTGACCCACAAATGTGACCCAGGCATATGCTCTTCATGGGGGTTAGGCTGAAACTAAACTTCATTAGTTCATATAAAAAGCTCATTCCCTCCCTTGTGCTTCTTCCACGAGACCTTCTGCTGTTCAGTAGGTTCGTGGTAATGAATTGCACAGGAACTTGTTAGGGGTCCTGATGGACATCTGTGTTCCTGAGAAAGACTTATCTTGGCAGCAGGATGGCACAGGCTGAGAGGGCTTGGACAGAGAGCTGCTGCTAATGGCTCCTGCAGTCAGGTTCCCAGAGGTGACAATGCCCATCCTTGCTGCAGCCTTTTGTTGCACAAGTTGTACATAAAATGTTCCCAAAAATCTGGGCTCTGTTCTTGAAGCAGAGAGGCTCGGACTGTTGCCAGACCTTTAAAAGGTTTTCTGGGAAGACTCATTGTCAGAAGCTGGACCCACATGGGAAGGAAAAGAGGAGCTTTGGCCCTGCCTTTAAGGATTCAGCATTGCTTTTAGCCTTGCTGAAATGAGTCTAAATATTGTTGTTGTGGTAATCACCCTCCTCCCAAATGAGATTGCATCTTAGTTATGTCTAAAGGGAAGATAATTCGTTTACAAAAACTCCATTCATAGTATAAACATAAATGTTTCCTCCCATTTTTCAAGTCAAATCAGAGTCCCAGGAGAGAGAAGCTTCACAGCAGGAAAAGTGCTTGGTTAATGTCAATTTGACTTCATGGTATTTTCCAGGCCTGTTTTACTCGTTTGAATTTAGATAAGAATCTGACATCTGGATTTTTGCCCCAGATTGATACAAATCCCTTGGGTGGCTGAGGGGACAGTAAATATATTTTGTTGTTGATAAGTGCTGGCACTTTCTATAGTGTAAATTAACTGTTGCTGAGTTTGTCCTTTGAAAAAAAAAAAAAAAACTTGTAAAATCTTTCCTTCTCTTCTGTTAAAAAAAATAGGGACACAGAGATTAAGCATTAAATGAAGAGTGTGCTGTGGGTTAGTAATAGGTTACGAATTGACAGCAGGAATCCTGCCTCCTCTATCCAGTCCTCTCAGTTTGTTTAAGCTTCAAATACGCTTGTTTAGAGGTCACTCGCTTCTGAAATGGTGAGAAGACAATGACAGCCACATGTTTCTTAGGTGGTTAAACATTCACTGTCTGGCAAGAAGTGACTTTGCAGTGTTTAAGGGCCAGATTGCCCAAGCAGTGGCTGTGAAAAATTGAGAGGGGGATGTGCCTTTGGGTACAAATGGCATCCAAAGCTCAGCGTCTTCCCTTGCTGCCCTGCAGGGCAGATCCTAGGGTGGCAGGGCTGGGGAAAGGGAGGGGAGCCTCCCACCCTGCTTTGGAGCTGAAGGGGGTGACCTGAAATTTGTGTAGGCTGCACCCCGCCGAGTGTTTTGGAGCCAGGAGGGAGCTGTGCTGCAGTGCCAGGCTTCTGGTGTGCACCCCATGTCACAAACATGGTCCCCACATGTGCTGCTGTCCCCTCTCCCTGCTCTGTCACACTTGTTGCTTTTGTGCAGCAGCTAAACCACTCCTGCAGCCTCCCAGCGACACGACAGCTCTGCTGGAGGGGGAAGCTTTGCTCTGTTGGATGCCCTGCCCATGGGAAGCTGCAGTCACTGATGTCCTTTGCTCCTCCAGATCACCAGCGCTGCAGAAACAGAAGCGGTCACTTCCCAGAAGCTGGTGAAGGGACACGCATACTCGGTCACCGGGGCAGAGGAGGTAGGTGGCACCCCAAGGTGCAGCAGGTTTTGTGTGTGGCAACCACAAACCCACCTCCAACACTGCAAGTTTTTAAGTGTCACCCGTTTTGCCAAATTGGGTTTTGAGTCTCTTCTTTCTGAAGGAATCCTTAATTAGTTAATCCTTAATTAGTTGGTATGTTTTGGATAAACACAGATTTGCCTTCCTGGGTGTTTGACCAAAAAACCCCACTCCTATTATTCCATAAGCATGGCTATTTCCCACTGAGCAGGGTGGTGGGCAGCTCTGTGCAGAGGACATGCTACCCTCTGCTGGTGACCAGCACAGTTCTGTACAGCAGGTCACACTTCTTACCTTAGAAGCACAGCAAGAAGTGTCCTGAGCAAAAACTCCCATGTATTAATGTCCCTGAAGTGCCTGCTGAGCAGCACCTTCCAGCTGGGCAAGGTGGTCAAACACAAGGGGCCCCCCCAAGAGCAGGTGACTGGTGAAGGCAAGACAAAACAAAGAAGGCAGATCATGGCATCATTCCATGTGTGCAGTGGATTTTTGGTTAGTTCACTGATAATTGTTTCTGAAATAATTTTTAAAAGTTGAGGGTGAGGTGTAGAGAGCTGCTGACATGCTGTACTGGTTTGTGGGTGGGTGTTTGGTCGTCTTCTCACAGCAGAAGCAGGGGAGAGGGAGTTTGTTCACCTTAATTCACAAGTAGGCATGATTTAGCCAGGCTATTCCTTTGGAATCTATGCAGACTCTCTAAGGAAAGTTTAACTGGGGTGTCATCTCTGGACTCTGCTGCTGCCCTGCAGCTTTTTTGGCTTGAGGCTCCAGAGGTGCTCCTGCCTCAAGTGAGTGCTGTGTGCTCCCCAGAAGTGGTGGGTGTTCCCACTGAGGCTCTCCCAGCTGTGCTTGGCCTGGCCTCTGTGTGTGTGCAGACACCAGCAG
Organism: Sylvia atricapilla; assembly: GCF_009819655.1. NCBI lineage: Eukaryota > Metazoa > Chordata > Aves > Passeriformes > Sylviidae > Sylvia > Sylvia atricapilla. The sequence continues at coordinate 96,226,067 of NC_089142.1, forward strand.
ATGACATGAGGAGGGGCTGAGGCTGCTGCTCTGCAGGGCATTGGTGTGGTCAGAGGGGTTGTGGCCAGTCTGAGTGTCCTGTCTGTTGTAACAGGCTCCTCTAACATATCAGCAGGGGGGTAAAAAGGCATTTGAATGTGAAGAGACAGTTTATACCTAAGTGATGACTTTGAGAAATATCTCTGTACCTGCTTTTTGGCTTTTGTATAGCAGTTTTATATTCCCTTTGCTTGTAGTCTTGTCAAAGGTGATTTTTTAGCAGCACAAATCAGACGTTTTGGTTTTTATGGGCTTTGGTTTGTGCATGCTGTAAAACTTCTCTGGACAAGCCTGGCTGTGTGAAGCTCACTCAGAATCAGTTGGACTTACGTCTTTTGGACCAGATGTGTGCAGGTTGTCATGCCTGGCACCGAGATAATTGCTCTGCCATGTTTTTAATTACTGTAGAAGATGAGGAGGGAGTGTGGTGCTGAGCCCTTGATAACTCCCCATGCACTTCTGATCCCATCAGGTGAACTTCCGAGGGACAGTGCAGAAGCTGATCAGAATCCGAAATCCCTGGGGAGAGGTGGAGTGGACTGGGAAATGGAATGACAAGTGAGTCTATGGCTTACTTGTCGCCAGTAGCCCTTTACTGCAGGGGTGCAGTCGTGTTTCTGTGCTTTTCTGTCTGTTCCCTACCTGGAATTCCTCTGTGAGTCCTGTCTGGATGTAGTGTTCACAGGAAACTGTTTCAGAGAGAAGCATCCTCTCACTGTCATCTCCCTCGTAGCCATCACAGTATTGGCCCTTTCATGCAAATTCCAGCCTTTGTGTAAGATGCAGTGGTTTGGTTGGTGAATCCTAGAAAGCTCCCTGTAGTTTCTGCTTATTTAACAGCTTGGATTCAGTGGAGAGCTTCTGAAAACTCACGTTCTGAAAGGGCTTTAAAAATCCATTTCTGCTGTTAGCCATGAAAGCTGAAGTTTACTAATTTCTGTGGCTGGGCAGTTTTTATTCTGACTCTGTCTCAGTCCAGGCATTAGCACTTTCTAAAAATAGCATTCTATTTCTTATCCTTACCTTGGATATTGGAGAACTGAGGTATTTGATGTACCAGGTGGATCTATTTTTAATTCTGCAGTGGTTTGAGAATTCTGGAACTGCTAAAAGTTAGATCTTGTGCCAGAACAGCCACAATAGGGTTCCACCTTTCCCATAGGCTGTAGCTGATGTGGGATTCTCTTCCAGCTGCCCAAACTGGAGTGGTGTTGACCCTGAGGTGCGGGAGCGACTGACCAGGAGACACGAAGATGGGGAATTTTGGTGAGTGTCACTGGGATCCCATTCCAGCAGAAGGGAACGTCAACTGCTTTGCTTTTATCCATGCAAAGTAACCTCCCCCAGTTTGCTCTCCGACGTGAGTGTGGAAATTCCCCCCAAACCCTAGCGCTAAACCACAGTGACAGGGAGGGAGCACGGACTAGGTGGTGGTGTGGAAAACCTGTCCCTCCGGAGCAGACGGTGCCAGTGGCATTGCCTCCCACAGGATGGCGTTCAACGACTTCCTGAGACATTACTCCCGCCTGGAAATCTGCAACCTGACTCCAGACACCCTGGCAAGCGACAGGTACAAAAAGTGGAGTCTGCTGAAGCTGGATGGAAACTGGAGGCGAGGAGCCACTGCCGGGGGCTGCAGGAATTACCCAAGTAAGAAAAACTGGAGAAACCTTTTACTTCTCCACTTGTACTTTCTCTTTCAGGAGATGGTTTGGGATAGGATATCTAGCACTAATCTCCAAAAAGTGCAGGTGTCTGGGAAATGTGGTGGTAAAGGCTGGGGTGGGGGTGAACAGGGCAGTGCATTGGTTTTCTCTTCTCACTGCTGATTTTGGCAGTCAGGGGCACGTCTGTCCCAGCTGACATGTTTAAACATCTTCACAGTTGCTGTCAAAGAAGCCTCTGAGTAGTTTGCTTAAATCCACATTCCAGACACTTTCTGGACGAACCCGCAGTATTTGATCAAGCTGGAGGAGGAAGATGAGGACCCCGATGACCCTGAGGGGGGCTGCACTTTCCTCATTGGGCTGATCCAGAAGCACCGTCGGAAGCAGAGGAAGATGGGAGAGGACATGCACACCATCGGCTTTGCCATCTATGAGGCAAGGAAGGCTGTACAGGAATGTGGCAGGGAAAGGGCAAACATTGCCCCTGTAAATGGGATAGTGCAGTTCCCATGCTGGGCTTTCCATCCAAACCCAGATGGTTTTGAGTCGGACAGCAGCTGCAGCAAGGAAGCTGTAAAGAGAGAGAAAGCTGCATTATTGTCTTGCTTAGCCCCTCTCTCCTCTTCTGATGATAGAGAGGTCAGAGGGGCAGGACTGCCAAAGAGGGGATGGGGAGAAATAGTAGAGGAATTGAGCAATACAAATGGCTATACAATGAAAATCATGGTGGGCTGCAGGGAGGAGATCCAGCAGGAAGCCACAACCAGGCTGGCTGTGGCTGTGCCCATGCTGCTCCAGGTGAGCCTCACCTGCCTCAGGGACAGAGCTGGGAGCTGAACCAGCACTTCACCTTGGGTGATGTGGGCTCAACACCCACCTTCCCCTCCAGCCAAGTCTTTTTTCTTTTGATTGTTTTGTTTGGGTTTTTTTCTAATGCTGATGTAATGGTGAAAAGTAATGGTGAAAAGAAGATGGAAATGCCATCCAACAAGCAAATAACCCTCTCCTTTTCTCCTTGCAGGTGCCCCCAGAGGTATGTGGCATGGTTGGTGGTCGAGGTGCAGAGTTGGGGCTCAGTGGCTGGTGGGAAGAAGAGGTTCAGAGGATCCTAGTTCATTGCAGGACAACATGACTGCACAGAGTCTGAGGTTCAGAGGATCCTACTTCATTGCAGGACAACATGACTGCAGAGTCTGCAGTTAGAGGCCTTTTATTCTGGAAGGGGCCTTGAGCCCACGTTGCATTTTCCGTGTCCTGGACTGGGATAAGAGTGTTCAGTGCTGCAGAAACTCCCCAAAGCGGCTCTTCTGTGGCTCTTCTCTCAGCCCAGCCCTGCACTTGCTCCCCACAGCACAGCTGCTTTTTCCAGGTTTGCACAGAGTTCATGTTTGACTCACGAATAATATTCCAAGGAGGTATTTATATTCATTTCCTTAAGCACCACCTCTTTTGGTTTCTCTCTATTTCTACCTGCAGGCAGCTAATAGTACACCCTGGGGTCACAGAGGGGTGGCAATGCAGCAATGCCTCTGAGCTGCTGAAGCTGAGCAAAACCCCATTACTGGGTTTGGTGTCCCTGTGAGGGTCTGTGCAAAGCAGCCAGGGCACCCTGTGGCTCCTGAGGCTGTGCCCAAACCAGTGGCTTTTATGTCAAGTGTGGTTTCATCAGGAAAATTAATGTGCTACTGGTTAATTAGATTTCTTATGTACCTTTCTAGTGCTTTAGCAGTGCTCCATCACTGACCTAGTCATCAAAAAAACCTCATTTGCATAAGAAAAATTATTCTGGCTTCAGTCCTGTGACTCTTTTCCCCCAAAAAGGTGTAATTTTATCTCCTTCTATGCAGCAGGTCTGACAGGTTTTTGAAATTCTTTCTTTGTCCTAAAAATCTGGGAGGACAGGAAGGAGGTTTCTGAAAGATGCACATTTCTGAAGTTGGGTTCTAGAACTGAAATAGCCTACCTGTAAGACTGCAAAAATAGTTTACTCTGGAATATCACAGAATTATAGAATGGTTTGGGTTGGAAGGGACCTTAAAGATCACCCAGTTCCAACCCCTTGCCATGTGCAGGGATGCCTTTCACTGGATGTGACACTCCAAATATGATTTTATTTTATTATTTTGTTTTCTTTTATTCTTGGAGCCCTATGGAGTGGGCTCTGCTCTAAAGCAGCCTGACCTCAGAGGCAGAGCTGAGCTACAGGTGACACCAGCTCTGGGGACCAGTGGGACATGGCTCCTGTGCCATCTCAGTTTAAAGAAAAATGATTGGTGGAAGCAATGCCTTTGCCCAATGTTTTCAGCCACCCATCATCATCTGCAAAACAAAAGCATGACCTGAATGATTTATTGCAATGATCTGCAAAATACATTTGCAGCCACATGTCAGGAGTCCCACCCCCTTTCTATTCTTTTCCAGTTCTGTCAAACTGACATCTTTTTTCTTTTATTTTCTTTTTCTCAGGCATAGCTAACAGACATATCTATGATATTTTTAATTTGTAAACGTGAACACATGCAGACTACAGTATTTTTTGTTGTTTTTTCCTTTTTTTTCTTTCTTTGCTTTTCCTAAGTTTTCTGGCCAGACAAATATTCATCTGAGCAAAAACTTCTTCCTGACCAACAAAGCCCGGGAAAAATCCAACACCTTCATCAACCTGCGGGAGGTGCTGAACCGGTTCAAGCTCCCTGCAGGAGAATACATCATCGTGCCCTCCACCTTTGAACCCAACAAGAATGGGGACTTCTGCCTGAGAGTCTTCTCTGAAAAAAATGCAAACTCCACGTAAGTGGCTTTTGGTGACCGTGTTACAGCAGTGGGCACATGGGGGAGATCATTGTTCTTGTTGTTGTTATTTGTATGGGTTTTGTTATCCCTATTACTATTTAATTAAAATTAAAAGGCTTAGACGTGTCACATCTTGAAGAGCAGCTGGGCTAAAGCCTGAGGAAGGGGTGTGGGGACTTTGTATTGAGTTGCCCTGATTCAAAGCAAGCAAAACCCTTCCTCTATCCTGTAATATTTTGCTGCATATTCCTGCAGCAGTGAGAAACTCGGGATGTTTGCTGTGTGAGGACACATTCAGCTTTTGATGAGTCCTTAGGAGTGCTTGGGCACTATCTGTAGGTCTGGTGCTCCCTCAGCACCTGTGGGACAGCATGAGACACATCAGAATTACTTCAGGATCTCACTTTTTTGATGTTTTAAAGAAGAAATGACTAGACAGAGTTTGATTTGTACCGAAGAGCTTGGTCCTGCACTAAGTATGCAGTGACCCAAAGGGTTATGTGAGCCCCAAAATCCTGTCTGTGGCACTGCAGGACATTGTACAATTTGTGGTGGCTTTTCAAACTTGTTGCCACAGCTGGCAAAATACAGCTTTCACTGTGTATTATCCATAGCTGAATAATCCAGTAATTTTTGAATGCTCATTGTTATTTCCATATTTTAAAGACTCTCTCTTTAACTGAAGCTTGAAGGAAAAGCATCATAAACATGTTGTTTTGATTTTAATATTGATCTCTTTCTCTTTCTAGGGTGATAGATGATGAAATTGAAGGCAATTTTGATGAGGTACATCAAATTAAATTTTTTAATTGAGATAATTTTGTTGTAAGAGGGGGTTGGAGTACCTGTTCCCTGTGCAGTGCAATGTTTTCTAAAGGCATTATCAAGAAACATTGTCCTACTTGGGGAAAATGGGAAAAGATCTTTCAATATCCATAGCTGGGTGTCAAGCAAATGGAAATATCATCAGGAATGTAATGGAAAGAAGTGTTGTCCTTTATCTAGAATTTGAACTTCCTAGACAGAGGTACTCTCTGAAGAGTTAACTGGAGCCACAGGTAATTCCCTTTGCTCTCCAGGAACCCAGGAGTGCAGCTTTCAGCAGCAGGGCTGTTTCTGCATGTAATGCTGTTTCCAGCAGTAACTAGTGGCTCACCATATGTTTAGTCTTCCTGGAGCTGGGGATGCTTTGCCTACTAAAGCAGCCACCCCACGTGTAGTGAGTGTTTTTTTCCAGCATTTACAATGCCAGTATTTTGAGGTGACCCTGAAAATAAAACTGAATAAAATCACAGTTAAAGCCACTCTGTACCTTCAACCTTACCATTTGAATTTTTTATTAAGGGCAAGGAAATGCATTAAGTCTTTCTCAGGCAGAAACTCTCTCCCTTTTGACATTCTCTGTTTCTGTCTTTTAGACTGAGATCAGTGAAGATGACATCGAACCCAGCTTTAAAAAGCTTTTTGGGCAGCTAGCAGGAAATGTGAGTGTTTTTCTGGTAATATCTGACTGGCATCGTCGGTGAGTGGGTAAGAGAGGTGCCTCCCCCAGGACAGAGTTGAGTTCATGTGCAGAGTCAGCTCTCAAGTGTGAGCACAACTGTGCATCCCAGAACCTGTGCAGTCACCTACCTGCCTCCACAGCGCATTTGTGAGCGCTCCTGGTGAACAATTCCTGCTCCTTTTGAACTGTGGGCTTGACTTTTATCTCTGCAGGGCCCGAATTCTGTGTTTGGGCAGAGCATATGGCTGGGTGTTCTCCCCAGGCTGCTCTTGCCTCGGGCACCCCTTGCTGCTGGGTGTGCTGATCTCTGGGAACTTGTGGTGCTCCTGGGAGTGGGAGGTGGGCAGAGCTTCCCACTTGCTTCTATTCAAGGGAACTGAACTCGAAGGGGGGGGGTTGAAATTGGCCAACTTGCCCAAAGGAATCAGAGGCTGCAGATGGTGTGTGCAGCTCACAGTGGAAAACATGTTTTCCTCCTTTCCACAGGATGCAGAGATCTCCGCCTTCGAACTGCGCAGCATATTGAATAAAATCCTGGCCAAACGTGAGTGCCTTCCTCCATCAGCAGCTTCACATGGCCACCAGCAGGTCCCCTCCTGGCCCTGGGAGCACAGAGGGCACCACTGACCTGGGCAGGGTCAGAGCCTGGGCTCTGCCCCAGACCTGCTGCTTGGTTCTCCATATGGCCACGACCGTGTGCTCCCTCTGCTGCTTCAGGGGGCTGCAGAAACGCTGGGGCTGTGCCAGCCCAGAAGGTGTTTCACAGGATGTGTGCTTTGGCAAGGTACAGATGGGTGTCTTTTATCCCAGCATCTGCCACTGGGAATTGGCTGCCAGGAAGGAGGACGGATTTGAATAATCCTTGATAATAATCAAGTGAGGTGTTGCTGATGTTTTAGTATTGAACCACCCAGAAGTGATTTAAGCACTAGCCCAGCCAATGATCTGGGGTGTTCCTAAGGAGGAGGAGAAACTTTGAAACTCTGGACTTCTTTTTCTGTGAAGAGATTCCTAGCTTGGCTCTGCCATTATTTTCCTTCCCACTAAACAGTGCTTAAGAAACATGTGTTTGGAGAAGTAAGTGTGTCTTTAATTTCCAAAGTGAAATCTCATCAGACGGTCAGGACTGTGGTGTGTGTCTATGTGCAGCAGCCAGAAATCAGCAAGGGGGTGTTGCTGGCTACCAAGCTTGGCTTCACGTTCAGCCTTTCATGAAGCCACCTCCTGCTGAGCTCAGTAAGCTGGAAGTCCACTGTCCACAGAAGTGCACTTTACAGGCAGACAGTAAGAGCAGGAAAGCTTTTGTCTCTGTCTCCCGCTCCTGTAGCACACCTACAAACCAGACTGCTCAGGCTGTTTACCTGGGGACACATCCCAGCTCACTTGTGCCCAAAGCCTCTTTGTCAGCTCATTGGAAGCAAATAAAGGCTGGTTGGAGAGCTCATGAGCTATTTAGGAAGGGGCTGTGGTACAGCATGCAGTGGTAATCCTGTCTTTTGCTCTTTCTTTACAGGCCAAGATATTAAATCTGATGGCTTTAGTATTGAGACGTGCAAAATAATGGTTGACCTGTTGGATGTATCCTTTAAAGCTCGTCCTAGGTGATATTCCCCTTCCTGTGCTGAAGCAGGCAAGCTGCCTTTGCTCCCTGGTGGGTCCATCCTGGTGTACTGATGGCTCCTGAGGTGGAGAAGCTTGGCTTAACCCCAATTCCCCTGCAAAAGCCACTCCCTTCTTATTGTTGTTCACATGTGTGTTATCCCAGGCAATGGGAAAATCCATTATCAAACAAAGTCTGTCTGGAAGCCTTCCCAGCTGCTGGGTGTTCCGGTTTAGCTGGGGGCAAAGTGATGTTTGTGCTGGGAAAAGGCACCTGGCTCTCAGCATGGTGAGGATGGCCTTGGCTGTAGGGTTGTTTCACCCCTCTCTTATCTGGCTGGAGTTGCTAAGAGCGTCACAAAGCCATGGGGACTTAGCAAATGGAAAATGAGTGGAACAAATGCAGTATTTTGTTTTGACTTGCCATACAAGAAGCAGAGAGTATGCAGGATTTTAGGAGCTTTTACTCCTAAAAATACACACAAAAGTGTAGGATGAAGGATCAGGTCTAAGAATAGCTGTGTTCAGCTTCTCTGTGCAGTGGGAGTTGAATTGCAGAGTTAGAAAAAGGAAAAATTACCAACACAGGGTGATACTCTTCTATAATTTGGTGTAAAATACAGCAGCCCATAGGGACTCCATTGCAGGTTTTGGGAGCAGTGCCATGACCAAACTCTTTTGTTAGCTGTTTGCTCAGGAGCTGAAGGTCTCCAAATAGCAGGCTTGGCTGTGGCTTTTCCTGTTTATAATCCAGGACTTGTGCTCCAGTAACTGCAGGTGTTGAACCCACTATGCAGAAAAAAATGGCATCATCCTGGCTCGTTTATACTTGTAGTGGAAAGACAGAGACCTGGAGCGGGGGTGCAGAAAGAGCCTGTGAACTGGTCATGATTTAAATTAAGGATCTTAATGATTTAGAAAGAAATCTTGGACAACAGTTGTGGATTCAACAGGATAAATCCTGGAGAGAGCAAGAGTCCTTCAGAGAGGACTTGAATCCCATTTTTGTTTGCAAATTTTTTAAAGTCACAACTACCCATGCAAATAAACCCAGTAGAGGGCGCTTTTTCCTCCCTCTGAAGAAACTTCCTTAACTCAGAGAAGAATGATGGGAGTGGCAAACTGGGACTGAAGGAGTTCCACACCCTCTGGACAAAGATTCAGAAATACCAGGTAAGACACAACCCCTTTGGGAGAACAATCACACGTAGAAGTAGCTGTAGACTGATTTGTGTCATACAGTGTGCACAGTCACCTTTCCCAGAGCAGAGACTGTGTGTCTGCAGTCCCCCAGGTTTTGTCTTTATCTGCTTTGGCTACTGCATGAAAAATACTTACTTTTTAAAGCCCCTTTTAGAAGAAATGGATAGAAGTACCGAGTCCTCCAGACCAATGTTGCAAAGTGGTTTAAGTAACACGGCAGGCTGTGTTTCAAAATATTTCGTTTCTGCCAGAAGCCAAACCAGGCTCTGAATTATTGTCAAGGTTTCGCTTTGGCTTTTGTGTTTTGCAGAAAATTTACAGAGAAATTGATGTGGATCGATCAGGTACCATGAACTCGTATGAGATGAGGAGGGCACTGGAAACAGCAGGTATTTATATTGATCTGTCTCTGTAGGATCCATCAGTTTTAATCAGGGTTGAGAGATGCTCAGAGCCACATAGTCTCACCTTAACTGTCTGAATTTTGGGCACTCCAGAGCCTTCCCCTCCCGCCACCACACAAGATGCGGCATTTCATTTTGTACCTGTGTTTACTTTTTGGAAACAGAATCCTTTAAATCCTTGGCATTGCATTTTCAGGGTTCAAACTGAACTGCCAGTTACACCAGGTCATCGTGGCTCGCTTTGCTGATGAGGATCTCATCATTGACTTTGACAACTTCGTGCGGTGTTTGATTCGGCTCGAGACCTTGTTCAGTGAGTACACACTCAGCCACCACACAGGCTCTGCTGCCTTGGGATTTCAGCAGGGTAACTGTCCAGGCACAACTGTCCAGAAGCCCAGGATAAGGAATTCAGATAAATTCAAACCGGAGATATTAATTTGGCTTCTCCTAGATCCAAGAATCAGGCTTTTAGGCCAGGCTGCTGAACCACAGCCAGTCTTCCCTGCAAACAACTTGATGTTGATTAAAAAATACTGGACAATAATTAAAAATGTTCAGTCTTGCTCCTACACAATGTCTTTAGACTGGCTCTTTCTGATTTGGAGTGTAGGCCATTGTCAAACTTTAGATTCTGGGACTAAATTCCTTATTGATCCTGAAGCACAAGGAAAGGGAAGACTTTCAAATTAGTTCCTGTATTGACTCTTGTCTGTCATCTCTCTCCCACCACAGAAATGTTTAGAAAACTGGATACTGAGAAAAGTGGGACAATAGAATTGAACCTTGTTAATGTAAGTTCATTTAGCTCTAAAACATTTGTTTTCACTTTTGGGGGGAATGTAGAGTCTGTCCTGCTCCATTCTGACTGAGGATGGCTATAAGTACTCACATTTGTGCTGGATTTATCTACCTTGTGTATTTATAAGCAGCCTTAGAAAGGTTACCTTTTAAAAATGTACCTACATCACAGGATATTCTCTAACAGACAAGCTTACTTGCACCAGAAGCTCTTTACCCCTTTGCTGACAGTAAATTTGGCTTCTTCCCTGCTTTTTCTGTCAACAGAGCAAAATGCAGGTGCAGTTGTGTAGGCGAGACTGATGGTCTTGCACATGTCTGCTTCCTTCTGTCCCATGTGTGCTCTGTAGAAAGGACTAAGTTTGGAGAAAAGTACCCTCCTACACGTATTTGCCTTGCTTATTACCTGAACATAACTTATTTCTGAACCTAAGAATCCCAAAACTCTGATTTAAATGAGATATATAAATTTAAATTGCTGAGGAAAGATCCTAAAATTACTTCGGTAACAACAGACTGACTATATGCTAGAAATGTGATTATGCTTTTTTGCTACAGGTCTTTTTACTGAATTTAACCTTGTTTTCATCTCTCTCTTGTTACAGTGGCTGTGCTTTACTGTCATTTGAGCCACTGGCATCAGCTTGAGATCTCAACAGGAGCATGATCAGGTGAAGATAATCTCGCTCTATCCAAATATATAAATGTGCCTTAACTTACACGTAGCAAGCAGATTTTGCACGCAATTGCAAGAAGAAAAGCATTCTATTTCCACAGAAGAACCTGCAGCCTCATTTTTATGAGTCTGACAGTCTGTGCCTACTATCACATAACCTCTGGACAAGGCCTTTAATTTAGTAACAATCCTCAGTGTAAGTTTTGAAAACCCTGCTTTGCTACTATCTTTGTATTTAAGGCATTTTACAGGACTTCAGGAAGTAAAGCTCATTATAGCTTGACAGTGTGGCTTTAAAAAGTGCTGTTTGAACAAGATCCTGCGTATCTAAAATTAGGAAAGAGTCATGCATATCTAAACACCTGTACTCAGAGATAGGGGTTCCTTGTATGCTTTGTGTCAAGCCCCAGCAATATTCTAGTTAAATATTCTTTAAAGAATTTGAGTAGCAAGTATATCTTTGACAGTGAGCACTGATGTGCCTGGAGCAGGAGGCTGTTGGCAACAAGATTCTTCCAAGAGAAAGCCCATGCTTTCAGGTGGAATCTTGAGTTCTTATTTAGATCTTATTTATCTTCCTCTGAAATACAAGAAAGTTTTTAAATAATAAAAAAAAAAATATAGTGGAAATGAAGTTTGCCAGACTGTTATTTCTGCTGAAAATAAGCACTTTCTTTTTTTTCCCCTTAGAGCTAGATCATCACAGTGCACATGCAGAGCTTCTGCTTTCAGGAGCAGAACTTGCTGTCTTTTAAAGGGGAGAACCTGCATGCAGGACCTGACTGTGGATGTGTGGCAGTTCATGAAGTGTTAGAAAAGCTAATACTTTAAAAGATTAATCCTCAAACAGCTGAAGGTTTTTAAGACAGAACTGATACTATATGCTTCAGGTGTTGAAATCAGAGGCTGTGACCATGAGCCAATTGCTGCTGCCTTTAGTTTCCCCACCTGAGGAATTGTGTCCTCCTTAAAAACTATTTCCTCCTTATGGGCACCTTTTCAGAAAGCAGTGGGTCTTACCTAGTGGGAAAACATGAGTCTGCAGGGTCAGGCACTTTCTAAATACCCTTAAGGAATTATTTGCTCCTCTGTTAAATACTGTCCAATATCAAATTATTCCCAAATAGAGAGATAGAAAGGATAGCTCTATAGGAAAGGCTTTATTTGGAAAATACTTGTACCAAGTTGGTGGGGTTTTTTTAAAGTCCCTTAGCTTTTAAGGTTAGCAAAGGTTAACACTGTGCAACTAAGAGATTCAGCTCAATTTTAAATGCAGGAAAACTAGCTTGAATGGATGGGGGAGGAGGGGTTCAGTTTAATACAGAAAGTAGATGAAAGTTAGTGTAACGTGGAATAGCACTGTCTTTCACTGGCAACATTTCTAATAAAAATCACTATTAAAATAAAAGAGTTAAAGCTTAAGAGAAGACAAGTTTAATGGTGGAGTAAACAAGTGGAATAAAAACAAGTAAGTTGTCAAGGACTACAGAAAGTTTCTATACTTAGTCTTCAAAGTACAAAATACAATAAATACATGAGGGTCTTGTAAAAAGAGGAATCTAAAACTACCTTTCTGTTACAGCACATGATATTTTGAATACACAATTTCTAAGATGCTACAGCTTTTTTAAAAGTTATTGCTTAATGGACTGGTCATGTGGTTGTCACTCTTCAGATTACTTCAGGTTTTTTAACTTCTTTTGAAAAACTTTCTTCTTCCAGCAATAAGCAATTGAGTGCTGTGCACACACTTTAATTTCTCCCATCTGGAAAAAGCCTCGGGAAAAATTTGGACAAAGCCAAGTTGTCTGTTTCATGATGATTCCTTCAATGGCAAATTCAAAAGGTCCTTGTATTTAATGCAGGAAAAAAAAAAAAAAAAAGTGAAACTCTCTTCTGCCATGCTGGAAAAAATCCGGGTGGATACTTGAACATAATGGCTTGATTTGACCAAAGGCAGCAGAATTTCATTTGTTTGTAAGCATTATTTCATCTTGTACAATGCCCTCATCCATTTGCTAATGCATCAATCCTTCATTTGTTTTCAAAGCACATTTTTCATAGCTTTCAAATTACATTGTCATTGAAATAAGTCTCATGATACTGGAACCAACACAAAATGGACCTTTTTTTTTTTGTAAGTTATCCACGATTAGTACTTCAAGAATCTGGCTTTTGTACTATTTCATGCCAAGCTTCTTTGTCTAGGTTTAATCCTTGGATACAGCTGAGGGTAAAAGAGAAATGAGGTTTAAAATGTTAGTACTTTAAAAGGTTGCTTTTTTAAAAAGAAAAAATAAAGGAACAAAAAAAAAAACCCTCTTTGGTGCTACAATTACAATGTAATCCATAGCAGCAAAAGCATGGTTATAAAAAACACCTAGGGCACTGACAAATATGAATTTAGCAGTCTTAGGCAAGCTTAAATACCAACCATGTCAGTACAAAAGGAAGGTATTGAACAGCAAGTAACTCAGTACTTTCAGCTACCCAGATGGGTGGGCCAGGAAAAGCACACGGCTTTGTAAGTCAAGAGACTTCTGTGTTCAGTGAACTGTGGGATTGTTTCCTGTTTTATAAATGGGACCAGAGAGATATTGAAGTCTGGTTTGCTTTCTCTCACCTCTCAGCTTTTATAGCAGTATAGCTTTGGGCAAGCTGGAAACATCTGTCTGCAGAAGGACTGTGGAAGTGGAGGGTGGGTGGCCAGTTCCATGAAGGACCTGCCCAGCAGGAAATTGGCCCCTGGGCCTTGTGCTGCTCACACATCCCAGCCACAGACACGGGGGCAGGGGACAACTAACAGGACACAGCCTGGGACAGCATACAGCAGGGGATAAGATGACTGGGAAGCTGTTGGCTCCCACTTGGAAGGGCTTAGGGAACAGCTGCTGTTCTGAAAAGCATGGCCACTGGCATATAAGAATAGGAGGATGCACTTCATACAGAGTTAGGGGAGATTAATCCTCCATGCTCTAAATGGCAATGCATGTCTACATCACAGCTTTGCTCATCTAAAGCTCTCATGAAAGCTGCTTCCTTCTTTCTTTAACCAGACTCTGGCTTTCTTCTTTTCTCAGTGACTAAGACAAGGCCAGCAACTTCACCACAAGGGCTTCCTCTGCCTGCTGTGATTTCACCACTCAGAGATGAAGTCAGTCAGTTACAGTATCCTAACACCTGACAGTGTTCAAAAGACTCCCTTTGACAGCATTATCTGATTAGCTTAGGGAGCTAGAGAGTCACTATGAAGGGTGTAGCACTGATACAGATAATTTAATCTTTGTTTTTATCAGTACACCTGACTGCAGGAGGATAAAGCAACTATGATAAAAACAATACATTAATCTACAAAACGTTTTCCTCTTTGGTGAACATTGTAGACTAGAATTCAGCTGCTATATTAAGAGGCGAGTAATTGCTTTGGAGAATCACCACAGGAGATTTAAGTGGCAGCACTAGAACAACTGAACAACTAACAGACACAAGAGTGTCACAGTTAGTAAATACTGTGTAGTTTTCCCAAAAGATTCTGTTATGTGTACTGCTTACAAGGGCAAGTTTTGATCCCCAGTTTAAGCTGTGCTGCCTTGTGCTTTTTTTTCCCTAGGAGCACAGATGTTCCTTATGTTCTTACACACCTGTGCTCAGGCATAAAGCCCAAGCTTATGAACAAGCACTACATGCACAATTCACCCCAGGGCAGCCAAAAATCAAAAAGTGCCATTTTAACCTTACTGTGCAGGGCTGATGGCTGCTCTTGATTTAGAAATGTTTACTTTGGAGAGGAAAAAACTGAGCAGGAGCACTGTGTTAGGGAGAATTTTACAGTATGTGGTGTGTGGGCCTGACCTGGAAATGATACAGACATGAAAACTGATTTTGCATTAGATAGAGTCACTCTGCAAAATCCAACCAGTTTAAGAGTAAGGATTATCTGCATGAGGAAGAAGGTTCAGCCTCTTTCAAGCATCATACACCAATCAGCTAAAATTCACAGGGGTTAATCTTGGAGAACCTCTTATCTCCAGCACCAGGGCAGCTAAAATTGTAGGAAAAAAGCTTAATGGAATTTTTATATATGTGTCCATCTGCCATAATTTTCTAGCAGCTCAGCTATGAGGAGTAATACAGGGACATAATTTAAAGTATCTTATTTGTACACAGTTGTTTTAAATAAAAGGCAATACAAAAGGTAAAGAGAGAAGGAGAGGCCATTCATGTAATGCCTTGAACATATGGTTAAATGTTACTTAAAAAGCATAGGAGGAAAAGATCTGCCTTTACTGAGCAATGTAATCTCTTTTCCAGCACTAGGAGGGAAAAAAAAAAAAAAAAAAAAAAAAAAAAAAAAAAAAAAAAAAAAAAAAAAAAAAAAAAAAAGATAAACACTGCAAAAATCTAGGTTATCTCCTTGGATCAAAAGAGGCCCTGTGGATACAGAGAAGACTCATGACTCACTCCTCATGGAAGTTTCAATTCTGAAGGCACTTTGTGCCAGTACATCACTTTTTTGAAACAGGGAAAACTACTTTTGTTCTCAAACAGTCAGAATATCCCGAGTTGGAAGGGATCCCCTGAAGAATCATTGAGTCCAACTCCCAGCCCTACACAGGACAAACCCAAAATCACCCCACGTGCCTGAGAACATGCTCAAGAAAATCTTACTCACATGTCATGTTTGGATAAAAGGGGTTTTCTTTCTCTAAGATGGTGGGACAAGGTTGGTATTAGGGGCCTGTTACGCACAGCAGGGTGGTGATACATGTTGTGCTTTTGTGCACCCATTAATCTGTGTTAAGTACCTTAACAGAGGGTGTTAACCCACTCTGCCAAGGTATTCAGCTCCCTAAATAAAGATGGAGAATGTCAACTCCTTCCTCTTGACTCTTAGAGCTGCACCTCAGTGCAAGAGATCTAATCAGAAAACAATGCTGTGTATACCCCCCATCCTGGCGTGGGGTATTTTTGTCTCTGGAAGCAGTCAGGACTCACCCCCAGCAGGTTTCGGGGCACATAGCCTTCCTTGTCATTGAGCCGTGCCCACCACCACTCGATCTCCTCCTCGTCCTCACGCCGCAGGATTGTCATGCAGTCTCCTTCCTTCATGGACAGCTCGTCATCGTTCTGAGCCTCGTAATCCCACAGCCCATAAATCACTCCTTTGTTCATGATCCCCATCTTCTCCTGCACTCCTGCAATGTTGGAAACACAGACCAGCTCTACTGAGAAGATAATATATAAATAAAAAGGACAACACAAGGGAAGAGTCCTTTTTTTCTTACTGGAAGACAGTCCAGGAAAAAAAAATCCCAAAATTCCTACCGGTTTGGTACCTTACTGCCTACTCAAGAGCTGGCCCTGGAAGAAGTGGCTTTGGTAAGTTACTTACAGCAGACAGACTCCTTCCTTAAATACGTTAAAAAAATACAAGGCAAATGGGGAGAGCAGCACTGATTGATAAAAGGTTATATTTTTGTGTTCACACTTTCTAGACCTAAGTGATGAGCAAGAAGCACTTTCTGTACTCTGAGTGCAACAGTAATCTCTTTCTGTTGCAGCGAGATAGCAATACCTGCTTGGGTTGACCAGCATTGTAATTTTAATGCTTGTGGTGTTATTTGCCACCTGGGTCATTTTATTTCAGAACCTTAAACCAAGTTGCATCTCAGACCTGTACCTGAGAGATCTGCCTGCTACTCTGCAGCTGCTTTTGGTTATCTCAGCAGTTCTTAATTTCTAACATTTTTATTTTTTTCTTGTTTTAAACACTGCCTTCAGAAATACAATTCTGTTAAATTATTTCTGGACTAAGATGTTTTGGAGTACCCACATATGCCCTGCAGGGTTATTCAGAACTTGCTCATTTTACAGCTGTAGCCAGAGATGATACTCTTCTTTCTGTACACATTCCTCAGCCTCTAAGCAGAAAACTGAAAAAGGTATCTTAGTTCGTACACAGATGATTTTCTCTTAGGTCATTATTTTAGAATACTGAATTCTACTGGAGGTTTTTTTGGTTGGTTTTCTTATTTTCAGGAGCAGAGAGTACACTGCACACTGCATCACAAAACTTGTGCCTTCCTTTTTCATCACTAACCTATTTACCACCTATATCTGCTAAAGGAATCATCTGCTCAATTCAAGTTCTTTACTTCTTTCTGCACACGAGCTCAGCACATAACATTAAATTACTTCCAGTACACGATAAGCTCTGCTCAGAGAAGCTCTTCCCTTGCTTTGCATTTGGTGTAATTAGAGGTTTGGCCAAAGCTGTGCTCTGCACCTGCCTGGAAGGGAAGATTGAGCACCAAGCCTGGAAGCAGACAAAGAAGGTTCACACAATGCATGTGGTGTCCTAAAGGGGTGTTAATAGTCGCACCTAGTGGGACTAACAGAGCCAGCACAGGCATTACATTTAAGAAAGTGAAAATTTCCATACTTAAGCAGCACCAAATCTGTCATTTAATCAGTACTAAAGGATGATTTATTTAGACCTACCTGTACCTCTTACTTGATACTGGACACAAGTTGCAACAAAAAAGATTAGGTGAATCAATTAATTACCCCAGGGTTTATTAGCTTAATAATGAGTTGAGAGGGACAGGTTTTAGTGCAGTTCTGGAAACAGATACACATTCCCAAAACTTCTTTTACAGAAGCAGTTTTAGGCAGGGAATAATTTCTTACAGTAACTACAGGCAACCAGAACCAGTCTCAGCAATAGGATCAATTTCAAATGAAACAATATGGAACTTCGATAGTTGAACAGCCAACAACACATCAAGAGAGTTTCAGTAGTTTCAATCTGGAAAAACCGGCAACAGGCCAAAGCCTGACAGTCCTTTCAAGACCCATCTAAAAGTATCTCGTAACACAAAGGGATCCCAAACTCAACAAAAAACAGAGTATCAAGTGAAATCACCAGATGGCAGGCCATAAAAAAACCCAGAAACAAAAATAATATATTTCTTCATGCTGTATGTAATGAGACCATGGGCCTCCTTTCCACAGGATCTCATGGGCAGTTTACCTGAATTTAAGAATTAGACAGATTCCTGAAAGAAATCCCTCAAGAGCTGTTCATCACAAATATACCATCTCTTAATTAATACCTGAGTTAAAACCAGTTTAAAATATTAGACAAGTATTATTTTTTTATCCAGTCCTACAATCTTCCTTGGGTATTTGCTGCTGATGGCCCTCTCAGAGTCTGGATAAAAAAACAAATGGAATTTTGCTTAGCCTACAAATTTTGATGCCAGTTAAAACGGCTTCCTCCCTTTATAGAGAAAACTGTCTATTTGGCACCAAAGATACAGTTTTCGAGCTTAGTGAGGACAGCTGGACAGACTGTTTTGAAATCTCCTGGCTGAGCGGCTTAGAGAAACTCAGCTCTCGCCTGTGCCACAAAAGCAGAAAGGCAGTTTTACAGCTTTTTCTGCTGTGTTACATTGCTGTTACTCTAACCTCTTACAGAGAGATGACACACCAGCTGGTACATGCCTAGGGGACATGAGCTACATACAAAACAGAGAAAAGTAATTTAAAACCTCATTACACACAAAACATACAGTAAAGTAATGTAAAACCTCATTGACTAATACTCATGACACCCTAGGGAGAATTAATTTTCTCCATTCAAAGATACTATCTCTGTAGCCTTACTATTTGAATAAAGTCTAAATTTAATACGTGATTTCTTTTTAAATCCAAGTAAAGAAAAAAGGAAGGAAAAGTCAAATTCACTGGTTACTAACATCTATCAAGGCAGAAACTTGGTAATACCTCATCTGGTTCTAAAGTGCACATTAGGAAATACTCCACATTTCAAGACACCAGGTAACAGCTATGAACTGCCTACTGACATCTCCATACCACTTTTGTTTTCATGTAGAAGTTGTTCTTATGCGGCAAGACTCTAATTGGTGTATCTGTCAATGCACAGGCTTCACTCAAAGCTTTTAATGTAAGGAAACCTTTTGTATCTCAGACCTCCTTCACAGGATGACTACTGCAAAGTTAGTCTTGATGGAACTCATTCTATGACAGGAAGCTGGCCAAAACCTCTTTTTCCAAGAGGAGCCTGAGGCACAGGCACTTCACCTGGGAGTGCAACTCACCCCTCCTCATGGCCAAATGAGCTGAGAGGTGGCAGAGAGGCCCTGGCGTGGCCCAGGAGGTGACACTCACCATACAAGAACTGGGAGCACTGCGTGTAGCCTTCCTCCATCTCCTCGCACTTGTCCGCAGCCGTCTGCATGTCACTGTAGGTCATGGCAAAGACAGCCGCCCCCGACTCCACCAGGAACTTGCACACCTGCACATTATTGCAGGACGCTGCACAGTGCAGAGGGGTCCTGCAAGGCAAGGACACAAGGATGGCACTGCGCCCCCATGGCTCACAGAGCGCTCAGAGCCCTGGGAGCAAAGGGCATCCATGCCTGCAGGAGCTCAGGCAATCAGCCCTGCCCTGCTGAGGGCTTCCCACACAGCACTTCACCCAGCATGCCAAGAGCCATTGCTTCTCACAGCAAACAGGAGCTACTGAGAGCTGCTTGAGCCCTAAAGGTAAGTGTCCATACACATCTCCAGTTATTCTACCCTTCTATAATCTATTAACATTTTAAGAACATTAAGGCATTAAAAATTTAAAAATTAATCAGTATTAAAAACACACTCAAAAATCTTTCTGACATCATGACTCTTACAATCTAGATAGTTACTTCAAGATTTGACCTTATGACAAGTGCATGTAATTGTGATAACCCCTCAGGCTGAGGGAGCACAAACACCTTTATTCAGTTTTAGGCCTCAAGCACTTCTGTTATAGGCAGAAATAACAGTAAAATCACTACCCCCTGCACCAGCCTTCCATAAATTATCTCCCTAGCTATTTGTAGAAAGAATTTTTAACATTTTATCCACTGCAAGACTTGTTTGAAAGTTGTAGTTTTCCACTTTGTTTTGGTTTCAAGTCGGCTGATAACTGGGAGAAAGAACTGGGGAGAGTTTGCAGGGCTAGATACTGCCCAGAGCACAGGTAAGTTATAGATTATCTCACTGAGGGCATTGGGAATTCCAGCATGAGGCTCATTAGAAGCAGTCTTCAATTATCTCAAAGAAACAGCAATTTCCTGACAACTGTGTCCATCCCTACAATGCTTTTTCACACAGGTAATATTGTTACAATACCCCTATTTTCCCATATGCCCAGCCCCATATGGTGCCCCACAGAGAACTGTTGTTGCTCTGCTTTGTAAAGAAAACTCATTGCCAGCTCCACAGGAGCTAAGTAAGGGATATTGTGAGGGACCTGCAGCAGCTCCCAAGTCCTGATTCTTGTAGAGAACATCCATAAGGAACCACTTAATGAAAGCCTTACCATCCATCACTGTCTGCAGCATTCACATTCACCCCAAACTGCACCAGGAACTTCACAATTTCCGTGTGCCCGGCACACACAGCGTTGTGCAGAGCAGTAATTCCTTCATCATTGGGCATGCTGGGATCTTCCACCTGGCCAGCCAAAAAGGAACCAGTCACATTCAGGTGAAACTCTCTGGAATAAATACCTCTCCTCATACAAAAATGAGTTGTCTTATTTAGAAATATGAATTTGTGATGTATTTCTAGGAAGGACATGAGCAAAACGACTACAACCACTACCAATTTTGCACCAAGGCTCGTATTTAAGCATGCAGTCTCCCTTTAACAGTGATGACCTTGATGACTTACTAGAAGTACTTCTAACAGTTTTTTGATATATGTCTGTTTAACTGTGAGCAAAGTTCACATGGATTTTGCCTACCAAATTATCCAATAACATG
This sequence comes from Sylvia atricapilla, assembly GCF_009819655.1. Lineage (NCBI taxonomy): Eukaryota > Metazoa > Chordata > Aves > Passeriformes > Sylviidae > Sylvia > Sylvia atricapilla. The sequence continues at coordinate 96,246,583 of NC_089142.1, forward strand.
CCAGATAGGGAATGAAACACTACATAAAAAATGAGACAAAGGTGTCCTGCAGATTTATAGTCTTGATGCTAAAAATCCACTGTGGATTTAACACACCTAAAACCAGCCTTCAAGTATGATCACTTGGAATCTGTTAGGATTTATCTCTTCAAAAACAGATCTAGGTTCTGCACTAGTCCAGAAAAACTATGACTTCCCAGTTTCAACCAGGATTGATATTCCTTGTCTTGCAAATCAGCATTTGTACCTCATAAATTATTCTCTGCACAAGGTCAAACTCCCCCTCCAAAGATGAATCCAGAAGCAATGCCAAGGGATTGAATTTCACTCTCATTCCATGCCCAATCCTTTCAGAGCCGGTCTTACGCAAGTTTGTCCTCTTCCCCTGTGAAAAGATAACAGAAGTTACAGGCACTTTTTACCTGGAAAGAAGATGAATGCAAAACTGCTTATTTGGGAATGATAGCAGAAATCATCAACTAGAAAAGTGTTTAATAGGAAATTTACAGTATTTTTTACCAATCCCCAAACACATTACAAATATATTAGGTTAAGCAAGTTATGAAGCATCTCTGCCTTTATCTCCCGACAAGATCATGATTCAACTCTCACACAGAAGGTTCTCTTGATCAAACATCAACAAAGTAGTGAAACTACCAAAGATCAGGAAAAGGTGAAATTTTTTCTTGTTGTTTGAACAATTTTACCATTAACCCTCACAGCTGTTAGACAAACCAAGCAGCACACTCCACAAAGTACACTACTTTAAATGCTGATGAGAAGTTCCTAACATTTTTTAAGTATAGCAGAGGTTAGCTGGAGCAAACAGTGATGGAAAACGGTTTGGGAAACATATAGAACCAAGTGTAGAATTGCTTTAGATGCTCCCATTGATACTAGAAAACCAAGTATTTCTATAGCTGAGTTTGTACCCATTCCTTTAGGGAACACACTTGCATTAGCTCAGCGCTCAGCTCAGCTGCCTGGGCAGCAGCAATAAGACTATTCACGAGGGTATGTAAATTTCTGACAGATGTCCAGGCAAAGATGAATAGAAGTGACTCATATTCTGCAAGAGCAGGCATGTGAAGATAAGATATATAAGTAGAGATTCCCATGAAATACTCTTCTGCCTGTAGATCTGTACATAATATCAAAAGCAGGGACTTTTTCAAGAGTGAGCCTGGCAGAACAACCCATGGATTTAAATAGGAAATCAAGAAGTTGGGCTGGTTTCTTCTCATCATTTTAGAATTATTACAAAACCAAGCAGAAATGAGTTCTCACAATTCAGGAAATCCTACCACCCAAGTTTCCTTGTAAAATGAAACAAGGACAAAATCTTTATAGCATGAACACACGAAATGTCTACTCCATGCACAAATTACAAGGTTAAAAAGCACATTTAAACCTTTTAACCCCTCTGCACTGAAGTGATAGAATAAAAAAACCACTTTCATGTATTAGGTTATCAAAACTGTTATCAAAACCCTACTCTTGATCGGTTTTTAAAGAAAGCCTTTGAGAAACCAAAACCATTAAGCATTCTTTGTTCTACAACAGTGAGATAACATCATACCACACACAAATACAAACTTGCAAAATAAAATGGTACAAATGCTGCCTCCTCCCAGCCCCAAGAGACTGATGCAACTTGAGAGTAGACTGATGTTAAATCAGATTCCAAAGAAATTCAGGAAACATTCAGTAGAAGTAGTACAAACAGCTGATGTCTACAAATGAGCTTTTAAGGCAGAAACTAAGTAAGTCTTTTCCTCCATATTTTTCAAGCAAGACACTTTCAGATTAACAAATGTAATCCAAGATTAAGAAAATTAGTCCCCAGCTCATATTAGCAACAGTGGGAAATGCTTGTGAAATCTGTATCTGTACCTCAAGGCAAAAAAAAAAAAAAAAAAAAAAAACAAAACAAAAAAAAAAAAAAAAAAAAAAAAAAAAAAAAAACAAAAAAAAACTCAGCTTTAATTTTTCTTTAAAAGGAAGTAAAATCTGGGTGTAGGCAGATTTCTATGAGGAATGTTCTTTACAGCTCTGTAGAGTTTTACTATTCGTGTATTCCATTTGAAACTTTTCATTATGTCATTAATTCTAGGGACAAGAGAGACTTTTCATTAGTGTTATGCAGTCTGGAGATAAGAGCATCACACAAATAGAACAGATACCCACGGAGAGTTCTAGACTGTGTGACTGTTCTCCCACATCTGCCTGAGCTCTACAACCCAGTGCACAGGGTTTATGGCAGCACTTGAGATGATTTATTGACAGGGCACCCCAGTTGTAAACTAATACTTACAGGAGGCAAGGAAAACTGTCCAGTGACTTCAGGAGGCCTCATATTGAAGGAGTCCTCTCCCAAACTCTCTGGCTCCCCTGATGGATAAGGAGGTGGTGGATATGGAGGATATTCTTCCATGTAGACCTCCAGTGGCAAGGGAGCTTCTAGGTTTGGTTCTTCTGGTTTGGGCTGCAAGAGTTCATCGCTGTCTGATACAGCTTCAGGTACAGTGTCCAAAGGCATGGGGGGAAGAGCAGATTCACTCTGCTCTGCTGCTGTGCTTTCTGTCTCCTCAGCAATAGCTGGTTCTGGCATAGAAGCAGCTGTTTCTTTTTCTGATTCTGTGCTTAGATAAGGATTTGGGATTTCCACTGGGCTTTCAGGAGCGGCAGCTGATGCCGTCTGTTTGGAGGGATGTGATGGAGCTGAGATAGTCTCCATTGCAGCCAGAGTGGTCCTCTGATACAACAGCTTCTGGATGTTGGGGCCATTAGGCCCCTCGGGCTCGGTAATGGAGCTGCGTTTCTTCAGTGGCCGGGGGGCGTTGGACAGCTTCTTCCGCAGCGCCTCCAGGTCGGCGTCGCTCTGGTTGCGGTAGGGGTTGGACAGGAAAGGCAGAAGCTTGGTGGGGCTCAGGGGACGGGGAATCCGCTCCACTTCGTGATTCTCATGAGCAGAGGCTGCTGTTTCCATCTCGGGCTCTGGACTGCCTGGCTTGCCCTGGAGGTTGGAGTAGATGTTCTCTGTCTGTGGCAGCTGATTCTGTACCCCAGCTCCTGCCATCACTGGCTTGCCGTACACTGGAGCAGTTCAGAGAGGGGTGGGGGGAAACAAGTTTGAATATTTGATCAACAAGAAAACAACAACAAAGAAAGGGGAATCAGGTTGCGTATTCTTTATATAGGGCAAAGAAGCAGAATACAAAAAAATGAACAGAACTAATCTGGCAACCAGATCTATCATTAGTTATTTTGCAAACCCTAGACACATTCTGCACTTCTTGTTAATATTGTTACACACCATGGAAGATCCACCTAAGATTATTACAGCTGCCCTCACCCACTTAATTCCCTGGAAGAACAGCTTCATACCCACAGACCAGGTGGAAAGAACATCTATCTGAGGTTTATCAGACAAAAGAGAGCGAGAGAGGCACATGCTTACTTACCACTTGGGAAGTGTGGTCCTCTGGTCTGTGCCCTTGTCAATGCACTCTGCACTGCCTGCTGGAAGTTCTTCCCAGGAGTCTGCTGTTGGGTGTACATACTGTAAATGGAACTTGCAGCCACAGTCTGAGGCTTTCGAAATGGTGGCAGTGAAGTCTCTTTGGATGGCTGAGGAGTAAAAGGTCTCACAGCTGCTGCTGGAGGATTCTCCTGTTTGGAGGAAGGAAGAATTTGATCCTGGCTAGAGGAGGAACCTGCAGGAGGTACTGAAATTCTTTGCTGTATCTGCTGAGAAGGATGAGAGGGCTGCTGTGCCACTGTTTTTTGCTTGTTTCCCATAGCTGCAATAGCCAAAGGCAGCTTCTGCAGGTTTCCATCCACCTTTGTATCAGCAGATTGCAGGTGACTGGCTTGACCGAAGTAAGGCAAGTTTATCTGTTTTGGTTTAGTGGGAACAGGTGGTGGCACCTTGGTTACATTTTTATTGGTTGTCTGAAAGACAAAAAAAATTTATTAAGGTCAAACAGTAAAACATGATTTAGGAGTTCTGCTATGAAGGACACAAGAGCCTCAGAGTATGACAGTATCTTACATCTACCACTGCTGTAATAAGGTTCATAACATCATTGAAAACAAGAAGAAACTGCTTGAAACATTTTGTCATCGCTGATGTTTGAGCCTATTCTCTTTAATTCTTTCTGTAACAGCTATGTTTAAAACACGAGAAATGGCAAGGCACTTTAATGTCTCTAGGGATATCAGACAGTCAGCAAGAGGCTGCTTTCCAACAAAGCACTTGTTATCCCCAGGTGTAGGCTAGTTCACTCCCACTTGATCAAACTGTGCCCTCCTGCCAAAATTTAGGTGCAAAGTTTTGTTGCTGTCAAACATCTGAAGGACGTCTGATGACAATGACTGTTGCATTAAAGAGTGAAACAAGTATGTAGGTGATTTTGAAAAAAACTGAACAAACATGCAAATGCCTCTTTGTATCTTTGGGGGAAAAATACACACTCCTACAAGTAATACAGCCATAGATTCTCGCCACAGTGACTGCGGAGAATGATTTGGAGTTACCAATTGCCATCAAAAGCACAAGAGACTCTTCTTCTCAGCAGCAGTCTTTTCCAGGCTGACCTCCGTACTTCTCAGAGCTGTCTGCCAGCCACATTAGAAGAGCTGTGGGTAAGCCCTGGCAGACAAGAAGCAACAGCTCCCTGTGTACCTGTGCTTCCCGCAGGAGATCCTCGCTGCTCTGGTTCTTCCTCAGTGTGCCCAGCCCGGCAGACTGCTCCACGGAGTCAAACATGGAGAACGGCCGCACCTTCTTCTCCTTGTCTCGTAAAAAAGTTTCTCCTTCAGCTATTGTTGAAGAGAGAGAGGAGACGACTTTCAAGAGGGATGGCACAATTGCAGGAGTGAGAGTCCTGCTCTGTGCAATAATCACCACAGTGTATTCAGGGGATGCTTTTTGCATCCATCCTACCTCTGCACTAAGGGCCCCTAGGCCTGTCAAATGCTGTACTATGCAAATTCAACAGGGGCATGTAAGAAGGAATCAGGATCTACTTCACCACCTGAAGCGAGTGGTGGGTTTGGTTTCTTCCTTTTTAAAAACCCTGCAACACCACAGCAATGCAATGGTAATGTTCTCTGATTATTTTTTTTTTTTTTTTGTGCTTTTAAATGAATTCTCAGTTATTTACTGAAGCCTTTAGAAGAGAGGTATCACCAACTTGATTCTCCAAATTTCAAAATTAGCCAAGCACACAAGGACATACCTTGTCCTTCACTTGTCACAATTCCTTTTCCTGAAGTCAAGGCTGATCCTTGATTAATATGATTGTCTGTATTTGAACTACTCCAGTCAGGGGCAGATGGAGAAGGTTTTGCATTGGGGACTACAGAACCTAGGAGAGAGTAAGTGGAATAGATTAAGCTAAAATAGTGGGTTTTATTGACTTATCACAAATAGGGTTTATTTTCTGTAAGAGTCAGGTCTACCTAATGTAAAAATATCACACAGAGGTTAACTGCTATAAAACCTATCATAAGAGATTTCCATTTGTTTAAAACAAGAATGCAAATGAAATTTGAGAACAACTACCAAAAGCAGTAGCAAAATTCTTTGTCTCATAGCAGACATCTGCACTTAGAGCATCCAAAACAGAAACTTCTCTACATTTCCAGTGAGTAGAAAACTTTCCTTGAGTGTCCGTGATAAGTTAAAAGTGATACAATGTTAAGTATAAAAAAAGATATATTGTGCAAAGAAAAACCTGATGCTTTAAAGCACAGACAGACCGTGCCAGGGATATACAAAACAGGAGAAAATTCATCTGTGTGTTTAATGTACATACAGGGTCTGCATTAAAGCTGATCTTCACCTTCACTGGAGTAGACATCCAGACCTGCAAAAACCACTAAGAAAATGCCTGCCATCTCCTATTAAGTATTTCACCAGATTCTCTCTACTAAATTCTAAATAACCTAAGAAATGTTAAATGCAAACAGTAATAATAAGTAATAAGCAGCAACAGAAAGTTGCATTCTGACAAAGTACCAAAAGCTCTCTCTAGGAAAGCAGCCTTGTCCAAATGCTAAAAAATAATAAGGGATATTTTAGTTCACCACACATTCCTCTAGCAAAAATTCAAATTTTGTGTGGTCTAGAGTTTAAATTCCTCTCCAGTAGTTATAGGATCAGCAAACCAAATAAAAAGAAACAATCCTCCATTCTCCAACACAGCAAGAGACACTTGGAACTGCTTTTGTGCAATGGTTATTTTAGTATCTGCCAGAATTGGAGATGGAGGAAGGGAGAGAGAAAATAAACAGAACTGTTCTACAAGCTCAGTCTCCATCCCAAACCCTTGGGAAGACCAGTGTTTCTCTTCTCTCCCAGCTGAAAAGGGAGTCTTCCCCCAGGATAGCACAGAAGAGATATTTACAACTCTCTGAAGTTTCTTTAGACTTCTCTTACTGAACTGAACTGTCTCTCACAGGAGAAAGCCACAGAGAGAAGCCAACAAATCTCCATTAACTCTCCAAGTAGGAGAGGCCAAACCTCACTCATCTGCACGTCAGTAACTTTACTGCTATTTCTGTGCCACAAGCAACTGCCTCCTTTGTAAAATTTGTCATATTGGTTAATTCTTTATATGGGTCACTTCCAAAATGCACAGTCAGAAAACTTGGTACTGCCAAGTTTTTCAATCCAGGTACCGGGTTACCAGGTATGTACAAAAATTCCCTCTAGAAACTCAGACACGCTGTTGAATTTTTTAGGAGAACTTTAAAGTAAGTAACTACTGTATAGAAAAATACTCCTATAGTCCACATTGTATAACAACTCGAAGTGGTCACTAATAGATTTACTTAATTTTTAACATTGAATCACAGAATCTCAGTGCTTGTCAAATACATTTGCTGACGCAAGAAAAATTGCAAGTAGCAAGACTGAAATCTCAAATAACACTTTGCTTTAAAAAAAGAACAAAACATCAAAACAGAAGTTTTAGGCAAGAAAACAAAACATGTCTGGACAAGAAATATTAATTGTAAGCTATTACCTGCAGGAGCTTTAGCTTGTGAACTGTTCCCAGCTCTCATATTGGGCAACGTTTGTGTTTTCAGTGGCCCATCAGGTACCTGCAAAGCTTGTGTCCCATCTGAAAATGCTGGCTTCACCAAAAGCTCAGGTCTGGAAGCAATACGTGGCATAGTAGAGGACTGGATATAAGGACCTACTGCTGCCACTCGACTTGGAGCAGAAGCCACTGGCTGTGGTAAATTCCCATCTGAAGAAACCTTGGGGAAGAAAAAAGAAACTTATATAATTTTATTCTGCAGTATTCATTCATAGAATTTGAAACAGAAGTCCAAAAGGATAAAACAAGTAGCAAATGACACTCTAATATTAAAAGGGCATTTTTGAAAAAGCTGTGAGAATTATGAAGCTGAGATAGTAATAGCAAAAAAAAAAAAATCTAAAACAAAATTCACGACAGCATAAGACTTCTTGTCTGTAAAGAGTAAGTAGGTTAACACTAATGTACCATGAAAAGGACTTTAATAATACAAGACTTCCACTACATATGGATAAAGACAATAAGTCTAGCATCTCAACAGCCTTCTCCCCAAGCAAGTTTTTACTTCAGGCTGTACAGACAAGACACAGAATTAATGTCTCAGTTATTAAATAGCCCACACTTACTGGTACGTTCTCTTTCTGTTGCAGAGCTGCCTTTTTCTTCCACAGCCGCTCTCGCAGCTCATTAACACGCTTATCCATGACTGCCACCTCCAAGTTGCGCTTGTTCAAACACTCCCTCTGTTGCTGCAGCTTGGCATTCTGCTCCTGGTTCAGTTTGTTCCTCAACTGAATAAATTCACAAAGCAGTGGGGGAGGAGGGGAAAACAACCAAAATAAAAACAAATTCACTTTCAGGATTCAGGACAGGAAACTGTTGGAAAGAGAAAAGCCTTCTAAAAAGTCAAGTCATGTTTTCCCTCCAGAGAAAACTTTGGTTAGTCTCCAGATTTTGCAGAAAGTAAAGACAAGCATGTACTCCTTCCTCTCTTTACCTTGAACCCAGCACAACTAACCCTCCATCCTCAGCATTCAGGCTGTCACACAGCCCTGGCAGGAACAGGAGCAACGGGATTTCTTTCCAACAAGGTAAGAAACAACCCAACCAACTTTTAGAGCTGAGGGTCACGGGCTGGCCTCCCATTACCTGCAGCTCCTTGTAGAGGCGGTCGAGCTCAGCGACAGCCGACTGGTTGTCGTGGTAACCATCAATCCGGCCGTTCTTCAGCATCTCCAGTTGCCTGGTGAGCTCCTCTACTTTGGACACGGCCAGCACCAGCTCGCGCTGCTTTTGCTGGAACAGGCTGTTCATCTGTTCAATCTCCTCCACTGCAAAGAAGGGCAGAGCACAATAGCTGCCCTGAGAAACAGTCCGGCGTGGGCTGCTTCCAAGGCAGCACTTAAGGAGACAGAGAGCAGGGCTGCTCAGCCAAACCCACTGCCCTGTCACACCAGCTCTTCCTCTGAGCTCTGGCAAATGCACACTCACTAGAATGGTTATGGAAATTTGGGCTACTTAGAGCACTGGCAGGGAGGGAAAGAACTTTTTTTTTTTTTTTTTTTTTTTTTTTTTTTTTTACTTTTTGAAGTATGGAAACAAACAAAACCACAATGCCAGACTGAATTCAATCTGGAGAAGCCTAAATTCAGTGAATGCTGAATGCAACAGGAAGACACTCACTAAACCACAAGGCATATTTATGATACTCAGAAATCTGAATTTAGGTCACAAGAACTCAGTGACAAAACATCCAAGCTGTCATATTAAACAAAGGGCTTTTTAGGGTCTATTACAAACATCTGTCATCAGCTGCTCCCACTGCTGAAACTGTTCTATTGTAGAATGAAGTTTAAGGAACCAGTAAGAATTCAAGCAAGTACAAAAATAAGATCTGCTGGGGATGGTGCAAGAAAACATTTATATGCTCCAGGATCTTGTAATATTCTACCATCCTTCCACCCCTTAAAACTTATGTTTATTTTGTGCAACAGAACCCAAACAGAAAAAGGATTCTATGACAGAAAAGCACTTTTGCTTCATCTGTCAACCAAAATGCTTCCTACTAAAACAACATACTCATGTTTTCAGTTAAGTCAGGCTGCAAATAAGAAGTTCTGCACAACAGAGAAGACGAAAAGGTAGGCAGAAGAATAAATATTTATTTCAGACTTGATGTTGTATCAATACACTAAACTATAAACATATAAGCTACAAGCAATACCCTAGTCAGATTCACACAACTAAAAAGAAAATATACAGTAAATTTGGCCATTAGTTACCTCTTGCATAAAGGGTAACTTGGGTACCAGGCAAAGCTTTGCTATAGGCCAAGAAAACAACACTCTAAATGTGCAAGGTATTGACATCAAGGATGGAAAAAGTTATTGTGGTGCACAAAGGTATCCAAGTAAGGAAAAAAAACTACACTGTAATTAAAGAGCAGACATGCTAGGCTCAAAATACAGGGTGCTCCTACAGGATGTTTTAAAATATAGTAAGAAAATATAATTTGTTCTAGGTCAGTCATGAGTTTTCTTGGTAAATACAAGATATGAAATTGTTAAAATTAACATTTCTGGAATGCTGCAAATAACTCCACTGAAATTACCAGAAATTTTTGATTTCCAAGAACTGCATTTCATGAAAAATCCCAGGCTACCTTCCCCAAGCAGCAACTCACCTAATTTCCCATTGCTGAGTCTTTTTTGCTCCACGTGACCTTTCAGTGCTCTCACTTTCTTAAGTTTGGCTTCTTGATTCTCAGCAATTTCCTTTAATCGCTTCAGTTTTTCCTGTTCAGCAGCTTGCTGCTGCTGTCGCTGATCCTGCTGCTTCAGGAATTTCAGGCGCTGTTCCTGCAGTCAAGACAAAGATTTTGAAGTCTAAGAAAACTTTTAGCATTCATGTTCCAAGACATGTGCTAATTTGATTTAATCACTACATGGCTCTTGAGTTACAAGAGATTAGGACTATTTCCTCTCCACCTTCTCCATTCTGCTTGTACTTTACATCTCTATCATATGTTGCAGTTTAAACAACTAAGTTATGCTGGAGAATATTAGACATTCTTTATGTAGAAAGTATGCCATAAATTATTGGTATTTTCCACTACTAGCTCTGCTAAAACCTCCTTGAGATGGAGAATGGCTGCACACCAAACATCTGAAAACACATGGGTCTCTTGATAATGATCACCACTATCACCACAGAGATAATGTAAGACACAGGAAAACCTTTACAGCAACCTGGCCCTCATAAACAACAGACATCACCTTAGTGGAGAGAATCCTTTTGCCTTTCCAAGAGAGTATAATGTGTTATCAGTTTCTATACAAATAGACCTAGAAGAAACCATGAGATCACTGGATCATCTACAAAGAGTTCCTCTAAATCATTGGCCATTATACACAGCTTCCAGCTCTGAAGATGACAGGCTGCTCCAGGGGAGAAGAACTAGTAAGACTTTCCCAAGCACCCACTAAAAGCCAAGACTACCACTGCTTACTAACATTAGAACTCTGCACTTCCTCCAAAAAAACCAAACCCACAAAAGAAAAAAAATCACCTGTCACATTTATAAAACAGGGATTCTTGTGCACTTTGAATAAAAAAGGCAGAGCAAAAACATGAGCTTGCATTGTGGAGAAAACCAGGACCAGGCAGCATCCTCAGTGTATGCACTACTTCAGACTCACTCCCACACAGGAAAATGTCACCAAAAAAAACATATTACATCTCGCGTCTAAAAAGAAAGCGTATTTTTCCTTCCTCAGAATCCATATTTAATATTGCAACTGATTTCAGAAGGCAGGAAAGAGGCAATGGAAAGTCACTCTGAAGAGGCACCTAAGAAAGCAGGTTTGTTCCAGGGAGGCACTGAAATGAAAAATCCCATCAGTGGGACACCCACAGGGCTACTCTTCTTCAAACTACAGGCAGCAGACACCTACCCAATGGGTAGCTATCTAGACTCAAACTCCTATTTTTCTTATTTTAATCTTGTACTACTCCATTTATAGTAAAAACAGCCTTCCTGTTTCATGTAACTACAGTGTTATCAATAAGACCAGGGTGTACTACCATCACCTGGAAGTGAAGCAGAAGCTGTGAAAGTTTAGGCTTCTCATACATAAACATCTCAGCTCGAAATATAAGAGGACAAAATTCTTTGGCCAATTAAACAAGGCAGTATGGATATTAATTGTGTGCTCCATTTCAGATGAAACCTCTCATCACTTGGTTGATTGACCCATTTTCTGCATCATAGCTACACCTCTTCTCACCATGAAGCAGAGGAAGTTTTATTGGCTATTTTGACAGGCCATAATACCAGTTAGCAGGTGCTGCAGAACTATCTGAAAGCCACAGCTTGAAGCATTCCCTGAGATACAATTATTGAGGGCCAAGGGAACTGAACAAGGTACTAAACATACAGACACACACAGCTGATCTCAAAGGGAGAGGGAGATAGAGTGTGAGAGCAGATCCTCAGAGCCGCCTTCTTCCCCAGCAAAGAACATTCTGAAATGCATGGGATCACCCACCCAGAATGATGAGCCCTCTTCAGGACAGGCTCACATCTAACAATTCTCTGCCAAAAGCATCATTTTCTGCTACATTTTCAAGAGCCATGTGTACCAGTAACACTCAAGCCAAACATGAACTCTGTGCCACCATGCTGCAGATGCATTCAGAGCATTCTCCCCCTATGCAATTCAGAAGCACCCTGTGTGCTTCCATTAGCTGTTCTGTTATTGTTCTGCAAGCATTTTATAAATCACAGTCCTAGGTTACTTTTATCACATGTAAGACATCTCTTCCAGCCAGCTGCTTAGAAAACGAGGCACGCTGAACTCCTATCAGGAGAAGGCAAGATAGCATGACAGGACAGCAGAGACAAAAGCATTGTTCAGTGATCAAACTGGTGAATTGCTGGTTACCACACAGAGCACAAATAGAGGTGACAGAGCCACCAGGATGAATGACAACATATCAATGTTATGTGCTCTATCCTTTTAGTAAGCTAAATGGTCATTTCTACCACTGCCATTATTTATGTGTTTTACAACTGGTTATTTGCATACATTGACTTTCAAATTTAAAAACAGGCAGCCAAAGAAAAGGAGCCCTCTGTTTAGAAGGGGCGAAAAAAATCCAATTCCTCAATTCTCCCTCCACTTCATGTAACTCTTACTACCTTTGTTTCTAGCTGTAAACAATCTAATTCCAAACTCACCTTGTTAGCCAGCATTTGTTGTTGAGCCTCAATTTGTTGCTGTTGGCGTGATGCCATTTCCTGAAGTTCAGCCAGTGTCATATCCATCCTTGGCGCACTTACCTGCCAAAGAAAATCCAAAACATGCTATATCTAGAATTTTTAATTTGGCTAGCACTTAGGAGAGCTACTGCAGGAAAGTGTGATGAAAGTCTTTCAAAAATAACAACAACTGACTAGACAATAAAACAATTAGAGACACAGCATCTTCTCATGGTAAAGGAATAAACAATTGTAAACTCATGCGCATGTGTAGCCCAATCCAACAACTCACACAAAATGACATCTCTTGGAACATGCAATAATGTTTCTAGCAAAATCCCAGCAGCATTTTAAAGAGGAATTTCAGTGCCCTTTATAATTAATCTCAGCATGAATCAGCTTTGACTGACTGAGCCCAGAATGCTCAGTATGTGGCAGGATGGACCTGTGCTCATAGGTGTATCACTACAATTTGAAGCACTCCGACATAAGCTGAAAAAATAGGAAGTTTAAATATAGCTGGGCAGGAGGGAAAACACCATTCTCAAAGACAGCACTGTCACTGGTTGTCTGTTCAGATATTTCCTGAATCTAGATTCAATCTTACATCATAATTATGAAGCAAGAGTGGCAGACAATGGATTCAATGCTGAAACAGTAATTGGTGTCAAATTGAAATCTAGAGTTAGGGACTTCTGACAAAACTGCAAATGAAAAAAAACCCAAACTGAAGCAATATGAGAAAAGAAGAGAAGGGGAAGTAAGGTGCATTTGCTGCTCTAAGATTACCTATACAAGCACAGCTATGGCAGGCAACAGATCCTGGTGACATCCTGAGAACTGAAAGCCAGGATGACAACGGCTAGAGACTTCATGTCTATTTTAGAGCAGTCATTAACAACCTCACCACAACAGCTTCTTAATTTCTTTCCACGGTACAATTTGCACCAGTATCTCCAAAGAGGGGAAGCATCCATTTTCACTATAATGGTAGCTCTTCCAGAGGCTTTTCAGTGCTAAGTGTCACGATGTACTCACTCAATGCCATTCTGCTTTTCCCAAGGGTTTATGAGGTTATTTCAAAAATTAGTCCCATTGTCTGATTCAATTCTCTCCAAGGTACCACGTCACCACAGAATCTCTCACAGCGCCATTAGACTTTTGCACTGGCCATGTGGGGCTGTTAAAGGGTGAGTAAAAGGGTCCTGCTGAGCACTCCTTGGCTCTCCAGTCAACAAATCAGTTCATGGATGGGAACTAGAGTCTCAGTTTGTGTGGTATTGCCCAGTCATCCCTTTCCTCCTCTTAGCCAGAGGCAGGGACCCTCTATTCTTGTTCCTGATCAGAGTATTCTGGCTGACCTTTGCAATGCCAGATCAGAAGTCCCCTCACCACGATTAAAGGAGGCAATTTCAGTCCTTTGATGGCTGGGAGATCACTGATTGCCCTCCTGGCTCTGTGTGGCAACTATGCTGACAGCGTTCTTGGGTGAGCCTTTCTGAACAGCTCTCCTCCCTCCCAGTTCACAGACATGGCCTTCCAGCATGGAGCTGTGTTCACCATCCCACTGCCTCATGTCCTCTCCCTGCTCATGCAGAAACAACCAGAGCTCGTTACATGGTCTGTTCTTGGGGCTGCCCTTCCCTCTGACTGGGGCAGGAGAGGAGCAACCTCATGAGCTGCCCCTAAAATCTGGGGTGCTTGCCCATAGGGATGGGTAAGTACCCAGTTCCTTCTACATTTCAAAGCCAGGAGGTTGCCACCTCTACAGCAGGTGCAGCCATCTACAGGTAAATACAGTGCCACCAAGATGCTGGAATATGATGCAGGGGCACTTTGAACCACCTTCCTCCTCCCCGTGGCCACTGCACAAGGGACATCCTCTGGATCTTTAGGAACATCGTCACTTTTTAGATCACTACAGATGACTTCCAGCACTGGTAATTCTCTCAGGTATACCAGATATCTTCATGTGCAGTGGTTCACTTTCCTGTGAATTTACAGGATCTTCCTTAAATGGATACATTGCTCTCACACTTGAGAGGAGCCACATCCAGAAACCGCAAATTGCTCTCTGTTTCCCAATTCCTCTTCAATTTCCTGATCTCTAGCAAGGGATCCCAGCTGCTGGGCTTCATGACCTTCCACATGCTGTCAGCCCCATAACCCCAGCACTGAAGCAGCCAGGCAGAAATCTGCTCACGTGGCTGGCAGCTGTTATCTTTCCACAAATCTTGAAGTCCTGATGAGGTCAAGGACAAAGTAACTTCATCTTCTGTTTGTCTCACTCCTTGCAATTTCTTTCCTGAAGAACCAGATTCTTTATCTGACCCTTACTCTCCTAATCCTCCTTCCTCCCTTTCCAACCTACAATATGGACCTGCAGCTTACTTTGTCTGTTTCCATTTTTCCTTTTTCACTACTGGGCCAATTATGGTGGTTTGAGTCCCTCCCTCAGCCACAGTATCCACAAACACTGTTTGGGTTCCTGCCTCAACCACAGTGCTGTGAGTACTGTGGCTCACAGGCCAGGCCCCAGTACAGGGTGAGAGGGTAGGCAAGGCACCCTTCTCTCAGCTGACATTCCAGTTTGCCAGGGTTGACTGATCACCTGTTCAGGTGTAAAGTCCCAGGCAACAGGAGGTGATAATCCCCCCAGGCAGCTGCCCAAATTCTTCCACACACCCTGCCACTCAGGAATTGGATACCTCAGAGCACATCTCAAGATCTTCTCACCTAAAGTTTGTTTTCTCTTACACCAGGATGACACTGAATTCCACAAACCCCACGGGGTGCCAACAGTATTAGTTAATATTATTAACAGTATTAAACAGCTTATATATGGATGAGCAAACATAGGAGCCTACATTTTAAAACCATTCACATCAGTCTCAGGGAGAGGGAGGTGTATTCCCTCATCATCCCCACAAGACAGCTCCCCCAGAGTAACAAGGCCATCAGTGTGAGGGCAAAGCACACAGACATTCTTTGTATTAATAAGTTCCCAAACTCAGCAAAATAAAGAGATAAGCAGTGGGGCAGCTGACAAACTCTGTGCCCCACAGAGGAGCTTGATACTTGGCAACTACTTTTACTATGGTATGCAGAATATTTATAAATATATATATATATGTGTGCATACATAACTGCCTTTGTCTCACCCCATTCAGGGACCAAAAAGGACTGTGGTTGATTGACCTTGGTTGGATGCCAGGTGCCCAACAACTTGCTCTACCATGTCCCTTCCCAGCAAGACAGCACAGAGAGAATAAGCTGGAAAACAACTCCTATATTGAGAAAAGGCAGTTTACTAAAGCCAAGGCAAAAGAGTTTGTGCAAGCAAGCAAAGACAAAAAATAGTTTATTCTCTACCTATGAGAGAGCGATGTCCAGCTACTTCCCAGGAAGCAGAGCTTCAGCACAGGGAGCAGCTGCTCCAGGAGGCAAACATTGTAAAACAATGAATGTTCCCCTGTTCCTCCTCCTTCCCTTGGCTTTGTAGCTCAGCTGACGCCACATGCCATGGAATATCCCTTTGGTTATTTTGAGTCAGATGGTCTAGCTGTGTCTCCTCCCAGGACCTTGCCCACTGCCAGCCCCTTGATGTAGGGGGAATGTTGAGACAGCGCTGATGCTGTGCCAGCCCTGCTCAGCAGTAGCCAAAACTCTGGAGTGTTATCAGCACCTTTCTGGCTGCCAATGCAAAGCACAGCAGTGGGAGGGCTGCTGTGGGAAAATGAACTCCAATCCAACTAGCCACTGCATCAAGCACTTACCCCATTCTCTATTCTTCGATCACCAGGCACTTTCACACCATTTCTTTTGAAGGCTGGATCTTGAGACCTTTGTCCAGTCCCTAGACAGAAACAGTCAAAGACAGTAAGGTCATATAAGATCTTCCTTATCCTTTCAGACATAGAGTTCAGTACAAAAGGAGAATCAGAACCACCATTATGGTGTAGAATCTGAACACCTGTTCTTACGTGTTTACTATCAAGATGAATTTAAGTGATGACACAACACATTTTCTGAAAAGATTTCTGTTCAATGTCAACTTTTATTTTAAAGTATAGTTCTGTACAAAAATACAGACAAACAAAAATAGTTTAACCACTGGTAGGCTACTCCAGTATTTATCCTGTGGCAAATAGGCAGTCAGCCCCTACTAAATGTGCATTATAGATACACAGTTTAAAAGCACTTTTTTTCCTCCTTCTTCTTCTTCCTGGCAGTCATTGTGTCAGTAAAGATGCTGCTTAACTAGAACCCTGCTTTATTCCCACCAGATTATGTGCAAATACTGCTCAGATGCCCAACAGCAAGCTCACTGATTTCCCTGTAGAACCTAAGTGTACACAGGGCAAAGCCACGCCTGTTACCTTCTTGCCCATTTGATTCCTATTTCAAGGCTGCATTTCTGCAAGACTAACTCAGAGCTCAAACACATTGCTTAGCAATGCTGTGGCAAATAAAATGACAATAATCCTAATACTACAAGCACCCTGGACTTGAAAAAATACATTTGGACAACTAAACTGCTCTGTAAGATCCCAGCAGGTAGAAATGGCACAGCTTTAGCTTTTCATGCCCTCATTCTATCACCAGTATGCATTTCAAATACCAAGATACACTTAGTTGTCTAAAATATGCTGGGTACAATGCCACTTAACAAATGCAGTATTTCCAACACTGAGGAAGATTACTAAGGATGAAGGCAGAAAAAGGGGAGGAAGAAGAATCTGGTAGATTGATTTAAAGGTAAAAATGAAAAATTCTACTAAAGAGATGAATGTGGGATACACAGAAAACCCCTGAAAAGCTGAAAGTCATTTCCTTTACAGGTTTCACATTTCAATTTACAGTAAGAGTTATATTCTCAGAGAACTAGATCAGGCAGTTCATTTAATGCTGTTCCTAAAACTAACATAAATGTGTGGAAGAAACTTTGAAGAACTCTATCTTTGCCAAGTATGCTAAGTTTATCACCCTGGTAAAGTATCATCCAGGTGAAAAATCACCCAAATCATAGATTACATTACTGGGCAGTAGTTTGGTTACTATATTTAAAGACGAGATCACCACCACAGAGCTCAAGATATCTTGCTGCAGAAAACGTATTTAACAAAGTATGCCCTTGGATGCTTTGGTGATAACCAGCTCTAGAAAACCTGCAGAAATTTTAATTTGGATTTACTATTCCCAGATACAGTAAGGGAAGATGAAGCCATTATAAAGATCAGCCAATGGTCAGACAGCAAAGAGCTGCAAAGCCTACTGGCTATGAACATTAACAAATAACACACACAAGCTGTTTCCTTAACCTTGAAGAATGAAAAAGAAGTGGAACAAATGAACTAGCTGAGATCAACACCCACCTGCTTCCCGGCAGGGAGAGCGCTCGTGCCGCAGAAAGAAACGCACCTCGCTCCTCTGCATTCCAAACCTCTGCAGGACATCCAGCATCCGTTCATTATCGGCTATGGGACGCTCTGAAAAGGGAAAGAAACAGTTAACTGCTACATCCCACCACAGCCTGGGCCCACACCTAACCAAAAACATCTGTCCATCTTCCACCTGAACACCTGTTAGTGCACATAACACCTGCCCTCACCAAGGTATTTCTACGTTTCCCTTAGGAAGCCACTACATTGCTTCTTGCTTCTGAAACCAAACCAACACCTCTGAACAGCAGCCCTGGAAAAGTCCACCCCTGAAGGGAAAAGCTGAGGCACCTCCACAGCCTGAGGGAAAACAAACGGGGAATTTAGAGCTCTCAGTTTTAGTGCCCTCATTTTATATGTGCAAATCACCTTACCCACTCACCAGTGCAAGAGATACACTGTTGTGCCTTTCACTCTTCTTCTGTGGTACCTCAAACTCATTCCTTAGTCATTCCCACCCCCCTTCTCAAGTCCACTGCTGCCACAATTCCTAAGGGACTCATTTACTTCCTAATTCCAATGAGAATAAAGAGAGCTGCAAAGATAAACTCTCAGGGAAGAGGAATTCTTCTCCTAACGCTGGATGGCAGCCCTTGCATTGAGGCTCAGGCAGAAGCACTGAACACCCTGAAGAGGCTCCTTGGCAGTACCCAGCAGGCCTGATCCTCACCACGCCAGCACAGCTCCTGTCACTTCAAGTGTTCTCCTGCAGCTCATGTCAGACACAGATCCAGCTCATTGTCTTGGACAGCAAATTTCATGATGTTCAGATGAGATGCATTTTGAAAGCCCTATTTCTGATAAACCTTGAAAAGCTGAACTACTTTGGATTCACAGCTCAAAGTAAGAAAAGGATCAGACAGAGCTCAGTAAGAATTTGCCATTTCCTTTCAAATAACTGAGATGAAACAGTTAGATGCACAAGTTCCAATGAATTTCTTTTCCTGCTTTTATTCCCAAGTTCAGGATTCAGTCATATAAATAATGTTTAAACCTTACTTGCTGCCTTTTGATAATACAAAAATCCAGTGAGAGTCTCAATCTACCAGTACTTGTCCCTTCCTGTATTACCATTCTTTGAAAATTTACATACATCACAGCCAGGCACTCACAGCCAGAATATAACCAGAATTACTTACTGGCCTCTAAATCTTTATATAAAAGCAGCTTCTTTTGTTATTCTAGACATTTTAGAATTTTTTGCCTATTTTAAATGTGATGGCAACAGTGTGGTCAATGGATCACAGCAGTGAATTTACATTCACTGTAGTCAGGATAATGTCACAGTATCTTCTAACAGCACTGGGGCTCATGATCATGTTGGACCCATTTGTGCTGGATGCCAGACAAGCAGAAGATATTGTTCCTGGCCTAAGAAATAAGACAAGATGACAAAGAATTAAATTAAATACCACTATTTTTGCACCAGTTTCATTTTTCCTGACATTGCTTTTGTTGGTGGTTTCCTTTCATTTTTTAAGCAAGGGGAGGGGAAAAATAGAAAAAAGAAATCAGAGCAGTTCATTCACATTCAATAAAGTCTTTCAAAAAGTCACTGTCTTAATATGAAATAATATTTTCAGCAGGAAAAATTGTTGGCATTATGTGTGTTTTCAGTTTCACAAAAAAAGGAGCTCCTAACATGTTTTCAGTATGTGAAAAGCTCTTTTCAACATAAAAGTGTTTCTTTAAATGAAAATGCTGCAGCTGTGCTCAAGCAATCTAGGAAGGAGAATTTCTGGAGTCACTGTCAAAAGAGATTAGCTTTACAGAATAAGCAAGTAGGTCACTGTTACAGAAAAAGCCGTCTCTTGGCAGTTACTTGTCTAGACAGCAAAAAACATTCCTCATCTGCTAAACCTTAACTCAAGAAAAAAAGGCCAAAAACCAACAACAATAATAATAATAATAAAAAAATCAACAGTACTACTGGCAGATTTTTGTCTTAAAGGCTATACAGCAGGCTTATGAGGCAGATTTCTAGCAGCTCAGCAATACTTCAGCTGAAACTCTATAATCAAGGGAGATGCCCTTTACACAAGGATTCGGGTCAATACCATTCACTGGCTCCAAAGGAAGGTCAAAGAGATTTTCAAATACCAAATAAATGTACATTTGGAAAGCTCAAGAAGAATGGACAATCAGTTTTCTTTTTTTCCCCTTTCTCAGAAAGAAAAAAAAAAAAAAAAAAAAAAGAAAATATCTTTATACATGCACCCCTTTTGACTGCTTTCCACAGCAGACAAGGCAACTGAATTCTGACAATAATAGGAAGGTCAAGAAATTTTGCCCTGATATTCACCAAATTTCAAGAAAAACTAGGAGGACAGGAAGAGTAGTAAACTTGCCCCCTTCAGGGAGCAAAGTTCCTCAAGCACACTTGCAAGCAATCTTTCAAAGTAGGCTTAACAAGGTCTGACAATAGAAGCTAAAATTTCTGAGCAAGTGTTAGAAAAAGAAAGAAACAAGCAAGGATCTTGATAATTGAAGTCTGAGGAGTCATTTTCCAATACAAATCTTTTGTTTCTACCCCCAGAGGTTAGCTGTACTGCATCATGTTTGTTTTAAAGCAGTTGAATTTGTTCAAGGTAATATGCAAACAAAACAGAAATCACGGCTAATCCTGCCAGAACAAGATGGAAAACCTTGCTGACATCTAAAATGAGATTAGCAAAAAGCTAAAAGTATTTCTCTCCCGCACTGCCTCCTCCTCTCACAAAAAAAAAAAATCCAGAATATATATGAAAGCATCTTGCAAATGCTTGCTACTGGATGCTACACACATGCTTAAGACATATTTTATCCAAAGCAACACGCATGATTCCAGCACTCAAATATTTTAATGTTATTGAAATAACTGCATTTTTGTTAACAAGTACAACTGGGAACTGTGTTTGGAATTTCAGCAAGGCCAACTGCTGAGCCCTGCCCTTGGGTCACAACAACCCCAAACACTGCTACAGGCTGGGGGCAGAGTGGCTGGAAAGCTGCCCAGTGGAAAAGGACCTGGGGGTGCTGGTCAACAGCAGCTGAACATGAGCCAGCGTGTCCAAATAAGCCACTGACATCCTGGCCTGGATCAGCAACAGTGTGGCAGCAGGACCAGGGCAGGGATTGTCCCCCTGTGCCCAGCTCTGGTGAGGCCACGCCTCGAGTGCAGTCCCCACTTCTGGGCCCCTCACTACGAGGACATGGAGGGGTTGGAGAGAGTCCGGAGAAGGGCAGTGGAGCTGCGGAAGGGGATAGATCATGAGTCTCATGAGGAGCAGCTGAGGGAGCTTGGGGTGTTCACCTGGAGAACAGGAGGCTCAGGGGAGACTTCATCCCTCTCTACAACTGCCTGAGATTGTAGCCAGGTGAGGCTTGGTCTCTTCTCCCAGGTAAGAAGTAACAATGAGAGGAAATAGCCTCAAACTGCACCAGGAGAGGTTAAGGCAGGACACCAGGAAAGAATTTTTTCACTGAAAGGTCGGTTAAGCATTTGAACAGGCTACCCAGGGAGGTGGTGGACTCACCATCCCTGGAAATTCAAGAGAATTCAAGAGTTCAAGAGAAAACTGGACATAGACTTTAGTGCCATGGACTAGTTGGCACAGTGGTGTTCAGTCCAAAGTTGGGCTCAATGATCTTGTCAAGGTTTTCACTGTAAAAATGGATGAAGCTTTTTTTTGTCTTGTAAGAACAGCTGCCCAAGCTACATTTAGATACCTGTTTTTGTGTGTCTCATGATGTCTCTACAAAGACTAATCTCAGAAAAAAAGTTCTCTGCTTCACTTTATGCTTCCATATCCAGTTTATTTTCTTACACCTCCCTGACTAGCAGAGAGGCTGATAATTTGATTATATGAATAAAACACCACATACTGTACTGTCCCACTCACACAGAAGTTCACTTTTCAGCTTAACAAGAACATTTGGGCACTAAGTACTGTCAGACTTTGCTTGCCCCTTACTATAGGTGGTCCCCTTTGATTTCAGGACAATCTCATCACCCTTCCTAGCACACTCTACATCACCATCTCAAAAGCCAAGCAAGAATCCAGGTTCAGGAAACATGAGAGGAGCTGCCCACTCTAGCACAGCTCCAACTTCATTACCAACAGGAGAATCCTGTCCCTCATCACAACCACTTGTGCTCTAAAACAGGTTGCAGGCACTAAGGCTTAGTGTCACCACATAAGTTCAGACATTTTACCTAAACCTTTATTTTTCTTCTCTTTCAGTGTAGACTTCAGTCTTGTGTTGATCTAGACAAAGATGTACAATTAAAATACATTCCTAGAAGATCTCTTTCCACAATGAATTAGTGATTTTGTTTTATTATAATTTATGAAGCAAAGCTTCTTTATCTTCTAAGGAGTAGAAAAATTTTGTTCCATTTTTTAGACTTAGAAATATCAGAAACATTACATCTCTGTCAGAAGCAAGTAAATATCAAGAGAACTCAGGTATCTCACAGCATCAAACAAAAACTCATCTCACCAAAGACTTCTTTTAACAGATGTGAGCCTGAGATAACAGCAGAGGAACACAGAAATATAAGCCCTTATCATCTGATTCTTTTATAATCTTGAACCATCTCGAAAAGGTTGGCTCAGACATAATTATTTTTCATTACTCAAAATCCTGTCAGGGATCTTATGCCTCTGGATGGCTCCCAGTATCTAAGGAGAACCATGGAGACAGGAGATAGTCCAGAGACCTTTCCCATTTAAGCTATGAGCCATTAGTTATATTTTAGGTTTTATTTGTTGACAAATTCTCCAGTTCCAATGGAGCATGGCAAGTTAGGGAGAATTGAACTGCCAAGATCAGAAAAAGAAAAAATAAGAAAAAACTACAATGTGCCACATGCACAAACCCCTTTTCCACAGGCCAGAAAGGACAGTCAAAAGTAGCTTCTCCATCCTCCCTGCCACCCTAGAGAAAGTGCACTTTCTCTAGAGCACTTCACATCAGGTAACTCCCACTACTGCTAACACACTCCTTCCCAAGCACACTCAATGAAATTGGTAACACTGAAGTTGTCATCAGAAAAAGGAAGCTTTATTTTGCCACTGCAAGTGAAAATAGCTGTGGGGTTAAAGAAATTATTTTGAACTAGTCATAGAACTACCAATACTTAGTACTTCAAAACCGCCATAAAGGCTGCTGGGATCCCACTGTGGGGAGGAGGAGGAAGAGGAAAAAAACTCTCACACACCTCAGACTCATCTGAGTCACAGAAAGGCTGCACAGACACAAGAACATCTGCATCCCTTTTGCTTTTATCTCAGTTCTGCATGTGTGAGCCTTCTTGGAGGTACGTTATCAAACAGCCAGTCTGATGAAGAAACCAATGAAATGCAGACACTCGTTGGGACAGGATCGCGTCTGTCGGGTCTCCATGTGCTACTTTCTCAGCAGTAGAGAATGGCCAGTGATTCACCAGCTACCAGCCGGACCTACCTGAGCCACACCACACCTCAGCCAGGTGGCACTCGCTCTCCCCAGGCTCCTTGCACAGCTCCACCACATCCCTGCAGGTTGTCTCAGGGGTGACTGGCACCTCGGTGAAGTGCTGCTCGTTGTTACTGAGGTACACGGTCAGAAACATCTGCAAAAGACAAAGGCAACAGCACACGGTTAATTTCCAACACAAAGGCAGGCTGCACCTTGGAGCCACAACCCGCTCATTAAACGCATTCTTTCCCACACAGATAACATCTTATCAGCTACAGTGGGTACAATTTTCTAAACAACCCAAATTTTCTTTAAGGTATAAGCAAGAGAGACACTGCAGAAGTAAATCCCTGCTCAACTAAATTACATTGCTGGAGGATTACTCAGTTTTAAATCTGGACGTGGTGCTCCTTCCTTCTCAGGTGATGTGTCAGAATTCCTCCCACCTTAACTATGTGCATATGCATCCTGCAATCATTTGACACAGCAGTAGAAACAGTCACCTACAGTTCAGCAGGAGTAAAAAACAATGATAATTACATCTGGTATAAAAAAAGAGCAGAACTTACTACATTAACAGTAATGGGGAAACACAATTTGCATTTCTGTAACATACTTCATCAAAAGGTTCCTAGAAACCCAAGTCAACTTACTGTGCTTTTAGTCTCAGCCTGAATACAAGGTCACCCCCCAGACTCCACTTCCCAGGAAACCAAAGGCTATTTTACTCGGCTTCCTCTTCACAACCGGGAAAGGATCCTTGATTTTTCTGTTTACACACACCACACAGCTGTTGTTCTTGCTCATGCCTTTCCTGCCACAACTACTAAATGTGCACTCCAAAAAATGAGTTGCCATATTTGATAGAAAATGTTGATGGTTACTGCCTCTGAGCACCATCTCACTACATGCTATTAATATTAAACTGCTATCAAAGTTTAGCTGCTAGCTAAAAATTAATGTCGATTCTCTGGAGACCAATTCTCAACTTCAGTCTCAACTAGCTGTTAGTCACAGGGCTTCCAGCAACACAAAAATCAGTCAAATATCTCCAGAAAGCAATTACTCCACTAAGCATTTCAAGCAACGGCAACCTATACAATTTCAGATTTTTCATACAGATGGAAAAGGTGTTTCCTCAAGGAAAGACAAATCCTTGCCTGTCCTCATTTCTAAAGGGTGAAATGGGTATACATCCTTAGGAGCAACAGTTCAAAAGGAGGAAAAGGAGACCAAATCAAACAAGGGGAGAGAGGTATAAATCATCTCCTAAATAAATGTAAATAAAAAAGTAACAAAACCTTCACCACATGCATTGTATTTCTGTGATTTTGTGTAAATACTATGGAATTAGTGTTTTTTATCCCTTTGCAAAGTAAAATTTAGCCCCATCTGTTTTCACAGCTTTAGGAATCCTCTGCTGGGGATTCTCATGGAATACAACAGTGCACATGCACATTCCTGATGTCTCCAAAGCCTTTCCAGGGATCTTTTGAGTGCCAAGATCCCCTTCAACCCTATGTGAGAGGCTGCCTTAACTCTTTTTAAAAGCTTTGACAAAAACACTCCAGACTCTGCACATCTTGTTACAGAGAGTACAAGTATCTGGCCCACTCCTAGTAGTATAAACACTTGCAGTGTTTTTCAGGCTCTGGCACTGCACCAAGGGCACAGAATTTCTTACCACTGGTTCTACACAGCTCACCAAGACAAGGGTTTCTGATAAATTCCTGAACACCACCCACAAATATTCAGAGAGGAAAAAGCCTGCTGAAAGTAAGCTCCTAACTACCTGATGGCTACATTCCCCCACCCATTTCCTTGTCACTTTATGGGAGGGGAAAAAAACCCCAAAAAATCAACAAGAAAACCAAACAAAAAAGGCAAACCTGGAGCTTGTAAGGTGGGAAACTAGGAGAGAGAATGTGGAGGTAGGGAAGATCAGTTTAGCACACACTTATTCTATAGTGAAGATGGGCATGACCAGTTCTGCTGTCTACACCACAAGGAGGTAGTGACTTATTTTAAGACACAAAACTTTCCAAGCAGGAACTCTGACACTCGGCTTTAATCTTTTGTCACAGAACATGCTACCTACCTCTCAGATGCAGTGTCTCTGACTCCCCTAGAGGAGCCTGACAGTGAAGGATGTCAGGTGCAGCCAGGTAAGAATATCTCTTAATCACAATTACTGGGGCAGAAAAGTATAAAATAGAAAAGAAATATATAAAATATAAAATAGAAAAGAAAAGTATAAAGAAGTAGTTCCCAAATAGACTTACAGCAAGGTTACACAGGTGTGTAGAACATATAAACCCTTCACATTTAATGCTGTACAACCTTGTATTCAGAACACCAATAAATGGCACAGGCTGTGTGCCTGCAATAACATTTGTTAATTTAAAATATGATCTCACAGATGGGAATTAAGAGAAAATTATAAAAACCATGGCACTATACACAAAGCAGACCTAATTTGACCCTAGCACGGCTGTTCACTCTTCAGTGTGCCTGTCTATATCCAGTTGTTAATCCTTAGGATTTAGCAATACAGACAACTACACAGGAAGGATCACGA
This sequence comes from Sylvia atricapilla, assembly GCF_009819655.1. NCBI lineage: Eukaryota > Metazoa > Chordata > Aves > Passeriformes > Sylviidae > Sylvia > Sylvia atricapilla. The sequence continues at coordinate 96,272,356 of NC_089142.1, forward strand.
GTTGCCATTTCTATCCACAATGCTCAGGATAATTACTAATACATTAAGCCAAGAGCACTCAAACCTGCTGTGTGGGGGCTGTTTCTGGGACTTGGGAGTGTCTGCACTACTTCTAGCGCACATATGCTAGGAACTAAGGAAAGGAAACCAAACTGCAAATTCCCTGAGAACAGCCCTCGAAGTCTTTAGAGTCTAAAGCAACTAAAATGTTATGATACTGATGTTATCTCATCCTGCTTCCCCTCAGGGGCAACGCTGAGATGATCGAGTTCTCTAAGTAGCTGTGCTCCTCTCGCACCGAGTGGCGTCACATTTGTCACCACTGCCTGCTCACCAGCAAGGCCTCCTGGGGTACCCTGCTGCCCACGTGGACACTCTGGAGCCCAGGGTAAGCTGAGCAGAGAGTATCCATCACAGAGATGCCTCTTCCCAGAGAGGAGTGGGAAAGGTGAAGAAACCACTGTGAACCAAACACCTACTGTGACTTCTTGGTGCTGTTCATCACTCCTGGTGGCTGCTGAGGCTTGCACCACCTGGCACTGGGATCCCAAGGACTCTGGGAATGGTTCAACTGTGACATTCATTAATCACCCTCACAGTCAGTTTATATCACTGTTTTATTGCCGTGTGGCAACAAGAAACAAAGGAAATGAGTACTCTCATGACACTTTGTTCAGAAGCTGGAATCCTTACATCCACCTAGAGCACAAAACAGTTTCTTACTCCTCCCTGAAACTGAAGATGTTAAGATAGTTGTATACAAACATCCAGCAGTTTCAAAAAAAAAAAAAAAAAAAAAAAAAAAGACCCAGACATGCAAAAAATTCAGTTTCAAACTAGGCATAAATGAAGACCTGATTAAAAAAAAAAAAAAAAAAAAAGGAAAAAAAGGAAGACAAATTTCAGTCAGACTTTGTACTTTTTTTAAAGATAGCATGAAAGCAATTACTGAAACATCTGACAATTCCATATAGCCTTGGATGAGGGTTTTTCCCCTAGACTTTCAAAGATTGAGTTTTATGAATGCTGAGCACACAGACAAAGCATTTTTTGAACAGGACTCAGATCCCTAAAGTAAGCTCTAAACTAAAAAAATTTCCTCCCTTTTCCCAGCCCGAAGACATGCTCACTTATAGGTACTGAAAAGCTTTAAAATATAAAAGCACTGCAGTACTTTGGCATACTTGGGAGAAACCAGGGGTGTTGTGTATCTACTGAAGCAGTTCCTTTTAAAATCACATCACAAATTCCAGCTGACTCTGCTCCAGCTTAGAAAATAGAAGTTTGCAGTTATGGAGCCACCAAACGAGGCAGTTCGATCGGCTGCACCAAGGACATCAGAGAGAAGACCAAGGTCACACGAGCTAAAAGCAAGGGAGAGTTTTTGCAAGGAATGAATGCAGTGTTTGACTTACAAACAATTGGATGGGAAAGCAGAATACTGAACATAACAGACCTCGTGTCCCAAAAAGCCTGCCACTTAAGTCACAAATATAACAAAAATCCATGCTGGTGTGAAGTACAACTCTGAGTACCCTCAGCATGAAATGTATCATTTTGCTTCAACTCATCTGTGAATGAACTCCCAACTACAGCCACTAAGTCAGGATTGTAACACACCCAGGAACAGGAAGGGAGCATAGTAAGAAAAGCAACCAAACAGAGGGACAGAAGAGGACATCAATTAAAGCAAATCACAGGCTGTTTTACAATCCTCCATATCTCTTCTGCAAATCATCCCAGACAGCCTCACATTTGCCTGCAAATCTGACCCATTCACTGCTGAGCTCATCAACGGGACTATTTCATACAATCACACCAATATTAAATACAAAAGGTTTCAACAGCTGCAAATACATTTTCAACTGAAAGGAAAATCTTTAAGAATAGCTAGCTCTGTAAAAGTGCTAGGCTATGACCACATGCTATTTTGGCTCCTGCTTTGTTGCCACACAAAACAAAAATTAAAAACAAAATAATAAATAAATTTTAAAAACCCCTACAAACCCAGAAGAAATAATTTCCAAAAACCAACCTGAGCAAACACATCTTATAATTCACATCCATCCAACAAGGTATTTCACATCAAAGACCTTGTATCACTCTTCCTAGATCAGAAGGCCTCAATTATTGATTAAAGGCAGGGGGATAGAAATGCAATTTACTTTTCAGCTTTGATGGTGTTTCTGCAAGAATCAGACTTCTCTTACTCCTTAGTTATTATAAAGCTGATGCCACACATCTTCAGTATTAAAAGGGCACTCAACTGGACACTTTCTAACTAATGCACAAATAGCATTCGAGTATTCAGGATTCAAATATTCAAAAGAACACTATTATATGGGGCATGATGTAAATTAAAACACACTTCATTAACTCCTGAAACTAGCTGAGTTAAAAGGGACACACATTTCCCCCCTCCTCACATTTCTAGGGAAAGATCTGATTCTGATCATAAAATGTCAGCAATGGGAAACAATCAGTAAAACTCAGTCCTCACAAAATATAATGAAGAGACTATATTAAATAATGAAGAAAAGGATATGTTAAAAAAATAACTTAACCCTGGTTTTCACTATTGTCTGAATTCCTAACTTTATGGAGGCTTCCTGCACAGCGTGCACTATACAATACAAACCATGGCATCTATTCACACAGTATTCTTCAGCTTCAAAGCACATTATGACCAGGAAGTCATGACACAAGCAAGCAGTTTCCTATTTTACAGCCAGGGAAACTGAGGCATACAAGAAGGCAATAACACAGCCAATCTCATTATTTGATAGCCAAACAAGCACTCTGCCACTGGAAAATTTGATTCATTTTGTTGCCTTGCATCAGACCTAATAACATAATTCTGTACCACATTCTGTATTAGCTGCATTTCAGACTGAAACCTAATCCCTTCAAGCACTCATTACCTGTGTCAAAGGTTTTTGTATTTCCAAAACACAGCTAAGTAGTGGTTTTAGCTTGCATAACAAATTTTCTCAGCTCTCATTTTTAAGGAGGCATTAAAAGTCACTCTTTAGGTCTTTTCAAACCTAAACAGTTTCTATGTATTTACATCCTGAACTAAAATGTCATTTTAGAAGCTAGTTCTGGTTAACTGAACTAGCTTAACCAGCAACACAGAAATTTTAAAATTAATAGGTTAACTATCACATTTCAAGTACAGGAGACAGAAATGAGAAATAACTGCTTTCACACACAGCTTAAACTAATACTAAGTCTTCCCTGATAAATACAAAACCCCTCTGTACAAGGAGTTTTAAATTTAGGTCTTGCATCTTACCTAGTGAGAGCAATGATGCTGCACCTTCCCAGATGGCTACAAAGAAATCAGCGGCTAAAACAGATATTTTTGCTGACTTGATGCAACTTTCTAAACAACAGAAGACAGCCTGCACAACAGCACATTTTCCTGTTCCAATAAGCAGCAGTCAGAACTGGTGCACAGTTACAGTTCTCCATTCAATGCAAAGTATACCCCAACAATAGAGTAATTCAGGGATTCTTCTGCATCAAGTTCCTCAGAACATGAAAACCGTCCTTCTGGAGGCAACATCCTCACTTATTGTGCCTAAAGATTAAGGTAAGCAAAAGATTAAGGTAAGCAAAGATAATAATAGACTTACTAGAAGACAGGAATACAAGATGACTGCTCTCCCTGATCCTCTTCATATTCGGCTGGTCAAGAAGGGTTCAACAGAAATGCAGAGTGAAGTTTAGTATTTGCCTGCAGCCACACCCAAACGCATGGAGTTCAGCTCCTACCATCTCACCCTCCGCACACACTACTCCGTTTATTTTGCACTGGCTTTGGGCCATAAATACAAGAAAGGAAGTTATGATGCAAGGTAGGTGGAGTACAGTAGGAAGCACCATGAGATTGTTCATATTATTCCCAGTCTATAGAAAGCACAGCCCTTTTCCCTTTTCATTGTATCACAGCAGAAAACAAGACCGAGCATTTACTCTCAATGGCACAGTTGGTTCTACTTGTACAGACTATTTAAGCTATGATTTTCTTACGCATTTGTATCTTATCTTCAGTAAAAATGTCAATTTTTTCCAGGACTTACAACATACATCTACGTGCACTTTGAGAAGGGCATGGGGAAAATAAGCTGAAGCAGCAAAGGAGCAGATTTCCCCTTCCTTTTTTTTTTCTCCTCCCTCTTATCCTTACTGTAGAGAGAACAGAATGAAAGCCATCTGCTTATGGTATCTGCTTGTTCAACTGGGCAAAGGCTACAGCACAAATGCCACATTACATCTCACTATCAGGCATCTGAAACATCATGACGGGAATCTGAAGAGCTGCAAGGAAACAGCCCGAGTTCTGGCCAAGTATTGCTACTGTCAGAAATTAATGGATGGAGGTTTGCTCTCATTCTACTTCATGGACTGCAACCTCAACAACAGAACTCAGCACTACAGCTCAGACTTACTAATGAGGAATATGCGGTAACCATCTTCCTGCCCAATCTTGTAGAAAATCATTATCTTAGATTAACAATTTTGATTTTGTGAAGTCTATCAGGACTGGTAAACAAAGGACTCCTGACCTACATCCCCCCTTCTTTCAGTAGAGCATTATGCACCCAGTCTTTAAGAGAGCTTTCCAAACAAAGGCTTTTACTTTGAACCCAAGTTATGTTTTCCAACTTGACATTTTTCTTCAGGCATTTTCATACATAAGAAAGCAGAAGTCTTCCCACATGCCAGACACCAGAGAGGTCTATGCAAATAAAGCTCACTATTTTAAAGGAACACTCAGCACAGGAGCAACGTAACTCCCCACTCCTTGGTTGAGCTACCACATATCACACAAAGCAAGAGAATCTCAACCAAAATCTCAAAAAAGTCACCCATACTTTTGCACTGCAAGTATCTATTGCAACATTAGCATTCACTAGGGGGAAAAGAAAAAAAAAAAAACCTACAAGTCTGTAGTAAGTTGACCCTGGCTGGATGCCAGGCACCCAACAAAGCCTATCGCTCTCCACAACTGAATGAGAGAGACAAAATATCATGAAGGATTCATACATTGAGATAAGAAGCTGGAAATCACTCCCCAAATAATGTCACAGGAAAAACAGATTCAAATGAGTGATATTAATTGGATTTATGACTAAAAAACTCAGAGCAGAATAGTAAGTAGTCCAATAAGACCTTTCCCCAACCTTCTCAGCTCTAGCTCTTCCCTCCCCGCAGTGCAGGGACATAAGAATAAGGACGGTGGTCAGTTCCTCACATGTTGTTCCTGCTGCTGCTCAGAGAGAGGAGTTCTTCCCCTGCCCCAGTGAGGGGCCCCTCCCACAAGATAGAGATCTCCATGAACTTCTCCAGTGTGAACCCACCCTAGGGGTAACAATTCTCCACAAACTGCTACAAGGTAGGTCACTCTTCCAAGGGCTACAGGGTTTCAGAGGCACAGCTTGCTTCAGTGTGAACCTCCCACAGGTGACAGGTTCTACCAGGAAACCTGCTCCAGTATAGGCTCCTCTCTCCACAGGTCTGAAGGTCCCTTCCAGGAGCCTCTTCCACCATGGGCCTCCCACAGGTCCAGAGCCCATTCACAACCTCCTCTCAGGCATCCCCCTGCTCTGGTGAGGGTCTCTTCCATGGGCTGCAGGTAGATGTCTACATCCCCACGGACCTCCAAAAGCTGCAGAGACACAGCTGCCTCACCGTGGTCTTTACCGCAGGCTGACAGAGAATCTCACTTCCAGTGCCTGGAGCACCTCCTCCCCATCCTTCTGCAGCGATCTTGGGGTCTGCAGAGTTCCTCTCACATATTCTCGCTCAGCTCTTCTCCAGCTGTAATTACATCTGCACAATATCTTTTTTTTTTTTTTTTTTTCTTTCTTCCTAAGTAAGTTATCCCAGAGGTGCTGCCACCATTTCTGACTGTGTCCAGTCTCAGCCAGCAGTGGGCTCATCTTGGAGCTGGCTGGAATTAGCTCTGCTGGACATGGAGGAAGTTTCTGGCAGTTTCTCACAAAAGCCACCTGTGCAGCCCCTCCCGCCCCCAAAACCTGGCTGGACAAACCCAATACAAGGATAAAAACCAAACAAACTGGCCCATAAGATATATCAAATACACTGGTTTCAGCTAACACATATAGGAAACCACAGCCTTTTACTGAGCACCCACATTTGTCAACACCAACCATCTATATAGCTCATTATGCTCAGACCTGAATCCACTTGGAATTGCACCAATGTAGTTTAACAACTGCAGAAATTCAGAGTAAACAAACCTGAATATATTCTTCATATTATACCACACAGCAGCATGTTCACAGACCCCTTATCACTGCCATCTGTGTAGCTCCTCTCCTTCAACACATTCCTTTCCACTCCAAAGTACTTGTTCCCTTTCTCCTCAAATCCCTCTTCATAGCTCCCTGCAGACACTGCCTTTGCACTGTTGGGAGTCTTTACCATAGACTTCTGCAAGCCGACTGTCAGAAAAGCAAGCCTACACATGGTGTTTGGGCTTGTGCTGTTGGTGTCCTACTTGTAGCTTGCTCCTCCTCCTCCTGCAGCCAGCAAAGGAGAATTGGATCTTTGGAGGTTTGCCCTTTCAGGCAGACTCTGCCTCATCTTCTGCATTCAGCACCAAGTTATAAACATTTCATACACAAGGAGAATGAAATTAACATTCTTTTCAAGCAGATAAAAAATTATACCATGTAATTCTTACAACAGGTACGTAGTACAGAAAAGTGGACCAGTCCAACTCATACAACATAATCATAGGGAATTCCAGTTGTTCCTCCTCCCGTTCTTCAGTATCAAACCACAGGCTGCTCCTAACGATCCTAAAGCCAATGCAACATCCAAGCATAATGAATGGGGTTATGAACTCAAACTTAAGCCTGAATCATCTCAATTTTCTGTACTTGCGTCAAGCCCAGAGGAAGTCTTTGCACAAAAGAAAAAAAAAAAGTAGAAATAACTACATAAAGGGAAAAAAAAAAGAAAGTAAGTTCCTCTTGCTGCTTTAGAGCTTTGCATCGCCCCCACTGGGAATAAGCGTTATGGTTCTCTCAGCCTCCTACAGGGCCAGAGGCCAAAAAGGGGCCACACTAAGTGCTCCCTGTTGGGACTTGGGAGAATTACACATCTCAAGTCCTTTAAAATTCAGGTACTTTCTCACAATGAAAAGAAAGCCCAGTGTTTTTCCTGGTAATAAAAAAAAGATTTTGTACAAGACAAGAGTCTTCCTGGAGAAAAACAAAAATAGATATGCATCAGGGATGAAAGCGTATTTAACACCACCTACACCTAAACAATACAGGCTATCACAGGATCTGGCACCTGTCCCACCCACATCACACCTCCCACGGCCTGAGACACCAACTCTTTCTGGGTTCAAAACCACTCCTTTTCTGCTTTTCCAACCAACGCGTAATAATCTCACCAATAAAAAGACGATCGACATTCACACCAGGAAGCAACTCCACTTCAGCCCACCAGAACACGCAAGGCAAAGTCACATTTATCATACAGCAAGTGCCTACCCATACATCAAGCACAACTATTACTTAAATTCTATTTACTGACACCAGGAGGCTGGGCTGGTGGGAGCACCCATGGGGGAGGGGCAGGGTATGGAAGCAGAAGAGAGGAATTTCTTTTCTTTGTGAGTCAGTGTATCTAAAACAGTATTAAAAAAAAAAAATAAGAGAGCAGAAGATTTGTGATGTAATAGCAACACAAAACAAATCATGTAGCAAGTCAAGGAAAAAAAAAGCGTAGAACAGTCATTTAACTCCAAACCCAGCAACTTCACAAAGCTCTGTGAAAAACACTTTTGAAAATACATTGTATTAGTCACTCCTCCAGGAAAATAGCTGTCAAAATCTGTCCTACCTCCATAAAACAGATCTATGTCCAAACCAAAACACTCATGACACACACAGGTAGGTCAGAAGACACGTCCTTTCTGGCATCTGAAACAATGACATGTTTGACCACACAGGTTAATAATTCCAGTGTGGGAAAAGTCACAGGACACACTGGGCTGTTCTGTGACGTAGGCTGACCAGGGTTTCTGGTACCCTAAAATGCATTACCACAATGGCGAATTCAGAGGTATTTTAGCACACCACAGGCTGGGTTGACATCTCCTTTATGCTGCAATTCCAGAAAGTGCTACGCAGCCATCTACCTTCAGGACAAGCAAAAAACAAACCAACCAGAATTAGGATTTTCAGACCGCACAGCACAATAATGTGCCTGTTTACTGCTTTCAAAGTCCCTTCTGCCTTCCTACATATTTGCTGTTACAATGTAGAGGCCTCCTTGTTACATCTTCTAAATATCACCAGAGTAAATTATATGTTTTCCTCAGTCAAATTTAATCCTTGCAGTGAATGACAATATACAAAGACAGCGGAGACATTCCCCTGAATTATCAACTCTCAGGTGAGGGCAGGAGTAGGATAACGTACCATCTCACAGCTCTAGCTCAGCCAACTCAAATGGTGAGCTGAGGAACACCATGATCTTCCCAAATCCATCCGTTATTTCTGATCACACAGCCACATGACAAATCACTTCCACCATGGAAGTCTTTCAGTTCCTTTTTGCCTTTAGTGCAGGCAGCTTTTCCTACAAACCATCACTCAAGTCCTTACTAAATTCAAGGGGAAGCTACAAAAGACGCGTGCTTTTGGGTGTGGATGGAAACCGAAGGAACAAGACCATCCATTTGAGCAGCATCCTACCATTAAATTAATTAGGTGTAATGTCACACCACACCTTTGCAGAAGGGCAGCTCTTCTAATTCACCACCAGCTCTGGCTGGGTACACACTCCTCCTGCATGGGAATGACCTTCACTTGTCACATCCAGGTGGCTGCCAGAACACACAGCACTGCAGACAATCAACACAGCCACCAGCCATGCCAAAGATGGCCAGCATGAAATGCCTGTGCTTGGTGATCGCACCCACTTGACAACAGCTGATATTAGTAATATTCAAAGCCACAAAGGAGGGCTTTTGTCCTACTACTTCTGGGCTGCAAACACACAGGAAGTCATCAGTAACTAAAGCAGTACCCATTCAGTTGGCACAGAGGACACAATGAGGATTTCCAACAACAGGTGGATCTCTGTTATTTTGCAGGTTAAAAGGTATCAGTGGGGCTAGCGATGGATAGCCACAGTCTCAGGCAACCACTTCACAGGAACGGGATATGTAAAACTACAGCAGAACTGGGAAGGAGAAATCTTGTCCCTTCAGTCAGCTCACGAGCCCAAGCAACCTGCTTGATCCAACCTTTGCTCCTGTGATGTGGAGCTCTACACACTTTAACTTGCATCCCAAACATTCAGGCACTCTACCAGACGCTGCAGAAGGGTGGCAGATTGCAGAGCTGATCACTGTCTGACAGGTTTTATTTAAGTGCTGCTCACTCCCCACAGCTCTTTCCAGGCAATAGCAGACTCTGTGCAGACACACCAGCTGAGAAGCGAAGGGAGAACAGTTCAGCAGGGGAAGGCAGCAGAGCTTACTGGGTGGCTTTTGGCTTTACAAGTTGTCACCAAAGTCATGACAGTGAACAAGACAGTGTTGTACAGAACGGTGTTTGCTTAGGTGATGTCACACCTATTTTAAATGAAATAAACAGGGCAGAGTTTAAACAAATAACAATCATATTATGCCAGGCTCCTCTTGCTTCAAGAGCGTCAGAAGCTGTCCCTTTCGGCCTGGTACTACTTGGCTGCTCATTCAGCTTCCCCGGAGGTAGAAAACTTCTCTTAGCCAACACTACTAAATACTATTCGCAAGAGAAGTACTCTAAATAACAATGGTTTTTGTGCAACACTGGTAAATCACTCTGCAGAAGGGCCTCGTGGGCAAGACCTACGGACAATAGCAGAGGCAAGAAGCACAGAGTGCTGTTTCCATGGCTTCCCTGCACAAACCTTTCCTTGCAGCAGAACGTGCTCTCAAAAGGCAGGAAGACACAGCATGGCTGTCGTTGATAGAGAGGCTACAGGGCAGCATGACAGGACAGCAATGCGCTTCAGGAACACAGCCTGGACATGACACACGGCAGAGTCCCCTTGCCACCTTGGTATTTCACAGGAGAGCTTCCTGGGAGGTCTGGTTTATTTTGCCTAGTCCTTTGCACTCTGCCTCTCCTCAGTGACACCTCCCCCCCTGTTAGAGCCAGAAATCAGTCATTCCCTGCTATGTCAGCTTCTCCTGAACATGTCATTATGTTGAGAGACACACAGTTGTACTGCAGCTGAGACCAGAGAACCTCTAAAATTCTGGGAATACCATCCTTTAGAGGGTCCTCCCTGGCTTAGGATATCCAAAGATGGCAAGCAAGGGTTTCACTTGTCTGAAGAAGTCAGACAGGAGTTAACAATCACTGCTCTGTGTGATTCAGATACTGATCTAGGTAAGATTCTGCACTCAAGACAGCGAAAACTTATGTACAATGGAGAGCAGAGTGAAAAGGGTGTTTGCACACTCTTGAAAAAAAACCAAAAAGCACACTAGACAAGCCACCACCCTCAGGCAGCAGGGAAATTAGCAAGTTATAACTGTGTACAGGTAAGACAGAAACAGCTGAGTAAGAGACCCAGCTACAGGGAGTAAAATCTCTCCTCTAAATTCATGCAATTTGCTAGCCCAGCCACGTTGCTCAACTTCAGCTTTGTCCAGCAAAACTAAGGAATAGGAGGGTGAGATCCCTGTGTCTTGCTGAAGAGGTTTGTGGCTATTGAAACTCAGGAAGGGGACAGTCAACTTGTAGAAGGTGAGGCTTGACTGTCAAGTCTCCACACCTTGAGAATGCAACAAGGGTAAACTACAGCAGTGCTTATGTAGCCTTCCAGTTCCTTGTTCACACACTCACAGACTGATGCTACACTGGAGTTACTGTGGTTTGGTGCAAAAATGAGCTTAAGTACTTTTAAAAAGAATCCACTGAAGAAGATTTTTAAAAATTATTTTATTCTTTTACATGACAGAAGGAAAATTAAGGTAAGAAAAATACACACAATTCCAGAGACTCTCCCTTAGCTTTCAATTCAAAAAAACGAAGGGATTTAACAGCCTAATGAAATAGAGGAAAACCAGTAATCTAAGCTTAGATCTAAATTACTCCTTAAGCAGTTAAGTTTCAAAAAATAGAAGTATCAAGTAACAAGGAAAATCTCCTAACTTATTCAACCAAAAAAATCAAAACAAACCCCACATGCTACTTCTTATCCAAGATGCATCTTAAACAGTGAAATATTTATTTTATATACTTGTAAAGAATTTGTGAAGAAGCATCTCTTTCAGGGCCCATTATCAAGCATGGAACATAATGAATTACCACCAGAGTTCTCTCCCCATTTGTGATTAACCCTAAGAATCATTTAAATACTGATGTTGAATATGACAGACCTATATTCCAGCTGCACCACAATGTACCAGTTGGTTTGACTCTACAGGTCCCATATCCCAGGCTGAACTCACTGCATGACCTCTTAACTAATGGCTTGACCTCACTGCAGCTTCTGCTCACTTTATTCAAAGCTATGATCAATAACAGTTTGCATTTTACAGATCAAATGTTTGATAAGGAATAACTCAAAATAATAATGTCAGAACCTTTAAAGTCATCTCCCTCTCAATTGTGGGAACGTGTCCATGTTTTTACATGAGTTTGGGTACTATAACCCAGATACACTGCAAATAAAGGCTCTTAAGAATTAGTTTTATTATCAAGAGAACCACATAGAACAAGTGATAACTGCAGTACAAGCTTGATTCTAAAATGTCTATGCTTTACTTTGCAGAAGGGTGAAATAAAAGACACGAAGAGGATTTAAAAAAACCCAAACCCTAGACAAATGCACAAAGTTTTCTCCTAATCTTCCTTTTTAAAATAAATACCAGTAAAAGGCAGGGCACTGCACACAGCCATCTACCAAAGGTTCATATCCTATTAAGACCTGGAAGCATCACACCATCACAGAAGAAATTTGTACAGAAACTATGTTACCAGTTCAGTATTAAAAAAAAAAAAAAATGGTATTAATGCCATTGAAACAAAAACCAAAAGGTTCACCCTTAGACACCAGTGGGTTCAACATCCATGTAATACCATCCCTATGGTGAAACACCCAACAAGGACACATGCATGACTAACTCTAAACAGCAGCAGCAGCAAGAGCCTGAATATTAATGATTAACTAAATGCAAACAGCAAAAGCAGAAGACAACTTTGTGCCCTTTAACACGTCAGTCACCGTTGCTGTTCTGTCCCCAACTCATCGTTCCCTCTCCACAAACATTTATTCCGAGCCACAGCAAGTTATCTAATACTGTTTTAAACAACATTTCAGATCTTTCATGTTCCACAGAAAAGTCTGAAACCACCAAACCAGTTAAGTCGTAGTGACTAAGATAATTAAGTACACTTCACATGATGTCCAGGATTTCTGGTGACCTTTACTCACAGGATCATCCGACTGTTTGGGAACTGAAGATCAAAAAGACTTTGCCTGACTCACAAGTGACTAAGCTGACAGAAACCAGACCTCAAGATAATAAAACTGAGAGCCAAGAGAAGTTTAATCTGCTCGTCACCTCCCGAATAGGAGCATCCTTCAGTTTCCAGAGCACTGAGTAAGTTTGTACATTTCACAAGATGGTGAAAGCCCGGACATTAAAAGGATCTGAGTGTTCCTTTGCTGTCAGTGGGCACATGCACAAGGAAGCAAGAAGTCTTTCTTCAGCTATGCCACCAAGCCATAGGAGGTAGCTTGAGCCAGTCTTCTCAGGGTTACCCAACTCCTTCTCCAGAAAGGCTGTACAGCAGCAAGACACGACTCTGCACGTGATGAAACAAGCTCCATAACGCACACAGCGGAACAGAAAGCGGAGTCCCCAAGGCAGGCTGCTAACAAGGACAGAGGATAGACAAATGGAGCACTTTCAAGACTGTTTCTCCATCAATAACCGGAAAGGAATGCTAGGCACGCTGCCATCCCGCTAGTTTATTCTGCGGAAATAACCTCTATACTTGCCTCTTTTAAAGTCCAATTGGACTTGCATGTCAATTAATTGCACAAAGCAGATCCACTCACCAAAAAATGCAGAGACCCCAGCTGACAACACTAGGGAGGATAAGACAAAACAAAATTCTGTGATTTAGCCACCCACCCCAAACTTCATGACTGCATATTAGCCCTCAAAACTGCAAATGCAAGAGCCTCACAAGGCATTCTGCCCCTGAACTGTTCAATAGATCAGAAGAAGCATAATTAACTAGGCCCATGGTCTCCACAGCTTGATCTGGTATGAATTTGTACTGTTGCCCTTCCCCCATGTCTGATAAAGGCCATACAAAGAAACAAAGATATTAACACACTGCTGTGCAATATACTACAAATTGCAGTTAGACTGCTATGGTATTAAAAAAGACATAGGAGAAAGTAAATGCATTTAAAACTACTCCTGGAATAATTATTCATTGGATGAAAAAAAGTAAAAAAGATCTTGTAACAGCATGAAGCAAAGAGGGGGGAAAAGAAAAAGAGTACTCTGGGAACCTCAAGGCAGTGTTTTCTATTGTGCAAAAAGACAAGTCAGAGTCTGTAAGAGAAGTATAAGTGGTTTGAGAAGTTTCGAGCTAAAACAGCACAGCAAAACAATCACCTAAGCTTTATTTAGCACTCTAGACAGAATACTTAAACACTGAGTACCACATTAAAGTGTTTGAATATAATATTAAAACTTTTAAATTATTAACATTAAGTGGATATTCAGTTAAAAGAACACTTAATAAACTAAATCCTCCAATCAGATGAAGATATGCAGCATATTCTTTGAAGAGCTCACAGTCTGAAACCCCATTCATGCACTGAAAGGGGTCAAGGAAAACAATGTTAATGACTGATAAACTTGATCAGAGATAAGTAATTAAAAGACCACAGGAAACAGCACTGAGATCCTACAGTTCACTTATTCCTCTCATAAACTCTGCCGGAAGTCAGTATGTTTATAAACTTACAGCTGCTCATCTTACAAGGCACAAGAGATTCATCTCTGCTAAAAGGTCTTTAGTTAAACTACAAGAAAAGTGTTTCCTACAAAAATTCCCAAAGACTGGCTAGTTCTAGACTACCTCAGTAAGTCAGAATCCATATGGCAGCTCCAATTAACTGCAAAACAGCTTTAATTGTAGAAGTTTTAAAAGGTAAAACGTACACATATCCACAAACTAGTGAGCATTCTGCAATGAAAATATGTACTTGAAGAGCTTACTGGATGCGGCGACTCCAAAAAGATCACTTGGAACAAGATGTTAAGACTTCAGAAGGAAAGCATTACCCCTTCTGGTATCAAAGTTGCAGCACTACACTTGAAAGCTTAACTTGATTAGAAAAGAACACACGGTTATCAAGAACTTCACTGTCAGATATTTCAGACATTTCTGCTGATAGAAGGCAAAACTTCCTAAGGAATTAAAGTGCTCCTCAGTTTGCCAAGTTAGCCCCTAACAATATAGCTGTGGGTGTGGACCCATCCTGATTTCAGGAGGTCCCCAGTAACCGATGCACATAATTCAAATTGAAAAATTAATCCTTTTGTAGATCAAGGGGGCGTGATCTAAAAAGTTCTCTAGATATTAAAGAGTAGCTCAATCTACCACATCCTACATTCTGACAGAAAAAAACCCCAAACATTTATCCAGCATGCATAATGACTCAAATTATTTTTCAATACGTGCTCCTTTTAGGGTAATAATGTAAAATAAAAGGAGAGATACCAATTATGCTGTGGAAAAATATGCTATTTTAGAAAGTGTTTCCAGCTCCTTTTCACTATTTAACAGTACCAGTCACACTCCCACAAGCCTTCACAGATGAAAGGTGAGACAACCTCACACAGCTTGCCAGCATTAACCCTGTTATTACCTTCATCAGTACAGCTACACACAAATTACTTCTTAGCACAGCCTCGTGCAGACTTTCAATCACACTGCCCTGGCATATGGTTATAGCAGCAGTTTAGCTCCTGTCATTACCACAAGGAAAACATTCCCATTTCAGGGTAGTCTCCCAAGAGCATGAGTAGTTATGCTGCTACAGCAATTTCCCAGCTCTTCCCTGGCAGCTGCTCAGAGGTGAATTCCTGGCTGGGCTCACGTTGCCTCTATTTCCCACTTGGGGAGCAAACTGTGTTGTTTAATCCTTTGCCCACACTCTCTCCTGGAGCAGAGGAGATGGACCTAGAGCTAAGAGTTAAAAATCATATACAGATTTTGTCAATCCTTTGTTTCCCCACCCTACATCTTAAACTTTAAGAAACAAGACATTTTGTAGATGGTTTAGGGCCAGCCTACTACTTCTCATTCAAACAATGCAGAGAAAGATACTGAAGTCTATGAACACTTCATTACTGAATAAATAAAAGAGCCCTCATGTCCTGCTCCCTCCGGTCTTCAAACCCCCCATCTCTGCCCATCTCAAACGTTTAATTTTTTTTTGTGACAAGAGAAATGAGATTTTTTTATTAGTAGCAACTAAAAGACAACTAGGAAATCTGGAGAAAAGCTTTTTAAGCTGAATTAAAAGTTCTAATACTCAAAATACTTACATTTTTAATTCCTTAAGCCACTTTCAACCTTCACAAACCTTTCATTATTCACAGTAAACACAACGTGAGAAGGCTGTATTCATCCTTTTATTTATGTGTTAAAAACCAGAATCACTAATGAGTTGAATCATTAACCAAAGAGAAGTCTGAGCCACCGGGGCAATACGCATATTCTGGAACTGGTCACCTGCAAATGCTGATGGGGTAAGACTATGCCTGTTTTCTCCTTTATTTGAACTCAGCAACAAGGAACTCACCAGCAACAGCATCTCCTGGAGATTTCACCGATATGTGAGGGCACTTATCTAGCTCAGTTTTGACATGGATTGAATTAACACATTATTATATTTACTGCTTGTTTTTCTAAGTTTTTACAGGCAGACAACACGACTGTTGCACAACACATTGGCTGTTTAATCTAGTTGGGCTCATATTCTGTCTGTTCCTCCCTCATTAGCTAGAGCAATCGTCACCCAGCCTTCTCTAGCGTTCTGTGAGATCAAATTATCGCTCATTATTTCCTCCTAATTGCAGAGGAAGAACCTCACACCTGTAGCAAAACAAGCTTCCCTGAAACACCCACATCCTTCCAGCATGGATGCCCAGTTTCACCTTTCAGTACAGCTCCTTTACTGCTTGGTTCAGTCAGTTCCTGAAGAGTTAAACCAGAAATAATCTTTAATACAAGAGCGCTGTTGAAAGAACCACCTATGCGTGCAAAGCTACTCGGTAAGACAGGCCACATCGCCTAGGGGAGGATGGCAAAGAGAAACACTTTAAAGCACCCTCAACTCGGACTAAATAGGTATTAAACTTGTCGGGATTTTCTGTACGTACTCCAGACTATCAGAACAACAGAGTATGGATTTCACGGGGCATCCCTGGCACTAAACCCAGGTATTTATTTAGTAGCAGGTGTACTTTCAAAGGAAACTATTTTACGTCACCACTTTCACATACAGTGTGCTGGAAACTAAGGAAAAGCTGCTGGGCTTTGCTTTTATCTAACCGCAGCTGACAAAATCGGTGCAGTTTAAAAATTTATAGCAAAACTTCTCAGAGGAGGTGGTGCTCCGTGTGCCTTTTGGAAGCGTTTAAACACAGACGCCTCTCGGAGCCAGGCAGGTTTAGCACACACCGCTCCCGAAACTCTCCCGGCCGAGGTCGGGAATACCTGCCCCGAGAGCTCCCAGGCACCCTGAACCGTAAACAACATGGACACCATCTTCCCTGGGAGCCAGGGCACTCCAAAACAAAGCCACCCCCACGCCCCAGAAGCAGCGCGTCTCGAATCAACTTTAAGAACTCCGTACCATTAAAAACAAAATGAAAAACAAAACAAGAAATGAAGAAGAAGAACGCGGGAGCCAGACAAAGCGCCCGTGCAGCCCGCGGGAGCGGGGCGAGCAGCCCGGGGAAGCCTTATCCCCCGGCAGCGGGGCGAGGGAACAGCCCCGGGCGCTGCGGGCCCCCTCCGCCCCGCGCCGCCGCCGGGGCCCCGCGGCCCCCCCGGCCCTGGCTCGGCTCCAGCGGGCCTGTCTAACAAGTTGATCCCGGCGTGAAAGAGGAAGAAAAGGAAAACCTGGGAGGGGGAGGGGAAGCCCCTGCGCGGCCGCGGAGCCCAGGCTGAGCGAGGGAAGGAGGGTCTCCTCCCGCCCCCCTCCACGTCCGCAGGATCCATTTTCCCTCCCGCTGCCCCGCTCCAACTTTCCGCTCGCCGCGGCCCGGGACTCACCGGCATCATCTTGGAGCCGAACCGCATGGGGGCGGCCGGTGCTGGCCCCGCACCCGGAGCGGGGAGCGGCGGCCCGGGGCACGGAGGGGCTGCGCTGCCGCCGGGACGACCTGTTGCGAGGGACACCCAGCTCGGCCCAGCCTCACCGCCTGCCCTCGGCTTTGTTCCCACCGGGAATCGCTCTCCCACCGCCGCCTCCACCCCCGGCTCCGCTCCGAAACTAACCCCGGCCCGGCGAGGAGGAGCCGCCGCGCCCCGCCCGCCGCCCACCCCCGGGAGGGGCCGGCCCGCCTCCTGCCCCCGCCGGGGGTGCCGGCCCGGAGCTCCACGAGGGAGGTCAGAGCTCCCGGGGCTCGGCACTCGGCGGCGGCTGTGACAATGCGGGACCCGTGAGAGTCCCCACGGGTCGTCTCCTCCTGCACACCGCTCCGAAACGCGCCGGTTTCGGGGCCCCGCGGAGGGCAGAGGCACAACGCAGCCTGGTTTTCCCTGGATCGGCAGCACGGAAGCGCGGGTGGGAAGCCACGGGCCAAGGTCAAGCTTCAACAGCAGAGCCTCCCCTAGCCAGATCTGTGAGTCCCTACTGCCTCAGGCGGACCGTCCTACACATGCCTTTTAGCTCCTCGTTTATGCAGTCAATGGAGCATCCGTGCCCAGGACACGTTTTATTTTTCTGGTATTTTTGGTTGTACCCGGTGAGTCGATCGAGTCAGACCTCACTGAGATGACAAACTCTTAGTTGGGCTGTCCAAAAAACATCCCCGTGAATCTTTTGCACTCACTTAAGAGGTGGAGGGAAAAAGTTCTCCCTTCCTTGGAGCAGTGTGCAGGACAGTCCTTTCAAACCCAGGCACTTTGCTAGCAGCACTTCAGAACCTTACGCAAGGCTTGGAGAAAAAGCATATTTAATCAACACCGTTACAGGGCTCTCGGCAGGAAAAGCAGCTCCATACGTTTTTTCCCACTCGTATTAAAATCTTCGCAGTAATTAGGCAGGATAAAAGCGGAGGGAATTAGAAGTTCCCAGATGAAGGAAGAGCAAAACACGAACCTAATTTGTACACAAATATCTCTTTTTCTAAAGCAGTAAAAAAAGTTTGAGGCCATTGATAAGGCCCCCCCCTCCCACCCCGCCTCTTCCCCCAGGAACTCCTAGGCGGTAAGGAAGCACTGTTTAATACAATACTGCTGCAGTGAGGGGCACAGGGATAAAGTCCCGGCCGAGCCGAGCCGTGCCATGTCCCCCCGTACGTGTTTGTCCCCATCCCGGGGCGGCTCCCGCATCCCTCCCCCCACACCCCGCGCTCCACGCCCCCGCGCCACGGCCGGCCAATGAGGAGGCGCTGCCGCCGGCATGACATCACCTCCCCCGGCGCCCATTGGGCGCCTCGCGAACACAGCGCGGTGTCTCCTGGCAACGCCGTGACGTCACGGCCCCCGCCCCGCAGGCGCCCCGGCCGCGTCCCGAGCAGCGGCTCCCGCTGTCCCGCGGAAAACGCGCGTCTCCGGCGGGGCCGCTGCCGTGTCCACATGTGGTTCTTGGACTCTTGGACTCAGGACGGGAAACGCGCCGCGCGAACCGCGAGCAAAGAGCCGCACTGCTGTTCCCAAACCCCGCGGAGATCCCACCGGCTGAGCGGATCTGTGAATTCCAGCTCTTTCCCGATTTGCGCCCGTTCCGATTCGCTTCGCTGCCCGCATGCATGGGTCAGCCTACGCACAGAAGGTTTATAAAGCTAGTTTTCATTTGCTAGTTTTTTTAAAACTCACACTTTAGATTTATCTTACAGGATAAAAATGTTACAGGTCAAAGCAAGTGGCAATGGAGAACTGAAATTCTTAGAATCGTAAAGCAATAGAATCACTGAGTTTGGAAGATCACAGAGTTCAATCATTAACCCAACAGTGCCACCTCTGCCACTAAACCATGTCCCTAAGCACCGCATCTCCATGTCCTCTGAGCACTTCTAGGGAGGGTGACTCCCTCACTTCCCTGGGCAGCCTTTGAATTGAAGACATTTCAGTGAAGACATTTTTGCCAATATCCAATCTAAACCTCTCCTGGTGCAACTTGAGGCCATGTCCTCTTGCCCTATCACTTTGTTACTTGCGAGGAAAGGCCGACTCCCATCTGGCTACGATCTCCTTTCAGGGAGCTGTAGGGCACAACGAGGTCCCTCGGATCATCCTTTGCTCTGGGCTAAACAACCCCCAGTCCCACCTCAGAAGCCTTAGTGCTCCAGACCCTTCACCAGCTTTGTTATCTCTCTTTGAACACACTCCAGCCAAGGATTCTGCAAATCCCTATGAATTTTTAGAAGCGTCTAGCTGGTAAGGGATAAAATCAGGAGTGTGATCTTTTAATGTACTCCCTAAATACAGGCACAAATAATTCTAATAATTAAAATATTAAAATAACAACTTTAAGCCTGTAAAATAAACCTGGAAATGGTTAGGTAAAAACCAAGTAGAAAAGGTGTTTCAGATGAACGTATGTGTGAGGTGGCCACATTTTGCTAGCACAAGCCTCTTGCAGGCCAACCCACAGAAATCTCTTTTGGCTCAAGTTTTAACTTTGACACACAGAACTACAACCCCATCCCTGCTAAGGAAATGAAGCTCCAAGGGGTGCCCCTATTTATTTCCAGTTCTGTGCAGGCTCTGTGACTCATACACTGCAATGAAGGCTCTCAGTGCCATCTGGTCTTGCACTTTAGCTCCCGGCTCCTCTCCATCACAGGCGACAGTGCTGGCCAGGTTGGCAGGTAAAGTGGGGCCAAAACCACTTGTCCCCGTGCCTATCTCAGCAGCACTGCTCACCCTTCCTAGGCCACCTCACATTCCTGCCTCTCACAGCTACTGAGACATGATTTCACTGGAGAAGCATGGCATGAATTTCTCACAACAGGTCATTAATTACAGGAAAGGCTTTTTGGTTTACGGGCAGAGAGTTGATGATTCCCCCAGAGAGGGCAGAAATATGGGAGGGTTTCTGACCACAGGTTCAACCTCCAGAGTGCGGGCAGTTGGAGATAACTGTTGGAGTTGGAGTCATGCACAGGAGCATTGGCAAGGAGCAGCAGTTCCCAGCCCTGCATACACAGAGCTATCAGAAAAAGGAAGAGGAGATCCACAGGATCTGGAGCCAGTGGCATGGACAGATGAAGCTGGGCACCTCTCCCCTGGTTCCCACTATTTTTGGCGGCCTAAGCAGAGCATGGGACACTTGACCAAGGCCACATGCAGTTCCCTAGAAGTGTTCACAGCAAGGGTTCTGAGGAAGTTCATACTCCTCGAATGGCTTGAAAAGTATCCAAGAAAAGGAAAAGTAAGTCCACCAAACCACTAAATAGAAATGTAGCAGAATCATTCTTCTTTCCACAGGGCACCTACTTGATTTGAACCACAGAAACCTGCAGTAGCAAAGACATTAAAGATAGTATTGGTAATGATAATCAGTAGAAATAAACAGCATCGTCTTTTCTTGTCATTAGTCTTTTCATACAATGGGATCTGCAGGACAGGGCTGGAAAAACTCTGCTGTATTTCATGTTCTCAGCACATTACTTAGAACTCAAAAAACTCCACTTATTTCCTTCAGTGCTGTATTTGAGCAATTTTAATAGTAACTTCACATCCTCTGCTCTACCAGACTGCCTAAAACTACTTCCAGACCATCCAAGTCCCCTTTTACAGTCCTGATAAAAATTTTGAGGATTACCAGATAACATTCCTTTTGCAAGAACTCATAAGAATTTAAAGAAAAAAAAAAAATAAGCTGCACCTGCCGGCTGTTTTTAATAAACCCTTCAATTCTTCAGCAATATGATTCTTAGACTGTTTCTAATACAGTCATTTCAGAGGGTGTTTGTCATAAATCAAGAGAGCAGCCATAATAGAAGGGCAAGCTGGGTTAGATTTGCTGTCCACTGCCACCTACTGTTAAAACTTCACCAAGTCAGACTCGTGAGCTCTAATTCCGAAAGGATACGATTTAAGAGCCCAGAAGGAAGGAAAAGCTTTGGAGTTGAGATTACTGCGGTGAAAAGAAAAAAAGAAAAGGAACATGCCAAGAGAATTGCTCACCTAAATTCATCAGACTGTGGCACAGCAGCTTCACAAGTCTGGATTCTTTCCAGCAATGTTGAAAATCTGGCACCTAATAATTACACTCACTCTTAAGCTCAAGATAAGGTTTTTCCAGGCAGTGATTCAGAAAAGACCTCCACTGCTCCATGTTGTCAAACTTCCTCACAGATAAAATGGAGCTACAGAAGAGAAAACCCATGGTTTAACACTTTCAGCACTTACATACAGTTCTGCTAATCCACTAGCTGCCCTCTTGTTGCTGTTAGATTAATTCCCACTATTTAATGCTGCATTCCTACAATTTAATTTGTTTTCAAAACATCAGATAACAGACCCTACAGCAGAAACAGTTTGGGGGAAAACATGCAGCAATAACTGAGTCTATGTCCCAGCTCGAAATGTTCCCTAGTTCATAGAACCATAGAATCATTAAGGTTAGAAAAGACCTCTAAAGTCATCAAGTCCAACAATTAACCCAACATTGCCAGGTTCTTCACAACTGTTGGGCCACAACTATCCATTTTTTGAACACTTCTGGGGCAGTGATTCCATCACTTTTCTGGGCAGCCTGCTCCAGTGCCTGAGCAAGTTCCAAAGGCTGCAGGTAAGATTTATGAAATCTTTTAAGAAATTTGCTAACAATGTTAGGTAGAACATCCCATGTTATTCCAGTGGCTGCTTCCAAAGCAAAAGCCTTTGGCCTATGCCACATTCCAACTAGTATATCAAGAAGCATTTAGCAAGAGTAAATTTTAAATTAAGACACAATGGCTTGCCACAATTTCTCTCAGTCCAGTTGTCTAAGTTGTAAAGTTTCCTTGGACATTGAGGAGTGACGGAGCAGACATACCTTCTTCCTGAAGAAAAGCCATTTCTCTAAACTTGTGTCTGGCAGCTGAGATGAGCCTCTTTAGGGAGTTTTCAGTGCATGCTTAATGCAGAACATCATCAAGCCGCTATCTAGATGTTGTGTGCTTGGTGCTCACACCAAATCCATTTTGGTTGTGGCATGAACTCCTTATTCACATGCAGATGAAATCCATTGAAAATCTAAACAAATAATGTCTTCTGTCACACTCGTATGGCACAGCTGAAACAAAATCTAGACTTTCCTAACACAAGGAACAGTTCAGTCCCTCACTCAGGGGCATGAGAGCCAGTGCCTTGCTTTGTAATAGCACTTACAATGACACAAAGTAAACATGAACTTCATTGGTCACTGTATGCAGGAGCTAGTCATGCACATAAGCAACTACATGAGACAACAGAGGTTCAGACTCCGTAACTTTAAAGTTGGTTAAAAATTATTTCTTGCTTAACTTGCATGCTCTCTGTAAACTAACCCCATTATCTAAGTTATCTAAGTTGTGACAGTCCCATATGCACCCACTGTACAAAGTACATACTCAATCATGTTACTCACTAAACTAGTAATTGTACAGAGCCAGCAGCGCTCAGAAAATAGTTCAGAAATTTGCATCAAATTTGCTGCAACCTATTCAGGCCTTAAGCTGATCATTTAAATACAGTTTCAAAGGCTGATTCTCTAAAAATAGAAAGTGTCATTAATATCACAAGCATCACTCACTTTAAACAGAAGTCTTCAATTTATTCCAGATCAACTAGGAATTATTTAACTTCAGTAAAATAAAGCTCCTCCAACTTCTCAAGTTCCTTGCTGGAAGAAAATTCTAGTTTCCTCACTCAAAATTCTTTACTATGTAATTTAAATTCAGTGTGGGGTTTTTTTCTCACAGGTAATTTAACGACCAGCCAACTAAAGCAGGTCAGCACTGTGTCTTAAAAAGAGAAGAAAACAACTTCCTTTTCCATTAGTTCCCAGCATCTTTCCACAAAATATAGGCTGGCACAAATTAATGCTTTGTATGCATCATATACAGCTGCTATTCTTCTGAATAACTAAATTATATTCACTACACTCACTCTGGATCCCTGTCGATTTATCTGAGCACAGATCCTGACAGAAGACCCTCTGTAACAAAATGTCTGTTTAGGGCAATTACAGCGATTTGGGAAAGCTGTATCTGCCTGCAGACACTCACCAGCCCCATAAGGGCTCCTCCCAGTGAAGGAAAACAGGGAAGGAACTGAAACACATGCTCATTAAGCACAAATATATTCAGCTGTTGGAAACAAATTCTGTGATCAAAATCCCATTCCTTACCAGAAACTTTAAGACATTGATTAGCCATAGAGTGACCCTGGACCTTCATTCCAGATGGATGTTTGGAGGATGTGGAGAGTTAAATGAACACTGCCATTTTGCTGTTGCCTCATCCCTATTGCTCAGCTGCCAAGACACCAGACTTAGCTCATGCTGGCAGTCCCTCTGGAGTCAAGAGAGAAAGAAACCAGAAGGATTTCAGAAAATACAGAATTATTTCAAGATCAGGCCCCCAACAATTTATTTTTTTTTGTAAAGTGACTGCAGGAATGAGCAGACCATGTCTCTGTAAACCTCTTCTCATGGTTAATTTATCTATTTTCTTTGCACTTCCTCACACAGAGCTGTAGTCTGTGATATCCTGTGCCTCAGGATATCAAACTCTGCTTTAGATAACCTAAACATGGGCAGACATGGGCACATCAAAATTATTGGTGCAGTTTGTTGTGTCTGTGTTATTTCTCCAAGCTGAACTGATGAGACACAGAGACCTTGTTGATGTCTTTACTGAATTATCTTTATCATAGTGCAAATATGTGGTAGTATACTGAAATTAAAGGAATTCCTTGGAACTTACATCAAAACTGAGCCCTTCCTCATGGTGAAAACTAATTCTGTGCCCTAGGGATGGCAAACACCCTACAAGAGAATAATACAGGGAGTTAGCAAAAGTCATGTTATCCCAATGAAAGCCTCTTATTTTTTTATCTAAGTGTGGTCACCAAGGTTACCTCCGAGTAGAGCTGTGTGAGGGCGTGTAACCCCACCAAGGCAACTTGCTACCAGTACTTGATTCTGCAGCCCTCCTTGGGGGAGGTACTGTGACTACACAAAAATAGAAAGGGTATTTGTCTTGTTTTTTTTATCCCCCAAGTACATTAGTTTACCTGATTTGTAGTTAGTTATTAGTAGTACAGAATTAATACAGTAAGTGTCTACAAATCTCAATTTTCCTGTGGATTTGAAAACAATTTAAGTTAAGTATTTTCTTGAAACTTGAAACAGAAAAATGTATCTGATGAAAGCTTGACTGTGCAACATGCCTGGCCTACATAAACCACTCAAGATTAGTCTGGTCTCGACATTTTCAGTTCAGAAAAATCTACAGAGGCTGTATTTTCTATCTTCCTCTCTTCTACTTGTTTTCCTTTTGCTTCTAACTCTCATCTCCCATGGAACTTTATATTCTTCTGCCTCTCAACATCAACACCTGGTTACCATCAGATCCCTAATATATAGTATTACAAGTAAATTAAGGGGTGGATGTAGATTTTAGAGTCAGTTTCTCGACCAGTTTATTATGCAACATGTAGCACTACTGGGTCCAAAACTGATTAAACTGCAAAGGATCC
This sequence comes from Sylvia atricapilla, assembly GCF_009819655.1. Taxonomy (NCBI): domain Eukaryota; kingdom Metazoa; phylum Chordata; class Aves; order Passeriformes; family Sylviidae; genus Sylvia; species Sylvia atricapilla. The sequence goes on from NC_089142.1 coordinate 96,297,348, forward strand.
AGTTAAATATTTGCATTGATTTAATTAAACTGGGATTACAATCATATCTGAAGTTGACTCCATACCACAATCTTTACTCATTTACCTATTGAAGGATTAAATATTTCAGCTGCAAAAGATTAATATGTTCAAATTTACCTGCTGTCTGTATTTAACAACACTCTCAAAAGAAATTTAAATATAACTTTTTTTCCATTTTGAATGCCTTTCACAAAAAGACCTTTAAGCAAGAAAGACTTTACTCTGCCTTAGTGTCCAGCAGCCTGAATGAAAATACAGCTGTGTGAATAGACCAGACTTCTTTCAAATTTAGCATCTCTTTAAAAAATCCCTAATATTCATGAAGTGAGCAAACTGCTGCCCCAAAGAAGAAAACATATCATGTGGGAAAGCCTTTTCTATTTTTCTATTGATTACACTAATTTAATTAAACAAATCTGTTCTCCTCCCACCCACCTTCTGCTCTTACCCTCAGTTTTTGAGCATGTTACTCCTCTCTGCTCCAATATTCCACATCAACATGATAATTCCTGACCTACTTACTCACTTCCCTTCACCTTTAACCCTGCTGTTAATTTTTCTCCCCACTCCCATCTTCTCAGATGTCTGCTTGGTCGCTCCTGCTTCTCACTCTCTCGCTTTCTTCCCTTTCTTTAATTTCTTCTCCTTTCTCAGATCTCATAGATACAACTTGACTTGTGTTTGAGACAGGCTCCTTCCTCTTCATCACAGTTCTTGCTGTTGCTTGCTTCCAACCAAAATATTCCACATAATTTCAGGAAAATTTCACAGTCCCTGCTGACCTGAACACACTGCACTCCAATCAGCTGGGAGCACAACATGTGGTCCAGAGTACCGAGACATCCAAATTTCATTCCCCCAAACATAAATGAAAATATTATGAGGATCTTTGCATGAAAGAAGTGAAAAAATTCATTTTGCCTAACACCTTCTAGTGAGTCACTGAGAAGTTAAAAAAAAAATCAGTCCAACTGCACTTATAATTCTAACATGGTAAAATCAAAACAATGGCTATTTCGGGATTTTAAAATTTAAAGCTATTTCAAGATGACACATGACATGTGACATGTAAATAGATTCTACATAACTTTATTTCATCCCTTTCAGAAAGTATTATCAAGTTTTATGGCTTCACAGTATCCCAAAATAACTGAGAAGTTCACCACTGGAGAGTTGGTAATGGGGGTTTTGTGAAAGTGCGTGAGAACTGTGTTTTTCCAAATTAATGCAAAGTGATGCATGCTCAGAAAAATGACACCAGATACACTGGGGAAGGACATGAGTCAGAACCTGGAAGGCAGCAGAATTACCCTACTTACTAAAATAAACTTATTAACTGTTAAGCTAGGTATATAGTCAGCATAAAATATATATTGTTTATTGTATTTATTCTGCTTGGTGATATGATAAACATACAGTTTATATTTATTAAACATAGAGCTGTATCTAAAAAACTGAAATTGTTTAAATGGTATGACCAAAAAAACAAACAAACAAAAAAAAGCTTTCTTGAAACAATGTGAAATCTTACATGCTTAGGTAAGATGAAAAACTCCACTTCCTTTTAAAGCATCAACACACTGCCAGCCCGAACTTCACGTGCCAAGTCACAAGTTCATCAAGAATTCTCCTGAGCGAGTTTTAAACTGCTGACAGTGCATGTGAAAGGAGATCAGGTCTGAAAACCATGCACAAGAATAAAACCCTTGTTGCAAGATAGCAGCATTGACGAGTTGAGGGGAGGGAGCAAAACACTTCCAGATCCATACAAGGCACACAGTGTTCTGCTCCCAAAAAGGAAATATTAATTTCAGCACACATTTTTGGAGTGCCATTGGGATGACACACATAAAGCCTTACCCTTGCATTTTCCCTGCTCTCAAGTTAATTCTTTTCCAGATACTTTTAATTTTTTTTTTTTTAATTTTTTTAAAGAAAGAGGTTGCAGATGACAGGAGGGACTGAAAGAAATGGGTTAAGATAAACTTCAGCAGCATGGATTAAAAAAAAAATGTACAGAGGTGTTGCAGGCAGCTAATTCTTTAGTGCTGTAATATTTTAAGCTGTACTACCTTGGTGCAGGTACTGAAAGAAGTGGTCTCGTTCTCCCCAGACATTTGATGTCTTTTTCCCGCACAGTTTGCTACCATCACTCTTGACATTTGTTTAGTGTTTTCCTCTGGCAAGTCAGTCTTCAGCAGCACCAGTCCCCCCACTCAAGCACAGACACCCAACGCTGCTGACGTGGAACAAAGCAGCAGCAGCAGCTGAAGGCGCTCAGGAGACTGGCACCATACTTTTCAAAGGCCGTGCCAACTTCAAAGGAAGTGCCAACTTCAGGCTAAAATGCTTGTGAAACTGAGGTGTGTCTGTTCTCAGAAGCACCAAGGAATGTTCCAGAAACAGTCCTTGGTCCCATCCTTTGTTGTCCCAGCAATCTGATCCAGAAACCTCCTTAATATACAGGATAAAGGGCAAATAAAGGAGCAGAGTTTGCTTTATTCTGAGTGTTCCGCCTGCTCAGTTATGGCTGGTTCCTGGCAGTGGTTTTCGGGCTGCTGAGGGTTTTGCCAGCTGGCTCCGATCCAAAGGCGAGCAGCAGACCTGCAGCCCCTGGCTGCTGTGCCTCCCCCTGCCAGCAGAGCAGGGGCAGCTTGGACACCGAACACAGAAGGGGTGTTCGCCCGCCTATAGGTAAAATACAGCAGGCTGGATTACTTTCTAGTAAGGATGTAGTTGTGCCTCACTTAGGAGCTACAGGGGTATTTTCCACCCTGCAGGTGCCCCACTGCAATCCCAGCACATTCTCCCGGTAGGTCATTGTGCCTGTGCGGACGGAGCACTGCCGGACCCTGCGCAGCAGCACCCAAGGAGTTTTGGGAGGTCCTGTCCACAGTTTCCTCAGAGCGGCATGGAGAGGGAGGCACTCATCCCTCCTCTCCAGCCGTAGCACACGAGGGGATGCTCCAAAGCCGCCTCGGGGGAGGTTCAGGTTGGGTATTAGGGAAACTCCTCACGGAGAGTGGGAATCCTGCATGGCAATCACAGAATAGTTAGGACTGGAAGGGACCTCTGGAGGTCACCAGTCCAACCACCTACCAAGGCGGGGTCACCTGGATGAGGTGACACAGGAACGCGCGCAAGTAGGGTCTGAATGTCTCCAGAGAGGGAGACTCCACGACCTCTCTGGGCAGCTGTTCCAGTGCCCTGCCAACCTCAGGTTAAAAAAAAATTCTCCCTCATGTTGGGGTGCATCTTCTCGTGTTTTAGTCTACGGCCCTTGCTCCTCGTCCTGTCTCCGGGCAGACAGGGTCGGATGCCATCCCTCTGGCACCCGCCCGCGAACGGCCCCCGGGCAGGGGTAGCGACCCAAGCCCTCTGGCGTCGCAGGAGCGGCGGCGGCTCCATTTCCCTCGCTCCCTGCGGGGATGCCGAGGCACGGCCGCCCGTGACGGCTGCGGAAGAGGCGTCACAGAGAGGCGGTACCGTCCCCCCGCGGAGGAAGGACGGGCTCCAAGATGGCGGCGCCGGAGGAGCGGCTCGTGTCGGAGGGCGAAGGCGGCGCCCCGGGCTCGGCGCGGCTCTCTCCGGCCCCGCTGCCGGAGGCCGCCGAGCCGCTGGCGCCCATGGAGCCGCCACCTCAGAGCAACACGCTCATGGGGCTGCCCATCGTGGCTATCGAGAGCATCCTCAGCTTCCTGTCCTACGATGAGACGAGCCAGCTGCGCTTGGTAGGCGCCGCGGAGGGGAGGCGGCGGGGCCGGGGCCGCGCTGCGGCCGGGACCAGGCTCAGCCCGCCGGGCTCAGCCCGCCCGGCCAGAGGCAGGTGCGGGGGTGGCGGCGGCCCCAGTGCCTCCCGCCGGGCTGCGCTCGCCGAGGAAGGAGCTGGATGAGGTGGGGTGGGGTGGGATGGGGCTTTATCTCTTCTCCCCACTCGGTGTGCGCTTCCATACACGCATTCGTAAAGCTCTTTTTACCGTCTCTTAACTCTTTCGTTCCTTTCACGTATTCTTTGTCCCGATGAGAAAGCACCGGGCTGCTGGAGGTTCCTTTCTGCTACTGACTGGTTGGGGTGGGTAGTCTATTGTGTCTCATATGTGTGTTTATTTTTACTTATAGGGCTTAAGCCTACAAGAGTAGGAGGTGGTGAGCCTGCTGCTCCAAGAATCCTCCCCTATATAGAAATGTGGGTCAAAAAAGAAGATGCTAAAAAAAACCAAAAAAAACAAAAAACGGACTGCCTGCTTCTTCCAGTCTTAGTGGTTTTATAGTTAATAACATATGGTATCTGCACCTCTGAACTCGATAATGCCAAAAAACCCCGCAGCTGTCAGCGAGGAGATCAGTGTATATCAATATTTAACTGCCTGCATAAGGAGCCTGATGTAAACCATGTCATATTATGATAAGCTGCTGTCTTACTGAATCTCTTACGAGGTAGTAAATGGAATAATAGTGAGGGAATTAATGCACAGCTTATGTAACTCTCAGTAAACGTGTATGCACTGCACCGTTCCTATTTTAAGAACTCGATTAGTCTAAAGTGGATAATATTACAAGCGTATTTCTGCAGGAAATTGGACTGCCTGTGTCCTGGATCAGCAACCTGAAGGGTTGCATCCTGACTGTAACTTTAAACTGAAAGCTCTTCAAGCAAAAAAATTGTTCTCATTTATACTGCTCCAAGCACACCAGTTCCTAAATATTTCTGGAGTCTGCTGTCAGTCCCCTGAGGACTTCAGCTGCTTCTATGAGAATAGGTAGTGGGTCTGTAAAAAAGATGTGGTACTTTGAGAAGCAGAGAATAGCCTGAGTTAGAAGGGAGCCACAAGGATCACAAAAGTTCAGCTCCTGGCCCTGCACAGGACATCCCCAAGATCATGGGTGGCACTTGCAGTTTGACCACAGGGAAGGGAAGTACATCACACGGTGTTTGGATACGCCACGTTTCAGGCTTGGAGTTGCAATGCCAGGCACAGCCCGTGGCTGCACCTTTCCCGTTGCATCTTATGAATGGTAGTGCCTGTGGGAGCTCTCACAAGTCAACAGAAGGCTTTTTCTTCCTCCAGCACTAAGTGTTTGTAAGCATGGCTGTGTTGGCAGTGAAGGTGAGAGTAGGATAGGTGATGATGTCAGGACTGAACCAGCTGTTTAACTCTCACTGGCTCTTAGGAAGTAAAATGTGACACTTCCATGCTCTCTTGTACAGCACCTCCAAGTTCCTTTTTCCGGAAGACCGTTGCCCCTTTCAGAAATGTGCAAAACCAGACTGGATAAATACAAACTTTGAAACATACATAGAACAATACTGGGCATAAAATGAAGGGAACTGTTTGCTTGGTCTTTCCCTATTTTGAGTCAGTGACAGCCAAGGAAATTAATCTCCAAATTCCTAACTGTTCCCTTAAGCACACCAGAAGGCATTATGAGCATTCTTCTGAGAAGAAAGTAGCCTTTTGTTAACCAGCAGTCATGTAAAGAATCAAAGCCTTTCTGGTTTGAGCCCATAAGCTTGATCAGCTGGGTTTTTCAGGTGGCTGTTCAGAGCTGAAGGTGTTGTTTTGGCAGTTCACTGAGAGGCAGACACTGAATGTTCTTCATAGCTCCAGGTGCTGTTGTCAGAGAATTAAAGTAGCCTTTAAAAACAGCAATGCCCAGGCAAAAATTCTTAATGAAATGTCATTACTTTGGGATTTTTAAAGGTGGTGAGTCGCCTTTGGGAAGTCCTGTGTATTCCTGCTCTAAAAGCTGCCTTGCACAAACAGTAAATTTTTGTTTTCTGTGAGAACTGGCTTGGGCTGCTTTTCAAAGATGAATGAGTGTATCTTATTATAAGTAGCACTGTGCTAAAGATACATTGCAGGAGCACATTAATTGAATGATATGTATTAAATTGCTCACATCTCATGCATATTAGAAACATGCCCAGAAGCAGCCTCATTACCCCTTAGAATGCGGGATTCCATGGCAAACAGCATCTTGAGGAAGGCAGGAAAATCCAAGACATCAATCGACCTAAACAAAGTTTGATCATACATGTTTAGACAAAAAAATGTGGATTCCCTAAACCAATCATTTTGTTGCATTTTCTGGATCGATCCCAGCATGGAAGGAATGGATGTCCTAATGTGCTTTTTATTTTGGATCACCTTAGCTCAGTGATCCATTAAAAAAAAAAAAATTCTCTGAGTTGAACTGTGTTTGGATCTAAGTGCATATAAGACAACAGACTGAGGAGTTGGTGGGGTGGGAAGATATAGAACACCAGAATGTTTTGAGACTGAAATGGGGATAGGAACATGCATTGTTTATGTAGAGCATAACAAGGAGCATAAGATCCAGAAGTCTTTTTCTGTCACCAAAGCATGGAGTAAAGAACATTTCCTGCTTGTGATGATTGCCATCAGGCAGGGCAAGACCATGGGCCCCTCATTGTGCAAAAAGCACTTGCTTTCCTGAGCATAATGCTTTCTGCTGTTCCTGGGCTTGCTGCGTGTAAAAGCATAAATGAAGCACCTACTGGTTAAGCAGTGAAGTAGATCCAAGGACTAAACAATAGGTATTCAGAGAGCAATCACATCTGAAATGAGGGAAATCTTGAGCCCTCAAACTTTTGTTCAGGCAAAGTGAATGAGAGGAAAAGCAGCAGTGTTTTGCTTTCAGCCCTTTTGAGTATTTACTTCATCTACTTCCTCTGATGATCCCCATGAGAGAAACACAGAAAACCCCAAAGATCCCAATGTCTGAAGCTGTACTGCTCTGGACAAGCCTACTGTGCCTGCTGACAGGGAAGCTCACTATCTTCCAGCTTTTGAAGGTTCCTTTCAGTGGGGTAATTTTAGTGACTTGCAAAAGCTTTGAAATTTTTACCTCAGTGGGATAATAATGAAATTCTTAGATTCCAGTTTCTTTTTCAGTCACATCTGAGCTTGGAAAGACACTTCCATTCAGGCTGTTACTACTACAAGTTTGATGAAAATCACACAGTCCACAACCTCCTTCCATGAGTACTCTAAGAAACTTATCTTGGATTCTGACATGTGTCAGAATTATTTAGATTCTGCAGCAAACTTCTGCTTATTTCCTGAATGGCACAAGTAAGGACTGATAGCCTTTGGACAGCATGCCTTTAATATTTCCAGTTTCAGTCAGTCTGTATTTACAGGCATTTCTATTTTAAAGTTTCTTGATGAAGTTATAAGCATTTTGCCACTTACTTTACCCTAAAAAGGGGCATTTTACAGAACATGGTGTCAGTGTACCGTCTAAGAAAGATAACATGTTGAATCTAAACACTCTAGGATATTTTATATTTGTTTTGCAGTTGATTATCTGATAGTGAAACTTGGAAGAAATAAAACATGCTCGAGGAAATGGAAGTTAGTTGATTGTGTCAGTTTGTTTACAAATGACATGGAAAAATAGTTTCTAGGATCATAGAAGGCTGTTATCACATACAGGTGAGCATATGAAAAAGCAGCCTCTCTGCTTTTTAGATAGACTTGGAATACCTTTCTAACCCTAAAACTTGAACACAGGGTCTGATTGGACTTGACCTGTGAGGAGACAGCTTCTTTCAGCTCTATGACTAAGATAAGAAAATATTCACACCAAACACCAAAATTGCAAATACAAGGATAAGGAAATTCAATTTATGATCTGTCAAATAGCTAATATCAAACTGTCTTGGACTACTACGGACACCTGAAAGTGTAGTGATGCTACTTTACATATGACTGCAATCTGGAAAAAATATATTGTTCCTATAAATCCAGGTGCTGTGTGGTTTACATGGTGAACCAGATGAGGATTAGGAGATTGGTAAAATAATTTGCAAACACTTTTGATTTCTGGTGGTACCGGTGTTTGGGTTCTAGACTGATTATTGGCTAAATACGGGTAATATCGAGAAATTGGAGCAAATAATTTTTCGTGCTGTGTCGGGTAAGCAAAGGAGGAGATGAAGAACCCCCGGTGCGGTTCGTATGTCGGGCTGCAGCTCCCGGGGAGGGCCTCTCTGCCGGCAGATGTCACTGTGCGCGGGGTTAAAACGCTCCGGAGCTCGGCCGCCTCCGAGCACCGAGCGGAGCGTGGCTGGAGATGTTTTCCTCCTGTGCCCAGTGACTGCGGAGCTGTGCAGGTACCAGCTCCTGCCTCAGGGACTCGGTACCGTTAGAGCTGCCAGAAAGCTGCAAGGCCTAGAACTCAAAACCCATTTAAATCCGTGTGCCCCTGGAGTTATGAGCTCAGGGAAGGAAGAACGATTTCCTCCTTCCTGTAAGAAGGGCCAGCATTTTTCCTTACACACAGGAGATGATTTAAGTGGATCACTGAATGGTAGGGCAGAGTGTGCTGAGACTCCCCCCTCTGCAGTTTGCCTGTCTGGTCCTTCTTTGTTGATCAGAAAGATCTGATACTGAGGAGCACAGACAGATCCACAGTCACTGCTTAATGGGCCTGTTCATACAGATCTGTCTGAAAGTGGTCAGTTCTCACAGAACTTCAGCCAGCTGTGACTAGAGGGAGACTCACAAAGCAGAACTTCTTTCTGTTTATACAGAAGGCATTACAAAAGTAATTGCAGGCTTCTCTGGGAGAGGTGAGAATCTTCCTCAAGGTCTAAACTTACATAGACTTAAAAGTTATGAAATGAGGAGTGTATGGAGGAGTGTTTATTGGCAAGTAGGGTCACAGTGGGAGCTGCAGACTTTAGAACTTAAAAAAACCCAATAAAACCAGAACAATTTGGAAGAACAGTTGGGTCACTAAACTCTTGTGTCTTCAGAACTGAATAGCAATTACCTTAGACTTCTGTATGAGTTTGCTTTGTCCTGTAACTGGTAACTTCATGAAGGTTTAACTTCAGCAGTTTATTATATCTTCTGTAGCTCTTACTGTCCCTTCTTCCCGAAGCTGTGGTGTCTAACATAGGAAATAAAGGATTCCTACAAGCAGAGGAGAAAAGACTTTCTTGTACAAAAAGGAGAATCTTGTTCCATGTGCAATGTTTTCCATATGTTTTTAAATTTAATAGTGGTTGACTTCAAAAACATAAGCCTTAAACTTTGGAAGAAAACCACCGTGGCTTCTTGTCTTTAAAGGTTTCTATTTTTGTGACTACAAAATATTAACTTGATCTACCAGTATCCCTCTGGAGACCATGCTAAAAGCCAGGCATGGGCATTTGCAACTTCCATTAAAATCATAGGAAATTATATTTGCTTCTAATAGGCGGCATTCAGCCTACTGTCTCTTGTTAGGCAAAATGAACAGATTTATTTGTGATCTGTGTGGAACATAGCTGCTCCTTTTTGGAGTATCATGATCTTTGAAGATCGGAATGCCTGAATCTGAACTGCAGTTTTTTTCAACTGCAGAGAATCTTTTGCTACCTGGCAAGTGGCAAGGTCTAAGATAGCAGTAAAAGTGATTTGTGACCTTAATTGAGCCTTAAGATTTCTTTTTACTTAAATACAGGTTTGTAAGCGAATGGACTTGGTTTGCCAGAGAATGTTAAATCAGGGATTTCTGAAAGTGGAAAGATACCACAACTTGTGTCAAAAGCAAGTTAAAGCTCAACTTCCAAGGTATGTACCAGTTAAAACTGGAATTAAATTTAAGTGTTAGATTCATTTAAGCAGATTATTGAAAAGGAATTCCTTTCTGCCTAATTCCTCTTATTTATCTTGAAAATTGGAGTCACATTTGCCTTTATTTCATTTTTTTCTAGTAGCACCTTGAACCTAAGATTTAATTACAGAATAATGGTGTGGAAAGTGTGTCTGGTATTTCAAACAGAGAAGTCTGGGCTCTGTATTACTCAGCTCTTCTGGCAAATCAAGCGAGGATTCCCGGGAATGAATAAATGCCATTCCTTTTCAAGACCAACTGCCTTCACTGATCATTTATCAAAGACTCTGCTTAAAAAAAAAAAAAAAAGAAGGTCAAGGTTTTTCACTGGCAAGGATTAAATGGGAACAAGGAAGAGGGATTTGGCATGTGAGCATTACTGGGAACTGGTTTCTCACTAAAGCAATGTCTTTCTTCCTCTTTCCAGTGAGTAGCTGCAGCTGCTGCTGTGTCCTATCAGATTTCCCAGTCAGAGTGAAGAAACTAAGCACATCTCTATGATACTTAGCATAGAGATCCTTTGTCAGAAAGTATTTCTATCTCAACCTAAACTTCATAGCAGTTCTTCACTATGTAAACTGCACTACTAATATATTACATTTATTATTTCAATTGCATTGAAGTACTGACTGTATGAATGAGTGGGATAAAAATATTCACTCTGACCTAGTGTCTGCTGCTAGTTAGTACTGCAGCCCTGTTGTTAAGTAGTCCTAAATTACATAAAAAATTTATGGAGCACATAAGCTATAGTAGTTATTTAGAGAACAAATTCTGTCTAAGAAACTATAATGTGTTACTAGCTGGGTCTCAGTCAGTGTCTTTTACTTAAATGAAGACAAATGTTAGTGGTTACAGGCTTTTGAGGGTGAAGTGAACTTGACAAATGTCACAGTTTGATTTTTTAACTCCTTGTTAAATCAGTGTCACCTTGTGGTCTGTTTTCCAGACGGGAGTCAGAAAGGAGAAACCATTCATTAGCTCGCCATGCAGACATCCTCGCTGCTGTGGAAACGAGACTCTCTCTCTTAAATATGACTTTTATGAAGTATGTGGATTCCAATCTCTGTTGCTTCATACCTGGAAAGGTAAAATGTAGACTATATTATGTGAATATGTATCTGTGTTTAAAAAACAGGATTGTTTAACTTAACCTGGCACAGCTGGGGAAAATTGATATAATGTATATATATGTGTGTGTGTGTGTGTGTATATGTATATATATACTTGCAAACAAACTACAAGCAAATACTCTGTTTTACCAGGCAGTCTGAAATGAATAAACCAGGGTGTATTTAGATATTAATTATTTAAAATTTGATTTCTCTTTGCCCTTAGATTCTCTCTTGACTCTGACATTTGACTTGTGGTATACTCATCCTCTACAACCTTTTAGAAAAAACATGTGATCAGGCCATCTGAAGATGTAGTAATTTAGACTGCACATAACACTAAGCACTCAGTCAATCAAGATTTTAGGCACCTTTCTTAAGGGTTTGAGTACTTCATGTTAATTGAATTAAGGTATTTAGTATGTCAAAACACTGTTCAGTATTACAGTGGATGGTATATTTTTGTACAGTGGGTGGAATTAGTTTTAAATGTAAAGTGTGTTAAATGGGAACATTACTGAACAGTTCCGGTGTTTTAGAATACCAGCTCAGCATTAAATATAAATTATGCAGGCAAGATGTACATTGGAGATACTGATGTTTTATAAGCTGTGAAATCAGCAGTGCACAGGGGAATTGACAAAATGGTGCTCAGAGGAAGATTGGTACAGCTCAGGGATTAAATGAGATCACTGAACATTATCCTCACGCTCAGTTCATTGATCTTTCCCTGTAACGTTCGGATACATTGGTGTTACTTTTTTGTGGGCAGAGAGCGGAATTGCAGTGAGATGAATGGAAAAGTTATCTCTTGGATTCTGGGGAAGCATGCAGGCATTTATGCATGCAGTGGTAGGATAAGCTGTGGGCATGGAATGTATTCTTATCTTGAAGAAGTAACTATTTCTGTACACTCTCGTTGATTTGAAATTTAATTAATTTTAAATTATATTTTTATTTGACTTTACATTATGTATATTTTTATATACGATGTATTAAAAAAAATGTAATGAAGTCAAATGAACTTAAGTCCCTGATACTTATGTGGTAAATTGTAAAAATGTTGCCCTACTGTTCTGAAGAGTAGAGGGAAAGAGAGTACTCACCCCAGACCAGGGGAGTGCAGGAGTTGGGTAGGTGAGTTTGCTTTTCCTTGTGGGCACCAACTTGTAAGGACCTTGATTTTATTTTGATACAACTGCTAAAAAGTTTGTGGGTTTTTTTAAAATTGTTTGCTTAGTGTGTGAGTTTGCTAGCACTGCTGCTCTCTCAGCACAGTTATCAGTTCACCCATTAATTAATATTTTGGTCAATTAGACTCAAGGCTTGTTCACTCACAGTCTGTGGTTTCCCTCCCACCTGCTTTGCTTTCCTCAGGAAATTTCACCACAGAACTGCCAGGAAGTGAATTTGTGTTAGAATATGCAAATCCTGATTTGAGGTTCAGCATTCTGTGTAATAGCTGAGCACTGCTGCAAGGTTTTATATTGAGGGTGTTGTTTCTAACAGGATATAAAGTGGATGAAATTAGAGAAGTCTTTTGTTGTTTGTTGTTTGATGAGGAGCTTAGGTCTTGTCTAGCTTTTGGGACTTTTTAGCTAAGCTTCCTTTAGCAAAACAGAGCATGCAAATGTATTACAAGGTCCTTATTATGTGTGTTCTTCAGGAAACTTCAAACATTCTTAATCCTGTGCAAAATACCTGTGTAGCTTTGGCTAAGCGACCAGCACTCCTATCTTGACCTCAGACTTCAATTCATAAATTAGTGAGACACCCTTCCTCTCTGTATCTCTCCTAACCAAAGGGCTTTGTTTCCCAAACCTTTCAAGAGAGTTTTGTTCTCTGTCAGTAGTGGATTGATGTTTTGTAAATGAACATATTTTGGACTTAATCTGAATTTGCAGTATTTTATGTGTATGGAAGTGGACTCAAGTAAATATTTACAGCTCTTCAGGCTGACATAATGCTAATTCTTGCTACTCCTATTCTATTTCAGAACTGGCAGGGGTAGTGACTGCTCTGCTTTTGAGCTTCTTGCTTCAGGTTCTCCTGAAGGAAATGATCATGCTCTGCTGAGTATAGATTATGTAACTTGCAAGCCAGTTATGGCTGTACTTCGGACTTCACCCAATGAGCATTATTTCATGACTTTGAAGAGAGCTGTTGTGATAGATTAAATTAATAGCTTCTCTGATACATCATGAACAGCACTTCAAAATGCTGCTCTGGAACTAAAACACGCAGTAGTGTGCAACTGTTATGTGGTAAAAACCCCAGAATTCCTAGAACAAACTGAAATAATCTTGCCTTTATCAGAAAATCCTAATTCTTCTTAAATGTTTTAGGTAATAGATGAAATTTATCGAGTGCTAAGATATGTAAACTCTACAAGAGCTCCTCAGAGAGCTCATGAAGTTCTTCAAGAACTAAGGGACATTTCCTCCATGGCTATGGAATATTTTGATGAGAAGATTGTTCCAATACTGAAAAGAAAGATGCCTGGGTCAGATGTATCGGGACGCCTTATAGGAACTGCCCCAGGTATTAATTCCAACGTATAGTTAAGTTTTATTCAGTTTTTCTTTAAAAAATCACAGCACTGTATGTTATCGAAGCTCCTTCCCTTAAATGGGAGCTTTATTACAGAAATATTGATGATACTGTTTCTTAAGAATGCTAACTGAAATTCATATGCTTTGAAATTTAAGGAGCCTTTGTACTACCAAAAGAACAGTCATTTGAATGTATGTTAGAGTTATGCATAGTGTGTATTGGTTAAACAAATGCTTTTGTGCCACCAATGAATGAGACTTTATCGCTGCATTTGGTTGAAATTTGGCACAGGAGATGACAACTCAATGCCTTTTATTTTTAGGACAAGCTGCAAATGAATTTGCCTAAGCTGTAGTTGGACATAGAGGGCTAGATTTTTTTTTTTTTTTACTTTACTGGGGGTACTATTTTATGCACTAACAAGCAAAATAGTTATAGGTAGTAGTGAAAAGGCAGTTAAAATAACTGTTTATAAATAAGCCATTAAACTGGTCCTTTGTATACTCTGTCAGACTTTCCAGAACTTTTGTGAGCCAAACTCTAAGGTAGTTGCCTCATGGCCGAAGTTATCCTAATGATAAAAGGCAAAAGATCAGTAAAATTGTAGAGTTTTCCCTATACAGGACGTGTTCACACTTTAGGAACTGTGAAATTTAACTCTCTGGAAGGATAACTTAGTAAAAATTGGGGAAAAACGCATTTTAAGCAAAAACAATAGGCCTTACTGCAGGTGCTTTTGTTTCTTGTATGTCCTGCCCATCCTTTTAGCCATAAGTGTGTATGCCACCTTTTAATTATATCCTGTTAGTTATACTTCTAAAATAATTTTTTAAATTATGTACCTTTTTAAAAATGATATATGGGTTTAATTTTTAAAATGATATGTGTTAACATATACCGAGCCTCTCAGCTAAGGAAGTATTGCTCAGACTCAGAGTTGATGTCAGTCAACTTTCCAAAGCCAAGGCTTTGTGGTGCATAAAATGCCTCTCTCTTGTTGAGGGAAGGGCATAACCTGTTAAGTGTCACATAATGGTAGCTGTGCTGGCTGTCTAACAGAAAAAAAGGAGGAAAAGGAGGATGACTGTTCCAGACTCTTCTGTTTGTAGAGCACTTGCACCTTACTTGCACAGCATTGCTAGAAGAGTTATAATGACAGCAAAAGTGATGGATATCTTTTATGGTAGAAAAAGTGAAAGATTTATACAGTAGCTGTTAGTCTCCTTGATTTGCAGGAACTTTATTAGAATCAACAGTCCCAAGCTCAGATTCCAGTATGGTTTTAGTGCTTAGGAAGAATGATTCTAAAGAAGCATGGAAAATAAATTCCTTTCTTCTAAAATGTAAGTTACACTGAAATATACCTTGTTAAGTTCCACATTACAAATTTTTAGAACTTTAGCTGTCTGCAACTAAGACAGCAGAATTTTGCTGGTGTAATGAAAGACATTTATTCAGTCTTAACTATTCCATATTAAGTAATTTATAGATGTTTTGTGGGGTTTTGTCTTAACATTTGTGATACTAGGTCTAGATGACAACACAATAGTTCTACACAGTTTTTGATACAGCTAAAGGAGGGGGGCTTATATTCAGGAAATGAATTATGAACTTTTTTCCAGACTACTGAAAAGCTGTAAGTATTTTAAATTAAACTTGTTGTGCTCTGAGATTACCACATTCTTGTTAGACACCTAAGTGACTGTAAATCTGTTTACCTGTCCACATAACTTGCAAGGGGTATTCAGATTCATGTGGGGGGAGTAGAGATAAGCAAAATATGGACACTGGGGCACTGTTTCTACCCGTAAGCTGCAGAGTATTAATCGCAGTTCTCTCTGAAGTTCCAGGGCCTTCTGCAGCACTGACAACAATGCAGCTGTTCTCCAAGCAGAGCCCTTCCAGGCAGGAGGTCACCAAGCTGCAGCAGCAGGTGAAAGCCAACGGCACGGGCCTGACGGCGCTGAAGCGGGAGATCTCGGAGCTGCGCGTCAAAGTGCAGGAGCAGCAGAAGCAGCTCCAGGATCAAGACCAGAAACTGCTTGAGCAAACCCAAATCATTGGGGAACAGAACGCCCGCCTGGCCGAGCTGGAGCGCAAGCTGCGGGAGGTGATGGAGAGCACAGTAGGGAATTCCTCGGGTTCTGGCTCAAATGAACAATCTCCCAGGAAACGGAGGAAGGCGGTGGATTCCACAGACTGTCCTAGGAAATCTAAACGCCTTCGGAACAGAAAATAACTGGGGAGGAAATGACGCCTTCAGGAGGATACACTGCTCTAGCAGCCCAAGCAGACCTGCTTGTCTGGATACTGTGACCAGCTTCATGGTGTCGCTTAGGCTGCTGGCTCTTCAAAACACCACTTAGACTTGAACAGTAATTTTCTTTCATTGACTTTTCCCCTGCTTTCTATATGGGTGGGCCTAATGCACAGAATCTTTAAGATTTGCAATAGCTATATACTAACCAGACCTGCTCTGTTATGTTTTGAAGGGTTAACTTTTTTTTTTCCGTGCAGATGTGTTTAAAGTAAACTTATTTGTGTTTATGCATATGTTCACATGAAATCTTAAATAAATTGTCTTAACTGACTAAATGGTTAAGAGTAAAAAGAGATGTCCTGTTCACTTGAAGGAAAGATCTGCTTTTAAAACCTTGCTTTTGAGAACTTGACCATTTTTGTTACAAGTGACCTTGTCTGGAATGTCTGAAAAGTAGTTAATACTTTTTGGGGTTCTCTGTAATGAGTAAAACTGACTTCTTAAGCTACAGTATTGGCTATATATTTTTGTAAACTTCCATGGAAGGGCCTTCTATCCAGTCTTCACGTGCACACACCCTGGTTCTAGGTCTTGGGAGCCATATTCTAGATTTGCATGGATAGATGCATGTACAGCTTAGTCAGCCTGCCAAAAGCACTTGCCTGAAACTGTTCCAAACTCCAGGAGAGAGCACAGAGACCTGTGAAGCAATTCCTCTGTTCCTCAGCCATAACTCAGTGTCTGCTTTCAGCACGGCAGCGTCCCTGCAGCGAGGTGCTCTGGGGAGGCGAGCGGCCAAGTGTTTGAGCCCGGGCTGTGCGGTGCTGCTCGCCCGGCCTGCAGGGCAGGGGTTTATTCTTAGCCAAAGCTGGAGAATGGAGACGCTGCCTGTGCATCGCTTGGGTCACAGGCCAACACCCAACACCTGCACATTGTCCTTGGAGTCACCGAGCTCTGGGGACATCGTTTGAGTGAAATGCTGTATTATGGAAAAACTTAAACTATTTTGTGTGTCTGTGTTGGGGTTGGGGTGGAAATTTCTCTGTAACATTGATAACAGTATTTTAAGCTTTCCTTATCCTAAAAGGTAAATCACTTCAGACAGAGCTTTAATTTCTATTGCACTTCTGTTTTGAGCTTGTAACTGGAAAAGCATGTCTTGCACTGTTCAGTCTCTCTGGTCACTTTAACCACCTCAGAGTTGTGTACAGTGATTATTCCCCCCGCCATCTGTATATTTTTGGAATCTGATACAAATACCATTGTCCTTGGTTTTGTTTTAATGTACTAAACTATGTAGCTTTATAATTTGACTTACGTTTTCTTTTTTTAACCAGCTGCTGCTTTGTCTTTAGGTGGTTCTGAATTCAACTTGGTATGGCACTGAAAATGCAAATGCTGCATTTGTAGCTGTTCATAATCTTGATATGCCTGCTGTGGGTTAAAGTGCAAATTCATTTTGTATGGCAGTCAGCATAACCTAGTGGCTGTATTTAAAGCACCAAACAAATCAGAAATTGTCTGGTCAGATATTATATAATCATGGAAAACTGACATTTTTCCTGAAACTTCAGCTACTTCAGCTTCAGCTAATTTTTTTACTTCTAAAACATAGTAGCTCGTACCAGACGTAACATTCCAAATGCCTAATACTTGACAGACACTTAGCTTTCAAATAAACTTCTCCAGTAGTTTGAGTATTTTCCAAAAAAAACAAAAAACAACAAAAAAGCATTTTTCTTAAGCATCAAGGAGATGATGAAAGGCTGTCTGAGAGCAGACTTAAACTGTTGAAGGAGCATTTGCTTGTACTGGCTTTCTATAGCTCAGAATGGTTTTTACAGGTAAGTCTATCTTGGAGATAGATACCTGCTGTTCAACTTAAAAATACTGGCATATAGCTTAACTTTTAAAAAACCAATTTTTAGTCAAAGGGTCAGCATGACAGCTAGAATTACTGTGTGGTACAAATTCATTGAATGATTATTTGTGATAAAAAATCCCTGTAATGGACTAACTACCAGCTACTTGTGGTTAAATACTTCCAAACAAGTATAAATTTGTGAATTGCATTTACTGGAAATGTTTATTCATACTTTTGGAGTATTTTTCACTTTCATTTATTTATTCATTTTTAGAATATGCAAACAAGTTTCCTCTCCCCACAATCCCAGTATAGAAATCGTTTCAGGTTACTCCAGAGTAGCATTTCTGGATGCATTGGGGAATCTTGGGCTGTTCGTAAACTGAGCTGGAAAACAATAGCCAATTGTTACAGGAAACATTCTCTGGGAACAGTTCCAACTTGGAACCTTCAGCTCAAGGAAGTATCACATGCTCCAGGACTGCAGGTGCATCCTGCTCTTCCATGTGCTGACACTGAAATGGAATGAGGCCCGTGAAACTTAAGGGGTGGAGGGAATGGTTACAAGGCAGCTCTGAGAAATTCCACAGTGAGTGTCCACCAGTGTTTTCTGTTCCACATCCCAGAGAGGGAAACATTAGATGCCTCTTGGCTGGAATGTGCCCCAGAAAAAATACACACACGGAAAAAACGGAACGAAGTAATTGTTTGGGCAAAATAGCTGCAACATTATTTCTGACACCATATTGTCCCTTGTTAAATAAAAAAGGATGAATTTTGCAATATATGAACAAGCTGATGAATCACCTGAAGTAAAACTAAGTCTCTTTTCACTCTCAGTGCATGTGCATGTTAATGTGAATTGGTGTCTCAGCCTCCAGGTAGTGTTGGTAGTGATCGGTGATTGTATCATCTGTTCAGGGAGAGCCTTGAACCAGTGACACTGAGATGTAATTTGCAAAATTATGTGAAAAAATGATTTATTTGCAGCCACTGTTCAGTTTTAGTACTTGTGGCAAGGGCTGAAACTGAAAGAAAGGTCAGAGCTGACAAAGAAAGCAATTTTAAGTGTCTTATATTTAGTTTCTTAAAGTAACTTGAAACTACTGAGGCCAGCTTTACTGCTTTTCTGAAAATAGCACTTGCTTAGAAACTGCTTTTTGTTTCATAATAAGGTTGGGGATTTATTTTTTTTTACATATTTATGTAGCTAGTAAACATGGTAAAGATGAGATGAAAAGGTACCATAGTTGTATTTTTTCGAGGGAAAAGCTGTTTGCAGCAAGGTCTTACTTCCCAAATTGAACACAGTATGTAAGGACCCTCCAAACCTGGGGATGTAATGGATGTAACAGGTGGAAGTGCTGAAGGAAGAAAGACTACCTGCTTAACAATATAGATTTCACAGATTAAAGAACAGATGGAAACAAATGGAACACTGTCAGTTCCTGATACTCGGCATTGCACGTTCATCACCAAATTCATTAACGCTACAAAGGATGCCTGCCTGTAACTTCTTAATGTAAAAGGTAAGACTATTGAACAGAAACTTAGTTGCTCTTACTCAAATCTTCTAACAGGGAATTGTGGGGAGCCCTAGGATTGCCAAAGGAATTTTTAACATCAAGAGCCTCTTGAAAACAGGATGATGTAGGATGTAGTGGAATGTGTCTTGGCACAGGAGAGGATTCCCTGATTCCTTGGTGTTCCTGATGGTTTTAAGAGGATAACTAGCAAATCACAGTGATACATTGTTACTTCATGAATAAGTAAATTCAGTTAGGGTTATTTTACAGCAACATGTCTGCTAGTTGTGAACTATTCTGTTTGGTTCAATTTCTGTGCTACTCTGCACTGTACCTGGGCCAGCTTGCTTGTCCATGTGTTCTCCGCTCTTGCAGTTCTCCTTCCTGGATCTCACCTTCCCCGGGCTGAGGATGCAGTCCTGGCTTTGGTTTTCATGTAAGTGAACATTCCAGGATTTTTGTTCAAGCTTTGTGCCAGCTGAAGATGCAGTAGGTACTGGATCTCACTGTCTCTGGAATGGAAAACATCAGAAAAAACTGTTGGCTTGTTGAAGACCTAATCTGGATTTGTTAGACTGCTTAAATGCAGTCATTAAATAGGAAAGACACTTTTCTTTCCAGTACACTTGGGCAATTAAATTATCCAAAGCTTTCCTATTTAATATGTACTTTTAAAGTTGTTTAAACCTTGTTTAACTGTTCTGGAATGACTAGTTTATAAACCTGGGATCTTCGGTTTAATTTCCCTACTGAAATTCGTGACCATTTACAAACCTATGTATGTTTGCAGGGCTGTAAACCTGCCCCTGTGTGTACTGAACTCCTGATGTGCTGTCACTCCTCCAGTGCTCCTGTCACCGGCTGCCACACCCCTTCTTTTGGCAAGATCCTTCCCATGCATGAGGAGGTCTTTAGCACAATGATGGATAGCAGTGCTAATATTTGAACTCTAACCAGAAGGGAACGCTGTCAGAAGTGTTACATGTGGTTGGAGTTCAGCGGAGTGAAACATTTGTGACCCCGGTGATCCTGCAGTCAGCTGCTGCACTGGCAACCCCAAAGCCTCCAGGTTTATTGTGAAACGGTCGCTGCCCAAGAAGTAAACCTGGCAAGGCCACAGTGCCTCGATGGAATCTACACATCAGCTTTGCCTCTTACCCCAGTCTGCACCATTCAGATTCTGTGACTGTGGAGGGAAAGGCTGAGCAAAACCTTTTCCGTGTCCCACCTCCTTGCTGCATTTTTCACCTCTAAATCCCACCCTAATACGCATTAATTAACATGCATGCAGACCAAACTATTCACAGAAGTGTTATGGGATCCTGTGCTTTGTCCATTACTTCACACTGCAAACATTTCCAAGTAGGGATTGAATTTGCCCTCCAATAGCCCTGCCATTGCATGTGGGACTTTTAGCAGCTTGCTGGCATAAGCCTTTTGTACTCATTATTACTAATAAATTTTAAGTGATGAATCATAAACCTTGAGATAATACATGGAGAGATAAGGTATCATTTACTTTGTGATAATAGCCTCCATTATTTTTATCAATACTGTTGATTTAGATTAATTTGAGTAATTTTTTTATCTACTGATTTAGAGTGGACAACTGAAATTCCAAGCAAGTAGTAAGTGGTTCAACTTCTACATGGGTGATCTTTCTCGCTGAACTGCCCACAGTCAGTGTAATATGACCAATACATGCAGTGACTGATTAAATGGAGGCAAGATCTTAACAGAGGAGCTGTCAAAGAAATTCTTCAAATATCTTACCACAAAAAGGGGAGGAAACGGAGACTTTGGTACAGGCGTTTGCAGTGGTATTCCGGTACTTTTAGGCAGGGGCCGGGCCAGGCCAGGCCAGCAGCCCGGGAAGGCGGGTTTGCTGCGGCGGATCACCGCTCCCGCCGCCGGCGCCTCTGAGGGCTCTGAGGGCTCCCTCAGGGCCGCCCCGCCCCGCCGGCAGGGGGCGCCGCCGCGGCGGGAGCGCGCCCGGTAGCCGGCGGCGGCCAATGGGCGGCGAGGGCGGGGTGGGGGCGTGGCCGCGGGCGCCTCCCGCGCTATAAAGTGCGGTACCGGGGGCTCCGCGCAGCGGGCTGGCAGCCTGGCTGGGGGTGTCTCGCTGCCGCCATGGGGAATACTGTGGCTAGAGAGGATTTCGAGTGGGTCTACACGGACCAGCCCCACGCCGACCGCCGCAAGGAGATCCTGGGTGAGGAGCCGTGGTCCCGCCGCTTCTGCCGCCGGCTGCGTGGCGGAGCGGGGGGGGGCACACGGACACCCCACAAGATGGCCGCCCGTGCCGGGGGGCGGCGGCGCCCCTCGGAACCTCCCGGCGGGGCGGCCGCAGTCGGGCCGGGCCCGCGGACGTGGAGGCGGGAGCCGCCGCCTTGGCGGCGCTGGCGGGGGAGGGGAAGGGAAGGAGCGGGGGAAGGAGAGGGGAGGCGGCCGCCTGCGGGGGCCGAGCCCGAGGCGCGGGCCGGGCTGCCATCCCGAGCGGCGGGAGAGGAGCCCGGGTTCCCCGGCGGCCCCGGGCCGCTCCCCGCCCGCGGCCGGGCAGCGGGACGGGCGGTGAGGCGGTGTCTGGCTGTCTGTGCGCAGAGGTCACCGCGGCACCCGGGGCTGGCGGATAACGGCGTCGAGCGCGGCGCTAAAATCGGGGCTGAGCCTTCCTGAGCCCTCCGGGATAACGGGTGGGTTGTCGGCTCAGGGCCGTTTCCTTCCTGAGCAGGCTGGATGTGGTGCTGGTGTTTGCCATGTACGTGACTAGTTGCTGAGCAACGTAAAAGTGCTAAAATGACTTGATTCTAAATGATTCATTATAGCAATAAATATCACAAGTGGAAAGGTCACGCGTTTTCATTAGCTTTGCAGACAACTCCTAATTAGGACAAAGGGAAGAAAAAACTAATCTAATTGGGATAGTTAGTTGTGAGGGGAGCTTTGAAATAACTTCTTTTTCATTTTAATTTTTTTCCCATCTAGCTAAACATCCAGAGATAAAAGCATTGATGAAGCCAGACTATAACCTGGTCTGGGTGGTTGTGCTGATGGTTCTGGCACAGTTGACTGCATTCTATCTGGTTAAAGACTTGGATTGGAAATGGGTGGTCTTCTGGGCTTATGTTTTTGGAAGCTGTATTAGCCACTCCATGACTCTGGCTATCCATGAGATCTCCCACAACAGTGCCTTTGGCAACAGCAAAGCCATGTGGAATCGATGGTTTGGAATATTTGCCAACCTCCCTCTTGGTCTCCCCTACTCCATATCCTTCAAGAGATACCACATGGATCATCATCGTTACTTAGGCGGTGACGGCATCGATGTGGACATTCCTACCAACTTCGAAGGCTGGTTCTTCTGCACCCCTTTTAGGAAGTTCATATGGATTGTTCTTCAGCCTTTTTTCTATGCCATTAGACCTCTCTGCATCAATCCTAAACCCATTACTCGGCTTGAAATAATCAATTTATTGGCTCAGCTCGCCTTTGATGTGGCAATATATTATTTATGGGGAGTCAAATCCATTTTTTACATGCTTGCTGGTTCAGTACTTGGTCTTGGGTTGCACCCAATTTCGGGACACTTCATAGCTGAACATTACATGTTTTTAAAAGGACATGAGACCTATTCCTACTATGGGCCACTTAATTTGCTCACTTTTAATGTTGGCTATCACAATGAACATCATGACTTCCCCAATATTCCTGGCAAGAGCCTTCCACTGGTAAGTT
Source organism: Sylvia atricapilla (assembly GCF_009819655.1). Lineage (NCBI taxonomy): Eukaryota > Metazoa > Chordata > Aves > Passeriformes > Sylviidae > Sylvia > Sylvia atricapilla. The sequence goes on from NC_089142.1 coordinate 96,320,049, forward strand.
AACTTCTATGCTTATTACTTTTTTTTAGATCAAGGCCTACTTTAACATGAAAATAAGGTAGAACACTGACAGAAGAATGGAAGTTGGGAGATTAAAAACAAAAAACCACCCACAGCATAAGTTGAGTGATACAGGAGGTAATTATTTAGCATTTTAGTGGTACCCTGAACAAGCTTCCAGTTTGTTGCTGCTCAATCCTCTTCCATAAAAGGAGGGGGGAGGGAACGCCTGCCTTATGCTTTGCACTAACTTTAGCTTTCTGTAATTACAGCCTGTCTTCTAGAATCTTGTTTGTAAGTATGCAAAAAACTAGTTAAGAAATTGAAGATAATTCAGGAGATTTGTTACCTCTGTCATTGAAGTATTAAGGACAGTATTGCAGTGTGTGCTTATCCTTCAGTCTGTTCTGTCAGGGATGTCCTCTGGTGGGGGGAAGAGAGAGGGTTTGAGGTACTGTTAATGTTTGCTGTACTGCTGACAAATGTTTAATAACTTCTCTGATCTGGAGACTAGAGACTGAAGGACACTTCAGTGTCCTCTAGCAAGAGCCTTTGGACCCTAAATAAGAATCAGCTGTAGATTGGCAGAGTTAAGAGTTCTACACCAGGACTTAGACCTGTCAAGGCTGCATGAGTGGCAGAGGTGAAGTTTCTCCTCATTCAACCTTTGCTTCTTACAGGCGGGAGCTTCTTTCTCACTGTATCCATGTTTCCCAGTTGAAGCAGGGGAACGCAGGCTTCAGGGTTACATCTGAATCTTCAGTTTTTCATCAGATGCTAAATTTGCAATGTGACAGCAGCTGTGCTGTTGGTCTTAGAGCTTTGTTATTGCATTTGGCAGCAGTGAGACTTTGTAACACCATCTCTCTGGTGAAGTTTAAACTTGATTGGTATTTCTGTTGTCATTGGTGGAACTGCAGCTGATAACTACGCCAGCAATTTTGGCAGGGCAGGTAGATCATGCAGTTGGTTTGTTGAGGCTTTGTGTGGGTTTTTTTTTTTTGTTGTTTTTTTTTTTTGTTTGTTTTTTTAAGATAGATGATTGCTTTTATTCGTAGGTCTAAATCTTTTAAGTACAGCAGAAGTTGTTTTAACTCACCTTTGATACTTGGTGCTGTGAACCAGCATTTTCACTTTTAGCTCTAAGTAGGGCATGAATTTTTCCAAGTATTTAATTCTAGGGATAGATACCCAGTTCTGCTGCAGGACTCATAATCCACAGCTCTCATAAGAAAACAAACCCTTCTTTTGTAACAGTGCAGTTAATTTGATTGGATTGGACTCTGCTGTGGCTAAAGATCCCTAAGCAGAGGGCACTTGACTCCTCAGTTATTACTGTTGGGTAAAAGTACATTGACTCGGTGCACTATTCTATAGGTGTGATGATGTGTCAAAAACAAGCTTTGCCTTCAAACCAGCCATGTAAATATGTTTGTCTTTGTCTGTTCTTCAGACTAAAGCTATGGAATTTTGTGAAAAAATCCTTTTTGTTCCCTTCATATTTTTAAGGCTTTAAGTGGTTGGCCCTAAACAGCAGTACAGGCACTTAACTGAGCCTGCTGCTCTCAGTTTAAATAGTGGTCTGGTTAACATGTGCAACTGAGAACAGAGTCTTTGCAAACAGTTTATATTCCTTCTTTGAAGTCTTATCTTCAGAAACAAAATATTCCTTAGAAATAAAATGCCTTTATTCTTGAGTGCCAAGATTTGAAGCTACATATAGAAATAGCTGTGTTAAACAGCTCTTCCTAGAACTTAAAACATCCTTTTTACTGTTACTTGTGTATCTATGAGTCAGCACTGAACTGAGTCACACATTTTCAATAGCAACCAAACCACTTGCTTTGTGAGCTCTATCATCCTGTAGGTAACACAGTGAAGGGACTTTGGAGAGTTACCTGAGCTTGTTCTGGCCAGCTCCAAAAACTTGGGAGGAGATTTACTTAACTAGGGAATTGCTTTTCTCTTCAAGGAACATTCACACTGTGGCACAAGTGGCCTTTCCTGTGGGATCTAACTTCTGGACTGAAACTTCCTGTGGTGTTACACATTGAGGGTTGTAAAGTTGTCTCAACTGTTGTTAATATAACCAGTAAATAAACCTCATGTCTCTCCTTCAGGTGAAGAAAATAGCAGCTGAATACTATGACAACCTGCCCCAGTATAACTCTTGGATAAAAGTACTGTATGACTTTGTGATGGATGACACAATCAGCCCATATTCACGCATGAAAAGGCAATTAAAAGGTGAAGTGAAGCAAGATTAAACTTCTGGCAACCAAAAAACTTTGAAATGTCTGCTTGCTTTAAAGTGGCTGGTATAAAGGTTTCCTGCTAAAGCTGTTCACCTGTGTCCTGAATTAAGATGTACAGCAACATAGCAATGCATCCTTAAGGATTTTGTAGCAGACTCCTACCAGCTATAACATTCCTCACAGTTCTTGGATTCATTGGTTTAATGTGTCTCTGCCTAAGGATCAGTGTTATATGTATAATGCAAAATCACTTTGTTACAGAATTTACTTTGCTAGGTGTTAAATCTATATAAAATGTCTGACTCATAACAGTTTAAAAGTTCTCAGTGTAGTATACTGCCTTCAACATGCTATTTAGATGACTAGTTTTAAAATGCCGTACTTACCTGTTAATTCTAAACTAACATGATTTGTTAATTTAAATGTTCAGTTGAAAATGTTTCTGAACTGATGGTTGGAAGAACTAAATTTGCACAGGAATGTTCAGGCTGCTTTTGTTTAAATATGTGTCTCATTTGAAGCAATGCTTTAAAGTTCCACCTTTTCTACTGAGAGTACCTTAAAGGAGCAATCTATCAGAATGAAACTGGTATCTTTGAGTTGGCTTCTGTGGCTTCTTTGTAAAAAATAAAAGATGGGGAAGAATTCAAGGGTATTGCCAACTCCAAGGGTCCCACCTACTGCCTGAGCTGCTTCTGTTGGCATGTAGTGTGAGCAGGTGGCATTTAGGTGACTTAATTAATATACCTGATGTGGGGTTTCATGTTGGAAAAATCTTGTTACAGAGTTTGGGAGTTTTCTGATTTTTGAAGAAAAATTACTGTGTTACTATGGTTTCAAATATAAATATTTACACTCATTTGGAAATTTGGCTTTTATGAAAAAGTGAATGGATTGAAACAGATCCTGTTCTGGCTACGGGACAAGTCTAGCTACAGCCACTGACAGTACTATCTATTAGCATATTAGTCATTTGTGTACACAGAAAGTTGGTAGATAATTTGTTTGGTTTTTTGCCCCTAAACCTACACTCCATAAATACTTGTCTTTCTTACATATTAAAATGCGGTGAGAGGTGGTGATACAAAACTTCCTGCTTAGGAAATTTTTCATTGGGACCAGATAGACTTGCTGGACAGTGAAGAACCTTTCCATACCTCAGCACAGTAGATCTGCCTTCTACCCTCTAATGCACTTTAAGCAGTCAAAACTGGCTACAAATCACCCTTGAATCGCAAATGGTGGCTCTGTGGTATGTTCTTCATTAATCTGGAAGATGGACTCTGAGGGAGGTGGAAGTTGTAGCTGCTGTAACTGAATTTTAGATGCCTTCAAGTCCTGTATTTGGGGGTGGTTTTTTGTTGTTTGTTTTGAAAAGGTGAGTGCCTCAAAAGATTGTACTGGTACATCTTAACTCGGTCTCGACTGTGGTGCTGTTTTAATGTGTACTTTGTTTAAGTGAGGGCCCTTATCTTGGCTAAGCAACAGAAGTGGTATGAAAGTCTGCCAGCCACCTACAGAGTGACTTCCTTATGCCCGTAACCTGTGAGGTAGCCAGTGTGTTGCTCAGGGTGGAGTATAATGTGAAAACAGACTTTGTCCAGTATTTTTACATGTAATTAAAAAGCAAAGATTAAAGTAGTGGTGGATTTTTGATTCGTCCCCTTATGCTGAAGGACTTAAGCTTTAGGGAAATTTGGTATTTCTAAAGCAGATTTGAGACCTTTCTACTGAGTGATGATATAGATTACCTGTAAAGAATAACTACCTTTTCTCCCTACTCAGAGGAAAACTGACTTGGGTTTAAATACTTGTAATGGCTTCGAAGTTGCAAACCAGTTTCTTTTTAAGCCACTTAATATCACTCTGTTTCTTAAATTATCTTTGGTGTTGATGATTTATCACAGCTGGATGAAGGATGGAAAGTGTCTGCAAAGTTCTATGGCTAAGAGCTGAAGTTAAGAAATTCAGTTATCTTACATGAATATTTAAGACAAGCAGAGTTCAGAGTAGAAATTTTATAGTTAGTTACCCACTTCATGGAATTCCTGCTCATAAACAGGGTTGAAGTTGCTGTCTTTCATGTTTAAAATTTCAAGAGTTGCCATAAGTTGCCATAGTCAGTTGTTCTGACTGATTTTCCCTTCCAACTCAAATTATAAATACATTATTTTCACTTCAAGAGGCACTGAATAGTGGGGATTTTTGAGGAGGATATCTGTGTTTGCCATAATCTTTCTGAAACATCTGCTACTGGCTACCTATTGGAGAGCAATTTACTGTATTAGGTTAATCTGAGCCAGTCAGATTTAAGTGTAGATCTAAACAATGGTCTGATTCTTGCAAGCATTGGAAGCAACCCTTCTTAGGCATATAATTCCTGTATAATACTTAAAAAGCCTTAGCAGCTAACAAATAAGAACTGCCAAAAGCACATAATTTGAAAGGTACTCAGCATAGTTTCATCCCCAAAGAATTAGAAGTGTTTCTGAATGCCTGGTAAAAGTAATTAGGACAAGCTGGCCCTACTTGATATATTCTAAATGAACAGTGAATTTAAGTATGACTGGAGAAAGCATGGTGTTCACTCCAAAGGCATGACATAGAAATATGAAACACTAACATTTAAAAAAACCCACATATGAACCATCTAGTTGCTGCTTTAAGGAGTTAAGTAGTTTTTATTAATATAATTAAAACACCTGGCAGAAAGGGGTTAGTATCATTTTTGAAATATTTTATCTGAAAATTGAATGGAGCTTTCACTAACTGGTGAAGAATAAACTAAACCTAAAGAGCGTCAAGAACTCTGACAATTGTTAACCCAGTTGTCCTTTCTAAATCTATTCAGATGAAACGAGTTAACTTTGGTGTGTCTACATGTTGATTAGGGGTTTGTTCCTGTCAGTTTGGAGAACATCTCCTCTGTGTGAAATCAGTCAGGAGTTTTAACTGTCACCCGAGTATTTTAGTTGTAGTTAAATCGTGCAGAGCTCTGAATCCCCTTCAGGGCTTTTAGAATAACCTGTACTTTTCAGAATAAATTTCCTCGCATGGTTTTTAACACTCCCTGCTCCCAATTATCTGGAGCTGCTTAGAGTGGAATAAGTAATGCATCCTGGAATCTGATTGCACTAGGCATTAGTTTTCCCACAGGACAGGCGTGGGTATACTCCTCTTTGAGAACATCCCTTGCCTCTGGCATTCCCGGTTTGCTGCTGAACCTGTCTGCTTCCCAACATTAACATGCCAGATGGGTGCATATGTCTGGCTGCAGAGCTCCATGTTTCAGACCCTGGGCAGAGCTTCCTCCCTGGAACCAGAGGTCAGCTGGAACAGCCGAGACTTCCAGTTGTGTGTCCTGGAACTCCTCTGGGGAACTCACTGAGTGAGCACATAAAACAAAGGTGTTGGGACGTGGATCTGTTCGTGGTGAGTGGCCACTGTCAGATGCCGAGGTCAGTGGCTCACCTCTGCCTCCCTGACATTCCTTCCTTCTATCAGATGAAGTGGCATGCCACAGCAGAGCTTAAAGCTCTTCATGCCTTATTTAATGATGAGGTTCAACAGGTGATAACATCAGTGCTACAGACTGCAGGCTGCCCTACTCCTGTTGGACTGAGAGGAGGAAAGTGACTTTGAAGCAGCAACCTTATGTAAGTAGTTTGGCACAGCTTTTGGAAACTGCACTCCTCTGTAATTTGGAAGTCTCCAAAGACTTACAGCAAAGCAAGTTCTGCTGTTTAGCTTGCACATTGCAAGGCACAGGAGCCACTTCTGGGTCTGCCAGCATTGCTTCTGCAAGGTCCTAGGAAAACAATCTGGTAAGTAGGTGTGTCTGAACCATGTGGATCTGCCTTTAGCACAGCAACCTGCAACTCCACACAACTATCTTTTCTCTAGCCTATCTTCTGTTTCACAATCAAACCTGAAGGGGGATACAAGATTTCCGTCAGGACAAAGATGTGGAAGAAGTTTCCTCTTGAGCCAAGAATGAAGACAGCATTTTTCTTTTCTCTTTTTGACAGGCCTCTGCACTGCCTCTGCCCCCTCTCCATGCTTGAGTTAGCATCTACCATGCTCTGGGACAGGCTCATTCTTGTGGTTTCGATGTGGTGTTAGCCTCAGGAAAAGGGAGAGGAGGGTGGCATGATGAACAATTTCTTGATCTTGTCACAACAGAAACAAGATGCCTGGAGGCAAAACCTCGAGGCATGTCTGCTAAGAGGGGTGGTATCTGCATATGCAGAACAAAATATTTGTCTCTATTGGGTGAAAAGGCTCATTCCTTAAAGCAGTTCCCATTTTCTGTGTACAAAGGATCTCTACTGTACAAAGGATCATTGTTTATTTAGTGATATATACTACAGCCTAAGCAGAATTTCCCACAAGGAGCAGTGTGGGTGCAGCACTCGTGTGTGAGCAGGCAAATGGAATTCAGCTGCCTACCCTTGCCTGCTCCTTGCTGCACATGGAGCCCAGACAAGGTGAGCACACAGGATATGGACACTTGACTCATCTGGCTCTTTCTGCCTTTCACCTTAACTTTTAAAATTTTTCTTGTGCATTCAAACCCTCCTGTGCACCCCACTTTCTCTTCCTTTATCACCAAGAACGATCATGAGACACCTCAAATAATAAACATGTTTTGTGCTGGCACTCTTGACAAGACTGTAGTGCTATTATTGCTCCTTCATAGCATTCCCTCTCTTACCTTGCCTTGCAAGTCCTACTTTGCTTTCTTGCTCCATACATACACAGGAATATCATCATAAAAGGAAAGAAAAATTCTTAGGTGGAGATCCCAGAACTTGAGGACTCCACTCCTACCTAAGCTCATCATCTGCAGCTATCCCCAAGTTTGGTAGCAGGAATCTTCTCTGTACATCCATAAAGGAGAAATCACTTATTCTTTTCATTGGTCCACTAAAGTGAATTGAGTGTATCATTATTATTATTATTATACTGTTGTAGTATTATGGGCTAAGACTGAGAGAACTGTTTGTGCAGCCTTGAGAAAATAAAGGTAAGGTACAGAACTTAAAACCATGTTCCAGGGCTGGTTACAAAGAAGATGGAGGGAGATTCCCTGTTTGCAACAGTGACATGGAAAAGATGGTGGGTAATGGGTGCTTCCAATTGGAAATGTGGAAAACTATTCCATTAGTTGATTATTCTCATAGTGAAAGTTCTCCCCAGGAAGTGGTGGATTCCCCAATGTCAGACACTTGTAAGATTTAGCTGGACAGGGTCCTGAGCCATCATGTCTAGACTCTGCTTTTTGCCAAGAAAGGTTGAACCAGATAACTGATGTTTCCTTCCAAGCTGGTATTGATTGAAAATGGTGATGCTTCCTTTTGGATTTCTGGGAATCAAAGCTCAAGCTTAAAGCCTGATTTACAATTAAAAGCACATCATCCTCATCTGCTTTATATAAAGGGACTTAATTTGTTAGTCTTATGAGTCAGAATTTGAGTCACTAAGGCTCCAGTTTCTGTAGGAGAGGGAGGGAATGTCATCCCATGTTGAGCAAAAATCCCAGTGGTAACACCAAGCTGCCATGAGCATCAATTTTTTTAAAATGCAAGTCTGTGGGGATAAGTTACATGTGATAACCTTCAATATGTACCTTTGGGTAAAAAGGTGCAGTAAGATTTCTTGTTAGCTGGCAGTTCTGAGAAGAATTTAAGATGTAAGGTACTATTCTCTATCAAGGTCAGTCTTAAAGTTAGATCGGGTTGTTCAGGGTATTTGTTAAAATGAATTCAAGTAGGAGATTAAATGATCTTCCTCAAGTGTTTAAATAAGTAGGAGGGGATGCTTACAGATTAGTTGTGGCTTACAAAAACTATTTCCCTGAAGGCTTCTATGTTTCATAATCTATCACTTTTTAGTGTTTTGTCTTAATATGGATACTTCTCAATTTTGAAAATTTATCTGTTGAAGAAAAATAATGAACGAGCTTGTTAAGTACCTCTTAACTCAAATGTTTCCTAGGTTGAATCATAGTATCATAGCGCTTCTCCAATTTCCAAACTTAACTCTCTCCCATGTAACCCTCCCAGCTTGCCATCTGTGGGCACTTTATTTTGGTGAGGTGGAAGGAAGCTGTTAGCAGCTCTGAGAACCTGTACTGGCACAATCATGTGTCACTGTCCTCGGAAAATGCATGATTAATGGTGTGATAACATCCAGTACAGCACTTTCCCAGCCTACTTTCACAGTTCTGTCCTCCCAGTGCTTCTTTCAGTGTTCTGGAAAACAGCAATTTTCTCTGATGGTTGAAAACAGCTATTTGAGCGGTGTAAACACTTGGAAGGGATAGCCTGTGCCTCAGAGATTTCTCATTCAGAGCACCAAGTAGATCAGAATAGTATTAGCTTTTTAGCACTAAAAGCATTCATTTGGCAAATGTAAACAGTTATAAGAAGGAAGCATGTATTGTATCTTTTATTCTGGAGACAGTTCAATTGAGGATGCTTTAGAGCAGTAGATTGTGATGTCCTTTTTTTCAGGTTCAGTATAAAAAGTTGAGGGATGGATTCAGTACAGCTTCTTTCCAACCTGGGTCTTGAAAACAGGCACAGGAACTGCAGAACTCTTCACCAGTGTAGAGTTTAGTCTCTTCTGGGAATTGTCCAAATGTATCACCTGCACAGCGACTGGTGCAGTTCTTCATACATTATTTGATCCTAACAGTGCCAAGAGAAGAAGAATACCTCAGTGTTAAAAAATTACACAATATTTAAAAGTGACTTTGTGTATTATTTAAGCAAGTGAAACAAACCAGCTTGATGAGTCACTAGCTGCATTTTAAAACACTTCCAAACAAAAATCTAAATAAGGCAAACTCCCACTACCCTGGCTCCTAAATGAGGTTCTCCAGGGAGAGTCACCAATGGTGTGTGCTGCCCAGAGGCCTCAGGCAGAGTTCTTACAGTTCCTGGTGCCGTGCCAGATTAGATGGCACCTTCATTAAAAGGCACTGCCCTCTTCACCACAGGAGCTGCTGAACTGACACTTTCCCCCCCACCATCCAGTTCTGCACAATGAACAGACAAGGTCATCCTTTGCTAGTCTGACTTAACTGTTCCTTAACCCTTTTCACTGGTCACTCCAAAGGAGAGTTTGAGGAACAGAATACTTCCACTGAAATAACTGGCTTCAGAAAGTGATGCTTGTCCACAGCTTTAAGAATTGGTTTTGGTTATCTTGGGTCAACCAATTAAACCAGAGATGTGTGGATCCCTATCTCCTATGGAATAGGAGAGATGCACTAGATCAGTAAGATGCAGCTCTTTTAGCCTTTTTATAATTTTTCAGTATTCATAGTAAGGCCTGTAGAGATTTGTCAGACTGAACTTGTTGAGCAGATACAGGAAATGGCATCTGGAAATAGAAGATAAGTATCCTGCATTGCAAGAGATATTTCAAAATACCTAACTGAAAAGTCTTCAGAAGAATATAACTGAAATATAAGAGTCTCAGACATGATACTTAAGCTGCCTTTGAGATGCAGAATAACATTTTTGGCTAACCAAGAGGAATATGTTCTAATACTTAACAATCTTTGCAATGTTAGAGGAGATGTTTTAAATTTTTGTGGCTTATGAGAAGTCACTGACCATCAAAATACAATAACAATGAAATATTTACTAACTTCTCTCTGGTTAGTGTTACATCTGAATATATTAATGTGTTCTGGCTGCAGTACACTCTTGGCAACACATGGAGACCTAGATACAATAATAGCAATTCCTATATATAAACTCCAAAGTTATAGTAATTAAGATGATTGAACAGCTTTCCTTTCAGTCATTAAAAGGAACAAGGCATAAGGAAACATTTACAACAAACTTCCTTGACAAATCCAAATAATGAAAAAAGTCATAGGAAATAACTAAGATAATGAAGTGTGTTTTATGTCCCATCTCAAATTTACATCTCCTGAACATCGACAGAAAGGGCACATCTTTGTGTGTCACCATCATGGGGGAGGAAAGGCTGTGGCAGGATGTGATTCACTCTAAAGGTCTTGACTAACTGAAAACTCAGCAGACATAAGAGCTTAGGGCCAGGTTAATAATCAATTTGGGAATGTCAGTGAAGTCCAAGGCACCACACTAAAAAATAAGCTTGGTATCTTGGTAAGCCATCTACGTGCAGTGCATCATCTGCAGCTGAAAAGGGAGGCTTTGATTTCTGACCTTAACACAAACATCAGGCTTGTTTAATGCAGAAACTGGTAGTGTCAGTTTGAAATCTGTCTGAGTGTGCGGCAACATTAACCATTCCCACCAGTCTCCAGCACCAGAAGATTGTCCTTCCCAAGGGAGTAATGAGCCTTACATACCTGAATATTATCTTACCTGTTTGGACACTGAAGACTTCACTTTCCTGAAAGCTTCTTCAAAGTGTTTACGAGAAATCTTGATTTCTCCTTAAAAGAACAAAGCATGATAAATTACTAGAATTGCAGACAACTGACACTCAAATGACTGTTGCAGGTATTTCAAGGCAGCATTCATGAACCCTAACTAACTGAATTCCCTTAACCTTTCTGGAAGTGAATCCCTCAAATTCTGCTGCTTCTAGTTCTGGACTTTTTTTTTAACATAAATTCAATATTAACTTCCCTGTTATTAAGAAGTACCTAGAAAATATTTTGCTATCATTCCAGTTCTACTCAATTTCTAAATAATTGGCTTCATATCACTGCCTTCTCTGGCATTACCCAGAATGAAAGCTTTCACTGCCACCACTCCCTGTGTTTAAGTTTATGCAAATTGCCTTTTTGACCTTAATGCAACTATCCACAGTAATTATTCCTAATAATAACCTTTAGAACAGGTTTTTGTAGTATGTTAAAACATAAGCATACCCCAAATAAGTAATGGATTCCTCTGCTTTGACAAGGAAGTAGCTTGTTTAGTCTGGATTTAAGAATCCCAAGATGCCATTACTATAAAAGGTTCATTACAAGCTAACACTATGCTCAGGTATCAGATGTGACAGAAATACAAACTGTAGTCTTGTTTGGTGCATTCTTTTCATCTCTTTCATCAGGATGATTATTGCTTTTATTTCCACATGAAATAGGATGTGCCAACATGAAAAAACTCTTAAAGATGTATGCATTTTGAGTTTGAGTTGAACAAAAATCTTCTGCTGATACAGTAAAAAACTAAGCAGCAAATGGAAGATACTAAATTAAAAAAGAAATATACCTTCTCTAAGGTATAAAGCAGAAGAGTAAATAGCCTACAGTTATTATTGCCTGTGCTAAAAGTAAAGATGAAGGTTAAAGTTCACTGAACTAAACATACAACCTCATTGCTCTCTCATCTCAGTTCTCTGGAGCTCATGTTCAACATTCCTATTACCAGATAAAGTTATACCTGGAAAATTTGAAGATGCAAGTTTAAAATAGGAGGAATTTAACCTATCTCCTCAAGGAAATGCTATTTACAGTAAGGAAAAGGTTCAAATTGGGACTTTCCCAGAAGACAGACTTTTCGACTGAGTCATTAAAACTCCATAAAACAATAAAATGAAGCTATGAGAATTTAATGTTGCTTTCACTTTTGTTTTTAAGGATGTAATTTTTAATCAAACTGTGACAATGCTATAGGAAGGGAGAAAATCTCCTTGCTCACTGCAAGTAAGTTAGACTACTTCATGCTTATTATGTGATAAAAGCTTGCCTAAAGCTTGATCATGTAGAAATTGTAGCTGTGAGTAATCTAGACCTTGGCTACTTGCAATAACACACTTTGCCTCAATTCCTGATGAAAAACCATTTAGTCTGAATAAGTAGGTACTAATATTTTATTGTTAAACCATTTATATTGTTGAATTAAAATAATGAAGTATATCAACATGTACAATCTTTTAAGAATAAGACAATATGCTGAAAATTCTAAATACAAAATTGGTGTTTTCCTATTTTCTTAGGTGAGCGAGGGATAGGTGGTTCCTATCAAACAAGGACCAGATCTTACTTTTCAAATTCAACTGCAAAGAAGCACAACTTTATTCTGACTTGTTAAACCACACTTGCTCTTAACTGCTCAAACAAAAAGTCTCATAGATTCTTTGCTTAGGATCAGCCTTACAGACTGCAGGTGATGTGGGACCACTGGCCATCTTTTATAAAAATGTACAAAAAGGGTGATAGTTTAGAAGGTCTGTATTTGTCACTGCAGCTGAAATAGGAGTAAGACTCTTCTCCTATTATTTCTCATACCCTGTACATTCTGTGTAACTAGATCTGTTTGAAATAAATATTCAAGATGAAGTTAAACAGGTGAGTTAAGATGTCAACGGGAAGAAGTCACCAGGAGCACATGGTTCCAAAGTTTCTGAGGAACCTGACTGAGAAACTGCAGAAGTGCTGCAGTAGGGTGGGTCCCACTCTGGCAGTGGTGCTGAAACCACTTTTATTCAGCATCCTCAGTGGTTTGGAAAAAGGAGGCAGAAGTGAAACTCCAAGTTTGCAAATGACAGTGAACCTTTCTGAGCAGTCAGTGCTGGCCCAATGATGAGGAAATCCAGGGGTACTTCATGAAAGTGGAAATCTGCCGAGTTGTTAGGAATTTCCCCTACAAACTTCTGTATCTGGCAATTCTCAGACCATAGTGACTAACATGATCAGCTTGCCTAGGCCTGTTCAGGTTGGCAGCAGAATTTCTGAATTCTCCCAAGAACTATCCCAAAAAGGATACCCTTTCCATTTCACTTTCTAAAAGTACCTTCAAGCAAACCACTGCTGAGCCTTAAAAAAACCACACCCCTGAATTTATTCCAGAGGGAAAATATCAGGTATAACAAGAAGTTGCAACAGTTTCTCCAGAATAGAAAGGAGCAGCCCTGATTCCAGAGGACCTGAGGAGGACACTCAGCAGCCATCCACAGCCAAGCAGAGCGTGGGAGGGGATGCAGCAGAGTGTGTCCTGCTGAACACTGAGGGAAGAAAATCTCCAGTCTTATCTTGAAAATAAAAGTGAACAGGGTCTCTAAACAGAAACCACCTCACATGTTTTCCTACCAATCAGGGCTGAAATCTTGGAAACTCAAGGACAGTCCAAGCAAACAGCTCTTATAAACATGCAAATCAAATTGTACATATATTATGGACTTGCTGGCTGCTTGCACATTGACACAGTCAGTGCTTAGGCTGCAATCCTAACTGTGAAGGCTGAATTCAAGGGATGAACAGCTCTGAATAAAGCCTGCTGTATTCTGAGCAATTATAAAAATGACTAGGATAAACTCAGATATTTCTACCTCAAATCAAGAGTTTTATCCAGCTACAGGAAGCAAAATGGGTAACCAAGTCATACCACAGGGAAGGTTTTTATAGCTTGGGCTTTTTCCTCCTCTAGTTGAATGTGCTTGTTGTCTCAGAAAAGGGAATACAACCACTGTGCTCTAGAAACCTACTGTTGCTAAAAACCAGACAAGACTGGATAGGTACTAGATCAAAAAGAATTATTCAAAGCCATTAAAATACCAGTGTTGCTCTTTCATAAAGAAAGCCTATGATATTTTCCAAGGACATAATCTGAAATGCCACAATTCCATCTTAGCTTTGTATTTTGCTTTAAGGGTAAAATAACAAATAAAATTACTGGGAAAAAATCTAAACAGACAGGCATTTTATATAAAAGTTTCAATCTATAATTTAAAAATCCCCAGGAAGATACAACTTAAACCAGCAGTTCAGACAGATAATGAAAGGGCAGAGACTGTACTTTATATCAATTTATAACTCTCTGTTAAAGTCCTGGCAAGAGGCACTGATGAGCTAAGCACCAAAGATCAAAAGTGGCACTGAGATTTTCCCAATTCTCTCAGTGCTGGATGTACCTGTTCAGTTACACAACACAGCTGGGTGCCAAAGGTAGGAAATCAGGGAAGTTTACAACCCTCCTCCAAATACGTCAGCGTCATTAGTCTTTGGCAGTGAAAACTGGCAAGGGGTATTTAGAAAATAATCAGTTTACATAACCATTTAACAGAAACTTTTCTTTAAGCCTGCAACCTTCAATTCTTTAAAAAATAAGAATTATGCTGACTTCTAGCACAACCATTTTTCCTGTATCCTCTCCTACCCCCCTTATGTAACTTAATTTTTGTTTGGCTCAGAAGCCAGTCAATGATGTACAGCTTTCACAGCCTTATGCTTGTCTTTGACTACTTTAAATACTTTATATTACATTTATCTTGCCACTGTTCAGTTAAGATTTTCTTTCTAAAGCTTTCTTACCCTTCTTGCTTTGACTGTTCTGCAGGGCCATTTCCTGTCTCAAGGCACAAATGGAAGCCTCACGCACGAGAGCTGAAAGGTCTGCCCCTCTAGGGATACAAACAACAGGTTATTTGGGGGTAAATTTCTCTTTTGCTGATGGCATAGAAAGACAAGACATTAAGAATGACATTAAAATTTGGTTGTGCTGTCACAGAATTTCATCTTAAGAACACTGGAAAGAGGTCTGATGATTCTGCAATCTGCAACCTTCATTACAGAGGGATGCTCTTCAGAATTTGGCCACAAATTAAAATCAAATTAATGTGGAACAAGGGAAGAAGCAAAATCCCCAGTCAGCATTTTTGAAAATGCCAAAGGGTTGGTCAATACTGTGCCAGTTCTCAGGAACATAACTTCTTTTTTTTTATAAATCTTGTGAAAAATTCAAGTGAAATCCCTCACTATTACAAAAAGGAGCTGCTCAAAGCTGCATCAATAGTAAAGTTAACATGCTCTTAAAATAATAGTATCCACAAAACATGGTGAGATCAGTTTAAGTATTTCTTTCCAGTTTCCTGGAACTGGAACAGCTGGAACTTTTCACATGTCTTTCAGCTGATGAAAGTCATCAAACCAAAAAAAAATTTCAAAATTAACTCCCCATGCTTCATTTGGGGGTTCTAAGCATAAAGTATTAAAAAATCAAAAATTAAACCCAACCAGATGGGGTTTTTTAAAAAACCCCAAACAAACCAAAACCAAAGAAAGACATCAAAACCCACAACAAACCCAAACACACACACACACATAAAACCCCCAAAGTCAAATTACAGATAAACCCAAGCATCAAAAAACCCACAATCAAACAACAAAGCCTCAAACAAAAAAAACCCCAAAACTCCACAACAAAAAAACAAACCAAAACCCCCATACACTGAACAAAAAAACCCACTGGACTACTATAAACCAGTGAGTGAAAGGTGAAGAAAGAAAAATTACCTATCTTTCCCAAGTAATACTGTGGCAAGCAGCCTGTCATAAACTTTATCTTCAGTGAACTCCATAAAAACATTGAGTATTACTAAATTAATGAATAGCTTAAAGCTTTTTAGGTTTTATGGACCATAATTGCAAATTATTATGACAGATCTAGCCATCAAGCTTTCCCTAAAGCCACACCTTGCCATTCCCAAAGCACATGCTGGAATGGGCCCTCATTACTTTGTCAAACAAATTGCTCTCAACTCTGTGACAGAACAAGTTGGTTATGGCTGTTTAACCAATTTGCTTTCATCACCATTGTGTATGGGCCCACAACTTAAAAAGGGCTCTTTGGTTCTCAGATGATGCAAGAATTATAAAACAAAGCCAAAGAAATTATAAAGAATTAAAAAATAAAGCCAAAGAAAATCAAAAGGCCTCCACTGTTCTGTATTTGCAATGTGAAGACTATTCCAGATGAAGAAGACTTCATCCATATACTCCTACCAACTTCTTGGAAAAAAGCACAAGGGAAATCAAGAAAAATACCCTAATGGAAAACGTTTATTAAGTTAAGAAACCCATTTAATAATACCAGCAAAACACAGCTGACCATGCACCAAAGACTGCTGGCACTGCACATTAAGCATGACAGTCAAAACTAGAAGATACTCACGTGTAACAATCACAGTGCTGACTGTAAGCAATTTCCTCCAGGCTCACATCACTGTCTAGGGGAGGCCGGGTGCCATTCTAAAGGAATTGAGGTAAGGAAAAAGTGAAGGTAAGGAAACATTTATTTTTTTACATCTGCCATCCCTGAAGTGATTAAGTTTTCTTTAATCAGGAATCATACAGGGGAGTCTGACAAGTCTCCTGCAATATCCACAAATACTAGTATTTTTAATCTCGAACTGGTAAGAAGGATAATCAGCCTTAAAACCATTAATTATAAAAAGTTAAGCAGAGTTAAATTTTAACTTGCCACCCACAGATTCAATTTTCTCTAAGGAAATGATGGCCAGCCTGCCCCAGGGCATTGTAACACCAACACTATCCCATATGTAGGCTTATTTTTAATAATAGTTGGTTGCTTCAGCAGCTTCATTTAGCTGAACTTCCTTTAGTTTTACTGTGTGTCGAAATCAAACAGCTAAGCAATAGGCATGTCAGTTTGGTCTTATCACCTTTAAGACTAAATTAATTGTATATCTTTTATATTCTGGATATAGATTTTCAAACTTAGAAGTTTTCCATTTAGATTTCATAGGTGTTTAGATATATTGTAGATTTTTGGACACTACTTTTCCATATTATTACTGCTTCCTCCACAAAAATCCCAGAAGTGGTTTCTTTTGTTACTATTTTTGCATCTCCAACAGCAAAAAGTTTTAATGACATAAATGGTATTAGAAACTAGCCAAGAAAATTTCCAAACACTGTAAGCTCAGAGATCCTCCTGCTATCCTTAGACAACAGTAAAGTATTATCATGATAGTACAGAGTCAAGATGTCTCTTTGATCAAACAATACCTGAGTTTGAACAAGAAAGAACACTTTTATGATACAATCATGAAATTGTGCCAGATACTCATTTGACAGAAATGGACAAATTCACAGAATTATTTTCTGACTCCTTCAGAGGAATTAATTTATTGCATACCTACAATACCTTAAAGAGAGAAAAATAAAATGTATAGTAACTGGCAAATTGAAGAACTTGAATACTGAACAGACAGTGGAACTAGGCAGAGTAGGGAACTACGCAGAGTAAGGAAATAATCTTGAATGAATCTTTAACAGTTAGAAAGGAAAAAAATCCAGAACAACACAACAACAACAACAAAAAAGGAGCAGCCTGATTTGAAAACATCTTAAAAAGAGAGACTTTAACCTGGAAACAAGGAAACTTCATACAATTTCATATGGGATACTTTAGTAATTCTTACAAGAAATTGCAAGCCAGAGAGATGTCTTCTTTGCTAAAAATAAATGTTTTACCTATTACTTTATGGAGCAAATACATTGGGCATTTTTTGCTGTCCTGCTCTGGTGCCAAGCTCTGTGCAGCAGAGGAGCTTGATGCAGCTTGCAGGAATGTTTAAGTACAGTAGTAACTGAAACATGTGAAGACAGGCTTCTCTTGCATAATATGCATAATTGGGAATGACTGATTTGTACAAGTTAACTGAAATAAAAGTCTTTCACAACGAAGTTTCACATCAAAGTTTCCACATTTATGTTGTCTGTCTTCCTGACAACCTGTTCCTTCCTCAAGTCTCTTTTCTACCCCTCATGCTGCTTTTCTAAGCAGCCACATTTTCATTCAGCAACAATTCTGCTTCCTCATGCTGTGCATGTATTCCTTGGAGATATCTGGGAATGCATGCCATCATCCAGAAGCCACTCATATCTGCACCAAACATTTTGTTTTCTCTGGCCTTGAGCAAATGTGTTCTCAAATTTTTCACACCTCCTCTCCTGGAATGCATGGATGAAATCTGATAAAAAATAAAGTATTTCAATTACTTTAACGCATTCTCCCCTCTTCCTACATGTTCTTCTTTCACATAACTCCTACACATCTTTAAAGATTTAACTCCTCATTCACCACAAGGATTTGTAATCAAAATAGTCAGACTAGTGTGAATTAAGCATGCATGAAAGCATCTCGCATTCTAAAAGGCATCACAAGCAACATGATAACATGTGGCAGGGTCCACAGAAACCAAGCTGAAAAACACTCTGCAATGTATTCCTGCTGTCAAGAAGGCCCATAAGCAGATAAGGTCATATCAAAGCTGATTTGTCAGCAGAAGACAAAAATATTTTGGCAGTGGGATAATAACAGGGTTACCACACCCCATTGCCATTCCTCTTGGTGTTATCCCAACAGGAAGACAGGACTGTAGGCACAAAGATTCCCAGCAGAAGGGAGCAAGGACACTTTCCAGCAACCTCGCCCAAGGTTTATGGCAGTAGACGCAATTATGAACTTAATTCCTGATGGAAAAGTGCAGACAGTTCTCCCTAACAACCAGCTGGTCATTGACAAACAAGAGGAAGCCAAAACATGAAGTGAGGACTCAGTACAGTTCCTTGTCTCAGTGTTGCCCATGAGTGATCCTGGATGGGTGTATCTTGGTGCCTACGTGAGGCTGTAAGAGTGTGAGCAAGGGAAACCTGTGAGAGTGACAGAAATCAACCAGCTCTTTGTTCCAGCCACCTTTGCTCCAGTGAAGGGAGCAAAGCACCAAGCTCTGCTGCACTACTCCTCTACACCCCTAATTACCTTTAAAAATAAATTTGGTAAAACAAAAATCATGATTCCTTACAATATTCACAGATGTTACAGTCAATTCCTCTCAACATCTCATGAAGAACATTAAGAACAGGGTTGTAAAAAGTATTAACTGAAGTATTTCTGTAAAACTTAAAACCAAGAAACTGGTCTACTGCAAACAGCAAATGGGGGAATACTTAATCTATTTTCATCCATGAAGCAATGCACAGAACAAATGAAGGAAAGTCTAACATCCTGAATTTGTAATAAGAGATCACCCTCTGAACATCTATTTTGGCATGAAAGAACCAAGGCTGCAACAAGTTCTCACTTTCTGAATTCTGAATCAACTATTGCCTATACACCACAATTTTTAAGGTTACACAAGTCTGGATTATCTCTTATTACAAATATACCGAACAATTTTTGCCAGACTTCTCATAATGCTATCTTTCCTCCACAGTAAAAACCTGGTCTTAACAATCAATGTTGATCTACTGGAAAAAAGTAGCAAATATCCAAATCATTCATAATGCTTTTTATGTTGTTATTATTAAGGCCTTGCTTCCTGCTGTGCCATACTTGGAGGAACTCTCACACAGAATTCTATAATCCAAGTCTCTGAAGTGGCAGATTGTGCTGTCCACCACATGGAGGACCCATGAAGGCACAGATTTTACATTTTCACATTTACCCTAACCGACAGCCTCAATCACCACAAGCTTCCTTTAATCCTAAAGCCAATTAGGTGTCACAACTATTGTTGAGCAAATACATATGGAGCTTGTGAATCATTCTGCTGAATGTCTGGAACCCCCCCAAAAAAGCTTACAAAACACTTCTAGGCCCATTACTCACTCAGATAGGAATCTTCCAATTAAATCTGTTCAAACTGTGACTATAAAGTCAGCAACTTCTACGTTTAACAAGTTTGCTTTCTCAAGATTCATCAGCCCCTTGCAGTCCCAGAGCAAATCTAACAGCAGATGAGCTGAGGGATTATTTTTATGACCTCATAGAACAGCTGAAAGTGTTTCCTGAGACAGGATCCTGCAATTGTTTGTAACATTTAATTCATCTTACATCATTCCACCAAGCTTCATGATTAAGGATATATTTCCAAACACTCACTTTGGTGATGGTCTTTAAAATCGCAAGTCGATCTTCAGGCGGTGGCAAACCCACGTAGAGTGTTTTATCCAGCCTACCAGGACGCAGGATAGCTGGGTCGATTATATCTTAGGGAGGGGAAAAATAGAAAAGAATTAATCCAGAAATAAGATCAGCCTTAGGAACATCTGCACATGAGAAGGAATACATGCATATTTGTACCAAGACTCAAAGAAGCATTTGTGCCATGACTGAAGCTCTGAGCATCAAAGGAGCTGATTGAAAAAGTTTCATTTTTGTCAACCAGTCTTTAACACCCAGTACAATTAAGCCACATCTGATCAATGATATAATGATCATAAATACCAGTTTCATCTCTTCAGACAAGAAGACAACTCTATATGTGGCAATACAGAATTAAAACATTTTTGCTGAGGAATTCCACATTAATTATTAGCAGTTTGTTCTACTGGAAGGAACTCTACCCAAAGGGACAATGGTAAGTCAAGCACACAGGGTGAATCACAATCATCCACACACAAACTTAATTTCATTGGTCATTTGTACTTCTACATAATGGTTATCTGGATGGTAAAATAAGAAACTCAGGAAAATATCAAAGATAGCTGCAAAGTACAGAATTTGTTTCTACAGACTCTGAATTTATTGTGTGTGGAGAAGTAAGAAAACAAAAATTATCACAAATGTTTCTAGAAAACCACTTCAAGTAACAGAAGTGTAACAGAAATGTGTAGCAGCCTTTCAGCACCACAGGCTTTGATACCCACTGTACACAAACTAAGTCAGGATATAAATACTGACTATCGGTATAACGAGAGATACAGACAGGGCACAAAACCTGGAAAAACCCTCAATTCCTGTCTGTATTTCAGCACAAACTGCCTGCATGATGGTTCTCAAAGCTTCTTGATGCCCTATTTCCCCACCTACCAAAACCCAATAATGGTATTAATTGCTCTGTTTTGCTAAGGAATTCTATGGAGTCACCATCCCTGGGGGTACTAAAAAGACCTGTACAGGTGGCACTTGGGGACATGGTTTAGTGGTGGACTTGGCAGTGCAGGGTTAACAGGTGGACTCCATCATCTTGGAGGTCTTTTCCAACCTAAATGATTCTATGATTCTCTGATACTGTACATGCCACAGTAATGTGAGCAGCAAAGTCATAGAAACACTCATAGAAGATGTAAAGGAATCTATACTTTTACTATAACACACTATTTTAAAGTATATACATTATATGAATGTGTGAGGTAGCTGCTGCAAGAACCTCTCCCTAAAGTGACAGATGACAATTCTATCTAAGTCTAAACCTGGAAATTATCAAGGCCTCCAAATGAAGCTGCCAACACCCTGCATTGGCTCTGCCCTCCTGACAAAACAAGTTAACAGACAAACTACTGCATTCCTTTATATTAGAGGTGAAGGACTGGAAAAAATGAAGCTGCTTATCTTTACTGTAAAGACGCTTTAAAGAAAACAGACACCACCCAAGCTCTAAAACAGTAGCAGGGAAGTAAAACTATTGCTTTTTTGCAAAATAAAAAAGTTTGCTTGACTCTGTCAACACTTGAACTACCTGATCCTACTACAGTATGGCCTTGATCCACTTTTTAAAGATGCTCATGGTTTGGTTCAAGTTGCTCTCTCAGTTATGCTTAAAGGACAACTCCACCATCTTTTTCTTAGACAAAAGTATTTCCCCCCCTAGAATACAGCAGTCATGGGCAGAAGCACCAATGGAAGAAAAAGCAGCTACTGCAAATGTGATGTGAATTGTGAGCAGGAGGAAAAAATGGAATTACTTATTTTATTAATTTAATCCAGACCAGATGAAACAAGGATTAAACAGAATCCCTGCCATGGCAGGCACAGACAAAACCACATTACTTATACATCTGTGCATCGTTCCAGATGACACTTTGTCTTGCTTTTGACACAAGTGCACTTTCCTGTTTCTGTGTGTCTTGTTCCACTATTGATAGGAGATGACAAAGTTGATTCAAAGGATCTGTCACAAACACCAAAACAAATACTCTCAATAGGGCCTGCATTACAACAGCAGGCACTTGCTGATTTCCCCATTCTAATGTTTCAAAAATAAAGTATTAAATAATATTTTAAAATATTAAGCTTGTTACAGAAAATAGTTTCCATTCCATGCCGAGAACGTGCTACTTGCTATTTGTCCAACAATATGAAGACAGCAAATGTAGTCTGAAATTGCATTAATCTTTTTTTATGGAAATGATCACACTGCCTGCATTCAAAAAGTTACCACAACTGACAGAACTAGATAAACTGCAGTAATGGTGGTTTACAGCAACAAGACCACACCAAAGTCTGAAACACGGATCTACACTCCCCATCTCCTTATGAATCAACTAATTTCATTCTTCTGGTTCAGACCTGGGCCTGAAGTTCTTGAAATCTCAAATCACATAACCCAGAAAATTAGTATTTACTTGTTGGACAAACAAATTCACTCATTAGATGCACTTCATATCCATTTAAAAGAATGGAAAGAGGTACTCCTTTAAGGAATTTCAAAGCATTCCACCTTGGTAAATTATAACACTTCTTCATATCTATTATCTTAAAACTTATCTAAACAGAAGAGAGTCAACTAATTTTAGATACATTTACAATTTTAATGAAATTAAGGTCATTATTGCAGATACATCTTTCAAAGCCTATTATTATCCCTCAAGTTGGGAGGAAGGTAAAGCATAGAAATGTGATAAAATACAGCACTCCTTTTCCAAGCAGTTGTCTCACACACGGAGTATACTTCTATTGGGAGAAATGTCCAGTTAATAATTTCCTGCCTTTCTGAGGTGGTCAATGGTGTTGACTGTCATTAGAAGACAGAAGTATAATTTTCCAAATAATCTGACAAAATTACATGAGAAGATATTTACAGTACATCCATTCCTTGCTTTGTTTTTAAGGGTTCAAACAGGCACTAACCTCTAGAGAATTATGTCACATTTCAGTTTGCTACACTGCTCTTCAAACAACTGCAAATTTTTACAGAATCATTACCTTCCATTGAAGGTATCTGTGCATGAATTCCTTATACAGTGACCTTTTACTGTTCTATAATAGAATATCTTAGTCCCACAGTAATTTCCAGTTGACTATTCATGTCTTATCTCAACTGTACAGGCACCAAGCCACATTTACAGAAGGTCAGTGCATACCAGCAAGGACAGCTGTTGTGTGAGTCCATCAAACTTCTCCCACATTCTCACTACAGCTTTTAAAAATGTATTTGAAGTACACAACATCTAGGCCCTCCCATTTGTGATGTTCTGAAATGCAGGCTCAGAAGCCCTGAGAGGTTTTCTGAGACTGCAGGTGAACACTGCACTTAACAACTGAAGTGACTGTGAAAGATACACTACACTCAAGGGCTGCTGAAATGCAGAATATAATTTGTGTGAACTAGAACTACTATGAAAGAAATTGTTCCATGCCTCAAGTATCAAGTGTTTTTCTTAGATCTTATCTTGCCTTTAATTCAGCAACATGTATAAACAGGTGAAAACATAAACAATGCCCAAACCCAAACTGTAACTATTGTTAAAGACTGGTGATTATTTTTTTATTGTGTTCTAAAACATGTGGTTCAGGTGAATGGCTCTAAAAAAACGAAAATAAACTTGCTAACAAAAATAGAACTCACTGAAACTAGGATTGTGCTCAAGGGCAGCATTAGAAGAGAAATTTTGCAAGAATTAGTTTAAGAAAGCAAGAGAAAGAGGCCATGAATAAAAACAAGACATTATCACAATTTATGTCCAGTTTAAAAATCACTGTCTTGTCTGTTCCCTCATGTTACACAGTTCCCTTTATCCCAAGGGAAATCCTGTTGATGCCTTGGTCAGCATTTCTCTAAAGACTTTATAAATGTCCAAAGCCTGGGGAAGTAAGAGAAGAGCAGAAAGCAGCAATATCCTATCCTGAAATTCAAATTGGTAGCTGGAAAATTGTGGGAAATTATAGATTTCATTCAGGAGTAGTGCTTGGCAATTGTGTAGTATTGACTCTTGAATTTGGGGAAGGAAGTAGGCTGGAAAAGAATATAATTATTCTGACCCATAAAGGTGCTAGCAAGACACAACATTTCTGCCTCTGTTTTTTTCCCCCTCTCTCTCTAATGATAGTGAGTGCTTTAAAAGTTTCATCCTCTTCAGACAAAGTCTGACATTGATTTTGCATTTAGGTGGAAAGAGATTGAGTTGGGAATACTGCATCCCTGCTAATTTAGAAGGAGTCAAAGAGTATCTGCAGAGGACATTCAAAGTCATTGAGTAAGTGCAAAAAACATTCAAATATCTTGCTTTTTAGAGCATATCAAAGGCTTTTTTCATCACTGCCAGAATAAGAATTAACACTTGCAGATTGTAGATGATAAACAAAGGAACCAATCTATTGCGCCTACCCTTGTGCCAAAATGGGAATTAAAGCCTTCCAAGTGTTTAAAGACTATATAAAAGAGAATGTGGCAGTTCTTCAGCCATGGGGTATAAACTACCACCATTTCACAGTAATACCTTATCCCAGCTGCCAACACCTCACTGGAAGAACTGTGCCAGGAACATACCTTGATGCCAAAAATGGTTGAGCCACTACTATCCTAACTGCAACTACTCCTAATTAATAACAACAATAATAACAATAGCAATAATAATAACAACAACAGTAATAATAATTTATGAGAGAAGACTCTTCCAATTGCACAATTTCAGGCTACAATGCTGACAACAAATACAACAGTATAGTACAAGCAACCAGCTATCAAAGCTACCAGGCATGCAATCACTCTAAAAAAATAAGCATCTTGAAAAGAAGCATCTTGAAAATTATACTAACATGGATTAAAAACCATGAGATCTCACACTTCACAGCACTGGCTCAGTGGAAGACTGCAGAAGTTCTGCTGGGACACATATATTATTTATATTATTTAGATTTACATTACACAACTCCCCTCCCCAGCAGCACCTTTACTCACCACAACTACGACAGAAAAAACTTTCTTACAAAGATTTAAAAACCTTTTCAGGCACCACAACTTTAACTGTTTGGGGGAACTAGGTCAGTACAGTAGCCAGACTAAGCTATGCCTGTCCTACAGGTCTCTGCTTGGGCTTTGCATTCTTCAGGTGGTTAAGAGTGCTTTACTAGCACACACTTCACTGCTCTCTGCCTGCCGTGTGCTCCTTTCAACTAGCCAGACCACACCAGCAAAACTGCATTTGGTGAACACTGCCTCCTCCTAGGCCTCATGAACAGTGAATAAACTACAGGAGAGAAAAACCAGTTTCCCCCAACTTAACCACAACTTCAGCAGAAATTGTTCTGATGAAACTCTATTTCCTCATACTGACAAACGCAGGTTTCACAGGAAAAATTAACTGTCTAAACCTATCCAAAGTGTTATTCATACACACAGTCCTTCTGAAGCAAGACATCCATCCTATCCAAACTGCATCTTCCAGCTGAAAAAAAAATTTATTAATGCTGGCAAAACAACTCCTTGTATCTTTATCAAGATAAAATCACCAAATTGCAAGATATAAATTCATCTACAAATTCAATAAATAGAAATTAATTGTATTTGATATCCTTATCTTCACATTTTCTTTACATTTGGCATTTTTACCTCAAATCCCCTTTTTTCAATGTCACTGACTAATAACACACTGCTGATTTCATTACACATTTCTCAGCTGCCCTCCAATATGAGCCCAAATCTCATTATTTGGTAAAATTTTGTAATTTTAACTATTCCTATATGGCCAAACATTTGCCACTACAGCTGAAAAAGGCAATAGTGATTTTTTAAAACTGAAGGGAAAAAGAAAAAAAAAAAAAAAAAAAGATTACCCCAAGCCATTCCAGAGGTACTTTCTAACCATATAAGGGTAAAATTGCACCTAGTATAAGGCTTATGGAGAGGGAAATTAACAATAGCACAGGTGTCTATTTTATACGTGCATGAAAAGCAGACCTGTAAGCAAGCACAGAATCAGTGTAAAGCTAAATCAAGGAATTAGGACAAACCTGCCACATGTAAATATTTTTATTTTGAAATGAACATCTGAGCAATATTTACCCTAACCTGGCCCTGGTGAAGCTGCTGGGGTGCTTCCACTCAGCTGCCTCCAGGAGAGGAATCCTTAGCTCAGAACAGTGACACAGAGCAGCCCAAAAAAGGGTCGGCTCTGTGCCAAATCAGCTGAGGAGGCACTGCAGGAAGTACAGCTGGATGTGTCCTCACTTCAAAAGTGCTGGAATTACCAGCCTAAGCTACCAGTCAGAGCTAATGACAAGTCAGTAATTAGATATGAAGCCCTTGAGAAATACTTCCAAATAGGGCTGCTTGATACAAATGCTTGCAATAGCACAACTAATTTAGGGAGAGGTCTTTCCTAAGGCAACCTGATGACACTCCCACCAACACTCTTGGTACATCCACCTGCATCTATACATAGCATAAGCTTATTTTCTATTCTGCATTGCATTAGCAAGCTCATGTCAGGAAAATCTGCCACTTTAAGTCAAAGAATTTCTAAAAGCAGGTAGAGATTTAAGCCCCTACTGCTCATACTTCACCACGTGGAAGGCTTGAAAATCTGTCATGGTGCAAAGAATTCAAGGCATAGGAAGATCTTCCTCCAAATCTTTGAAGCTTTTGACCACTGGAATTAAAACCACCTCTTAGTTGTGTATTATAGATGATTTCTGACCAAACTTTCCTTAATTTATAGAACACAACCAATATCAAGTATTTTAACTTTCTCATCTTCCAAATTATATCCAAAATAGCTATGCTACTATTTTTCCTGTTAAGCATTTTTTCAGCAAAACTCTACATCTTGTCCTTACTTAATACATGCAGGTAAGAAAGAACTGTGTCTCACTGTAAGTAGGAATATGCTAAATACCTGTTCTAGGTGCAAAAGTTCTTTCTAGAATTCAGGTACCCATACCAGTATGGTTTTACCAAGACAGACTTGTAACCCTGTATTTAATTTCAGTTAAAATATCCAGAAAAATGCTCATAACCAAGGAAGTGCAACACCTACACACTTGTTTGTTTCTAAATTGATAACAAATTCCTTTATTTACAACCCCAGCTTCTACATGGAATTCAAACTCAGGACAAGTTTCTTGCTTTGTATAAAACACAAGACTCCTCCATAATACAAAACAAACAAACAAAAAACCCACCAGAGATAGAAAGTTGCCAGTAAAACACATGATGTTTGTAAAGCAGACATCAGTGTTTAGCTTATTAACTGAGAAGATGCTGCTGGAACTGCAAGAGCTACCAAAAACTGAAGAGCCAGCGAGGCAGCAAAGACAGCTGCTGATATCTAAGCTGGACAGAACATGAAGAAACAGGAGAGTAACTATTCCAAACAAAATCTGGTATGGAACATAGAGCCAAGGAAGCAAAAGATAAGCAAATGGAAAAATGACTTAACATGAGACAGATGTCTTAAGGCCAAAAAAAATAAAGATAAGGCTGCTTTGGATAAAAAAATCAATTTAAGCAGTAAAAAAGAAAAACAAAATACTTTTTATGTCTCTTTTCTGCTTCTACATTGCAAGGAGATAATCCACAGCAGTCAAAGGTCTTTCAAAGCATTTTAACAGCAATGGTACCAGGTGCTAAGTGAGACACATTTTAAAGAGATTGCTTTATCTCACAATACCACATGAATGTGGAACAGATTAACTGATCAGAAAATCTTTCGATTTGAGCAGACCCTGTAATTTTAAGTACAGAACAGGCTTAGTTACAGAATTTAAATATTTAGGAACACATGATTTTGCTAAGAGAGAACCAAGGATGTCTGATTTCTTGTTTCTGACTTCTGGGTCCTTACCTGGCCTGTTTGTGGCAGCCATGATGAAAACCTGCTGCCGATTCTCCAGCCCGTCCATCTCCGTGAGGAGCTGGTTCACTACCCGCACACTGGCTCCTGACTTCGGAAGGAGAAATTTGGCAACAAAATCAAAGAAACAGTGGGAATGTGAGTATTTCAAGATAAAAGAAACACAAGACCTACTAACTCCGTGCACTGAAGTATTACTCAAAGAAAAAGTTTCTTTTTCACACTTTCAGTATAGATTGTGGATTCATTCTCTCATATTCTTAGTACGTCTCCATCCCAAAGTCATGCTATCTACACACTTCCCACGTGTTTTATCACGTGGCAAACCTTTTCTTTCTCATCAAAACTAAAGGATCCACTTAAAGGACTACATACAAATACTGGTACTAGCTGTTCTGATATCTACCTCAATAAGAACACACAAAATTTCTCAATATTCAGGGTTTTGAGGGGAAAGAGTTCTTAAGTATTGAAACTTCTGAAACAACATTTTAAGCAGGTGAGCTACTGAGAGGCCAACAGTAATTTCACAGTAGTGACATTCTATAACCAAACTCAAAAGCTTAACCTAATTTTCTCTGGATATTTTTCTATATTTGCATACGAAAAAAGGTATTAATTTTTATAATACTTGCACAACATATTTTCCTCAAATAAAAGCCTAGTGGACTGCTTTTTTTGGGAGACACTCTTCTGGGTACTTCCGTTGCCTGCAGTGTCTCAAAAGCTGTAACTGAAAGTATTTATTTGAGGAGGTATCTCAGGGCCAACTCACCTCACGGTCAGACCTCCGAGGGCACAAAGCATCAACTTCATCAAAGAATATAACACAGGGGGCTGAATTCCTGGCACGCTGGAATACCTGACGTACAGCACGTTCACTTTCACCAACATACTAAAAAAAAACCCCATTGAAACAATGTAAGACACTAAGATTTTGCTTGGAAAACAAAATCAATAGTTTTAAACACTATTTAACATACTTTGCAAGGGAAAAATGCAACCTACTAATTTTTCTTTTATCTGACAACATTCTTTTATCTCTGTTTCCTTACTGATCATGATTTTCATGGGAACTGTCACTAGTTGAATTTTGACAAATTGCAGTACATCCAGAGTTTAACAGAATTTCTTTTTTCTGGGCAATAACTCTAACTTGCCATCATTTTGGTGATGAGAGTTAATAAATACAGTCTTAATTAAGGACCCTGTTGTTCAGCTGTTCAGAAACAAACCCAGTGAGCAATGTGAACACAATGAACATCTGAAGTTCATAGAGTTGTTGGCTGAAGACAGGCGCTTGGTGGTAGGGAACTGAAAAGTTAGCCAGAATTTCACTTTGAATGCTGAATTGTAGGAACAGAGGCTGTGAAGTCGTAAATGCAAACACTTAATTTTTTCCAAACATGTTTTGACACAATTTATATGTTAACACAGTCTCTGAATCACAGCCAACCATTTTGTCTGTATTCCACAAGGAAGTTGGGCTCCTCATTATTTTAAGTGTTATATTTCCTGCCTCTATCAGTACTTGAAGTAGACATAAAAATGTTTGGGAAGAGATCAATCAAACCCAGTATGTGGGTTTCAGCTTCCACATTACTGATCATGGCCCCCCTAGATGGGAACTGCAGCCACCATGATCAATTCCCGACTCTGAAACGGACTGAAGTTACATCACAGCACTTCCAAGTCCAGTGCTTCAAAAATTTGAATTACAGCACTTTTATCTGTTGACATTTAAAATCCCCATGCTACAGAAAAGCAGTGATGTATGTAGTTGGTCATTTAGAAACTCCACTTCAAGTCAAGAAGGCTCCACCTGCCAGGTAATTTAAACTAAGATAAATATTTAAGCTACACAGGTGACTTTTTTCCTTTTCATATGAACAACTTCACTGCTAAAAACTTTAAGGAGAGGTTAAATAAGGCAATTTCAGCTGCACTAGTGCCAGTTGTGCAATTATCAGGAATTCTGCTTGCCCCACATTTTGGACAAGAATTCCATAAATAACAAAAGCCCCATGATTAGCACATACCATATTTAGCAGCTCAGGACCTTTAACAGAGATGAAGTTCAGTCCAGACTCATTTGCCACGGCCTGTGAAAAAGGTAAAGCCAGATAGATACAGATATATATAAAACACACATTTATCTTGTGTCTGCTTGGGTCCTGTCCATGGAGTGATAAACAAATACAAGGGAAGGAACACAGTTAGCAACTGTTTGCAAAATATAGAAAACAGTACAAAGTATAATTACATGCAATTAAGAGTGGGAGGGGAGCGAGGAATTTAGCAATGTACTCTCTCAGATTCACACCCCCCACACCAGCTGAAGAATGTCCAATAACCATGGGAGTTAAACAGATATTCAACTCCATAGGAGCACCTGAAGACAAAATGAGAAAATCTGAAATTTGCACGATTATCTGCATTTATGTGGAGATGCAGTAAGAACTGAAATGCTCAAGAAGCAAAACAGAAGTATTTTCAGTAAGAGTTGCAGAGTACTCCCAAACATATAATTTAGTTACAGCAAAATATTCCACAGAGTAGTTATCCAATAGTTTCTACTCATCTTTGCTACTTTTTTCTTAACCAACTTAATTCCTTCAAGCTTTGCAGGAATTCCCTCTCCATTCAAGCAAAGTTATAACTTTATGCAAGAAAAATCAAATAACTTCAGCAAGAAAAATCAAATTTAATTTTCTGATGAGATTTGGTGCAAAAGGCCAACTTCTTGTACTACAATCCAGACTCATCCTACAAAAACATCCATTTCAAGAAGATTCTCGTGTTTTTAGTGGTGTTTAGAAAATGCATTACCTTAGCTAACAGTGTTTTGCCACACCCTGGGGGCCCTGCAAGCAGGACACCAGCTGGAGTAGTCAGGCCCAGAGCTTTAAACTGCTCTGGGTTTCTCACAGGCGCCTAAAAAGAAATCATCATCGTTATCTCTGGCATAAAGAAAACACGAAACTTTTCATCTTAGTTTCAGCTGCATGAAAAATCATTCACAGAAGTTCTTTATTTCAATCTTTTATAGACTAAAAGAATAAAGATTCGATCAGCACCTTAATATCTTGCCCTGCTAATTACCCCTAAATGTGAGAAATATCCTTATTTCGAGGCAAAGATTTTATTCACCAAAGTTACCTAAAGGTGTTAATGTTAAGTTTCCCTCTGACTGGCAGCAAAATTGCTAAGCTTTCAGCTAAACAGTCCACAATTCTTTGCATGGCAGTTGCATAACCAAGGTTATTGATACACAACTTTCAGAATACTTAAAGATTGAGCAATACAAACACACTGAAAGCATGAATACAAAAAGCAAAATATTAAATACCAGACTTGAAACAAATTCAGGAGAGAATTATACAAGCTTGACTGTTTTAAATGAAGATATTACAAAATAGCCCTGTACCTTAAATAAATATTGAAAACAGTTTTATTTCCTGCACAAGGGGAGTGCAAAAGCTCTTTGGAGGTAAGGTTAGGACATACCAATATTGCCATGGTCAGCTCCTCCCGAACATCCTCCAGGGCTCCGATGTCTGCCCATGTCACATCAGGGATTGTGACAAAGCCTTCTCTCTTGGCAGAGGGCTGCACTGATGACAGTGCAACAATAAAATCATTCATCTCAATGCACAGCTTCTGCAGCTGCTCCTCAGGCAAGGGGGCTTGCTCCTTCAGCAAATCCAAAAGTCTCTGCAATTCATCCTTAAGGTACATAGAAAGGGAGAGAAAAGATTATGCCACTGGGTTAGACTTCCAGAACCATTTCAAGGGCTTTTCCAAAGCCATACTTCAACTATCAATCACATTATTATGTACAGTACACATAAAATATGTGAATTACCATTAATGATAAAATTGTTTCAGGGAAGCTCCGTGTACATTTAACAGGTTTGAAAGCACTGAGCTGAGCCTAAAATCTTGATTTAGATGCTACAGAAAATGAGCTAGGACATGTATTTTGCCTTCCAGTTATTCCTACTGCTTCTCTCACGCTGACTAGGAGAAAGGTATTTCCATGCTGAAATTTCCAAAACATGTATATGTATTAATTCTGCTTTTAACAAGAAACTTCTTTCAAGAGAAAGTGAAAACCTGCTGGACAGCACAATTCCAACAATTTGCAATTATTCAGTTTTGTATAAACTGTTAAAACTCTCAACACACTTCTGGAATATACACTTTGATTTAATATCATCTAATTTCAAGGCAACTCATTTCCCCAGCCTGGTCAGACCTGGTTCTGCAATCAGCCCCTGATAAAGTCTGGGCAAACAGGACAGAGATGCGGGGTAATGCTCTTCTGCACTGCCCCATGCTGCAGACCACAGTGACCAAAGGAGGTACATCCAATTTCTTCTATCAGTTCCATATTGGGAACTGAGAAAATATTCCATCAAAGAACTTTAGGTCTTCACAACATAAATGCATCCCCTTTGTAATACAGAAAGGCAGTATTAAAGCAAACTGGTACTGCACTACAAGTAAGTATCAGGATTTTCATCATAAGATTGAGGGAGAAAAAAATATATGTAAAAACTCTGTTATGTTTCAACGTTTTTCCTACAGGAGTATAAAGGAAAAGTATTGCTTCCTAACAAATTCAGCTAGAATAGCTCTACAACTGACCACAATGAAGTACAAGTGCTTAGAATGCCTGATCTTCCTTTTAAGTCCTCCTTCCTCCTCTTAACAGAGCCATTGAGAGAGATTCTGAAATAGCCAAGACCACTGGCTTTGTTTACTCGAATTGTGTGAATGGTTTTTAAAGGTTCTGTATGTTTATTTTTCCATTATAAACATAATACAAGGGTTTTACTGACAATACCCTGTATTAGACTATGTCAACCTCCTGCCAGCTATCAAAACATGGCTTTGTTAGGATTAGACTTCCTCATTCTCAGTGACCCCTTTGATCATGGTGATGTTGATAAAAGCTGCAACTACCTGCCCCTCCCCACTTTCTTTTGGCTACAGCAGGCCTCAGGAAGCACTGGGAGGTATAAGCACCATGCTTATGTTACACTAATACAAAGGCTTACTACAGCTTTTTACACTGATTTTTGTCATCACAGCAACAGTGCTCTTTGACAGTCCTCTTAAAAACAGAATTTGAGCACAATGTGCATTTAAGCCCCCTTATCTCCAGACAAATCTTCAGAAGGCCTGCAGATAAAGAAGGCATATATGGACTCCATATTTGGGAAGTGGGACCAAGGATTTCTACATAAAGTTGTTCTGCTTCACTAACTTT
The DNA here is from genome assembly GCF_009819655.1 of Sylvia atricapilla. Taxonomy (NCBI): domain Eukaryota; kingdom Metazoa; phylum Chordata; class Aves; order Passeriformes; family Sylviidae; genus Sylvia; species Sylvia atricapilla. The sequence goes on from NC_089142.1 coordinate 96,353,136, forward strand.
CACGTTACTTAGGCCAGAAAATAATTCTGGCACTTGAAATACTATTTTCTGCAACAGAGTTCCAGTTATACTGCACACTAACAGCTCAGCTCCTCTCTTCCTCAAACCTGCTACAGGTACTAGACACCACGTGTGATTTACCTCAAGTAATCACATAGCTGGAAGGCAAACAAAGGTTGCATAAATACTTCTAGACTTTGGCTTACTGTAACCCTACCAGGCCAGGGAAGAGCCTCAGGCATCATTACAGGCATTTCACTGAGAGCACAGCAAACAGCTGGCGCAAAATATTCAGTGCAAGTCTGATACTTTTAAATTCTGTTACAAAAATACTGATACTTTTAAATTCTTCAAAATGCACTTTTGAAGAGAGATACAGACACTCTTTGAAGTTCGGCTCTGCTAGAAGACAAAAAACACAGCACAAATAAAACAAAAAATCCTAGGGAAAAAAAACCAAAACCGTCTCGTACAAAACATGAACATAATTTTTAGAAGGACTGGGGTTCGGGATCCACTTTTCCAGAGCTATTCTATGAGTCATTAGGAGTTACGCTCCTGCTGCCATTTCTAAATCTAAATTTAATATTAGGTTGGCTGTGGATGTTTGAGAACTTATGAGTAATGACTTTCATAACTCTAAAATAACTCTTCAGATGTTAAAACACACTCCAAGGAACACAGACCTTAGCTGGAAGCTCTGGTTGGTTGGTGCCCTCCTCCACCAGGATGTGTGCTCCTGTCCCCGGGCTTCCTTCAGCTGTGCTCCCCCCAGAGTGTGTGTGATTCCTGCCGTGCTCCTCAGATGTTATCAGGACCCTGTTGACCGTGCCCATGGCTGCCTCCCGGCACAGCGCCATCAGATCAGCCCCCACATAGCCCGGGGTCAGCCGCGCTAAATGGCCGAAGTCAAACGACTCCGGGAGCTTCAGTTTTCGGCACAAAGTCTGAAGAATTCTAATCAAGGAAGGAGAAAAAAAGAGGAAAGATAAAGCTGGAGAAAAAGCTATTACTTTTTTTTTTTTTTCCACATGAAAACAAACAGCATTTTATGTCTCTTTCGGTCCACACGGACTGAAGTAGCACAGTGGGAAGTTTCTGCTCAAGTAGGAAGTAACCACCACTGAAACCCACAGACCTATGCTATAAACTTCCTGTCTCTTCTTAAACAAAAACCAACAGCCTCAACCAGGCATTGCTAATCCACGGTCTTGGTCATTAAGTATTACACGTCACCTTCCAACCCTAATTTAAATTCAAAACTGCCAGGCTAGGTTTCAGTGTACCACAGAGATGCACACAAGTTATCCACTGATATCTTTAAGCTTGTATTCCTAACAACCTAAGCCTGCACTACCTGTTCCATGCCACTTTTTAAAAAATTTATTTACTGGAGAATATCCACAACTAGCTATTCTGCAAGAAGCAAATAAAATCAGACTGTGTGAGGAGCTCTGGTTTAATCTTCAGTATTTTTCCCTGACCACTGAAAGCAGAACACAAGAATACAACAGCAAAATATCACTTCATTGGGAAAATATTTTTAAAAGGCAGCACAAACCAAGGAAGTCCAGATCAGTAGCATACTTCTAGTTCAAATAAAAACTAGTTCAAATTATTTCTAGATTAGATAATATAACTACAGAAAAGTTATGAAAAAACCAAGTGATTAAACTCTTCAAAACTCTAAAATTACAATATATTTCATCTGTTTCCCTTCCCAGTAGCAAGTTCCATCATCTCTCCTTTCAATCTTTATTAGGGATAACAGCCTGTTTCTCAAGATTTTTTCAACCTGTCTGACAAGAGCTGTAGTTAATCAATTGAGTCCAAGTGTAAACAATTCAGCACTACAAATGGCCCATTCGGAATTTGCACAAGAAAATACCAGGTAAATCAAGATCTCCAGGTACACTTTCTCATTTCACTCCACTCCTTAAGGATGGCAGAACCCACAACTAAGCAGTTCAAATCTTGCCTTCAGCAAGATTCACCCTGTAAATCAGCACACCACGAGGACTTAGAAGGCCTAAGCAACCTTTCATTTTAAAAGAAAGGAACAAACCAACACCACCACGGCCTTCCACAAAACAAAACAGAAAGAAGGAGGGAAGGATTTGAAAAAGAAAATCATCAGTCCCTGTAAGCCTATATGTCCAGGAACACAAATACAAATAAACAATAATATGAATGTCAGTGACTCCACTCGAACCTGTGAATGATCACTACACACCACGATGGCTCTGCCATTCACAACTCACTCCTTCAACACTGTGCTATTTCTGGGAATATCATCATTTTAACGTGTTCCTAGGAACTGTCAGAGATCACAACTCTCCTCAGGCGACTCCTTAGGTCTGTCTCTAACCATCTGCATGTCCTGCCCACAGCCAAGAGAACACAATTACTACAGGACAATAAACCTGGAGGAATAAGGAGGGGAAAAGAAAAACAGAAACGGAGGTATGGCCAAAACGGGGGAAAAACCCCTAGGGTGGAATAATGGCCTGAGTGCTGACAACACAAAGTGGGCAATACTGCAAGCAGAAGTGTTTTCCTCTTCAACTTAAAAAATAATTATTTGAGAATAAGAAGAAACTTACCCTTTAACCTTTCTTTCCTTTCCCTAACAAGTTAAGCTATAAGTTTTTCAAACCTCCCTTCCTGTGTTTTTTGCTCTTGAGGAAATGAGAAGCACTTATTTTTTAATTTAAAATGCAAAAATGGATTTATTTCTTTTAACTTAGTCTGATAGTCATAGATCTTTGGAGAAAAAAGGGACAGTTATACATCACAGGATGACTGCAGCTCAGCTTAATGCCTGGACTGGTGTATTTCCACGAGGAATGGAATGGAAGAATGCAGGCCTGCTGCTTAAGGTAGAAAATGGCTTCACTTAATTTATGTTTCTAATTTAATAGTTACACAGAAGCATCAAAGATAGAATGTTAACTTCCTGAACATGAGAAAAGATACATTTGACTCCATCATCTGTACTGTTAGGCACTTGGAAAGCCATTAACATAATATTAAAAGCAGATCTGCACTCAAGAAAGGAAATTACTCCCAATGTAGGCACAGCTACCAAGACATATTAGTGCTCACTTAATGTCTTCTGCAACTTTTCAGTGTGCTGACCCACAGGTGTGTACAGGTACAAACAGAACTAAACACAATAAAGTACTTGTCCTTAATTCATATGTTAACTTATGCATTGTTTTCTTATTTATCAACGTATCAAAAACCAAGTTTAACTTCATAACACATACTTCTCTCTTGCTCCTTCATCTGGGATCCCCAAACAGATTTCTCTGTCAAATCTCCCAGCTCTCCTCAGTGCAGGGTCAAGGGAGTCAGGTCTGTTTGTTGCTCCAATAACAAGGACCTGGGTGGTGGCAGCCACATTATTCAAGTCTAAGGGAAAGAAGGAAGGAAGGAAGTCAGTACTCATACTCACTGTCCAAACTTTGTCCCCATATCTGTGGAACTCTGCAGCACATGATAGTAGTCAGCAGAGATAAACTAATCAACAGTCAGACTGAACTGCTCTTCATCTCTATCTCTACTGCCTAAAACTTACATTTTGCACAATCAAGCAAAAATTTAAAAATTAACAGATTCATTAATTATTAATAAATTTAACAGGTTCCCCCATTATTTCTGTTCATACAACAGACAGGCTTATATAATGCTGTACAGACCAATGTGAAAATATTGCAGTTACACCCCTTCAAATTTATAATGATCTTCCCACCACTCCCCAGTGCTTCAACTGTCAAAATAAGATAAATTATTGCCACTAACTCTCCTGAAGTAAGCAGAAGTCACTACTGAAGGGAAGCAGACAGTAAGCCTGACAATTATAATCTGGTGTTTAGCACACCTGTTCCTGAAACTCACCATCCATACAAGTCAGGAACTGAGCTACAATCCTCCGCTCCATGTCCTTGGATGCGACTTCTCTCTTTGGGGTGATGGCATCGATCTCGTCAATGAAAAGGACACACGGAGCGCTGGACTAAGGAACAAGAAAGACTCACAACTACAAAACCACACTGACAGAGTGTTTTACAAGAAAGAAACGTTTCAGGTTTTCTGATCTGTAACTCTTACTGTAAATCTGCTGTACAATCAAGTCCTGGAACAATTCTGTTGTTCTTGCTGACAATCTGGAGAGTCACCAGAGTATGAAACTTCACTGATCTGAAGCTATGAAATATTTAAGGCATGAGATTTAAAATGTCTCTACACACTGTCTAAAATTTAAATATACCTCTTATTTTCTCCCTAAATATTCCATTGTGACTGCCTGCTGAAGTCCATAAATGACTATCACACAAGAAAGGTCTGGCTTGGTTTTTTGTTTGTTTTGTTAGTGACATTAGAGCTGTGGAATTTCAAAAGCAGAATTAATGACACACAGAACAAAACAAAAGGAGCAGTAGGTGGTCATGGAGCTTCAAGACTACTACAGTGCCCGACCATGTTCAAAGAGTAAAAGAGAGCACTGAGAAACTCCCACAAGTGTTCTAAAATTCCATGAACTTCGTCAAAAGCCAACGATAATATGGATTAATAATTAGTGTAACTAATATAGCGGTGCTTAGCTGCTTTAAGATCATTAATATTCCCGAAAAGCACTAGTAGTGCAAAGGAACACTTCAGGAAAACACTGGAATCTTGTTCCAAGAAAGTCCCACGTAAAAAGCCCGCGTGGTCCATGCGCGGCGCTGGGCGTTCCCAGGCGGCGGCCGCGCCATCTCGTGGTCATTCCTTTTCCCCGTTGTGCCAGACGGGGAAAGGCCCTACACATCCCACAGCGCCCAAATAACGAGGAATCCCTGTCTTTTCTCCTGCACAAAAACTGCTGCGAAAACTAAGGGGAAAAACTGCTTCAGGGAATGTAAGAGACTAGCAGAAAGGCAAGAGATTTTATTGCAGACATACTTCATGCAATAGATGTTATTGCTGTAACAATAATTTAGAGCAACCTCCCCTTGATCACTACATATACAGAATATATGTAGTTTCCAAAAACTGCTTGCCATAACCTATGTAATTTTATGCTAAACAACTTCTTAACAAGGGTCTCTAAAAATTAAAATTTAGTATGAACAGGAAACATAAGCAACAGCTTCGCAGTCAATCATTTTGCCCCTGTTTAGGGGCATACTTTAAGTATCTACATACAGTAGAGGAGAGTAGAAACATGAAATAAATTCGGAAAACCAGAATATTCTCAGAGATCAGGAACAGAAAACTGAAGAAATAAAATATCAGCCCCACACTAAAAACCAGAAACATCTGCATTTCTTTAAAAAAAACAATTGTCTCAACCCCTCTCGTTCTCTTTGCTTCCTACTACATCCAGAGGTCATACCAAAGCAAGACTTCAACTTTAACTTTTTTCCTGCTCTTATCATGTCTATTCTAAATTTCTTGCTTTCTACCTAGACGGCCAAAGGCTAAAATCTCTTACATTCACTCAAACTCCATGCCATACAAAACAAGTAAAAGCCCCTTTGTAATAAAAAAGCACAATGAACTGCTCCTGGTTTTTTTCTTTTATATATCAAGCCAAGCAGATCCAAATATGTAAATAATTTATGCTGCTCTCTACATTGCTATGATGAACCATCTTTTGTCAAGGCTTCAGAATAGTAAGCTTTGTGCTCTCTGACATCATGACAAGTACAATGGAATTCTGCTCACAGAAGGGGAGACCAGTCATGTGTGTAGCAGAATAAAGATTCACTCACATTTACTCAAATTCAAACCACAGCAACAAAGTATGAATCTTTACAAAGAAAAAGACAAACAACTCATAGAGCCATATTTCCAGTGGGTGTCTTACCACAGCCTGCTCAAACAGTTCCCTCAGTTTCTGCTCTGATTCCCCCGACACTCCAGACACAATCTCTGTTGCTGCCACCTTCAACATCGGGAGCTCAAGCTCCTGGAAGGAACAAGGAACACTTTATGATATATCCAGAGGTTAGAAATGCTGGCTGTCCTTGAGGACAAGTATTTTTAAATATGACAACTTTCAAACCTACAAATTACATATTCAAGATTAAATCTTTAGGAATTTAAGAAAAAGACAGGGAGCACCCTCCAACTTCAAATGAGTAACAAAGCATTGCTTAGCAGTGTGGAAGGTATTCCCCACCAGGTTTGGTTCCCAGACTCCTGTTCCTGAAATATCTGTGCAGGATTGTACAGTAAGACACTTGTAAAGCTCACACTCAAAGTTTTCTGCTATTAAAAATAAATAAATACAACTGCAACTCTAACAGACTGTAGCACAGTATTGCTACAGGTTGCAGCCTATTTCAAGCTCCTGGAACTACATATAAAAGAAAGCTATCGCTAATTTAACATATAAAAGAAAATTAACCCTAATTTATGCAACTCAAGGCCACCAGAGACCCTATGGCGTTCAAAGAAGATACTTTGCCTAAAAGCGCACTACTGAAAATCTCTTATTTAAGAAAAAAACATTTAAGAAGTAGTCATTAAATTTAATTAATCTCAAAGTTCTTCACTTGTGACATGCTTCTTTCCTCAAATGTAGGACCCCTCTAGCATACAAATACTTACTGAAGCATTAAATATCATAAAATTATTCAAAGGCATTAGAAAGAAAACATCTAATCTTAATTAAAACACCGTAAACCATGTCAGAAGGGTGTTACCTACATTTCAGGAATAAATATCAGTATTTTCTTTATCTGCACTACGAAAGTCAGTAGTTTACATGCATCTAAATTTAAGCTTATAATCAGTAACATTTAAGGAGCAACTGTATTAAAGGAAAAGAAATGTCCATGGTTATAATTGAGAGCCCTTAAAAGTCTGTAGATTTACATCCAAGACAGGAACAGTGGCACAGCAGCTTCACCATCACCCCAAATTATTAACACCAGCAGTGTCATGTGCTCTGAAAATACCAGTATGACACAGGCAGGGCAAGATCCAGTTTTAGAATTCAGAAATCAGCTGTTTAACAGGTGCCACCCAGAATCAATGTAATGCCTCATAAAAGGCGGTAGGGTTGAGTCTAGACTTTAAACAGTATGGTAAATTTAACCAAAATTATCTTTCATTTATACCCTTCTCAAAGTGCCTATATTGCTCTGTTCTAGGAATGCCTCAAAACACTTATATCACACATAAAACCTTGTCACTATAGTTCCTTATGTATTAGGCTCTGTCAAGAAAAGATTCAAGTAGAATTCAAATAAAGTAAAGATTAACATACTTCAAACTATCATAGAATGGCTAAAATGAAAAGCTCTAGTCTGTTCTGAAAGAAGATTATCCTCTTTTCCTCTAAAAGTAACTCAGAGGAGAAAGCTGTAAATGTGAAGCCATCTCACCCCAGCAATTGCCTGTGCCAGCAGTGTCTTCCCACATCCTGGTGGCCCATGCAAAAGAAAGCCCCGAGGTAGAACCACTCCTAAGTGGGTGTAGACCTCAGGATGGCGGATGTGAAGGAGCATCTTGCAGATTTCCTGTTAAGAGCAAGAGAAATCTCCACTTAAATTGCAGAAATTAGTATTTGATATTCTTATAGGCAGGGCAAAATAAAACAAGCCCTGTTTAACAATCTGAATTCAATGACTGCTTACAGAAAGATCAATCAGAGAAAAACCAACAACCTCATTGCTGTTGGTATAAGCAGCTTTGTTCAGTGCCAAGCAGATGAACTATGCAATATTTCTTCTCATGTAATTTTTCATGGCACATTTTATTCAGTGCATCCTGCAGCCCACCAATAAAATTTTAACTAACCTTTAATGTTTCATCATTGCCGCCTACATCCTCAAACTTCACTGAAGGGTGGTAAAGCTCTGACCCCTTATTTCTCACTGTTAAGGAGGAAAAGACACACATTTAGCCATGGTATAAATGTATTTGCTAATACTGAAAAAAATGTACTCAGCCTAAACAAACAGCTAAGCACTCAGAGTGATATTATTTTTTAGTAGTAGACACAGGACTGCGGTATTTTTTTAGTACAACATTAAGGCTAAATTTCTTCTAAAAACTGCCTCGGGTCACTCCTCTGCACATTAGAACATACTTCTTCGGTAACAGATTCCATTGTCTGCTATTATCTCTTTGTTTGGAGTAATACACCAACAACACAAAAATAACTTCTCACCTTTCTTAAGTAACATGGATTCAATTTCTCGATCTACATCTGGAAATTCTCCTTTTTTTCTTTTTGCTCTCCTGCTCTTTGTCTTCTTTCTTTCACTCTCCAAGACAGAAAATTCTGTTGATTTCTAGGACATAAAAGCAGAATTATACAAACAAAACCTTCCACCTCAGTGAACTTCCGCAAAAACTTAAAAGAACAAAATCTGTGTCTATGATGCTTCACTTACACAAATCATATAAATAAAGACAAGTAAGGCAGGAACTTACAGTTTCTTTTTGCAGAAACTCTTTTTTGTACTTTGGATTTATCTTATTTTTAAGTGGGTTAATTAAAATAGTCACTGTTTTTGTTAAGAGAACATAGTAATGAGCAAAAAAACAAGCCAAAACCAACCAAACCTCCTCAAAACTACTAACCAAAATCAGACACCAGTTGTTTACATGCCATGGAGGAATCCACTTTGGGGATGAATACAGCTATACAAATGTATTTACCCCATTGGAAACAATTTTTATTTCTAGTAAGTCAGAAGGGAGTGTAAGAAAATGTTATTCAGTGCTAACACAAGTTAGATGCATATGAGAGAAGGACTATTACAGGATAAAAGAAATAAAAAGAAGTTTCCTGTTTCCCCCAGGGTCACTAAGACTTTACCATCGGCTAAGGAAGACCACCTGCTGTGGCTGCAGCAAGCCACAGGGCAGGTAGTCTGGCCATGGGCACATGCAATAAATAACAGCTACCTTCCACTCATCTTTCTCTGGGCCTCCTTCATACTGAGAAATAAATTTTCCTCAAAAAAATCAGGAAGAAACTCATTATTTGGTGATTTTCTGCCTTCTGTACAAACATGCTGGAAATGGGCCAATTCCATTCATGCATCTACTGAGAACCTTGGGTTTGTGAAACATAAAGTACCTCAGAAATCAGTTTCTTTTCCTCCTCTTCTCCATCCTCAGAAAGGTCAATGAAGAAGTCTTTCCCATCAGGAGTTTTATCAATGAACCAGCCACCATCAGAGATTCGTCTTTCACCTCTGGATTCTGGTGTGAGGGTGCTTGTTTGAGGTGCTGTTCTCACACGAGGAGAGGTTTCCACTGGGTCATTTTTTGGAGTGGGTGGAACAGAATCAGGATTTCCTTTCTTGTATAAGCTCAGCAGGGAACTGTTCATCTGATTTGCAGACTGCAAATTTACACATTTGTAAAGAAAATACATGGGACAGGTTTTAACTTGGATTATTTATATTTAGAGGTCAATGAAAACTATTTCATAAACACAATTCAGCATTATCCCTGCCAGAAATAATAGGAAATGCATCTTCCAACCCACTCCTCTGCAAACCAAATGACTGCATATAAACCTACATGTGCTGGCGGAAGGGGCAGCAGCCTTTGCAATTTACCCTGGAATGACTCCTGTTAATGGACAGGCACATCTTTAGGCAGTAGTTGGAAGATGTTAATTCCTTCAGTGACTTCATCCATTTTATAGCCAAGTCCTTCAGGCTCTCATAGTCCCTTCCCAAAAGTGATTCCCCATCACAAGTTCCTCTTTTTTCTTCAGAAAACAGCCTCCTTCCAGCTCCACAGATTCTCACCTGGAATTGCTAACTCTGACTAGACTTTATCTCCATCACCCCTTTTGAACTCTTTTAGTGCAATTTCACAACATAGAATCATATATTATACAAATACAAACAATCGTAATAAAATACAACTTACTAGATCTTCTGGATAATCATCATAGTCAGAGTCATCTGTGCCACTTCCACTAGTCCTTAACAGGGAGAGAAGACAAAAAATATTAATTTATCAGAGCACAACTGTAAGTTAGACATCTGTAAAATACACCAAAAGTGTTTTCCACAATGTGGTTCCCCATAATCATGGTATGTAGCCTAATGCTGGAGAGAAATTCCTGACTCTCAACCCTGTACTATGAAAAGTTAAAAAATGCATCCTCTCCAAGTGTGTGATGATTTGGATCAACTTGCTAACCTGCTTGAAAGACACATATTAAAAGTGATGTAGGTTCCTTCTGATTCAGTTCACCAAGAGAAATAGGAGCAAATCACTGCTGAACCAGACCAATCCTTCTGACAACAGTGTCCTACTTTCCCATGAGATCCTTAATATCTATCCTAGGTTAGAGAAAACAGAACACTCCATAAGATTATGGACAGGGTTAGGAGTCAGGAAATCTTCATACAATCTCACAGCCACTGGTGATTTACTCTGAATAGTCTGTCTGGTAGTTTCATCTCTCAGATGTGGCCAGTATCTCTCACACCCAAGAACAATTAAGTACAACACAAAGGAACTGAAACACATGAGGAATATTATGTGGAAAGCTATCAAGGAAGCCATAAGGTAGTCCAATAATTCAGGGCTGTGTGTTTCCCACAACAGAGAAATCATGATTAGCTCAAATATCTGCTTGTCTTCAGCCCCAAAAAAGTTTCCAATAACTACAAGCAACTTCTGAAGAAGACAAGCCTGTGGGAAATCAAGGATCCACCTCCAACCTTGAAACAACCAAAATGTAATAACACAAACCTAGAAAGCCTTAAAGAAATGTCAACAGCAATGGCATTATTAATCTAGTGGTAAAAATTCCTCTTACTCATTTTTCTCTTGTTGTCTTGCTCTTTTTGCCACATGTTCAGATTCTAAAGCTGCCAAATCTTCACGTTCTTTTTCATTACTGATTATTTCAAACACTGCAAGAAAAAGTTCAGCCATGTTAAGAATTAACAGCCAAAGCACAATCAAAGAATTTGGCATCTTGGATACAATATTAACAGATCTACCTTTTGCAACTTGTATTCTAAAGGCGTTTCTTTTTCTTCGTCCATAATCTACACTGAAAAAAACCAAAATAAACAGGTTACACCAACTGATTTTCCCCTCAACATAATGTCATTGTCATTCCCAGTGGAAAAAGTACATGGGAAGTTGATTCCCAAGCTTCCACAGAGGTTCTTATTAAAAACTACCTGGGTGAAAATGTGATTGTCCTGCTAAGTGACTGAGCAAGGAATTAGTGTATTACTGGATCCTCTATCTCCTCCCCACGTCTGCACTGAGGTGTTTCTTTTCCCTCATATTTTAAACTCACTGGGGTAGACCTCTACATGCTGCAATGAATCTGCAGCTTTTTATTTAAAACAGAAAAAAAAATCTACCCATCAAAACCTACACCACAACTAAATCTTGTAATGCCAATACATTAATAAAACATGAGTCACTAAATATATCAGCAGAGGGGAACAATCTTATTGCTTCAATCAACCTCAACAAACAAGTGGTAATGAAGGTAGCGTAAAGAAAATTGTAACTTTCATAATGAATCCAAGTGAACAAATATTCTAATTTATTCTACTTTATTCTATTTATTCTAATATATTCTACATTTTGAACACAGGATGTAAGAAGACAAATCTTGGCTCACCTGTAGGTTTTCTGCAAATCAGATGCTAGAATTCCAATGTCAACATAGTGCCCACATTTGCTACTTGCGAGATACTGAAATGAAGAATATTAAGCAGGGAATAAAATCTCTGTCAATCACTTCACCAGAACAGCCCAACCAAATATGCCTATTTTAAATTCTACCCTCCTTAAAAGTTGAAATGAAAATCAGAATCAACTTTTCACTGCCTTGCAACACAGCAGACAGTAATGGGAATTTCCCAATGAAATGGGAAAAGTTTATTAAAGCACAGATTACTGGGCAGCTCTGCCTTCTGGGGAAAGGCAGCATCCTATATTTGGGGGCTTTGATGACTTCTGCTGGGTCAACTCTGTTACTTTTATTTAGCAAGAAAGCTGACTTTGTAGCCCACACACCATCTTATTGTCTTGGTCCTCTCAGTTATCCTACTTTTGGTTTAGATCTCCTGCCCTAAAAATGAAACCATCTATATGAATCAGCATGGATACTCTCATAAGAACAACTTCAATCTTTACAGGACATTTGAGGGAATATTATAGAGAACTATGTCAATAAAGTGAATTCTATCAAGCCTTTTTATCGCTTTGACAGCAGCTAATCCAACACATTTTCAAACCCCAGTTTTGAAAGTGTGAGAAAATGTACTAAATTCCATGTACAACTGTACTCTTTTTGCTTTCTTCCTCCACTCTCCAAATCAGCAGTGAGAACTTTTGATAACATAAAGATGGGTTCCTTCTTTAAAAAGAAGAAGAAAATATAGAATTTTCCTAGAAGATCTGGTATCACAAGTGTCACAACAAGGACGATTTTAAAATCTCGTTAAAATCAATAACTCTATACAAAACAGTCAAATTGCATACATATTTAGCTTTTAAAATTATGTTGCCTTTCAGATCACCCATGGGCAGCTCCTGCCCTGCACGAAACATCAAGGCTACCATAAACTCAGCTGGGTTTTCCACTTCAGAATAGTCAAAACACACTCATTGTGATCTTGTGAATTAATCCAAGCAAGTTCCCTTGAGCACTGTCTCATTTTAAGGAATTAGAAGTGGAGTACATTTATACACAGGCTCAGAAACCTGGTGCTCAAGGTGCAAAGTCGTTATAAACTATCACAAGATGTGACACAGCACTGTGCCACTTCAAGGAATCACAGATGTTCCCACATGTATTTGTTAAGTAATCCCATTTTCCCCTTTTCTCAGCTATTCAATAAAATCACTGTATATGTTTCCAAGTACAGACAGCATTTGCCAATATCACAGAATTGCAGGATCATTTAGGTTGGAAAAGACCTCTGAGATCATCAAGTCCAACCTATGACTGAACACGTCCACCAGTCTTGGCACCGAGTGCCACATCCAGTCTTTCCTTAAACACCTCCAGGGACGGTGACCCCACCACCTCCCTGGGCAGTCCGTTCCAGTGTTTGCCACCCATTCTGTGAAGAACTTCTTCCTAAGGTCCATATATATACACACACACACACATACATACACATATATTTACATACACACACCTGTATACCACATGTGTATATATATACCTATATATCTACATATATATACACACAAATACACACCGTGTGTGTGTATATATATACACACATATACCTATACACACACACACACATATATAGGAGTACTTTGAGTATATTCCTTTTGCCCGATTTATTTCAAATGTGAAGCATCAGCAGCCAGCCTCAAGACCAGAACCACTAAAGAGGACAGAAGAACGACAGGAAAAAAATATTTTACGGAAAATTAATAAAATAAACCAATAGACCTTCCTAAAGCCTTTTAAAGCCTTTTCTAAAGCACTCAGAGGCAGGGCCGGGGTTTGGTCCTCTCCTGCCAGTGAGCAGGCCGGATGCTCAAGGCCCCTCAGCCAGAGGGGGACAGACGAGCCCCCCGCCGGCTGCCGGTGCCGGTGGTGCCAGCGGTGCCGAGGGTGCCCCGGCGGGCGGGCGGTACCTGCTTGATGCGCTGCTTCAGCCGGGGATCCGAGACGCGGCCGGGCCGGCACCGCATGGCCGCCACCCCGCCGGAGAGGGGACTCCATTTCCCAGCGTGCCGCGCTGCGCGGGCCCGCCCGGGCGGGGCGGTGCCTACGGCGGCCGGGAGGGCCCGAGCGCGGCGGGCGCGGCGGCGGGATGGAGTCGGTGGTCTTCATCTTCTCGCTGATCGACTGCTGCGCCCTCATCTTCCTCTCGGTCTACTTCGTATCCTGCTCCTCCGGCGCGGGGGCCGCGGCATGGGCGGAGAAGGGCGCCAGGGCGGGGCGGGCCCGCTGAGGCGGCGGCGGCGGGGCCGGGGGGCTGCGGGCCGGGGGCTGCGCTGGGCCATGGCCGCGGGGCGGCGGCGGCGCGGGTTCGGCGGCCGGAGCGCGCTCGCTCGGCGGGGCCGCGGCTCCTCGGGCGGGCGCGGCTCAGGCGCGGCACAAGGAGCGAGCGGTGCTCGGGGGCCACACGGGCCTAAAGAGTGCGGCCAGCAGTGTTTTCATTGCAAGGACGCCGTGCGCTGTGTTCCCTGTGTGCCCGCAGCTGTGGGGCTCCGAGTCCCTCGGCAAGCTGCATTTCCATGGTCTTTTGTTAGAGGCTGGTCCGCAGTCTGTGCTGGCTGGCGTTGCTGCAGTGTAAAGGCACAGATTTGACTTCTTTTCCTTACTTTCCTCAATGAAAGAGAGCGAGCTTTCACATTCTTTCAGTCCTGATGGGATTCTTCAGGGCATACCCAGTTCCTCTACCAAAACCACTCGACACAAATTCATCCTAGAGGGATAAATTGTTGAAAAATGAACGGCCTTTACCCATTTTTTAGGAATGGAAAAAGATCTCTTAGTGTTCATTTCCTTGGAGAAAAGAACCATGAGCTCTGCAGGAGACAGCATGGCGATGTGCACACGTGCATCCCAAGCCTTTTTTGAGAGGATTTTTCTGTCTGAAATATTCATATTTCAGTCTGAAAGTTCATTCAGTAATGATGTTGCTCTATTATTTCCTAGTAAAGCATTGATTAATTCAATGTTGTTATAAATGTTGAGGGGATGAGACGGAAATAGTCGATTCACTGCTTAAAACTGCACAGTTTTGTGAGGGGAGTTTAAAAGTGCATTAACTTGTCCTGCCCATTAGTTTTGGTTTCAAGAGTTGTAGTAAGAATTTTGATACTAAAAGTACTGAGTTTGCCTCCCTGGTCTGTTTTAAGGGCTGAACTGAACTTTAGCACTTGTGCAACAGTTGCCCTTGGGAATGTATCATAAAATCACTTGGCCTGATGATAAAATGTAGCCAAGCCTTCTATCTAAAGTAGGAGTGAGTTGTAACTAATTGAAATACGCCTTGGACAGAGCAAGGTAGAGCAAGGCAGGGAATGCTGAGAGCAGAGGGCTCTCCCCAGTTTGTTGGCTGAAAGTAAAGCTGTGTGTATTCTGAACTACCATACACTGTTTCCTTATCCTGAACTTCAGATAATCACACTCTCAGATCTGGAATGTGACTACATCAACGCTAGATCGTGCTGCTCCAAGCTCAATAAAGTAAATTGTTCTTCTTTGCATTTGCTGTGGTTTGAGAAAACCACATCCTTCATCTGAGCATTGCAAATAGCTGTGGTGTGATGGGTATCTGAGGAGCCTTGATTTGCAGTATTTTGCATGTATCCCTCATTTCAGCCTGCTTGTCTTTTTTTGGATGTCCATCTTTCAGCAAACTCCATCACAAAAGTACCATTTAAATGAATCTGCTTAAAACTCTTCACATTAAATCAATGTGGCCTTCCCGTGTGTGTGTTCATTTTGATTTAGAGATATTTTATCTTCATTTGAGAGAGAATAGTACAGGATCCTGTCAAGCCAAGAACACGTAATTGCCAGGGGCTGACCCAGTTTAACGATGCCAGTTTTTATATTGATCAGCTTCCTTATCTGTTCCAAGCCTGGGGCTATTTGTGCACGTTTTAATTATCTGAATTCCCAAACCCACTCTTCTCTGCAGTGATTTCAGATGACCTCTGTATACTTTCTCAGTTCTCTTATTTGAATGCTTGTAAAGAATATTTGTGTTCAGACTGTGCTGCTCTCTAGAAATATTTGTAATGCTTGGAAAAGGCACCTCTGTTACAGTATCTCAGGGCTTGATTTCTGCTTGCTTGTGTGGAATCTGCCTGAAGGTATTAATTTGTCCACACTGTGATGGAACCACATGCCTCTGCTGTCAGTTTTTCAGATTTTACATGGTTATAATCAGATTATGACCCCAAATGGATGTCTTTTACATAAAGGAATTTGCATTTGTGCATGTAACTCTTTCTTCTTTCCCCTTTTTGCAGTGGGTGGTGCCTGAGCTGATTGGCCATGCTGTTGTCACAGTATTAATGCTCATTTCATTGCACTGGTTCATCTTTCTCCTTAACCTGCCAGTGGCCACGTGGAATATATACAGGTAAGTGCTCAAGGATTTGTAGGGTTTCTTTCTAGCACTGTTACTAGTTTAGCTTTAAGTGTAGTACAAAGATGAATATGTGATGGTGAGATGCTTCAGTCATGCTCTTGAGCTGCTCACAGTCTTCACTGATCAAACTGACATAATTTCCTGTCATTAAAATGACAAGGAACCCAACAGTGTAAAGGACATGAAACTTCTGGCCTTTGCTTGCATTCTCTTTAGTACCCAGGAATCTCCATATGGGGACCATTCCCAAATTCATAGGAAATAATAGCAGATTAATTTGGATTATGAAATAGTACTGAAAAGAGAGTTAATAATGTTTTCATGCTGTTCTTGGCAGTGCTATCAGCATAAAAGTGCTTAGGTTGGCATGGCTGATGGTTGTAAAACCATGGGGCTGTGGGGCTGCACCCTCCTTCATTCACTGACTTGTGCCTTCTCCTCATCTGCCTTGGTTTTGGGCCCGTATCCTGCAGATTTGTATTTGGGAAAGTTTGCAGCCTTTTCACCCCAGGACAGCTGTCAGTGTTACTGCTCTTTGTAACTCTGGGCTGCCACCCTTGGAAATTGTTTAGTTACCAGTGGGGATTTCCATGTGGCAACAACGGGACTTCCAGTTCACACCATGTTCCTTTTATCTGATATCATTTGGTGTGTGGAGAACTGACCCTTCACAGGCGTTTAGCTGATGGAAACTGGATGTGAAATTATCTCCAGTTGCTACACTGAGGGAACCCAAAAGCCCAAATGTTAAATGTACAGGTATGGAAGGCTGGCTGTCATTCTTGTTTGCCTGAACCTGCCAGGGCTAACTGTTTGCAGGGAGGGGTTGAGTTGCTGCTAGAATTAAACAAGAAGTTTCACAGCTCTCACTAAAACAAAGCTGAGGATCTCTGTACTGATAACCTGGCTGTTCTTGGGCAAAATAGCAGTGCTATTTAAATATTGATAAATATCACCCTTGTTTTCTACAGAACTGCTTGCAAAGCCTTCAAATATTTATAAGCTGGAGAAACATGAGACAGTATAACTTTATTTATAAATAAATGTTGCCTAAATGCACACAGACAGGTCATGGTTTTGCCTGGTTTTCTTTGCCCCTCCCTATGTAGAGCTGTGACCAGTATTTGGTTTGGGATCTGCTGGCAGGTTTAGGGGTTGATGTTTCATTTAGGCAAGGCTGAGACACCACAGACAGAATGCATTTTCTTTGAAGCTGTCAAAATTTCTTGTGCTGGTTACTTTTTTGTGGTACTTCATTTTGTGTACTTACGTTAATTTTTAAAGTAACCACTTGCTTTCCCTTCTAAAACTCATCAGAGAGAGTTTTAAAAGAGAAATTCTATTTCTTCATGTCATGCACTAAGCTTTGATTGCTGTTCTATATTGACAGTTCTCATTTTATGTATGTCCTATATAGCGTAAAAATTCTGAATATCCTAAAATTCATGGTTGCTCCCTTAATTTTAGATGTGCAGTGTAGGCAATAAGAAGTCAAACTATTAGGCTGTATTAGTAATCCTCCCTTCTTTTCTGTGGATCGAGGAGTTTCTCCCACATTAACAGCCTGGACTGTTCCATCTCTAGTGAAGGAGCAAGTGTGGGGTTTAGCATTTTCAGCTCATTAGGAACTGTAGTGATAGTGCAAGGAGAATAGGTTCAAAGTAAAAGAGGGGAAATTTAGGTTAGAAATACAGAAGAAAAATAATTCTGTTGTGATTGAAGAAGTCCCTGCTTTGCAGTGTAAGTGATAGAAAGGTAGGATAATCTCTTCCTCTTATTCACTTTCTGTTAAAACCTCTTTAATCCCAATGACTACACGGCAGCTACAGGCAGTACTGCCTTAATTTAGTAATTCTCTCAGGGATTTCAGTGAGAGGAGAGAGGTTTTGTGCAGGAAAGGTATCAGAAACAAATCCTGGGAAGGATAAGTTGGACCAAAACAGCATCAAGAGAGACTTCCAAAGTTGCAACGTGTTTATTGTAATATCCTATTGGCCCTTCTTGTTCAGCCCACTCAGATGATTTTTTGATGAATTTTGTAGTGTCTCCAGTGACACAGTTTTGTCTTACATTCTCCTTGTTTTAAAACTCAAAGAGAAGCATTCAGTTTTTTTTTTTCTCCTTTGCTGTATAGACCTCCTTGAGAGAATAAGTCCAAATAATGAGATCCTTGCCATGCCTTTAAGAAGATAACACTGAAAGAGTAAAAAAAAATCTTTACAATTCATTGAAAATTCTGGTCAGAACTCCTACGTCCCTTTAAAAATTGGGAAATCTAGAGGGAAGTGTCCTGTTGCTGCAGTAGCAGCTTCCACTGAATGGAAATCCTGGAGGCACTAATGTGTGTATTTATTAAAGCTGACAGTTTACTTGTTTGCTGCAGAAGGGTTTTTTTGCTGTGTAGAGGATGACAGTGAGCTTGAGTTGGGTTTATCAGCATCCAGCAGCATTATATCCATGGCTCAGTTCCTTAGGTCTAGAATGTAGGCTGTCCTGGTTTGTGGGCCTCTTGGAAAAAATGCCTCACACCTTACACAATTAAGCTGCATCATTTAAGTGTCACTATTTCTTAAAAAAGTAAAATTAATGTATGCTGTCTTTATGGCACTCATATCCCAGAGAGGTAAGAAAATTATGCATTCTGTTTCTAGGATAAATTGGTAAAGGAAACATTTTCCTACTTTTATTCCAATAAAAGGTGTTGCATCCCCAGGAAATGCACAGTAATTTGTGTTGTAACACTAAAAACAGAACAACCGTTCAAAACTTCAAATTTAGAAGAGAATTTCAAACTGGAATTATTTAACATTAACTATTTTTAATGGGACACAACTGTCTTGGGTATTAGTCAAATATGCTGCAGTGCTTTTCAGTGCCCCTGTGACAGACGATTACTGTGGGCTGACTTTTTCTTTCCCCATGTTCTACTGCTGCTAGAAAACCTCCCTGTTGCTTGTTGCCTTTCCTTCCCCTCCTGTTATGGAAATATATATTGTAAGAGGTAGGGAAGTGCTTTTTGGACTACAAGTGGTGCCACTGGAGTAAATGAAGAAAATTGAACAGGTAGTCTGTTCTGAGACCATGTTTCTGCTCCAGCTTTAAGACAAAGAGTTAAATTCCTGTATAGAAAGAGTCTGAGTCCAGGAAGGTAGAGCCTGTATATCATCTTATGGAAGTGATGTTCTAGCCTGAGCTCAGCTGGAGTGAGAACTTGCTGTGCTCCCATGTGCTCCCTCAAGAAATTCTTCTGTCAAGAGAACATGCTGCTGGCTCAGTTGTCACAGGACATAAACATTTGGTTTGCTGGTTTATGCTTCCTTGGCTTACCTTCCACTTGGCTTCACTCAACTTTTGTTCTCATGTGGGTTCAGACAGCAGAACTTAACATCTTCAGTTCTGCCCAACTCATCCTGTCAGCCTCAGTGTGCTGAGGTGTCCCAGCATGGCTGTGACAAAGGCAGGAGCAACAGCACAGATCCTTTGCCTTGGCTTATGCCATCTCATTGTGACTGGAGTCTGTGGTTTTCTATGTGAGGTTTTTTGCTAAATAAGTTACTGATTCTTAGTTAAATTGGGTTCTTTTCCGGTCCCTTTCATCTTATACATCTTTCCATGTGGGTGGGTGTTTTCTCCATGACAGCAACTAACTGTGAGCAGCAATTAAAATGAACTGTTAGCTGTTACCTAGAATCTCTCACATTTATACATGGGAAGCTGGGCTGATGTTTTTAAAAAGTACTTTTTGTTCTCTTATTATTTGTGGGTTGTATTGGCAGAGATAGCTGCAATATCCAGAACTCCCTTACCTTGAATTGAGAAACAGCTCTTCAGATGAAAGTCTCTTCTTGGCAAGCTTTCCCCCGCTTCTTGCCCTTACACTCCCTAATGTTTCGGTGATTACATGTTTGGGTTTTTTTGTTTGGTCTTTTTTGTGTGTGCTTTTTTTGTTGTTGGGCTTTTTTTTGTTGTTGTTGGTTTGTGTTGTTGATTTTGTTTGTTTGTTTTTGTTTGGTTGTGGTTTTTTTCTTATTCTTTAACTTTCAGGTACATTATGGTGCCAAGTGGAAACATGGGAGTATTTGATCCCACAGAGATCCATAACCGAGGACAACTGAAATCACACATGAAAGAAGCCATGATTAAGCTGGGCTTTCATCTGCTCTGTTTCTTCATGTACCTTTACAGGTTAGTTTCAAAAATTGTTCCCAAGGAACAAAGGGATTGCCTGCCAGCTATTTTTATCTCCTCTATTCCACTGGTGTAATTGCTGGTATTCATGTCTTTGCTTTTTTGCATCCTGCTAAACCCCAGTAATATATTTTGACAGCTATCTCTGGGCTCAGTATGTGCCTTTATTCATTCTGATCAGTGTTTGGAAACTCAGGCTATTCCTTCATCTCAAAACTACAATGTAAAAAGTTACATGCTTTCAGCACCTACAGTAAGTGGCCTGTTTAGCAAGGAAACACTCTTGAGGACCAAGTTTATTTTACAAGTTCTGTTTTTAAAACATGAAGTTGATCTGGCTGAGTTAGAACTAGATGTGTTTGTGATAAGGCCACTTACTCCAAGGTGGCAGAGCTGCTGTTCCTCTCCTGCAGTATTGCTTCTTCTGCAGCCTTGTCTTCCTAAGCAAAGCACACAGCAGGGGTGCCTTGACTTTCTATTTCAGGTTCTCTCAGAGCAGCTCTCCCATGACAGTGAGAGCTGCTCCTGCTTGCACAAGCTTCAGTAATCCACTGGTATCATGTTCTCTGTTTTGTCACAGTATGATTCTGGCTTTGATAAATGATTGAGAAGTTGAAAGAGAACCATTAGCTGCCAAATTGGGTCATCACTCCAGTGACTGGTTGTGGAGCCACAGACACCTCCCGAACACACCTAGATCAGTGTCGTCATGCAGTATATTTTTCCTCTTTGAACAAGAAATATTTTTCTGTATTTTTAACATAAAATATTTTCAAAAGACATTGGATCTGTGTAGCAGTTGTTTTTGTTCCTTTACAAGCCAAACTGCTGGAGCTGCTGTTTCTGTAAGATGAAATCCTCGCTTACAGAAGTGACCTCACAGGAATTAAATGGTGATAAGGGAAACTCGTTTCAGCAGCATGAGCTGGTAATGATGGTAGTTCCAGAACACATTTAGGTGCAGCAATGATATCTGATTTTTGCTGAGAGGTGTCAGGATAAGACTCTGGCTGCCAAGCTGTCCTATCAGAGCCTAATTTGAAAGAGCACTTGGAACAGAATTCAAAGTGGAACAGGAGCACAGCTTGCATCTTCGTGTTGGTATTCTTTCCAGACAAAAATCAGTGGAATGAAAGTTACGTTTTCCTCCCTTTCCCCACCACCTGCAGCAATCTATATGAAGCCTTGTATTTGGATGGATTAAGATCCCTTTGGTGGACATGACACTTGTAAGAGTGCAGATAAACAAGAACCATGATTAATACTTGCTTTTTCCCTTCAACTCCTAATTTGTCATTGAAGTACATCATGGACATCCAGATAAAGTAAAGATCATATTGCACTGGGGTGGAGTTGGTTACAGAGCAAAAGACTATCTGCAGTTGCTACTCCCTGAACCTGATGTTGGCATAGCCAGTGGGGTGAAACAAGAGTCTGTCTAGCTCAGGGAAATGGTCTGGTAACCATATCCCCACTTACTCCAATTCTGATGTGACTCTGCTTCAGTGACACCAGCAAGTTCTCTTTGTGCAGCTTTTGCATCAGTGATAAGTGTTTGTACCCTCACTGTCCAATAACTGTCTTTTAGTTTTTTATATGTGCTTGCAAACAGGTCTCTTGGAACAAACACATCAATTAAACACTTTAAAAAATACAGTTCTGTAATTATGTCCAAAAATTTATGAGCTTTTTCTTCTTAAGTATTTGGGTTTAAGTGTACAGCTGGAGTTAACAATTGTTTTCAGGGCCAGCCATGAAAAGGCAACACTGATACATTATTGCTGTAGATACCTTGTGTTCAGTGTTTGTTCTGGGAGAAGTTTGGCTTTAAATTTTTGATGGATGGAGTCCAAGTTCAGCTGTGTTAAAGATGAAAAACTGCTGAAAATCGTGCTCATTAAAAAAATAACTAAGGAAACAGCTGGATGCCACTGACTACCTGACAGCACAACATCAAACTACAAAAAGTACTGCGCTATAAAGCCAAAACCCTCATAGGAGGCAAGTCTGGAGAAAAGAGAGCAAATAAAACTTCAAAAGAGTAGAAAGTCAGTAACTTTTTTAGCAGATCATGGTAGGCAATTAAGTTTTATTTGTGTGTGAAAAAAACCTACTACACATTTTCAGTGTTAGGGCCTTTCTTCTAAGTCAGGCCCTTGCTATATGGACAGTAGATACATTTCACTGAATTTGTTTCACACTGAGAAACATAAGCATTTTAACTTCAGTTTGAAGTCCATTACTCAAACTAGCAGCTTTATATCTTATTCTAAAAACACGATGAATAAGTTCTGTTCATTTATATCCAGCAACTGATTATAAGAATTTTAAAAACCTCAGCAGCAGGTTTTAGAGACTACAGTTCTGCTGAATAAATTACACTGGTAACGCTGAAGCCTTCTTCCTGTACAGGGTCAGTCCCTATTTCAACAGAGACCTTCAGAGGTCAGTGTCAGCAACAGAAAAATGTATTTGTAATAGCTAAACCCATGATTAATTAGCTAGAAATAGGGATACTGCAGTTATGTCCCTCCAGGGAGAGCCACAGAGCACAGAAATTTTAATGGTAGTAAAAATAATAATAAAAAAACCCTCTCTAGTTTCCAGCAGAGAACAGTTAATTTAAACCCAAGCTTATCATGCAGAATTGAAGACAATCTCAAGAAACTTGAAACTGATTTTTTAAAAAAATCATCTGACTATCACTATAAATTGGTGTGAGGTCAGATTCCTTCCTATTCATTCAGACTATTTCCCTTTGGACTTGAAGTACCAAAGTATAACTTTGTGAGGAACCATTAGCTATGACTGATAGAAAACTCCTAATCACTGAAAATAAAGTCCTGCAGGGATTACAACTTTTAACTGATGTTACTGAGCCCTTTTCTTCACCCACAGTCTACAGCCAGGCCAGCTTACAAAGTCCTGCATTGGTTTTTAGAGAGATTACATAAGAATTCTGCATTTGGAGGGTTAGTTAAAATGTAGAGTTACATGTTTCTCCCTAATTAATTAATCATTAATTACAAACTGTTGGTTATTGAGCCTGTTTTTTTTAAGGAATATATTTGCCTCCTCAATCTAGTAAATGGTTTGGTTTTCTAAAGTGGTTCTGTGTTATCAAATATGGTCAATCAGTGGTCTGACCACTAAGAACAGTTCTACATGCAGGTTAACAACCAACCAGAAACCCTGATAAGCCCAAAAAGGCAAATCAAAATCTGTTCAGGATTGTCAGAGCTTTATTCTAATTCTTTCTTCGCACAAGAAGCTCTCTAGGATTTTGTACAAGTGCCTGAAGACCATTTATGCCTTTAAGTATAGGGAATGGTGGATATTGGAGGTAGCAGTAGGGAAATCTGGGCTGTCTATTATGAACCACCATGCAGTTACCAGTACATTGACCACCTTAGCTTTGGCAGAAACACTGTGCCTGTCACAGTGTTTACCCTTCAGAGGCATACAAGCCCCGGTGGTTACCCTTCAGAGCATTACAGGTCTTTAAAGTGTGGAGACAATTGGCACTGCCATCCTGCTGGGATGAGCTGACAGCCTTGGCACATGCAGGACACGCAGGGTGGGGACCAGGCAGCACAGAGAGCACAGGGCAAGGGGTAAGGAAGGGCTCTCCTCAGGCAGAGTTTGGATTTAAGCCAATTAAGAAATGCATATCTACTCTCAGGTTCCTTGTGGAATTTCTTTGAAATAACCTGAATGGTTCAAAAAATAAACAAACCCCACCCCCCACCAAAAAAAAACACATGAGGAAAAAACCCCCAAACTCCAAACCCACAGCACTGAAATTTCACAAATACTAAAAAGTCACAGACCCATAGAATTCATATACCTGTTTCTCTTGCACGCTTCTGACCATTAAAGGCAGACAGGATGGCAGGTTTTTTGCCTGGATTTGTTAGTAACTTCCTTCATCTGCTGTGTGAATAATTTACGGCTGAGGTGGGTCTGCAACCCAAGAACCCTCCTGCAAATACCAGCAGCCAAGGGAAGTGGCACAAAGGAGGACATGCAGGGGAATAAAGCACATCTCTTCTCTTGGCAGCTACATTTAAGCCATAATTACCTGTTTACTGCCTAAACTGTAAGGGAAAGAACAAAATTAATAAAAAGGTGCTACTAGAGGGAGTGAAGACTTCTTCTAATACATACCTAAGTTCAAAGAATTCAAAAATTGAATGTACATCAGCAAAAGGTTTAAGTTTAGAAAAGCTACAGTGAGCGGAAATTCAGGCACAACTTTTTAACACAATGTAAGCTGACTAAAATGCAGGACAAAGACAAGTTTCTGGTTTAAGGCACAGGGAGGAGGGGCAAGAACATGGGGTCAGCTGGAGGGAACACAAAAGCAGGAGATATAAAAAAACTTCAGGAGCACCTTCCTACTATGAAGTATCAAAAACCCCCATAAAAACTCACAGATCACCTACAGCAACCAGAGTCTGGTATTTATGCAAGCTGCAGCATTAAGGAATGATGGATTTCACAGAGCCTTGAGGGAGCAGATGTTGAGCAAGTGAGATAAGCACAGCTTGGGACACAGGCAAGTGGAGTGCTAAAGTACAGCACAAACACAAGGGTGAGGTGGATTAGAGGCAGAAAACAGAGCCTGGAGAGCCTGAGCACTGAGCTTAGCACTGAGTGACTCAGCTGCAGCTACACTGCCACAAATTAACTTTCCTAGCAAGGAAATACTATGGATGAAATCTATAATTAATGATCAAGAAATTAACATCCAAGTCAGTCATGTAAGTGAAGTTAGGGAAACTAAGAACTATTCATTCCAGTTATTTATTGTTTATTGAATTGAAAGAAAGGGAATACAAACATTTCTGTTAAGTGCTGTGCACCAACATGGAAAAAGTGTATTTTCTTTTAAAAATCCTAATAAAAACAAATCAGAAGTTAATGTAGTTCCAATTGAACAATTTTTAAAGATATGTTTAAAATACTACACATTTATAAAATAAAAAAGTTAAAACGGTGTTCTGTAAATAATTAGTAAAACAAGTGAAAATAAATACGAGACCCAAAGTTCTTATGTTTTTAATGTAATATAGCAAAGAAATTTTTAACTACTTAATATCTGAGGAGAGTAACAAAAATCCAGAAAGTTTAAGAACGCAATCCTTTGAAACATTTAATATCAGTCCATAGCAAATAGTCATTACATACCAAAAGCTCTAAGTGTTAACTAGTTCCACCACAACTCCATATAAATCTTGACAATTTAGAAATCTTGAGATCAACAATAAAGTTCTTTTCTTGATCTCTACAGCTTGGTTTGTAAGTACATACATGCTTTGAGGATCCATTTTGTCCCATATGTTTTCAAGGAGCCAATAACTTTTTCCATCTGTGCCTAAAAATGTTAAGTTTCAAATCTAGCACATATACCCTAAGAATGTAAAATGTTTATGAAAAAAGATGGGGCACAATGAATTTCAAATTTATAAAAATATACTGATATTAACCAAAACCTTCTGGTCAAAGGACACTTCACATACACACAACTTAAAGTATGCAATAAAACATGACAAGTACCTAGAACATTTGGTTCTCTGTCTGTTTGTGGAACACATGCACACACACACTCATACCAGATGGGAGGAACACTCTCACAGATGTTTTACTGAATCCAGATTATCTGGATGAATAGACAGAAAACTTGGCTACAGTTTATTTCAACTAGAGGCAGCTACTGCAGCAGTAGTTCAACACTGCACACTTCAATTAAGTCCACCCTGTTTAAAAAAAGTGTCATAGTTAATGATTTTGCTTTCTAGACATCATTAAAAGAAGCAGTTTTCAAAAATCAAGTATGGCAGCTGAAAATGGACTCAAGCCAATGTGGAAAAGACAGGAGGAGGGCAAAAGGAGGATTAGCCATTTATGGGATGGGTGTTCCTCTTAATAGTTGTCTCAAAAAGAAATTAGATACAAGTGTATTTTGTAGCTAAAAATATGGACAAACTATTGAAAGTGCATTTTTCCTCCTCCCCCTTGAGTTACAGTAGTTTGTTTGTTGGTCAGTAAATCCTGCTTTTTATGTCCCTTCTTTTTTCTCTACCTCCCTCCCCATTTGGATCTACAACATATCCCCTCGAGCTACAGCTAATTTTACAGGTCCTGGCTTCCTGCTAAGGAAGCCTTTACAACTGATTTTGGGTGGGAGTATCACTTAGCAGTGTAAAAATACACAACTAAACACCAACTCCCAACAGCAGACAGAGTTTTAATAAACATTACCTGGTTGAAGCCAAGTTGAGAAGTAACTGGCAAGATCTGGGCAGATTTCTAGCTTGCATCTTTGCTCCAATCATAAAGAGAAGTTAACTTTAAAGTTGGAGAACTTTAGAAAAGACAGAGGGAATTTAAAAACAAAGGTGTCATTTCCCCCCACTTCCCTCCCCTCCAAAACATGAACAGAGCTACCATTTTTCCCTTTTGTATTCCACTGTGCCTTGAGAATTACTTACCTGAACAGCTAAAGAATATTTGGATAATAAAATGCTTCAGCTTTTTTTTTTTTTTTTTTAATTTGAGATCTGCCTTGATAATAACCTGGGGCTACTCTGAATATTTGAAGCCAGCAGGTGACCAGAGAAAGTTACAAAATGAGTACACACTTACAGTATTTTCCTCTCTATAACCAGGGGCCTGCTGACTGGAAATACAGTAATTTATCGTGGGTGTGTACTTGTTCCAGCCTATGAACATTTTTAAGCACATGGAAATCAATGTATTGCAAATCAGCAAACTGATTTGGATTTTTTCCCCCCACCCCACCCTGGTCTCATTTCACTGTCTGTGCACAAAAAGTATTGGTACTTTTCAATCCACATAGTGTGAATATGCAATGTGTTGAAAATAGTTTAGGTTGCTCTTTCATACTCTTTCAGAGTTAGGATGGTACTCTCATTGCTACATCTCTAATGGCAGCTGCTGTGGGGACTGAGTAGTGTAGCAAAATGAAGATGAGTCTCACCTTTCTGTCCTGCCTGCTCATGGCCCACAAGACACAAACAGGCTGTCACTGAGACACTCTGGAAGCAGTGCCACCTGCCTGGAGCGTGCCTTTACATGGCATGGCTGCACCAGGACACAAAGGGACAGAGGCCCCACACGTGTTTCTCCCTAACTCAGCTTCTCGATACCTCAAGTGTCCTTCAGAGGGACAAACCAAGTCCAGAAGAGAGGGGCAGTGTTTTGGCAGAGGTCCTATACTTAAATTCCTAATTGCACTGCTGTGAAAAGCAGGCATCAGCCACAGCCCCCCTGCAGCTGTACCAGGAAAGGAGTCTCACTCTGGTTACTTATGGACACCACATGAGAAATGCCTGAAGTGTGTAAGACACTTTAAATCTACACTTGAGATTTGATCCAGTCTTCACCACCTGCCTAAATTTCCAATTTTATTTCCATGAGTACATAGTGCCAGACCATTGTATGAGACATTAAGACACATCAAAACCATTTTTCTCCTTACCCTCCCTAGACAATATTTGGTTTGAAAACTTAAAATTCCAGAGTTAGACAATACTAGAGTACCTTCCAAAGATTCACATGCTAGCATTGCTTATGAATTATACCATGTTTTGAACATGTAAAACACTTACAGTTTACTGTTTACAATTAGGTAATTAATTTCTCCTTAAACCCCAAGGTTTAGCTTACTCGAATTTGACATGGGAACTTGTCTGTTTTCCTGCAACATTAAGGCCACAGGCCTCATCTTACACTGTCTGAACTAGAAAGGGAAATAAAGAGCTTCCTCCAGAACTGATTTAAAGAAGAAAGAAATTATGTATAATCTTAAATATACACATGTATTCTCAGTGCTGTGAAACAGTAATTGCTATCAAAGCTGTCACCTTAGTTTTAAGGCTGAACATGAAGTTCCTACCTGGGTTTGGAGGTATTAGAAGACTTGTATGTCAGACTCAGGGCTGGTTTCAACCACAGCATCAGAATCTTAATCCATGCTTAAGTCTGCACACAAGGCAAGACAAACACACCACTGAATGGCTGGAATCTAAAAGAAAAAAAAAATCTAACCTGCTAACTCTTGTTTTCCTGGGAAACACTACACTCCCATTCATCAAAGTGGCTACACCTCTTTTCCCAGGAATTCCAGCAAACCTTCCCCCACCCTTCTTCCACACATGACTAATAAGGACACTAAATCATTATCTCATGAAAGGATGAAGTCCACACTTCTGCTCACATGACCCCTGGTGGCACGCCCTTCCCTGCTCCTTCTTTACTTCACAGCAGTACCAACACTACCTTTCCACCCAAGGTGGCAAAAGGGAATCCAATGCCATCCCATAATGGATTTGTGTGTAGTGCAGAAGCACAGAGATGCCAGGCCATCTGCTTATGCCAAAAAGAATAAATATCTAAATTATAAATGTCTTTGTTTTTTCTTAACACGGGACCTTAGTGGAACTACTCCTAGATGTGTCAAGATGTTCACAGCACCAGCTTGCAACAAGGTCTGGGAGAGGCATTTAAATCTGCAAACTTTGAAGTATATTCTCAACAACAAAATCTGTCCACCCTTGTTTATCAAATAAAGAAAAAATTTCCATCATAATACAAGTGTTTAATTATGATTTGTACGTAAATTACTTATACAAAGTGTTGACTTTGTGTTGAAAGAGTCCTTTCTTCACATTCTTCCCTCAAAGTGTAGTCTACCTTTTACACCAGCATTGTTGCATATATTTATGTAATTAAAAAAAACAGAAAGACCTCTTCTCCTTTCAACTCTTTAGACTGGTGGTGCAGTCTGAATGCTTTCTCTTCCTAACTAATACGATTTATCTGTTAAGATGGACAGTGAATTCCTCCATCTGAAACAAGCTTTACTGCCTACATAAATCTCTTTCCAGCCACTGCTTTTGATTGGGTCTCAGGACACTCCAGAAAAGCATCAGTGATACCATGTTTCACGACACTTCTTGCATTGTTTTAATTCCAAATGTATACAAATGAAGTCATTTTAATCCTATAAATAATTTATTTTTAAAAAATTGTGCTGTTAACCCCTTTGCAGGGCAACGAGCTATGTGAAAAGTACAAAACTTTTTGTCAAATGTGATACTGAGAGTGCTTTTGACATAGTTCATTGGTTTATCCTCTCAATTGATAGATATACTGCGCAACGGGCAAG
Source organism: Sylvia atricapilla (assembly GCF_009819655.1). Classification (NCBI taxonomy): domain Eukaryota; kingdom Metazoa; phylum Chordata; class Aves; order Passeriformes; family Sylviidae; genus Sylvia; species Sylvia atricapilla. The sequence continues at coordinate 96,382,596 of NC_089142.1, forward strand.
GCTAGAATCCATGAACCAAGCTGCAAAGATCTCAAGCTAAGTAAGGCGGAGAGAGACTTGAGAAACAAGAGAAGGAAATACTTTCCTATCCAATGTATACTCTTCAGACTAAAGCACTCTTTCTATCAAGCCTTCTAAACTGTTAAATAAAGTGTTCCAAACAAGCATTTAAACTTCATTACACAGAAGAGCAACAAGAACAGTAGCCTGCCAGACAAAAAGGCAGGAGGGAAAAATATATATACTGAGTTCAATGGTTAGCCTGAATGTAGCACAGTTCTTCACAACCGATGGGGGGGTAATTTCAACACGGTGTCCAACAAAGTTCTAAAGACGTGCTTCATCTCGACTGGTTACTATGAAGCAAAGGTGGTAAATGTTTGGCCCCAACCGGGCTTCAGAAATGGTTCTTTTTCATGACGAGCATGTCTGTCCAGCTATCAATCATGTTTGTTTGCACCAAATCCCAAGCCATTTAAAATACGACTAATTAAGTTAAACTGAAGTCGTCTGCTCCAAATTCGCCATCAACTATCCATGCTACTGCATTCCTCTGAGCAAAAACAAAAACATAGAGAGAAAGAAAGAAAGAAATCACAGTTTGAAGATCTTAGCAACAGTTCATATTTCATAATCTCATATAATTACCATATTTCATAAGGTAATTAATGCAGTGTATTAACACAGATTTTAACGGAACATGCACTAGTTAATGGATTTTACACTGCAGCTAAATTCCATGCTTAAAATTACTTATTTTAGATAAAATTGTTCGTAACAATCTAGAAATTATTTTAGCATGTTAGGTGTGGGTACTCAAAACACATCTGGTCCAAAAAGAAGTCACACACATTTACATACAAGTTCATGGGGAGTGTGCTAATTACAGAGCTGTCTTGTCACTCATTCAGGATTCCTAAGCGGTTAGGTATTATTCCATGCACCTACACCTCTTGCAAAAGCACTGCTGTGAGAAATCCATTTGCAGTTGGTTTGGTTTGGATGGCACTTACTGGTTCATTTTCTGGAGGAACTAAGAAAGAGTGAGCAAGCAGCTCACTGGAGAAAACCAAACAATAATGCCATGAGTAAAACCAGCTGGACGACAGGCTCTGACTCCTTATGGGGGCATTCCAGGTGTTACAGATTAGCCAGGCTGGTCCACCTAGTCCAAGACTAGAAGCAGATGTATCAAAGCACTGGAGAAGGGAGAGGAGGTAATTCCTCCTCCTAACATCCTTCCAACTTTCAGGCTTTTTTTACCTAAGGGACATTCTGAACTAGAGGTGTTTACTCATCTACCAGCTCTTAATGGATTTCTCTTTGATTACTTTGCCCAGGTTCCCCTTGAAGCCACATCCTTGAGGTCCTGTGGCAACAGGATGTACTATATATGATTTTAATGTCTCCTGTAAATTCTTACTGCAAGGTTGAATATGTAATGACAGAAGCATATAACGTGCACAACAACTCCCCAGCAGTCATCTCCTAACAGTCCTGGGGGAGGCAAGAAGTGCTGGGAACACCTGAAGGCATTTGGACAGCAAAAAAAATTAGCATTGTCTCTCTCTCCCCTGGACACATTCGGTTACTGATGGTTAGTAAAGACTCAAGTTTGTACAGATTTTCTCAGGTAAAGCTTTACGTTCTTTCTAGACATTGGACATTCCTTTTGTAACCATTACAATACCATTACTCAACTGGCAGTGTGGTTCAAATGGACTGTTTAAATTTTAATAACATTGTACACTACTAAACCTAAGCACTGAAAGCAAGGTTTTTATGGAATCTGCATAAATAAGTTACTGTAATCCTAAGGTCTTAGCGACACCACAGTTTTCTATCGGGCCACGCCAGAATATGGTTGGAAATACTGGTTGTGTCTTTTTCATTCCACCACACGCCTAACTCCGATACACACCAACAGTCATACACTAGAAAAAACAAAGCAAAGCTCTTCAGTAAGGCATTTTTTTTTACCTTCAATATCCTGGCTGTCTACAAAAGGCGCTGGTCCCCATATCCTAACGGTGCCGTCGTCGGAGGCGCTGGCCATCATGGCCGGGATCTGCGGGTTCCAGCTCACGCAGTTCACCGTGCGCGTGTGCCCCGTCAGCTCCGCGATGGGCAGCTCGCTGCGCTTGTGCCAGATGTACACTTTGTGATCTGAGCCAAACACAGCGACAGGCAGGTGAGCAGCACCGCTCTGCACACACACACCTGTGGAGCCAACAGCACTTCCACGCCAGCTCTCATTAAAACCCACACTGAAAACCCGAGTCTTGAGCGTGGAACAGCACTAACAAAATTTTTCTTTTAAAAGTGATCAAAAGAACGCAGACAAAACTCTTCCATTCTTTTTTAACACCTGCAAGTCTACTACACTTGATGTTTGAAGAAAAACATTTGACTGCGATGCAAATAAGACAATACAAGGTGAAAAAGAGAAACTAAATTACTCTTAATTACAGGTATGGAGTTGTAATCTTATTCAAAAGGAAGACTTGCAGATTTTTTCCCCCTCAAATAATTGTATTTGCAAATTAGTAAATGCATTATAAAGTCATGAGTACTAAGAATAATTATAACCACCTCCAGTTGATGAGTACCAGATAAGATCACAGCTCTATAGTTTATGAAAAACATCTTAATACTAAAAACCTTTAACACTCCAGTGAAAGTGCAAACAGAGCAAATGGGGGAGGGCAAAGCTTAATGGCTCCAATTGTGAGCTATTACTGTCTTTGACAACCAATTATTGTGTGGTATTTAAAGATATCAATTTGTACATATTAAAGTAGATGCAAAGAAACCCTACACATCCTATTTTGTGATGGGAAGCTTTTAATTACTTCTAGCAAAATGCTAGAAATAGAATAGGGAACTGGTTAGACACTCTACTGCAATGTTTAGATGTGAGTCATTCTTTATAACCAACCATATTTAAGCACAGATGGGGAGTGGGGAGAAGTGGGGAGTGTCCCAGCTGTAGACCACCAGCCTGTAACAAGTCCGTGGGTTTACCTGTCTGGGAATATCTGTAGAATATTCCAAACACCACCACAAACTGGACAGGTATGCATTGCTAGTATTACACAAAAGCATAGTACTGGGGGCCAGCAATCAAATGAAAGTATTTTGATCTATTTGAAAGGCTGCCACATAGATGTCACTCTGAAGCCTCAGCAAACCAATCTTCCTCTATTCCTCCTCCCAGCCCCTTATAAAACAAATTTGTTCTCTGACCTCCTTGCTGTAAAAATCTCATGGGTTTTTCCCATGTGGTAACTCTTTTGTCTTGTGCTGAACTTGTCTTGCAGCTTGTTTGAGGGTACCACTTTCACATGTGTTCGTGTTGATGCAAATGTTCTGGCTATACTTCCATTCCACTTGGGATTTCAAGGGGACTACACATCCATGCCATTCACCAACCACCACAACTCACACAGCAGACACACAAGCCTCTGCTCTGTCAGATAACCCAAGCCTAAAGACAAAGCAGTAACTTGGTTTGGAAAAAACAAGATAGTTACATTAAGGCAGCGGTCAATTCCCCTCTGAGACAGAGATCTCTATTTTCTTCCTATGGATGCAATTGTCAGGAAAATCCCTACCTGGCTGACAAGATGTTTCAAGAGGTTATGACAATGTGATCAACTACATTTTAAAGACATCTATGAGAATGTGGTCTGTTATTATTGTTTGCTTGTTAGCCACATTTGCAAAAAGGCAACAGCTTGACAGTTCAGATACAAGGAACCATCAGTTCCAAATCATCACTTCCTTACCATCAGTTTCAACTACTGTGGTTTTTAAACAATGAACACATAAGAAAGTCAATAAACTGGGAGGAAAAAAGGACTGGAGCACTACAGTATCTGCACCTACATGTGCACACAGTCATGGCTAAACAGATCCTGAAGTTTCAGGCACTCAGGTCTCAAACCCAAGAAGCTTGTCCAGCCATGAAAAGAGGTTCACACTGGATTGGAGGACTGGGAGTGCTGTCCTTCAGTCATATTCCATTGGATATAGTCACAGGGTGAAATATATTTCCTATTTTCCAAAATCAAACAGGATATGCCTTGGCCAACCTTGTTTCCTAAGAACTGTGAGTTACACAGTACTCACAGTAATTTGTTTAGATATTAAAGTGTAATTCTTAGCCCTGCGTAAGCTTGAATTCTAAGTGACCTCCATGGCAAGTGATGGCACTACACCAGTGACAGAACTGAACCAATTCAACACTCAAGCCTTTAACAAATTTCTACTCTTGCCACAGACAGCCCATAAAAACATACCACAAAGCCTTTAATCACCAAGAAACTCTACCAGACTACGTCAACAACTGCCTAATTTGAGGCTACTCCGTCTGTAATTAAAATGATTCTACTGAAATTAAAAAAACCTCACCACACCTGTATCTTCAACAGGCAAATGAAGTTGTTATTCCCCAGTATTACATTTTATTCAAACCAGAAGTCTAAATATCATACCACAAAAAGAAAAATCCTCAAGAATACCCCACCCACTTCTAATTAAAACTGTGCAGATGCTTTAGCTTTAGAGGAAGAACACAAAAGAGTCATTAATGTGTTCTACCTCTGCCATCCTCTCAGAAGGTTCTTTCTGCCAGCCCACAATTACTTCTTGAAGTATGCCACAATCTCAGCACGCCTCAAATTTATTTCATGAGCCAGTTGGTTTGCTTTTATAATGCTGTTGTTAGCAACCTTCATCTATAAGATGAAGGTATAGGAAGGATACAGTGTTCCAGTTTCTGCATAAAGGAGAATGATGTTACCTTCACTGCCACTCGCAATGAAATCCTCATTATGACCTCCAAAACACGAGTGAATTGTGTAAAATCCCTGTGTAACACCTTGATACTTTCTCACTAGAACTCTGTCTTGTAAGTCCCATAAGTGAACTCCCTGGAAATAAGAAATATAAAGAGTGTTATTTTATCATTAAATATTATCAATGGCATTCTTCTGAACAATGAAAAAAAATTACACATGGAAGTGCACTACTTTGGAGCCAACTTCGGTACTGTCAGTAGGTGAAAGGAGTAAAGATGTATCAAATTACTAAACTAAACTCCCACCCTTAGATCCCTTCCACTCTGAAAGCTTTATTCTTAAGGTTTCAAAAGTAGAAATAGACAAATAAAATCTATGCTCCCAGACATGCAAAGTGCCACAGTTCTTGTTGTACTTAGCTTCTCAATGCAACAGCCAAATAATAACATTTAATAGTACATACTTCCCAATATGAAACTCTTGATTATAAATCAATTTTAAAAACCCAAAAAAATCCCCCAAAACAAAACCAAACAAAATCCCCAAAATAAACAAACAAAAACCCAAACAAACAAACCCAACAACAATCACCCAACAATAACAACAAGAAAAACCCCCACAGGTCTCAAGATTGCCTTCTTGTCAGGGAATTCCATGCTGTATTTATGAATATGAAGGCCTTCACGTTATACAATATACAAATAGTTAATATCAAATATTCCAACTCACACCTAAATATTTAAAAACAGGTAGCAGCTGCAAGCAGGTTTATTTCCATTTCCTTGCAACATCCCCAACTCACCTGAGTTGCTACATTTAACAAAGCTAAACGGCCATTTTTTGAAATAGTAAACGACATAATAGGGTGATCCTCTTGTACTCTGAAATGGTAAGACACGAGAGTCAAGACAACCAGACAATGATGCAACACCAACACAACAGGCATGTCCTGTCTCTGCAATATTACCAGGGAAAAAGAGTTCCAAATCTGAAATTAGGTATGACTCTATACGTCAGTACAAGCCAGGTCTGCAATAGTTATCTAGACTTAGGCCAAACACCAAGACCACAAAAGCAACTTCAGACCTCAACTCCTAAATTCAAGGCATCATCTACTAAAATATGCCAGGAAATTGAGAGGACTACAAGCACTTGTGATAACAGAAATGCCAAAACATCCACCAGAAACTTTCTCCAGTGCTTAAAAGTTACTTCTAATACTTGATCTAATGCTGCTTGCTGAAACTTGTTCACTAAGTCTTATCCCATCTTTTAATATCGAGAACATTTAATAACTCATTTCCCATCCTGTCCCCCACACCCTTCCTCAATTTTCTTTTGACACTAGGAAGCAGGAATTAAGAACCAAAAAAAGAGGTAGTTACATGTTCCTGTCTGTGAGATCCTCGAAGTTATAACCTCGAATTCGCTGGTGTGTGTCTGACGCTAGAACAGTTTTCCCATCACTCAAGCACCAAAGACATTGTACTCTCACCCCTTCCCAGGAGTCAAGGAGATTACCATCTAAATCCTGAGCAGAAGGAAAAAAACAACAGACATTCAACCATTAGTCTCAAGTTTCAGAGGAGCTGTGACACAAACAAAAATATTTTTCACTTTCTATTCAGACAATTACTACAGAAAGCAATCTGACTCTTTACAAGGGAGAGCTTAATGAATTAGGAGTTGGTTGTCTTAACCCAGGGCTTCTGTAGAAATCTGCCTAGAGAGCAGAGAACCCCTTCTGTTACTTATTTTCTCATGCATGACATGTGCCACCTGCACTCCATCACTGAGAGGATCTTCACAGTGAGGTCTGCATACTACATTAGCATTCTGGGAACCAGTTGAAAAAATAATCAAGAATATGGTGAAACTGTGGACCACCACCCCAGACCAACATTAGTCAACTAATGAGGGTTTCACATTTCTCTTTTCACTAAGCAAAGACAGCATGCAAAAACTAAGAAAGATCTAGTCAGAATTCTGCGGAATAAAAACACTTGTGGACAAAGATACTGCTTTTTATTAGTGGTTTTTTCTTGAAGCAGCTAAGAAAAAAAATCCAGACTACAAATCCTCCTTGAGGCAGACCAAAGATGCTCAAACCCTTCAAACTGCTCCATACAAAAGTGCTGCTGAAACATCTGCATTAATGTATTGCTTCTCTGAATAACAAAGGATCAGAAGCTTTAATGTACACACACACGCAAAACCTGAAAGAGAATCCACCAAACTTTTATTTCTTGCCTTGCTTTCAAAGGGACAGATGCAGAGAACTTACACACTGATAGAACTGTCCACGCTGCCCTCCCGTTACAAAACGCTTCCCATCAGGATTCCAGGCCACGCTTGTTAAACTGTCTTCATGAGACTGGCTCATCTTTGTCCTCAGCTCCCCAGTCTGGAAAACAAACAAAAGCAGCAGGGCCTTACACCAGAACCCTTTCCCCAAAAGGCACTGGTAATTTTATCTGACATGAGTAGTGTTTGCAAGTCTTTATGTTTCAACGGGTTTATTAAAAAGCAACACATTTATGAATAATGCAATAAAAAGGCAGAATTACTTTAGCATATCCAGTGAATCTGGACTTGATTTGGGAGAATTTCTTTTGTCTCTCAAATCAAGGGAGATGGAATAGCTGGTGTGTCAGACAACTAAAAGGTTTTGAGTAAAAAGTAGAATGAAATTACATGAACAAGCCAAGAGAATGACAAGCATTATCACACACACAAAAAAAACCAAAAAACAAAAAAAACCACCCCAAAACACTGAAAGAAAGGAGGCAGAGAAAGATTAGAAGAAAAGAGGTGACAAAATACATTTTAGTAAGAAGTTACGAATATCACAGTAGTTAGAATGCTTCCCTCGAGCTGAAGTTCTCCATGCCAAAATTTGGTTTTTATGCCTAGCACATAAAGCCACCGTTTCACAAGACAGAACACCAATGAGTGGCATTGTCAGTAGTGCTCTTCACTGAGCCAATTTAGTCAATTAAACAGAAGAAAAGTGTTCTACGGGTGAAGAAAGGGAACGTTTTTGTTTTAGGAAAGTAAATTAGTTCAGAGTCCAAGACAGCACAAGGAAGTCTATACAGCTCTCAACCAAGGCTAGGGAAGCTTTTATATCAACTCAAGTGCCCATAAAATTCAACAGCAGAAAGCGATTTTCAAATTCATGGAGGGAATGGCAAAATGCCCAAGTGCTTGACAGAAGGATAAAGTTCTGAAATCATAAATTGAAGCCTCTTTCACTAACGTCATGGAGAGAGTTACATGAAGTAAAATAGTTTGTACCTTTTACTTTTACTACTTGTTAAAATCATCAATGAGCAACTGCTTCCCTTCAATGATAATACTGCCCCTCTGCTTCTCTTGATTAATTTGCTGTGCTTCTCTTGGGGAGCTCTCTGACATCCTAGGCATTTATCCCATCCCTTCTCAGAAATGACAGTAACTACACACACCAGAAATGCTGCACAGTCCCAGACACTTGGACTTGAACTCCAATTTCAGTCCGGTCCAAAGTGCAAAGTGCATTTCTAGACTGCCATAATTATTTTTTCAAATTGAGAGGAGGACAGCAAGATCAGCATCTCTTCTTTACACTCCCACCTTGACACAAGTTTGCAGCAATTATTTCCTTCACGCCTGCAGTATTTAGATACTGAAACAAAAGCAGCAGGCTGACCATGAAGCTTTCTTTTTCACTCTTAGCCATCACTTACTTGTACATTCCAGAGCCAAAGCTCAGAACAATCATCTGGGCCACAGGCAACAAGGTAGTTGTCATCTGGACTCCAGGCAATGTAAGAGACCCCGTACGCGTGACCTTCTAACGTCTTAAGCAGTTTTAGCTGGTGAGTGTCCTGGAACAAGAGAGGTGTTCTTGAGACAATGCAAAGGAACTCCCACTACAGTTCACATTTCCACAGCATCCATCTACAGCACAATAGGTCTGCCAGTTTACAGGGCCAGAAAATGAAAGCTCCTAACCTTCAACCTTCAAAACAAGAACACTCATCGGTATTTCTGTTCTAGTCTTCTGTGATTGTGAACATAAAACTCAAGAAATACCACTGTGTACAAAGTTTTACATGACATTACACTTGCCTTAGTACAGAAGATTTCTGTAGTGTCAAGTCTTTCTGCATCTACTGGAATATGAAAGTGTAATTATCTGTATTTTACAAATTAAGTTACTTTCTTAAGACATGTTGGAAACCTGTAATGGTTAAATGAAAAACCAAAACTTTCACAGCTGCTAACAAGGAAAAACCTTGAAGTGCCCATATTTTTACAAACTTGTATGTATCTTGTGTGTGTTGCTCAAGGAAGGAGATTTACAGAAAGATATTTTTAAAAATTTCCTTGAGAGGTGTTCTTATTTCAGAAGTGTTGCCTACAGCAAGCTGTTTTCTGCCAGATTTAGTGAATGAAAAATACTTGGCACATCTTATGCATCATCTTATATCATGTCCATATTACAACTGTTTTACTGCTGCCTCGTCGGAGGAACTTAACTTTTCAAGAAGCTTGTAAAAATAAATAGTACAGCTAGATACTGTGAAACAACCACACACTGGCTTCCTAAATACAGAAACATGCTTCAGTACAGTATTAGCACTGATTCTTGGTAATACCATGCATATACACAAGTAGAACACAGCTTGTTAAAATGCTGACAAGAATTATTTTGAAGCCTGTTAGAAAGGGCAATCAAATTGTCCTCCCTCTACCCACTCTCCCTCATTTTTTTTCCTATGCATAGCAGATGCTTTTATCTCCGACTTCTTTTCAAAAAGGGTGACTAATTTGAAAATCTAGCTTGATTTCTCTAATTGTCCCTTCTGTCTCTTTTTTCCAGTATTAATCAACAGAGCACTTCCTGATTCTAAAGAGAAAGACCAGAGGATGAGTGACACGAACTATTGTTTCCTGGGATCAGCTGTGAGAGATTTGGTGACTCTCTGCCTGCAGCACTGGTCTTCTGTTGGCTAGAAGTAGTAAATTCCTTCAAAGAAAGTGAGCTAAGAATAATCTCCAGAGTGCAGAGAAAGAGGGGCAAATGAATGGAACTCTTCAAGACCCTTTTCCATTCTAATCATTATTCCTGGGCTGCATTAGACACTGCTGTGTCTACAGCTGAAGTGATTTTCAAGGAAACTGAGTCATGTCTGACATCATCTCACATCCTGGAGCTTGTCTGGAACAGATAAATTTCTTTTTACAACAGGATTAAAGTAGCCTGTCACTTCACCATATTTGAAACTCATGAGGAACAAGATACGTAACGTATTTCTCTTCTAATGATAGCACTCTGTGGCTGTTACTATCTTCCATACTGCTCTCGTTCTTCCCTCCAAATACCATAAAACTGCTATACTATGCTCTAAAACAGCAGTCAGTGGTATTTCAGGCAAACATTCCAAAATGTAGTCAACCTGCCTCCCACCCACCACCCAAAGAAATCTCAGCACTTCTGTCTCCTACATAGAGCTTCCCAAACTTTTGTTGTGTACGACAAGCAACTATTCAGGCATTAACTCAAGTCTGCAGTAACTGAGCTCTTGGCTGAAATGCCAAAAACCTGTCAACCATTTGCAGAAAACACAGAAGGGATTTTTGTAAGGAGTCAGTTAAAGGAGAACTCTTAACAAAGAAGATCCATGTTAGACAAGGTGATGCACAGTGTGCTCATCCCTTGTGCTCCACAGAGATTCTGCCACACTTCCTGACAGTCAAATAATGCATCCCACACAAACCTAGTCAACCCAAGACACTATTTAATGCTGCTGAGTCTGCGTCAGAACTTTGAAATTAGCACATGAAAATGACAACAGAAGCAAAGGTTAAGACAGTCTAGACATGTGGCTGGGTCTTAGAATGGAATAAGAAATTCAAGGTATGAAATTAGGAAAACGCATTGCAGCAGTGTTCTTACACTTCAAGAGAGGTAATGAAGAAAGGAAGGGAGAAATGAAGGATTCTCACACACATGAAGTGTGTGTGGAAAAATCAAACACTGTTTATTTAAAACAGGGCTCTCCCCCACCACTTGTCCAGACATTGTTGGATGTTTGCTTCCATGCAGTTCATGCAAACAGCTTAGAATAATTCTGTATACCTAAAGCCTCGAAAATCAGATTAAATTTACGGGTCAAAAGACATTGTCAACTGCTACAGGAAATGTGAGAAGCATGTTCTGGCAAATATGAAAATGAATCACCTGATGTGGCCTAATGCTATTTAAGTATCCACCTGCTTGAAAAGGTTTCAAATTTTTTTAAAGCACTCAGAAAAAAAAAGAGAAGCCAATAAAACTCTACAAAACTGCTTTCCCACTAACTATTTTTAAGAGATTTTTATTCTTTAGCAACCCTTGGACAAAACACTCACAAAACATTTATGTGGTTTTACTAAGCAGCTATTAGCTAACAATTCACTTTAAGATGTGCTAATCAAGATGTTTGGTACTAAAACACATCAACAGAGAAGGAAGATGTGCATCTACAGTCAAGTGACAAGTTAACACCAAAAATCTTTTGATCCTCAACTCACCTAAATTATTTTGCTAAAATACCCCACCAAAAAAAATGAACAAAATACAGATCATTTCCAAACTAAATAACTAAGCAGAAGTCAGCTTTGCTGCTATGCAGCCCTTAGTGGGACCAGTGTGCTCTGGGCTAAGACACAAACCACAGAAGTCTTGTGCCTGAAAAAGCCATGGTGCCTGCTGTTAGTTCTGGGGCTACGTAACAATTATGCCCATAGAACAGGGTTTTAAAGTCCTCCCACCATTTCAATACCAAAAAGAACTCAGATTATACGGCTTCCTAACCTGAAGTGAAAGAAAAGAAGCCCAGCTTTCAAATCCTACTGAACACCAGTATGGAACTGCAGAAACCTTTCGTTTTCCACTTCACATATCAGCCTGCAGCTGTGTGGTTAAAAAACCATAAGGATCTTATTTCTGATAATGTTTCACAAGCGTTAGCTACTTCAAATGCTGTCTGTATATGTTCAAGTTTATTCCCAGTCTTCAATTATTATGAAATATATGGACATACTTTCATAATCACTTCTACAAGTCAAAACAGATTAGATTCATCAATCAGCCTCTTTATTTATACACCAATAGATACATATAGAAAAGATGTATGAAATATTCTACAGCCACGAGATTTACAAGGCTTTTACATCCCAGGGAATGGGATGTGACAGGGCTACAGCCCATGTCAGCCAGTCCTACAAGAATCACACCATCCTGGCAGTAGAAAGATGGGAGGAAAGGGAAAGACAAGTCATACACACTTCCACACTTTGCACACTTACTGGATCAACCTGCCATATAATAACAGTTGTGTCCTTAGATCCTGTTGCTAATTTAGTGCCGTCATTGGAGAATTTACAGAACCACACTTCATTACAGTGCTCCGTTAGGATTTGCTGGGTATAGCATGGAAACTGTTTCCTGCAAAAACAAAGGGATGCATTCATTGATTAATAACAGAGCAGTAAGATTTTTTGAAGTCAAGCTATTAAAAAAAACCCCAATCAAACAAAAACCTTATTTAAATGCAAGACCAGACAACTTAGAAAACCCCTCTATTAACAACTGCTTCAAGTACAGAATTAATTGTCTTATCTGGAACAAGCTCACACCACCAAGTCATCATAATTTACCGTAAGAACACAGAACTGTTCTTATTTCACTCACATAATTTGTTATGCTTTCATGTAACTTGGAATTAAACTGACCTCATCAGGAGTATAACAGTTTATTACTATATAATTTTCTACTGTATAGAAAATACTAAATTATAGGTCTCTGAAACATAGGTGCAATGTTTTTACTCATGCAGTTTTTGTAGGTGTCTAACTGAATTAGTTATATCTTGGTAAGAAATGATTCTTACATAAAAGTTCCTTTTCCTGAATATGACCTTGCAATAAATTAGACGTTTCTTTGCCTTTGTTTTGTCATTTTTCACCTTTGCAGAGTACCACACATAATATCCAAGTGTAACTAGCAAGACACGCTTGGGCTTTCAACTTAAACAGTTCTCCCTCACAAAATCTAAACTATTTTGTAAAATGCTGTGTTTATTAGGCAAAATATTACAATGATAAACTACTGAAGAAGATTCAAACAGTCTCTAGAGTCAATATTTAATATTCTAGTTACACACCAAAAAAAAGCTAGCAGCCAAATTATTAAGTTAGGTGAGAACTGGAGACAAGTTTTATTTTATTTAAATCTGCCTACAAGCTCTCAAATAACAATTTCAGAGCTAAGATAAAATAAATGTAGGCTTTTACAGCTGATGTCTGCATTTCAAAGTAATACTGCAAGAAGTACAAGTTCATTGTTTAGATGCACTAAAAGATAGTCTCTAACCACAGACACTTTTTCAACTGCAGAGATCCTGAAGTGGTTTAGTGCTAGGCTGAGTTTTTAGAGTACTCACTGCAACAGGGCAACACAGTTCTGATGGGACACAGCGGTACTAAGGCAATGACAGTGCCCTTGAATGCACAGTTGCATTTACCACTGGAGATAAACTGGCTTAAAAAAATACAACCAAAAAAACATCACAACCCACCCACCAAAGAAAAAAAAAAATTAAAAAGTCAAACAATCTCCCCATTAGTTTAAGCAGAATTGATTTAGTTTCTTCACATCTGCATTTACAAATACACAGTTTGGTGGCAGCCAGGCTGACAGACACCTAAAAAAAACCCTGAAGCTAGAAAAAGTTCTGCTTCACATAGTGTCTGTACCCTCTTAGTCCATTTTCTTTTATTAGAAGAGACTTCCTAGTCTTGTGCTTAAAGACTATCAAGCAGCACTGAACAACCATACAGTCTCACTTCCTGTCTTATGGTAGAGAAGGATAAAATATATATTTGGCTTCCTTGGGTATGTCTATACTTACTTGTTTATAGAGAAATACAAGTGAGTTCTGCTCCTGCTTTCAGCTGACCAGGAACTGCCTGGTTGCCCCTGGAAGAGCACTGAACCCAAGGTAAAAAGCCTCACCCATGAAAGAAGACTCTGTTTTCCTTCAAGTCTAGAGGGAAGCAGGCAAGCCCTTACATCGAGATGTGCACCTACAGGAGCAGTGTTTCATTATTATTTAGCCATACTGCTATAAATTAATGTTTTTGCTCAGAGCAGCAATTTACCCTACGAGGTGAGGCTGCATCCATAATTCACACAAAGTACAAGGGGCATGCTGTGTCCCAGGAAAGGCTTTCCAGTACATTTCATATCAAGATAATACTCTATGGAACAACAGTTCTTCATATTAAAGCTTAAGAAAAGCAGCCAAGGTTTTACAGACATGAAAAGCAAGCAGGATAATGCTAGAGCACAGTTTTCATAGTAAGATACCTTCAGGTTCCTAAAAGGGGTGACACAGTTATTAGCACTGCTGCAGACACATCCCAATACTGAGTTATGCTGCCCACAACCCAGTTAGATCAGAGTGTTCCCACAAAAAGTCTCTTCACTTAACTAGTGAAGCAGAACTCAGCAAGTTTGACTTCACAGACAGCAAAACCACATTAAATAACCTGGCTGTGGAAGGAAATAGTGGCAGTCTTGAAACAAGAAACCTGAACCAGTTGTCTTAACAGTTTCTGGTTTTGCTGATTAGACATTACTGAAGCTCAAAGGTTTTTCTTCATCTTTTTTGAAGTGTTTCATTACAGATTGTTCTGTTCAGCACAAAACACCTGAATTATGTCATTCAATTATTGAGACAAAGCATCTAATAAAGTTTCCCTTTTGTTGTATTTACACAAGTCCAAAATTATAGAATAAAACACTAAATAGATACGCTTTTATTCCCTGTACATACAATGAAAGATTTATTCCTCAACAGAGAAAACCAAATGAACAAGAAAACCATACCCAACTAGGCTGAAGGCTCTCAAAACCAAGAATCACCATCCCCAAGAGCATCAATTCTCCACTATCAAAATCTCTGGCACAGTAAGATAAAACTCTTCACCTTCACTCCCAGTTGTGCCTCACTCACATCTCCCACTCTTATCAAGTGAGTTTTATAGCTAAACATTTTGCCTGTTAGTGCAACTCAAGCATGCTTAACCAAAATATTGCCGTAAGTCCAAAAGGGATTAGTTCCAACTAAAAAGGGGAAACTTATCAGTGTTCTATCAATTAAGTAGCACAGGACTTGAATTGTCTAAGCCGTCAGACTACTGTTACTTGCCACCTTCATCAAAATTTGACTTCTGCTGTCTAATTCACCTCACTGTGCCCAAGCATGGCAGCACTTACAGCACACCACAAACTGGACTCAGGTAGCTAACAGGATGCTACAACAGGATGAGGACAGAATGGAAGCCATTCTTTTCAGGTGTATTTTGGGGAATTTTTTTTGTTAGGTTCTTGTTGCTGCTGGGTTTTTTTTAATTACAGTAGCTATGAGTATCTATGAACGTGTCTACGCAGCAAATAAACAAGTTCGGGAAGTACTGCTTTAGTGGAAAAAAGGAACCAACAAACCAAAAACCCAAACTATGGCCAAACGTTTATGTCAGCAAATAGATTCAGGTGGGGGAAATTCAAACCCAGGCCTGTTGCATGTAATATCTTTTCTATCTGGCTCTCTGTAGCCTGGCTTCAGTAAACCAAGCTCTTCGCAGTGATCTTGAATGCTCCTTGGGATTTGGTTAGCAATATCAAACCTGTTGCACAACATCAAATACTACTCATGGACTTGCTTAAAGGTTAAATCTCTTTTAGGTAGTCTGATTTTAAGAGTCACTTCTGAAGGAGGGAAGCCACACCACCAGTATATGATCATTTCCAACAGCTCTTAAAATGGGCAGCATTCAAATGTCTGCACACTCACACACAACTGCTGAAACAATGCACTGCAGCAAAATTGTAAGCTAAAAGGCTACTTGAACACACAAAGTGCCAAAGACAGTAATTTTCAAACCTTAAGATGGCTACAGCAAAGTACTATGGAACTCTGCATCTTGAAAACTGACTCCAAGTAACCCAAGAATGCAAGTCAAAGCAGTTGAGTTCAGAAAAATTCTATAAGCAAGTTTATAAGTTCTTAATTAACTTCTTCAAATGAGCTAATCTTAACTGAAAATAACTCCCCTGTAAACCCAAGTACTAGCCTGTTACATGGACAAATATGTAAGAATATCCCATACAGCCCTTATGTTCTCTTTTTCCCTTAATCCATCATGCACAGCACAGCAGTTTTCCATAAAAGCTACACTGAATTTTTAGGTCCTTAGCCAAGTTTTGCTGGATGAGGAAAACCTGCTCAAGTCAGCCATTTGTTAAAAACAAACATCTTCCTGTTTCATGTCTGTTAGAGTATTGCATTTTGGAGGCTCAGAAGCAGCCTCCATTTTGACACCAAAAAAAAGTTATCCAGTCTAAAGAGCCAATACAAAGGTGTAAGAGACATTCAATTCTTACTACCTTACAAATCTGAGAAAACAGTTCTTTATCTTATTAATGTCATACATTATGTTACTCAGAAAAAGCTACTTTACATTTCTCCTCTGTTTTAACCTTTGTGTCTAAAAGCACCTGTGTCCACTCTTAACAGCTGAAAATTGAGCTCAAAGAAGCATGCTTCAGCAGGCTTTTTGCATTCCAGTAACCTCAAAGACAGAGTCTGGATAAGCAACACACCACTGACTCTCCAGTGCAAAAAACACAGCAATTCTGTGTTGAGGAATAAACAAGACTGGCTGTCCAAAATGACAAGAAACAAGTGGCTATGGATTAGCATAGCAGTATCTTCTTTTTACACCAATCTGATTACAATTTTTAAGCTGCAGTCTAATCCCATTACTCCACATCCAGCTACCAAAATCTCCACTACACACCTTCTTTACTCCCCACCTTCACTGCTCATTTAGCGGGAGCCTCTTTTTCCCAGTAAAAATCCTATTAAACCAGCTCAGAACAGTTTTCACATTTCTACTAACAATCAGATTAATTTAAAAGGCCAAGAAAAGCTTGCCCTCCTCTTGCTCTATCTCAGGAAGGTTTCTTACCTACTACAAACGTGATCTATTAGCAGCGAGACAGAATCTAGGTTGCTGTCTAGTTTGGTGTTGTGATATAGGCACCGGTCCCGTTGGAGTTCCACAGCCTGGCGGAGCAGGTTCTGTAAACGCCTCGGAGGAAGCATCACTGATGGGGGCAGGTAGGCTTCACATGAGTTAGGAAGAAAAAGCAAACAAATGAAGAAAAAAAGACTTACCAAAAGCAAGTTACAAGTAACAGCATACTTTGAGTGGTTTTGGAAGAGACCTTAGTAAATAATAGGACACAGCTTGTTGAATTTACAGCTATACACCTGGAATTAGAAGCATGAACTTCTTGGAAAGCAGAGCTATAAGCAAGATATTTGTTGTTACAGAGTATGTTGTCCTGGCCAACCAGCACGATTTACACAAGCTAACTCAAAACTCGGTATTTAACAAAATCTATAATGCTCTATTAGGACTATGAAAAGAAAGAAACTCTGGTACAAAGTATTACAACAGCCACAAGAGAGAAGAGAAACCATAATTCAGAGCTAAATATGAGACCGCTATCAACCAGTACCAGTATCGCTACTGGTTATAGGCCACACTTAGTTTCCACCACTCACTGTGGCTGGCCTTTGTAACACCCATCCACCCCTCCCTAAACCACACATTTAATCACCAAGCTATAGCCCTACTGCATGCAGCAGAGCTACGAAGTAACAAGTCTTATTCCAGACAGTTTATCAGAGACAACAAAAGGTTAGGTACAGAAGACCAAAAGGTAAAGGCACATAAGGTATCCCCGTGAACCAAGAAATACAAAAAACCCAACCAACCAGCACACACAGTCAATTCCCAGAGATGTGTAAGTTACACTGGACTTAACAGAAGTGAGAAGAAATTCTAAACACTAGAACATCTTACTCTGGAGTTTGTCCAAAAGTTTAGATCTGGAAGCCGTTCCTTTCCCTTCCCACTCTGCTTTTGCACGCAAGTCTTCTGCATGGCTACACATCAGGTACCTGTTTCAAAAGTGCACATACACCAACAGACCAAGTCTTTTTGGAATCATTCTTTTCACGTTTAAGCATGATACAGATCGTAACATCTTTAATG
Organism: Sylvia atricapilla; assembly: GCF_009819655.1. NCBI lineage: Eukaryota > Metazoa > Chordata > Aves > Passeriformes > Sylviidae > Sylvia > Sylvia atricapilla. Next base: position 96,400,559 of record NC_089142.1, read on the forward strand.
AACTGGGAACAAGTAACTTAAGCTTGAGACCAACAGGGAAAAAAAGGCAGGGAACTATTTCACACAAACACACATCTTCTGAGCAAATGTCTCCAAACTTCCCATACGAAAAGAAAACAAAACACAAGCAATTTTAGGAAGGTAGAAATGTCTTAGTTTTATCTAAGAACAAACCAGATTATACTCACTTAATTAAATTATAAGGTAACTGGCTAATAATTCCCAAGATCAGATGACCGTACATATGTATTAATTTGGGTTCTAGTAGTATTAATGTAAATCATCATCAGGTTGTTTTCAAGCATCTGAAACAAAATACTGTCTACTGAACAGCATTATTTACTCAGCATTTTATCACATCTCAGTACAGCTTATTATTCACCAGGATAGTAGCTTTAATACAGCTTGAATCATCACAACATCAGCTACCAAAAGCTACAGAATTCTTTTAAAAACTTCTCTGCAAGAGCTCTCAAAGTCCAAACACTTACCCACTGAGGACATGAATGCGTTCTGTATTATATTTCAGAGGCGTCAGTTCACAACGTAGAACCTGAAGTGCCTCCAGGACCTTGCCATCCTCCAGGTATTCCAGGTACTTCTGCTGCAGCAGCAAAAACTTCATCCTCTGACATGACAGAAAGCAGCAGTCAGGGGAAAAAGGTTGACTGAAGTTTCAGAAAACGTTTGAGCCTAAACAGAACAGTAGAAACCATTCTACTATGCCCTTCAGAAACACAGCTCTAAGTAATGTTTCATTACTCAATCTCTTTTGTTGGCTTTTCAACAACATTGCAGCTATCCACGAATTAAGCTATCCATGAATTTCTTCCCTGCCTGAAGGGGCTCCAAGTATGTTCCTATCTCACTGTTCAGATCCCCCCTGCAACTGGTCCCATTTTCACGTGCTCTCTCTTTAGTCACCATCCTTCAAATCCTACATTAGACAGGCTTTCCAGTGAAACATTCTATCAAGAAATGGGCCCCAAATCAGCTATTCACATATTTAAGATTGCATGACAGCAAAGAACACAACAGGACAACTCAACAAGTTCTCACACTGCTTACATAGGTGTTGACATAGATGGTTTGCATAGCTGCATAATACATAACAGTAACAAACTGATATTGCCTGAGGTTTTGGGTTTTTTTGTATTTCCATGTTAACTTGTTTTCCTTGGGTGCTGTTTTCCAGATTACAGAAAAAAATAGTTTCCTATATTTAGGAGTTGTATCAACACCCTGAATTAAGTGCTGTTATTTCATAGAAATCCTTTTACTTATACATTTTTGGTTGTTTCCTTAAAAAAAAAAAAAAAAAACAAAATCAAGCCTGCTATCCTAAGAACAAATATCTGTGGGTAAATTAGGCATTAAGTTACTATATTAAAAAAACCTGAAGGCCTAGAAATTTTAATAGTAATTTAGTAGAAACACACTAGTGTTTTCTGGATGAAACCAGTATCTTGTGTTTGTACACATTCTTTACTGCTACCAGTTACCAGACAAAAATGACAGGTTTAGTCCACAAAACTCACCAGGTTGAAGAGGAAAATTAGAAAAATGTACATGCTTAGACAAACTGGTGAGACATAGACTGGAGATAAAAGCAAAGCAAACTACATTTGCTTTTCTAATGAATACACCAGCAGTTTCCTCTGCTTTCATCAGACCTCAGGCACCTCACTATTTTCATGCTCATATTTGGTCAATGTTTACTTAGTTTCAAACACACTGCCAGCCTCCTTAACTAGAGGGATAATCGGGAAGTTTAAAATGCTCCTGTCCTATTAAAGCTCACATGAAAGTTTAAGGCTCACTAGATGTTAAATCCAAAGTTAAAACAAAAAACAGTCTCACTTCCAGAGACACTCAACTCTTCAAAAGAATGAAGTTTCCACATATAGTGCTATTAACTTACCACACAGCTTTGTGAAGCATAAAACATGACACAGTAAAGATGATTTATGTTCAAACTTGTCTGTAGTGCTCTGCTGTCCTGTATCTGACAGGCAAACCTGTATTGCACTCCCAATCCAGCTCTTTAGTTTATTTGAATTTGGAATTATTAGACCATTACTGTACAGTTCTTCCAGGTGAGACAACTTTTTTTCGATGTTCTGACATGTGAAAAACCAAATGAAAGATATCCCAATTATTTACAAGCCCAGCGGCAGGCTCCATGCAGCAGGCCAGCAGACCCCACACTGTTTGCTTATATACCAGCAGCAGGAGGGATAAGAACTTCCTCCACCAGCTGTGCACATGCTCTCCAAGATACATGGAGATGCCCAGGTAGCAGATACACTATATTTCACTGCCCTTGGTCACCTCACACTGATGATCACCATCAGGTAAAAAATAGCCTGGTATTTCCAGTTTGTAATAAAAACTGTAATCCCTCCCTGTATTCCTTCTCCATTCACTGGGTATAATATTTATTAAATTTATATAGAATTTCCATTAAATGTGATAACCTACCTTTTCTCCCTCTTTACTCTCAGAACTTGGCATATTATTTCATTTTGTTAGAGGAAAAAGTACAAATACTAGAAAACCCTATAACTGGGTTTTATAACATCAGTCCCAGCAATTCCATGAAAGCATTACCGAAACACTACCACTCAGAATGCTGTTGCCAAAGAGGTGCAATTTCAGTCCTAGGCTAGAAAATATGGTTTGAAAAAAAGATCATCACTGCTATGTATGACTTAGGCATATCAGGAATATAAAGTTTTTCCTCCAGAAAAACTGAGTATTATACATTTCATGCAGCAATCTAGTGTTCCCATAATGGAGAATTAGAGTAAGAGATAAGCAACTTGAAATAGTAACTTATCGACAGCAGAGGGCAGGGACTAAAGTCTCGATGGGGAAATTAAATTGAACTGCTAAGCTATTTTGATAACTATTCCCAAACTTGCCCTACAGCATACTCAAACAATGGCATGAACTTCCTTAAGGCAAGAGTCGCACTCCAGTAACATCACACAGCAGGTCATTTTTTAGCATTGGGGCACTCACTGTCTCCTACTTCCCATTTTTCTGCAATTAGTGACCTTGCTGACAAAGATATTTCTCTCTACTCATCTGTGCCCTCCTAAAAGTAATTTCTTCCAATACAACCTTCTACAAAATCCAAGACCATTTTGGGTACATAAGCTCTTTTACAGCTCAAAGAGCCTCTTCCAGAAGGAAGGAGAACTGTTTATAATATTGACAACTGTAAAGCAAAAGCACAAACTGAGTGGATTAAACAGCTTATTCTTTCTCCATATTTTTAGATGCCTTACAAAGAAGGGAAATCAAAATGATCATAATCAAAACCATACCAAAGTAACACAAGTGCCTGGGATTTGTTATCGTCTTAGTGTTTGCAAAGGAAATTCAACATCATTACACTCATTACTGCTGAACAATTTAAAATTCAGACACCACCACTGCTTAGCTTATAGCCAAGATTCCTCACCCTGAAGGACCCCTGGAAAAGTCCAACCCAAATGTCAGCACTGCAGTCTGGCTGGTTTTGTTCAGTTATTACTACCTCATCCTGTCTTTCACCTCTACAGAAAAGATGAGAATAAAGTGCATTACTTTGTTGTTTCTACAAGGTAATATTTAAGTGTAAATTGAACTCTGATTACCCTGGGGTAAAACTAAAAGTTAACAGATTTACAGGGGTTTGTTTGTTTCAATGTATGCACTATTAGCATTCTTCTTTCTTCAAACAACAGCCTTTGATTGGTAACATGAATGCTTAGTACTCTGCTCCTTCCTTGTCATAACTGTTAGTAGGAAAGCCCCTTCCAGAATCCTAAATTCTAGGAAATCTGGCGTGTATCATAACTAACCATCACTACCTAACGAAAGGTGAAAACCTCAACAAACAAAACCGTGAAAGGAACAGGACAAACATACAGCCACAGGCAAGAAATTGGGACATTCTGACCAGGAACTGTAACCAGCAGAGAATATTCAGAAGTTTAATGAGCAAAATGCAAAATAACCTAAGTTTAGGTCAAGATTTTGGTGTGATTTCCAACCTGCGTATCTTGACAAGTTCCACAACAATTTTATTAATGCACTAGGAGTCCAAAATAAGTAAACATTGCTGAAACAACTGCTCTTTGACATTAAATAGGTAACTAAAATACATGGTGAAATTATCAGTAGACGTTTCAAAACAAACTCAGCACAGTAGCTATCAACTTACAGCCTGCAGAACTGGGACCTCAGTTTTCTTTATCCTGCAGTCCTTTGATAGTTTTGTAAAAAACTGATGAAAGCACCAAAAAACAGTCCAGAACTTAAATGCCCTGATATGTAAAAGGCAGAAAACATTCTGCTCTACAGAATTCGGCAAGGAAATTTAATGACTCTTCAACCATACAAAGTCCTGCCACACAGGGAGTAATTAACTCCAGCAGGGAACTGCCCTTAATGCTGGTGGCAAGAGGGACACCACGCAGGCAGGTGGAGCACTTTACTCAAATGATAATATTTAACTCACTTTTTAGATTGTATTGCCTGCTGCAGGCTGTATACCTCTGGAATAAGTTAAGAGAACAATTTGAAGGTATTTTCTAGGTGACTGTAGAAGAATAAAATCCAAGTTTCTACCTAGGTGCAATCAAGTACCCAAGACAGATGCCACCACATGCTTGAGTAGCCCCAAAGCAAAACCTCAGCCTGACTTGAAGTTTTTTCTTACTGTTACTCAAGGAAAAACATCATGCTTGATTCCATTACAAAGTTTTCCTACAGATTTTCTATGACAACTGTTACCTTATATGCTGGAAAAGTCAACATGACTAATCACATACTGTACAGCACTCAGTTGTGTTGACACAAATAGAAATAGCAAACTGTCCTGTGTGCTGCCACACCCTCCTCCCCCCCATATCAACACACCCCATCAAAGCTTTAAAAATTGACATCAGCCATTTCATATTTAGTGTTTTCACCCATAGAACTTAAAGCACTTTGCAGAAATCAGGACATTAAACACGAGTAGGATTTTTAAAATACACATATATCTCCCTTCACTGACCAGACATTTCAAAAGCAACTATCCTGGTTATTTTGTCCAGGTCAATTAACTATAAGGAAAAAAAACACCCAACAAACCCACCCAAACCACAAACCAAAAACAAACCACAAAACACACACCCTACTTAGTTAAATACTCTCTGTCATCCAAATTTTTAGGTACCCATTCTTCTTGTATGCACACATTTTAAAACATCTAGTCACATAGTGTGAGTCACAAGTCAGGAAACTCAAAATCCAGTTTTCTATTTTTAAGGAGTTCCCTGCAGCAGCACCTTGTTTGGACTTTCCCTGATCAAGACATTTATCACCTTCAATAGCTCTGACTTTACTGCAGTGGGGAATACCTACGGAGCATAAAGCATCCCTCCTTACCTGCAATGATCTCTCTACCTTCCCAGCTCCTGACAGCACTAACACCCACCCTGAACCATAACCACGTGCACAAAAGTTGGACAAGGAGGGAGGAGGAGACTCTGTGCAGACAATGAAACATACACAAGCTCAACATATCCTTGCAAACAATGCTGTCTTACACATGCAAGACATTCAAAACTGTTATCTGCTTTAAATTATATCAAGTTTATATAAAGGAGATCAATTTCAAAAAGAAAACAGTTAATACTGGTTCAGGTAAAGTTCAGTCTAAACCAAGTATTTTTACTGCACCAAGCTTTATGGAATGAGTTAAGACATCAATATTAGAGAATGCTCTGGGAGCCCTTCAGAACAACAGAAGGAAAACATTCTTTTTTCTCAATTTGAGTTCTCCAAAAAGTACCAAGTTGGTAACTCAATTAAACCTCTTGACTCACTGACATGCAAAACACTTTAATACTACAGACAAACTTCATAACTTCAGAAGTCAGAAATATGAGGAAATTTGTTTCAAATGACCATTCTTACTCCCATACAGCAGTTCCATACTTCCAGGCTGCACCAACTATTGAAAACTGCATGCAACATTCTCAACTCCTTCAGGTCTTCGACAAAAGAGAAAGTGAACTACTGATCTAATTTAGAGGTGCTAAGCTTTGACCAAACTAAGAGAACCAAATGTGAAGTTCTGTCAAGTAGCCTGTGATGTTTTGTTAAACATCTGTTTTTCCTACTTCATTTCCTGTTCTCTCTTTCTCTCCCTCCCCCACCAGACAGGAAATTGTCTTGACAACAAATGAATCAGCTAGAAGTGGAACTAAGCAGCCATCAGCTGATTCCTCATTGTTTACAGTCACAGACACTTCAAAAAGCCTTCCTACTGCTTGCTTCCTAAGTGACCATAGCTGTTCTAACTTCATCTCATTAAAATAAACGTTTAAACACAACAGAACAAGCTCTTTGAAGAGCCAAGTGATGATCTTCATCTTGACATCCAAAAATCAAAACAAGAAACACTTTACTCAAAGCAACTGAAATTATAACAACACATTTTGTAGTTGTCAAGTCACAGGATCCACCAACCTTCTATTTCTAGGTTTATCTTTTTTTTACCAAAAAAAAAAAGCCACCCAAAGAGAAAAATCTCTAAATAAAATCCCAAACAGCAATACAAACGCATTTGCTCTTTAAAAGCCATCTGGAAAAGCAACAGTATTGTTCATGGTCTATAGCAGCCTCTATATTCCTGTAATGTGCTATCACAATGCCAACTCCACATTAGTATTAGTGCATTTTATTTCTAAACTTCTCTTCCTCAAGAAAACCTTACTCCTATAAACAGGGAGATTGTGAGAAGCATTTCAAGGTTGAAATTAGTATTCAACATTGGCAGTTTCTACAGAAACTGACCTATTTTAGGACTGTGACAGGATTTATATTTTATCAGTTAGGTATGTTTAATAGAGTTTTAACATTCAGTACACCAAATCTTAGGCTCAATTCTTTTGGGCTGCCTATCTCACATTCTACAACAGAATAAAAAAAGTTCAGATTAGTATGACGTTTGAGATAGCATGCAAGCAGCTTAAAGTAAACAAAAAAGAGAAAACAAGAACTATGGACAACCAACTCCATAGTGAAAGACTATACCACTACAATTAGTCCAACTACACAGCTCTGAAAGAGTTCAAGTGTGCCTCTTACCACAATTGCATGCGGAGAATGCACTAAGGCCTTAAGTTCATTCAGGTCGTTCTCAGCCTGCAGAAATCGGCATAAGAAAAAAAAAAAAAAGTATATAAGGAGGTTGAATTTTGAATTCTCTCATAGATACTATAAATTTCAACAGTGGTTAATACAGTCCTATAAGCCCTACGTTACCTTATCCCATTCTCCTTCCATGACATGATTGCGGAATTTGGTAGCTGAAGGATGTTCTAAACGACATCCTGACTCTTGCATGAGGAGATCAACAGTCTGGCTGCAGGAGAGATACAGTGTAAAAAAACCCGACCAGTTTCACCCTCACAAATACACCGCCTTCTATGATAACAGTTTACCATACTTTAAAGTAACTTTAATAAAACGAAAATACGATGATCAGATTCAGATGCTTGTTCAAGAAGATGAGCTCAGCTGCCTGAGACATGTAAAAAGCTACGTCCACCTAGAGCAAGTTGGCAAGGAGCTTGAAAGCTTTGCTGAAGTACCATAAAGTATGTGACTTACCAGCCACCACAAACAGCCAGGCCTGCACAGAAGATAAACTTCATGAAGGAAGATATAGTCTAGAAAGCTGTTAGCTACTGGCTACCATCCCCTGCCCCCTCTCTATTTCCCCCCCCTAAAAGAACAAGGAAAGCTACATCTGGCTGGGGCCTAAGTTTTTCTTCTTCATCAGTTCTTAAAAGACTGTCTCCTTAAAAAAAAATAAACAAACTCAGGAACCTGTAGCCCTCCCCCTTTTATACTAAAAATAGCTTATTTACTGTGGTGTCATCTATGAATAGTCACGAGTTGTCTGCTGCTGTAAACTTGCCTCTTGTGTCGGAGGCAATTTATTTTATGGAATATATCCTTTATAGCTGACCTATTCTGCAGTGTTTTGAAGACTTCTTTTGTGGCTACATAAGCGCTTTGCAGGACTTCTCTACCCTCCTTCCAAAATGATGACATACTGGCTAGCTTTAGCTTTACTTCACAAAGTGCTGTGATTAAATACTTAAGACTTCCCCTATTCCACTGGGACATTATTTTCTCTACTCTGAATTTAAGAAAGGGCCCACATTCTCATTTTTTTGCTTACAAGTAAAGATTATTAGGAAAAACGCGTGTCCAGCACAAATCTAGAGAGGCCTTCACCATTTAGAGGGCCAAAGGTTTCCAGAGTGAAACCAAACAGCCTGTTTAAGCGGCAGTTTACTTTGTGTCGCTTCCTCCGCGCTGACAAGCCAAATCTTGGAGCTCATCTGCGAAAAGCCGCCCCCCCCCACGCCCAGCCGCGGGCTCCATTATGTTTACCAGATAACTTCTCCCCCAACAACACATTTGTATTGATCTACCCTTATCGGTGTGCAACTCGACTTCCATATTGCCATCCCTGGCAGGGAAAGCTCCTGTCCTGTCCCTTCGCTAGACACCGGCACCGGCTTGGAAAACATAGCTCCGGCTCCATTTTTCCGGGAGCGGGCCTGCCCCACCGCTCTGCCTCGCAGCCGGGCACTGCTCTCCCCTCGCCGGAGACCACCGCGCTGCGACGGGGCAGTTTTGGCCACCAACCCACCCCGCCGGGGGTCCCTTCCTCTCCGCTCCGGGCTGCCCATCCTCCGCGGGGACCCCGCGCCGGACCCTCCCCGCGGCCGGAGCGGAGGGCGGCGGGGCGTGTGTGTGTGCGGGGCTGCCCCGGCCCCGGGGGCACCCTCCGGTCAGGGCGCCGCAGGAAACGAAGGAAGGAGCCTGCCCCTCGCCCACCGCGGCCACTTACTTGAGCCCCAGCCCGTGGAGGTGCTGCCCGATCAGCCGGATCACGTCCTCGTCGGACTGCGAGAGCCGCTTCTTCTTCTTCAGGGCGCTGCCGCCGCCGCCGCCGCCGCCCCCCAGCTCGGCGGCGGCCGGGCCGGGCCCCCCGGCGGCGGGCACCCCGTTATTGACGCCGAGCCCGCCGGGGCTGCCGCCGCCGGGGCCGCCGCTGTTGGCCGAGGGCAGCAGCCCGTTGGCGTGGGCCAGCTGCTCACCGGCGGCCGTGCCCGCCGAGGCCTCGCCGTTCTGGGCGCCCAGGCAGCCCAGCTCCGGGCCCTGCGGCGGCGGCTGCTGCTGCTGCTGGCCCCCTCCCGCCCCGTTGGCCTGCATGGCGCTGCTGGCGATGCCGCCGCTGCTGCTGCTGCCTCTGAGCGGGGCGGCGGCGGGGGCGAGCCCGGCGGGCACCGAGGGGGACTGGGACGAGGTGAGGCCTGCTCTGCCCGCGGAAGCCCCGGGCTCTCCTGCTCCCTCCACCGCCGCCGCCGGGGAGGCCCGGGCTTTCTTCCGCGGGGGCGGGGAGGCTCCGCCGGTGTCCGAGTCGGAGGAGGAGGAAGCGGAGGCCAGAGTTTCCTCGCCGAGAGCGGCCGTGGTGGGAAGCCGGGGGGGCGAGGAGGGGGAGGCGGCGGGGGCGAGGGGAGGCGGAGCGGGGCCCTGCGCCCGCCGGGGGTCCCGGAGGCAGCGCCGCCGCCCGCTCGGGGCTCCCTCTGGCGATGGCGGCCGCCGCTGCCCTGAGCCCCCGCCCGGCAGCCCCAGGCGCCCGGCCCGCTCCGCTCGCTGCCCGCCGGGTTTGTCTCCTCTCAGCCCAGCTGCACCTAATGGAGTCCGGGCCGGGACGTCACAGGAAATTCCTGCACTGCCCCCTACACACACTTCCGCCGCCCGGGGCCGCGGTGGGCACGGCCCCACGGCTGCCGGGGGGCGGCGGCGGGGCGGCCCCCGGGGGGGACGGGGACGCCCCAACGGCAGCGCCCGGGTGGCCGCCCGCCCGCGCGGGGTCCCGCGCCGCCTGCGGGGGCCGTGGGCGCCGTGCCCGAGGGGCTCCCGGGGCTCCCGGGCATGTGCCGGTGTGTGCCCGCGCCCGGCGGCTCCGCCGTGGGAGAGGGGCGGCGGTGGTCGTGCTCGAGGAGCGCTGAACGCCCGCTGCCCCGACGTGTCCCGGTGGGACCGGCCGTCCCTGTGACACCCTGGAGGTGAACGGGTAATTTCCGGCCTCAGGTAGTCTCCTGATGTAATCTGGACAGGGGGAAATAGGTGTAAACTGAGAGAGGGGAAATTTAAGTTTGGTGCGTGGAGGAAATTCTTTTATGTGAGAGTGATGAGACGCTGGAACAGGTGGCCCAGGGAGGTTTGGATGCCCCAGCCCTGGCGCTGTTCAAAGCCAGGTTGGATGGGGCTTTGAGCAACCTGGTCCAGTAGAAGGTGTCGCAGCCCACGGCAGGGATGTTTGGAATGGGATGATCTTTAAGGTCCCTTCCAGCCCTGATTCCTTGATTCTGTGGGCGTTTTTAAAAAAGGAAAATGCTTGATGAAGTCACATCCTCCTGTTGCACAGGTTGGTTACTGGAAGGTTTCAGACTCGCTGACAGACTTGTCTTTTGTAGTCACTGCATGTGTTGACATGGAAAATGGGGGAAATGGCAGATTTGCTGTAGGTCTTAAAAGAATGTTGAGTGTTGGGGCACGTTTGTCAGGACAAGCTGTCAGAAGACAGTGGGAATTTTAAGGGTCCCAGTCTCTGCCCTGTTGTTTCTCCCTGCTAACCCTCCTGTGTGGTGGAAGACAAACTCAAATCCTGAGCCAAGTCTCTGGTCAAAAGTCATGAGATGAGTGAAATTCTGGTCTTTAAAAATAGCATCTTGAAATAATATATTTTATGTTATTTGGTTTAGAGCCTAGAATTTTTATCTTTGGTATGCTCGAACTTTTCTCCAAAACCCAAAGGGAAATAACAAAACTTTTTTTTCCGTATTGAGAGCTGAGGTTAATATCTAATTATCTTCCTCTTCAGAAGCTGAGGTTTTAGGAGTACTGGCTTAGGTTGAACAACAGTGCTTTGTTTTGAGTGGAACTTTGAAAAAGTCCAGCTGAGGGAAACCACAGGCCCAAGACCAGTGGAGAACTCCACAGAGGGACAAAATGCATGACAGGAGTTAAATCAGAGAAGGAAATGAGACCTCACGGAGGCCTGGCCTGCTGAAGTAGATACCTTGACCCTGTTCAGAGGCTGCAGAAGATACTTGGATGATAAGAGCAAAAGCACTCTTACGCTGGAGGGAGAGGTTGGAAGGAGCTTTGTCCCTGACCTCTGCCCAGGTGTGGCTCTAGGGTTAAATTCAACATCGGTCTTCCAGGGAGGCGAATGCTCATTTTGTGTTTTTAGCTCACCAACCATTGCTGGAGAACACACGGTGTGTGTTTTAGCCACTTCACTGCTGTATATACTCTCATTTCCATTGTTCTGTGTTTTCAGCACTCTTGAGTTCTTTCTTGGTCTTCCCCAGATGCCATCACTGGATCTGTAATTCAAAAACTTGGATAAAGATGACAGGACCAGTTACAGAGAGCAGCACAGACCCTGTGAAGGTGCCTGAATATGAACTTTAAAGATCAAGACTAGGTTTTCAGGAAGGTAAAGTTGCTCATCATTCTTTTCTGTCTTGTGCCTCAGTGTCCAGGGGAAGGGGATGGTAAAAACCTCTTCCCACCATCTACTCCTGTCATCCTTTGTCACCTATGGCTTTCCTAGTCGTAGAGGTGTTTTTTACTTCTCCTAGGCTTTCCCTAGGCACCAGGAGGGCATCTTGGATGTCAGGTCTGAGGCTGGCACAGTCACAGGAAACAGATGATTGTGAAAGGGGTAATGGCACCAAGCTTTGTCAGTTTTTCATCAGCTAAGCTGTGATTTGTATCTGATCCTATTCTGCAGCCAGATGAGAGAGGGAAAATTCAATAATCCAAGTAAGTATGCAGCTTTTTGAGCAATTAGAGAATCAACTGGTAAATATGAAACATGTCTCTCTTGTGACAGATGACTCTAATAACAGTATGAGCTCATCATATTCAGGCATCTTTAAAGTTTCCCAAAAGTAGAGAACTAATGCAACAATTCAGCTGTAAAAATGACAAACTTATAAACATCCAGAAGAGGAATTTTTAAGAGAACTTTTGGCAACTTTAAATACGGTTCTTGTACCAGCCATGTTACTGAAGCAGAGGTGTAATACATAACTGTACAGAATATGTACAATTCTGACTATATTGTATTTTAGACAACTTCCTATTGTATAGATCCACATCTTTAACAGAAAAAATGTTGCAGAAATACTTCTTATTTATTGTGATAGTTTAGAAAACTGAAGAGACCAAACACTTCCTGTCAAAAACAACCAATGAAATTACCAGTGTAGAATATTTTGAGCTAGTGGTATCTCTTAAGTGTAAAAAAACATGTCTTGGGACATTCTAGACTAAATACAAATGCTTGAAAAGCAAGAAACACTTCCATTTTCTGGGTCTGGAAAGTCAAAACAACCCTTGAATTATGAGCTGGCTAGAACTTTGGCTAATCTAGGTCTTTTTTACTTCCCCCCCCCCATTTTGTTTTAGAGGAGGATGGAGCACATAGTCCAGATCTGAATAATAGGAAGGAACTCTCGTTAGGGGCCTGGGTTATTTGATAATAACCATGTGAAGCTTCAGCAGAGCTGTAATAATACAAAATATTAGAGAAAATCCTTGAGAGATGGATTAGCAGTCAAAGCTACATGCTGAAGGTAATGAATTGTTTGATTCTCTATCAGGTGTGTATACTTTCCCTTCTGCACCAAATTTGAGGTTACTGGAAACAAACCAACTAGCAACAAAGAACAAAAGAAGAAAGAATAATTTAGAACAATCACATTTTCCACAGTACCAGCTAAATAAATGCTTGAACAGGCACCTGGATATGCTTGCAACTTCCAAAAAATGAGATAAGGCTGAAAGATAAGCACCTTCCCTAAACAGCATTTATAGAAATCATTCAGCAGATAGTAAGCAGATTGCACTTGTCTGAGATTCCATCACTTCATGCAGAGAAGGATGATCAGTATTTTAGTAGAGCAATGGAATATGGAAAGCCAGAACCTGGCTGGAGTTGCAACTGAAGGACGTGAAGGGCAACATAAAGAGCTTCTATGGGTCAATTGGCAGCAAAAGGATGACAAGGGAAAATGTGGGGCTGCTGCAGAACTGGCCATAAAGGAAAAGGAAAAAGAAGAGACCTCTTTCATCTTGGACTTTGCTGGAAATAAACCCACATCTCCCAAGCTTCTGTTGCTGGTAGGAGGGTTTGGGCAGAGGAGGGAAACCAGCCACAGCAATTCCACTCTGTCAGTCTGGGTATGGAAAAGTCCACTGGACATGACACCCATTTGAGTGTGGAGGGAGCTGGCTAGTTTTATTTTGTACCCTGTGACATTTGAAAGTCCACGTCATTTAAAAGACTGCAGGTGACTGAACAAATGCTGATGTTACACATTTAAGTTCAGTTGTCTGACCCAGTGTCACTGACTTTGGGCTCAGTGAGCACAGGGAAAGCAGGGGATGCCATTCAAGGTTGTCTTTATGAGGGGTTTTGGTGGACATCCTCACTAACCTTGTAACTGGGGAGATGTGGGTGGGGTGGGCAGACTGTGTGTGTGAAAAATTTGGTGTACCCCCAGGCTTGAAGGTGGTGTCTCACTGGTTTGAAGTCTTGACTGATGTCAGGAGGGGTCAGGGATCAATACTGGGGCAAGTCTTGTTTGACAAGGTCACCACACAGGGGTGGTACAGAGTGCACCCTCAGCAAGTTTTTGGCTGATCCCCTGGCCAAGCTGGGGAGAGCAGTGGCTACACAGGAGCTGCCAGTCAGAGCAGGCTTGCCAAGCTGCAGGAGCGGGCCACTGAGAACCTTGTGTTGGTCAACAGAGACAAGGGCAAAGTCCTGGATGTGGGACAGACAATCCTAAAGGCTGAGAAACAGCTGGCTTGGAAGCAGCCCAGCAGAATAGTTCCTGGGCATCCTGGTGGACAAAAGAAGTTCCTCATGGGATTTCAACACCTGCAGGGCAGCATTATGCATACACCCAGCAGGTACGAGCTCTGTGTGCAGCACTGGTGAGGCCACGCTGGATACACACTGTCCACTTTGGGAACAGCCGGTTCAGCAGAGGCTGTTGAGGTGGGAGGGGCTGGAGCACATGATGTGTGAGGAAGTGGGTTTGGCCACAGCAGGATCTAATTACAATGTGCACCTTACCAGAGAGAATTATAGAGAAGATGGCACAAGACTTCCCTCTGGGATGGCCACCAACAGGATGAGAGACAAAAGTGAGAAGCTGCACCCAGAGATATTCTAATTGTGTGTAAGAAAACAAAAGTACAAGGTGAGATTGGTCAAGTAGCAGAACACTTTCCCTGAGTGGCTGTGGATTTTCCATCCTTGGAAACAAAACTAGACAGGAAAAGACTTCGAGCAACCTAGTTCATCTTTGAAGATGGCTTTGGAGGGACCGTGAGGTTGAACCAGTGATCTGCAAAATATATTGCCTAACTGTAATTTTGCTGTGGTTAAAAATACACTTTGTACAAGACTATCCTTGTGTTAGGGGGAGAACAGTAGAGGTGACTGGATAATCGTCTTAGGGGTTATTGATATTATATCCCAAAGCTTCAGTACAGCCATCATGTTGCTTTATAGCTGAGCTTGCATGGTGACGATAAGGGCAGTAGTGCTATTGTTGCAACCTAATTAAATATTAGGTAATCACACAATGTCTCCTGTCCACCAAATTCATGTGCATACGCTGATGTTGACCTCTGCACTCTCCTGGGTAAGCACAGTGTGGTGTGGTCACAAAAATAAATGTCAGAAAGTGCTGAGGATCCCATGTGGTACAGAACGTCCTGTTTAATGCAGGGTGTGTCATACTGTTACACAGTCGGTGCAATTTCTCATAGGAAGAGCACACATGGCATGGCTTCCCCTGGATTTCCGTTGCCATAGGTGTCTCTCTGGATGTGCAGGACATGGTGTATTGGGAGAACTCAGACTTCCCTGTAAGGACAGATAAAACATGCATGTGCAAGGGGTGTGCTGCCAGATTGGTACTTACTGTGCAACTTCTCTGAGCTAGACAATATTGCATATGCTGTGAATCTGACATGTCAGACTTGCTTTGCATGCAAGATTTATCTGTCTGGGACTACCCTAGACATCACCTTGCAAAATCTGTCTATCCTGTGATGCATCAAGCATATCCAGATATATTCAGAAGTTACATGTAGCCAGGATTTGGAAAGACAATATGCCACCATGTCAGTGCTTCAGTGGCTTGCAATGGACAGAATAACAGCGTGCTTGGATTTTTTTTTTCCCTCCACATCTTGATAGGTGTAGATGTTCACTCTAACACTTCTGAAATTCCCTTCTGACCACTGTGTACTGCAGGAGCTGGCAGATACTCCACAGAAAAGCCAATCACTGATTTTATTCCATGGAGGTTTCCAAGCTTGTTGTTTCTTCTGGTCTGTGTTCCTTAATACCAGCATGTCAATTTAATGTTCAGATCTCAGATGGGTTATTGGTGTTTTTATGTGAGATTAGATTTGTCCTGCTATTGTTGCAGTTATTTTACTTTTCCTACTTGAGGGCTGCTCCCCTGCCTTTTATTTTGTACTGGCTCTCAAGGCAATTGTTATTTCAGTCTTGTTAGTTGTGTCTGCCAACTCCCACATAACTCCTAGAGCCTAACCCTGAGTGGGGTGACACACCACCTTCTATTGCCTATCCTTAGAGTTAGTACCTGTCTCTTCCAGAGTGACATGCACACTTTGCTTTTCTCTAGGCAACTGCAGTGAGCTCTCACACCTGGAACTAAACATTCAAGACCAGGCATGTAGACTGTAGTATCTCATAACCACTCTGGAATGGGCAGAGGGGAAATTATTACGTAATCACCAGAAGATTACATCTCAACATTAAGCTTGTGAATAGCTCCTTGGAGCCCTGGGATTACTTACTAATTTTTTCCCCTCTTAATCGGGAATATATGGTTTTCCAAGTCCGTGTTTAAAAAAGCAAGTGAACCAGACCCTCTGACTTTGGGCAAAAGATTAAAGGCCAGTGTTACAAGAATGTCATTGCATTATTTAAGTGCCCCTTATTTTAAGGGAAATCATTAGTTTTTCTTGTAACTGTACCTTTACTTAAAAATATAGCTTCCTGTACAAGTTCCTCCTTCCTTGTTGGTGCATAGTATTTACATCAGAAATAAAGAGCCACAAAATTAGAGAAAAGATTCCTTTGTGTGGCTCCATACCTTCATGTAGTAAAAAGTTTTCACAACTTCATCCAATGTTTGTGAAAAACAAGCATCAGCTCTGGCACTTTCTCTCAGATTTAAGACCTCAGGAGGTTTCAAATACCTACTCTGATAAAGTACCCAAGACACCACTACTAGTCCAGCACAAAAATACTTTTTGTGCATGCTTGGAAAAGGGTCTTGTTCCAGAACTAGACTGGCCTGAGATGCAGGAGTGGGCCAGAGCATTGCATGGTACTGAAGACAGATCACTCAGGCTTTCAGGAGGATGCTCATGCAAGACACAAGTTCTGTCTGAGGCTAGCACCAGGCAGTAAGGTGTTAAATGCGTGTGATCCAATAACTTTTAAACATTACATTTTGATTTCCAGAAGAGTTTCTTCAGATCCTTTTCCAAAGGCTCTTAGTATCAGAGGGTTTAGGGGTTTTTTGTCTTTGACTAATGTATTTGAGTCTTTTGTACTAAACCAGTCTGATTTCTCCTATGGAAAGTGTAACATTCACCAAATTTTCTATACTTGGGGTTTTTTTGAAGAGAGTATAATCTGTGGAATGTAGGCAGAGATATTTTTTTACTGAGACATATTTGGAGCAACTAATATAACTTACTTGAATCTTTGCCTCATAAATAATATAATAATTTCAAATACATGCAGATTAAACCTTTATACTTCTATGACTTCTCTCTTAAAGAAGGGTGCCAAGAGGGTTTCTGAAGCATGGTGTGGTGGGTAGGATTTACTAGGATGCATTTGGCTGCATTACTCATCACCAGTTGGACTAATGGGCAGGACACCCTAGATATTGTCATTCCTATTTTTATCCAGCAGGACAAGTTAATACAATGGACACAATTACATCTGTAGAATTTCCGAGGTAGTTCCTCATATTCTATAAATACCAACACCTTCTTTGTCAGTAACTCCGATTTAATAGCACTTCTTTAGAGCACCACATCTGAGAGAGGAGTGTGTCCTGCTGGATACTGACAGTGCTGTGAGGAATGGTGGGAAGTAGTTCCAGCTGGAGAGAGGGAAAGGGGAGTTTTGTAAAATTAGCACCAAAGGCTTGGTCTTTTAAATATTTCAGTGCATGCATAGACATACTTCTATGGGCACTACTGTTTACTGCATTTTCACAATTGGAACCTGGTTTTATGAATTATAACAAATCTGTCACCTCAGAGTAACTAATTATATTGCACACCATGGCCTCTCAAAATCTCACAATGCATCCTGAAATGAGCTCGAGCTTTCTGTCCTAAAAGACAAAGACTCCTCTCCCTGAAGCTAAAAGAACACCCATGTGTTGTTAGGAGTCCCCTGCCAAAGATGTGCAGTGCCAAAGACACAGCTGAACAGAACTAATTTCATTTTGCCAGGAGCATCGACACAAATGCAAAGTAGGTAGCTTGATAAATCTGCTTTGCTGTTATTGTTGTAACAACAGTGTTAGCAAGAAAACCTTGATAGAACTTTCTTTTTGAAAAACATTTTTCATGGCATTAATCTAGCCTGACTTTGTACATCTGTAAGTTAAGCACTTGGCCCAAGCTATTTTTCTAGGCTTCCTCTGGAGAGGTAGAGGCAGCCACAAAGATGATTCATCCCAGATCCTTATCAATGATGGGATGGGTCCCTTTCTGGTGTCATGCAGTGACAGCCCAGTGCTGTTAAGAGCACATCACCAATTTGTAGGTGAGTAGAGTTAAAAGAGGTGAATTCTGGCCTACATTCTACCACTGTGATTGTAAATTTGGGAATTCGAACAGCGTCACACTGGCTGAGAGGTGCCAGTGTGCCAATGACAGCCACAGTGAGCTGTGGCAGTGGACCCTTACTCCAGTATTACTGGGAGGCCAGTCTGTGGCTCGTGGATCGCAGAGCTCTACCATCACATCCCTTCTTGGTGGTCTGTTATCATCTGTCCTCAAGGTCATAATGGCTCCTAAGACTCAGCTGTGGATGGAAACCAGACAGCCAGGGATGTTTAGGCCAGTATTGACAGGTCACCTAAAGAAGCAGAAGGTCTCCAAGGATGTTAGCAGGAAGGATCTGAGGATGACCTTTGGGGATCTCTGAGGGTCTAGACCTACTACCTCTTATCTTGAAACTGCTCCCAGAGCTCTCCATCTTCTTGATTCTTCAGGAGGTGTGTATTCGCAATGTGTATTGTGACTCTTGGGCCTAACTAGAGCCTATGTGCAGTTCATTAGATAGTAAAGGGTAGTCACTGATGCTTAATTAGTTTCATTACTTTAAAAATATGCACACTATTAAAATTATTATGGAAATATTGTCAGAGGAACAAAAAGCAAGGTGAAAGCTTAAAAACCTTTCCTGATTAAATGCAGTAAGGAATCTGTGTGTACAGAACTACCAGCAATTTCTCTTTATTCCCATCTCTTATCCTTTGTAAAAATAAAGAAGAAATACAAGTATCCCATCTTGAAAATAAAGCCTTTTCAACAAAACTATAAAATAGGCGCTTTTGTTCTCTAAACCCATTCATTTTTCATATTAATTTTTATATTTTACAATGTCAATTACCCCAGAACACATACTTGCATGCCTTCTTCAACAATATTTTGGTAGCATTTCAACACTGAGAAGAGACTTGGGATCACCTACTTTATTGTTTTAAAAGTTTGGTCATGCAGACATCCTAAAATGTCTGGTATAAACACGTTATGACTTCCCTGAAATCTTATGAGTTACTTGATGTTAAAACATCCTTAATCTGTCTTCTGCACAGAACTAATATTTTACACTACGTCTTACTTTTATAACATAGAAATATTTGTGTTTTATCGATGTTGTTAAGAAAATACTGATAATGAAATACATTGCAAATATTTTGTGAAAAATAAGACTATGCTGCTTCACATATGTTCTAAAGTTTGTCACAGGAATAGCAATTTTAGCTATGCCTTTCAACACCTTTAATGGTTTTTATCCTTTTACCTATATAACACGACTACCTATAGACATTAATTTAAATTGTAAATAGTTTAATGTGTGGAACAAATGCTATGGATATTTGGTCTGGATTTTTTCAACTAGAGGACAGTAAATTGAGGCAGATTCACATTGTCAGCAACTGCTTCCATGACTTGGCTTTTGAAACAAGTCTTGATTAATAATATTGCATAGTTATTACACTGTCAAGCATTTTCAAAATATAATTAAAATACAAATATTTTTAAATGAAGTATTTTTAAATGAAACCTTCTAGAATGCTCAACCTGCTGAATTTTACATTGCACCTTTGTATTCCTTAGGGAATAACACTAGCAATGTTTCAAAAGGGAGCATTTTCAGGGGCAAGGCAATATAAAGCCTCTGAGATAGAGAATTTTTGCTGCTTGGATAAACATAATCAAAAATAGATAGTAGAAATCATGTCTTCTGTGCTGTTCAACCTGTGCTGATTTATGCTTTTTGTTTCTTCATCAGTGGATATCAGGCTGATATCAGTCTTCTCATTTCTAAAGATGTTTTTGTTAAGGGTTTTCAAGTTCACCTATCATTTTTATTTGCCATTACATTGGATTTGTCTTTGTCCAGATCAGGCTGAAAATTTTTCTTTCATTTTTTTCCAAGGTTTTCATAGGGAGGAAAGAGGATTGCATTGTTCTGAGTGACACTGGCATGCAAATAAATAACACTGAAACTTGGAAGAGTGTTAATTAAGAATTATTATAACCTGACTGACCTGACTTGGCACCATGGTATCTCGCCAAACTGGCTCTTTATTCTTACGCGTGTCTGATTTGTGTTTGTGGTGTGAAGCTAATGAGCTCATGGAATTGTTTGGCCTAATCCTGCTCTCTTTACACTGCTGAAGTTTTACGTGAGGAAGAACAAGGAATATCAGAATGAGGCTCACTGGGTATGGCTCATAGTGATTAACCCAAGTAGTATTTGGTGTTGACTGCTATTTTAATAAATTCATGTAGATGACATATTGGGCCTGTTGTTTGTTTACCTAAATGAGATTTACATTGTTTTAAGAGTGGCTTACACCTGTGTGTAAGCTCTACAGCTTCCGTGCACATTTTTGTGATTCTTACCTGTGTGGGGCCACACAGGGTCCACTGAAATGAACTAGAATGTGTTTAATGATGTAATTAACAACAATGTAACACTCAGTTTGCTGTGACTTCTGATCACATTGCCATCATTTTAGCTCTGCAGAAGAAGAACAATTTGAGTAATTGTGAACAAGAAGGACTGGAATCTGACTTAGAGAGGTGTTTCAGTTAAAAGAGAAGCAGATCTTATCTTTATATCCATATGTGCTATATACACATCAAAAGCTGTTTCTTGAAGTCTTTGAGGTGAGGTGGGTGTAACGACTGTCCTGTTCCTCATTCCCATTCCCAGGGGGCCACTAGGCTGTGGGCTGGAGCTATGGAAGGTGCAGGTCTCCCACCTCAGTGTACCTTCCCAGCTGGCTGCTGTGCTCATTATCCGGGGTGGAGCGCCCCAGTGACACACCTCTACAGCATTTTGTTTTGGAGTTACTTGGTAGGAGTGCTGCGCTGAGCTGTGCAGCCATATCCTGCATTTAACTATAGGGTTACATGACTAGTAAGTCAGGTAGTTCAACCAAAGTTATTCAGAATATGTAGCACAGGTGATGCAATTTCCAAACACATGCTGTGGGACCCCACTCTGTGGCCAGTTCTGTATTTAATAGTTGCCAGTGTGGTTTGACATGGGACCAGCACATTCTCAATATGATTTATCACACTGTGGGGTTTTTTTTGTTGTTGTTTTTTTTGGGGGGGTTTTTTGGGTTTTTTTTGTTGTTGTGGGTTTTTTGTTGTTTTTGTTTGTTTGTTTTTGGTTTTTTGTTGTTGTTGTTTGTTTGTTTGTTTGTTTGTTTTAATCTCCTTTTTTCCATAATCTTTTGTAACATTTCAAGAATTATTCCTGGAGGTTATTTTCTGTTTCCTGAGGTATGCAGTAGTAGCCACAATCTGACATTACATTACATTGCATTATTTACAGTATATAAATGCAATGTCTTTAACATCCATGTCCCAGTAATCCCAGCAGGCCCAAGCAAAGTGAGTCCTACTTTTGTAGATATTTAGTTTGAATTTATGTCTGTCCATGCCCCTGCAAGCATACAGTTTATAAAGAGGAGACAAAATGGAAAGGTAACACAGACAGAACAGGTTGAATAGGGGGGATTCCCCTGTAGGTTCAATCTTAATGTTGGTATATCTTTCAAACTATTGGAAGTTATTGCTGAAAAGTGATGGGAATGGAAAAGAAAAGAGAAATAGTGGCACAGTAGTGTAAAGAGAAAGGGCAGAAAGAATGAATTTGACTCAGAGAAGCTTTTGGTGACTTGAGTTCATAGAAATAATACAATAGAAAGTGAAGAAAAAGTCCATGGTCAGATCACATGAGGAGTCGGTCCAAAATTTCCAAATAGGTCGCTGATGTTTGCTGGCAGCTTTTAACTTCAGCTGGAAGAAAAGTGCCTCTTTTCTCCACAAACCAGAATTAATGTGTAATGCTTTTCTCCTCCAACTCAAGTGACTTGTGTTAAGAGGGCAGCTTTCAGACAAGGACCTTGGACCAAGTCCTGTTTGGGTACAGTGGAAGATTTCCAGCTGTATTTTAAAGCACCATTCACCTCTTGTGTCTGAACTGTTAATTTGCAGTGGGGTCACTCCCAACTTCCACTACTGCTAGGACATTAATGGTCTAAATAACTGCACCTGCTATGTTAATGAAAGTATGCAGAAAAGCTCAAGTAATTTAGAAAATTATGTATTGTGTTGGGGTGCCAAGAAGGACAGAATGGTACAAGTGGCAAGAAGTTGGTCAAAAGAAATGGGGATTTCAGATCACTTGCTGTATTATTGCCACAGTGTTAGCAGTGCTGCTAATGCTTTCAGTATTTTACTGACTATTCAGCTTCATTGTTAAATGTGTTGCAGAGTGGGAGGGTTTTTGACTAAGAGAAGGAATTGGAGTAATGTTTATTTTTTAAGAAGTCCTTCTTATTATTTTGCTGGCAGGTTTTTAAGATTGTGAGATTTGTTTAAAACCAATCCCTAGCAAAAAAAAAAAAAAAATTAAAAAATAGGTCATTAGGCATCTTTGGATAAAAAAAATCACAGGAAAACAGAACTGGAATGGACTTTAAACAATCCATTCCTTGCTCCAGTCTGCAAACATGTATACTAGTATGATTCCTGATAAATGTTTTTCTAACCTGTTTTTGAAATTCTTTGCAGCCTCCTCAAGCAATCTATTCAAGTTCTTATTATGCCTACTGTTAAAAGAAGCCATTTCTAATGTCTAATCTAAAACTCCCACCTGCAGTTCACACCCATTACTTTTTATCGTGCCATGCTGGGCATGAAGAACAGCTTAATTCTCTTCCTCTCTGCATCCATCTTTTATGTATTAGATAATGCTTGCATTCTCCTGCATGTGCCTTTTTCTGTACAGCTGGACTTGGATGAATATAGATTAAAGGAAAAAAAAAAGAAAAAGAAAAAGAAAATCACATTTCTGGCTGAGACAGTCATTTTAGGTGCTCAGGCAGCAAGTGGCTGAAATGGAGGAGTTTGAAAATGCTGGGCAGGGCAGGGTGATTTGCTTAAGGCAATCTGAGGCCCTAAACATTGTGCAGGAGAGAGAGGCTGGTGCCTGCCATGTGTTGCACATCTCTCATGACAGTGCCTGTTTGGCATTTCTGTCTCACCTGCCCATGTCTCAGCCTGCATCTCTCACCCATCACCTGAACTGTGGCCAGGAACTGTAGGTGCTTCTGTGGAGTCTGATTTTCAGGGATTAAGTTTGTTCTCTGCTTCCGATTTTAGTTGTCTCCATTTTTGGATTCAGAGATGGGTAAGAAAAAGTAGGGAATGAGAAATGTGGCAGCTAGCAACTGACCCACGTGCCTTAATTCAGCCCTCAAAAGTCATACTCCAAGATACAGGAGATATCTTCTTCCTTCTTTCTTCACATCTTACAGATCCTGGCAAAGATCTCCAAACTTTATTGTCCAGAACTCTCCCAAACATGAACCCCTGTCTGCTCTTAGCATCTGCTCCAGACCAGTATTCCTTAACCCTTAACAGAGGCTTCCCAAGTATCCTGCAGACATTCCTAGGCACTTAGGAAGACAAATCCTTTGGCTGTCCACTCTGTCTTTTCCCAAGTTTCCCAGCCATGCCAGCCTTTCCTCATGGATCATTTGGATCATGTATGTGGTGATACAGTGTCTAAAATTGCAATTACTTGGTGCTTGGTTTACTTGGTGCTGCCTATGCTTTGGATGCATGGAGCAGCTCTCCAGTTCTCCAGGTGTGAGGCACATACGTGGGTGGGTGAAATCCTCATCTCATGGGGATTTTGTGAGGTGAACAGTGCTTTGTTCCTTTGGGGCTGACAACTGAACGAAGACATGGAGCAGTTCACATGATTTAAAGCTGTTGTTTGCAAACCTGAATAATAGTCACTGGTGTCACATTTTCTTTTCTGTGATGAAGAGCATAAACTTACTTTTAAATTAACAAAAACTCATGTTCTTCTGCTAGTTGTGTGATTCTGAGAGCTGGGACCTGAAGCATCAGGCTGTAGCGCTATTTATAATGCCAAAATATTTAGAGTGAATGGCATTCTTATGAAGTGGAGAAGAAATAATGTGTTTCTCCCATCACCTAATTTTTGAAAGAGAAAGCCTATGGAAATTTTTCCTCAAGTACATGAAGTCTAGAATTGCCTCATTCCACTCCAGTAGTGAACTACACAAATGTGCAGTATCACAAAATCTTACCTGTAAGCTAAATTTGAAAGACAAATCTCCATTTTGCTACATTTTTTTAAAAGAACACAGTTTGTATTAACTCTGGTTTGTTTGTTTGTTTGTTTTTAATTGAGGAAGCCATTTTCTCATCTAGGAATGGGAGTGAGTATTAACATTACAGGTATGAGAAGTGGTATTGTCTCTGATGATATGAATTCCAATTGAAATGAACCTGGAAAAGTCCCCCAAGCATTTTCTGTTGGTAACTGTGACACCCAGTGGTTATTTAAAGAAGTATAAAAATGTAGCACAGTAGGATTGCAGTGAACCTAAAGGCTGCACAAAATACTGAGGTTTGTACAATAAATATGTGCTTTTAGAGTAGTACTCTTTTCCTTGGTAATGCATACAGACACTAAATCTAAGCTGTTTTAGGAGTTGTGAGGCTTTATTCCATTAAGTTTCTATTTTACCATATTTAAAACACACACACATATATACATATATTTATGTATTTACATTTACAAAGCTTTTTAATACATTGTGAGGCTGAGGTTATAACTCTGGTGAAACACTGAGAAAAAGTAGCTGTGAAGTATGAAATGGCTTTTAATTCTTGTTGGTGAGAAGCTGGTTCAGAAGAAGTCTGGGAGATAAAGGAACCTTGTTTCCTCTCCTTTGTTTGCCACTGACTCATTGTGTGGCTTAGAACAAATTGCTTGTGTGCATGGCTGATAAGTGCTTCAGTCAGTCTGTTCATAAAGGTGCAAGGTGTAATTAGTATTAATCTAGGTGGCATTCACCTCCGAGCATTTATGGCAGAGTCAAGAATGATTGAGTTATATGCTGTGTATAATGCCTCGTGTTTATATTCCAAAGCATAATATTACTTTATGAGCTGTGTTTTATGACAGAGCACTGAAATACAGATTTACTACCATATACCTGGTAAATGAGAAATTAAACCCTATTGTTTAGGGATCACTGACCATTAAATATTTACTCTTGGTGGCATGTTTAAAATAAAGGAATGCCATCAAAATTCAGAATGTGTAATTGTAGTGGACCAAGCAGTAGGTGCCCATTATAAATAGATTACTATCTATTGTTTGGGAATGTCTCAGGGAACTGCTGAAGCTTTTTCTTACAGGTAAGAAGAGTTACAGAGCAAAAGGAGCAATGTCAGAAGGCATCTGCTTATAAGGCTGGAGATCAGGCAGAGCTGCAAAGTCAGTTGCTGCCTAAGGCCCTGTCTTGGCTGCATTAGCTGTGGTTATAGTGTTTGCCTCAGCAGTGCGCTTCTGCTCCCTGGGTGTGTGCCTTGTCTTCTTCCAGAACTGGGGTGACATCTGTACTCCCACCCTTTATTCATCTCTACCCTACCCAGTTTTCATGCAGGGGAACTGCAGCCAGAAAGGGAGAAATGAGACATTCTGGCAAGTCCAGCCATAGCAGGGTGAAGAGAGAACCAAGACACACAGAGACAGAAACACAAGCTGAATGGCTGTGCTACAGCATCACTTTGCAAGAACATCAATATTAACTATGTCACATTATTTTTTGTTTTTATGATCATCAGTGTTTCATAATTAATAAGATCACATGAAATACCAAATTGTCATAAAATCCTTAAATGCTGGATTCAGGGTAAAAATACCTTAAAACAACTGCACATGTTGGAGCTAAACTTGTTTATCATGAAAAAAATAGACTTCGGATGTCCTTGTTTCACACCTGCTGCCCCAGTCTTTACAAGGACACAAAAGGATGGAAACAGAAAAGTGAAAACGAGGTAATCCTTGATCAAGTGCACCATTTACTCTGTTGCTAACAGACTGTCACCCTTTGTTGTTAACTGCAGGATGAAGAGTGCTTTTGTCTTCCAGCTTCTGATAAGAACAAATGTCATAAATTGTTGTTCTAACATAAGAATATATACTTATGCTTACTGATATACTAACATATGTATACACTTGGCTCAGTCCTGATTTAGTCTCCAGAAGGAGATGCTCTTTTACTCCATAACCTAGCCCTGAAATATGGATATGCAGAAATTTGGTTTTGCTTGGTGTGCCTCTGCTGTTTATTCTATGCTCAAATGACTTGAATTCTGGCTCTGGATCATTGATGCCTACTCTTAGTTTGGTTTTTGAATTATACATAGCTCATTTCAGTCCTTCCACTTGTTTGGCTGGTTGATTGTGTTGAGTTTTAGCCTTAAAAAGTTTGGTTTTATTCCTCAAAGTCTGGACAAATCATGTTAGAAACCAGTTTGTCTTCTGCTTTGTTTATAGCATATTTTGCTAGCCAGCATAAACAAAGCCTAGGGCAATTTGCCATCCTATCTAGACAGGATGTCCAACAAGTGGAGTAAATGCAAAGTCTTTTGTTTACACTGTGAACTGAGTTCGGAGTTTTTTGCTTCCCTCTTCTGGATTCTTTATCCTAAAAGTGATTTCCAATCCTATGAAGAGAAAAGTACAACTCACAGTGTGCAAATCTGCATTTTTAGGTAAAAGATACGCAGTAGGTGGAAGAAATATGCCCCAACACTTGGATTACAGAAAAGAGTATGCTGAGAGAAGAAAGAAGTCTGCCATGTATGTTGATATTTACTCTAGTATCTGCATTGAGAAGAGCATACTTGAAAGACATGAGTTGTGGTGTGCTTTATCCCTTCCAACACACTGGGGCTTGGCATGCCCTGGAAGAGTCTCCCAGTAACTGTTATTGATTGCTCTGATGCAGCACTCCAGTGGCTCATGAAGTGTCTCTGGTGTCTCACTGAAATGGAATGTTTCAGATACAGACATGAATATCATAAAAGACACTTTTCCCAATAAAGCTACACCCCTGCTGATTAGCCAGTGCCCTGAGGTCTTGTGATAATAAGATCTGACTTAAACCTCCCCACTCATCCCTCTGCACGCCTCCCTTCTGTGTCAAAGCAGACTCTTCCAGCATTCAAGTTCATTTCAATAGTTAAAATTTGGCTCCTTGCTCTCAACAACATCGAGGTCTGGCTCTTTGCAACTGGTGGCTGCTAGACATGCACATTAATTTATTAATTTCAGGGAGAAAAACAAGGAAAGGGGAGAAAGAAGAGAGCTTAGGAGTGGAAAAATAGCAAGAAAAGTGGCTGCAGGAGCAGCCCCGCAGTCTGGTGGTAGCAGGGTGAGCCACAGTGCTCTGTCGGGAGATCAAAACAAGTGGATCCACCCTCATAATCTTCTTCTTGCACAACCCCTGACATGGCTGTGTGTGTCTGTGTTTCACACTGAAAAGAGGTGAATAGAGGACAGACCACTGACTTAAGCAACGTTTAGAGGAGATAGAAACGAATTTTTGGACAGTCCCTGCAGCCAGTTCACCGAGTAAACTGACGAGTATAAAGGATGTAGTAAGCAAGTTGATTTTGTATCAGGGTGTAACTAATTTAATAGTTACCAGACCAAACTCCTGCCTTCTGGTGTTTTGAATTCTGAGGTATGAAAATAAAATGTGTGAAGTACAAAACAGGATTTCTAGATGGTGGGAGTGAGCAAGATTTTATTAAGGATGATTGTTTAAATACTGCTACAGCAGATGTAATACAGATCATACCATCTCACTAAGTCACAGGAGTTCAAGAGTTGAAAATGGCCATTTAAAACTTGTGTGTATAAATAAGTGTCAGAGAAACTGAATAAATTCTTTTCTCTCGGAGTTGAAAAACCTTCTTAGACACTACAAATGACAGAAATTTCATCTTATTCACTAGTAAGCCTTTCCAGAGCAGTCGATGACTCACAGATTCAATGTCAGTCCTAAAAGCCTTCCTACCTGAGGAGAGTATGAAATGATGAAGCATCCATCCTCTGCTGCACATCTGCCTGAAGTACAGCATAATGCTGTTTTAGCACCCACGATTTCCAGAATACAGGCACTAGTCTCAGGTCACTGAACCCCCCTGTTATGGCAAGACAGGACTGTCCCTTTTCTGTGGAGTTTTTTGTTTGGGTTGGTTTGGTGTTTTTGTTTGTTTGTTTGGTTTTGTTTGTTGGTTTGTTTGGTTTGGTTTGTTTTTGTTTTTGGGTTTTTTTTCCATCTTCAAGCACAGATAGCCAAGGGAGGAAGTAACTGATTTATTACTTGTGACTACTGAATGAAGGCCCCTTTAAAGAAATGTCTTTGAGTTTAAGCAGACAAAGGCATCATTTGATAAGCTGTTGATTTGCAGTAGGAAACCACTTAAATAGATATTCTTCCTGGAAAAGTCCTGTCTTCTGCTTTGCAGCAGCTCAGATGGAGCACTGTGCTTTGCTTCATCATCACTTATATTGTGTAGTATTCTTGTAGGAGTGCAAAGAATGGACAAGAGACCTACAGAGAAAATTTTAAAAGTTAGTGGCATAATATCTTGGCCATTGATTATAGCAGGATTTCAACCCAGCTGTGCTGGAAATATGTTCTGTTAGTTTGGACAAGCCATTGCATCCATTGGCACCTCACAGCCTTATTTGATTTAGGACAGAAGTTTCATGATTAGCTTAAGCCAATCTGAGACTGTACTGCTGCCAAAGGGACATTCCTCCCCCTATTATATCAGACCAGACATCCACATGACCCTACAATAAGCTGATCCATCTGAAAACCAGCCCTAGGGAGGGGAAAAAAGAGGGAGAGATTACTATTTTGAGTCAGAAAGTTAAGGAAGAAGCCAGAAGGTTGCTGGGGCTTATGAAATGGGTGGACTGCCAACAAGCAGCTGGG
Organism: Sylvia atricapilla; assembly: GCF_009819655.1. NCBI lineage: Eukaryota > Metazoa > Chordata > Aves > Passeriformes > Sylviidae > Sylvia > Sylvia atricapilla. Next base: position 96,429,382 of record NC_089142.1, read on the forward strand.
GGATGGAGAAATGAGACAGCCACCTCTGAGACACTGGGATTCAGCAGGTGAGTCTCATTTTAAGTTCCTTTAGCATGCAGTGTGGCCCACGAAGGTTTGCTCAGGAGAGAGAAGCAGGTTGTGCTGTCACAGCAGCAGCTGTGCTGTGTGTGTTGGAGGGGCTGTACTTCAGGTTAGCTCTGGGCTTGTCCTGAGCAGGAGCCTACTGTACTGAGTGTGTTCCTGGAGCATGCCTTCCACTTCAGTTGATAACACAGACTTGTGTAGGTCCACCCAGTGTGCACCTGGGGCACCACTAGAACTCATGTTTTTTGAGACTTCGAGATGCTCCCATTATACTGAACTATATAGAGTCTGTTAAAACTCTCCTGTTTGAGGGTGAGAGCCAGGAATATAGCAGAGCTGGTGTTGAGCAAGAAAAGAGAGACCAGAGGGATTTCATGTGGTTTTATCCCCACAAGAAACTGAGTCTTTTCTGTGGTCCTGGTTTGAAGCAATGGAGGTGTGCCAAGGCTGAAGCTCAGTTCTCTGTGTGGTTCCTGTTGGCCATGGTGCACTCAATGATCACCTTTTTGATGATCATTCCCAACCTAGAGCTCTGCTCTTCTCAGCCCCTGGGTGCTTCCAAAGCAGTCTGTGAACTCACACTCTAGTTTAAATGTGGCTTTTTGAACAGCATCTTTAATTTGCCCTTTGGGGATGTTTGGTGCAGTTCAGTGTGTTAATCATATTTTTCATGGGTCACTCTGGTAGTAAAAGACAGCAGGGGGCACCAAATCTGCATAATTCTGTTAAAATTGCAACATCTAGGTCCATGATCATAGAATTTAAATTATAATGCATACTTTCAGTTTAACATTTATAATTTCATTCTTGCACAGATATTTGCTAAGATACTTCCTTGCTTCTCAAGAGCTGCAGTGGTGGATGTTGGGGTTGAATTTCCACAAAAGTATACGTTTGGGCCAGTAGCAGACTTTTCACCTACAATTGTCATCCTGTTTCCTTCCCTACATAGTGCTGTAGGCTCCAGAGTTCATGCCTAGGAAAATACTCTCTCTAGTACATAATTCAGGAAGCTGTTTGTATTTGCAGAATTGGATTAACTGAGGGCTTTGCTTTTCAGTTCCAAAGTATCCTGATATTGGCATTGTGAAAAGATTTTGTGCTGAAATCAGTGTTGGACTTCTAAAGGACTTCTCAATGGCCATGCAAAATGTTTTCAAGCCTAAAATAGGCAATGTAGCTGTCTCTGTTCTTTTGGAGAAGCTGGAACTCAACCGTCTTACAGGTTTTTAAGAAGAAATCCTCTGCAAAATAAAAATGAAACACAAAATATATTCTCTCATGGTTCTTTGAATATTGGTTTAAAAGTAATCTGTGAGCATGGATCTGATTCAAAAGCCTTCCTAAATGGAGTGGTTCGCACTCATGAAACATCTGTGTGCACATTCAAAGAAGTAAATGTATATTTGTGTATATAACACGTAAGTATTATTTGTATTTCGGAAGTGCTTCAGGGTTGGATCCCCATTTAGTAACATGCAAAGAAAAGTAACATTGCAATTGGACAGTCACTTTGAGAAGTCTATTAATTGTGAGCTACTAGTAGTGTATTTCTGTAACACACTCAAGCCTTGCTGAGATGGTCATCATATACTATTTTTTTTCTGCCCTGCATGCCGAATCTTGGATTTCTAGTCTCCTAAAATTAAAATTATTTATTTAAAATAAAATAAAAGAATCAGACCATTAAAAGAGAGAACATATCATGCAACTAAGAAGAGAACCTTGGTCTGAGATATGACTGCTCATCCTGTACCTTCTGGTAAGTCATTTTAGTGTCAGATTCATAAAATAATTTGGTTATTTGAACTGTAATTCCAGCTGGGTAGGTACATGGCTAAATAAGTAGTGTTTCCAGGCTTAGATATCTACTTTAAATGTAATCACTCATTGGATAAAATAGGCAAACAACAAACCTGCTGAGCTTTCCGGAACAACATGTTCCTACAGGCAATTGCTATTGTTTCAGTCAGCAGGAAAAGAATGTCTTGTCAGATGCTCAAGACTCAGGTGAGAGCAATTAATGTGCATATTAACAGCTTGGTAAGTGTCTAACAGCACCTGTCCTGCTCTGTGCTGAACTGGTGGCACATGCTCCATTGATCTGTGCATGTACAGTCTGCACAATTTATTTGAATGGTTTGGGCAGATCTGAAATGTTAAAAGCAGGCACTAGAAGTGTGATTTCCTCCAAGGAGGTACACCTGGATTAATCTTCATGATTTTTTACTGAGCATTTTCCCTTGGGGTTCACAAATCGTGTATATTTTTGATTGTGTGCTTTCACAGGTTTGCTGACCTTACAGCATTATTGCGAAGAGAAGTACATTAAATATTGGGAAGAGTACTAATATTGCCATAATGGGGATTGCATAAATATCTTGTTTGGATAGAATCTACATTAACACTGATTTCTTTAGAGAAAGTTTACACCCCTGAACTTTTGGCTTCTCACAACAGCAGGTTAAAATAATGATTTCCCATTAACCTATATTTTACAGTCACCTATCAAAAATGGTGTAAGACTAAATAATAGATTTGGATGGTTCCTTAATCATCTGTAGGGTTGCTGTGTTTTTTCTGTCTCCATAGCTCTTAAACCTTGTCAGTGGAACATCCCTGGAAGCATCCCAGGTCAGGTTGAATGGGCCTTTGAAGAACCTGATGAAGCAGAAGATGTCTCTGCCCCTGGCAGGGGGGTTGGGCTAGATATCTTTGAAAGACCCTTTCAACCTAAACCTTTCTATTATTGTTAAATGTGTTAGGTAAGCTAATGAGTCTCTGGTTTGTAATTGATTACCAAAATCTAGCTAAGCATGCAGTCTTAGACCTTGGATGCCATGTGCATGACAGTTTTGATGGTGGGTTATGGAAACATGGTTTGGTTGGCATTTTTACATTACCATTAATGTCATGTCAGGAACATGCAAGTTTAGTGATATATTCTCACTTTCATTTCTTTGTAGGCTTTCTAACTCCTAATTTAAATCACTTTTTGTAGTTTCAGACCTTTGCTATTTACCCTGTCTGTGGTGGACAAAGAATATTATATTTCCACATTCACTACTGCTTTACATTTATGTTTTCATTTGTGTCTCCAGAGTTTTATTTCTGTGGAATAAGCTCAGTTCTTTCTGCCTTATCTCCAAGGCCAATAGCTCTAATATCTCCTGATTTATCTCAAATATGTGCATGCAGCTTTCAAAAGTGTAATGTCCAAAAATATCACTTCTTCACATCTTCAGAGCTACATTTTGGCTTATGCATGCCACAACAATGTTTACTGTTTTCATTCTAGATTGATATTATTCTGTTTGTTCCATTTGTGATAAAACATGGAGCTATTTTTCTGAGTACTGCTGCATTGTGTTGAGAAAATGCAGCTGATTTTGCTAACCATGGTTCATCACCAAAATGAAAGGATTCTGCACTTGGGATTGTACAGGATCCTACCTCAGGTCTGGCCCTAGTCAAAACTTACATTAATATTTTGGATAACATGGTAGGATTATTAAATAACATCCAGCCATCAGCTGCAGAGGATCCCTTAACTGCCTGTGAAAGGGTAGGATGTAAATGGAGAATCATCATGAGAGTTCAGAAAATCAGTGTGAAAATTATACACAACTCAACAAATTAAAATGAGAGCTACTTCATTTAGGTAGGAGTAATTAAATACACAATAGTAAGAGTGGGAACAATCAGACAGCACTGTGAAACAGATTGCAGAGCTAGCATGTATGGCTTTAATTGCTCATTCTTTTTTCCAAGACCTATTACTTTTTGATAGAAGGGATTTTGTTTAGTTTCATACAATTTTCCTTTGATTAATCATTGGTCTTTGTTATTTTTTTTATTTGTCTCTTCTGGATACTGGTTTAATTTAAATCAATTTTAATATAAATTAGAAAAATAATGGAATAAACAATTAACCATGCCAAAATGTTGACCATTCCTAGGCTATTCCTTTTTTTTTTAAGATGTTTTTTATCTTTACCAGTCTTCTAGAATCTCATCAGTCTTTCAGGATTTCTCAAATATGTAGTCAGTCTGAGATTACAGCAACTTCTGAAATATAAACCAGACTGAAATGTGTGCCAGTCTCCTTAAATAAACTCACTTTCCTGCAGGGACATTTCATGCATATCTCAGACTGCCTCACAATGTTCTATAGTACGTAAGAAACATTTTTATCGCTGTCAAAGATAGTAAAATATTACTTTTTGTGGAGCAGCACATTTTCACAGTATATTGAGATGCCATAAACTTGCATATTGAAGCAGAATCTCATTGAAGAAGTTGTATGGACAGAAGGGAGAATATCTGCTGTTAGCAGTTGTGAATTTGAGAAATATTCAGATACGAAGTTGTGTGGCAATCCACTTTCACAACATAATATGACAGTAAATTCAGATACCTCAGATTTGCAGGGTTTGGAAGTCACATACGATGTTCAGAGACAGAAGACACTAAATAAGTTAACGAAAGAGACTGCATAAAATTAGTTTATACAACTATGATCTGTGCAGCTTTGGACTGAAATACAGTCAGGGAATTGCTCAGTTTATCTGGAGACTCCTCCCAGTTTGGTTTCACACCTTGCCTAGGAATTCAAACAAGCTGAATGTATCTTTGCCTTGCAGCACTGTTAAATTAATATTCCTACAACTGGAATTTCTAAACTCAAAGTTATCTTTTTAAAGAAGACCCTGGCTGTTCAGTGGGGAACAATGGAAGATTTCATGCAATTTCCATGTGCTTTTGGAGTTAAGAGCATATTTTTATTGATTTAAAATAAAGTCCTACACCTGACAACAAAGAATATTGATAAATGCAATCAAAGAACTGCGAACAGTGTAATGTGTTTGGGTTCAATTCAGGCCTGGCTGCCCTGCAGCATGAAATAATCTACACAGGATAATTCTGGAATGGGCAAAGGCATAGAATGTCCCCAGTGCAGCCTCTGGATTTTAGTGTGGAGGTACCATTTGTTGGAGCAGAAGGATAATTAATTTTTTTTTTCCTCTTCGCTTGCACCAAGATGATTAGCAGGGGAATCTCATGCTTCTGCGTTTTGCAAGGCAGACACTTTTCTGATAAGAATTGAATTTGCTCATTTCAGTCAGCCTGGTAAAGAACCATCAGAGGACAGCTTCTCCCAGCCGCTGTGCCCGGCTCGAAGCAGTGAGGACACACCTTGCCGTGCTCCGCTCGCTTGGCTCCGCAGGGGAGTAGGTAGTTAGCAGGCACATCCAACTGTTCACTCAGCTACTCGAGGTCACTTGCAGTAATTCAGCCTTCCCTCCTTGGAATGCACTACTTCCTCCTCTTCAAGGTGAAATGAGCTCAGTAACAACGTTTGTGGACATTGCTCATTTTAATTCATTTTCCTACTGACTTATGCTACTTTTGTGATACAATTTTTATTTCTTTCTGGGCATCTATTACCCTGTCAGTCTGCTCCAGCCACCTGCCCTATTTATGAGCCTTTTAACAGAAGGAAGTTAATAGAAACTCACATTGGGTGTGAATTTACATTTCACTAATTCACACTTTTCTTGCTAGGGACTCTTCAGTGTTAAAAGAAAAATAGCTTACAGTACTTTCAAAGCCAGATTACTTTCTCCCAGCAAGACAAAGTGGCCTTAGTGGGAACTAGGGCAGCTAAGCTTCAGCGCTTGGAAATTTACACTCTAATTATCACAAATTAGCTTCTCCATCCGGGCCAGAACAAATATGTGCAGGAACCCAGAAGTTTGTCCAGTTGTGTTACCTTTTCCTACAGGATGATCTCCACTGAGTGCACGTGGGTCATACTGAGAGCATCGCAGTGGAAAACCCTCTTGCAGTTCAAATTAGCAGAAGTGCTTTCTGATTTTCGTTACTTGAAAGTTCAGAGCACCTCTCAGAAGGCAGCATGCATGTAAATTACAAGAGTAACTGATGGATTGGAAACACCAGTACTGCTAAAATGTTGTATTTGCTCCCATTTCAAGCCTGAGTCCCCCAGCTTGGCTAGCTTCGCTTAACTCAATAGCTTTGCTTATGTTAATTGCTTCAGTGGACACAGAATTATTGTCACTAAAATGTTTGCTTCAGAAGCCAAAATAACCCCTCATTGGAATAATGGTTGAAAAAGATTTTTTCTTGTAGAACACTATGTCCTCAAAGAAAACCTGCCTGGACTTCATTTGATTTTGAGAGTTGCTTTACTTGCAATCCAAAGCAAACTGTTACAAAATTTCTTTGGGAAGAAAAAAAAGTTAATTTCTGTTGCGTGTTCTTGCACAGAAGTTTATAGTCAGCAAGAAACACATGTAGCATCTACTCTGAATCAGAGAGCTGGCTGATGTCAAGGTAATTACATTGATATAAGGCCGTTGTAGGTTCAAGGAGATGAGAGCTGAGTTTCTCTATAGAGGGTCTAAATGCCTGGAGCAGAGAAGATGACTCTGTGTGTATGACTCTGTGTGTGCAGTACTTGTGAGTCATGATAGTTTCTAAAAGGCTGTTTAACTTTCTGAAGTTGATGTGAGTCATTGTTCTCTTCCCAGGTAATGACTAGTTAAGATCACATTTAGTTCTTCCCTTTCTCTAGTAGTCTCTGAGACCTGTGTTTCATTGATCTTCCAGTGAACAGCTGCTTCAGAGCTCTGAGTGACAAGTGAAAGCTTTAAGAAACAACACAGATCATTCCATTTGGAGAGCATAGATGACTAGAGCTGGAACCTGTCACTACTCAGCCACTTTTGTCACATAAAAGCGACAATTGGTTTAACAAAAGAAAGCTTGTACTAAGTGTTTAATGTAGGTAAAAAGCATACGGGATTGGGAAAAAGGCGACTTTGAATGACACAGAATAAAAATAGGCACAACAAGGGCAGGCTTTTTACTCATGACATCACAAACTCTTTTTCTCCTAACTATTCCTAGAGTTACTTTACTTTTCAGAGGGCATCCTGAATATATTAAAGATCTACACCCAAACTTACCTTGTGGTTTAGTCAAGTTTATCTAAATGTTTCAAAGTTACAGAAAGAAAAAGAATCAGAGTGTGGGTGAGGTTGGAAAGGACCACAGTAGGTCATCTGGTGCAACCTCCCTGCTCAGGCAGGGCCATGCTAGAGCAGGTGGATTGTGTCCAGATGGCTTTTGAATATTTCCAGAGAAGGAGACTCCACAACCTCTTTGGCTGACCTGTTCCAGTGCTGTGTCACTTGCACAGTAAGGAAGTTCTCCCTCATGTGCAGGAGGGCCTTCCTTTGTTCCAGCTTCTGCCTCTTGCCTCTTGTCCTCTTGCTTGGCAGCAGTAGAAGGCAGAACAGAAATTAAAAAACTTGCAATACAAAATGCACTGGAACCTTCAACCAGGATTTCAAACCTTCTCTTCTTTGTAAGAGACAGGTAAATTGCAGAGAATCACCTTGTCTTGCTTCTTCTTCTTCAGACTGGCAATAAAAATATATTAGGATGTTAAAACCAGGATTGCTAATGTATTAAAGATTTATATTTAGAATAAAAATGATCTTTCAGCACAGCGTTCTCCTGAGATGTCTTGCTAAACATGTTCTCAACTCCTCCAATTGCCACCTCCAACCTTTTCTTCTGGTATTTTTCCAATTTACAATATGAATTCTTCAGCACTTGTTGTCAAATGCTAAAATAGCTTTTATAAGGGATTTTAGCTGAACTGACTAGAAATTCTAAGTGATACAGAGTTCTATAATCATTAGCTTTACTCCTACAGTTAAAAATATCCCTATTTATGGGTTTTCTATTTTTCTCTGGTTTAACATGAGGAATATGCTTCAAAGTTACAGAAGCTTAGGGGATCAGTTTGGAGAGGGTTTAAATTCAGTGTTTGATAAAGAGTTGCATTGCTGATGTGCTAATAATACAAGTCGTGGGGTTTTTTGGCAACTGCTTTATTTATTCTCTTTAAATAGAGGTCAGTCAAACCTGATAATAATTTAGTGAGTTAGAGAACAAAGAGACAGGGCTGTAGGGTTCCTGAGCTGATGGCAACCGGATCATTCCTATTGTTACAGCAGTACACCTGCATGGCCTCTCCTTCCTTTTGTACCGTAGATGAGCCCACCCCTCTCATAAAACCGCATCAAAACCACCTTTTCTGGATAAATAAATCCATAATTTAATGTTTATGTATTCATTAGTCAACACTGTTAGTTATGCAGACCATATTGTAGCTATTCATTTATGCGTGCAAGTTAAAAATGACTAAGACCATTAATTCACTGAGAACACATATGTCAGTTTGGTGAAATACTGATTTTTTTCCTAAATTATAGCAAAGACACCAGGTCTAGGTTTTCTGCAACAGATTGTTGTTTTTGGGACAGCAGGGATGAGCATTTAGCATCAGTTTCAGTACCGAAAGACAAAGAGGAAGAGCATTTGGTTTAATAGGAGATAATTTAATCATCCTCTGAGGAGAACTTTTGAAGGGCATCTCATATTTGACTTTGTTCTGGCATTTCTGCTCAGAATGATGGAGCCATGGGGTGTGATCTGATACAGCCTGCAGTGGGTGGAAGCACCAGCAGGTCTTGGAGATTAGCAGAGTGTTACAGGGTGGGAAAAAAATGAAACATTGTTGAAATCAGATGAATCTGGCCCAGAATGTTATTGCAGTGTTTAGACAAATGCATATGTTATGTGAATTGTCTTATTAGAGGTCTGCAGGGTCTTCAGTGACTAATGAAGGATTTCTTATGAGAAAGCTTATTCAGAACATTTGTTATTCCTTTTTCATTTCTTTGATGGAATTCAGTTATTCAGAATTGATGAAGTTGTAACCCACTCTCTCCCTAGCACAGACACAAATTAAATTCCTTCTTGGCAGAATTAAGCAATGTTAGCAAGAATTACTTCTGTATGCTTTCCATGTATTGATTTGAAGCAAAATAGGTAATGTCAAAGGCAATTAAGAATGTTTCAGATATTCCATGTTAAGATCTTACTTTCTATTCCTTTCATTTTTTACATTGAATTTCCCCTCCAAACTAAAGGTATTGACCAGATCAGAAAAATCTTCTTGAGAAAAATGCACAGATGCTATTTTGCCAATGCTGAAAATCTCATTACTAATTTATGGAAGGTTCCTGCCTTCCATATATTGGAAGGATTTGACATCTGGAACTTTGGTGTGATGAAGATGACTTCTACAAATATCCATGAATAATTATGGTTTTGTATAATTCTAGTCCTTCTGAAAATTCCACACATAGTTACTGGAGATGTGTTGTAATTAAGCAAATTCTTTCCCCAATCCATTTCACTTTAAAGCAGGACCTCCCCTGCAATTACTTTTTCCACTTGCTTTTTCTGCTCTGTCCTGGAACCAAGGGCAGAGATCTTGTCTTTTGGGGGGGATTGATATCCTGTCAGTGATTTCATGACTGGTGAGGAAGCAGTCTTAATGATCTCCCAGGAGATAAAAGCTGGATTTGGAGGAGGTGAGAGGAAGTGGAAGTGAGAGGGAGTAGATGGACCAGGCTGAGATTATGAGGCAACAAGAAGATAAGGGAAAAACAGGCTAATGGGGAAGAACTGTGCAGTAGATGGACAGAGGAGGCTGGAGAAATAGAGGAGAAAATTGTATCTTAAGGATTAAGAGGTGGAATGGTGTCTATGTAAGCTGCTCCACTAACCCTGCAGGTAATGGAAAAAATCACAGATTCCTTGATGGCAAACACTCTTCTTGTTGCCAACAGCTCATGTGTGACACGAAGAATCAACATGTGTGTCCTGCCTCTGTGGTGCTGGGTATCAGAGCATGGCACAGAACAGTACTGAGATCACTTAGTTCAGGAGAGTGACCTGAGCTGCAAACCTGAAGGCCCAGTTTTGCCAGTGGCTATTATGGATGTGAGTGGGATTCTGTATAATCCTGATACTGGCAAGGGAACAGTAGAAGCAAAGCACTGTAGAGTCATGCTCCCAACAGTCTTACTTTGCACTTTAGGAACATTTCTGTACCACATATTAATCCATGCTTTTAAAAGTGGATTTCAATAATATGGAGTTTATAGCCTAACAGGAACCTTACAAACTTCACTGGGAACAAATGTAAAGTTGTGTACTAAGCAGGGAATAAGCAAGCCCTGGCAATGAAACAGGCTGGAACCTGTCAATTCTGCTGAAGATGACCTGAGACAGGCAGTGGAACAGATTGCCCAGAGAGAGACTGGACTGTCTTTGTCCATGGAGGCTTTCAAGACTTGTCCAGATGAAGCCTTGAGCACTAAACCTGACCTTGTGTTTGTCACTGCTTTGTGCAGGAGGTCAGACTAGAGGTGGCCTGAAGTCCCTTCTGACATAAACTTTCCTGTGATCTTATGATAATATACTTACAATTTATTCATCCAGGTCCTAAAAAAAAAAAAAAAAAAAAAAAAAAAAAAAAAAAAAAAAAAAAGTGGGAACAGCTGGAAGTAAAATGAGATTATTGTCAGTGGGTTTGTGAACTATTTTATTCTTGGTATCTGAAAATGAGACTTCATTAACAAAATGTCACTTGCCTTTATTATTGCAAAGGTAACCTTTTGAAAATGAACTGACCATGAAAACATAGAGTAATTTCATCTAGAATATGCAGATAATCTGAAATAATAATGCACAAGGGTATGAAATGCTCCTATTAATCTCTGTGGGATATTAGCAGTAAAGCCCAATGATAGCAATTTGTATATAAGCATTGTTAATAATTTAGTATTACTTAAGGTTCACAAAGGAGAGAGTCGCATCATGTATTATTAAAAAATAATCTATGAATGAGAGTTCACTACTATAATTAATAAAATGGCTTTTATTCTAACAGGCACTCAGTAACATACTACACTTAAACAACAAGAATGTAACAATAACATATAAATCTTAAAACTATGAACTACTTTGGCTGGGGGTGTATCACTTTGTGGGTGGATTTATGGTGATTTTAGCCTCCCACTTCAGAGACTTCAAGTCTTACAAAGACTAGTCCTTTAGGTTTATCCAGTTGTAATTATTTGGGAGTTGAAAGCACTCATTAGCAGTCTCTTCTCATCTCTGATGCTATTCTGTCAATTAGCCACTGGAAATTTCTTTAAGTACCTTCGAATTCTTTCATTATCTATCACAAAAGGTCATTTCAAATAAAAGCAAGTGCTCTGAGACCTGCTAATGTAAGGACATCCAGAACTCATGAATCTATTAAATCTGTTTTCATAATCTGTTTTCACAATTGGATGTTGTTTGGTTTTGAGGGCTGTCTGCTGCTCAGCAGATGTACTCTTTTATTATTTACCTAGTGACCGAATTTATGGTCCCTTCATAGAGGTCCTCACAAAGTAAAAAAAACGTCCTTAAGTAAAAAAGTCCTCGATCCTGTTTGTGCTTTGAACTATGGTCATATTTGCAGTGTGATAGATTTTAAAATCAGCATCTCAGTACCACTTGTACAAATGCAGCACCACCATCTATCCTCTTGTGATGACTCTGTGTGAAATCGGGATCAGACTGTACTGCAATCATATTTTTCAACTAATATGCAAAATAAAGATAAATTCTTTCTGTTTACAAGCACCAAATCCAAAGAGAGAGAACTGGCATTCCTAAATTTCACAATGTTCTGTAAACCCCTTTTCTCCACAGGGTTTACAAATGCACCATCACGATCTGTTTGTAGGTACTGTGGGACAAAGCCAGCTCACGTAGAAACTTGTACTAGGAACTGTTATCAAACTTGAAATGCCTTGTGTACCTATCATCAAACATATTTAAAAGAAAGAGCCGCTTGTTAAAGATGAGAAGAGAGAATACAAACCCTTTTTAAATCAGTCTGAACAAAATTTACTTTCAATTTCTTACCGACTTTCTACTTGGTCTGCAATTCATCGCATGGTTCAGCTTTCTGACTGTTTTTTCTGTTGCATTCCTGGGTTACAGGTATGAGCCAAAGAGAGAGAGCAGCAATCCCTTCTGGAAATGGCTTGGGAATACCATGGAGGAAGCAGGAGCATTGGTGAGATTTTGAAGACAGAAGAGTGAAAGATGAGGTGCTAAATCTGAGACTGTGGCTGCTAAAATGAGCTGCTGAGCATCAGAGAGCAGGAATTACTGCATTTCTTAAGAGTGCTGCAGAACCTCCGAGGCTTTTATTTCTAGTAATAGAAATCCACATGGGTCTCAAGAAGTGTTAAACTAACACTTTTTGAAAGCAACCATTTTTCATAAAGGCAAAAATATATTTTATATATATAAGATGTGTATCCTATGCTCTGTATTTATCTGGTTTGCCCATTCTAGGTCCCCTCAGCAGATAATGCTGCATCCTCAGCTCCCACACCCTCCACCCTCAGCTTCTCGCCCTCCATCCTGACCACTGTGCTGTACATTATTTCGAAGGAGCTCAGCTGGGGGCTGGACTGTAATTTCTCATGCAGCTCAGATCAGGTCCATTAGTTTATTTGGAGGTTAGGACCACAGAAGTGCATGAGAAGCTAATAGACAGACTGGTGTTCTGCTGTGTTCACGGGGGTTTAAACCAAGGAGAAAATAGTCAGGCACATCCATATTATTTTCACCTTTTGCTTCACGATTTGCAGTAGTCTCATTCTTAAATGACAAAGGAACAGCTCCCTGCTGTGAGGTCCTCATACCACAGAGAGCTGTAATGACTTTGTAACGAGATGGAGATAAGGAAGATTTTTAGTGATTACTCAGACAAATCTCTGAGTGCAAATCAGATGTGCTGAGTGAGGGGTATATCTTTCCATCACTCTCCATGGCTTAAACATCTGAGGATACTTAAGGTATTCCCATGGTATTATGCAAGAAGAACTCAGTAAGACAAAAATGTCCTAAATGCGTCTTTATGGATTTTTTGCTTTCCCTGTATGTCAGAAACTTTTGTAATTTGACAGCCACCAGCAGTGATTAATGGCTAGCAATATGGCTAGGGGCAATGTATGTTTCAAAGTCAGTATCAGGAAAGCCTCTGTGATCTGAGAAGTCTTTGGCTGTGGAACTGTCTCCTTGCAAAATCAGAAACAAGTATTTTGCCTGTGTTCTCATTGAAGAGCTCCAAATAAATGGCTGGAATATAAATGAAGAGCAGTGAAAAACAGGAGAATATTTACCTTAGAGTGTGGTACTAAACTGAGATTTAAGGGCTGTTTCTGTTTCAGTCTTTTATTATAGCTTCAGTATATTTTTCATAGGTATGCATATATATATATTTGCGGAGGTGTATACATGTAAGTGCTCCAGAAACAAATGTTTTATTTTCATTTTCTTAGAAGCATCAGGTGTTTTCTGTGTTGAATCTTAGCATAGGTAATTTATATCCAGATACTAAAGTAACCATGGCAAAATAAAAAAGTAAATATTTCCAAAGATGACTCCTGTACCTCATTTACTGCTCTTTCCAAAATGCGTGGTTATGAATAAACCATTTACTTCCACAAGTACATGTTCTGCAGGATTTCAGGTACAAAAAATTAAAAGGTCAGAGAATTACAATAAATAGCTTTACTACATCCCTGTATAACATTAATCTTGTTTCTGTTTGCCGTGTTCTGTCCTTCTTAATTAAAACATCAGACCACATGTACAGTCGGGAGCAGCTCAGTTATGAAAAGTTAGAGCCATTACTTTATTCCTGATTGGCTTATTAATTACTGGCCTTGACTCTTGATTCAAATCAACACTCTTTTCTCAGGATAAAAGTGCATATTTTGTTACAAATAATATACTGTACTTTTAAACAAAAATATATTGGAAACATTTATAAAGAAAGCTTCCACTGGACTTGGCTTTGATGGAATTATGTTCTCCTGTGCCATGAAGTCTGACTTTCACAGGTGACCACTGGCGAATTTCTAAACAGTGTTGTTACTGAATCCCTTTAATCTATACAAGGAATGAAAAAAACGCTGTGAGAAGAAATTCTGTTTCAAATATATAATTTTCATCCATGGTTTTCAAGATATTTTAAAATGGGGCTTCCGATGGTTCTGTGGAAACCTTTTGCTTGTAAACCTGCTGTATTGTCACAGCTGATGTGTTCCAAAGAAGTGGAAGAACTTTTGACAGTAAATTTAACCAGATCTGTAGAAACGGCTAAGTTGTGTCTGGAGGCACCGTGGATGCCGCTAAAGACAAGGTATGAAGGATCCATCCATTAAAGATAAGACAAGCCAGGAGCTTGCTCCTCCTTTGTTATTTTACATATGTACTTCAGCAATTTGGATATTGCATATCACTGAAAGCAGTGGCACTAAAGGAAAGCTTTATTTATTTACTCCTACAATAAATAGCTCTTTCACCCGATGGGAAAGGGCAGACTGATCCTGCTGTGCTGAGCTACTCTGCTTTGGTCCATGAGCTCTTGTGCTGGGTTCCTGTCCCCACTCCATCAGAGGATGGAGACTCCACCGCTGGTCCATCCATTGAGCCTGGGCTATGTTTCATCCGATGTAACTGACTCTGAAAGAAAAAAACCCAAACTAAACAAACAAAAAAAACAAACCCAAAAAACTTTACCCCCCCCCAATCAAAGCACTTCAAGTTTAGGCACATAATTATCTCTCAAGATTTGGCCTGAACTGATCCCAGCCCACGCTCCTTCCTCTCACGCTGTCGTGACAGGATTTCAGTCAGAAACACGCGGCTCTGTGTGGCTGCAGACGCTCGAGCGACGGCAGGAGCCCCCCGCCAGCCCGGCACCGCCGAGCCCCGGCGCGTCCCGGCGCTGTGGCCGCCCACCGCGGGGAGGCATCGCGGCGGAGGGGCCGGGCCGGGCCGGGCCGGGGGCGTTGCGGGGTCGGGGCGGGCCCGGGCGCGGCTGAGGGGGGCGGCGGCCGCCCGGCCCCGGCTGCGTGCGGAGCTGTCCGCTCTCTTCCGCTCTCCGCTCTCCGCTCCGCTCCGGGGGCCGCCGCTCGCCCGTCCGCCCGGCGGAGAGGGGCGCGGAGGGCTCTCCCCGCCATGGCTTTCACCTTCGCCGCCTTCTGCTACATGCTGTCGCTGGTCCTCTGCGCCGCCCTCATCTTCTTCGCCATCTGGCATGTGAGTACCCCGGCCCCGCGGCCCCCCGCTGGAGGCGGCTCCAGGCGCGGTGTGGAGGGTCGTGCCGTGAGGGAGCGGGCCGGGCTGAGGCGGCGGCGAGCAGCCCCGTGCCCGGGCAGCCGGGGCGCAGCGTCCCGCGGCGGGGCCGGGGCGGACGGGGCTTGCCCTGAGACCTCTGCCTGGGGGACGCTGTTCAGTACACCGCTGGAAGCGCAAGGAGCCGCGGCCGCGGGACCGTGGCAGCTCGGGGTCTGTGGCAGCTCGGGGTCTGTGGCAGCTCGGGGTCTGTGGAAGCTCGATCCCCGTGGCAGCTCGGTCCCCGTGGCAGCTCGGTCCCCGTGGCAGCTCGGGGTCTGTGGCAGCTCGGTCCCGGTGGCAGCTCGGTCCCGGTGGCAGCTCGGTCCCCGTGGCGGCTCGGGGTCTGTGGCAGCTCGGTCCCGGTGGCAGCTCGGTCCCGGTGGCAGCTCAGTCCCTGTGGCAGCTCGGTCCCCGCGGCAGCTCGGGGTCCGTGGCAGCTCGGGGTCTGTGGCAGCTCGGTCCCGGTGGCAGCTCGGTCCCGGTGGCAGCTCGGTCCCGGTGGCAGCTCGGTCCCCGCTGTGGAGCAGCGCTGGCGGGCTGAGCGCTGCCCCAGCCCCGCGCTGCTGGCGGAGTTCGGCGCTGCCCAGGCGGGAGCTCTCCAGGTAACCAGATCTGCTTCTCTTGCCTGCCAACAGAGCTCTGATGAAGCGGATACGGCGTTTTCCCTTCGGTAATTACTACATGAATAACTTCCTAAAAAGTAGGGGCTGAATGGGAAACTCTCTTATCCTTCTGATGCGTGACCCGCATATTGTGGTCCACCTTCGTTGACTCCACAGGGTTGGTGCTCGTTCCTTACTGTTCACTGGGTGTCTGTGGTAGGCGTAAGCATGTAACTCAGAAGATGTGAAATCATCCTAATGCATAACTTGCAAGTCTTTTGAACTGTTACATATCTTAGAATTAATTACACTTTATGTGTGCTACAAGATAACTCCTTGCTGTAGGCATTCAGGATGGAACAAGATCAGTTGCAAAACAGAGCGAGTCTCATGGATGCTTCTACAGCTACCTGATGGAGTATGATTAAAAGAAAAATCCTTCTTGGACTAAGGGAGGAAAATGCAGGATTTATTTTTACTGAAATGAAATAAAGCTGCTAGCTTAGTTATATTAACCACATGAAAGAAATCCTTCTGTTGTGAGAGTGCTTTGAAATTTATTTATTTTGTACTCTTCATGGGACTGTTACAGGTTTGTATTTTATTATTAAACCACAAAGGTGTGATGGTAGTGCCAAGTGCTGTTGTGATGTCAAATACTGCAAGGCTGGAAAGGATCTCTAGCAGCCAGCTACTGCACTACTCTGAAAAAAGGAGTAGTAAAATTTAGATTATTACTCATGTTTTCTCTCCTCCTCTTCTGCAAACCTTTAGGTCTCCAAAAGTGAGAATTCCACAGCTTCCTCAAGGGGCTTAGAGTTAGAAGTGTGTTCTCCTTTGAATCTCTAGCTTCTAATTAAACTGCAGCAGTTTAATGGTTGTTTTATATATTTGAAGTCTGTCACTGTGTTCTCTCTCTTTTTTTTTTTTTTTTTTTTTTTTTTTTTTTGTTTTGTTTTGTTTTGTTTTGGGTTGGGTTGTTGTCATGCAAATTCATAAAGGACTTGTAGCAAATCTGGCGAATTATTCTCCCATAAATAAGTGTAGTGACTACAAATTTACTCTTAGTGAAATATTTTTTAACTCTCAGTCTATAAACTCATGAAGAGCAATCCTGCAGTACAAGAGCTCTGTAAAGGCTAGGGAAGAAAACCTTTTCTTGATACACGTATGTTTATGCTGCATGTTTCTTTCATCTGTTCAGAAATTGTTGAGGGATTGAAATGGAAAATGGCTGGAAATGTTCTTCTGTTTTAAGACAGAAAGAATAGACACTATATTTTCTAATAAATGAAAAAATTCTGTTAAAATACTTGGTTTGTGAAGAAAAGTAATAGAAGAACAGATTTAACAACCTGCCAAAATAAACTTTTGCGTGTATGTGCTATCCACGTGCACAAAAACAAGGATTTTTATTATCCTTTCTATAAGAACTAGTACAGTCTGGTTTCTTCTGTAAGTTATGTATTGAGTCATAGGAGTTTCTTTTACCTTAAACAACTCAGTTGTGAAAATCTTCCCAAGAAACAAAACTCCTACTCCTTCCCTGTGACCTGATTTTTCTTCCACTATAAAATACTGGTAAGAGACAGTAAATATATTGTACCACAGGTTCTAATAGCGGCAGAGGAATGTTTCAATAATTATATTTTCCTGTTTATTTTATAAGACCTTCTGTTGCTAAGAATAAGTTGACGAATAGTCTAAGCGTCCCATCACTTTGGAGGATTTCTGAGAATGAGAATTTATATTTTGTAAATTATTTTAAAGGATAAGAAAAAACTGTAGCATTTGGACTTGATATTGTTCTAACCTGAAGCTGAATGGGGTTTGGGCATATATCTGAAATGATTTAACAGCAGATCACATAAAATTTTATTTTCTTCCTGCTGGCAAGTCAGATGAATTATAATGTTCATTCATATTGATCTAATAGATTTAATAAAAATTGCACAACCAAAACAAGAGAGTAAGATGAGGACTTTTATGTTTTGACACTGTGCTTATCTGGTCCCTTTCCTGTAGGAAGTTAAAGACTGTCAATACATTCCTGTGCTCCTTATTCTTTGGAAGCAGATGGAATGAAGCCGGTCAGAGCATTTTTAAGGAATTATAAACAAAATGCACACAGTGCTCTAGATGTCTGGAATACATTATAATTTTTTTCCTGCCTCTGAGTGATCTTCCTGTATAGGTAGCCAGAGGTGTCTGTCATAAAAAACCTCCCACCAAAACCAAATTGGACATTATCAGAGACATTTGTCTAAACTCTGCACAAAAATTATCTTAATGTATTATTGCTGTAATTTCACTCACAGTTATTAAATGGAAGAAAAGGACTTGAAAATCTCCATGTACTACATTCAACCAATGTGACACTCTGTGACAGAGGAATTTTAAAAGCATTTACGTTGTTGAGTGACCACATTACCTCTAGCTGTAACATCACAGTATTAGAAACACCATGTAGAAGTGCATGATACAACTAACATCAGAATTTCGTCTACTAACTACATAATTTGATATCCTCGTTGTTCTTGTTGTAAGCTCAGGAACAGTGTTAGTCTTCCTACCATCACAGACCCTTCATTTTGCTGTCCTCAGCTCTTGTTCCTCTTTATATACAGCTTTTTACTAATCAGTTTTGTTCCATTCCTAAATGATCTTGAACAAAGATTTTAGCTTCCTGTTAACGTTGAGCTGAGCTGTGTGAAGTCTGTTTGAACTCCTGACAAGACTTGACACACCACATTCATTTCTAGTGTAGCTCCACTAAGTTGTGTCTCAAGTGAAGTTAACTGAAGTTGACCAAGTTGTGCCTTATTTGTCCTCAGTTAAAAAGGGATGTGCTTGTGTTGAGTCCTGCAGCACTGTATTCTCTTAAAGCACATTGGGTTTGAGTAATCTGAGTCCTTCCCTTCTGGGGATATTTTAAGATAAAAAGACTTGCATTGAGATTTGTTATTTAAAGGAAAACTCTAGGAAAAGAGCTTTTCAAAGTGGTCCATCTTATAATATCACAGCAAAACAACTCATAAATAGCAAGAACATTACTGTTAAAAAGAAAAGAATTTCCATAGTGGGCCATATCTTTTTCAAGTTGTACAAACATATCTTTGCATGTGACTGCTTCATAAACTAAGGATTGCCAGAAATTATCAGGGGTATCATGCCAGTGAAAAAAATTTGCAGTGCCAGCCTGAGGAGTTGTACCACACTGGATGCTTTTGGGAGTATTTTGATATAGTTGTGAATGCAGGTGAATCCAGGAACAGCTCTTAGGCACAACAAGAGCAGTGTATGTTGAAAGTGATGGCAGCTACTTGAGCCAAACAAAAGGAGAATAAAGCAGTAGAAGATGGAGCTTTTTTGGTTTATGCCCCCCCCCCCACCTTATTTTTCTTTCGAAGTGTGAGGATAGTACTAACCTTGATAATCTGCTTTAATATAACTTTGGCTTCACTCAACAGGTACAAGTTCACAAGTATAATTAAAAACAGTGGTAGGCAGTGGCTGAACAGAGGCTAAGATTTAATCAAAGCATCATTCTTTTTCAAACACCAGGGGATGAAGCCCTTGGAATTTGTATTCAGTGTTGTTTCTGCTACTGGCTTTGTGTGTTATGTTTATCAGACACCTTGAGTTATCTGTGCCTTGTTTTCTCATTTGCTAAGTGTGAATAATGGAACTAAACTGCAAGTACTGCCTGTCACTTTATTTAAGAGCTATTCCTAAAATGTCTTTGCTTTCTGACAGAAGGTGCTATACACATATAAGATGTTGCCACTTCTGTTTTTTGTCACTGTACTCTCCTGGTGATGTGGACTGTGTTTTATTAGCACTCAAGTTTCAATAGCTCAGATAAAAAATTCAAAAGCTCTTGAAGAGTTATGGATGTGGAATTTGGCGAGTGTTTGGTTTCTGACGTACTTAGGCTTCCTCATGAAATTCCTAGCTCAATTTTTGATATATTTTACAGCCTTAATTTTGAAGATACATGAAAAGCAAATAAGCTTGGCTTGATTAGCAAATTCAGTTGAGCAAAACACTTTGGTCACAAACTATGCACTGATCTGTCAATGTTCTCTGTGTATCTGTGTCCTATTGCTTCTGTTACTTAGGTTTGGAGGAGAGCTCTGCCTCACCTGAAATCTGTAAAGATCTAACTTGAATCTGTGCTTCTCTCCAGTGAAGGCTACTGGTACCTCAATTTAATCTCTTTGCAATGCTTTAGAGCCTGTCTTGAAAAGAAAGTAATTTCCTTACAGGCTTGTGGTCAAGCCTGAATTTCTTTCAGATATTGAAGTTCAGTACTGTTCTTTAATGAGTCATTAATGCATTCCTCCGAGAATGTTGGATAATTATGTGCTTAAAAATAAAATCAGATTAAGGCTTGATGAAGGGGAGCACAAATGCTGTTGCTGTATGTTATACATATTTCTTGAAAACGTATTTTCTTGCCTAAGCAGCTAAGCACATTGTCCCTGAAGGTTTTATAGTCAGGACAGTTTAAGGAATGAGTCTGATATTTCCACTCTTTTTAAAGACAGAGCACAGCCAGATTGCTCTGGCTATAACATAGCTTGACAGTTCCCTTACAACTTTTCTTTCAGAAGTTTGTCACAGTAATGCTGACAGACAGATATTAGGCCAGGCAGCACAGGCTGCGGAGCAAACTGTATCTTATATATTGGGAAAGAGGTATATCTCAGTTTAGCAACCTTGCCATGCTTAAATAATAATTAAAAAGGTCATCGAAGTCTACGGGCTTCAACACAGACTTAAATACTGTGGAAAGATTAAGCAGCATGTCTGTGTATGCTTGAACTGTCATGATGAGATTTATTTGGAGAAGGATTTTAAATTGTGTGTGTTTGCCACTGGCTGTAATTCCAGATGCCTCACAAGTCACAGTGACTCCATTATCTGTGTAAAATAAATTATTCTGTGGAGTCTCGTGCCTCCCACAATATGTGCAGAGAGCTATTTAAATGTTATTTGGTTGTCACATATCCAAGGGGTTTTTGGTCTTAGGATTAGTTGTAAAATCTACTTACTAAAGGGATTTATATCCAAATTAGTAAATAATGTATTTCTAGTGCTTTTAAATAGCTGCCATGCTTGTTAATAAGGAAGGCAATATAGCTGTCATATTGTATTAGACCATGAGTAAAACTCTTAGATTGAGTCAGAGGCATGCGTTTATAGTTCATTACATGTATTTGTTTATTCAGCCACCACATACTACATTAAATCACATTTAAAACATTGAATTCAGCCCTCAGACCTCTGTGTTAGTGGATTACCCTTACCCCAATGTAAATATCCTTTCAGCAAAGTATTTTTCAGAAGGAGGAAGAAGCTCAGCAGAGAATGTTTTCCATACAGATAACAGGCATCTCTTTGACCCATTCCTCTTTGTCAGTGCCTGCGACATACCCCTCATTTATAACCAGTGTGGCTGCTGACAGCTGGAGGTGACTCTACCAAGCAATGAACTAGGTCTCACTTAAGATACAAACTGGAAATACTGGGAGGCTTACTCTTCTGGTGATGGTAGTTTGGAAAACATTTCCAATTTCTGTGGAAACTAAGTGTCTCTCCCATATGAAACAGGTAAGGATTATTATTTCCACTCTGAAAAGAGTCACTTAAAGTCACAGGGCAGAGTCAGCTGATGGGGTAAAGGCGGAAGAATGTCAAATACTGTTTGATTTATTAGGTCACCTTCCAGTGTTTCACAGTTGGAAGTTCCCTGTTAAAAATTCAACTTGAGACTGTGATGGTTTGCAGAGAGCAGGAAGCAATTTTATTAACAGAACAATTCCTGTGTTCTTGATAGTAATGACAACTTCAGAAATGTCCTGTTCGTGTTAAGA
Source organism: Sylvia atricapilla (assembly GCF_009819655.1). Classification (NCBI taxonomy): domain Eukaryota; kingdom Metazoa; phylum Chordata; class Aves; order Passeriformes; family Sylviidae; genus Sylvia; species Sylvia atricapilla. Next base: position 96,451,073 of record NC_089142.1, read on the forward strand.
GAAATAATAAAAGGTTCATAGAATAATTTTGATTGGAAGGGATCTAGTCAAATCTCTTCTTCAGGGCAGGTCCAGTTTCAAAGTTATGCCAGGCTGCTCAAGGTCCTGTCCAGATCACTTATGAACTCTCCATAGGTGGAGAAATGAAACACTGCCTGGATGGATGAGGAGAGAGCAGTGAATATTGTCCACCTCAACTTCAGCAAGGCTTTCTTCACTGTCTCTCACAACATCCTCATAGACAAACTCAGGAAGTCTTGACTGGATGAGTGGAGTGGATTGAGATGGACTTAGAGCTGGCTGACTGGCAGATCTCAGAGGGTTGTGATCCGTGGCACAGGATAGGCCTGTCATAAGTGGTGCCCCTTAAGGGTTAATATTGGGCCCAGTATTGTTTAACTTATCCATCCACTTTTACCCGTCCATGACTTAGAGGAAGGGGCAGAGGTCTCCTCAGCAAGTTGAGGATGACACCAAGCTGGGGGGAGTGGCTGATACCCCTGAGGGCTGAACAGCCCTTCAGAAGGACCTCGACAGGATGGAGATGGGCAGAGGAGAACTGCCTGAAGTTCAGCAATGGCAAATTCAGGGTCCTGCACTTGTGGAGGAATAACCCCATGCACCTGTACAGGCTGAGGGCTGACCTGCTGGGGAGCAGCTGTGTGGAGAAGGACCTGGGGGTCCTGGTGGACAAAAAGCTGTCCCTGAGCCAGCAGTGTGTCCTTGTGGCCAAGAAGACCAATGGTATCCAGGGATGCATTAGGAAAACTGTTTCCAGCAAGTCCAGGGAGGTGATCCTGCCCCTCTGCTCAGCCCTGGTGAGGCACATCTGGAGTGCTGTGTCCAGTTCTGGGCTCCTCAGCACAAGAGAGACGTGGAGCTGCTGGAGCAGGTCCAGCAGAGGGCTGTGAAGCTGGAGCTTCTCCCTTCTGAGGAAAGGCTGAGGAAACTGGGCCTGTTCTGTCTTGAGAGGGAACCTCATCAATGTCAGTATCTGAAGAGAGGGTGTGAAGAGGGTGGATCAGGTTCTTCTAGAGTGGTCCAAATCAGTAGGACAGGAGGCAATGGGCAGGAAAAAGCTGATGAACAGGAAGTTCAACCGGAAGATGAAGGAGAACTTCTTTTCTTGCACTGGAACAGAGCACTGAACACTGAGCACTGGAACAGAATGCCCAGAGAAGTTGTCGAGTGTCTCTCACTGAAGATATTCCAGAACCACGTGGACACAATCCTGTGCCATGTGCTCTGGGATGACCCTGACTGAGCAGGAGGCTGGACCAGACAACTGACTGTGATCCTTTCCAACCTGATCCACTGATTCTGCAAGTCTGAGAACTTGTTCCAGTACTTTACTCATTGCACTGTGAACATTGTTTTCTGACCCATTGCTGGAATTTCTGTGGTGCAGCTTCTGACTTTCATGCCTTTCTCATGGTGCATTCCCCTGAGAAAAGTTTTGTGCTGACTTCTGTGGAATCCACCCCAGGAAACTGAATGCAAGATCATGGAGAAAATCCTCCTAGATGCCATGCTAAGGCACACAGAAAAGAAAGAAATGGCCTCACTAAGGGCAAATCACACTAAAATTTGGTGGCCTTTTACAACAGGATTACAGTGTTGGTGGATGAGGGAGGAACAACAGGTGTCATCTGCTTGGGTTTGTGCAAAGCATTTGACACTGTCCTGAATTACATCCTTGCCCCTAAACTGGAGAGACATGGATTAGACAGATGGATAACTCAGTGGATAAGGAATTGGCTGGATAATTGCACTCTGAGTTGTGGTCAACAGCTCAATTGTTGAGGCCAGTGACAAGTGGTGTTCCTCGGGGGTCAGAATTGGAACCAGTGCTGTTAAACCTCTCTGGTGACACAAGAAGTGTGACAAGGTCACCCTCAGCAGGTTTAATGACACCTGGGCATGGGGTGTGGTCAACACGTGGGAGGGAAGGGATGCCATCCAGAAGGACCTTGACAGGAGAGGTCGGCCTGTGCGAGCCTCGTGACATTCAACAAGGCCAAGGACCAGATCCTGCACCTGTATCAGGGTGATGCCAAGCACAAATACAGGCAGGAGAATGGATTGAGAGCAGCCCTGAGGAAAAGGACTCGGGGGAGTTGGTTGGTGAGAAGCTCAGCATGACCTGGCAATGTGTGCTCACAGCCCAGAAAGCCAAACATGTCCTGGGCTGCATCAACAGGGCTGTGACCAGCAGGTCACAGGAGGGGCTCCTCCCCCTCTACTGTGCTCTGCTGAGACCCCACCTGGGGTGCTGGGTCCAGCTCTGGAATCCCTAACATAAGAAGAACATGGCTGTTGGAGTGGGTCCAGTGTAGTTCTACAAAGATGCTCAGTGGTTTGGAACACCCTGAGAAGGCTGAAAGAATTGAAATTGTTCAGCTTGGAGAAGAGGGGGCTCCAGGGAGACCTTAAAGCCCCTTCCAATGCTGGAATGGGGTCTACAAGATAGCTGGAGAGGGACTTTTTACAAGGACATATAGTGAAGGAACAAGAGGGAATGGCTTTAAACAAAGGGTAGGTTTAAACTCAGAGAGACAGCAGTGCGGCTTGTGAAGGCAGGACAAAAGTCTACATTTTTCTCCACTTCCCATTGAAAAAGTATTGCTATAAAGCAAGGATTTATTTTAGGAATGCCATTGTGGAAAGTTATATTAAAATCACAAAACATTTACGATGGAAGTAGGTTTTCTCAGCAAGATACTGCAGGAGTGCTGAACTTGTGGCTCCAGTTTTGATAATATGAGGACATGAAGAAGAACATGAGAGAGATGAAGAAGTAGTGCCATCACTGAGCTCTCCCACTGTACATGGCTTGAAACTCCCTCACCAATGTAACAGGTCATGAAAAATCTCAGTTGGTTTTGGATCCTTTTGTATTTCTGTGCTTTTGCAGGTCATGTTATATTCTGGCTGTCAAATATAGGATGGATTTTTAAAAATACATCTGGAGGTCTGAGCACATTGATGGAGAACCAAAGCTTAAAGAATTAAGGAAACCTGCAGTAAAATGATGATAATTAGTAACTTATAGCCCTTGCAATTATCTCATACCAGATAGTGTGCAAGTGCCAGGCATTGTTGATACAAGCACCATTTTTTTTAATAGAATGACATTTGATTTTTTTAAATGCATTTAAATGCCAACCATCTTCACGCTGTGTGTGAGTCATAGTTTCAAGTGTGTAATTGTTTAGTCAATCTTCTGTTGCATTATTATTTTATCACGCTATGAGTTTGGGCTAAATAGTTCACGTTGTATCACTATTAACTAGAAACTTCTTTATACATTCACAGAATGGGCATTTATAAGCAAACATAATGAAAGATCCACTGAAATCAATTTAATTGCATATGCTTCAGAGTTGTTCTTCCCTCAGTATTATATAAACACTATTATCAGATCCTTTAGAAAATTGATTTGCTGATCATCCAAGTGACAGGCCTGTTTAGAGCTATACTGGAATGTATCCTTATCCTTAATCATGCTCCTGTAATTAAACGAAGGAGTTTTGTGAGAACATGGCTGAACAGATGAGGATGCTTTTTGCATTGCTGTTTTTTAATCTTAATTTTTGATCACTTTTACGCGTTGCTGTGTCCCCTCCTCTTGCCTCTTTTCTGCAACTGCAGCTCCAGTGCTGCTTTATTGCTTCCCCTTGCCTTAGCCCTGCAACCACAGATGTATGGCTGAAGGCCATTTCGTGTGTGTGCGCCTTGGCCTTGGAGTTATTTCCTCCAGGTTCTGTCTGGGCTCTTCTTGGCAAAGAAAGAAAACTTGGGAAGGTCTTTAATGTGGTCATCACTGCCTGATGCTGCCTGCATTAGAGGAGCCCCTGTTCCATTGTTCTGCCTCTCACTGGTCCAGCTGGGCTCCTGCTGTGCCACTGAAAGTCAGGAAGCACAGATCCAGCAGAATTTCTGTCTGCCACGGGCTTCTTTCTGAGACAGCATCAGTAGAACCCACTGCTGAGTGGGTAATAGGGAATAAAAATGGCGTGGGAAGGGGGAAAATGGAACTGTGGGTGGGAGGACTTCAGAGAGAAAGATGTGAAGGAAAGAGGAAATGAGAGGAAGAAAATCCATGTATGACCAAGGGAACAAACAGAGGAAAGAATGCTGTGTTCTCATTCTCATTCGAGAGGCAATTATTTGAGAAGAAGAGGCTCCCTGAATGCAGAAGGTATGGTTAGTTTCAGGTGGAGGATGTTTTTGGACAGCCCGTGTAATGAGACTTCTGTGTGGGTATGGTGTAATGTGTGACATGCTTGAGCAGATTTTTTTTGTGACAGAACCCAGATTCCTTTATATGTCTCTTGCATTTTGGTGAATGTGCATAAATTGCTGCTGGTAGGAATGGAGAACACAGGAGAGGGAGAAAAACTATGAGCAGCAACGAGAAACCTGAGAGGAAAACTAAGGAGTGTGTGGGGGAAAGGAAGGTAATGCTTCTCCCAAGCATGTATCAGCATAACAGAACTTTAAAATAACAAAATAATAACTTGGAGCAATATGTAGGCGTCTTTGGAAGCTCAAGAAAAGAACTAATTCTGTTGTGGAGATAAGATTGGATACTTGCTTAGAGACAGCACTAGCCAGTTGGCCAGTCTCTCACCTGTGACTTTTATCTACTGATACTGAAAAGAATCTTCTCTTCTGAGCTCATTCTCTTACCATCCTCTTTAGGGGCAAATATTTTTTTCTACTTGTACCTATTTTGGTACATTTTTCCATCTGTTTACTACATTCGTTCCCTGAATTTATTCTGCAGAAATAGCCTGTTTATTCCTAGCTTTGGATTATCAGCTTTGGGCTGTTAAGTAATAAAAAAAGTGTTTTAGTTCATTTTGAGAATAATTTATGAAGATGGAGGCTTTGTAGCTATAATGCATCTGTGTATTTCTCCTTGCATATACTGTAATTCTGATGAGAATAAAAAGACAAGTAGAAACATTGCATGGGAGCACACTGAATTAAATGTGAGATAAATTAGGAATTATTTGTAATTTTAAGGAAAAACAGGGGCAGAAGAATAAACCCTCTCACATCTGTAGGCAGGCAGTTATCTTGCTTCCAGAGAGTATAAACCAGCTATTGGTCCTGTCACCAGACCTTTTCTCCTACCTTCTGCACCCGGCCAGCCTCTTGTACAGGTGTTTTACCAACTCGTGTCTGGTCTGTCCCCAGTTTGGTGTGGAAAAAACTGGATAGTGAAGAATTTGGCCTATGCAAGTGGCAGCTGTACAAATCTGTAGTGATGTATCCATGTATCCGTGATATAGAGGCAGTGAGAAAGACATCAAGTTTTCTTGGTTGATATGGAATTTAGTATAAAGAGAAGGAAGGGCAAAGCAGTGCTATATCTTGTGCTGACAGCTTCTCCTCAGAGTTCTGCAGCCTCTCCTGGGCATGGGCAGAAAATAATACTGCTTTCATCTCCCTCTGCTTGGTTGGGGGATCTGCAAACAAATTCATCTGCACTAGATATTTGTTGCAGATATTGGCACTGGGGTTTGAGCTGCTACAGACTGGGCCTCAGTCTGGGGCCTGTGCTGTGGCACAGCTGGAAATTCTGTTAAAGTGTCACATGGAATGGTGGATTTCTGGGTGTTAATAGATATAGTTTTGTAGTGTGAGCATTTTAGCCACCTTAACATTAAGCTAAACAATGTTTGTTTGCATTCTTCTTATGAACTGTCATTGTAAACTATGCTGCAGGATATAAAACCCGCCCTTTGAGAGAGAATAAAGGGAGAACGTGATGCTTAACCACACTGCCTTGACATACGTTTGCTCTCTGTCCGGCCTCCTATTATTCAGAGCCTCTGTCAACAGATATTCCCTGAATCACAGCCATAAATCTGAGTTTGACATCTCAGCTGTAAAACTTGGATCCAAACTTCCATCATTTCCTCTTGGCCCGTTGAAGAGATCAAGACCAGGGGTGAAGTCTTGGCCTAACTTTATACATATGGTTGTTCAGTTTATCTGCAGATGTGGTCCTTGTTTACATCCTTTCCAAGACAGAAGAAAAAGCTGGTGCAAGAATCTGTATGACTTTGTTACAATGACAAAGTTGTTTGCTTTGATGAGGGGACTGGAGCACCTCCCTTACGAGGAAAGGCTGAGGGAGCTGGGTCTGGTCAGCCTGAAGAAGGGATGACTGAGAGGGGAGCTCGTCAAATGTCTGTCAGTATCTGAAGGGAAGGTGCCAAGAGGACAGAGCCAGGATCTTCTCAGTGGTGCCAGTCAATAGGACAAGTGGCAATGGGCAGAAGCTGATGCACAGGAAGTTTGACTGGACTATGAGGAAGAGCTTTTTCACTGTGCAGTGACCGAGCACTGGAACAGAATGCCCAGAGGAAGTGTGGAGTGTCCCTCACTGGAGATATTCCAGAACCATCTGGACACAGTCCTGTGCCGTGTGCTCTGGGATGACCCTGACTGAGCAGTGAGGTTGGACACAGTGTGGTCCCTTCCAATGTGACCCATTCTGTGGTTCTGTGATGCTTTTTCTTAGTTTGCTGAATGTGTGGCTGTGACTGGGAATCCTCGTTGTAGCACATTGCTTGCTTTAAAGTCCTGACCATCAAATCAAGTTAATACCTAACTAAGAAGTGACAGCATTCCCAGTGATGACATGTCAGTTTGATGTCACTGGTGCTCTGTCAATAACTGATCTTGGGATTTTCGTGCTGAACTGAAGAGATCAGAAGCGGTTAGGTACTGAAATGTTTAAAAGGTTTTGATCTTGTTATCTAAATCAAAAAACCTGTTTGTTTTATAAGGAATCCACATTAAATACCCTCTTGCATGTAGGAGGAGGATACCATATGCAGGAAGAGAATATTGGCGGCGTACTCGTGTCAAAAGTACAAGGAGTGTGGGAGATATGTACTCTGTTCCCTATTGCTGCAGAGATTCCACCTGTGTTTCCCTCAGCCTACAGTGATGCATAGGTGTTGTGCCTTTGGGGCTGGTGGGAAACACTGTCAAATCCTCAGTAAGCTTTTATTGGAGAAAAGAAAAGAGCACACATACAAGCATTTGGGAATGTCAACCATGCCTGCTGCCTTTGGTTCAGTCCCTGATGTTGACTTCACCACTGACCCATGGAGTCTTCAGTCAGCTGAGGTAGAAGAATTGTTTCTACCACACTGAATTAAACTGAAAGTAATTAAACTGAAGTATTGCATCTCTATGTACAAAAAAACCCTTCCATTCTGTTCAGAACAATGTGTTGTATTCACCAGTTTAGGTGCTAATTGAAAATGTGGAGGTTTTTTTCTTTGTATTGGTAGCAAGTGTTTGTGTCCCACTGAGGGGTGAGTTGTGGGGTGTGTTTGATTCACAGAGCACTGCTGGTTGCTGAACTGGTTCCCTGTAGTGAATGCAGTAAAGTAAGGTTGTTTTTTTAAAAAACAAAAAGAAGAATCGTGACAACAAAATTATGAAATCCTTTGGGAGGGAAGGAAGGATGGCAGTCTGGACTTACCTTAAAAATTCCTCCTCCGCTTGTGGTCTGTTTGGAAATGTCTTCTAGCTGCAGGGAGCAAACTATTAACCTATTTAGAAACAGGCTCTGTACAGCTATATTAGCATCATCCCTCCTGCACAGCTTGCTGCTTGTCTTCCTTCTCTTAACAAAATGCACTTTATATGTGCACAGCTGATTTTTGTCTGGCTGGATTTCAGCTGGTGTAGACTGGAAGACAGTGAGTGGGTATAAAATTGTGATAAAAGCACAGGTCATCTCTGTCTGTGGTGAATCAGTGGGACATTTGTCTCTATGCTGCAGGAGGGGGTTGACATCTCACTCTCAGGATGACTGGGGAAGATATTTCAGTATCTGTGTGAGTGAGTGAAATCTGTGACCAGAATCCTGTTGTTAGGCAGTAAAAACTGTTTCACCTTGCAGTTAGATGAAATTATTTCTAAAAGCCCATTTCATAGCAGTTGTAGAAATTTGTCAATAGATGCTTGTCAAATCATTCTTCTGGAAACATTGTGTGCACAACAGAATTTTGCAGTTGCTGAGGGTTTTTTAGTGGTTTTGTCAAAATTAATAGCATGAATTTTTTACATTCAGGAATCAGGTTGCTTTTCCAAACTGTGATCTGCAGTGTCACAATAATAACCGGTACCATGGACATTGTAACTTTCCAATCAAGGCATTCAAAGCTCTGTACAGTGTGGTTGTACTGCTGAAGATAAATTTCTTATTTTTTACAATGTGGATAGAGTTCTTCATGCTTGTACTAATAGGTGTGGACTGTCTCGGGCGACTGCCAAATAGTCATTCTTAATTGTTAACTGTATCCCCGCACCTCTCTGCAGGCTTGGAAATCTGATTTTGTGTAGCTGATGCAGTAATGTTGCTTTTGTCCATCTCTATAGGGTCGGGGTGTTTTTTAATTTTGTTACATTTTCATTGTATGTTTTTTTATCTATGCAGGGGGAATGCAGAGGTGTAAATATAGCAGAGCAGGCTGGCATGTTTATGCACACATGCTCTCAGCAAAAAAGTGTTCCTCTATGGATTTTTGTCAGTATTTACTTAGAGTAGTACAATTATACCTCCATATTTCCATAGGTAGGTAGGAAATAATTTTGAGTCATGTTTACAGAATGGAGATTATGCATTTTTAAATTTGTGTATTGGACTTTCTATTGGAAAAGCTGCCTTAGGATCTGGCTTAAATACTTGAGAAATTACACTAAGATTTTAGTGACTTAAGTTAGCTTAAGCTTCCAGTTAGAGCCTAAAAAGTTTAAATCATGTTGTCCTAAATGTAACATCCTTTTTACAGACAAAAGAACTTCAGTAAAGAGATATAGACTGAGCGCTCAGGTGTTTGTTTGTGTAATCCTGAATGGAGCCACATTTTGAATTTCTGTGTGGAGGGTTGTTTGATGGTGGCAGCATGTGAAATTTGAGCTAAGTAGAGCAAGGAAATGCCATACAATTGTTAGTGTGAAATCTGACAAATAGAACAATTTTCTACCCTTGAATGACTTAAAACCATTTGCAGCCTTAATCCAAAAAGGCTCTCCTTAAAGCGGTGTTCTGCTCTAGAGATGAACAACAGCACAATAATCAGACAAAAGTGCATTGTTTCCCTTTCATGTTATTAGCGTACTGACAGTATTCTCTGTTTCCCCTAAACTTTATATGGTGCAACAATCCAGAGGCTTTGGTTCTTCTGCCACTGATTCTGTAAATAATCATAGAAAATGGAAATTATATTTTCCTTTGTTAAGACCTTCATTGCCTTGGAGGCAGCTTTATAACTGCAAAGCATTGTTAGATACTATTGTTTACTTTTATTAATATGTGGTGAATTAATAACTGGAATACTCAGAAATTAAATACTCTAGGGAGAGAAAAGAGAAGAAAGGAATGCTTTCCATCTCACTTTTTTTCTTTGCTCTTGATTTGGCTCTATTGCTAAGGTTCTCATCAACACCAGCATTTCAGATCCACTGGTCTGGGAAGATAGTGTGTTGCATGGAGGGGTATGATGAAAATCAAGACTTGAGACTTCTTTCCTTTTTTAATAGGCGATGCTCAACAAACGGATATAAACAGGAAATACAACATGATAAAAAGCATAAAATTCACTGGAATTTGAGGCAGGTCCCCCCTCCATTCATGCAATTTTGAATTACCTTTCGTGCTTGATGGCATTAAGCAGATCAATTCAACCAGAGAACAAAGAGGGATGAGGAACACCTCATAGCTAAATCTCTTGCTCAGATTCATTTCATATCATGATAAGAATTGGGTAGCAAAAATATCGTTCTCTCAATCTGTCACTTAGTTGTGGTCTCTGTTCTCTTGTAGCTCTTCAAGGGCTCTCTCTCTCACTCCATCATGTCAAGGCAATGACTTATCTTCCCTTCCAGGTCCCTTTTCCTTCCTACCTGACTGGTGCCTGATTGAAAACACTGATTTTTTCAGTTGGTGCTTCTGACCAACAAAATCCAGCGAAGTTCTTCAGCCAATTTGCATTAAAATGGATCAGTTCATGCTTCAAACACATTTTCCCAACACAGTTAATATGTCTGTGCATCCGTTGCTGGGCAGGCATGAAGTTTAGGAGCACAGCCTGCTCCTAATCCTGCCCGCCTTCTGTCCATGTGCTGACTTGCAGTCAGCCTGTGAACTGCAGGCCTGGGCACTGTGAAAGCTGCCTGGGAGTGTGGAAGGGGAGACAAATTGTCTAAACGAACCATTAAAGACAGTTCCTTCAATATGGGATGGCAGTGCATTGACGGGGTGGTGGCAAGGAAGCATATGTTAGGTGTTACTGTTCTGTTCTGTGGTTGTCATCAAGTTCTGTTTTATCTTAACTTTCCTGAGATGTCAGTAGGCAATAATATCCAACTTCTTTGCTGTCACTGCATTCACACCTACACCAACTTCACTGCCACCCTTAACCACCACATTCTCAATTAAAATATGTTTCTGTAAGAGCTCAGTGATTAAAAAAAAAGTATCTTCCCTAAAAATGAGATGATATAGCTAATTTCTAACATGAAGTGAAATTTTCATTTTGATGGATACTTAAGCATAGAAAGAAACCAAAATTCATGTTCAATTTTATGTGAATACTTCCTTATTCAGAGCTGTTATGGTCTCTCTGATAAGCAGAGAGAGTGCGGGTAATTAAAGCAAATTTTATAAATACACTTGCAATTGAAACATGTATTGTCATCACGATCTCATTGATATTTTATGTGTATAAATTGGGGCAAACTCCTTGCTGACTTGTACTGGGAGTTTTGAGATTTGCAGATGGTGTGAATCACCAGAGACTGTAAGCAGTATTTTTATAGAACTTCAGTTTTATTAGGTGGAAAACACACACAAGTATACACCTCTCTCACCAGAAAAGAAAACATGGCTAGGGCAGAGGCAGAACAAAATTCTTGCAGTGATTTCTCCTTTTTGTAAGAACCAGTCCCTAGCACATGCTTCCAAATTCTGTTCAGCTTTGTGACCAGGGGCTGGTATTTTTTCTTTGGAACAGCGTGTTTTCTGTGTGGCCTTTGGGAAGATTGGGTTGCTGATGTCCATGCATGGGCATGATTTGTAGTCTTGATTGCCACCGTCCATCAAATTAGATTGGATAACTGAGAGATAATGAATGCTTTATAAAATACATTCATTTACGAAGGTGAAACAATGTCATTTGTTATGAAGTGCCCTGACTGGGATGTATTTCATTGTCTGAAGGTGAGGTGAGATGAACTGCTCAGCTCAAGATGCTGGTAAGTGTGGCAGGTTCTGAGGTGATACAGCCCTTGAGCTGTCCCAGAGCACTCAGGAGCTCTGCTCAGCACTCGTGTGGGAATCAGGCAGCTGACCTGCATCCAGCTGCAGAGGGAACAGGCAGGAGGTTGTTTCTCTGCCTGTGTCAGAGCACTGCAGCTCCCCTGTGAGCATTGTGAAATACTTCACGGAGACAAGTACTTGGTCATTTGGGGTTTGGATGGAAGAATGGCAGTTCCAGCCACTCAACGCCCCAGGCCATTAAACTGCTCCAGAAGGCGAGTTATAATTGAAAGAGGAAGATGTTTCCTAATTAATTGTGTAAACCCCGCTGCAGCTCAGCCCAGCTGTACTTTCAGTAATATAATATCATTTGTTGTACAGTTACTCAGTGTGCTGTGAGCAACTGCTGATCTTAAGAAGCTACAGTTTTACTCAGTTGTGGCTTCAGGTTTAGGACAAACAACATTGTAAGATTTAAAAACAACGAAAAACCCCCAACACGCCCCACTCCCAACAACAAAACAGAAGCCTCCAAATGCTTTGGAAATTTCTTTATATTCCTCTAATTCTGAGCCTGCTTATGCTTTACATTTTTTCACTGTAACTGAGAAATAGGAAAGAGGAATGTGTTTTTTCATAAATTAAAATGGATATTTTCATGACATCAGTAGACTTTTATTTCTGGAGATTTAACAAAATATAAAATATTACGGAACTTTTTTTGAAATAAATTGAGGAGGATTTTTTTTTTTGTCAGCCTCCTTCCAGAGAGACACGGGAAGTTTTATTGAAGAGACTTTCCTCCAGTCATGTGGGCTTGAAAGCAGACCTCAATCTCTTTCAGGTGTAGCAGGAATGTCTCTTAACATTGTCATGGCTTGCAGGCATCTCAAAAGGTTTCTCTGTGAGACTGTTGCATTTACACTTACTGGTTCTGTGAAAACCATGTGCTTAAATACCTGTCAGATGTGTTTCAAAGCACTTGTGTATAATGAAAGCATAACATAAATTATGTGCCAGCAAATAAAGAGTAGAGGTTTGCTACAGAGCTGGGAATGTTGGTGAAGTAAAAAAAAAAAAAAAAAAGTAAGTAAACATAAATGTGCAGTATATTTGAGGCTAACCTCTATTCCATCCTTCCCCATTTCTGTCAGTGCTGATGCTGATATCCAGTTGCAAAGAGACACCCAGTTCTATGTGTCTGACTCACATGCTCACGTCTAACCCTCCCTTCTGGCAGTTGGTCCAGCTGGAGGATATGAAGACATGTCCAAGAAATATTAAATACAGAGGTATCATGAGCCTTATTCTTCACAAATGTACTGCAAACCCCTCACAGCTTCTGTTAGTTGCTCTTTTACCGTTGCAGATCTAATTCCTAACCTGGAGAGATATTGCATCCATAGGGAGAAATGCTTCACTTGTAATCACATTTTATAGTTCCCTTTGTGGTTTATTCTGCCACTTCGACTTGTCGTAGTTGAATAAGTTGCATTCTGTGGAGTGCTCTTGTAAAATGCCACACTTTTGATTTTTAAATGTGCTTCAGTGGCATGAATGCAGCATTACAGTGGGATGAGGAGCGGTGCTGAAGTCTGTGGATTGTAGCTCTGGGTTTTATTGTCGAGCCTCTCACCAAATTATTATGATTCAAGAACAGGCCATTTTCAGGTTTTCTTTTCCTGCCTTCCATCTTCTCTGTTAAATGAAAGTTTTGGCAATGCAGCAGGTCTATGCTGACACCCAGTTGGTTTTTTCTGAACAGCCAGGTAGCAGGCACACTGTTACACATGAAGGAATGGCTGTTGTTGCACATCAAGGAATGGCTGTTGCACTCATACACTAATTACCAGACTGCTGCCTTGTACTTCCATCATTTTTTATTAGGAAGAGACACTTTGGTTTGTAAAGTGTCTAAAAAAAATTCATTGTTTTAACATCTCTTCATATGGTGCCTGTCAGTGAGCTTTCCTTCTTCAGGTGAAGCGAGACAAAAGCAGCAGAAAAGGTATTACTAGAATGCAAACACGAAGTTAAGAATGTGCTTTGAGATCTCTGAATGAAGTGTGCTGAGGGTTATTACAGCTGTTTTGTTTCCAAGAAAACAGTCTTCCAAGAAAATGCTAGCTCTTCACTAGATCTAACACAAGATCTTCCAAGAAAATGCTATCAAACACCATTATTTTTATAGATAAATTTTCTGCTGTACTTTAAAAGCACCAGAAATTGCCAGGGTGTCTCAATTCATCTGTTAATGGAGAAAACCAAAGGACCTAAGCAAAAGACATCTCTCTATTAATGAGGTCTGAAGTAAAGTTCTAAAACTTGCCAGAATTTAGGAAGGGAATGTTTGCTCTAGAGTGCTTTACCTTCTGAGGAGTGAGCTTGTTAATGAATAGCAGCTTAATGGTGAAGCTGAGACTAATTCAGAATTAATATCTGACGTAGGTTTAACAACTAATAAAGATGGACGGTTTATTTACTAAACCTGGAACGTCGTATCAGAACCATCTCTCTGTTTTAGGCAGCTAATGACTTTTCCCATCAAATTTGGAGATGTATTCATTTGGGAAGTAGTTTTATGTCATGTGGAGATCTGAGAAAAGAAATCTTGCCGAAATGAGTGAAGAAATATGGAAAGTAGCAACACTGAAAAGACTATAGATATGATTTTGCAGAGTGACAGATTAATGAGTTCTAGGTGTCATACGTAGGAGTATCCCATGTTTTGTTTTAACTACTTAGTTCTAAAGGGAGTGTGTTGGGGAAGCTACTTTTCCTTATTTTCCCTGGAAAGCGGGGAAGGCAGGCAATGCATCTAATTAGTCCCTTAAGGAAAATAAGTGTTTGAAGGGGCATTCATTACAGGACTCAAAAAAAAATTGTTTTTCAGATAATTGCCTTCGATGAACTTCGGACAGACTTCAAGAGCCCCATCGACCAGTGCAACCCGGCCCACGCAGTGAGTACAGCCAGGCCCAGAGCTGGGGCTGCTCCAGAAACAGGGAGCACCCAGCTGGCAGTGAGGGATGACTGTGGAAATGAGCTGGGAGTCTCTTGTCAAGTCAGCTGTGGTTTGGAAAATTGATTTATTGGGCCAGTCTTAGAAAGCCAGATGGTGATTTTTTTGTTAATGGCTTTCCTCTTTGCTGAAGGAGGCAGGAAAGTAATTTGGATATTCAAAAACTGAAGAATGTCACATGATGCTAATGCTTTTTGTTTTACCTTTTCATTCTGTGGCACAAGTTTTCCTTTTTGAAATACTTTGCTTCCTCTGTGGGATGGGATGACCAGCCTCTCCTATACTGTCTGTGTCAATGAGGCAAAAACTTGAAAGAATTTAAGACATGCATGCCTGGACCTCTCTGTCCCATGGCAGGGCTCTGGATTCTCCTGTGCTTTAGGAGTAAATATAATTTTCAGCTGCATCTGCTGTTAGAGAGCATTAAATACCTGGGACTGTAAACTCAGTTTTAACTAATGAACCAGAAATGTGGCCTAGATTTAAGTATATCCAAATTCCTCTGATAATTTTAGCTGTAATCTAGGGTGATTTAGCTGACTACAGCTACACTTGCTAGTTTGTACCACCTGAACTGAGAGCAGAACCTGAATCCCCATCACCTCACTGGCAATGACAATGATTGTGACAGGTGCTGAATTTGATCTCTACAGACAATCAAGTTTTTGAATTGCCTACAATTGATAACCAGATTCAGTAGCTAGTAGTTTGCCATTTAACCTTGCTTCTTAACTCAGCTGAGGACTTGCACTGCTTAGACCACTGATGATTTTAAGCATAACCTTTATAATCCTAGAATTTTTTTTTTTACTGTTCACTAACACATAAGCAAAGAATGAGAAGAAAAGAAAGAAATTATATGAAGAAATCCTACAGAGGACATCAGGGGATGTATTCTGGGTTTGAATTTACTGGAAGTAATCTGATTTTCAATCCACTTTATCTGTTTTTACTTCCCATCTGAGAACTGCACACCGAATTTTTATGTACCAAATTCCAGTAAATTGTTCACTTCCTAAAACTTGAGATGATCTATGAAGATAATCTCATTTTATTTTAAAATGGTAATAGAATTTGTCTCCATGATAAAAAAAAAGTTAACAAGTCCCTTTTTCAGTCATATTAATTGAAGAATTAAAAAGTGAATCATGAAGTAAAGCATAGAGTATTCTGTGGTTGGTTCACATACTTGACTTCCATGGAACCTTCTGTGTTAATTCAAGTGATAATCTCAGATTGCTTTTTTTCTCCACAGTATACATGTTGATGCCTTTTATACTGTCATAAAAGGGATATTTTTAGCAGGGATTTCTTATATCTTGTGTCAAGTGTATTTTCTTTCTTCTCTCTGCACGGTTGCTTGTGCCCGTATATTCCATTTATTTGGTGGGATAGTTATTCCTATTGCCCTGTAAGAGTGTCTGAAGTTTACCCATGTCTCCTCCACAATGTTTTCATGGCAGAGGGTAGAGCCTTTTTGACATAAGGAGACTGAGTTAAAGGCAAATCAGAGGCATAAAACAATGTCAGTACTGAGAATTTAATTCAAATTCCTGGTTTCCTCTCCATTACCTTCAGTTCAGGGATAGAACTTCCTACTTCTCCAGGGCCAGCTGCAGTTCGCATCTGTCTTTCCCTCTGCACTTTGAAAGGCAGGGGAGCTTTCTGCAGCTTCACAGGCACATCTGCACACATCCATTCTCATGTTTGCAACTGAGAGTCTAAAATTTCTGACTCTCTTTTAGCTCAGAGACTCCAAAAAGAGGCACAGTGTTTTTCTGCTGCCTATCAAGCTGCCACTGCCTCATTGCCTTTCCAAAATGATACTTTTTTTTTTTTTTTTTTAATAGCCTAAACTTGGGGACAGGAAAGCAAAAAAGACATTTATTTGGAGACTAGAATTAAATTTGCCACTAACTTGAATTTTAAAGCATTTGAAAAGCATAAAGCTTAGGGAGACTTGGCTTCTCACATTGTTATAGTACATTACCTGTTTTAAAAAGGTTGTTGTGTGGAATATTTTTGCCATAAATGAAAATATCACATAGTCTTCTTAGGAAAGGAAACTTACTCTGCCTTCTGCAGTGTAACTAACAGAAGAATCTTTCACAGCAACTCCAGTCATGGGGTTATGCAGTGAAATTTGGTTTTGCTGGTGAGCTTCTCATTATGAGCCATTGTAAAGGAAGCCTGGCTTTGATTTGTCTTCTTTCTCTGAGTTGAGTTTAGAACATCTTTTGAGTCACAGTACTTAATTACAGTGCTTCTCAGTATTTATGAATGCATCTGTTGTTTAAAGTGGCATTTCTAGGCCATTTCTGGTATTTTTCACTAATGTGTTAAACTCTAGTATCACATGTTCAAGCACCATCTTAGTGATAGAGGAAGAGCTTCTGTACAAACTTCATTGTTGTTTTCCCCACTCAGATTTATCTTGAAGCTAGAGGTTGGGTGCCTGAAAATGCAAAATCAAGTCTCTGTGGTATCAACTGGCACAACTGGATAGAGCCACAAATGCTGACTTAGGAGTTGCAGCCTCTGACTGAAGGCTAACATAGACTTGAATCCCCAGCTGATAATGTTACACTCAGTAACAAATGAGAAATAATTTATTAGGACTTAGAAATGGGAAAATCATTGGGTTTGCAAGCAGTGGGTAAGAAGTGAATGCTGTCCATTCAGATTAATAACATGTGTTGCTTCACTGCAGCCATTAATTAAAACATTGACCCTTTGTAATTGTATTATATATTGTCTTAATTTGTAACACCAGCTAATCTCCTGCCTTTCCCCCACTTTCTCTCGACAGAGGGAGCGGCTGAGGAATATTGAACGGATTTGCTTCCTCCTGCGAAAGGTGAGCATGAACCAGCCAAGGATTTGTGGAGTTTATGAGAATTAAAGGCATCCAGTGGCAATGTGCATTTATTTTCTCTTTGATCCTCACACTCTATTGATGGAAAGCTGGATTCAACTGAGAAGTGAAAGTCAGGATGACCTTGTAAGGACAGAGTAAGACAAATTATAAAAGGTTGACATAATAGAGGGTGTCTGAATAAAAATTGAACTTCAGAACATCAGCCCATTTATTTTGGAACAAGCTTTTCCAAGGTGGTGAATCCTTTTACAGTTGCAGCTGGAGGTTCTTTTATAGTCGTATAAAACTGCTGTTATTGTTGTAGTACAGGCTTTTAAAATACCCTTTTTTTGAACAGTGGCTTACTACTCGACGTGCTGAACTTTTTTATTAGTTGCATACCTAATGTTCAAGATTTCTGGTTGATGGAATAAAAAAGTTGATAGCAGTATGTATTTTAGCTTAACACAGGTGAGATGCTGAGTGCCTCAGCTTCTGAGAGATTTCAAGGAGCTGGTAGGTTGTGGATTACCTATTTGTGGCTTCAAACAGGATTTTCATAAGCAATCTTTGTTTTTCCTGTCTCCCATTGTAGTAAAAATAATTATGGTTTCAAACTATTTTATTTTGCATTCAAGTTTCTATACATTGTGTTCTGCAGAGTGATAACAAAGCCACCTAAATCCTGCATTTTTCCTTAACAAGTTAATCGAGTCAGTGTGCTCTGCTGAATGCCCCCTAATCAAGCTGAAGACCTAAACTGAGATAAGGTTTTGAGAAATTGGTGGCACCATCCTCAGAGGTTTTGGGAAAGCCATTGCTGAGGATTTTAACTTTGGGCTCATCCAAAGGCATAGCTGTGACCCCATGCAGGACCTATGGGCTGCCATTCTCTGCTCAGCCAGAACCTGAGTCATGTCTGCTTGGCACCACTGTGAGCATGTGACTGCTAGGAGCCACATTTAAGTACTTCCTGAGCCTGTTTATGCCACTTGGGATAGGGAAATAAGGGAAAATACTCATCACCAGTAGCTTTCCACTTTATCAAATAGGCAGCCAGCCAGTCTCAAGCTGTGTCCCAGTTTCTTGGACATAATGCAACTGTTGAGTGGTAATGGTTTAATATATGTGAGCCCCATGGGAATGCCTTGCCTGCATCAATGTTTAATTTTTATTGGGCCTCGGCCTTGTTGTGCATGGCAAAATGGAGCATTTTGGCTAATTGCAGACTCTGTATTCATAAGGGATTGGCTTGATTCTGGTTCACTTAAATGGTTTGTTAATTCAGCCTCCTCTTCAAAGTTCTTTGGGGACACATTTGTTTTAATTGAGAGATTATATGCAAGAAGAGGAGGGTGCAATAACTACAGAGATTTGTAGCCTTCAAATCTGACAACCACTAAAAATAGCTGTGTTTTATGTAGCATAGAGGAAAATTAAGAAAAAACAGTAAAGAACTGACTGCCAGCTATATTGATACAGGAAAATAGCTGTTAGGATTCTTCCAGCAAGTACTAAATATATCCTTCAATATTGTGTGGCTTTAGGGTCTGTTTCTATTTCTATGAAACAACAGCATACCTGTTTTGAAGTCAGGAAGTTCTTTTATAGGGCTTTGAAAACAGTGGTATCTTGCTATTTATGACATTAGTACTTGATTCTTAAGAGCTGATGTAAATTTGTTATTTTAAAGAGGTTATAGGTGGGCTATAAAAGTATGTTCAATTTCATTATACACTGGTTTTAGAAGGGGATCTTGAGAATTTTTAAATTGCTAAATATGTCATAGAAATCTGATCTCAGTGAGCAAAGGCTGTTTTAAGGATGTGTTTTTTGTTTTATCTCCAAAATATTTGGAGAAGTTTATTGAGAAACTGTGACCAGGTGTATGATATTTCACCAGACATTACATAACTTATCTAACTGATTTACATTTTCCAAAATAGAATGGAGGATGCAACTGTTCTGCAGCCAGGCATTTTCTGATGTTTGGTTTGGGGAATATGTTTCTGTATCATTAAAAGAAGCAGGGTTTGTGTGAAACATATATATGATGCTGGCATGCAGGAACACATGGGTCCTTGTTTCTGTGGTGCTGTAGGATTAGATAAGCCCAAATTTTCTGGTTACTGAAGAATGATTGATTCAGCATAAAGAAGATATGAATGTTGGAGAGCCACAGTCAGCTCTCTCCTGTCCTGAAGTAAAGGAAGAGGTGGCTTATTTTCTGAACCCAGCACCATGAGAGGTTCTCTCAGGCTACAGGTGCCTCATTTCATTCAGTGGTGTGGGGCTTTTTAGGATAGATTTGTGCTGCAAACTGTTGAATATCCCATTATTGAGGACATTGTCTGCCACACGAGTGTCAGGCGATTCACACAGGACACATGAGTGTGAGCAAACGCTGTGGAGGCTTTTTTACTATCAGTTGCCTTTGTTCCCCTAAGGACGTGATGTCCAGAGGACACAAAGTTATGGTGGGTGTGAGCAGAGCTGTACAGAGCATTTCAGGCTTCTTGGGTTTATCTGCCCTGATGGGGGGTGCACTGGGGAAGATGTGCCTGGGAGGTCTACCGTGATTTTTACAGTCAAATATTTTGGTGGGGTTATTAAAATATATTCAGTTACTGATGACAGCAATATTATTTAATCTTAATTGCAGTTGTATGTCAATAAATATGTCTAGCGGTTGATTCCTTATTTTTAAATTCCTAATTGATACTTACATTAACACTAAGGACAATTAGGAATTTCCTAGATTAAAATACAGTCAAATTCATTAATCAAGCACTGTAATATTATTACTTTACCTTGAAGGAAATTTAAATTTAAATTTTGATTAGGTTATGCATCGTAATTTTTGAATTATTCAATAAATCCTTACTAAGGAGGAGAATTGATTGAACTTCTTGCTCAGTGAACACATTTCAGATTTCAGTTTGTTCATGCCAGACACTGCTCAACAATTTAAGTAACCCTTCTCCAGTTATCAGCAAATATTTGTTTTTAAAGCCCATTAAGCTAGAATAAGAGTGGTTTCTGAACATCAGAACTGGAATTTAACTGGGAGGGAGTTGAGGTAGATAAAAGACAGATCTGTACTCATTTTTCTAACATAGTACAGCATTTTAGTTAAGATACGGTAAAATTCCTAAGAAATTTCCAAGTGTAAGAAAATACTGTACCAGAGCTCGATCCTTTCTCTTGATTTTATTTGGGTGTTTTTTGGTTGGTTTTTTTTTTTTTTTTTTTTTTGGTAACTCCTCAAGGGATGATGGGAAGAGGGTAAATTCAGCAAGAATTCTAACTGCAGGCAAGGTGACATTAATCTCAAAGATGTTCCAGATAAACTTGAACTGTCTTCTAAAACACAAACAAATAGGCAGACAAAAACCCCTGCAGACACTGTGTTTGAATAACCAAACTCAGCCAGTTCAGCACTCCAATACTAGCAGTAGTATAGTACACAGTGAATCAGGAGCTGGGGTGTTTAAAACAAAACAAACCTAAAAACCTCTTCACCTTAATTTTTTTTAAGCAAGTTTTAATTAGGTGACTGGGCAGTGCCAGTGCTTGGTCTGGTCTTGTACCTCTGTCACTGTGGTTTCCAGTGAAGCTGAATCTGCTGTAGTAATGGTGGAAATTTATTCTATGCTCAGTAATTCTGCTGTTTAAAAGGTTCAAATCTGGTTTTTCCCACTTTGCAAAAGAAAAATAGACATCTATTTTAAGTTTTTATTTCATTGTATATGCTTCAATACCTGTGATGTTTTACTGTATTTATAGGTTTTGGTAAATAACCAAAACCTGTATTACCTCAAAGGGTGATTGTAGAAGCCATTCCATTCAGACTGAGCTAGCGTAAATAAAATATAAAACCTAGTGAGTGTAATATAGAACTCCAGACACAGAATGTCTGTACAGTATTGTTTTGGTACATTTCAATATTTATATATTCTGTAAAAGAAGTTAAATTACTCATATGTGTGCAAGTAGCAGTAATTCAGAGACATGAGCAAATGGGAACTTGAAGGGTTATAGGTTAACACCACAGGTCCAGCTGTGGGCAGAGCGTTCTGAGGATGAAGACAAGACTTGGTCCTGTGTCTATGTCATGCCTGTTTGTCAGCACTCAATGCAGACTCAAAGTGTGGACAAAAACCCACAATATGTTCTGTGAAACATTACTGAGATTGTTGGATCAGCTAAAAGGGAACAAAGTTAGCTTTTAGACTTTTCCTTAATAGCAGAAGAGGATTATTTGAGTATAGAGGTTCTTTTTATTTATATGTATCTAAATATTATTGTGAAATCAACCTTGACAAAAAGCCCTATCTTTCCTTGTTTACCCTTATCCAGCTGACTTTTTTTTCTCCCATGTTTTGGCTGAAGGAGACTGACCAATATACACTAATTGCCATATTGAATAATTTTTTTACTGGGACCTTGATAGGCTCCAGACCTTCTCCTTCCAGGGGCTCCTACCATTCCCTGCTTGCAGCAGCTACTGTGGCCACTCTCCTTTGAGGAGTGTCAGGTGTCCCAGTAGCTCATTTCAACTGACTGATCATATTCTTTTCTTCTTGATAAATTTGCTGGTTATTGTGAGGATCACACTCTCTGTTGTTCTGCCTCACAGTTACTGGCAAGCCAGGGATAATGTGATGGATTTTGAGAGTGTGGTTTTGGGTCTGTCTGCTGATTGCTTCATCATGCATTTAGAGATTTATGGATGTGTGACATTCTTTTACCCAGTCTGCAGGCTGATTGTCATTAGCAGAGCACTTCTGTAAGCCTATAGCATGGCTCATTAAAATGCTTAATGCGAGGTTATAGAAGCAAATTTAGCAAATGTGATACATAATCACAAGGAATTTTGAAAGTGGCATATAACCATCCATATTGTAAGAAGGAATCACACTTCCTCCCTGGAGCTGAGAAACGTCCTAGGTGGAAACTACAGCTGCAAGACAATTAGTTTGTTGTGAAACTGGGAATAGCAGAAATGGTTTTACTTTGGTAGTGCTATACATTTTTTACAACCTCAATAAAAATGTTTTAATTTCTCATTAAGTTGGACTTAATGGAAAAAGAAAATGTTGCAGCATAGCCACACTTAGGGGGATAAGTCTGCAGGGTTAATATATTCCAAGTTTCCTCTTAACTGGTAGTGGACATTTATTCTTAGAAGCTTAGGTGCTTGTGTTATTTAAGAGGAAAACAGAATTTTCTGTCTGATCATAAGGCATTTTTGGGCTGTGGAAATGGCAGTGATATTCTGCTTTGCAGGAGAAAGAGGCTGATTCTTCCAGAGTTCTGATAAACTGCTACTCAAACAAAGATCACAAAAGGGAACAAAAAATGGCAATGTGTGACATTTTTCCTGTTAATAGTGATTGTTACAATGATGGAGCACATGAACTTTGTCTGCTCTCATTACTGACCAAAGAGTTCATCATTGTTACTGGCTTCTCACTACATTTCATGTTTCTTGATGTATCTAATGCTCTCTCTTTTCACACCTCATCAATGTGCTGAAACTGCTGAGTTTTGAGTAATCTTCCGGGCCGTAGGAAAACTGTCAGGAGACCCTTCCCACAGAGAGACTGGGAGCATAAGCCCCAATCAAGAGGCAATGTGGATATCTCCTGAAGAATGAATATAAAATTCTGTGTGTACAAAAAATACTACAGATACCCAGGTTGTTATTCAATGTCTCCCTGTGACTCAGGGCAATACAGAAGATTATACCCAGGCAGTGCATAAAACTATTTAAGTAAATCCTATTTATTTTAAAGAATATTTTTATCATCTCAAATGCCTTTTTTTTTTCCCCTCAATCTTTGCACTGCAATTTCAGTGTTCTGAACAGAGTTGAATCCTTTTAATTAGATTAGACATTAGATAGTTTTGCCAAGATCTGAACTTGCTATTAACTGGCCTGAGAAGCAATGTGATTCTGAAACAGGTGTTCATTAATCCTTTATTTAGAGTTTTAAACATATGATCTGTTATTGGGACTACAGTGGTATTCTGAATTAACATTACCAGGTGAAAACTTCACGTTTTAAAACTGTCCTAAGTCAAAAGGGTAGTTTTAGGTTGTTTCATTTGTTTTTTGGAAGAAAATACAATGCAGGAGTAACTCTGCTTTTGTTATCTTTAGGTGGATGTTCTGTTATTTTACATTTTGCCACTTTTGGAATTTTTCATTCTGTTCTCTTAGTGAGATACTTTGATCTTTAAAAGGTTGTGTTGTGCTTTAGCCAGGGATGACTTTCAGCAAGACTTGGCTCTCCTTTTCCATAATGTTTTCATTGGTGATTTTGTTACAGCCAGCTGTGCTTTTGGTCTCGGGTAAAACCTTGTTGTCCCAGATGCTACAAAACCACATTGTAATAAATAGGAAGAAAAGAACATTTGATTGCACTCACAAGACATGTACACAACACGAAAGGAAAGGTTGAACAGTTGTTCTGATGATAGAAATCTTCTTTGTGGAGTCCTACTTAGTTTTCTTGTTAGCAGGCAGAGCTTGAATATCTTATTCTAAGTGAAGGTAAAAATTTGCTGGTTTTGAGGGGTCTGACATTTTGTTGTGTCAATAATTGCAAGGAGTCTTGAATCTCTCCAGCAGTTGTTCAAATCCAGCCCAGTTTGGAGTCAGTCTCAAACTACTGTGGTCACACTGATGATTGCTGGGAGTGAAATTAATCTGGTGGTGTATGCTTAGGGGCTTGGGATGTTTGCTCTACAGAAATAGTAATAGACATAGGCAATAAGAAGAGCTAGATCACTGTCAGCATCACACTGAGTGTGAGCTACACCCCTCTGCTATACACACACACACAAAATTAGCTTCCAAACTGCCTCAGAAGAAATTCCAGAGTTTGCATGCTGGAATAAAGAATATTGCTGTTTCTGAGGCATTAATTGTACCTGCAGATTTTGTAGGATGTAGCTTGCCATGCTGCGCATATTCTGTCAATTAGGATTTGGACTGTAATTGCATCATGCTTCATAAAATTTAATTCATTGAAGTTCTCGTTTGTTTGAAGTGCCCCAAAACTTTTAAAAATACATTTGACAAAATGAATTAGACTCTGAACATGTGTGAGAAACCCAAAATTGGTGTGTATTTCAGTACTCCATCGTTATTTGAAAGGTACTGCTAAACCTCTGTTGCATGATAAAACCAACTTACTTTGTTCTGGCCTTCAGAGTATCTCTGACAAGATATTTTTACATTAGGAGAGAATATTTTTACACTTCAGGGATAAAATTTGAATTTTATCAGCTAAAAATGTATTAGTACACAATTATAAGTTTATGAAAATCATGACTTTTGGTGGAGTTCTTTTTAGACAACTTTCACACAGCATCTCTCGTTAGTCAAAAGACGCAGGAGATAAATTCTAAATCTTCTGTTCATGTAAACAGTGGGGCTGTCCTTAGGTTGTACAAGGGAAAGAAAGAAAAACAAGGACAAGTGGAGATACAAGAAAAGGAAGTTAAAATATTTGTAACTGAAATATGACACACTTTCACTAGCTCTGTGTTCGTTTAATTGTTTTCTGCAGCTTGCCTAAATGAGGAGGGAGTTAATATATTCACAGTGATTCACACTTGGTAGAGATTTTGTTTGCACCAGAAGGATGAAGGACATAATGATTTTCCCTGAATCTTGTAATAGACTTGCAGTGCAGACAAAACTTGGGCCTTCTGTACCTCTGTTACTGAGCTGCCTTTTTCAGTTCTGCACTCTGACAGGAAAATCAGTACAGATCATCTAAAAACTTCTCTCTTTCCCTCTCTTAAGTATTTTCTGCCTACTTTTTGTTGTTGTTAGATTTGTTGTCTATGAAGTGTGGAATAGGATAAAAGTGGGTATTCCCAATTCAGTTCGCTTTCTGGGCACCCACATAGTTTGAATTTCATCAGAAAGAGTGGAACTTGGCACAGAAGCTATTTTGCAGAACTGATAATAGAATTGGGATCAAAGAGCTGGCAGTATTTATACTTTGTACAGAAATTATCCCATAAATGTTGCTTGACTAGAGAAGTACATCTCTTCTTCACACGTTGTTTCATTTTAAAGAGATTGCATTCCTATTTACTAAAAAAGTATTACTATTGCAGTAAAAATACTGAATATAATCCCTTTTGTCCTTTCTTTGGATACAGTATCAAGTCTGGAAAGAAAGTCCTTAAAATAGGACTAAAGAACTGAGAGGAAATGTAGTATTTCTGGCAGGTAATTCATTCACTACTGACACTCATTGATTAAGTGAATTGTGCCAACACTATTTTTGGTCAATTTCACCAGTTCCTGAATTCAGCACTTTTGAAAAGTTAGAACATAACAATTGCTATTTTTAGCAATAATTGCCTAAGGATGTCTGTGTGCTTACCTAGGGATAATGAGGAGATAGATCCTGCTGTGTCTGCCAGGTGCTCATAGCAGGGGGAGCTTGTAATGGGAGAAGTTAGGAAAACTATTGCAAGAGTGAAGAGTTCAAACTTGTGACTCAGCCACAGTTTGAGCCTTATCCCTCTTCTCTGGGGGGGAAGTAGGATTTGCCAGAGTGATGCCTGATGAAAACTGGAATATCCTTTGAAGGGAGATATTCATAGTTTTATTACTCATGAAAATATTTATGTATAAAACTATTTCAGCTTAACTGACTGTATTTTGCTGCTAATCTCATCTCTAAGTGTTTAGTCAATAATCAAAGTGCCAAACGATGTGTCACTCTGTAACTGATGACCTCTTGCTCTACAGTTCAGCTTCTCCCAGTCCTGTTCTGGAGGATTTGTAAACTAAGTCCTTACAGTGAGAGAACATCACAAGTAACAGTGGAATAAACTGAAGATGCAGCGAAAATGTAGATGAGCAATGCTGTCTGTACTGTGCTCCTGAGAGCAGTGTACTTCTCAGCCACTTGGGGTGATGCGATTTACGCATCTGTTCCTCAGAGCTGTGTTGAAATATTGTCAGAATTTGACTTGCTAATGGACTATATTTGCTCTAATTCAGTATGCAATAAAGTGAGTATTTGCATTTTAATAAAATGAAGGAAGTTAAACCAAAGGTCACTGTTCTGTTTGGCAGAATGTTCAGTCTGGGTTTAAGTTGGGATCACACCCTATAAAGCTACTACGCAATTACAAAAAGCAATATAAATACTCAACGTGGAGCGCAATGATTTTACACCATATCTGTTTATGGATGCAATTTTTTTTCTGCTGTGAGTTAAATGTCCTACCTTGCATCTTGTTGCTGATTCTTTCTATAAAGCTGTTGTAGTGCCAGGGAGGGAAATGTCTTTGCCATGTCTGCGCTGCACCAAATCTGCTTCCTCAGACTGACAGTCTTTACACAGCCGATACGGAAACAGCCCTTTAGTGAACACTTGGTTTTCAGCATTTATGGAAGTGTCAGTCTTGGGCAGACCCCCAGGAGAAGGCCTGAGGGCCCTTCCTGAGCCGTGCAGATGGCTGAACTTCATTTTGATCATCCCTGAGGTTTCTGCATTCATACCCTGCCTGTGGACTGGGGGGCTGGTTGTGTAGCTGCTAACGAACAGCTGCAGTGCTAATTGCCATTGTCCCCAGTTTTGGGTGAGCAGACAGAGGCGGCAGGAGCTCTTGGAACAGCCTTGCTGCAGGTTGTCCTGGCTGGTTGTGCCTGAAATACCAAAGTGAGGTAGGGCAAGAAGGGGTTTATTACCCTGTTTTCTGCCAGCGCTGTGGAAATTAGAGGAGTTCACACTCCGGGGTTGCTAACCCAGCTTCTGTTACTGCTTTGGAATTAGCCTTAGAAAAAGGGAGGTCATAAAGATGTCTCCTGATCCCTGCTGAGTGGAAAAGAACAGTTTGCAGAGGTGATACACTTGTAAGATCAGAGCACACCTGCCCTAATGACGTGCCTTCCAAGGATGGGGCACTTCTTGAATTGTGCTGGTGCCCTGCAGACCTTTCAGTCTTTTTTTAAATCCATTTCATAACCTTTCTACCTGTTGGCTGCTATGACCTCCCATGGGCTCTGCAATACCGAAATATTTATAGATACTCCTGATGAGTGTCCTGTAAAGACCTGATTCTCATCTGTCATTCCTGCTGAAGTTGTTACTGGTCTTAGGAAAAAGCTTAAATATTCTAGTAATAAACTAGCTCCGGTGGAATATATAGAATTGAATATAATTATCCCCATGTTGCAGAAGAGAGAACGAGACAATGAGAAGTGAAAAGATTGGCCTAAATATAAATGTGTTTAGTAGCTGAGATGGAAAGATCATCCAGAAATCCTGTATTTTAATATTAGATCTGGTACTGTGTCACAGATGGATATGGAGAATAGTAATTAGGCTCTTTGTGTTATTCATTTCATTGTCTGGTATTTGTGCTGCGGAGTGACTTATGTTCACATCCACTTAAAAGAAATGTTTAAAGAAATTCCAATACCTCTAGCTCTTTAGAATAATTAAATTATCTTCACAAAGCATTGGCTTTTTGCTGCTTTTTTTTTTTTTTTATTGTGATCCCAAGCAGTGAGTGGAGGGGTGAAAACAGATGTTATATCCCTTTTTCTTTTTTTTTAATTTGTGCTCTGCGTTTGAGATGCAGATTTTGTAGCATTAAGTCTTGCATGTATGCACTGCTGCTCTCCCCCAGATAAAATGGAAAGCTGTATATATGAACTTAGCAGGTTCAACTGCACATTGTCCTTTTGAGGATCTGGAATCTGTTTCCCAGGCATTTTCTTTTGAACTATGCACACAAATCTACCTACCAAACTGCTAAATACTTCTAGAGGTTTTCATAACATGGTTTTGAATTACTTAAAATGGTTTTGTTAGATGTTTGTGTTATAACAATTTAATGCTACTGAATTAGCAACTAGCAAACAGTCTGTAGAGACACAAACAAGTGTGGATTTTAACAGGAGAATTGAAATAAATTGGACTTGAACATTTGGACAGAAAACCTTAGTATATTTCATGTGACAGCATTGTATTGGGCTCAAGGGCAGCCTTTCAGAAGAGATTTTGGAAGTCAAGTAACCCAAATCATTTAAAGTAGATTAGAAAGATACACAAGAAAAGTGGAAAGACTTCTTGAATTTCAAGAGTAAATTTAGTGTTTTGTGTGTTTGATCAGTGCAAACCATATGTTTAAAACTTTTGGAATTATTAAGATGTGTGGTCTGAGTATTTAAATTACACACAGTTGACCCTCCTTCTTTGGTTTGTGCATCAGCAAGAGGAAACAGATGATTTGTTCCGAGTATGTACATTCCACATACACACAGAGTCTGGGCTAAGACACATGCTACTACTATTTTTTTGTTTGGTTTTGCTTTTTTTTTCATTTTCTTGCACTACACTTCTGATTTTTCTGGTTTGTGCTGTTCAGTTTGGGGAATTTCGGAGTCATTAAATAATCTCCCTATGATCTCAAAATGTCTTTAACTCAGCTAACATTCCCTAGTAACCCAGGTTAGCCCTGGCAGCCTCTGTAGGGATGGGCTTTAAAGTGTTATTGAAATAACTCCTGTGTCCTGAAAACCTTGGGTACACCTCCACCCCCTCTTTCCCTGCTACTGATGAGGAATGATTCTGTCAGCTTTTTTTGAGAGATGTGGTGGAAAAAGCAGCAAATGAGCACCATAGTGACAAGCTGCAGTCATCCTCTAGTGCAAGCAGATGCAGAAGCAATAACCACTGCAATAAAGCAGCATGGACTTAGATCAGACCTAATCTGGGGCCTGGGAGTGATTCCACACATGCATTATGCTTTCAGTCTTTTGTTGCTTTCAGGAGGATGAAAAGGGACTTGGGTGTTTTTAAGGTGAGCAACTTGTTTCCACCGGGGTGATCACCGGAGCTCTTCACATTACATGAAGGAGATTCAAACCCCACTTCTCTCCAAGATTTTCCTGCCATTTCTAGGAGAAGGCAGGCATTAAGAGAGGAAGTTGTTTCAGCCTCTTAACAGTGTAATGAAGACTCTCAGAAGCTCTGGTAGGGTAGAGTGTGTAATGGCTGGCAATTTCTGGATACAGTGTAAAATCTGTGCTTGCAGTGCAGAGGTTGATGTGCACAGATGGAGACTGATGTAGACCCTTGAGTGTTTTGGGGGAAGGAACAGCAATTCTGTGAGAATTATTATTATTGTGTAGCACTCAGGAGCACTGGTCTAAGCAAAGTGCTGGAAAGAAGCATCTTGACATTTCAGTTGCTTAAGAGTGGGAAAACTGTTTGATTGACTTGTTGCAATTGATTTTCTAACTGTGAGAATTTAATAGCACTGATGAAGGGATATTATTATTCCTGCTATAATATCTTCCCAGGTCAGTTTTCTGTGGGGTATTTTATGGGCCCCATTCACTGGTGAGACAAACTGTAAGAGTCATTCCATGTAAAAATGATACTGTGTCCTGTAAAATCAAAATTACATTGAGAAGGAGGTATCCATCTGTAATAAACCAAACAAGGAGAAAAGATACAGACAGAAATACAGACAGGTTTATATTTTGTATAAGAACAACAGAACATATTTAGGAAATAGGAAACAGAATAATGTAATTTAGGACTGAGCTTCTCTAAAGAGGCCTTCATATTCCTATAAACAGAAAAGAGCTGCTGATAGGTGCTTAAATTCCGTGCTTGTTTTCCTACTCTTTACTTCAGCCAAACCTAGAAGTTTATCCATAACAAATCCTGCTTTATTTTCTTTGGAATTAGAGAAGGATCAATCTACATGTGCAGTGTGTGTGTACTACTTTGCGTGAAAATGAGTTCTTGTGGTGAGATGGGAATGAGTATGATACCCACCTAAGATTTTACATTTTGAATGTAAATGATTAATTGTGAATAAGGGTTTACTGATGTGGACATTGACTATACGGTTAGATCAGAGCAAAACTAAGAAAGTTACAGTGGTTTCCTTTTCCCTTGCTTATGTTGTAGCAAAAGGCATTTCTGATTAGCAGCGATTTTTTTTTTTTTTTTTTTTTGTCTAGGAGCTGACTTCCTTTTCAGGCTTTCCTGTAGTTTTCCACAGGGAAATATCAGCCAGCTAAATTTCTGGTGGTAAATTTGTAGTGCCATTTGAGCTTGGGACTTAAAATGACCAAGTTGTGTCTCTTAAGAATTGGGCTGCTATGCCAATTTCTCCTTCTTCTCCATGTTTCATAACCATCACAAGCTTCATCTTGAGCTGTGTCAGAAAGCAGAGGTCTATTTGAATCAGGATGTTCCTGGTTCAAAATAGAAGTGTACTATTTATATCCTAACATGTTTACCATCTGACAGCTTCCTATGCTCTCACAGGAATGAATTAAAGACGTTGGTTTAATTGCTATTGCAGTTATCTGTATCACTGAAGTTGCTCTTCAGTTGAGCTCCACAGCAGGAACAGCAAGGATTGACTGCTGCTTGTTTCTCAGCCAGCTTTCTTCTCTCCAGGAGCCGAATCCCATGTTTGCTAAAGTTGATTTCAAGTTTCTAGTGTTTTCAGAGGATATAGTGTCAAATTGCAGGATGATTCTTACAGCCAAGAGCTGAGGCAGTGTTTTATTTTAGTTATTTACTTGACCTCATAAGACTTGCTGTTAGTTAGTGCCTTTCTATACTTTATGCTTCCAAGTCTCTCACCTCCTTTTAGATTTTGTCTGTGAGGTACATCAGCTGAATGTAACTGGCTTTGCAGGCTGTGCTTGTTTGCTTCTTTGCATGAATTCCCTCCAGAAATAGTGATCAGCAGTGATCCTTCCTTTATTTATGTCTACAGGAAAATGCCACTCCAAGGAAAGGGTGAATAGATATAAATGACCCATTTGCTGTTCTATCAAAAGTAGAGATAGATTTAACTTACACCAGAAATTGTGACTGGAAAGTGAGCCTGCTTCTGAGAGTCCTCTGCTTCCTTTGTTTCCCTTCTAGTTTCACTGCAGATTTTTGTTTTGTTTTTCAAGCTCTGCATAAATATTCACCGTGGGTTTCCTTCCCTGTTATTACCAGCCAACCCACTGATCAGGCACCAGGGTTGCAGTCTCACTAAGTTCATGTATTGTGTTGGAATCAGAAATCAAATATATATAATATGCTTTTAAGTGTTGTGATGTTTAGTGGGCAGACATACACCATGAAGACCTTTCTTGTCCACAGTTTGTTATGAAGATGAATCATTCTTTGGGGAAAGGTTGTAGTCATGTTGTAAATTACATTCTAAAACTGAAAAAAGAAAGATCCAGCAGTGATAAATAAGTACCATCTGGAATCTGAACTATATAATTGTATTACGATTTGTCATCCACGTAAGATAAGCCCTTGAGAATGTTTAAGTTGAAGGCACAGTCACAGAGATACCCAAATCTGTTAACTTCTTCAAGTAATGAAGTGAAATGAATTAAAACAGTATGTTCCACATGAGGTGGAAATACTCCTAGAACCAAGATGATGGAATTCCTTGCATCACAGCTGTACGGCAGTAGGTATTTGGAGAAGCTGTATAGTAAATTTCACTTTGTTTTAAAAACTGGGGCTCACTTTAATTATTTGACAGATGATAATATATTGTCATCCAAAAAAAACCCACAAATGCCTTTTGTGATCTAATTTTGATTGATGTGTCTTCAAGATGAAGGAGTGGATACAGATGAGTTTTGTATGGGTTTGTCTAACTTTGAGAAATGTGCATGCTGGAAATTAGTCTTTTCTGTGACTTGAAGAAAAGAAACAGGTTGCTGAGAAAAGACATGGGAAGAAAACAAGAGAAGAAAGACAGCTAAGAAATGGGAAAGCAAAGTGCCTTTTGAAATAACTACTCTGAATCAACATCACATACATTTCTGCTTCTGCCAGCTGCCCACTCATTTTCTCTTTTAATAGAAAGAATCGTCATGGTTCTGAAACAAATAGTGTAGGGAGCCATGGATTTTCTTAGGAAGTGAGTTTCCTGTCTTACTGGGTTTGTGCTTGCAAGACTGACTTGGTAATGGATTTGATCTCTTTGTGGCGTATGTAACATATCGAAATGGTAGAGGCAGCACTTTGTTTTTCCAAAGACACTCCTCCAGTATAGAAGCAAAATTGCAGGAATAACTTTGTTTCCTTTCTGAATGTTTCAGTAATAAAACTTCATTCTTTGAAAACTCTTTTATTGACGTTCACTTAGTCTTGAAATGCTTTTGTGAGGGAGGCATTAATATAATGTATGTTCTGTAGGCATAAATCTGGAACACCAGATGAGACAGTAAGTGATTTGTCCCATGTCTCTCAACAAGGCCTTGGAATACAAACTTGGGTAGAACGTTAAGAAACCTGGCCCTGGGTCTTGTGCTCCTTGCTCAAAGCCACAGTCTGCCAGCTGAGGTGTATCTAGGGACAGACACACAGGAGACTTGCAGGACTTGCAGAGTTGATTTATTCTCTACCTAGGTGACTAAAATCAAAGTTTGTTTTATTGACTTCTGTTATTTCTATTCCTTCCCTTACAGCTGGTGCTGCCGGAGTACTCAATCCACAGTCTTTTCTGCATAATGTTTTTATGTGCTCAGGAGTGGCTCACACTGGGGTTAAATGTTCCTTTGCTTTTTTATCACTTCTGGAGGTAAGCCCTTCTTTTATATGCTGTCTGCTTTTTAGCCTTGCTTGCCAGCTCAGCACACATGCAGATTATGTGAACAATGAAGGACAGAGATAGGAGTGTAGATGAGCATGTCTTGCCCTAGAGGCTCTTGCCTGTAAGCAGCTGAAACTTATATTTCCAGAGAAAAAGGAAGTATTTTCATTATTTAGGATGGCTAAGGAAGTCATACAATAATACATCTGTTGCCTTCAGTTATTTAGATGAATATTCCAAAGTGTGTCAGTCACTGCAAGTGAGTGAAAATGTGCAAGTGCAATAGGCTGGAGTCTGAATGTGGAATTTGGTGAGGCTCTAAATACTTCACAGATGGGGAGTTGTAAGACAGCTCATATCTGAAAGAGCTTGGACCTGTTCATTCAGCCGTAACAAGGAAACCTTTCCATTCTAATTGTGAAATAGAGACTGGGAAGGTTGACAGATTTTTGTGTCTTATCTTCTTTGGCAGGTTTTTTTGTTGTTGGGTTGTTGTTGTTGGTTTTTTTTCCCAGTGTAAAGTAAGTTGTTTCTTTCTGTACAGTAGGGAATTTCTGTTCTGCGAGAGAATTCATTCTCTTTTAGAGATTTGTGGAGTAGGGATTGGAGTAGATGAAGAACTGTTTCTTCACACTGCCCATATGAAGAAGTGGGGAGTGTTTGCACTCTGGATCTCTGAACTGTGTTTATGTTCACCGAGGAGCTTCCAGAGTTGATCATGTAAGACCTGCTGTTGTTTTCCAGACAGGCAATGCAGCTGCTGCTGCAGCTTCCTCTGCATTCTAGTGGGGGATCAGCCTTCTGTTGATTCTGAAAATAACCAAGAGACATCAGTTTTTGTGGTTGTCAGTCTGGAGACTTCCCTAGTTTTGCATTTCCACAGTGTTTGTAAAAGCACAGATGATTTTTGGCTGTCAGGGTCTCTTTGTGTTACAAAGGTACATATGGTAGCTGAAGAATAATTCTGTAAAGAAGTCAAAATCATCATCTCAACCAGGAACTAAAAAGCAGTAGCTTTTTTACACATTTTTCTGCAAAAGCTTGGTAGTAATGCAGAGTCATATGATAAAGTATATTATTCAGAGATTAGAGTGCCAGTATAGTTCTCAGAAAGCTAAATGGAATTAAGCTACCAGTGCTTTTCTCCCTATTGTTCTGGTGCAATAAAAATGATGTTTTATGTTTTTGCTAAGGGTTAACAACCCTTAATGTGACAATGAGACTAATTTAAAAATTTCTAAAAACAAATATATCCAAGAGGAAAATGGTCAGATTCTAAGTAAAATGATATTAACCTTTGGAGAGTACTTTTGAATTTTTTTTTTCTGTGATTCTTCATGTGCTTTGCTATAAGTGCTCCCTAATTACTCCTGCTTTAACCACAGACAGGTTTGGGTTCATTGTGTAAAGTTCTGCACAGAACCATGGGAAGACACATCTTCATCCAAATGAAGAAAATTAAGTAGGATTTCACCTGTGGTTCTCCATAAAAGAATTTGCAATTTTATTAGAGGTTGTAAATGGATATGGCTAACATTGGAAGGGAGAAAGGCAAAGTTATTTTGAGAACAGCTCCTTTCAAAGTTTGCTGCTGGTCACTTGCTTGTTTTTATATCTTCATATCTGTCTGTCTATTCATCTGTAAGCAATCAGCAATCTTCTGCTTACTTTGTCAAAGCAGCAGAAATAACAATATTTCCTCTGATTTGTGCTGATCTTAGAGCAATTCATTAACTTTGTTGAGGACTTCTTTTTTTGGTTTTGCATTTTCTTTTTACTGCAAATTGAGACAAAAGCTCCTTTGCCAAAGAAGTTCTTTTGTCACGATTTTCTCAAACATTCAGTCATTGCTGAGAATAATTACAAGTTTCTCCTATGTAAGAAGAAGAATATTTTCTGAAGGAAATTATTTGGATGGTAAATTCTTGTGCAGTGCCACATGTAGAAAACATTGGTCAGCCACTTCTTACTTTACTCCATATTGGCTTTTTTCCTTTTCAGAGTTGGGGGAACTTAGCTACCTGTTGGTTGGGACTGTCACCTTTCATCATGTCTGAAATCAGTTGCGCAGGAGCAGTAAAAGCCCAGTAATCTTTCCTCTATTTTGTGATCACAAACCACCATATAATGTCACCCATAATGTGTAAGTTATTAGTAGATAAGCCAGAAATAACTCTGTAGAAAGGGGAAATATTTTGATCTGAAGAATTAATAAAATGCAGAAAATCCACATTCCTTAATTGCTTGGTTCTGTAAGAAAGGATTGCTTAGACTAGCATCCTGATTTTTACACTGTCTGGAAACAGAGACTAGAAAAAGAAAGGGGAATTCCTCCTATGTCATGGAAGATGGTAGTCAGGTGTGTATCTGCACATACTTAATACAGATTATTACAGAGTCATTCCAGGTGTCTTCTCCTGTTCTCTCAGGTATTTTCGTTGCCCAGCAGATAGCTCAGAGCTGGCATATGATCCACCTGCAGTCATGAATGCAGATACCTTGAGTTACTGCCAAAAAGAGGCCTGGTGTAAGCTGGCCTTCTACCTCCTTTCGTTCTTCTACTATCTCTACTGGTAAGTCTGGCCATTTCACTAAGAGAGCAGTAGCTGCTTTTCATTTCACTTGTGAAATTGCACTTTAGGGATCACTGCAACCAGTTGGACAATTTCCTTAGTCTCATAAAATGTTGCTTCTGATGCTGATTCAGGGGAGCACTCCCACTGACTCCCACTCCCACTTAGGTACAGAATATTTAGTGTTTACCTAAGGTCTGAGCAAAGACCCAGCACTAACCAAAGGAAATAACTTTTGCTTCTCTGTATGGTCTCTTAGGATGGGTGAAGTAGTGGATGTTATGCTAATGGCATTACATCAAATAGAAAACTATAATTCCTTATGATTCAAGAGGATCATAAGAAAAATACTACACCTCTGGTGTAGTAATACTCCAGATGGTAAATAAATGGGTAGGTAGATGTTGGGTGGGAACATGGGTGTCACCATGCCTGTAGTCATTCCTACAGGCTCCCTTTCATGACAGGGGAAAACCTGTGCATGATCCATCCCCCTAATTAAAGTACATTCATGAAGATATGCACACCAGTTGGGCATTGTCCCTCTGCCCCTTTCAGGTGTCACATGTCCTCAGTGCACAGGCGCAAATGCCCACTGCAAAAATATCATCAGATCAGGCCTTGCCAGGATCCCACTGGATCCAACAACTGCTGCACGTTGTTGTTTCTCAATATTCCTTTTAGATGCTATTGAGGTTTGTGGAGAAAAACATTTTCTAACTCCACATTCTTGTGTTGCGATCAAAGTCAGCTCTGTAGTGTGATGTAGCATTTCTCCTGAGACTTTACTGCTGTGCAGCTTCCTCTGAGCCCTTCATTCTAAAAAGTGGCCACCATCCAAAATCCACTGCCTGGTGCTAGATAAAATAGTATAAATTACAGACAGTTTTTCAATGCTTTCTTGGGTATTGGTAGAATTAGAATTGCAGCAAAATGGAGCTGTGGCAATATACTCTGTTTTCTCCAGTTTTCCGAGTTGCATTTAATATGTATGGATTCAGTCCAGCTAGTGGCTGCATTTTATGTTTCTTCTAGTGCACAGACTTTTTTTCCAAAGGAATCAAAACAATGCAATTTCATGGAAAACCTTGCTTGCCTTGCTGAGAGTTGCTGGTTGAAGTTTTAAAGATCAAACACGCTAAAGCAAAATGGTTTTGTTTCTTCGCTGTTCAAACCCAGACATCAGACTGAGCTTTAAAAAGCTCAAACACAGCTTGTGGTGCAGTAGGATGTCGATAATGAATTTGTTATTTCTTGAGTGCCTTTTGATACCCATCTTGAATGCAGCATAATTAAGATGCTTTAGAGAGATAGAAAGAATGCAAAGGAAAGCAAAGGCCATTACAGTCAGACCTGAGGAACAGACAGCAAAGGGTTATGAAAATCAAAGTGCTCTGCATGCTTCAAAGGGATACTTTCATATTGTGTCTTTCTTTTACATTCAGCATGATCTACACTCTGGTGAGCTCTTAACTGAAAGATCATCACTAAAGACTGAAAACAACAAAGGCTGGAGGTGCAAGGACGAGTGAACCAAGGGATGCATGATTAAAAAAAGCAAAGAGGAAAACTTTGAACCCAAGCAGTAAATACGGTACATGAAAGAGAGATCCAGCAAAGAGAAGCAGAATACCATGGGAGAGTGGCTGACTTAATTGTGTTTGTCTCCTCTTTCTCAATGTATTGCAGCAAATTATTTTCAAAACTCAAGCAAACAACAAAAAAAAATTGCAACAACGTGGGCCAAATTATACAACTATTCACCTCTCCAGGGATAATGCTGCTTGGTTTAGTGGATTCATTAAAACTATAATGCCTAAAACCCCTGCTGTCTTCCAGGAAGAACCTTTCTTTTCCTAAGGACTATTCTGGACTGAGGAAGCACAGGACAAGATGATCTTACACGGAAAGAAGAGCTGTACAATACATTCTGGAAACAAGGACTGAGTG
Source organism: Sylvia atricapilla (assembly GCF_009819655.1). NCBI lineage: Eukaryota > Metazoa > Chordata > Aves > Passeriformes > Sylviidae > Sylvia > Sylvia atricapilla. Next base: position 96,488,398 of record NC_089142.1, read on the forward strand.
GACTTCAGATAAGATGTGTGACACTCCTGCAGGGCTATTCTCATGACACTAGTCAAACAGGGATGTCAAATCTCATGGAACTGCTTCAGTGGTTTTGGTTTGTTGGGATTTTTTCCAACCAAAACAACAGTAACAAAAAAATTTGCAGTTTCAGTGTTCTGTATTTTAACTATATGCTATTCCTGCAGGTGAACATATTTCTGTACTTCATTTGTGATGTGCCAACACCATACAGTGAGAGGTAGAAATACATTGGGTTTAACCTAATCAGGCCAAGCACTTATCAGAATAGTGTTCCTCTGACTGAAAAAAAGCCCAAACCAGGTAAAACCTGCGTATATTTAAAGATGATTGTAACGTAGCTATTATATTTATCACAATGCTGGATAGCAAATACTGGACCAGCTAATTGTGGTCTGTAATTCTGTTTTGCAGTTTAACTTCTACTGTAAAATTTAAGCTGGAACAAATACACAAAGTATCTTTGTCTTGTATGAGGTTCCTATTGAAGGATGTTCAGTTTTTTATGATTTAGACGTTTTAAAATTTTGTCATAGAATTCTCATTTGAATTCATTTATATGGGCTGCATATCTTTATACATATATATGTATATACCAATACATATCTACATAAATACTCACAATCTATTTACATTTTAGGTCAATATGTTTGACAGATCAAAGGCATCAAGTGTCCAGAACTGCTGCTAAATGTATTTCAGTGCTGATCAAGGTGAACCCAGATTCATTCCCTCAAAGTCACTGGTGATGAGGACAGTAGCAAGGCTGTAAACTCGAGATAACACCAGAACCTTCACAGACAATGCTTGGCTCTTGCATTGGGAATGAGCTAATAAGGTAGGTTTCTACCAGAGACTGGCAGAGAACAGTGTGGAGAGGCCCATCTGTCCCCTGGCTTGTTCACAGCTGGCCCTGTTAGCACAGGCTCACTGCTCACCACACTTGGTCTGGCTGTTGAGAGCCAATGGACTGAGCCTGTACCAAGCTCTGAGGGGTTTTTAGGCTGGGCACAGCACTTCTGCAGGAGAGATGCAGTCTCGCAATGGCTGCTGAGTCATCCATCCCGTGTGTGGCATGCTCCATATGGAGCTGGAGTTACTGTGTGCCTGCAGTGCCAGGACTCACTCTGGTTTGCTCTGGCTACATTAACAAAATTAAATCCTGCTAACCAGCAAAGCATGGTGGCTGCTTGCTAACTCTCTGCTCCTGACCTGCCAGCTCCCAAATCCTGCCTGGGCATTGTTTGGAATGAGGCTAGCTGCCCTGTGCAAGTATTATACTGGGGTCATTCTAACAACATTTATATGAAGTTGTCCCAAGGGCTGACATTCTTTAATTTACAATAGTTCATTCTTTAATTTTTAGTAGTTTTTATTGGATGCATTATGTCTTCATACAATGTAGTATACCCAGTTTTAGAAGCATGAGGCTGCCAATTCAGATGTTGGGAAGCTGATTTGGACTCTGATGGCTCATAGGTTTGGATTGCACACCACAAAGCTGGCTGAACTGCTCTCGAAATCACACTGACCCTGCAGATAATACAAATATGTTCTTTTGGAGCGAGCCTGAGCTAAGAAACTTCACTGGATCATTACAGAGCTAACTGATAAAGCTCTGCTGCAGTGGTATAATTAATGCACAACTCATGAAAAGCTGATGATTGTGTGTAACTGAATTTCTTCTCTGCATCCTAACTAAAGCATCCAATTCTACAGCAGTATAGGAACTAGATTCACAGGAACAAATCACAGTGAATAACTTCTAGATGTCTGTCTACCTCATAAAACATTCATCTCTGAGCAGGTGACTGAATCTTTCCATGCGTCTTCTAGGATTTCATAGGAGATGAAAAGAAATGAATTCAGGTTCTCTGTATTCCAAATACATGCTTTAAAGTCAGTTTCATTGAAAGGGTTGGATCTTTGTGAGGTTGGATGAGTGAAAGTATGATCACTTCTTGCCTGAAAACACAGTTTTCAAATCCTGAGGTTTAGGGATGAGCTGGACTGCTATCAGGTCAGTTATTTGCCTGCAGGGCTGAGTAGAAGCTTTGCAGTGAGTTTTTGTAACTGGCACTGGCCTGTAATTGTTGACTTTACACAAAAAGCAATTGTGTGGGAGTCTTCTGAATGTAACCTCAGGGGGCTTCAAGGACTGGAGTGGATATGCTTGGTCATTTGAAAGAGGTTCTCTATTTCAGGCAACTTCATCAATACATTTCCCAAACTCCACTGGAAAGCAGAACACTTCATTTGATCCTACTACTGCTTTGAGCGAGTGTTTCCAGGATTTCACTGCTCTGGCACTAGAAATTTATTTTTTGCATTTCCAGAGTAAATTTATTCTTAGATAATTTATTCCACTTGCTTTTGAGCCAACATTAGCCTAAGTACACTTTCTCTCATACTGCTTAAGCTTGCAGTATATAGAGAAATAAGTCCTTTTCACCCTCCATTCTGTTAGAAATGAGCTGTCTTCTGTCCTCCCATAGAAAATTCTATTCTCCATGTCTTCTTTAAAGGGTTTCTCTGTTGTCTGTCCAGTCAAATTAATCTTTTTGAAGAGTGGATAATCACAGCTGTTCAGAGTATTCTGGAGAATATCTTACTCTAATTAGTCCTTGGTGTGAATGGACGATGAAAGCTAATAGCCTCACTTCTTTCCAGTAATACTTATTCAAAAAAGTAATCACACAGCCCTCAATAGCATTTTGTTTCTCTTCAAGATAAATAGTAAAGCTGATGGAAAAACTGATTAATATTAGGATACTTTCCCTTTCATTGAATTTAGTCTGCAGGACCAGGAGATGGACTTGATGATCCTTGTGGTTCCCTTCCAGCTCAGGAGATTCTGTGATTCTGCTTTAACCAAAGCAAGGGAAGTAAACTGTGTAGTTGTTGCCAAAGAATAGAAAAGAATACTGTGATCTTTGGTCACAAGGAAGTGTCTTCCCTATGTCATAGTTTTGAGGGAGAAATAATCCATGCTATTCTTTTTTATCTCCAGTTCCTCCTTGTTGGTTAGTGGAGGCTGGAGATTTCATTTTCAAGCCTGCTTTCTTCCTGTCTCTTTTCCTGGAAGGGTGAATATCATTATTTAAGAGCAGAGTTCTCTTCTCTCACATGTCTGATGGTACAGATAAATCCCAGGAGACAAGAATACACATCATCACCCTTTGCTCCTTCAGGAGCAGGTGTGAAATGAGCACTTTCTTAAATGAGTATTCTTTTTCCTCAGCTGCACCATCTGTGAAGTGAAAGAGGTGATACCTACCTTGTGAACTCTTCCCATACATGTTGTAGTCTTTTTTTTTTTTTTTTCCCCAGTAACTGTTGAATCTGCTTAAAGGAAAAAGGTAAGAGGTGGAAAAAAAATGGGAGAGGATGAGACCTGCATGAGCTGCTTACCAAAGTGGCATCTACACAGTGTGCTGGCCTTTAGCTGCCTGTTCCTGGAAGGGATGAAAGGCAAAGTCTCCTATTTATAGTCAGGTAATTGCAGTGATGCTGAATAAAATTGTTGCTGCTCTGACTGTTTCAGTTTCAAGCACAGCAAATCAGTGCTGATAGCAGAATGCTTCGCCTACAAATAATTAACTGTACTTAAGCTGTCAGAAATGTTTTTCCATCTGCTTCCTTGAGCCATAGTCTTCCTTTCGCACTAAACTCCTGAAAGAGAAAGAAAAAGTTCTTCAACCTACACCTTACAGAAACTGCTCTGAGGTTGTTATGATTTGGCACTGCTGTTGGGGTCATGAGTAATCCTACATTATTAGTGAGGGTATTAGCAATCTACTGCTTTTCCTTTCTCCGTTCCATCTCCACACAGATATTTTTGCCAAAAAAATCTAAAAATCACAGCACATGATCCAAAATCCTTGAATTTACTGGAGGTTATTTGCTGTTTCCAATAGCAAGCAAGCAAAATGTTTCCATTTAATGCCCATTCCTCTAGAGCTGCATGGGGCATAGGTTCACACTGGAAAGGTCTCTAGATTTTTGTTGGTAGGGATTCCATCCTTTAGATCTTGGTACCACATCCATTTAGCTGAATTATGTTAATGAAAAGGGAACCTGCATTTTTGAGAGATAAGGGTAACATTTCAATGCTCATGCCAAACTTCCACAGAAAGTTATACCAACTTGGTAAAAATCTGGCAACATGGAAGTTGATGGAAATCATACCTTTTGTTTCATGTGAGCCCCACTTAACACTGCATGATTTCTACAAGAGGCTGGTGGAAATTAAAGACAGAAAAAAAAAATCCAAACAAATAAAATAAGTCTAGTTCATCAAAAATGCTGTGGAATGTTAGATAAAGGTTGGGTTGCTGCAAATAGAACAGGAGATGAAAAGGTCAAAATAAACTGAGAGTTGGGTTTTTTATTCTTTGGGAAGCACCAAATATTAGGCTGCCATCCATGCTGCACTGAACTTTACATTGGCAATCCCAGTCCAGATTCCTGCTCCGGTGAGTTTTTTGATCATCCTTTGTTCATGAACACATTGTTCTGATTTATTTTTGTCCTGCTCAGTTGTAGGTGTGAAGGAGGGAAAATTCTCCCATGAAATACAATATTCCTCTTCTTTTCTCCCAGAAAACATGTGAACATGCTGTAACAAAATTCTGATGATGTGTTTCAGTGGTACACTTCAACCAAAGAATGAAGTTCTTTGCTGCAAAAATATTCTGATGCAATTTAATAAACCACAAGTCTATAAATATTTTTTAGAGCTTGCACACTTGAAGTAGTTCTTTTATTACCTCTAATTGCTGGCCAACTTCCCATGTAAGAGAAAATATGTTTTTGTGGCTCAACTCCATGACTTTCTGTGTAGTCAAACTCTCGGTAAAACTCTGAGGAATGTAAAGTGCTTTTTAATCTATTTTTTTCTAATAATGAGACTCCATATTTGAGTAATATGTTAAGGCAGTGGAATAAAGCATTAAAAGCCAAAACATCTTGTTTAGTCTAAATCTCAAAGAGATGTTGCTCCTTTTTTTCCTATGAATTATCCCTAATATCACCAGTCTCCTGACAGACCTGAAGAAATCCCACTGTTCTGACAGTTTCAGTCTTTTTAAATAGATTTGAAGCCACTGATCATTAGTGTGAAACACTGATGGGAAAGAACAACTTTTACGGACCACCCCAAGATTTATGGATAAATAACATCTTAAATAACAGAGAAGTCATCCAATCTTATGGAATAGCTCTCACCTGTGCATAGTAATGTAAAGTAACAAGCACTTAATAGTACAAGTAATACACAGTACAAGTCTTGCAGAACGAGCAAAGCAGGATTTCTCTCTGTGTTCTGTGAGCTCTTGTGAGATGGTGGCATTTCTCTCTCTGAGTAGTGCCTGGCACTGCACAGCTGAAATTGGGACTTACGCGTCTAGATGGTATTACAATCCTAAATAATGAATCCTTTTTCTCACAGGAGGAAACAATGGAATTCAGTGGAATTAGTCAAAATTCATTTGTTCCACTGTCACCAAGATGGGTACCTGACCTGGGCTCTTGCTGTGCCTCAGGGCCTACTGACAAACTGAAGTGTGCTTCAGCCTCTGAATGCATGTATGCTGTAATTTGATGCTGCCAGAAAGCACTAAAATGTAAAGAATAGTGATCAAAACTGCTCCCCGTTTCAGTATTTTGCACCCTTCTAATTTGTTTTGGCTTTACCCATTTTTCCTCTTCCTTTATCACACAGTGGCTTCTGTTTCACTCACCTTTCAGCGCTGCATTTAAAGCAAACCCAGTGCTTCTCAGACTAAAACAGTGGCACTGGTTCTAATCCAAATCCTTCATCTGCTCGTGGGCATTTATTTGAGAAGAAAATGATCCTAGTTTGGTTGTAACTAGGTACAAATGGAAATTAGCTATTTTGACAGACATCTTTTTCATCCTGGAAAATGAATAAAGCTGTGTTCACACAGGTTTTATGTTTAGATGTGCATTAGCACCGATTTGTTATTAGCCTAGATCAACAGCATAGAAGTTGCCTCAATCTGGCAAAGAATGATATATTTTTGTAGGCGTAACCCGGCTGCAGAACAGCAGAGCTATGTTCACAGGGGGAACATGTCCCAGTTACAGGCACTGGTGTGACCTTTCATGCTGTGGAGTTGTGCAGGTTGCTGGAGGCCATTTGGCCTGTTTTAACCCTTGTTTCATCCACTACAGATAATTTCACCCTTGAATTTTGCCACCTAACATTTTGGTTCTAGATCCTTGAGTTCAGCCCTGAAGCAGACATTTTTTAATACATATTGGTACATATTTACATTGTCTAATTGCATGAGGTTAACTCTAAAGGAATATAAAGTGGGTTTTATAGCCCCTTTATTGTGTGTTTAGAGGCTTTTAAATACTTTAGTATTTAATTACGTGCCCCTGGATATGCACATACCCACACAGGCCATCTAAAATCTAAATAAATTCTCGTCTGTTAATATAATGAACAAAGGAAGTCTCTTCTGTTATCTTTGTGTCTTATCTGCCACATAAAACAGGTCCAAACAGTAACATTACTTATGGGGTTATATGAACAAGAAAAGGAAGCTGTATTTCTAACATGTTAATTTAGAATGTATTTTTGACAAGTGCTGCTGGAAGGTTCAGAGTTGCTGCTGTGAGGTCATTGTAAGCCATGCCACCTCAGGTCATTTGAGAGCCTTTTTGCCAGGGATGTCAAAGATGTTCCCCGAACCTGCTTCTTCTCTGACTCTTTGGCCTTGAAAACCTAGATGCAGTTAGCAAGGTCTGCAGGAGAAAACAAAAGCTGATCAGTCCTGCCTGTCACCCAGAGCACTGTCATAATCCCAGCAGCATGCAGGGCTTTGGATATCTGTGGAGGAATCTGTTGTATTTTCTAGCATGTGTTTGCCTTATGAGAGCAGCCAGTGCCCCTTTATATTAATTATTAAATTACATTGTTAAGTTGTATTGGAAAATGTGACTCATTCTTTCAAAACCTGTTGCCTTTAAGTAGAAGCTGTATTTCTCCCCCAAAAGCTTCCTGAAGTGATAGTGGCAGCAGCAGAATTTTAATGTGCCCTCTCTCATTCATCATTTGAAGACTACAACAACAAGCAATGAATCTTTGATGAACCTTGTCACACTTCCTTTGGATTGTAATAGCAGTTTTATAAGCTTCAAAGAAGTTCACAAGTAATTTGCTGTGACTGTATCTACTTTTTTTAATCTATGAGCACTCAGCCCAGCACTGATACCTCACCAGATTAAAAAGTCTTTGTCCCTGTGTTTCTGGTGTAAATGAAAACCTATGTACCATATATTACAAGTATGTTTTCTGGAGAAATCCCAATAAAACCTGCCAGACCACATAGATCCTTATATATATATATATATGTATATATATATGTATGTATAAATCTATTGACAGTATCTAAAAACAGTCTCTTATCCTGGAGCACGGGGAGCAATTATGAATTGATGATGCTTCTTTTCATTCAATTTTAGGGCTCTGTTTTCTCTCTGCAGCATATTTTGACACCCATGAAACTCATTTCTATCTCCAGCAGATAAGGGTACAGATTTTATCAGCGATAAACAGTGTGTTCTCAAATGAGGACATTACTTTTGTCATTTCTTGTTTTGTCATCCTGTTTTTGTTCCTTGCTGTGCTAGAGGCTAGAGTCGGAACTACTGAGCACTCAAAGACCTGGAGATTTGTTTACTGTTAACACAACCTTTGCAGTCACCAGTATTGTTGGCTACAAAAATAACTCGTCCTTTCAAAAGAAGTTTGCCCTGGAACTTTATGATTTGCAGAAACTCTGGATATAGTTTCTCTCCTGAATTAAGGCACATCTGCACAGCTGCCGTGTTTCAAGCCTTTCAAAAAGACAGAGCAACCAATCTACAAAACATTCCTGGCACTCTGCAAAGCCCAAACAGAGCAGAGCTGCGTGGCCATGTCCTTGCCAATGACTGAGGGCAATGTACTCTTGGTAGGACTCCATCCTGCCTTGTTGATTCTGACTGCTGGAGTGCTTCCCAGGGGGGAGCTGCTGGCCCAGGCTGAGATCAGCTCTCCTATCATGTTAAATGATGGGCTACTCTGCCAGTTGTAGCTATATTTCTCCAGCGTTTCAGTTCAGCAATACATCAAAGGAATAGAGTAACACTGGAGAGGTGCAGCAAAATAATACAGGTTGTTTAGTGGGTTTCTGCTGGTTGGTGGTGAGGCTACCGACTCATTAAATCATCTCAGGGCAGACAGGTATTTATCAATTCTACCCAAATAAGAATATTTCTATTTCAGTCACTGATGGCTTAACAAGACTGTATGGGCAGAGGTGAATATAGGGGGGAAACTTCTTCATCAGCAGTGGGTGAAAGAGGTGACAAAATTATATTGGAGCTGTTATTCTCTTTTAAGCTTGACGTTGAGTCTGCCATTTCTCCAGAATGTTCAGAAAACTTTCAGTGTTGGTCTTTGTAATCTGGCTATGAGAATGGCAAGACAGAAGATCCTGATGTATCACCTTTACAATATTCATTATCAAATTCTGTGATGAATAACAACATCTTTGCTTAGTGAGCAATACCAGAATTCTGTGTTCTTCTACATCTATTTTTCTATGCCCCATCTCCCTTTCTGTGATGCCATAGCTGCATGTATTTTTAGCTGGGGTGATATGAACATTTTTGTATTTTCTGTGTTATTCATTGTTCTGCTTCACATACAACTGTGTATGGTTTTCCTTTTTTTATGCTTAAATTGCAGCTGTCATGCAGGAGTCTTCCCTGAGCTCTCCTACTCTGATAGCCAGCTGGGCAGATGTCCAGCTGGGCAGATTGAACTGAGATGTCCAGTTGGACCAATTCCTTACTTGGATTCAGAACCCAAAACAGCTACTTTTAAAACTAAAATACCTTGCAACCTCTGCCCTGGCCTGTGGTTCTGCAGAAGCAAACAAGTACACCCCCAAATGGAAATATTGCTCATCCCAATTTCTCAAGCCAAGAGGTGCAGATTTGTAAGAGGGAGAGTGTAGGAGAAGGGAATACAGGTCACCTCGTTCCTGTAAGTAACACCTGTGTTAATTACCTGATACAGCCTCGCCCCTGATGAGTAACAGCTATATCCAATAATGGTAAGTGTGATAAAAGGGGGTGGGTTAGGTGGTGAAGGGAATTATCATGGAGCATTATGAAGGAGGAGGAACCTGAGGGAAGAGGGAATAAGCTCATGAAGAAGAAGGATCCTGGGGAGAGGGAATCACTGCAATGAGGTCAGTCTGGCTCTGCAGTCTAACCAGGTAAAAGCCTGCAGTCAGAGTCTGCAAACTGATACCTACATTCATAGTTTAGCAGGATGTGACTAGCAGTCAGAGGCTGCAAGGGAAACCTACAGTAGGAGCTTGCTGCAGCCAGAGTCAATGAATGGTTGGAGTCAGGATGGCTGAGCTGTAAAAAGGAATAAACCAAGCCCCCCTTTTCCTGCTGTGATAAACAAGAAGTCTGTGTCTCAGACTGGCTCATTTCTACCCTTTAAAAAGAGGGCTGCTGCAACAGGAGAGGAGAGGAGAGGAGAGAGGGAACACAGAATTGGATGAAGAAAATTAGCCTTGGAGGGAAACAGGACAGTATGATAAAAGCAAAATATCTGCTCTTCCCAAACAGCCATTCTTCCAATCTGAAGAGTCTGCTATGTTTTAATAATCAATGTTATGGGTAGGTGGTCATCTGGACAGGCTCACCAGACCTTTTTTTGGGGTAGATTTTTTTGTGTCATTGCTGCAAACATGAGAAGCAGATTAACTATTGTACTCTGACACAGGCTCAGTGTGTGATCATGGCCAACTGGCCTGAAATTTCTACACTGCTGTTATTTCATCCCTGCCATGGAGGTTAAAATACTGTGTCTTGACACTGCATTGTCAGGTTTATCTATAGCTTGTAAAAGAATTTGAGTTGAGCATTAAGTGTGACCCTTTACATTAATAAAAGAAATCCTTTTCTAATGAAGAGAGGCAGCATATTTTAATATTTCAAATATTTGACAGGGGAGCCTCAGTTTATTTCTGATTACCCTAATGACTTATTGTCAATGAGGCATCACCTCATTTTTAAGAGCACTGATTTTCCCCTCTCTCTGAATTTGGTTGAGTGTTGAAGCATCCTACTTTGTAATGCATAAGGAAATTTCCAGATGGAAAATACTAGAGAGGAAAGCATACTATCAAATCTCACAAGTGCTGCATACCCTTCAAAGGATTTTGAATGGTTAACAAATTGCATGTCTTCTTATGAAAAGTGCCTTGGCAGCAGAAGTCTTAAAAATGGCACTGTGAAAATGATGGCATTGTTCTTAAGAAATTCTAATTCCTTATTTGCATAATAGCCCAGCAAGTTCATCTGTTCAGATCCTGCTTGCAAGAAAACCAATGCATTTTGGTGGTGCTCTGAGCAGTCCACAGACACGTGGGTTGTGACAAGGGGCGTGGAAGTTTTCCAGGCCTGACTGCAGGATGGTTCCAAGGGTTATGATACTTGGCTGACTGCTCTCAGAGTTACCTAGTTTTATTCATGTTTGTCAATTGAAGGGGGAGACAAAGATTCTTTGTAAAATAGTGCTCCTGTAATTTGGGTTGGTGAAATCAATTCTCTGGAGAATCTGACAATGAAAACTCACATAACCAATATTGGTGCCTGACAAGTGGTCACTCATCTCAATTACCAAAATGTGCTTTTTGCTCTCAGCAGCACAGCAAGTTGAGTTCTGACTTTCAGAAACAATTCCTTATAGTGGATCAAAAAATCTGTTAATTTTCATTTGGGGTGTTTAATTTACTAGACAAGTTGGACTTGTACAGTGGTATAGCAATTCCATTATATTTCTAGCGTAAAAAATTACAGTTAAAGCCAAAAAAACCTCATGACATCCTCACTATTTGTTATGCTATCAGAAAGATTGGCTTAACTCTTGACAAGTCCGTTAGGAGATATTTTAGTTCTGTTCTCTGAATTTTGAACTGCAGCTCCCAGGGTGGGACTGGGTGATTCTCACCAGTGATGTGCTAAATCATGAATTTCCAGAGCCCTTTAAAATCTTGTAGAGAACACTATTGAGTTAAAGTTGATTTGGTTTTGATTTCATTTATTGTAGGAATTGCAAGTCCCTTCCTATCTCCGTAGGAGCAAGTATTTCAAAAGCAATAGCTATAAACTTTTACTATAACTTAGCTTGTTCTCTGACACAGTTTTAAGAGTAGAATTGCTTTTAATTTTCTGCGTTAGATTTACCGCCTGAGCCCAAGCTGTGATGGATCCCAAACAATTCAATTTTCTATCCCTGTTCTCAGACAAAACAATTTTGGTTTAACAATAAGATCAAACTTTTCATTCGGTTATTTTTAATTTGAGAATATTCTGCCTAGGTGCTAATTTGGCTTTCTTGTTTCCAAGTTCCTTCCAGTCATTTGAAGACGGAAAGGTTTATAAACACTTGCTAGGGACAAGATGTGGAAAATAAGATACAAATGTTAATTTCTGTTTATAAATTTAAAAGATATGCTGTTCTTGAAAATATTTTTCTCTGCTGCTTTGGTAGTATCTTGAAGAAAATACACTGGATCATCTTCACATAGGAGTTAATTGATGATTAGCCTGATGTAGCCAGAGGACAGTTTCACTTCTCTGCTGTTTTTATTGCCTCCAAGAAGCTTGGAAAAGGCAAAAGGAAGAAGCTGTACTGCTAAAACCACTGAAAAATGTGAAAAAAAAAGTAAGAAACACATGCACAAAAGAGATCCCAAACACCAAAAAGCTATAGGTGCTCTGATAAACCTGATAAAACATTCTAAAACCTACCAAAACATCAAAATAGCAGAACACACCATGCACTGTATATGACTTCATAGAATGTCAGGGCATTCTAGCTTGGGTTGGTGCTGTGACACAGAGATGTGACACACAGAAGCGGTGCTGGTCAGGGCCATACCTCAATTGACTCTTATCCCTGTTTCATGATGGAAACTCAGGAAGTCAGGGGGGTAAAGGACAAACTCTGTACTTCAAAATGTGTCACTCCAACTTCTTTAAAAATTCCACCTTACTGATGAGATATTTGCTGCCTGCTTGAGGACTGTGATGATCCAGATCCCTCAACCCAGGAAGTGCTGACATTTGGCACACTGTGCATTAAACAGCAGGTGGTGGAGGAACTAAACAAAGCCATCAGCTATCCCCTGAGCTATCACTATCACTCTATCAGCTATCCACTAAGCACATCAAATGTTCTCTGAGAGATTTGAAGAATAATGACACTATTTGCCTAATTACTTGTTGCATAGTTAACTGATTGTTTTGACAGTAAAATTACTTTAATTTAGATGTCTGATCGCATAGGACATCATTTTTTTAACCTCTTTTACCTCATTGCTTTCTGCACTGCCACTATTCCATTCTATGTTCCCATGGAGTTTAATCCTCATGTCTTTAAAATATTAAAACCACTTGAGGCACAAGGTCAATGTCGCCATGCACGCAGTGAATACTAATGCAGATGCTGTGCTTCATGTTCCTGACTGAGGCTTCCAGGAGGAGGAGGGATCAGGAAACCTTTTAAGTGCTGCACTAACATTGACAGCTTTATTATAATGTAAATCAAATAAGAGGAAACATGTTTAACGAAACATCAGAATTTTTCGGGTGGTTTTATTATTATTAAGGAAATAGCCCATACAAAATGGAGTTTAAGTTTGTGGTCTTTATTAGGTGGATACCTAAATGCAGCTGTACAGTGATGTATACAAGGAGTTAATTGTTAGATAGAACGCTTGTGTGAATGGCAAAATCTGTTCACAAACCAACATGTCCAACAGACTGTGACTTATTTCTTGGCATGTAAAAGTGCCTAAGTGGAATTTGGAGTTGCCTGGCAAGGGTCAGTGGTTGCTGATTCCAAGAGCTGCTGTCACACTTATGGATTACCACAATAGCTGAGTAGAACTCATAAATATTTGGTGGTCTTCATATTGTTTCACTGAACTAGAAGGACCTGGTGATAAAGGCATTTTTTCAGCATCTGTGCTCTGGAATCAGGAGGAAAGAATAAAGGTGGTGAGAGAAGCAGACAGGTAATTGGGCAAAATTAATTGATGGAAGAGAGGCAAAAACCCATTTGACAATGGAGAAGGACAGACAGGTAGCAAGGGGAATTTGAAACTAAAAATAAATCTGTTCTGTCTGTCCATTACATGTTTCTCACTGCTCATCTCAGTTCCAGGAAAACACAATTCCAAGTGTGGAGACAGGGAAAATTGCAATTATTCAGAGCACAGGAGCAAAATAATCGTGACGAATATAATCCTGAACTGGAGCTTGCTCATTTCAATTTCTAATCAGACCTGTGCATGGCACAGAATAAATGATAATTATAAGCACTGCAGGAGCTTGTCGCTGTCATGACTAAAGTCTGATCATTCTGTATTTGTTATTTAATTAATTTGCTTATAAATTCCACATTACATGACATTGAAGATAAGACCCAAAGTTGCTCTTTTAATCCACCAAAACTTCTAGGTCCAAAGTGCTCTGTCATGCTTTCTTCCCTGGAAAAACCAGCTAGTAGCTAAATCTGTTATTTTTATTGTAACAGCCCTTCTTTTCAAACTCATTCATGCATTGAAGCTAAAGGCTGAGTATTCCATGGTGACTTAAACTTTGACTTGTTTTTATTAAGTGTAATGGGTCTGATTAGCTATTTATGGAGGCAATCATACAGCCATTGGTGCAGAGCATCTGAATACCTGCAACAGTACCAAAATTACCAGGATTTCTAGCCTTAGGGAATTGTATTTCTGATTTCAGGTTTAACAGCTCAGAGGTTGTACAGAAATTGTGCATGTACAAGCACCTCACAAGCTCTTTCCCTGCTTGAGAAAGATCTGTTGATGGAAATTTGGGGCAGAAGAACAGTTCAGAGACGCAAGTGAGGCTCAGCTCTGCCACTGCTCAGACTTGGGCCTCTGGGGTTTTTTTGGTCATTTCCTTTTTCTCCCTTTGTTTTTGTGTTCATTAACTTAGACATGGCCTGAATTTTACATAGAGAATTGAAGGGACTCAGCAGTGAAAGTGGCCACTTCTTTGAGGGGTTTGTGCTTCTATGCATCAGTGCTACCCTTTCTTTCCTTCTTGGGGAGAAGCCTTAACATCTCAGATTCCCCTCTTGTTAAAAATCTGGAATTATGTCCCTAGAGGCAGTGTTGAGCCAGCATTTTTCTTCAAAAGAATTATTTTACTTTATGTATATTATTGTTCTTTTCCCCAGACTGACTTAAAATTAGAGTTTTGATGTCTTTTTCGCAACACAAAATGCAAACTATCAACTGGTAATGTTTATGTGTCTTGATGAAACTCCCCTTTTTCTTTTACCAGCAAAATATATCCTGACACATCAACCAATTTAAATTAGTTTTACATAATGGTCATTTGTTGTAAAAACTATTTCCTAATATTAATCATCGAATGGTTTGCATTGGATCAATGTATTGATCATGTATTTGATCTTTAAGATCATCCAGTTCCGGCCCCCCTGCCATGGGCAGGAGCACTTTTTGCTAGACCAGGTTGCTCAGAGCCCCATCCAGCCTGGACTTGAGCACTTCCAGGAACAGGGCATCCAGAACTTCTCTGGCAAACCTGTGCCAGTGCCTCATCACCCCCACAGCAAAGAATTTCATCCTAATATCTCACCTAGACCTACCTTCTTTCAGTTTCTGAAAAACATTCCTCCTTGTCCTATTCCTAGGTCCAGGTCTGCAGTTTCTTACTCTGCATTTGGTGCTGTTTGTTATCAAAAGCTGTTTGATGGGAAAAGGGCGGATAAGAATTTGTGATGCTCTGTGAGAGGTACAGTGGTTTCACAGTGATCTGGCATATTTTATGGGTTTCATATGATACATTTTCTCTTAACTACAAAGGGTACTGCAAGTAAAAATAACCTGTGTTCTTAGGATCTATGAACACAGGGCGGCACAGAGGCTGTCACACCCCTGCTACTGCTCTACGTGTTCCTGTTTTAATTGGCACTGGGCTGCACTGAGATATCAATTTCAGTTGGCTTAAACCAGTTTATATGAGATGTAAGTACAGGACTCTGCACTGTTTTAAGTAATGTGGTCTCTTTCTAAATAGTGTTCATAAAACAAATCATTTGTTATAGCTTGCACTCAACTTTCTTGTTTTTTAAAGAAAAACACGCTATTGAACCACTTTAATCATCTTTAATGAAGATTAATTGCATAGTTGCAGTAATATACTGTCCTCTTTGTGACCAAAATCACAATAAAATAAGGGTGAGATGTTGGATGAGAAACCTATCACTTTCAATGAGTAAAATTCATTGAAAACACTAAATGACAAAATTAGGTACAGCTTCAGTTTCATGTCTAACTTCACTTTCAGCTTGGCCACATCTCCCGTGCTCTTCTCCAATTAGCACTGTGGCTTTGTTAAATGTGTCCAGGTCAAGCCTAGAAAATTTACTTTTCTATTTCTAATGCCAGAAGGACCCTCATGCTTTTCTTAACTTAGCCTAGAGGCAGCTTTTCATACCAAATCTTTTTTTCCCCAGAATTATAATTCATAACTTTTCTTGTACATTTTGCTTTTCCTGGCGTGTCTTACTGGAGGCTGATGAGACAGCCCTTAGTCATTGGAGGAATTTGTACTTGCAGGGTGCTGTGATGCAGCCAGAGCAAAGAATTCCCATATTCCCAAGACTGTAGGGAGATGAGAGTTGTTATTCTGCCTGAAGGAGGGGATGAGGGCAGGCCCAGCATGTCCTGCTGTGTTTGACATCACGTGTGTATGTGTGTGTGTGCGCAGTGGGTGAGGAACAAAGCACTTCCACCTAACAAAGCTGCTCTCCTGCAGCCTGTTGAGAATGTGAAGGTGATGATGCAGAGCTCTAGGATGCATTTTTTTGTCTGGGCAAACTTGCCAGGTAAACAATGCACTCAGGAACTAGTGATGGTTATAATGAATTGCCTAAAAAGCACAGCTACCAAGGAAAAATTTTCAAGCCACTTTATTTTGAGCATGAACATACACACACACTGCCCAGACACTTCATGATTAATTAATGTTTTGTGAGTCTGAAGCTCCTTAATTAGACCAACAGTTTGATATTGCATTCAACGATTTAGGATGTAATTTATATTAGAAATGCCCATAGTAATTATCAAGACTGGAAGAGAGGTGGCCCAGACAGGATTTAACTAAAAAATTGTCAGCAAAAGAAATTAGATAAACACCCAGTGTTCCTGGGAAATGAGAAAAGTGAGTCCCTGATCACTCTCTCAGTGGGTGATTTTATGCAGAACTGGTCTGTCATGCTATTTCAGGGATTAATTTGTGATACTAAAACCTGCCTTTCCTTGTCCTCTATATGGTTTCTAATGGTGAAATCCTTTAAGAATATACCTGTAATATTAGTGAGAACCTGTCAGATTTCTACATAAAAATAACTGTACCTCAGACAGTGACCTTTATATGCATCTTCTAGAGGAAGCAGCTATAAATCATTAACAATCTAATAAGAGTTTACTCAATCCATTAATTATAATTAACTTCTGGGGTTTTTAAAACAGGTTGTCTTAGGTTGTGTGATCCAAGGCTTATGTCTATGACACAATGAAGCACAGAAGAACCATGGCAGATGGGGGAAGCCCAAATAACTCAGGGGTTATTTCCTGGGAGCGTGTGACACATCACAGACACTAAACTCCATTTCTGACTATTGTCCTGGGGGAGGGCACTCTGTCCTGTGTTTGTGTGTATTTCAGTGCCACTAGCTGAGGTGGGGACCATGGGTGACAGCAGGGGCCCATTGTCTTTGTGTCCACAGGGGACGGGAGGGGATGGGATGGGATGGGGGTCCATAGCTCCTCTCTGGGTGTTTGTACAGCTGTGATCACCAGCAGCTCTCAAGCAGCACCAGTCGCAAGCAGGACCAGGGGCTGGGGAGCCAGGCATTGAGGTGTCTGTGAGACTGGGTCATGTGCTGGGGAGATCAGCATCACAAGGTGACTACTGCAGAGCTCAGGAGGTCCAAGCCAGCTCCTACTGAGACCCTGGGGTGTGGGGCCGAGTGACACCAGTTTGTAGGTCTGTTTTTCTGTGTGGGGGGAAATTGGGGCTGAAAGGATCCCAGGGTGAGCTGTTGGGGCCATGATGTTCATGCATGTTTGTATTTTCCACTAATGGCCCTTCCTCCTGCTCATCCAGAGAGGGGAACAGGCCATCAGTGCTACCCTGTGCATGCAGGAATGTTTCTGTCTGAGGGAACCTGTGTGGGGTTTATTTATCGTCACCTTGCATGAGAGAAGTCACTGGTACCTCCTAGTTACTCTTAAGGTGAACCTTCCTGTCTGTCAGCTCCGCTGAGTACTGTGAGAGAGAGAAACCACAGCTGAGTGTGGATATGTGGAAAACAAAAACAAGATAGCCTTCCCTTTCCCTGTGGATGATCTATGCCAACAGCAGCAGCCTTTTACTGGATTGCAAATACACAGTTTGCTCTATGGATATAAGAATTATTCATGATACTGCCTTCAGCTTGAGTCTTCCAGCCCAGAGAAATAAGGACATTGATGGGCATGAATAATCAATCAGTGGTATATATCTTTGTCAGCTCAATATTTTTTCGGCAATCTGGAAATGAAAATGAGAAAAAAAATCTATGTCCGCATTTGTGTTTATGCATTAATAGCTGACAGTTTTAATTATTATTTAATATTTCTATTCAAGGCACTAGGCATCTGATTGCCCAGACTCTTCCTCAGCATTGCATCAGGTTTATGAATAACCATTAATGACAGATGGCAAAAGGGCATTTTCTGACAGCTATTGATTTCCTGGAGTTAGAGAGATAGAGGCAAATAGTTCCATAACCATCCATGGAAGGATTACTATACTGGCTCCTCAAAAAAAATCCTGGGACAAAATTTACTTAATCTTCCTGTTCTCCTCAATATTTTTCCTAGCTTTGCTCTTTCAGAACATCTTGAAGTTCTGTGGAATGAAGGCTGTCTACTTTTATTTGCTGTTTTAAACTTGTTTCAGTAATAAAGAAAGCCATAGTCAGCTCTGGACCAACGTTTTCCCAATGGATTGGCAAAATACTTTCTGGTGAAGAATTTCAGCATGTTACATGGAACATATTCATTTTCTGAAACAAAAAATCCCAAGAGATAAACCAGGGACTGTCTGTAGATTTGTTGGTGATGTGTTTCTTTCTTCTGTCTTTTTCAAAAATTGCAACACAGAACATTTTAGTGGAGTCCAACACTAATAGCTTGTCTAGCAAAGTATGTGAAATCCATGCTTTTAAAGAAAGTAAAACTCATCTGTCTTCTTCTTTTAATACTGTTTGAAATATATCCTAAGACATATTCTAGATTAGCCCTGCAGATCAGTAGAAATTCGGTTTCAGGTCTGCAGAGCTGATGCAGAGCAGCAGTTGCAGGTACCTCTTAAACAAAACTCAGAAGACAAAATGAATCCTGCACAAGGCAAGACCATCAACAGCCATAAGACTTTACTTTGAAAAAACTGGGATTTTTGATTTTTTGCCTTTTAGGGCAAAAGCTCAGCTCTCATGAAATGGAAGATTTGAATATAAAATTTTAACATCACTAAGTGATGCTTATTTGAAAATCACAGTCTACAAGGCTTTCCCCCCTTTTTTTCTTCTTAATTTTTTTTTTTTTTTTTTTTTTTTTTAGTAAGAGGTACCATATTATGTGCTGATTGTTGCTAATCTCTGTGTAATGTTTAGGCAGCCTTCCAGCAGGAAAGGGTCTGCCAACTGAGCTGACCACAAGGTTAACAAGACTGCCCAATTCTGAGGGCATTTTCTGTGCTGCTGGTACCTGCAAACTGAGGAAGAAATTAATTTATATTAATTTCACACTGAAATTTGACTAAAGCTTTAATAAAGGGATGAGAATGGCACTTAGTTAAAATGAAAAAGAGAGCAGAACAGAACTGCTAAAGTTCCATAAGGACAAATATTTTGATCAGGGAACAGTCTGATCTGCTGTCTTGTGAGTTCTGATGCAGCATATTTAGAGTTTTGTTCACAAGTCTCTTTATCTCTGCCACCTTCTTTTTCCTCGAGCAGCAGACACAGGCTGTAATACACTTCCTACAGGAACAGGAAAGATCAATACACAATTCATGAAGTTTCTCTTCCAAGCCAGAATTCCATTGCACAGAAGGAAGGACAGGGGGAGCACTGGTTACGTAAAAAATACATGGCAAAAAAAGTCACTCCCGTTCTTACCTTCTTTCTTCTCCTGGTATTTATTTCCCATAACTTATTCCTCCTGGTACATGCACATTTAGCATCCTGTTCTTTTGAAGGGTGATTTCAGTCTTTGACCAAAAAACCCCCCAGTTTTCCTGACATGCCAGCAGTCTGAGCCAGGTGTCACAGCTCCCTCAGCATTCTCAGTATGGCTCTTTCAGAGACCTTCAGCCCCAAAATTGTCCCTGAACATTCCATGTTTTTGTTCAGGGACTAATCAGAAAGAACAAGAACAGCAGCCACTTTCCAGGAAGATGGGAGAAAGTGAGAGAGGAGCTGATAACAGAGCAGTTATCTACCTACTGCCTAGATAACAGTGTACAATTATTATCTAGATGTCAATAAAATTATTGATTATCTGGCAGAGACCACAGTCACTTTCGTGCACATATCTGGGACAAATTTGTCCCACAGGAGTTCCTGGATGCAGGAAACAACATGGCCCAGAATAGACAAGCAAGTCCTCATCTCCATTGTGAGACTGTCACATGGAGAAACTTAGATTTGGAATTCTTGGAGGAAGTATAAATTAGCCAAATGTTAACGTGGTCCTATAAATTATTATTAATTTTTGCACTACAGTAAAGCTTGATATTTGCATGTTTAGCCTTCCCTGGGTCAAGACTGAACAGTGTTTTTTGCTTAATTTTTTAACTAATCTATTCTTAACCTCAGACATAGCACTGTCCAACTGGTCTGCTGTCATCTTTCTTAGCCCAGTAGATCAGTAGAATCTTCCTCAGTAATAGCCCTCATTCATTATGAATTATATTTTATGTGTGATAACATGTAATCCAATGTGAAAAGTTATTCCAAAATATAAGACAACTGCAAACCTGTCTGGAAAGAACTGTGATATTCAACAATTATCTTCTATTTGAATCTATGAATGGAGACTTTATCTTCAAAGATGTAGGTTGGTTTTGGGAAGTAGGAGCTAACTGTTCCATAAACCCTTTCTTCACAGTCTCACAGTCAGAGTTCTTACAGAAACTTGTCAGAAAAATCTAAAAAAAGGAGTGGAGAATGAGACTAAAAGTGGATGGAACAGTTCTGTGCTAAAAGGAACTTTGCTTTCTAAAAAGAGGTGAGAGAGCAAAACACACAAATACAAAGTAAGTTATACTGAAACTAATGAAAACTGTCAGTTACTAAACTGTGCTTTAATATCCCTAATCACTCACCAGAAACACTTCCATCTTCAATTTCCGTGCTTGGATTCCTTCTCTCAGCTTCCTCTCAAGTCACCTGCTAATTAAACAGGATTATTAGCAGCAAGTATCGTGATGCATGCCAGAGTACAGGTCCTTACTGGTCAAATTCTTTATGGTATATAGGATGTAGACCATTCTCATGGCTCAGAACAGATAAAAACTGAGATTCCATTACACAAAACCTCATTTTTACAAGCTGAGAAGTTCACATCTGCAGCTTTCATATACATTTAGATGCAAGGGATCAATTAGTTCAAAATTCATTAAGTAGAAACTTCAAATGTTTAAATAAAGAATTTAGACTAAAATACTCTATGTGTGGTTTTAATCAAATCTAAAAAAATTTAGGACTTGAGGTGTCCTGTAAGAAAGCACCAGCACTGACAGGTCTGTAACTGGATTTTAAGCAAGACCACTTTTCTTCTAAATTCCCATATTTTGTTCCTGAGCATCAAATACTTCCTGCAGAAAAAGGCCTAACAATGAAAGGCAGCCTTTGGAGTGTTCCTCACAAGGTTCCTAGGAGGAAGACTGTCCAGGCATTAAATATATAATCAAAATGTCCTCATATAACACTTGCCTATGCAGAAGCCAGCCTAAAAAATATTAAAATGCCCTATATAAAAATACTGTAAAGATAGGATTATCCTATGTACACCGAAGCCATTCAACCCAAGGGTGCCTGCCTACACTTAGGGCTAACATGAAATTTTCAGTCTTACAAAACATCCCAATTTCCCCAAAGCCTCATTGGCAAAAAAGAAAGTTATGCAAAAACTGCTTTAAAGTTGAAGAGAGTCTCCAAAGGCTCCTATATTCTACTACAATACTTTGGGGTTTGTATCACTCCCACACCACCTCTAACCTCTCAGTGGTGCTGCATTTCCAACAGCCACAGCTGCCCAGGCCCAGAGATCTGCCCAGAATCTGCTGCAGATGCAGCAGCACTTTCTTTAATTTATGAGTGCATGAGCTAACCTGGCCTCCAGAATAAGCAGAATTCTGGCCACAATTTTTTAAGGTGTGATTTTGGACTTCTGGGCACCTGGATTTAGAAAGGATTCAGGAACATACATGCTTTTGTGTTTAATTTTACTTGCACAGGATATGGTTATAACAGTAAACTCTCAGTCAGACTTTGAGTATAATGGAACTACTACTAGGAGGATATCCTTCCTCCTAACAGTAAAAAAAAAACCAATTACTGGATTAAATCTGCAGCAATATCTCCCCACTATATATCCTCTGTGTGAGCTGCATCCTTGAGATCAGCATGCCTCATTAGAAATCAGGTGGTGTTTGGATATTTGCTTCTAGAGCATTGCAAATTAAAAGTAGTTGACAAATTAAAAACAGTTAATTGTGCACTAAGTGGCAAATTAGGCATTTATCTGCTTTGAAAAAATTAATAGTGGGAAACTATAAAGGCAAGTGCACTTACTGCAATAAACACAATTTAGATAAAATAATCCAAATTTTTGTAAGAAGGTCAAGAATTTCTGAGCGTTTTAATCCTTATATTTTATATACAATATCTATGGAAAGTATAAAGGAGTCTGAAAAGACCTTCTGAGGATTTTTCTAAAAATCCTAAATCCAGACAAAAATAGTCATTTAAAAATGGAGTTCAGCAAGACCATTGTATCTTTAACCACCAAAATATTAATAGAGGGAAAGTGTATCGAAAGCCAAGAAAGAACAGAGGTTTTCAATCCTGATTTGCAAGTATCACTGAGATATTAGATTTGTTTAGTTTCCCTGTTTAGGTCCCCCTTTTCCATTTCCTTAACATGCTTCAAAATCACAGCATCATCAAAGCCCACCCAGCCACGGTAACAGATAACTTGCTAAAACTGTCAAGTGTTATAAACTTCATTATGAACTACAAACATATATATTTTTTTAAAAAAATAGATCAAAATAGATTACTGCAAATCAGCATCTACAAAAATAGGGGTAGGATCTGGCTCAGTATGTGCTACCTCACTGCAAATCCCAGCCTGTTCTGTACGCACGACTTGTAAATGCTGCTCTCTGCTGACATCTGGTTAAAAGTGTCAAGAAAGAGCTGCTCCCTCCCTCCTCTGATTTGGCCTTCGTGGTGGACAAAAGACAGATGTGCAATAGGAGGAGCTGACTTGACAGGATTTCCAGCTCCATCATCTTCATTTCACATGTTACCAGCTTCCAGCCCATATCTCACAAAATTAAATACCCTCACTTCCCACTAAAAAAGGGGCTGATGTCCCAAAGCTTCTCTCTAGGGGGAAAAAAAATAAAAAATTGCATTCCATTCTAAATCTTAGGAACTATAGAAGGCAAAAACTTAAACTCAGAATGGACCACTGAAATTGTGTTGCATGTTGCATTTTCAGTGATGCTAACAAAGTTCATAGAATAAATGCTGCTTGAAGTGTTAGTTGCTGTTGTATATTATGTAAAAAGAAAGTGTGTGATACAGAGAAAATAGAGGTGAAGGGTTTAGCTTGCTCCACATTCAAATTGCAAGAGGCTTAATCGTTGGCTAGAGTGTCTTTTGTCTGGGATTTGAAATTCAGTGTTCTAAGTCAACTTTCTCATTTCTGTGGGAGTTAAGGAAACAAGGGCTGAATATAATTTTATGAGGCTGCAAAGTTAGCTGATCCCTTGAGCTCAGTTTCCTTATCATATTTCTCTAGGGTCCACAATTATGGCACTTGAAATTAGGAAATGGAAGGAGAGAGGACTTGTCTTCTCCCAGTGGCTGGGGTGTCTTCCAAAACCCATAGACTCTTCTTCAGATCTGGGTATATCCACAGTGGCTGCAGGTCCCTGTGCTCACTGGATTAAAGATGAAGTGCAAGATATGCAAGCATGACCATACCTTGAATTTCCCCCTGTGCTGAAGAGGTTTGCTAAATCCTGATGCAGCATTAATGTGGAAGTTTAGTTTTGCTGAATCCTGATCTGGCATTAATGTGGAAGTTTAGCCTGTTTCTGTAGGGTTGGTAACATTACTTTTTTTGACACCATGAGAACATCCTGTTTTGAGAAGGGTCACGTTCTCTTCCTGTAGTATTCCTTCATAAACTACGTTTCTAACAGTCTGAAGCAGTTTCTGCAGGGAAGTGCTTTGGGAATTGGCTGTTGACACAGCTGAAAGCAATGCCGACCCTTCAAACCTCTCCTTGATCCGTTCACATCCTGAGAGACCAGCAGTGCTGCTCTTTCCTCACCACTTCTTGCCACTCAAACAGGAGCTAATACTGCCACAATCAACACCCTTTCAGACATCACCTGCATGTCCTTCTCTCTGTTCAGTACAGAACAGGTGGTTCAAACCAATCCAACAACCAACTGTGCCCCAGAACTGATCAGGGCACAGTTAGCTCATCTGTGGATGTGTCAAGCTCCAAGTGAGACCTTAATGAACTCCTTTCCCACACCAGCCAGATCCAAAAATACTTCAATCATGCCTCGAGGGGGCATATGCACTAATAATTCTATATAGGTAAAACATTTTCTTGATACAGACGCAGCTCTAGTGGCAGTAGCCATGCAGAAGTAATTAGTACCTCTAACAGTGATACCTCACATCTCTGCTGAGAATCAGCTTTTACAGATCTGGAGAGATTTCTTCCAGCTACACCCCAAGCTCATTCTGTTAAAGCCTGAGCTGTGACATCGTTGGGAAATACAAAGGGTATGACTCTGACTCACTCATTTCATTAACTTTTAGAGCATAGCAAGATGGGAGAGCTAAAATAGGAAGGAAAACAGAAGACTGAAGACACCATTAATTTTTCTTGACTAGAAACATCACTGAAAACTGCCTGTTGTTTAGGCACAAGGATCAAAACTGACTAGTCAAAGTCTAAAAAATAATAATTTATTAAGGATTGAACTGACCAAATACTGTAAGGAATCATTACACAAAATCCAGCCAATGGTCAGTCAAAACGCTTCATTTTTGAAACTACCAGTAAAAAAAAAAAAAAAAAAAAAAAAAAAAAAAGAAACTAATAAAATGCATGTCTTCTTGAAAAATGCATGATTTGTTACTCTCTACCTTTATTGTAAATACCTTGGTATGTGCAGGTCAAAATTTAAAAACAAGCATAATCAAAACATGCACATTTGGTGCTGTAATGAAGTAGGGCATGACATCAAATTATTGTTATCTCCTAGATTCATGCAGCACCAAAATCTGACTGGAGGGTGGTCATTGCAGCACTGAAACCTTGCAGTTGAGAGGTGAATGGTAATTTTTTGTGAAAACCATTCCACAGCAATGCTGAGTAAAGCCAACGGTAAATGAGTTCATTGACTTATTTCAAAAATGTCTGTAGTATGTCTCTCCCTTGTGTGAAGACACTTCAAGCCACGAGAAGCTCAAGATGCCATTAATAAGGTAAAAACTTAGTTGAAATAATCAGATGTTACTACCCGCTCACCTAAGTGATAATCCACCAAAGTGGATTTTTTTAAAGCTAAAACTATTTGGTACTTCAGTATCTTGAAGTCAATCTGCTGATAAGTTTTCTTGAATCCCCAGTGTATTCAGTTTATAACCCTCAACTTGTTTCTTATTAATCATATTTTTTCATAAATAAAAGAACATAATGTACTTTAATAAATGTAGGGCTATTTTATCAGAACTGCCAGACTGTCAGAAATCTGAAAAGCTTTGCTCAGGACTAACTTATCCATACTGTATTTGACCATACATGGTTTTCCCTGAAGATGCAAGTGGTGACTAAGCCTTTATTTGTTAATCTGAAATTTCTACACTCAAAATATGATTTCTTCAAATACATTAATATAAATAAATCTGGCTTGGTGAATCAGTTGCAAGTGCCACACTAAGAAAATGGAATCTCAAGAGACGTAACAAATAATTAAACCCTTGCAGGAAACTCATCTGTTTTCCCACTTACCCACAGGAGATTTACATGCAAAGCTTGTATTGAAGCTACTTGTAATTAACCTTAAGCACTTACAAGAATACAGAAAACTGGAATGCTAGTGAGGGGAAAAAAACCCAGTATTTTCCAACCATTAAGATCTGTATCTTAATTTCGATCTGCAAATTTTTATGCTTATAAAAGTTTTGGGTTTATGAAACATGTATAAAGGATGACTCCTGAGAACTGAGGCTTTCAGTATTATCCTATTATTCTAGGACAGGTTCAGTTGAAGAATGTCCCACTTAAAGTGGAACCCAGGAACAAAATATTCTATGATAAGGGCTATTATGAATCCAGATGCAATTTGAGAAGCAGTTCTGATAAAGTCTGTTGGCTTCAATAGATAAATGAATCTGGTTAGTACCTATAACCAGGAATACTCCATGTGGCTTTGAAATGAGCTTCCGATGTTTCACTTCTTTTTGTTACATGTGACTGTATTGGCACACTGTTTTGTAGATTTATGCAGGGTAATTTCCCTCTGCTGGGAAATTTGTGGGACATTTGTGCTGAGGTAAATCACATTTCTGCAAAACTGATTGAAGGATCACATGCTCCTAAGCAAATAAAGCAAACAAACTCCAAATGAACACATGCACAGTTTCCTAAGGTAATGTATTGTATTAGGGGACATGAAGTAATGTCTCTAAAAGAATTTTGACCATAGAACATTGCAAATCTAATCTGAGGGCACTCTGGACTGGCTGGGGAATGTCAAGAGGAATGACAGTTTTCCAGTATGACACATAAGTTCAAATATATTTAAATAAAAGTCTTTAAAACTTTAAATAGTGCATTCAGTGCATATAACCAAAAAAAACGAGAACACCCTTAGCAGCAAAGCTGTTAGACCCACTTGAATCCTACAGATTTTTTTGTATTGCACTCACATGAAGGAATATCCGTAACTCATGAATGTCCCACTGTCAGCAATCCCAAGAATAACACAGTTAAATATATATGGATTTTCATGAGTTATGAGCCAGCTACTAAGGAACTAATGGAGCAAAGTTTTCCTCACCATTACGAAATGAAGTAATTTCTAAAATCCTATATATTTTTCAGCAAAACCAGTACCCCTCCAAAGAAATACTGTGTTTTACCTAATTAAAGTGTCTATGAAGTACCGAAGTATGCCCCTGAACAACAAAAGCTGTGCAAGCACAGGCCTGGCTTCTGAGGCCAAATCATTCTAAAACTCACGCTCCAGTGCCTCTCTTCTCTAGTGGGGAAGAGATTTTTTGAAGAAACCTTTGTGACTGGTTGTTGCAGAGGTATTGCAATAACAAGTGTACACTGATTTTTAGGAAAAAGTGATAGACAACAGTGTTTTCCTGCAGCCTCTCAGGCTCTCAGAGCCCAGCCAGGCCAAATGCCTCTCGGGTTTGCTGCATGGCTGCTCCTCTATACCTTCAAATCTTGCTGAAACTTCAGATGCCAAACCTGTGCCATCTGAGTGTCATGTTCTCTGGCTTTGCTTTTTTTCTAGGTAGTTCTTTTCTTGTCAGGAGTGCAGCCTGGTATGGCATGCTGGAGTGCTCTCACATTAATGACAGTGACACTGCTCAGGCTGCATTAACTTGACTGCTTCATGGATGTGGCATAGAAATTGTTCCCCAGAGATTCTCTGTTACACAGCAAAATGAAGTCTCCTCCTCCCACAGAGGAGACTAAAGGCTCATATGTCATTATCTATTTGGAGGTCTCAAATCTGCAGGACAAGACACTTAGTAAATTAAACTTTTCTCATCAGCTTGCTGGGAAAGAAAAACACAACAAAGAAAGGCTCCATCCCCTTTGCACATGAATTCACCACTTAGTTAGTCCCCTCTCTAAGTGACAAGTTCTTTAATTCATAACTCTCAATCCACGATCTGTAACTCATGCATCATTGAGCAAAAGTTACCTACCAACTGTGAAAGTGCTCATCCTTCCTCTCTCCTCCATCAGACTGTGGGCATCCCTTGCATCTCACTGGGATACACAAAAGCCTGAGCACCCCACTGGGATGCACAAAAATCTGGCTGCTGTTGGAGCTGTTTCAAAAGCTTTTTGAGTGAGCTGACACATTTCTGCTGCTCTGAGTGGAAGTTAATCACTTCCACTGCTATGAGTTAGGGGGCTCTGATGAAACTGCCCAAAGTCAGTGTGCAAGGAGGATGGATGGATGGATTTCAGGCTGCAGGGGACAGTGGCTGCATAAGGACCTTCAGCCTTTCCTGGTGTGGTAAAAATGGTCAGAATTCTACAGTCAACTTTAAGTTGGTGAAGAATTGAGGAGATTGGTTGAGGGAAACTTGAACCAAGCCCCTTCCTTATCTTGCAAGGCCTTGAGCAAAGGCTGAGGACTGCAGAACTTGTGGAATGTGAGGCACAGAAGAGCACCTGAATATCTCTTCCAGCACCTTGACCGTGTGTAACAAGCCGTGTTGTAAATCTGGTCCAATAAGGAGACAAGGATGTGCACAAAGGCTCTCTGGTGAAAGTCAGACATCCTTTGCTGCCACTTCAGCATGTGGAAGAGGACCAAAGTGTTCATCCTACCTTCTGTGTCAAGTATCAATTCTGACAGAAAGTAACCAAGGCCCTCATTAAGCTCCATTTCCATATTAAGTTTCACACCCCTAAGAATGCAAGTGAAGAAAAAACAGAACATGTAACATGTGTGTGACCAAAGTCCCCAAAACTCCAGCTGTCAGATGTGATTGTTCCACCCCACTGGCAAGAGTCGAAATTTATAGTGTAAAAGGGGGAATTCGGGGCAAGAAGGACACAGGAGAAAACACCTTAGCTCAGAATCAGTTGACAGACTGTGTCCTTCCTCCAGTTCTGAAGGGACACTTTCAGGTGAACTTTGCCCTTCCAACTGCATTGTAGCAGAGACAGAAATATTCATTTTTGTATTTATATTTTTGGTAGATCTCTATTACTATACTCCCCCTGGCAATCTCTGTAGTTAGTGCATTTATCACCAGCAATTCTGAGAATGCATTTCTGTTCCTTCAACAATCTGTTCTGTTTGTGAATCTGGATTGTGTAGGTCCTTACCAAGCACAGTTATAGTGCTGAATTGGCTCTGATCAGAAATCACAGCTCACTGATCTCTGAAAACCAGCTGGAGCACAAAGGGGTTTATGGTCTCACAAATTTCTATACTCTGAACACAACAGGATATAAGACTGTTGCAGCAGCCCTCTTTTAGAAATGAACCAAGACATAAACTTCTTGTTTATCACAGCATGGAAAGGGGCCTGGTTTATTCCTTTTTACAGCTCAGCCATCCTGACGCCAAACATTCACTGACTCTGCCTGCAGCAAGCTCCTGCTGGAGGTTTCCCTTGCAGCTTCTGACTGCTGGTTATTTCCTGCTAAACTATGACTGTAGGTATCAGTTTGCAGACTCTGACTGCAGTCTTACCTGGTTAGACTGTGACTGCAGAGCCAGACTGACCTCACAGCAGTAATCCTCTCTCCCCAGGATCCTCCTTCTTCTTCATGAGGCTCCTCTTGTTTGCTCTTCCTCAAAGTTCCTCCTCCTTCACAAATTCCCTATCGGCAGCTAACCTTTTATCACACTTTATCACACTTACCTTTATTGGATGTAGCTGTTACTCATCAGGAATGGGGCTGTATTGGGTAATTAACACAGCTGTTAGTTATTTGGGCAAGGTCACCCATATTCCCTTCTCCTACTGTAAGATGCCCTCTCCATCACACTGGTCCCAGTGATTTCATGGCGTGTTACACCATCTCACTAATTAAGCTGAAAAATAATTAAAATACTTTATGTGTTTATTTATCTCCTTGTAGGTTAATTTTCAGTCAGATTAGAGAGCTAAGACATCTCACTAGAAGCTCAAGAATAGTGATAATCCTAAAAGAAGCACTAAAAATAATACCTGTTAAGAATATGAGCACCACATTCCATGATGTTTCATCAGATCTTATATGTCTTTGAAGACAACTCAACTTTGAAGTCCTTTTTGTCTTTAGCATCAATACATACTGAAATAGTATGACACTAAACTTGCATGGACTAAGTGATAATTACATAATTCACACAACTGTATTGTTGCTGGATGCTAAACTTCGTGTTGTATATACAAGACACTTGATTTGAAAGCCAGAAAATCAGAGGTATAGCTTAGAAATTGCTGAAATTACTGTTGCTAGAATGGGGAAAATATATTTTCTACCAGTGGAGACACTACGCTTTTATAAAACCAAATGGGTAGAAAAGAATAAATGTTTGGAATCTGAATGGAGGAAAAAAGGCTACAGCCTTGTTCCTTTGCCTTGAGAATGCTTACTGTAGAACAGGAATTTTAGGTACAGCCTTGCTTTAAGTGCAAAGGGATGTGTTTGAAAATGTCTGCAACAAAACATCTACTATTTTTTTTGGCCTAACAGCAGAATAGTTAATTCAAAATAATTAATTAGTCTGTAGTATCAGTCAAGAAGACTGATTCTCTCATTCTGCCATGAAAATAAGGAAGATTTCTACAAAAGTACATCTACCCATTGCCACTTTACTGTATTCTTGCCAGTCAGACTCCAGTCCATAATTTGAAAATTGTGCTACTTTAGTTTGTCATTTTAATCTTCTTTCACACAGGTGTGAACATTCTCTTTGGATAATTGAACTCTGTTTGCTTACCCCGTTGTTGATTTTGTTCTCAGATGCTGTTTGCCTAATTGCAAGATCTGGCAGAGGTTCAAAAAAAGGTTTTTTGGAGTTTGCTGCCAGAAGGTGTTATAAGGTGACCACCCTCGGGGTGTAGCAGCTGTCAGCTTGTTCAAAATTAAACAAAAACTGCATTGGTAGACAAAATAAGACAGTGATTTTTTTGCCTCCACTGAGGGCATCAGTATTCATACTTTTAGTCTTTGATAATGGAGGTTTGGAAATGGTTGACAGATTCTCTTTGAAAGCGACTGCTATTTTTTTTCTTGATTTTTTCACTACTTTTCTGCAGGCTATAATTTAGGAGAAATGGAATTAAGACTGGTGCCAAAATGGTTACATGAAAGATAGCTGCCTTATAAGTTACACAATTTTGATTTATTTTCCAGTTTCATGTAAGCAAATGAAAAATAAATTGAAATTAATACAATTACAGTAATAATTTTTCAATATGTCTATGTGATAAAATGGCATCTTATTACTGTGTTGGCTCTTGCACAAGCATTCAAGAATTTAAAGAATTAAAGAATCTAAATATTACTCAAAAGTTTTTAGTTCTTATGTCTAAATTACTAAAGAAATTAAACATCTTCATTTTTTCTTTCAATATTTTTTGTTTCTTCTTGTTTATTTAACCTCAGAAAAAGTAAGACTGTCTCTGAACTATCTTCCTACTGCCTTCCTATGCACTGAATTTTAGGAGGCAAATTATTCTTCCTTTTTTTCTCCTTCTTACTATAAAGACTGCATGAAATATCTAGTACTGCTCAAATTATATAGAATGCATTCCAGAAAATTATGTAGTGATAAACAGAAGGAAATATTTAGTGTTGATTTTATCACATTCTTTTGGCTGTTTTGGAAACCTCAGTAACAACTTGGTAGCTGAAGTTTAACCTCTTGCTTAGATAAATACACAACAATTTTCTCCTACACATTCATTTCAATGTTTTTTCATTACTTTTTAGAGGGAGATGCTTCTTTCTGGTTGAATCTGGTTTGAATTTCACACGTACTTGAAACTGTACTTTGTGTTTGCCAGTTCCACACTCCACATTATAAAAATTAACAGAAGAAATCACAACCTCATTACATTACATTGCTCCACAAAGTTCTGGGAACATCTGTTGTTACTGAATATGTGTGTATATGTGTCAGTTAGAGAATTTATGATTGCTGTGATGGAAATGTGTAGAAGACATATAAGCCAATTTTAAACTTTTAAAAAATGTTATTTGACTCTCATTCTTTAACTACACACTTTATGCTAATGCTTAGTTCATATCCACCTCAGTCAAGCTGCTGCTTTCTGGATGTGACTGTCCAAGAAGTACCCCGTCCACCCAACAACCCACCCATCAAATCCATCTCTCTGCAGTTTAAGGAAATGGATGTTGTGGGGGACTAAGTCAAAGGCCTCATAGCAGTCCAAAGAGACGGATTCACAGTTCTTTCCTTTCATTTCTTGTCCACTAATGTGGCCAGCACAGGGATGTTTGTGGCTACATTTTTCATGCATCTGTCCAGTGGAAGGAATGGTTTAGAAGGCAGGAACTGGCCAAATAGACCTGCATCTGTCTCCCAACTGCCCAAGTACTGTTACTGAGCTGTTGTGACAGCCTGCAACATCCACATGCTTAAATAATGGTTTCTGCTACTCCTGGGATGAAAAAATACTTTCTAGTCTGGAAAATCAAAGTTAGAGGAAACAAGATGAACAAAACCAAGTCAGCTTGAATGTAGCTTTTTCCTGGGAAAAGAATTACATTTACATACTACTGTACATTTTACACATTTTTATCTTATTTCCCTTTATAAATCAATGACCATCATAGAAATGCTAGAATACCTGTTGACAACAGTATGGAAGACTTACTCTGATAAATTTTTACAGTCCTGTCGTCTTGTTGTGTAGGAGTGTAGAATTTTAATCTGGGGAAACCTGAGCTTTATTTTGATATTTGCCTAGTGCCAAACACATAGAGTTTGCTTTATGGGTAGAGATTTTTGCTGTAAACAGGACAAAAATTATAATTAATACAGTGCTCCATTGTAAATGAGAGTAGCTGCAGTTGCACTAAATCCAGGATGAATATGGGTTGAATGAGAAGATGGAATAAAATATGTTGGGATGAGTTAACAAAATCCCATTGCACTTCAGCTGTTCATTCTCCTTAGGACCGTCCTTTGGTAGCATGAAAATAATATTTGTAATGTGTAGGTTTGACGATGAAAAAGACATTGTTAACTTTTCACAAAAGATTGCTTTCCCCTTTAGTGGAAATGTATCCTATAGTTGAGATCGTTCTGATAGGTTTTTAATTAGTCCTTGTATTAGGAAGAGATTTCTTTCTGTGGGCTTGGGTTCTGCTGAAAGCAGATGGGTTAGATCTTTCACTTGTATCCAGGGGTAAGGGACTGGGAAAGGCTGCTAGATGTTCTCTTCCACTTGAACAGACAAGAGGAAAAGGCATAAACTGTCACACTCTGTCTGCTTGATATTCAAGTTACTGAAATAAGAAAATTATTTGAGTAAATAGAGTTTTTAATTGCATGAAGTCCAAAACCTGACACTTATGGAATGTATCAATAAAAGTAATAGATGATGCATCAGTTTTGAAAGAAATAATTTTTTTGTTTTTGCTTGGCATTAGTCAGAGCCATTTTTATTAATTCATGCATTAATGCTTAGCAGGTACAAAGTGTTTTCCCAAATAACAGATTTTTTGTAGGTGGCAAGTTCATCAAAATTTAGTTGGGGCACTTTAAATGATCTGACTGCAGAATATTTTTAGTATGTTCAATCAAAATCAGACTTGTCTTTTGGAATGTTTTAATGTCCTGAAATCATATGACCTTAGATGTTAACCCTTGTATAAACTCTGCATTAAGGAAAACCATTTAAAAGGTTTTTTTTGTTGTACTTGTTCAAATTCTTTATATTTCTTAAATGTCATGTTGAGGTGAGTTCTTTGAAGTTAATTCATGCAATAAATAACATTTGGTTGTGCTAATCCTCATTTTGAAGTCATTAACAAGAGCACTTCAAACACAGGTAATGAAAGGCAAATACATTTGAAATGGATATTGGCTGTTTACTGCCTTCTCTCTCCTACACCAAGGTGCACACACAAATCTCAACCCCAAAAAGAGTGTTTTGATTTGGAGACCATGTAATGGCTTTGTTATAAAATACAAGAGGCCGTGGCCTTAGCCCACTAATATTTTTATGGTGTGTGATCCCCCACAGAACTTGAGTTGATGATTTTGTTACCAGAGCATCTCCTGAGTGGAAAACCTCCCTCTGGATACCCCAGTGCTACTACCAAAGGCATAAAACCCAGCACTGCTCCTCGTCATCTTAGTCCCTCCTGCTACTTAGAGTGACATATTTTAATGGTGTTATTTTAAAGGAATTATCTGTAAAACACAGTAATTTCTGGTATTGTTTCAGTTGTCCTAAATTCTCAGCTTTTGGATTACTCATGGTTCCAATTATTTATGCCATTGAGCAAGTGTTTATATTAATACAGACAAAAATGTCTGAGATTTACATAAATTATTTTCAAAGAGTAGGGAGAGTTTAAAGGAATCTTATGTAAATTAAAAAGAAAACAAATATTCCAGGAAAGACCAAACACTTAGCAGCTAACTGGACTTTCTAGGGTAGAACATAAGACTGTGCCTCCTGGAAAAACCTCTGTATTTAATCACTTAAGGATTTTCATAAGCGTTAAAAAACTGTCCTTCAAATTTTTAAATAAAAAATTAAAACCTTTAGACAACCAAGTGAATCAGGGATGCCAAAAGCGAAGCAGCACTGATGTTCCAGCCATCTCCCTTGCTGCCTTTTCTATTCTAGAAAGTCTGTAAATCTTCTATGGCCTGACTGATGTGAAGGGCAGCTCACCAAGGACTCATTAGCAGCTGACCATAAAAGCCACTACGACATCCTTTGGTATCTCAGAGCTCTCTTACCTCTGACTGCTCTTCTTGGAAAATGTGGGGAGAGTGTTTTCAGCCATGATAATTCCACTGCTTGATTACCAGAGTGCTGTTATTTATAGAGCCTGCTCCAGTTCATAATTGGCCATATCCAGCCCATAACTGGTCACTGTGCCCCTGTGGTGCCACAATCAGCCACATTCTGCTCCATCTCGGGACTTACTTGTGAGCATCAGCATTTATCCTCTTTTATGGAGTCAGTGCTAAGCTCTGTTTTGCTGACCATGTGTTTTCCTCCCTCATCAACCATGAGGGATTGATCTAGAAGGAACATAATTCAGATGAATAAACACAAGAAAACTGTACTTCTATTAAACAGTGTTTTATAGCAGTCTGCCTACTTGCAAAGCTACTATCAGAACATCTGATGAAAAAGATCTTTAATCAGTGGATATTATTCTCAATTCTGGTCTGGTTGACCAGGTCATCTGTTAATGGGAACTTAACCAGAAAAAATTCACGTTACTCTGACAAGACTCCTTTTTCAGAAATAGAAGATAGCTGGTTCCAGATTTCAGACAGAGCTTGACAAATGGAACAACGTCCTACAAGGAAAAAAAAAAAAAAAAAAAAACAACCAAACTTTAAGAGTCTAAGGAGTTTTTTAGGGAAAAAAAAATCTACTAATAAGAAAATAATCAGTACAAATAGAAATATCAAATTGTTTTCTTCCAAACAAGATACAACTTTATCAATTGAGATTCTCCTAAGTTTTCCTTTAAAAATTTCCATAATATTGAAATAATATTGAAGGGGAAATTAAGATTTGTTATTAAAGAGAAAGTCAACTTCTGTCAAAAATAGTACTGGATGAAGCCCTGCATGTGAAAACTAAGATCTTCTGGCATTTCTGTTGTTCAGATCTTCCTGACACCATTTTTCTGAAAAGCCAACAAATGTGAAATAGCCAAAGTTCCTCTATTTTGAAATTCATAGGAATATTGTGTACTTTTAAATAGACTTTAAGGTCTCTGAATATTTCTACTTAGCCTAAAATAAAAAAAACCACCATCTGCAGCCTTACTAGAGGCAATTCTTTTATCCCTCTAACAAGAATCAGATCAGGAAAGAAAGACAAGGATTTTTTACAAGTTTTCTCCTTCTCTGTTTACTGCTCCATTATATCAACATTCTTGTAACGATTTCAGTGCAGTTGATTTGGTCATTTATCTGGATGAGTGGCATGGATTTTCCTGTGTCACTTCTTTTTTGGGTATAACATTTCAGGAACAGTCATTCAGCTGTTCTGCCACCTCCACTTCCATCGTCATTCTTTGTTCTTGTTTAGAACGTCCTCAGTCTCGAGTGTAACAACTTCCACTTATTTTGAATTTTGAAGTGGTGATTTGCTCCTAGGGGTGGTTTTTTTTTAAGATGTGTGAATTAGGTATGTGCTACCCCTGCTTACTATGACTTTCTAGACTGGGTTTTTTTCTAAAAACTCATTCCACCTACAGTGAAATATTTAAATTATTTTGAATCCCTTGTGTAAACACAGTGATCTCGTGATAAAGCTTCAGCAACAGACCTATGTGCAGCCCATGCCAACCATCCTTATTTCCTGGTGAAGGAACTGATCAGGGAGGCAAGAAAACCTGATTTTCACATCAGGTCTGCTGAAGGTTCAGCAACATTCACAGCACAGCCAGTACCCTGAAGGTTGCTCCAGACCAAAATGTTCATTTTATACAGAGGTGAGCGAAAAGAAAATAGGAGATTATGTAAGGGACAAGATACTGCAGAATAACTGCATTTCCTTGACAAATTCCCCAAGAGGCCAGGCTGGAGTTTTTGCTGTGTGAACCTTCTCCATCTGGTTTGAGGAGTGCCACAGGAACCCATGTCACAGTTCTTTACTATGGAGGCTGTAATGAAAAAGGGTGAAAATGGTGTCTGAACCCAGGACCAGATTGGGAGCTACTTGTAGGAACAGACCTATTCTACCAAGACACTGCATGTGTCACAAGATTAAGAAATGCATCTCAAGTGGTGATGGTGCCTGAACTGCAGAAGTTCATTTCAGAAAGTTTATATTTAAGTCCCAGAAGTCTGTGTGCTCCTGCAGAAAGTGAAGCAATATCAGTCCTGAAAAGTTAACATCATAATAACATAACATCAAGGGAGACCCCAAGAGGGAAGCAATACTGAAAATGTTGATATCATAAACCAAGAATTTTCAGGCAGGCTTTGAAATAGTTTAAAATGATTGCGCAGAATAACAAGTGAGGAAAAGTGTAAGAAAACACATTTGTGTGCTCTTTATAGTAGTTTGCCTCTCTGACAACTCTGTTTCTCAGAGCTGAAGTAGTTTAGAGTGTGTTTAGGTAATTACTGGAAATTGAGTTGCTTATTGTATCTCATCTTAGATATGACCGTGCACCTTTCAAGAACACTGCAATTGCATGTAGAATACATAAACGTGGTCCTTACCCAAAAAAAGTCCTAATAATATTTAGTAGAAAATTGGTTGCAGTTAAGAGTGAGACATTCTTAAGTACAGAATATAACTTACAGCTTTTTCTTCTTGCAATTTTCAATCTACAGATGGCAACTCCTCTGTCTCTTCGTAGTTGAACAGCACAAGCAGAATCCTTCAGCAGACAGTTTGTATTATTATCTCAGCATGGTGAATAATTGCAAGCATCAAAATCAACACTACAAAAGGAAGTGACTTCAGAAGATTTCCAGAATGTCCTAGGTAAGTGTATAAATGCTCTTCTATAAATTGTAGGAATGGCTACTGAAGAGCATATCCACATGATCAAAGTCAAAAGCTTTAACTATCAGAAGGCTGCCTTCTGTGTTTTGACAGTCTTCCATTTGTCTGTGAATAATAAAGCTGAAGAAATTATTTCACATCTCTTTCAGCTGAGTGGATTTATATCTGGTAAGATACAAGCTCTGATGGAGATAAATGAGAATATGTTATGTGATTGTATTTCATATTTAAAATTCAGTGATACTTTGAAATCAAATGCTGCTTCTTGACAGCGATGTCATTAGACATTTTTAATGTGTGCTTGGCACTCTGAACTGTGTGCTGTGAAAGGTTCTGTCTCAAAGAGTTTTGCATGATAGCCTGTATCAAATTCAGAACGTGAACATGCAAAGTGTCTAATCTGTCAAGACTTTTTATTGGGATTGTCTGTGATGGGCACACTAGTGCTTCACTTTCTTTTCTCTTTAACACATGAGAAATGAGACAGAGTCATTCCAGATCCTTTCAATTACAGAGTCCTGACCTATCATTTCATGTCTAAGTTTTTCAGCACATGTGACTGAAAAGCTTCTTTAAATACTGCATCATTTCTGAGCCATGCAGCACAGATACAGAACTCCCCACAGTGGTCCCACCATTATTTCTGTGAAGGATTCCAGACCCAGCTGCCTAGCACAATTGTCTAAAGGCTTCATTTTGGAATCATCCTCCATGCAAAAGCACATCACTCAAGGCAATTATGGCCATTAAATTATTTTGAAACTGGTGCCTCTACATTTCCTGCTCTTGTCCACCTCATGTAAGCTCAGAATAACTGATATATTTGTGGTTCTGCATGTGTTAAAACTAAAATGACACTGTAGCTGCCTTATTTGCATCCCTGTGCATTCCTCAAGAGAAGATGGCCTATGGATCCCTGTTCTATGACACTTCAAGAAGAAATCCCAGGGAGAGTGAAGATTTGCAAGAGATAAAAATCACTGTATTCTGTTTCCCACTTTCATTATTACCACAAATTCCCACAGTGTTCCATAAATTTATCTTTCAGAATGCCTCACTTTCCCTGTCATTGCCTGGGATCTCTGCTTGCTTGTTTATTTTTAGCAGTCCCTCCATGTTTGGGTTTTACACTGCATTTTTTTTGCTCATTTCATAGTAAATGTACATGAAGATTTAAACTCTGTAGAAACTTCATTTCTGCCCTGGGTGATGCTCTGAGGGATGGGACCTGTATGGACAACACTCTTGCGCACATGGTGTGATTCTTGTGGTGTCCTGTGCAGGGCCAGCAGCTGGACTCTGTGATCTTTGTGGGTCCCTTCTAATTCATCATATTCTGTGAAATTGGATGTTATTCTTCTCCTTGATGCAAACTTCAAATTTAAAAAAAAAAAAAATATTCAAGGGTTTATTGTAACTTTCTAATGTAATAGTTTACTACATTATAGAAGGAATGAATTCTTCAAGAATAACAGTACACCTTTTCAAATATGACCTATACCTTTAAATTTTTGCCTCTTTATAAAGACTTTTTAATGAAATCTGAGTACAACATAACATGTTGCTTTGCAGTTGTGGGTGGATTTTGAAATATCACTGTATAATTAACTGTACCATTTCTTTAATCTTAGAAATTGGTACATGCAGAACTGCAAGGAGAGCAATTACTGTTGTCTGTAGTTGACCAGCCCAGGTAGAGAAGCTAATGGAGTTTTGCAATCCAATTTTGGAACCTGTGTCCATATGAAATCAATAACTCATTATATTCTTAGCTGTGCTTCTTTGAAAGCACGTACTGGGGTTAGCAAATAACTATCCACAGTTTTGGATTGTAGTATCTTCTCAGTAGAATCCAATGAATGTTAACATCAAAATTTGGCTTTTCTTTGCTTTAATTAGTTTACATAGACACAGCTTACCGCCAGCCTCAATATTGTTGTATTTAAATTCCTGCCATTAAGGTGTATTAACATATGTTAACAGAGGAAATGCTGTGCATTAGAGGCATGAGATAAGAAAAGACATGATTAAAAACTTTTTTTCTGTGGTTTTTTTGTTTTGTTTTTTTTTGTTTTTTTTTTTTTGTTTGTTTGTTTGTTTTTAAATCTTTTCCCTTAAAAGAAAAGTTTAAGTAGCTTTTTGGGGGGATTTGGATTGCTGGATTTTTTTTCCAGAAAAATGTGTATCAAATTTTTTTTTTTTCCTGACACAGGAGGTATAGAGAGGATTCCAGACTACAGTGTAGGTGTGAAAGCTTAAGGCATTTATATGTTATTTGAGACCTGTGTTTTGAAATAATTTTTTTACTTGATCTGTTGCATTTTAAAACAAAGCCATTTCTGTTTATAATTAGCAATATTTTTTACTAAATCTACCTGATTTTTTGGATGCAGATATGAGGTTGTCATATCCATCATCTGAGTTAGTAAAAAGAAAAAGTATCTGTATTTGGGGTTTTTTAAATTTTTTTTTTCTGTTGGTTGGCTGAGGGTTGGGTGTTTTTCCAAAACAGCACTGGAAGGGAGTTCTATGTGCTGTTACCTGACTAATTTCAGAATTGTTTCAAGACACTGATTTCAATAAAATAGAAGGAAGAGCTCATATTGGATGTTCTTTCAATACCACCTTAATTAATATTGGCAATCTGTTTTCAGACTTCTGTTAGTATAATACTGCTTTGGCCTTACAGGTGGAGGGAAGAATACAAATTGATTTTAAGAAAAAGCTTTGATACTTTTACATATTAGAGTTTTTTGGGTTTTTTTTAAATCAGATGCTGAGCTTGCTTTGCGTGCAAAGTTTTGGGATATTTGCTGCTTATAGTTTTAAAAGGGTGACTGCAGAAACAAAACCAAATTCCAGGTTTATGGAGAATTATGAAACAGAGTTTTTAAAGTAAATAAAGCAACATGTATTTGTTTGAATTTTACAGTAAGAAACAATGCTAGAAATACCACATTGATATTTATTTCAATTAGGTTGCCCTAATGCATGGATTGCCATATAAATCTACATCAATTCCACACCCTATCATGGCTGGGATTAGGAAAGGATTTGCACAAGAGTGAATGGAAGAAGGATGAGCAGTGTGTGACATCCTGAGGACATCCTAGAAGTGACCTTGTGGGGAGAATCTGCAAGCACTTGCCAGAAGTTAATCAGAAGGGGTATTTGTGTTTGTATGTGTATACATAAATGTATAAATCACAATTCGTTCCAATGTACAGATTCTGCTTGAGATACTCCTGTATTGGAATGAGCCCAATTTCCCAAGTGAGCTGTTCAGTGTTTGAGTCCTGCATAACGTTATGTTGACTTGTTAACCGGATTAGCTGTAGAAATTTCACAGATTGATCAATTCAAATCTATTTTCAACTATCACAAGACAATTTTGGAGGTTGCTCTTCCAAAGAAAAAGTTAATCTAATAAATTAGCCTATCGTGCCACCAAAGATCTATTGAATTTCTTTTATTTATTAGAGTGGAATCAATATTTCATCTTCAGAAAGCTGCAGGTATTTGTCATGTAGTACATTTTTAGGCATAGATGCAGACAGTGCAAGTACCTAAGCATCTGAACATATTCTTTCTTACACAAAATGGAGGTAGAAACATTTCTGCCTTTTATGAGGAGTGCTAAGACTGCCTGTAAGGTTTTATCTTGTTTTCTTTCTGGATCTCAGTGTTGAGACTTGAGAGCTTATTTTCGTTATGGTCCCTTGATGCCTTGAGAAGGCTGACCTGGAACAAGGAGTAGACAGGGGTAAGAGAATAAAGTAAGTATTTGTTAAAACGCCTTAAAGGACCCACCCTGGGCAGGACAAGATCCTGGCAAGGGCTACACCCAAGGTGGACCCAAAATGGTCACAAAATTGTCACGAGGTTTCACACTTTTATAAGTTTTGGTACATTTGCATATTGGGGTTATTTGTCCAATTATAGCTTCAGGTTATGAAGTTCATCCTCCTTGTTCTCTCCCCTCAGCTCTCCACTGTTTATGCTTTTTTGGGCCTGAAACTTTTTTGGGCCATTGTCTTTGGTCTCCAGCTGGAAAAGGATTTGTTTTGCTGACCTACCCTGTGAAGAGAACACTTAATATGAGGCTCAGAGCTACAGCCCTAGGCAGCACAGAATCTGAAAAACATGAAAGCTAGAACTTAAGGCATCACCCTAATAATTTAGTCATCAGCCTCCCCAAAGTTGTCTGTATCTTTTGGGACCCCAGAATTCCAGGATCTGTAGCCATGATCTAGATAATCCTGTTCTGCTCCAGCAGATCACCTTTGCCAAAGCTTGTAGAAAAAAATTCAAAGAAAAGGTTTCTGACTGTACTATTTCAACCACAGGGGAATTTCTCAGCTTCTTATGATGTCACGAGCTTAAATCCTTTGCTTGCTCCAGCCATCCAATCTGCTGTAAAGGACTGGAATGAGAATAAGACGCTCCTCTTGTATTTTCAGCACATGGCAGTGCTTCCCATCTTACTACTGTGTTCAAGGAAACCTCTAGAAAGGACACAGAATTCTGAGC
This sequence comes from Sylvia atricapilla, assembly GCF_009819655.1. Taxonomy (NCBI): domain Eukaryota; kingdom Metazoa; phylum Chordata; class Aves; order Passeriformes; family Sylviidae; genus Sylvia; species Sylvia atricapilla. The sequence goes on from NC_089142.1 coordinate 96,529,874, forward strand.
TAGTCGCTCATGCTGTAGATAGAAAACCCTGAAATGCCTGACCATGAGAAACATGCACATCTGCCATGACTGTTCTGATGATGATCTTTTGTTATGATGCTCATCATGGCAACTCAAACATGAATGTGTTAATTTGGTTTCAGAATTACCAACTCTTGAGCTTGTTTTTCCGAAAATCAAATTGTTAAAGTGATGCATCTGGAGAAAAAAAATCAGGCTACTATTAAAGAATGCAAAGAAACTTTTATATTTGCAGAATGATTCTTTGGCCATGAAGTTTTGTGTGTATGATGACTTTACAGAAATTTTCTACACCTCACTCAGGATGTATGCGAAGAGGAAACATTGTCTAACTATAATTAACAACACAAACACGAAGATTAATAGAATTTATTTTGCTTTGCTATGGTTTGGTTTCTTTGGGTTTTTTTCCATAGGTTCTATGCACAGGCCAGAATTAGCAGTCCTAATTACCTTTTCTACCTTCAACAGTTGGGGTTTTTTGCCATTTGACAAGATGGTGGGAAATTAATCTGGCAAAAATGCTGAAATTAGGCATTCAGAAAAATTAGACTTTGCAACTGGTTCTTCTAAATAATATTTGCATATTCTGAATTGTACATAGGGTGCTCAATAACAACATGGCTAAGTGGGACAGAACAAAACCTCTCTGTCTTCAGGTTATATGGGGTCCATTGTGACTGCAAGTGGCTCAGTGGTGTTTGAGAATGGCAGAAAAGAGAGTTTTCTCAGGTCTATGCAGTGTAGGGCACCTGTGGCAGCAGCTGAGAACACCCTTGACAGAAGGCTTGCCCCAAACCTGGACTACCCAGCAGCAAAAAGGACAACAGAGCTCCTGATGCCAAGCAATCCGTGCTTTGGTCCTTCCCTTTGTGCTCACAGCCATCTGGCAGGAGGCTGTCTGCTGGTGTGCTCTGGCTTTGGAAATAGCATCCCTCCTCCAAGAAGAGGATGATTTTAGCACTTCTGGGGAGCATAAAGCTGACTGTCTCATAAACTGCCCCAAATTTGACAAGTTACCTATTGAGCTCTATGCCAAATGACTGGATGGCAGATATTGGATCTATGTGAAAATTACTGATATTTTCCTGTTCGCCATGCTTTCCCCTCACTGTGATTAATAATTGCACTCAGAGAAATGTCACAGTCACACGAGAACAACTCAGGCAAGAAAACACACTGGGTTTAGTCCTTTGATTTCTTAAGCTCAGACTCACATGTTATCAAAAGCTTTTTGCCAGATCTGAATTTAATGTCATGACATTTTAAGGTTATATCATTGAGCTCCAGAGACAGCTCTCCTGGCTTTCTGCTCAGCCTCCCTTTCAGGCTGTGATAAATGCTGATTATGGTCTCTTGTGTCTTGGGGCTTCATTCCTTCCTAATTATATCCAGAGAAACCATCTGGATTTCAGCTCCCTTCAAGTAATCAATATGTCAGCCAGGGTCAATGCTGTGTTGGGCAGAAGGGTGTCAAGATTTGTGTTTGGATAAAGAGTTCCAAGACCTCCCTCTAACATATTTATGGCATTTGATATCACCTAAATATAGAATGAATATATGAAATATGAGAAATAGTATTATGAAGAGTGATACTTACAGTAGAGAAAATTATTACTAATAGCTGGAGTTCTTCAAGATGCACTGCATCCCTACTTAGGATACTTCTGTGAAAATAAGATATTTTTTGAATTATGGGTCAATGTACTTCTACCTGGAGAGCAGATCATAGAATCTTCTAAGGCCCCTTCCACCTACTACAATTTTTGAGAATGGTTATGCCCTTCCTGTCTGTGATTATGGTATTAAAATTACTCATTTCCAAGTCTGGGACAGACTTGATTTAATGGTTCAATAGCTTCCTTTTTCTTTTCTTTTTTTCAGCTGTATTCAAATACTGTGTCTAAAATTGAGAAAACTTATTATAAAGTATGTTATAAAACTTACTTCTAGTAAAACCAGAATGTTAGAAGGAAACAAGTATTATTTCAGCAAATATTTTAATGGACTTTGTCTGACTCCAACAGCAGACTTTTATATACAATAATAAAGCAAAGCTGGAAAAGTCAGTTTGTGACTGACATAGCACATGTACTAAATTTAAAGCTTGAATTCTCTTGTCAAGCAGGAAACCCAGCAAAAGGATTTAATTTACTTTTGAAAACCTTTTTCTTACGAGTGCATTTTTAAATTAAAATCCTGAAACTGTTAAAATGCAGGGGTTTTGCTTTTGATAGAGACAAATACAACATCATTTTATTATGTGTCTCATCTCTCTTAGGACATGGCATTCAATTAAAAGCAGCATTAGAAAAAAATGGTTTTTTGTAAAAGAAGCGTACTAAAGGCAGTCTTTGCTCTGCAAAAGTGTGGTTTTCTGTACATTCTTTGGGCTATCACATAGGTGATTGGTAGAACAGTCATTTTTAGTAAAAAAGAATGATTTATGATTTACTTGTAATACCAGTAAATACCAATAAGACTTGTAATACCAATAAGAGTGTTAAGTTATAGACAGATGCTGCTGTTTGTGAGCTATGTGTGCCTATCACATATATTTGTGATATACGTGTGTGCATTTTTACAATAGGTTATTATTTTAAAGGTAGAGGGCAGACAAAACCCTGAAATTGTAAGAGTTACCAAAATGTTAGTGTCAAGTAAATTTCTGGCTTAATGGGATTTTCAGGTTTTTGTGCTTTCTCATTTTGCTCTGACAAACACACACAGGGGGGTTTTAAAATTTAATAAACTCTTCTTCCACCACAATTTTACACTTGCAGATTTCTGGGATTACATTGCTGGGTTGAGCAAAACTATAGCCAAATTCACTAAGAAAAAAAGACAAAACTGTCATTCCAGAAACAGCACTGGACAACATAGTCACTCAAGAACATATTTCAGTGTTGCAGCTCTTGTCCTGCTTTTTCTTTACTGTGTAACAATTTTATTGTTTATCCCCTATAAAAAACAACCAGTGTGCCCTGAGGGACAACTAAATTACTAAATCTAGTCTTGTTCCCTTTTTTTCTTCCATTTGCTGGTTGAAACTACTGAGTAAATCTTAATGCAGTTACTTTGAGTAACTGGTGTCTGTTTACTTGTATTTGTTCATGGTCTTTTTTGGAATCTTTAACAATAAGCATTTATTTAAAAGCATAGCCTTATGTATATTTTTACAGAGACTGTAAGTATATTCAAAGATCCAATGAAAAAAATTCAGTCTTTTCCACTAATAGTACCAAATAGTGAAGGATGGGAGCACTTCAGTGTTAAAAGCCTGTTAAAAGCTCCACACAATTGTTACACAGACTTAACAGTTTTCTTCAAAGAAGTTTGGAAAATGACAAAACTTTTTATACAACCACTAAAAAAAGAAAACAAAAACAACCCACCAAAAAAAAAAACCCTGCAGACATTTCTGTGTCTCGGAAGGAGATTGTGAAGGCTCTGATGGTGGTGTTGGACAGACTAAGCACCAGTATACATTTCAATGGCATCTGGTAATTTCATTTGAGTCAATCTAGTTTTCATTCAAGATTCACCTTCTAGGTAGCTTTGCTATTTAAAGATTGCAAAGTGTGCTGGGAGATAACCAAGGTGAAGCCCAGATGTAGCTGAAAGATTTTCTTTAGGGCCCTAAGGCACACATGGAGGTTCAAGAACATCTCTGGAGCTCCTGGACCTCTGCTTATATTTTCTGGTGAATGACAACTTTACAGAAGTTTCAGAATTGGATTCTGCATCCAGAAAACTGATCCTGTTGGACCTGAAGGCTAATTAATATCATAACTCCCGGGTTCCATGGATTTTGAATTTCAGTAGCACGACTGCAAAATTACTTACCCTCCTAACACTGATTTAATGTTTCATACTCCATTTGGCTTCTAATATTCCAAAAATACCAGCCAATTACTATAGATTTTTATGTAAAACTATGTAAAATGTATCGAAAATTTGTAATGTACGTTAGTTTATTGCAATGAAATATTTGAAGATTATTGACTTATTTTTTCCTGTTTTATTAATTCAGGAGGGAAAAAAAATCTGCAAAGTGTCCTGATGAGTTGCAGTACCTGTCAGGAAAGCTTCATATCTACTTGCATTTACTTCAGCAACTACAGGTGTTTTGGGATCAGAGGACAAGTATGAAGACGATTTTCTGCTTTGCATAAACACTCTGTAAGAAACTCTGGCCAAAAAAACCCACCAAGAATAACTCTTAGTTTCCATAATCTTGTGCATTACATATTTGAGGAACTATGCCCTTCATATTTTTATATACGAAACATACTAATGTCACTCTTCAGTATTACTGTGTTTCTGCTACGCAATTCAATTTTTCCAAGATGAAAAACCTTCAATTAATATGCACAATTGGTTCTTAAAGGCTTCTATTGGAATATAATTTTGTACATTTAAGAAGAAAATCCAATATGCAATTCTCTATTTTCAAATCCAGTGTCAGATCATCTTCCACAAGCCACATCTGTCATTACAAGGATTAGACACAGTCATATTCAAATTAACAGCATGAATAAGAATAGGTAGAGAATCGGGTTATATCAGCCATGGTTTCTACTTTGATGGATATTTTTTTATGCTTGATGAACATCCTTCACAAAGCAGCAGATTATTAAATTCTAAGAACTTTTCTCCAAGTTGCACTTAATGACCCATATAGTCCAGTATGTCCAAATAAAAAATACTGGGGCTAGAATCTGTGAAAAACACTTGAATTCTAAATCAGATTTTCAATGAGAATCACAGCTTTTGCTTTCGCATTTGCATCTAGACTTGTATGTAAAATCATGGGGTTATAAATTACTTCACTTTTTGGATCTTAAATCCAAAAATGATCAGTGTCAAAGTACTGCAATGGCACTAGTGGGCAAAATTAGCTGAAAGGCTAAAGCAGAAATCATCTGTATTCTCCTTGTTCCTCATCATAAACAGCTGTTGCAGCCAGCCCTCTTGTTAGACGGTAGAAATGAGCCAAGACACAGACTTCTTGTTTATCACAGCATGGAAAGGGGCCTGGTTTATTCCTTTTTGCAGCTCAGCCATCCTGACTCCAAACATTCACTGACTCTGCCTGCAGCAAGCTCCTGCTGGAGGTTTCCCTTGCAGCCTCTGACTGCTGGTCACATCCTGCTAAACTCTGACTGTAGGTATCAGTTTGCAGACTCTGACTGCAGTCTTACCTGGTTAGACTGTGACTGCAGAGCCAGACTGACCTCACTGCAGTGATTGCCTCTCCCCAAGATCCTTCTTCTTCATGATCCTCTCATTCCCTCTTCCTCAAGGTTCCTCCTCCTTTATGATTCCCTCTCAGCAGCTAACTCACTCCCTTTTATCACACTTACCTTTATTGGATGTAGCTGTGACTCATCAGGGGCATGGTTGTATTTGGGTAATTAAAACAGCTTTTACAGGGGCCAGGTCACTCATATTCCCTTCTCCTACAAGCAGCTTTTCATTCTTATTCATGTGAGCCCTCAGAGCTTCCTGGGCACCTGTGTGTTGGAGAAATCCAGGGTTAGCTGGGAACTTTACTCAGGTCCTTCTCCTGCCTCCCTCTGAGACATAAAAGAGAGCAAAGGCTTGAAGGCTCTTCCTTTGAGCTGACCATAAGACAGACAAACTGACAGTGTTCTGACCTTGAATTCCAAAGGCCTCTGAAAGACTCTGCCAGATCTTCTGCCTCTGTCCAACATTATAGGAAAAATAGTAGAAACAATGGCTTTTTAGGGTTTGTGAGTTCTGTTTGTCTAATTTTTGGCAGAGCTTAAATAAATATGACAATAAATAAATATGATGGGTTGACATGGACAAATTTTTACCTACATACATAAGACCACAATTTTTTAAAGTGAGACTTGGAATCACTAAAACTTCACTCTGCAGCCACCTGATTCTATAGTACCTTCTATTTAATCACAGAATGGTATATCAACTGGAAAGCTTAAGAAATACTGTTTTATTTTCTGCTAAGATAAATTAATGTAGATGACAATGCAAATGGTAGTGCAAGTGGTTATTTAAAATCTCATTTTTCCTACTTAGCTGTGATTTTGATAAGGAATACATTGAAAATGTTTTCTGTTAAAAGCATTTTAACACTGCCATTTGGGAAACCATAAAGTAATTGAAACAGAGATGAGAAAACAAACTGATATCTAGAATTTTTTGCCAGTTAGGTCAATGATGGTGGTGGGATGTTACAGATATAATAAAATAATAAAGAAAGAGTGGTGATTTATCAGACCTATTTTAACTTTTAACTTTGCATGTGGCACTGAAGTCAATGTGTAGCTGCCTAAATGAATCTTTTGACAAGTGAAGTTGTTGCATAACATCATTAGTTGCCTTTAACTTTAGACCTCATGATCAATCTTCATCAGTCTTTTTGAGAGCAATTATATTTCCTAGAGAAGTAAAAATCAAATCCCCGATAACTGATTTTCTTTACGCTGGGGTTTTTTTTGGTTTTTGTTTGTTTGTTTGTTTGTTTGTTTGTTTTCCCTAGGCTGAAATAACTCTCAGGACTCTTCCAAGCACCTTGCATGTGTCTGTATTCCAAGTTAGTTACAAAATTAATTTGTCTGTGATTCCTTCCAAACCATTGTGAATCCATTGCAGAAGCTTGCTGTCATATACTGAGTATCAGCCTTGCTTTATCTTTTTATAGCAACAGGACAAAATCCTTTAAAGGCATTCCTTATCTTTTAGTGTCAGATGCTGGGATGTGCTAAGATTTACATATTTCATTAAAGAGACTTTCTCCCTGGTACAAGTGGCTTGTGCAAACACGTTACAAGATCATTAAAAGGAACCCTATGCACCAGTCAAGGCTCATTCAGAAGAGCACAGGCAAAAATGGGACTGACACTTTTTTTAGTGGAGTGTTCCTGCAGAGGAAAACTGCAAAGAAGCCTTTTGAAACTCCAGTTATTTGCTAATTTGCAATGTGCTCCCACTGAGCTTTAACAAGCCAAACCTGAATTCATAGTAATCAGGACTAGTTTTACCCAGTGCCTTGGTCCTGTGTCTTGGTTTGGGAAGACAGGTATTTGCCAGGGAAAAGCTGTAGTTTCCCTTGGAATGGAGAATGTAAACCACCTCCTCACCCCCTTTTTTTTTCCAATTATAAATTTGCAGTTAAAAGCTTTTAGGCAAAAGATCTGTGAATAGAAATAGCATTTCTTTACTAGTATGCGTAACAAAGCAAACAAAAACAACTACAGCATTAATAACAAAAACAGTACCAAGAACCTCGAGGGCTTTGCTTCCCAAAAACCCAGGGCAGTTTGGTCTCGGTGCCTTTGTAGGATCCTCAGGGCACCAAGCTGGAACAGTGGAAAAGTCCCTGGCTGGTAGCTGGAGTGGCAGGGTGTCCCGGCAGGGCAGTGGCAGGGTGTCCTGGCAGGGCAGGGGTGTGTAGTATCACACTGTAGCAAGAAGAGCAGCGATGATGGAACCACGACGGCAGGACAGGGCTGGCTCAGCTCCCGCAGGGTGGCAGAGGAGCTCAGAATTCCAGGGTGAGCAGATGATGGTAGATTTCCCAGGACTGGACCCCTCCAGAGACAGTGAACTCTTCTAGCAGCGAGCAACAACCCAGCTGTTTTCTCTCCCCAAACGCCGAAAAAAACAGAGCCAAACTGCCGCAAGTTCTGTCCTTTACCTGCCCCAAAACTATCTCTCCTTCAGAGCTTTGACCACCCCTTTGCTTTTTGTTAAATAGTCTTAAGTATCTGACACTTAGTTTCCTTGGTAACTTATGGGGAAAAAATTCTTTAGAGTAAATAGGAACAAACCTAACCTCCAATATCCTGTCAAGGTGCTGGCTTGTCCTCAGTGTTTAACCTTTTGTGATTTAAAATGCCATAGAACACCTGGAAAGAGGCCCAGAAGGGTAGTTTTAGAACTGCAGTTAAATGACCACACTGGGGTTTTTTGGGATGCTCAGGAAGGTCCTTTCACTTTCTCTTTGGGCAACTTAAAAGCAGGGCAATTATTCATTAGCATTAGCTAAGGTTCATCTCCAGTCACAGAACCTGCCTGAAGATGGAAAGAGACATTTCTCACCTGACCACAGTGAAATCCCCTGGGGGCGTCCTCAGTCAAGGCAAACTGGTTCAGGATCTCATCTCAGGAAATTCAAATTCACTTCTTCTGGCCAGCATGGGAAAGCCCGTCATCCTTGGTTCACTTGTCAGTGTCCTTTCTTGAAGCTGCCTCTTTCAAAGCAGCAACAAAGATTATTCTCAGGATGCGTCCTCAATTTCTTCCCTGTGGTGGACTCTGAATTTTGTCTTAGGAATGAATTTGCTGTTGGTTTTTCCTGGACAACTCCAACGTAATTTAATTTCCTCAACTACATACACACATTAAAATTCTGTTTAGAAAGTAAAAATCTTTCAGCAGGAGCCATTGCTGCTCTCTTTCCACAGAAGAGATTATGTGGAGGTACGTGTCTATATGAACAACATATCCTCATCATCCAGGCCCTGACAGCAATTGTTCTCATCCATATGTCCATTTTCTGTAAAATATTAACATTTTGGTCATCCCTTTTTTTATTCCGGATTACAAAATATTGTAGGCTTTGATGTTGCAATTAAATGTGTATTGTCCCAGCATGATGAGGCCTGCAGCTACTACAGTTATCCAAACCCAGTGACAAACATGTATCCTGTCAGACTGAAGAGAGACCAATTTATTTTTCATGACCATAAATCACATTCCTGACCTGTGCTGATACTTCTCTGATGTAGGAGGAAGGCTGCAGGACACTCCCTGGCACAGCAGCTGAGAAGAAGCCAGTTGCACAAATCAGGTGTGAAGCACGAAGACCTTCATGAGCAGAGGCAGACTGAGAGAACCAGGCAGATTTAAGTGTTCAGCATCTATTTCACAGGTTCTCTGCCTGTTGCTATTTTAGTCCATTACTACTTATAAGCTGGTTTTGTTGATGGGATTTTTTTATGGTGTTTTCTTATTTTCTCACTTATTTCGCTTAGAAGAAGCTGTGAAAATCGTGTATTTCTGTAATAGCAGACAGAGGCACAACACACAACTAATTCGATGGAAGAAATTTCAGGCAAGAATATTCATGGAGGAGCTTATGAATCAACCCCTCATCGAATATTCTGTAGTTTCTCAAAATAGAAATGTACCATGGAGAGACCTGATGCAGTCTTAAACACAGTCTAGAAAATGCCACACTGCTGTATTTCAGTAAGTCATGTTATCTATAGCATAATTATCATTTCAATATTAATGAGGAGTCTTCATAATGTCATGAGGAAATACTTATTTTTGTTTCATCTGGTTCCATTTATTAAATGGCATAAAGCAGCACCAGGTGCATTTAATAAAAATATAATAATGGAATAGATTGGATTTTTGTATTACTTCTCTTCTTTTTTTTCCCCAATTGCATCTCTGAATACAGACATGTATTATCAGAAACACTAATGAATGCAACAGAATATGTACTTCACACATATATCAGCTATTGGAGCCATGTAGATAAACGAGGACTCTGCACTACAGTGGTATATAGGTGACAATTTCAGACAGAGGATGCTTGGTAAGCAGATTTTTACAGCTCAGATGATGGCTCATCATAGGCAAAAATTGCTGTAAATTATCTGGACCATGAAATATCAATTGGAGAAGCACTGCAGCCAGAAAGTGTAAGGACTTCATAAGGCACAACTAATGTGGCTCAAATGATATAACCAGGCCCTTTCTTGCAAAGTTAATGAGGTTTGCAGTAAACTACAGCTTAGATTGCTGATGAAAATTAAGAGGATGCTGAGAAATCTTTGTTTTCTAGTGCTCTGTAAAATACCAGCTTCATCAAAGGAACTGACCACATAAAAACACGAGGTTAAGCAGGGAGGTAAGGATTGAGATTGGAAATGTGTGAGTTTGCTATTAAAATAAAAATGAAAATTGTAATTTTTGTCTTGATATTTAAGAAAAATATCTGTATTTCTTTAGGCCAGTGTGGGAACATACCTGTATAACATTGTTTTTACCTGACAATAGGAATGTCTTCACCTTCTTATAACGATGTTTTTACCTGAGGTTACAGAGGTGTAAGATCAGCATTTTTGTCCAAAGCTCAGGAGACATTAAAGTTGTTCTTTTTACCTCCTTAACTTGAAGCCAGCAAACCCATCACAGAATACTTCCAAGTTTAAGGAATGCCCTGTGGGAACTGTACAACAAAATTTTTCTTGTTTCATTTTGATCTTGTTTAATTTAGGAAGGGGGTGCAGGGAGGGGGATGTGTCACAACAGATCAGCTGGGCTGTGATTATTTGTTATAAATTCTCACCAGGCTGAACAAAACCACCAGGCCATGGGTCAGGAACTCTTGCTCTTTACTGTGTAGTCATTCAACTGCAGCAGCAGCCCACCATGGAGACTCAAAAGGTGTTGCTAAGGAGTCCCTAAATTTGTACCATAGACTTCCACATGTGGTGGCTAACAAGCTTTTAATTTTGTACTGTACACTTCCACAAGCTCTCAGCTCCTCACAGGAAACTTCTCAAAGGTTTATTTTGGTGGGAATTGAGAATTCTCAGCCTGGCTAGGTTCCATTCCCTGCAGGCTATGATAAGCAGATATAAACACATGCAGAAACTGCTGTATGATTTCAGCGTTCTCCTTTTGTCTGCAGGACCAGTTTGCTTTCAGAGTCTTGACAAGATTATAAAATTACATGTAGAAAAGAGTATGAAATAGTTCTGCTTTGGTTTTTACATCATCATTTGCGCAGCTTTGCACGAGCATCATCTGCCTTGCCAGCAGAAAGGCTTTTCCATCAGTAGTTACTATATGAGGGGTTTTTTAAAGCTATGCTGCCAAAAGCAAATGGTTTGAATTTGAATGTGGCTTTGAGTTCAACATTTTTCCTTTCCTCTGGCCATTAATTTTTGCTTATATGTCTCCGGATCTACCATTTATTACAGCTCTTTTCACAGGAATTCACTTCATCTGATTTTAAGCTTTAGGTGGATCCTCTGTCTGGTCAGTTCATTAACACTAAAGTTTCTGCAGTCTGAAATACAGGAGCAAGAAGGGCCTAAGTCAGGCTGACTAAACCTAGTGATATCCAGCTCCAACAGGGAATAAAGGCAGCAAAAGCAAGCTCGGAAGCTCAGAATCTCGTGGGAAGCTTGTCCTAGAGAAAGGTAGAAAAGCTTGTGTGGTGAGCACAGTCCAAGTCACTTCCATTTGCATTTCACGGGTCCCCCAGGGGGGCACTGTCCCCGTTTCTGCATGGGCATCTTTCCCTTCTTCAGCCAATGGTCAGCAAGGAACTGCTGCCCTCTTCCAACCCTTCATGCAGAGGGCAGGGAAACCGGTGGTTGCAGTGGAAACGCGTTCTTCCTCCGGCAAGGCGGGCGCTGTTCCCGGGAACACAGAGCTGAGAGCGCGCAGCAGCAAGCGAATAACCTGCTCCACCCAGCGTCTGCAGTTAGAGATGCAGCGCCAGGGGAGACAGGAAAAGGCTCTGCTGTAATCCCTGGCCCCGGCATTCTCTTTCCCCTCCGAGGGCAGCGGAACCAACCACCTCGAGGTACAGCGGGTAGATTACTGGAAACATTTGGCTGCAGTACCGGATCGTGTTCTGTAGAGGAGGATGGATGGGATGTTGACATGATGGGAATTTATTGCTGACATTCCTATATACAAAAAGGTAGAGACAATGTTTGAAAAATACTTGTTAAAAAGTTTCCTGGTTAGGATTTCTTTTTTAAATATTAAAAAGAGTAAAAGCTCTATCAAAGTATTTCCTTCTAATTTAAGGGAACTTCCCCAGCAGAAAACAGTTCTGTACAGACAGTGCAATATGTTATCCATCCACACAGAGGAAAGGTTTTCCACCCACTCCCCCAAACAGCTTTCACTCTCCAAGAGGCAAGAACTGTGCTGCTGGTAAGGTTCTCATGAGCTCTAGCAAATGTAATTTAAGCAAACATTTTTATGACCTATGGGTAAATATCCTTCTGTAATCAAAACTATCATTCCTGTTCCTGTATCATATTTCCACTACAGCCTTGTAGGTCAAACTGACACTTATTTACTGCGTAGTAACACTTTATGTGGATACAGCCTAATTTGGCTTGGTTTTGACTTCTAATAGAGGTTGTGAGGGGAAATATAAGATCCTATAGGCAGATTGAGTGTTAATTCTGTATTTTTACAGCTGAATATTTTTTTGAGTAGCAGGAGGGAAGAAGAAAAAAAAAATTACCAGGTAGACTAAGAGAAGCACAACACATGAGCTCATAACATTCACCCCACAAGCACAGGTACAACAGGAACTTCAGCAAACTCACACCTGTACTAATAAAGAAAATCAATGTCATATTTATCAGATATCCCCATGAATTGGAAAAAAAAAATGCACGACTTGGTTTTAAGCAAAACCTTTATTTTAGCTCATAGGCTTGTTTGTATTAAAACCAGTTACTTCAAAATCAAATTCACATAAAATTCAGCATGTAAATGAACAGAAGTTGTCATTGGTCAGGATCAGATTCTGAAAGACAAGGGCTCCGAATGACATTTGAACAACCTTGAGTGGCAACAGATAAAACTGGGAAGAGCAGCAGGAGCAGCTCCTGCTTTCCAGGCTGAGGAATCCAAGTGCCCCCTCCTTCAGCAGAATTTAGAAGACCAGCTGCACACCAGGGCCGTTTAATGATTTCTCCATTTCCCATCAATTCACTCAGCGAGGGTTGAAAACAGCAATATCCCAGTTTAATCTGCTGCTTCACAGGAGTGAATTCTCTCGAGTCTTGTTAGAGGCACTGCTATTTTCCGCCAGCAATCAAAGCACTTGTCTTAAAACAATTTCCTTACAACACCAACAATCAAGCTACATTATATACATTTCAATTGTACAATTATCCTTAAAAAATGCCCGTGTACAAAATAGGTTATTTTATTAAAAAAAATTACATGCTAGATTTCAATTACATCAACATTTTAAAATAACTGAAAAATTGATAAATAACATTCCAATTTATTAGGAACACTCCTGCAAGCAAGTCCAGAAGTATCTGCACTTTATTTAATATTCTAATAAGCTTTTTAGGGCAACTTGTGCTATAAACCTCATGTACAGTGGGTGAAAAGCTCTTACTTGTGACAACAGAATAAAAGCTAATTAATAAAGCAAGAGTATTTCAGTAAAAATTATTCTACTTATGAAGTAAATACCACAAGGGCATCTCATTTACAGCCAGTTAGACAAAGAACACAGCTAGTGACCAGAACACATACATTAGTTCAAAAGTCAAATATATACAAAAATATATTAGAAAGTGGTTGAGTTTAACCACAGGCTCATGTAAAAAATGTTGTTTTAAATAGCAATAGCAAAAAATAGCTATTTCTCTATCTGCAACAGTACAAAAGGCAACACCTACATATGAGGTAGCAATGCCAGATTAAAAACAAAAAGAAACCAAAAAACAACTTTGGATTGAGGAGCATTTCCTATATTTTCATAGCATATCTGTCAATACAAATATTTAAATGAACACTTCAATTGTTTCAAGAATTAACTACATTAATTTACAAAACCCTTTATTCAATTAACATTTTTTTAAAAATTACTAGATATTGGTTTAGTTACTGATTTCTCCTGTTTCTAAAAAAGCTGTTGCATTTTTCAAACCCAAACACTGTACAGCAAAAATGTGGGGGCTTTATTATACACACTTGGTAAACACTATGGTACATTAAGACTTAATTTACAAAGATCAGAAGAAGCCAACTGTGGTCATTTTATCCTTTTATGCCTAACAGGCAGACACTGCACTCTTTTTACCCCATGTTCAATGCTAGAGGCAAGCTGACGGTTCACTACTCCCTTCCACAGCCACAGCAAGTGCTTGAAGTGTTTCATCTCCCTCCAGGATTGTGAGCCACAAGCATGGCTTCCATCTCTAGGGCCAGGGGTGCTGCCAGGCAGCGGCTCAGAGCTGCCCCTGGGCTGTGCTGGAACTGCCTCAACAATGTGGGGGGGGGGAGAAGGGAACAGCTGTGCCCCTTCTCCCAATTCCATCTCTTTGTCCTGCAGGTGCAGGGCAGGAGAGGCCAGCTGAACATCTCTGACCAAAAAAATGCCATCAATGAAAAGCCAGGAGGGGAGCAACCACCCAGCTGCGCTGTGCTACCCTGGCCGTGGGGCTGCAGGCCCCTCACATGGGTCAAATCCTCTGCTTCCGGCTCCACTGACCAAAAAGACCCTGCTGCTCCTCCAATTCAGGCAACTAAATCGGACATCTGAAGTTAGATGGTTACGAGTAACACCAAAAAATGATCTGGATGGAATTTCAGCATTTATTGTATTAAGAAAATAATATACTTTACATCACAGTGCTTAATTAAACGCAATAAAAAAATGTAAACTCAGAATTCTAGATAAAATTTAGCTTGAAAAATTAGGGCTCAAAGAGTTTTAAAAATTCACAATTTTTTAAAAATTGAAGTCACAAACAGTCAGTCCACATAACTCACATCTTGACTTTTACTTGTAAATAACACCTTTGACGCACTCCAAGGTTTGGCTGGGTTTTGTTTGTTTTGTTTTCTTTAAAAGCCTAAATAACAAATGACCAAGTGCAAAGGTAAGAGGTATTGTTTTCTCTGCAAGGAAACTAACAGTAGCAGTAACCTGCCCACGAGGCCCCGGAGTGCTCTAGTAGATGTAGGGGAATATGCGGTACGGGACACGCTGGCAATACCTCTCCCAGGCCAGGCCATACTTCTGCTTACAGTGGTGCTCATCACGAGCCTCCCGATGAACAAGCAAGCAGATGAAATAGATCACGTAGAAATAGGGCAAAATGTGATTAAAACCTGCAAAAGGAGAAAGTTAAGGTACTTAGATACAGGACAAAAACTCAGAGATGGTAGCTATTAACATGTTCAAAGCTGGTGACACACGCTTGTTCAAGCCTGAAGCATTTTATACTCCTCAAACATCAAATACTCAACAGGACAGTGCAAATATTGTGAGACATGTTCACAGGCAGAAACCAGATTTCCAGTCAAATCTCTGCACCACCGCACTGCCCCACACAAGGTTTTCTCTATTCTGGCTGCAGACGTGAGTCCAGCTTTGCTCAGAGCACATGACTTGACTTGTGGATGAGAAGAACTGGAAATGACCAGAAATGTGAGACTGCAGCCCAAAAACCCAACTATCTTCTGGGCTGCATCAGGAGGAGTGTGGCAGTAGATTCTGATTCTGACCCACTTACTTTGCTCTCCTGAGACCCCACCTGAGTGTTGCCTCCAGCTCTGGGGTTCCCAGTATAAGGAACACTGTGTGTTATTAACAAACACTTCAAATATAATTTCACTGCGTTTGATGACCTCTCTTTTAAATGTATTTCACTTCAAGTCATCCCTGTATATGGCAGCCCTTGTCTCCAAGCAAACTCCCACTTTTGGGGAACTTCAGCTGAAAACACACTCACTAGCCTAAAAAAATTTAAAGAACAGCTAATTAGCAAGTAAGTCCCACGGTTACTGAATGATAAAGTGCCAGAAAGATGAGTAAAATCTTCAGTATGTGTCAAATCTGCAGCAAGTTAGAAAGGGTAAAATGGAAGAGAAAATATGTTGCATTAGACTTATGACACAGAAATCTGCCATTCAATAGTTTACTCTTTCAAATTATTACCACTTGGCATTTCAAACCCAGTCAGATACAAAACATAAAAGCATTTTTGCTAAAATCCACTTTGGTCTCAGAAACTCACCACAGGGTAGGGACCATGCCAGAGCCATGATGATGTCACCGAGGTAATTAGGGTGACGAACAAAACCCCACCAACCCGTGACAAGAAGCCCTTTTCCAGTTGCAGTGGGTATAAATTTCAGATCTGTGAACAGAGTATTGTGGTCAGTGCAGTGACTGAAATATGTATTTAAATATTACAAAGAGCCATTGAATAAAATCACAGCCAATGGGATAAAAAAAATGTACTCACTGGCCAATTTGGGATCTGCTGGATTCCGTCGGAAATTGTTTTTCTGAGAATTTGCACTGCGGAATATGTAATACCCAAAACCTGAAAATAAACATGATGTATTTTGCATTTTCAGTATTTTCCAGTTTTCTCAGCTTCAACAAAAGCATTCATGTGCCCTTTGACACACTTATTCCATCAAAGTGTTTTCCCCAGAGATTCAACTGATATTTTCTGGTTCTGAGAGCTCTAAAAAATAGAAATGCCATTGGAAACCTGCATTTCATATGCTCCTTCTCGTTACTACCTAACTTAGAAAAGATTCTGAAGAACCTTTATTTTCATGTCTACTTTTATATATATATATATATATATGAGTTTTTTAATGTAACACTGAGTTTGAAATTCACATAAGGTGAAGTGCTGCACTTTGTATGATTACAGCTCTATTTAGCAGCCCAGGACTTTGTTACAGCACCTACTCCATAAACTGACCACCCATTTATAAGATCATGATAATAAAAGAACCAAGCAATGAATTACCTGGGTTTGAAATCCATACCCCCCATAATTTTTACACTGCAGCCTAAACTTGCTTTTTCCAAAGCTGCACTGAAAAAATATGATCACAATATACTTTGAATAAAGGTATTATTTTAAAAAAACAGAAACCCAAGAAAAAACACTATGTGAAGATGTAAACATTTTTTTCTGTTTTTCAGTATTGCACCTATTAAGTTGTACATCTTCTTACTTTTTCCAATTCTTTGTCATGGCTACAAAATATGAGTGGGGTTTTTTGCATTTTCTATTCAGATAACAGGGATAACAAGTCTATGTTGGTGCAAATTAAAGGTTGCCTAAAGATGAGAGATCTCTTCTCAAAGCATTCAGCTTTGATGAAAAAAGATCTTTTCTACAAATGTGTTTGTAAGTATCAGGGAAGGAGATGCAAACAATTACTTTTTCCTGATGTTCAGTAGACAACAAGGTGCTGACTCTTTTTTATGAGTCACTCAGATTGACTTAAAAAGGCATCTGATAATTCAAAATATGATTAAGTCACTTCTCCAACTCCAGACAGCACCCACCCAGAGCTGCCTCTCAACAGAACAATTAGGTGTTCAGAGTCTCACCTACCCTTCACCTGCTAACAAGAGAATTTATTATGTTCTTTGTATTTCACAGTAGCCAGACAAGGACTGCTGCATCTGAGCTAAAGCCTCACCTCCCATCTTGAAAATCAGAACTATGCCGTAACCAACAGCAACAATAACATTTATTGTAACTTACAGTTCAGAACAGTAATTGCAGCAGCAATAGGCCAAGTAATTGTGGTGGGATGCCCCACTAAGTAGAAGGCCTGCAGGCTGTAGACAAATGGAACCCACACCAAATCTCCAAATGCCAGCATGAATCCAAATCCATCATGGGTAATGTCCATTGTGGTCAAAACAGCTTCCTAGAAACAAGGAGGAAGGAATTTTAGCATTTCCAAACCTTTCTTCTCTTAACATTGTAATTAGAAATGGAAACAGTTGAAGGGGATTGGCCTTTACCTCATTCCAAAGAGCGTCCACCACATAGAGAAGCTGGAAACTGTTCACAAGAATCATGGACAGTGACGGCACACTGAGATTGTGGATCTTCATCTCAGCCAAGAGCATTGCCAAGTTTATAACAACCTAAATTAGGAAAGATTTTATTTTAAAATTCACTCGTAAAAGGAAGTGGTATTTTCTATCACACTACAGGACATTTTAACACAGGTATTTTTGACCAATGTTTAAGTTTAAAAAACAAACTATTTCACAAGTCAGTGTGCAACTAACCACATTTCTGATGCTGTATAACCTCAACATACAAATACTTTGAAAAGAGGGTTTTCATTTGCCACAAAACAAAGAAGCTAGAAATGTCCTTCAAGCAAATAAAAATGGTCATTAGAAAACTAGCTTTGTGGAACTGCTTTTCAGTACTCATTTATAAGTATATATAGAGTATTTATAAATATATATGGGTATATATATATATCCTTAATATCAATTATGTGTGTGTGTATGTAAATAGTCCTGTGTAATATTTAAACAAATAAAATACCTCAGATTACTGACTCACCCAGCCAATTAATCCCGGACGCAACTCACAGAAGTATTTGAGGTCAAAACTGCCAATACAAGGGTTTAATTCATGTCCAATAAAAAAATCATAGATAAAATACCCTGCAGGTAAGACACAACCTCTGTTAGCAATACTCCTCCTTTTATCTGCCACTACACTCCTCCTCCCCATTAATAAAATCCCACTTTCCACTCATGTTCTCTCATTACAAATTCTTAAAAGACTGGTAAAAAAAGGTTTTTTGAAGAGTATGTGCAAAATACAAAACAAAACCTACACAGTTTGTATTTTAAGATGCCCTAATATTTTATTTATTAGAAGGACTAACCACTTTAGAAGTTCTCCCTGACACTTGTCCTTCTTTATTTTCAGCCTTATCCTGAAGCTCACATCACATGTGTCTATGAACATGACCATGTGACGTCAATAATTTTACATTTTCTCGATTTTATTGCTTTTATCTGAGGAAAAGAAATCTCCATTTAATTGCTTTTGTCTGGGAAAAAGAATTCCCTTCAGCTGGGACAATTACCCATCCATCATAAAAGGTGGACAAGAAGGAAAATACCATGCCCTGACTTCATATCTGGGACTGAGTTTGCAAGAAAAAAAGTGCTTCACAGAGCAAAGCAAAAGTCGCAGTCTTATAATAACCAGCCCTAAAACTAGCCTTTAATTTGTAAAAATGAAACTACAGCAAACAATTGCAAAGAAATAATCCAGAATGTGCTAACTCACCAGAATTTCCACCTGGTGCCAGTTCTTCCTCAGGTGCTTTCAGGGATCGAACATACAGATAAATGCTCAGTGCCAAAGAAAACGCTGCAGCTGACACTGCAAACTGCATGAAGTGATCGTACAAATAATGAAGCTCAAATTCAAAGTATAATAAAACTCCAACAACTGCAGCAGTCAAAATAAAAGCATAAAATCCTAAAGGATGTAGAAGAGAGACATTTAGTTAAAAAAACCCCCAAAACCAACCAATTTATTGTTCTTGTAGGACCTACCTAATCCAACCTTTCTGCATTTTTATTCTTCCAATATTTGTCCATATTCCAGCAACATCTTGCACATCCCATGATTCAAAGTTCTGGGGCACAGCAGTATAACTAAGAGACTCTAAGTCCTGAAACTGTGCTCATCAAAAGGACAAGAGGTGGGAACACTCTTAATACTTCTCAATCTTTTATGCCATAGGATTCAATTCCAGATTTTAGTGGAAAAATGGACACTGACACTGCTAAAGGATAATGACAGCGAGTCACAAGATCTTTTCTGTGGGACAACTGAGACAGATATACACTCATCTATCAATTATCTTCATATATACCTTGATACAGGTGAGTTTTATGACTTAAAATTACTTATCAAGTCAAAACTTGAAAACAAAACCTTTGGCATACTTTGACAGTATAAAATCACGCAGAATGGATTGATGCCCAAATAGGACCAGGGAAATCTCTGCTGCTCTTAGCTAAGGATTTTCTACGGATTCCTTTACAGGGTCACAGGGGTTGAGGCTAGAAAAACCCTCTAGAGTTCATCAGCTCTGGTTTAGACGGAACCTCCTGTACTTCACTTTGTGCCCAGTGCCTCCTGTCCTTACCTTTCCTCAAGAAGCCTTTTAACCTTGCTTTGAAAATTAGCTTTTAAAGCGCCAAGTTGATGGCTTTTTTCAATAATCCAAAATATATATCCAAAAAATATGTAATCCAAAAAAAGCTTATTTCCTCCCTTTGTTAGAATGCAGAAATAATTGTAGCACTATGGCAAGACTGAAAACAGAAGTCCAAAACAAAAACAAGTATGCGATAGATCCTGCAAAAGTGAGTCTTGTTGAGGCTGATTCCCCTTCTATTACTTACTACCCTATTCCAACTTTAAAATGGTGCATCTTACCAGACTATGGCAAAACTCAGCTTTTTAGTGTAGTATTTGGATTCCACTACTGCCCCTTTACAGTGTAATATCTTGGGGCACTTAGTTCCTTGTAATTACTAACTACCTTTTTCCAAGAAAAGGCTCATCCTATTTTATCCAAGATTTACAACAGATACACTCTCTGGTCAAACTGTATCTTTCAACATTTGTATTTTATGGTGCTGAGCATTGCAAATCACACAATGGAATCCGTTTTAGAATAACCAACTGCAACATGCTTACCATTTATCCGGTACTGCAGTCTCCTTCCACTGGAAAGGGGCAGACCTTCTACAACCTAGGAAGAATAAAATCTTATTGTTCAACAAGGTATTTTCTGTGGGCCCTTCAGGGGTGGAAAACCAAGCTCAGCTCTGCCAAAAAGACATTCAATCAAAGCAACCAGCTGGACATGCTCAAACCTGAAGCTCATGCATTGTTCTAAAAAACATACTCTGGACAGCAAATGAAAAATATTAACAGTTTCAAATAAAAACATTTTTAAAATAAACCTCTTCCAAACCAGCTTGAAGAAAGCACAACCGCTCCAATCATTGTGAACATGTACAGCAATAAAACATGATTGATCTACTTCTGAGTGTTCCTTCAGAATCTGCCAGTAACCCTCAAGTCACAAGAGAGGAAAGGAGAGCCTTTGCCTGATATGCATATGGCTAGAATGGTTGACAGCTTTCTGTAGATGGAGATTACATTCCAAAATGCTGGATATCCATAAGAAACCGAATATCAAAATAGCTTGTGAATTTTAAAGTCAAATACGTAGAATTCTATCAAGCAAAGTTCATCCACACTTTGATCTGAATGCCTACAAAATGCCTTCTGCCTTCTTTACTGAAGGGCTCTGAAATGCAAAAATTCTTAACCAGCTGCACTGTTTTAGGCTTATAGAGATCTGCAGCAGCCATATTCCAGTTTGTCATGAAAAACTCTTTAAACTCACTGGTTTCAGAACATACCCCACCTTTCAGCCTAACAGCCAGTTTAGTTGCCCATAAAGACCAAACTGCTCCCAAGAGCGTACCTTTCCAATTGGCAGCAAGTAAAACACAGCTTGAAGGAGAAACCACAGAATAAAGATACCAAACACCTTCCCCTCCCAAAGACTCTCAAGTGCTGGGAGAGGAGGGAAGTTCAGAAGACTCGGATCATCTTGTTTGCACATCGACAGCAAGTAGAGTACAGTAGCAGGCAGGAGAAATAGCATCATGAAGGTCCCTGTAAACAGACATCACATGGCATGTCAGAAGGGATGGACAGAAAATAAAAAAAATTGTTTCAATTTTACTCTGAATTCTGCAGCCAAGGTCCAAAAAGCAGTTCTTGACATGACAGTATCATCAATAAAAACCCACAAAAGAGTACTAATTTTCAACTCTTACGACAATTTGCACACATACCAATTCTTCCCCCAAACTCCAGCTCCTTTGTTTTTGTTGGTACTTTCTCAATTGGTTTTACAGCCACAAATGTCTTTTTCTCTGAATAGATCTCTTCTGTTTTCTTGTCATCTTTCCTCGAACGCAAGCTGTACTGCTCAAGCACACGCTTGACTTCCAGGTCTGGTTTTAACTTTTGCTGTGAACGAATAAAAATAATTTACTAAAAGGTTTCCCAGTGATTTTACTTTATTTTAGTAGAATATTTTATATTTCAGAGGACATTACTCATTATACAACACCAATATACAATTATGCATGAAGAGACTGCTAAAACCAGGCACTGTAACCTATTAGGTCATGATTACAGCAGCAGTTCCAGTACAGAACATCCATCGCCACCCTCCTCCTTTCCTTTCTGCCACATGCCTGGGCATTGGAAAACAATCAGGACTAAGGCAAAGAAAAATCATGTTCTCTGTAGCAAAGTTTTATGTTGCCTTCTATTTCTACTTGATTATTGTATTGCACTTTTCTAGGAATTTCTGAGAAAGCCAAGCTAGGAACGTGGCAAAAAGCTCAGAGCAAATTCCATGTTCCTACCTCCAAGATGATGCAGGATGTGTCATTTTTTTCTGTACTTTCAGGTTCACCATTGTACCTTTTGGTGTTATTCTCACTCGGTTTCTAGTTAAAAGAAGAAAACAGTTTAAGCTTTCAGTGTCCTACATATGGCACTGTTCTGCAGAACTGAAAGTTTGGTTTTCCAAAAAATATCTTTGAAGAAATAAATTCTCTCATAAAAATTCTTGTGAGTCTAGCTTACACAGCTCTGGGAAGACAGGACTCATATGTTTTATTTCAACCTAGTTTTGTTAAAGAGAAGCCTGTCTTCCCAGTCATACAAGAGCCAACAGACCAATCCTACTCCTCAGATAGAAGCCAGGACAAAACCACCAAAGTTTTAAGCCTTTTATCCCAAAAGGTTAAAAATAAAAAAACTAAACAATAGCTGCTGGCTAAAAAACTACTTAAAACCAGCTTGTGATCCACAGGCACTGGATCACACAGCTCAAAGAAGCTCATTGCAAAATAAACCTCACAACTGTGTCAGTGCCCAAGAGTACCAATTTACTAAACCTATCTAGCTAGTTTATATTAATCTGGTTTAGTTCAGCTGAAACCTAACTAAACCTGTTCATTTTCAACAGATCAGCAGAATGCATTTCCAGTTCAAGGGACTGTCTCAGACAAGGGAGAAGCCATCTAAAGGGAACAAGAGGTGGAAGAAATGCTGTTTGTCTCTTCAAAGAGAAACAGCACTTGTACTCCTCTTCACTTAAAGATCACCAGAACCATTTTTAGCACTCTATCTTCACAAAAATGCTAAGAACAAACCTAATAAATTTCAGCTAAATACCAGACATTGGTAAACTTGGAAATGCTTACAGGTTACTTTTTATAATGGAACCAATTTTGCATATTATCCATCAGCAAGGCCACATTTAAATATTCCACACTGTGTGTTTTCCACTACCATTGTAACAAACTGCATATGGTAACAAAACTCATTTTATTTCAAGTTCTAATACCTACCTGCTATGTACCAATTAACACATCTAAAAGTAAGCTAACCTCCTTTGCCCCATTTCACCAGCAGAAGCACATGGCTAACAATTACTTCAATATTAAACATTTAAAGATTTGTGTGTGTTTGGATTCTGAGACGCTTGCAGTATCACCAAATTCAAGTGGAACTTTATAACCTTGGTTTAGCTCTCAAGAATTTCCTCAAACTTTGCAAACTAGAAAGCCTGTTTCTAAAGGGAAAAAAAAGCAGTTCTGAGACATACTTTTGCAGGTAATTATGCTGTCCAGGGAACATGAACTGCAGCTGGCTTTTACAATGATAAACCTAGTCTGCACAAAACCAATCTTTCACAAATAGCAAAAGTTCCTTTTAATAAAATTCCACCCCCCCAAAAAATCCCAACAAACAGAACTAATACCGGCAGAGCTAGGCTGGTCTCCTGAATGGTTTTCTTCTTGTCATCCTTGTGTTCCCTGCTCTGGGAAGCAGAACGACGCCTGCCCCTCGCTGGCCGACCAGGAGACCGGGAGCGAGAGCGAGACCTGCTGCTGCTTCTTCGGGAGGGAGAACTGGAGGAAGACTGGCTCTTCCTGTGCTTGAATGATGATTGTGACTAAAAGAAAGATGGAAAGAAAGCAAAATCATATCTACATCCCAAAGAACAATTTTAGAAACATGGGGGGGTTTGTGATGAAGACTCTGGCAAGCAGTTCCATAGATCTGTCTCGCATTTCCTCCACTGATGCTCTACAAAGGCTGTTAAGAAAGAGCAACTGCAGAATACTCATTTTGCTGGCAATTCCCAAACAAGCCTGTTCCAAGCCCAACTGCTGCTGGCAATTCCTGTTGAAGCTACAGAAATCAGGCTATGGATATAAGCTACCAAAGTGAGCACCAAGCTGTTAAGCACACCACCCTCTCAATCCTGTGCACAGGGAAAGGAACTGAGAGCTGTCTCTAAAGCCGTCAGAGGCCACTCTCACTTCCACTACTCAGCTTCATTAATGCATTTGCCATTGCAATGTTCATCATCTGTGTGAGGCAACACAGAGCAATTCAACACTAAAAAAACCCCAAAGCAGCCTAATCATTTCATTATATCTGGTAACTCATCCCATAAACTGTTCACTCCAAAAGCACTGTTTGATTTCTCTGTGAAGTCTACAATGGTGACTTCCCCATGTAAAACTTCCACAATGCAACTTTTATAATGCATAGATGTTTCATGACAAAAAAAGGCATTTTCCCAGCTTGAGTCTGCTAACCTGCATGCAGAAGTATCAAGTCAGAAAGTCTTGAAACAGTGAAAACAGTTGCCCACCTTAAGGCATAAACATTTTAGTCCAAAAAGAGAAGGCCAGATACTGGCCATGGACACTGCCACTAAGAAGTGACACTACAGTTCACATAAAGACACACAAGCTGGCTTTGAATCTATGCAGGTTTCAGAACAGGACACAGAAATTAACTACAGTTACAGTTAACTACATTCAAACAGGGTTTTTTCTCCTGCATTATTGATTTTCAACTGAAACTTCTATGAAATTTTAAAGGCCTTTATTAGTAAAAAAAAAAAAAAAAAAAAAAAAAAAAACCACAAAAGAAATAACAAAGATATGTAAAGAGGAAGGAATGAGCTCATATGACACGAATCTTTCTTAAGGGTTTGTAATTGTCACAAATACAGCAAAATATCTCATGAAGCCTTTGAGGACCTAAACCAGTGAAAGCTATTTGCAGATGTTTCAAGTATGTGCTTGAGGGGCATGCCCTGTTTATATTTACAGTGACATTTAACTGCATCTTCCATTTGTTATCAAATTTTCTTGTTTAGAGATGGAAAACCACCAATTAATATCAGCCAACTGATTACTACCTTTGTAAGGTACCAAACCAATTTTTCGTGAAAAATCATGCTATAGAGTTCCTGAAGGATCAGACTTGGTTTTCCTAAAAAATACTACTTTTTTTTTGACAGAAATAGAACAACCATGATACTTTAAAGATAGAGTCATTCTGAACTTCTACTTGAGGTGTCACATAGAAAGAACCTTTTATTTGGCCCCAACTCCTTGAAGACAAACTTAACAAAATCTTTAAAAATAACTACCCAGTCATAAGTTGAAGCACTGATAATTAAACACACGTGTACTCACCCTTATATCACTTTCTTTCAGTGCAAGTTCAGTTCCATCTTTGTACTTGACAGTATAAAGATGAGCAACATCATCATAACTGGTCACTTGTACTTCGTAGTACAGGACACTTCCCGGCCAACGGCCCATCACCACCTCGCCATCAGCATACTTCCGGCTTGGCATTTTCCAAACACGATCCCTGGAAAACACATCAGTCACTCCACAGCACAGATAAACAGCAGGCTTCGTTTTCCCCCACTCTCTGTATCATGTAACTGAAAAGGGGACACTTACAACAAGGCTCTACTTCAAACAGGGAAAAGGCTGTGTGGTAAGAAGACAGCAGAGATCGCCTTTCCAAACCAACACTAGACAGAAGAAATAGTCTTAAAGCAGAGAGAAGATTGAACTTGCATGTTCTGGAAAAGCACTCAGATGTATTAGACTAGTATACTGAGCTAGGATATACAGTCTCCATCATCAGGCAAAGCACATCTTTGACCAAAATTACATAACGAAGCTCATCTTCTCAAGAGGGAAATGCAAATTACACGGTATTGAAGTGTCCTCTAACACTCATTTCCTGTGGTTCTACAGAAATGACAGAAGTGATGATTTCTAAACATTAGATATCTCCAATCTCCTCAACACCTACAGCCACATTACACACTTTCTTCAATATATTATGCCAAACTCTCAAAAGTTAGGAAACTTCAGAATTAAGCTCCTGTCTGGGTTAAATACTTTTCTTTTCTCTTCTCTTTAGCACGAGGGCATAATGCCTTTTCCAGGGCCCCATGGGAAAAGAAAGCACAGCATCAAAGCAATCACACAGCAACCTGAAAAACTAAATTCTATGCCCCTGTCTACACCATCAGGTTTTTACTTGATAATAATAGAACATGGTGTGACTGCTTCCCTTGGTTCACCCCACCAGGTGCTTGGAAAAACCATAACTACAACTCAGAGGAAGTTATGTTTAAGTGTAAAGTGCTGTAGAACTGTTTGTTAAGTGCTTTGTGTTATGTCATTGCCTTCTAAAAATAGATATATAAAATAGAATATACTTTAAATCTCAGTGTCTCAAGTGAGACCACCTGAAAAGTCTAAGGTAAAATATATACTAATATTTGTACTGGCACCATGTGTACACCAACACAGAAACTCAGAGGGGATGACAGGGACAGGACACAAACCACAAAACACTTGTGTCAAAACATTTCATTTTAACTTGTTTGCTTTACAAATAAGATGTGAAGCCACACAAGCTAAGGTAAATATGAGCTTTTAACTAGATAATCATTACTTATTAACTAACCTGCAGTGAAAAAGTTAAGATTCTTGGGGAAAAAATACTGTTAATATTCAATCACAGACCTTCACCACACGCTGGGGGATGGGGCTCAGTGAGGTTTTACAATCAACATTCATTCTGGCATTTTCTGACATTGCTGTTAAATGTTACACCTGCGTAGCTCTCAAAGTCAAAAACAAAAAAAACCCCACAACCTCAGTAGAATTCCCTCATATGATTTTATTACTAATACTCCAAACTGCTTCAGAACAGAAACATCTGGCCATCTCGTTTGCTGTGTAATACTTGAAGGAGAAAAAAAGAAAAAGTTGCATAATTTGGTTTCACTGACACTTGCCAGTCAGAAAAATTATCAGTTCCAGTCTGTACCTGTTAGGCAAGTGCTGCTCCAGCTCTTCTGCCTTCTAACCTCTGTTTCTTGTCCCAGTTTCTTGTTTCTGTCTTATTCTTTCTGAATTCCCACTCCTCCAACTTTCTTTTATCCCATTCAGCTTAACCCCTTCAAAACCCCTTAACCCTAAACAAACAGCCCTGTTTGTTATGACTTCCATATCTTCATTTCAAATTCTCCACTCTCTCCTCACCCCCCATGTTGGAGTCTTTGTGGATTTTCTGCCTTCTCTGCCCTTGTTCACCAACCCCGTTCTGGTTCCTCTTTGCCAGCTCTGCTAAACCTGCTCTCAGTCCCCATTTCTGTCTCCCTGCCCTGGCAAAAGGCAGTTCTTTAGGAGACCCGTGGCTGCTCTTTCCCAGCCTCCTGCAGCCACAGCTTCTTCCTGCCCTTCCATAAATGGCCTGGACACCGGAGCTCCTCCGGTGCACTCAGAGCTGTCACCAGATGTCACACCCTGAGCCGTGATTCAGTTCCCCTCTGCCTGCTGCACTTCCCAACCGCAGCTGCTGCTTCTCCTGACCTGCAGCACCTCGGGCACAGCTGCAAACCTGGAGCCTGAGCAGGACAGAGCTGCTGCATCCTCAGACAAAGCTGTGACAACCGGAACCTTTGGAGGGTGAATCCTTTTCAAAAAAGGATTTTTTCATGGAGTTGCGACTAAGGACATGTGCACTGGCCTTTCCAATATATACCAACCACCTCAGAATTTAGACACAATTTCATAGAGATAATAAAATGCAACTCTCTGCCAGATTTTGGAACCCAGAAGTTCTGTATACAAACACAAAGCCCACAGAAAAAGCAACTTGATGATTTAATTCTTGTAAAAGGCAGAAAGTCCTTCCCTTCCTCCAACTGTGCTCTCAAAAGGAGCTGAAGTTAGTTTTACGAAATTTAAAAATATGGTTGAAAGACCTGCTGCAAAATCAATGTCATGTAATTCAGCCTGAGGTAGATACCACCAATATGAGATTTCAAAATAATAAATAAGCAAGTGGAAGTATCTTTTGACTCAAAAGCAATGAATAATCTCA
Source organism: Sylvia atricapilla (assembly GCF_009819655.1). Classification (NCBI taxonomy): domain Eukaryota; kingdom Metazoa; phylum Chordata; class Aves; order Passeriformes; family Sylviidae; genus Sylvia; species Sylvia atricapilla. The sequence continues at coordinate 96,557,824 of NC_089142.1, forward strand.
TTAACGTGGAAAATGATGTATTTTTCAATTGTTTTTCCTTTAATATTACAGCTTAATAATAAGCTCAAATATTAAAAATTAAAAGAAACAAATGCAACTTCTTATTCTATCAAAAACAACCACCTTGTTCTGCACCCCAGTGCCTCCTGTGAGGGAGGTTTGTAATCCTCATTCCTTACATCCCACTTCAAAAAGCTGCACCTTTTAAAGGCAGCCTTCATCTATTCAGATAACCAAGACAACTACTGGCATCGAGAAAAGACAGGAAGCCTTTCAGAGAAAATTCAGTTTACATTTTTAATTTACTGCTCTTTCAAGCTTTACACACCCCTGATAATTTTCATGGTATCAGCTGACATCAGCTTAATAATCCCAGTAGTTCTGCACAAACTTTTGAATTCCCAGGCTTCAAAACACGGATCCAAAGAATCTTACCACACACAATGAACGCTGCACTGTTCACACACCTGCCTGCAAGCTTAGTCACTTACTCAGGAGATGAAATCTGTATTTTCTGAACCAATACTATTTTCCTTTGAGAATCTAGAGCCTAAGAGAAAGGATCAAAAGGACTTTGTATCCTATACCAAGCCAAGCCAATTAATGCAAATCACCCTGGAGCTTTAAAAGTTGCTAAAGAATAAAAGTTTCTGCTGACTCAAACAAGAATGAAATAATTACAAAGAAACTTGGCTGAGAAACATATTGCCCCATTCATGCATTTCTGGTCTTCTTAATGACTCGCTCGGTAGATAGGTGGGAAGATAGTTCAGTGCGGAGAAAGTGATGACTGTTACCTTGTAGCCATGGGGAGATCACACCCCACCAGCAGATGTTGTGTACACAGTTTGAAGAATAAATAAACACTAAGCAAGTTTTCCCTCTCGGAAGAGCAAAGCTCACACACACTCAGTGGTTTCATTTACTAATTCTGACACCTCGCCACTGTCAGACAACGTTCTGGGTGTCAGAGGAGGGAGCCAGTTGAATTCAAGAAGAAATGTAGGACAATAAAGAAGACGCTGACAGTCAAGGCTAACAATACACGGAAAGTTACTACTGAATTCACCAAAGAGAGCTGTGCAAGACCTCCTCAGCAACACCGTAACTCGGTATTTCCAGCTCTTCACCGTCAGAACGGTGGAGGCACCTATCCCTGTCCAAGCCAACATAACTTCACTACTTAAAACAAGCACAGATAAGCCTCGAGACAAAAATAACAACCCATCATCCCTCGGGCTGGGAACCGAGGATCTTCGCTTCAAAGAAGCTTTGTAGCGGAAACCCCGCGAACGGAGGGGAGGCAGGAAACAGACCTCGGCGGCAGTGCCCGAGAGCGGCGGGGCGCTGCTGACAGGAAGGGCCCCACGTGCCGGCGGAGGCCCGGCCCTCGGCCCCGCCCCGGCCGCGCTCACGGCCCAGGCCTGGCGCGGGGCCTCCGCCGCGGGAAAGGGAGGGGCCGCGCCGCCCCTCGGCGGCCTACTCCCGCTCGGAGCCCGGCGCGGCGGAGCCGAACAAAGCGGCGCCGCTCGGCCCCGCCGCCCCCGGGGCCCCAAGCGAGAGGCCCGCGCCGCCCGTCTGCCCACCGGGAGCGAGGCCCGAGCGCGGCCGCGGCGATCGGCCGGAGCGCTTCCCGCCGGGAAAGCCGCCAAGGAGAAGCTGGGGGGAGGGGGAGAGGGTGGGAGGTGGGAGTATCCCGGCCCGCGCGCGCCGCCATTCCCGTTACCTGGTGCCCGCCCGCGCCGGGCCGGGCCGGAGGCGGTTCCGCGGAGCGGCGGGAGCGGGGCCCGAGCGCGCGCCGCTCTCCGCTGAGGGGAACAACCGCCCCGCCGAGCGACGGTAACGGCCGCGCGCACGGCCCCGCCCCCTCGGCCGCCCGCCCGCCAACCGCGCCCATTGGCCGGGACGCGCCGTTTGAATCGCGGGGTGGCCGCGCGCCATTGGCTGCTCCGGCGATGGCGCGGTCCGCCCCCCCCGCCCGGGGCGCGCGCCCGGCCCCGCCCTGCTCCCGCGTGAGGGAACGCGGGGGTGGGTGAGAAGGGGGCGCGCTCGGCCCCCCGCCCCTCACGGGGGTGATGGCGGGACGGGAGCGAGAGCGGGGCGGGAAGGTCCCTGTCGTGGTGATGGGGGCAGGCTCAGACCGCCTGCGCAGCCCGGGCACCGCATCCCCTGTAAACAAAACCGAGGGTTTTGTTTACGGACCGCTCGCGGAGCCGGAGGCGGGCGAGACCGCGAGTACTCCTACACTGTCCGAACAACAACCTGTGTCCCTTCCAGCCCTGCACCTCCAGCGTTCAACAATGACAAAATGGGGTAAAAATGCAGCAAACAACATCCCTTTTCGCTCAAAAAGTAAAATTGAAAAGGGCGAAAAAGCGGAGGTGGCGAGGCGGCGAGTGCTCCTACACTGACCGAACAACAGGCTGTGTTCTTCCCGCACCAAACAAAGCCAAAACAGGGATAACAGGGCGGTGAAAACGCCCTGAAAACACCCGACTCTCTGCAAAAGAAAAATAAGGACGGCCAGAAAAGCAGAGGAGGCTTTTGAAGCGGTGAGACGACAGGTGCTCCTACGCTGACAGAACAGCGGGCTGTGCTGCCTCCAGCCCCGCGCTTCAGGCACTCGGGAAAGCCAAAATGCGGCACAAATACGGTAATAAAAGTGCAGTAAAAGCACACTCGCTCTCTCCAAAAGGAAAATAAAAAAGGGGCTAAAAAACAACAGCGTGTGGCATGGTTACCTCTGTGGTTTTGGTGCAGCTTTTCCAGAAAGGCCATTTGAGTTCCTGGCCAGATTTTGAAATCAGGAAGTCCAAGCAATAATTGAGCAGGCAGAAACAAGCTGTGCTGTGAAAAAGTTAACAAATCCTCCTTAACAGTGAGGTTTCTTTTCAAATAAGTTGCTTTCAGTGTTGGAATCTTAAAAGTGGTGAAGTGCTTTAAGAGTGAAATACAGACATGTTTGTGTCTGCACTATCTTTATGGACCTCCCGAATTTTCTAAATTCGGCTAACAAGTAGATGCTCTGTCCTAATAAAAGCTTCCTAAACGAAGGGAAATTCCCAAAAGACAAGACCACTATTGTCCTGTACAGAAAACTGCCAGTGCCATGCAGACACAGCAAAAATCTCAGATAAAAAAGAGCCCTGAAACAATAGCAACATCACCATAAAATAAAAAATTAAAAAAAAAAACCAAAAACAAAAAAAAACCACCACCACCACCACCAAAAAAAAAAAAAAAAAAAAAAAAAAAAAAAAAAAAAAACCAAAAACAAAAACAAAAAACAAAAAAAAAGATAAACACCTCAGACCAAAAAAACCACAGCCAAAAAGAACTGACATAAACAGGCCCCATGGTAGTCATGAGCCTAACTTGTCTGAGACATAATGGTTATATTTGGGGGGTTGTTTTCGCTGTTTTTGTTTGTCTGTTTATTTATATTGGGGGTTAAGTTTTTAGCTGTAATTTTTGAATTAAGAGTATGGCAAGCTTTTTTTTCTGTAAGTAATTGCAGGAAATGGGACTTCCTGGATGAAATTTTTTGTAAAAATCTATTTCACTATTTATTTTGCTTATCCTTGATTTTTAAATTTTTGTAAGCAATTCTTTTTAAATTGCATTTTGTATCTCCCCTCTTTTTTACCACAGATGTCCAGTTTCGTTTGTCAAGCATTCATATTTTGCACTACGTGATGCAGTAAAAGATGTCTAAAGGAGGTTACAAGTTACTCAGTCAAACCAGAGCAAACATGTAAGCATAGATTTTAATAAATGCAGTTAGAATAAATTTGGGTTTTGGTTGTGTTAAGGCAATCAGCTTTATCTGAGAGACATTTGATAATTTACTACACAAAAGAGTGCAAGTGAAGCTTAACTTCTGGCTTCAGATAATGAATATTTTGGTTCCAGCTAAGATTTCCGCTTTATTTACTATTGCAAAGTTTACAACTATAATGTTAAGAACTGTTTTCAGCAGTTCAGTCTAAATTACAGTAGGTATTGCTTGGAATGAGCCTGTTTCGTTTTGTTGGCAGAAGAGGCCTACAATTAATATGTATAACTATGAAGGGTTTCAATTGAAGTCCCATTTAGAGAACAAACTTGCCATCAGAGAAATGGTTTGGGTTTGGGATTGTTTACTGTACTTGGATTAGAGACCTCTTGGGCCACTGAGAACTGTTTCTTGCAATTCTGCCAGTGATAAATGGTATACATTTGAGAGATTGTTTCAGAAATATTTATGGGACCATCACAAGACAGCTATAAAACAGGACAAATGTGAAATCCAGTCAGCATCACCACCACCAAATGATCTGCTGCAAGTTAGGTCTGAAATCTGCCAAGATCTAATAAAGCATCTCAATCCCACAATGTAAAACTAAAAAAATAATTCTCTAGGCTTTCATTTTAATGGGAATCCCATTATCATCAAGGTTGGAAGAGATCCTCAGTATCCCCTAGTCCAGCCATTACCCCAGCACCACCATAATCACCCATAAACCCTAAAAAGCTGCAAAAACCTAAAGCTGCCAACACAAGAAGGTTGAGAAACATTCTGATAAATGGCTTTAGCAGAGGCTACGGGGGGTGGGTGGGGTAATAAAATTCTGGTTCCTCTCCTGATTAGGCCTTTGCTTCACTAGTAGAAAACACCCATAAGACTCATAGTAATGTGGTGGGTTCTATAGTCTGTTAAACAACCCATGCATTCATATACATTCAGATATATATATGTGTATATTCTATATTCATGTATGTGTGTGTGTATATATATCTATGTATATATATGTATATGTATATATATATATATATGCTTTCTCTTTCTCCTTCTGTCTAGTATCAATTTGATCAAAGCGTCCCAGCCTGTCCAGTGAAAATATATCTAGTTTTTGCAAAAGTGGAGGAACATTCCTGGCTGGCAGCTGTGTTCCTGACATGAAGCCAAGCACTTACCTGCTGCAGCCAAGCTGGTGATGAAGAACACATGCACTGTGTCATATCACAAAGCATAACTGGAAGAGAAGTGAAAAAAAACAAAACTCTTCTCCTCTCTGCTTCTCCAACATTGAAAAGCTGATGATCCACTTCTTGAAGGTGTTTGTGAGTATGCTCAGGCGTTTTGGGGATTATTCCATTAGTATATGTAATTTCCTTCCTATTCTTTCAGTGGTAGAATGCTTCTTACTAAAGGAGCAGGAGATTTGGGATTAGCCTCTGAATGTTACCTAACTAAATCAATAAAGGTTTTGTTCACACAGACCTCAATAAGGGAGGGATTCCACCCTTGAGCAGGGAAAAAAGTTCCTCATTATATATTCATTTACGATGTAGTGAATTGGAACTTCAAGCTGCCTATAAAGGAGCAGCCTGCTAACAAACAGTGCTGCTCTGGGCCAATTAACTTGAACACTTGCATTCTGGGAGGTTTTGCAAAATGTTTATCTTTAGAAACAGCTTTAAAAAAATACTCAAGGCTATCAACCATGCTGGGCTCAGCAATAAGAGGGACACAGATACATGCAAACTGACTCCTGTTCTCTAAACAAGAGAAGGAGAAAAAAAGCACATTGAAACTTTGATCTCCACAACAGTGCAATGAGTTTCCTTTCTGTATTGTGTGTGAATTTATAAATAAGACTCATTTTTGACTGAGGGAAGTTGATGCAATTCTCCAAGAAATGGGTCTTGAGATAAGAGTTTTGGTATCTTCTGCTGGGCTGCTTACCTTGCCATTTTTGCAGCAGGGCTGTTAAATTACTCCAGCAGAAAGCCCTCGGGACAATTCAGTTTCTGAAGGCTTATGGAAAACACAGACTACAGGATTTCCAAGTATTGGTAAAACAGACCCATTTCTATGTGGCAAAGTTATGTGCTTGAAGAAGTTGTAAATATTTAAGCAGAAATTGGGTATAATTCTCAAGAAAGATAGAAAACTTCAAATTTTAAATGGAATATTCTGAATACAAAGAAAAGCCACAATCCTCTCCTGGGTACTCGTTGACTCACAAGCAGTTTTCCTGAAGTCTTCTGGCTTTTAAACCTGTATGCTTAGTCTTCAGAAAGAGATTACAGAGCCGAGTGACTTCAGCAGGGATCTCCACCGGATGGGAGGCACAGAACCTATCTTTTCCTGGTTCCTGTGTGACAACCTGTCCTGCATGGGGGGAAAACCTGGCCTCAATCCCCTCTTCTGGCACATGAACAATGTTACATCCCTAAGCATGAAGCACTCAGGTACCTGAGGAAAAAGAAACAAATGAAACACGTGGCAAATGCAAAAGAGGCCGAGCCCAAAGGCTTTGAAGTGTCACAAACAAGTATATACATATATACAATGTATATATGTACATGTGTATGTGTATATAATACACATAAATATATATGCATAGAGATAAAGAATGAAAAACCATTAACTTTACAGCCTTGTTTTTGCAACCAATGCATGATTTTAACGCCCATGGCTGGTGCTGTGCACAACTCCCTGCAGTAAGATGAAGCTAACATTCGAGTTTATTTATGTGTAAAACAGGCTGGTGAGGCGGCTGGTCCGCAGTGAACAGGCATCGGAGCCATGGGACACAGCCAGGCAGGGATCAGCAGTGAGGCTGCTGACTGGGCCAGTGGCAAACAAGGCCCTGCACCAAGGCACCATACTGCACCCACCTCCAGCTTTCCAAATTGTGTTAAAAATTCACTGCACTATGAGGGAATATTTTAAGGAAAATAACTAGGGTAAATTTGGACATGTATTTGTGACAAATATTTATAACACTGGGATATGTAGAATAGGTGATAATTCTTACCGGAGTACAGACACCAAAGATACGATTTTATTTAACATGGCATTTAGATTCTGCCTCTTGTATTTGGTGCTACTGCTATCCTCCCACCTCTCATCTTATTCTTGAAGGAAAAAAAAATTAATTACTCCAAACATGCAGGCCTAAACCAGGAGTGATAAATGAAGTAATCAGCTCGATGCATCTAGTGAGCGATGAGCTCACATATTTTGACTTCAGGAACTGATATCACTGCATATCTACTCGCAATAAAATGGACTTCTTCTCTGATTAAACCTGCTCAACTAGTCCTGTTTATAATTGTTTAAAACACAGTAATTTAAATATTAATTAACTCTTTGAACTTAAACATCTATCTTTCTAATAACATGTTAATATATATGCATGTACTTATGTATCCGCTGTGGTTTATGAAGATGGAGGGTTTAAACTGATTCAGATGTGGTGTTTACTTTTTAGAAGAGACTTCTAAAAACCAAACTAGCATGTGTGCATCAAGTTCAACTTTCCAGAAGTATTAGTGGTAAGTGTAAGAGAAGGGTTTCAGTATATGTGTGATCCTAGGCATTGTTCACTGCTTAACATTTAAAATCCTTGTTTCAAATATATCCACATAGATTTAGTCTTGTTAGAAGCAATTTCAGTAAATGAATCAAGATGCTTCAGGGCAGAATTTGCATGGACAAGCCTACACCTCCCTCATCTCCACAAATCTCTTTGCCTTCTCTCCCGACATTTTACAGACTACCTATGTATATTGTGGCTGTGGCTTTATATTGAACCATTTACAGCACAACAACAAATTTGTGTCCAGATCCTTGATTAAGCACTGAGCATCCAACAGCTGGAACAGAATTGCTGAAAGATACTGTCAATATGAAAACTTTGAGTGAGCCAGTACCTGGAGACAGATAAGCAGCAAAGATAGATCCTTCAGAGTCCTTTCTTTGTCTCTCTCCCCTTTTTCTCTCCAGTGTTCCCATTTACCAGGCAGGAGGAGCTCAGCCCGAAACATTAATTATGGCAAGCAGAGCCTAATGGCAGAGTTCTCATTTAATTAAAGGAGAAATGATAGTTAGGATGATTCCTCACCTAAACTATACTAAACACCGAATTCATAATGAATTCTGGCACTAGGCAGACTGCCAGTTTTCAGACACTTCTATGCTTAATTTTAACTGCAGAACCACCCCTGTAGCTTTTGAATGCCACAAACCAGTCTGTCAAAGGCATTCTCAAGGGTGAGTGTTCTGGAAAAAAAAAAGTGACTTGGATATTAAAAAAAAAAGAGAGAGAGAGAGAGAGAGAATTCTGTTAGGACCAATTCCCACACAATGTTTGTTTGTTCAGCACACAAAAGGAAACTGCACTTTGTTCTTCAAGAAAGCTGGTGGTGCTGCAGACATCGTTACACTGACTGAGAGTCCCAGTACAGCAATTCAGATGGCTCACAGGATATTTTTCCCAACCTGTGCAGAGCTGACCACTCCACCAGTCCCAAAGAGCTTTGCTGAGGTTTTTGAGGCCAAAATGAAACTGCGGTGCACACACTGCATCTGCCATTTTCGTGAGCAGTAGGTGGCAGGATGGTGGTTTAAGATTCAGTGTTGTTAAATACAGCATTAAATCTAAAAGCAAAATCTTGGATATGTGATACTGAACTGCATGAAATTGTTTCCCCCTGCTGGGTAGGATGGTCACACTGCTGGAGCAAGCCCTTATTTTGCTAGCCAGAAATGCACCTCAGTGATAACCTGACCTGAGCACACTCCCCTGCACAAAAACAAAAACACTTCCTGCTCCTAAGTACTTTGCATTTATGCCAACAGGCGATATGACTCACTCCCTTTACTTTTAAATTGTGCTTTCCCTTCAAAAGGGCTCTGGCTGACCTAGTCTGGATGGATCCCTCTTGCTACAACAGCAGGCCCATCGTGGTGCCCAAGTCCACCTGCTGGAGCACCCACAGTTCTTAACTGTGCATAATTTTGTGCTGCACTGGAGTTGTTTACCCTTTTTCTCACTTGGTTCATGGAGAAAAAGCCATTGTTGTGTGGCTCAGAGGTTCTTCCTGTAAAGCACTGGTGTTACTTGTTTTACACAGCACTGGTGAAGGCACATGGCAGGAGGGCCTCGTGGTGCAAAGGTGATTGGGCAAGTGAGGCTGAAAACCACACCGCAATCGAAAAGATACCCAGCTTGCTTGGTTACTTCTCTGTTCCCTTCCTCTCTGCTATATATAATGACATTTCTGAGCACATTTCCCCAGTTACAACTTCTGCCGACATTGCACCAGCCTTTGGTGAAGCTGCGGTGGCTGCAAAGCCATTTCCTGGACTGGCTGAGTTCAGGCTCTGTGGAGGTGCAACAGCCATCTCATCTTCAGCTGCCACTTCAGCACTGGGACATTGCATGAGCTTTCATCGGAAGGAGGGAGAAAGAGATAATATCCAGGTGGAATTGCAGAGCAGCTCCTGGTAGCCAAAAAAGCCAGGGCTGCTTTTACAGCCTGCAGCAGGCAAGGCCAAACAGAAATGAGGAGATCATCACTGCATCCTCAAGCCTTGCTTCAAAGCTGGTGTTTTACAGCATTTTCAAGTTTGAAGGAGAGTTTTTAGTTTTGGTTTGGTTGGTTTTTTCTCCTGTCCATAAATCAGCATCACTTGCCTTGAAAATATGTTTTTCAGAAACACCATAATATTCAGACCACTAAAGCCAGTTTATAGACAGCTGTTGAGCCAGCATCTCTTGCAGTTCCCCCTTTCCTCTGCAGCCCTCACTTCAGAAAGGTCTATTTTATAAATGCACAAAATCTGGGGAGGCTTCTCCCATTCCTTCAAAGGAAAACCTCAGCGAAAGGCTTTTCTGTATATCCTTTCTTGCCTACTTATTTACATTTCAGTGAAGGAACTGAGCATGTCACCCAAACTGCAAACTTCGCCAGTGATGCTGCTGCTCTGCTGCTCACTTGAAACCCAGTTTTGCTTTCAAGTTCAAAACGAAATGCTTTTCTCTTCCTGCCCACAGCAGCTAAATACTCCTTGAGCCTTCTGAGGCGCGGCACATTTCCTTTGCTGGGAGAGGGGAATTTCCTCTTTTCAAAGCATCAAATCCCTTTCCACACTGCAGTCTATCCCTGGTTATTGTATACAGCCTCTCAGAAAACTGGAATACATGAAATATGACTTGTTTGGCCACTTTGTATTTATTCAGTTGCTTTCCTCATTAATTGTACTTGTCTAAACTTTCCTTTCCTTCAGGGGTGTGGATAAGGAATTAAAATCATTACTTTTAAGACCAAAGGGAGCCCAGTTTCTGCCTTGCTTCCCTCCATGCTCCCCAGGTGTCCATAAGTCAGCACCAAGTATTTCCACTGACTTCCCTCTGCAAAATGAGAGCTCTGCTAGTCTTTAGTGACTTATGCCTGTTCATCCTCTTTCTTCTGCCTTATTTTTATTAGCATGGTAGAGCTGGTTTGGCTTTGACATAGCTTTTCATGTGCAGGCAAACAGAAAAAGTATCACAGCTCCCAAGGGGCCTGGGAGGAATGGAGTCATAGGCTGGAGAGAAGTTGTCTACCACTCGATAGTCAAAACAAATCAGAGCTTGCAGGCTTATGAAAATGCAAGAAACTGTTTATAAATACATAAGAAAACTGTAACTGAGAATTTATCTCATTATATAGGCTATATATTGCAAATAATCCCGCATATATTACTGCTATAGAATTAATTACTATACGGTTATGCAGAATTATGTGATTTATAAAATAACACCCCCCATGTGTTATATATATGTGTGTGTGCAATAGAAACACTTTTTAAATTTTATAATACAGAATTTATATGGTAAAGACAGCTATGAGATTCCTCTGAAATTCCTGGAAGTACTTTTTACTTGAAATCTGCTCAACCCTCCTAAAATCTAGTTTATAGTTTCAACACATTCAATGTGTAAGAAACTTGGCTGTAAGTGTTTCCAGAAGCCGTGTGTTTGAGCCTTATTGTTTTGTTCCTCAGACAGGAAAAGTATTGTATCCGTGGCATCCTGAGCAGCTGCTCCAGGGAGGGCAATTCTGAGATACAGTCTTCAGCCAAGCTGCCTGTCACAGCAATTTCTCCTAAGCTCCTGCAAATTACCCCATTTGAGAACATGGCACGGTGCTAATGTGAAACAAAACACGAAAAGAAAGGGGTTAAAAAAAGAAAGAAAAAAAGAGGAGAAGGGAAATAAGGAAAAAAATAAGAAAACAGAAAGAAAAAAAATCACCTCAAGCTTCTGATTTTAATCTATTTGGTTTATTTCATTACTTGTTTGCATATTTCTTCCCACCTCTCATTATCCCATTTCAAAGCAGCCAAACTTGCCGAACATCTACGCTAGCGGCACGGGAGCAGAGCTGAGCTTTGATGTTGTGTTCTGGATGTGTGTAGCTTCATGTGAGGAGCAAAACAAACCCTCAGCCATTCCTGCTCCCTAAATGCTCAGGGTGTGAGTGCTGGGCTGCACAGCACAGCAGGGTCACAGCGAGGGAAGAAGCAGCGCTGTGCCCTTCCCAGAGCAGCATTACTGCAGTGACACCATAACCATACAGACCAGTTTCCAACCTAAAGTATTGAGGGGCTTATATTTGGGACCATCCTCACAAGTTATAGATTTATTTTTTTTTTTAATTCAAGCTCGGTAGAAATAATTTAAGAGACATTCTCACAGAAACCAAGATCATGGCAAGCTACCTCTAAGCTTCACCTTGTGGTCTCAGGGGGTGGTTTCCTGCAGGACCATACAGATGGGGGGGAAAACTGGACAAGGAAGAGAGGAGAAACTCTATAATGAATTAGACATCTTTTGCACAAAGCATAGCTACTTTATTCACAGCTGTGGTACCCTTGCAGTCTAATCTATGCTGTATTTGCACTCTCATATACCAAACAAAATAATTTTTAGATAGCAGGAGTAAAATTAACAAATACACAGATCAATTAGGAAGAATCTGGTTTTGGTAATGAGAATAAGACCTCCACCTAAATTGGTGGAAGCTGGAGTACTGTGCTGGTAAGAAACATGGGAGCATTATCCACATCCAACAGGACACTGAGGCTAGGGGCTATCCCAAAGCCTCACTGGTATTACTATAATTCCATGCTCCTTTAAAATACATATTTCAGCTGCTGTAGTTCGTGCGTGATTGTCACTGAGCAGATCCCAACAGCCCCCTCGCCTGTCTACTTTATGTGCCTACACTGAGGGCCTGCCTTGGTGACTTGGTGACACTGGCTGCTCCAGGCCAGCAGCTTGTTTCAGGGATGAACAGCCCACACTGTCCCCAGCATGGAAGGAAAACGCACACACAACTTATCCTGATTTCTTCCCTCCTCTCCATTCAAAGTTGCACCTCTCAGCTGTCCCCTGCAGGTTGTCACAGGGTTTTGGCTCTGAACTGGCATGCAGTGGGTTTAGGGGAGGATCCATCTTCCTGCTGCCACAGCCAGCTCTTCCTCTTCTGTGCTTTCTGAGGCCCCTCAGAAAAGCTTTCACAGAGACAGAAGAAAGAAGAGCCATCCTTACACCACAGTTTAATTGTCCTGATATCTGGAAAACCCCGAGAATTGTTGGGACTTTAAAAAAAACCCACAACAAACAAACAAATCCAAACAAAAAACTCCTTTGCTTCACTAGCTTGATATTTTTTTTTTCCAGGAAACAAAAGTTTCCTCTACATTTTATCTATTGAAATTGTAGCAGCAAATTCCATCTGTAACAGCTTTGGTGGCTGTTGAAACTCTCCTTTCAAAGAGCTTACATTACTAAAGCTTGCAGGGGATATTTATCATAGGATAAAACCACACATTTCAGTGACTGCGGAACCAGAATTGGGTGACTTCAGGATGTGATTTCTGAACCTGCCCTCTCAATATATGTATTTCTTTTATCTCTTCTTTGAGGAAGCCATTGAAAATCCCAAGTGCAACTTGAGGCAGACAGATAGAGGTAAACCTATTCTTCCACTTTGTACCTGAAAAATTGATTTGTTGTGTACATCGAACAAGCTGATGATACAGTGTTGGTATGAGCTGAGAAATGTTGCTCTGTGCCAGTGCTATTAAAATATTATTAACTGAAAGATACCTCTCAGTATTAAAATGGCCACAATTTGCTCTTTTCAAATGCCTACCTGGGGATCAGAGATGTTCTTCGAGTGCTTTTGTGTCCAGCACCAGCACTCTGCAGTAGCCTCCAGGTCTCACGAAGCAGCAGGTTGGCCAAGGCTGTGCAAATGAGTTCCCTTCATTCTTGGATTCACTCCCCTCATTAAAAATCCATCTGAATCAGCAGTTCACATGTGTATGCACGAAGCCAGCCTGCAAAGATCAGGGCTGTGGGCAGGGTTTACATCATTAGCAGCCCTCTCTGATGGAGGACCACACAGTACGGAGAGAGTTCAAAGGACATTACACTTTTCTCAGCAAAGCCCAGGTCCGCAGCAACCTCTCACACAAAACCAGAGAGGATAACACTCTCAGAGCACAAGAGACCATTTCCCAGACCCTGCCTTGCACCATGAAAATGCGATTTCTGGCTTGACTGCAATTAGACCGGGGGAAAGCCAAGCAATCAGTGCAGGCTGTGACCTCTCACACTAGGTGTGTGTTAAACACATCGCAATTAGCATGCTAATTATCTGCGAGTAAAATTGCTGTAAGGCGTCTAGCCCTGCCTTCTTCTGGGAAGGGGAGAAAGTACTTGCTAGACACAAAGTATATCACTGTATTCAATTCTTTTCCTATTTTCTGTGGAATGGAAGCCACTGCTTTGTAGAGGTAGGACTGAACAAAAGGCTTGAGTTAATTTTCCTCTATGTTTTCCTCAGTCACTGGCAGCTCACCGAGGGCTCATTGGCTGAGAATGGCAGCACTTGATTGCAAAGCAGTTTGACCTGGCTGCCACCAAGGCATGGCCTGGGGTACACTCCCTACAGTGGCCTCCTGATGCACCCCTGGGATTGTTTCCAAAGCCAGGAGCCTGAGAGAGAATGTGTGTATGTGTGCTGTGTTTGGGAGTCAGGGCTTGTGCTGTCTTCCCCAGCACACAGCTCTGACCTCATCCTGGCCTACTTTAGATGTTGTTCTTGGGCTTATGCCCCACCCAGCTGAGTAAAACCAAATCTGATTTACAAGGTGCTGGTCTTTAACAGGCTGTACAAAAAATATAACAAGGCTGAGACACTTCTCATCCCTGATCCTTCTCCCTTCCCACCTTTATTTGTGGGAAATTACTTAGGAGTATAAAATCTTGCCCTGATGCTTCTTCCATAGTCTGTTCTTCTCCACCTGTACTCGATGCTGCTTAGAGGCCTCCAAGAGCAAAGCCTGCATTTGCTGTTCCACAACACTGGTGTGTTATTTACTATATGGTACTTCTGCAACATGGTTTCAATGACCTGAAATGCAGGAATATTTCTCTACCACTTTACAAGGGTAATTTTGGTGGTGATAAAAGGCACCAGTTTTTATCTGTGATTTCAGCATTCTGAGGTTCACTGTTTGCACATAGGCTAATGCATATGTGAAGATGCTGAGCAGCACAGAAGGGATTGGTCCTGTGCTTACTGGATCCACCCTCAGCTTCCACACAGTGCCAAAAGCAGGGAATGCTGCTTTGGCTGGCAAATTGGAGGAACTAATTGGGCACACTCTTTCACCAGGAAACAGCATCCAGCTCAGAACAGCATGCTTTGAACATGCAGATGAAATTTTATCTGGAGAGAATCCATGAAAACACCAACCTTGAGAACTCCCAGGGAGCAGATCTCAGCGGAAGCTGTGGGTACCGCACAAATCAAAAGGTACAGCATAAACACACAAAAATCTGCTCTTTTTGAAAGCCCAGGAGACTCCAAGGGAATCAGTTGCTGTGAAGCTGATGCAAACCCCCCCGGGCACCATCACTGCCCCTACAAAGCGATCCCGACACTGCCGTGACCTACATTGCTCTTCCCAGCCGCACTCCGGCTCCCAGCGCGTTCTGCAGGGTGAGCACACAGCCCTCGCCTCTCGCAGCACCAACAGCCAACACAGCATCATTAGTGGGTCTGGCAGCCCACAGAGCAATAATTGCAGGCATTATGGAGTGGCCACAGCCATGACAGGCTCAGAGGGCAGTGCCATAATCAAGGGAATGTATAGATAAGAACAATAATAGCATATGGGAACTCGGAGGAAGATAACAAGAGGGTTATTGAAATATGCTTTGAGGAGTAGAAAGATCAACTCAGATAGGAGGGAATCAAACTGGCATTTCTTTTGATTCTTATATTATTCTTATTATTATCCTTTAATTCCTATAATCTGTACATTCAGGGCTACCTCCAATTCAGACTACCAACAGACACATACACACCCCACTGCTTCACATATGGAATTGAGCTAGATCACTTCAGGCCTCAGATGCACCAGAAATATTTTAAAATGTGGATTTATATAAAGTTCTGAAAATATTCAGGAGTAAATTTTTCTCTAGAAGGTTTTTGTCTTGCTAGGCAAAAATGCAGGAGTCATTCTGATTAAACCTTAGACTCGGGACAGAATGATTATTTAAATTTTGTTTATTGAAATATATATCTTATAAGAGCACTTATATAAGAGTTAAAGCATTGACAGTGTTCAGAAAATTAAAAGTGTTAACATACTCGAAGCTACGCATGAAAAGCAGTAACATCCCTTTAACATTACACCTTTGGCCTCATCAGCTGCGCTTGGTAGCAACTTGTGCATATTTTGATTTTGGGGTGAGACAGCATTTTATGCTAAACTCCAAAGCCTGAAAGGTTTTGTTGTATCCCATTTACAGTAGGATACTTCTAGACAAACATGCGGCAGAGCAGCATCAGTTCTAGAAGAACCTGCCTTAGAAAAAAGGAACAGAGGGCAGTTCCTGTGATTTTCTGGGCGAGGGTACACCTATAGGTCATTTACAGCTTCCTTTTCTCTCTTTCCCCAAAAGAAACAGCACACGCTTTAGTGTCACGTATTTAAATTCCTGTAATTCCAAAAACTAGCCCAGGACCTTCCCAGAAAGAAGGCCCGAAGCACAGCTAACCCGAGGTACTGGCACCCGCTGTACCTCCAGGACTCCCTGTCCATTTCTCCCCCTGGGCTGCCAGGCTGCGGGAATTCAGAGCCTCTTCCCCAGCACTCGGATTAGCAAGGAGGGCTTTGCTACTGAACAGCGAGAGAGACGGTGAACACGGAAACTGCGCCTGAGGTTCAGAGAGAGTTCAGGGTGAAGTTTGCAGAGGGGCCGGGCACGAAGCGCGGCTCAGCCCCGCTCGCAGGAAATGAGCTCGGCGGGGCCGCTGCGCTGAGCCCCCGGCCACGCCCGGCACCTGCGGCGAAGCTCTTCCAGCTTCCTTCGGCCCTTGCTGGCCCCCGGACACGCTGGTGGCACCTGAGGGGTGTGGAGCAAGCGGCCAGGGGTTTTGCTCGGGTTTTTCTTGGAGTTTTTGGTGGGCGATGACAGCGCTGGCGGCCCGTCCCTGCGCCGCCGATGGTTTCCGCAGCCTGCTGCTTTCGCTCTGGTCGGGCTCGCCCTACAGCGAGGGCCTTTCCAAACAAAGGGAAGTTTCAGTAATCTGTCGGGAATCAACCTCCCAGATGGCACGGCAAGAGTTTTTAAAAAGGAATATATTGGATTATTTAGGTCAGCGTTAAGCTGCTTTATGCCTTTTGTTCTTCTGTTCCCGAACAGATCCTGTTGTAGTGTTCCCAAAGTGTACTATACTGTATCAGAGCATCGGTCCTGTTGAGTTGCCTTAATGAAAACCTCAGACACTGCTCAAACAAAAATTGCTCTCTATTAAAATAGTCTGAGTTGCGCTGAGTTTATGCTGTTGCAGCTCTGAAACCTTACACTGAAAACAATTTGGTCCGCAGTGCACAATAGGTTTCATAAAGGTCCAGCAGTGCTTTGCTGTGTCATTTCTCTCATTCCCCGCTGTAGAGAATAAATTACATGTACAAATGGCTCTTGAAACTCTGCAGAAAAAAGGTAAATGGTATTGTTGTGCAGTACAGCAGTAGGCCCATCTAGCTAATTTAGTTTTTCACCATATAATTACAAAACATAGGTAGATATCTTCTGTAGAGATCTGAAACACTGAACCCAAAGAGCATCTGTGCAGGTCTACCATGCCAAGTTAAAATTTTCCCAGGGGAAAAACATGTATTTCAGATTATTGCTTTCCCCCCCCCTTTTTTTTTTTGTAATTACTTATTTACTACTGTAATAATTACTTATTATTTAAAACACATTTAATGCCATTTCAGATAAAATACGCAGCTCAAAAACAACCATGTAATTTGGGTCTTCAAAGACAGCAGTACCAGACTGCTGCTTGGAATTATACAATAAAATGAGCTACAGGGATTTTTAAGCTTCTATTGTGATTGTTTCTCATTTACCAGTGATTTTGCATGTAAAGAGGTGTCAACAGAACTGAATGCATCAAATGCATCTTTTTACATCAGCAGTGAGTTCCTTTTGCTTTAGAAACGGACATTGTGTTCTTTCACATGACGTGTGAGATTCAGATAACTCCATATCCTTTCTAGTGGAGACCTTTGGGGGTGAATAAAGCAGAGTTTTTCTTGTTTAGTTCAAATCACTGAATATTTGTTTCCGAAGTGACTTCTTTCAGCATTTAAAACAAGATCTGTCCCTAGTGGTGAAAGGCAGTTCCCCAAGCTTGCACAGTGTTTGATGGGTTTTCACAGCAATCTGAATTCGAGTATGATTTGCATGACATCCGTTCTCTCTTCCACACATCCGCGTCAGCAACTCAAGGTCACCTGAGAGAGGCTGCACACATCTGGATGAGCGCCAGGGAAATGCTTACACAGCTGGAGACGTGCTCAGGACTCTTCAGTCCCTCCTCTTGCTTGCATTGCTCCTGTCCTGGGACATATTCCTTCCTTGGACAGTATCCCAGTGAAGAACTTTGAAATTAACCAGCCTGACTAGGGAAACATATCTGCCATTTTTCATTTGTGACAGACCTCAAAGGAAAGAGACTTCAGCTGGTCTGAGATGTTCTAGCACTGACATTGATTCAAGGAAAGCAAATCCTTAAAGTAAATAAGAATCAGTGGGTTTAGTCCATGATATTTGAAGCAAAGAATCAAACTCATAAAGTGGAGTGTGGGGAAATTCCAGCTGGAGGAAACCCAGAGCTCATCTAACCTTCATCTCGAAACAAGGTCAGCTGTAAGGCCAGGCCTGCTCACTCAGAGATTTAAATGTCCTTGATATGGCATTTTAAATAGGTCAGCAGAACATTCCTTAGTGCCTGTACTGACACCCAGCAGACCCACCCTGCATCCATCATATCGCTGCAAATGCTGCAGTTGTTAACCTTGCCAGCAGATGCCACTGCAGGAAATTTGTTATAAAAATACATAAAACAGTCAAGATTAAGATTTTTGTTACTTGGTCCGTCACGGTACCTACCCAGCAGCTTTCCAGAGTTGCTTAAATCAGAAGCTGGTGACTGGGAAAAAAAGCCCAAGCCCTGTATCAGTGATCCCCCTTCCAGGGGACTGAGTTCTCTCAGGTTTGGTGCAGAAACCACGGCACAGCAAAGAGTGAAGGTACGGCAGAAAAGCTGGACATGACAGATGCTGGTCACTGCATTTAACTCCCCCTGGCAGATGCCAGATGGACAAGGAGGGACATGACAGAAACCGCCACGCCTGGAGCATCCTGCCCACAGTTTATGCTCCCGAATCCTCGGAGACCTGCTGGTGCTCAGGCAGCCTGAAGTATCACAGAACCATGGAATAAGCTGAGTTGGAAGGTATTCATCAGGATCACTGAGTCAAGCTCCTGTTCCTGCACAGGACGTCCCAAGAATCCCATCCTGTCTCTCAGCTCTTTCCATAAGGAAGGGACTGGGAAAGGGCTTGGGTTTTTTGTTAGTTTCTTTCTGAACTTTCACTGTGAACTGTTGGTTATTGATACAAGAAACCTGTGGCCAAGCACAGGCATGGAAATCCAGCAATCAGCAGGCACCAGCAGCCACGTCTGGGGAAGATGAGGCTCTGTCTCTGCCTGGAGCATTTTCCTGGTGAGGCTCTCAGTCTCTGGACAAGCTGACACTGCTCAGAGCTGGCAAGAGCAGCGCTGTTGCCAGTGAACTGTCCAGACCATGCATGTCTGTTACTGAAGAGGTTGTGGGAGAGTGGTGGAAGAACCCATCTGCTTTTCTTGGCCTATATTTGCTGGAGACAGACACTTGGTGACAGGAGGAGCCCAACTGCTGGGACACTCCTGCCTGCTGCCAGCTCAGCAGCCTGAGAAGCCTTGATAAGGCTCAAAACGCCGCATGGGGCTTGGCAGTGGTGCCCTGTGACTTATCCAGGCAGCAGCTCCCTCCAGCAGCCAGGCAGGAATCACCACACCCCGGCCTCCCTCAGCTGCAGCAGCACCTTGGCTTTGTTTTTAAATGAAATTCGTGGGTGCAGAGGTGGTGGTGGGAGGTCAGGTGTGGTGGGTCATGTGCTGGAATAAAGGTTGGGTGGATGTGGAGATGAATCTGTGAATTGGAGAGCAATAATTAAGGGATCACTGCCTCTGAGGAGAGTGGTGGTGAGCATAGGACGGCAAGAAAATCCACCTTGGAAAGGGGAATAGGAACAAGACAGACCCTTAAAAAACAAGGTGTCCACACATTTCCTGGACATCCTCTGAACTGAGGGAGCCTACCAGCTTCTGAAAGAGATGAGGAGGGACACAGGAGAGAAGCACTCACCTCCCAGCAGAAAGTTCTACCCCAGGCTCCTACAGGCGTATCCACAGGAGTCCACTCGTTGTGTAATGCGCCTCTTTTCCTTTGTAATCTCACTGATCCCAAGTTAAATGATGAAAACCTCCTTACAACAGCACCCAGACTACCTACCAGCAGCACAGCAGTCAGGGAACTGGAACAAATTCCTTGGGATGGAAAAGAGCCAAAAGGCTCTTCTTGAGCAAATAAGGCCCCCTATTGTCAAGCCAGAGTCTGAGCCAGATGAAACCTTCATCCTCTGGAGATGCTGTTTCTCTCCAGTGCTTTCTCTAGGCTGGAGAGTTTAGAGTTGGAGGCCTAACCAAGAGAGCAAAGCTGAGATGGTGCCAGTCCCTCCTGGAGCTGTAGGTTTCCTTTAGGATTACCAACTTTACCCTTGGCATCTATAGCTCATGACTTTTCCCTTTTCCCAAGACGATTTCTTCCAGTCACAGGAAAAGAAGACATCTCCTTTTCCTCAGCACCACTCCTGGGTTACTCCTCCATCTCTCAGGGCAGACTTTTAGGCAGATGAAGATGGCATCTGTTCTGTAGCAAAGTGTAACCCCCCCAACACACCCCACTGTGTAGTAGCACCAACATTCACCTAACAAATAATATTTCCAGGCTCCTGTCAGCAGCAAGTCTCACTTTACCAACTCCCAAAGCCTTTGCCTCACCAGCCTCAAACTCCACTGGCCATGGGACGGTGCCACCTGTACATCTCTATTCTGAATACATGGGCAGAGTTTGGAGCTCACCATTTTCTGCTTACTTTGATTAACTGTGTGTTTGTGGCACACAAACACGTTGCCTCATGGCAGGAAATAAACCACGGAAACATTTCCTTTTCTTTTTTTTTGTTTTGAAATTTTAGCAGCAGTCAGCCCCTTAGAAATGTACAAGTGTCACTCTCACATTTGTGCTAGAATGTAAAATGCATATTTTTTCACTGGGCGATTATTTGAAAGATGAGTATTTTTCCCCTTCAGAAAATTCTACCTGAATGTAACACCAATGGCTGAGGTCAGGAGCTCTCCAGTCACTGACTCAGTCACTGGAGTAAAACAAAAGAAACAGGAATCATTTAATAAAATCTCTTAGAAGAATGAATGCACTTGAGCAAAACCATCACTGACATGCACCAACTGCACTTTTGGCAGAACTGAAGCAGCAGATGCAGATTTTCCCTTTCCCCCCAACAACTCCTTGTGTTTGATGGTGCCCTACCATCACCGCTTTTTGTTTTAACAGTTCTTTTGGAACATGACGCAGGATCTGTGCATGCTCAGTAGAAATTCTGGTCCATGGGCAAAGCATGCTAAACACACAGAGTACATCTGGCTGTCCACAAACACGAAGTTCTGTCATCTGCATCCTTTTTGCACTTGAAAAAAAGTGGAAATTGTTAATCGTGGGCTTAACTAAGAGTTTGGATTTATGGATTAAATGTGTATCAAGAATTTAATTGCTTTGCTAGACTAAGAAAATAACAGATGCTGATGCAAGGAGTGGAAATACCACAAGTTTCTTGTGATATTCCCTATGTAGTTTGCTAGGAATATTTAACCTGGGTATGGAAAATTCCTTTTAAATAGGAGTCCTCACACAAGCAAAGCTTTGGTTTTGAATGAGAACAAAAGGGTCAGATCCTTTAATCAAAAACTCCCTAATGCCACAATCTACTTTGTCTTTGTGCATGGGTTTTCTTTGGACAAATGTAACAGAAATGTGGGTATGGATGGATCATGCAGGGAAACTCCATTCATTTCCACTCTTTTCTATGAAAAGCACACCATAAGACAGAGAGGTTGGGAAGCTACAGTGATCTGAATCCTTTCTTGTAAGAAAAAAATAAAAAGGATGACACTTTCCTTATTCCTGTCTTGGTCCAACACTGTCAGAGATCCTTTTGTCTCTGTATCCCACACAGACTGCCATCTCAACAATCTCATTACATCCTGAGACCTTGGGAAGATCTTTGATCAATTTTTCATTTTTAACAGAATCTGGTGTGTCTGGGAACAGAGGCCATACACAGGAACATTTTCTCCTAAAGGGCCCATCATATTTTTCCTGAAGCTGCTGGAGTGTAAACACACACACACATTAAAATTATACCTTGGTTCCTATAGACCTTACTTTTCTTCTGCATGGGCTCCAGCTATTTTACACCTTTCCCATGACAGTATTGGGCAATGTTAACTGGAGGGGAACCACCCTGCCATTCCCTCCTGCTGCTGCCTTTGCAGGGGGATTTCCCAGCAGTAATTTACTTGCCAATACACAATCACCTGAGCAACACTCCAGACTGAGCATTCCTGAGGCCTGTTCCATAGGATTTTATTTCTAAATTGTATCCTTGACACTGAAGTACTTGGGTGTTTGTACTGCTGTGTCCTGAGGCTTGCCAGGTATTTTTCCTGCTTGTCCAATGGCAAAGAGTATTATGCCAAGGAGCACAGTCCACATCACCTCCCTCTTCCCCTCCCCTCCATAGCTCCAGACAGACTATTTTGCCATTCATTCCAGCTTCACTGTTTTGGATAACAACTGAAGAAGATCCCGTTGTGGTGGAAAGAGAGATCCCCATTAACACAGGATTGCTAATAAAGGCCCAGTAAACTCCCAGGGAGGAGCAAATCTTCTGGAAGCTAAACTGAATTACTGATAGCCAATAACCCAAATCACCTTGGCCAGGTGTCACAGTTTAACCTCAGCTGTGAACCAAGTACCACACAGCTGCTTGCTCATTCCTCCCACAATGGGATGGGGAGGAGAATCAGGGAAAAAAAATGCAAAAACCCCCAAACTCACAGGTTGAGGTAAGAACAGTTTAATAATTGATGATACTACTACTACTAATGAGGAAAAAAAAACCCAAAGGAAACAAGTGATGCACAACACAGCTCAGGCTCTGCCAGGAGCTGAGGAGAACCTTCTCAACAGGCAAGTGAGAGGATGCTGGGGGAGATTTAGGAAGCCTGGAGGAAAAATATGAATCCATATCCATGTGCCTACCTTTAAAGACGAATTTAAAAGACCACAGTCTGAACAGTCACCCTCTGCCTCTTCTGAAGCTGTTTTAAGACTCAAATCACCTTGTGGAAATTGTTCTCCAGATTCAGAAAGAAACTGTTCCATTAACACTTCAGTGATGCTTCAGCTGCCCCCAGGGGTATTTTCAAGAGGAAGAACTGAAATTAACTGGAACATGAAATCTATATGCAGTTCACAAAATACCAAAAGACTGTTTCTAAGCCACAGTTTGCAATGCAGAATCTCAGTCTGGCTGTGATGCATCTGTGCAGCACTTCAGTGAAGTTTTCCTCTGGGTGCATTAGCTTTGGCAATGACATTAAAAATCCCCTCTGAGATAACTTCGTAATGGGAGTATTTTCATTTTCATTCCCTTTAAAGCAGACCTGTAGCCATTTCTGAAATTCTAGTGAGGAATACCTCTCCCTAAAAAGGAGTTTTCCTTACCTGTTGCAAATTTACTGCTACTGAAACTCAGTAGCAGAACTCAAAATTCCCTCAAGGCTTGCAGTGGTTGCATCCCCCTGCAATTCCAGCTCCAAACTGCACTAGCTGGAGATTCCATCCAGCTCCTTGCTGAAAAAGAAGCCCTTACTTGTCAGTAATTGCTGTTTATCTATCTAATATCTCTACCTCAGCTAGTCCAGATATTTAGCAGATCACCAGTAAAGAAAAAAAAAAAAAGGTTCAATTTCCTGCAATTCACATTATATTTTATTGTTTAAAGTATTTTTCATAAATGCATAAAAAATGCTGGGCAGTATTTACTAGACTGTAGTAACCAGAAGACGATTACATCTGATGGTTGGGAACATTTCAAACTAAAAAAACCAAACTTGTATTGACTTCAGAGAAGCTGAGAATACTCAGGGCTTGAACATGTGTAATGTTTTTCTTCCTTATACCTGAGAGCATACAGGGAAACCTATTTGGGTCCAGTAAATGAAACACAAAAACTTAAGAGTAACGTAGAAGGCAAATTTAGTCTTTTTATTTGTTTATTTGCTCTAAAGGTTGCAGGCTGACACTGAGGAAGAGCAATGACTTCACAGCAATGAAGCTGTCCTTCAGCAAATACATAAAATGTAATTGTTTTACAATGGAAAAGCCCAGATTTCCTGGTGGTGCTCAGGGCTTCAGGGCCAGGCTGTGTTGGATGCTGCAGTGCTCAGCTCTCAAGCTATGCCCCTGCCAGGCTCTGCCTTCAGACCTGAACTCTTTATGCTAGTCAAATATGTAAAAGGGATGACTATAGTTATGTAGTTCACCTCTAATGAAGAAACAAAGGCATAGAAGTGAAAAGTAATGCAGCAGGAAATTGCAGTAATTTTGAAGTGCTGATTCCCCTTCCTTTATTCTCCTTCCCTTATTCTCCTCTGGCTTTCCTCACACACAATGCTTGGGAACACATGAAACTCAGAGGCTCCAATCAACATTAACTGTTTTGCCCATGCAAAGTGTCCCACTATCTTTGAAGCCTTTTGCAACTCTACTCCTTTATTTTCAAGGAAAGAAGGGATTTGCATTTTTGGCTGTCAGAATCCCTCTCTTCTGGAGTCCTCTCATTTGCCTACCACTGCTGTGGACTTGTGACTTCCCTACCTGCTTGCCCTGAAGATGCAATTAATCCCTAAGTTAATCAATAAATTGCAGTACTGTCACATTTTCAGCTTGCAAGTTATTTTGTAAAAGTCCTCAAAGAGTGCATTTTTTTAAAGTAATTTATTTAAAGAGTAGTTGAAAGCTGTCACTGGTATGCAGTATGTTCCCTTTCCTTGTATTCTGAGATCTGTGTGGGCATGTGACCTTGTGAAGATTTGGTGTAAGTTTGCCACCACAGCTTCATAAAAGCTCTCCTGACTCCAGAGCAGCTGAGAAGGGTGTTTAAATTTCTGAAGGATTTTGTTTCCCCTCATGAAACAGAAGAACCAGAGCAGATTTTAAGGCCTCAGCAATGCTGCCTCCAAAAATGTCTCAAGCACATACTGAGCTGCCAGGTTAGGGAGATACCCTCATCTCTAGCTTTGTTGAGTGACACTCATCTCTTTAATAACAGGCTTTAGGGAGAAAAACGAGAGGAGGGGAGGGGAGGGGGAGAGGTGACAAGCAGTGGATTTCCTTTCTCTGCTAGACAAAGGCTCCTGACCAAGGTGTGCATCCATGGCTGACTGCACTTCCCTCTGGGGACACAATATTTATGAGGCACCTCCCATATCCCTGAACTTCCAGTGTCCAACAGGACTGAACTCCTCAGCTTCCCACTGCTCCTGGTGTGGTGGTCACCTCCTCCTCCTCACTTCATTAAGCCATGGAACAGCAAATCTCAGTTTTCTGAGTGCCTAACTCCTACCCTAATTCACTTTTGGGAAGTCCTACTTCAAGTCACTTTTGGGAGCTGGAACACATAAAACTGGCTCACTGAGACATTCACTCCCATATAACTAATGAGATGGAAAGTAAGAGTAGGATATTAAAAGGTTCTTACTTCTGAGAATCCAAACACTCTGGCTGCATTTCTGTCATCACTCACTCTGAACTCTGGCAAGGATTTTTCACTTACCCCATAAACTCCTTGAGGAACCAACTCCATCAGCACTGGACTCCTTGGACCCCCTCTCTCTTCCTAGACTGCAGTGTCAACTTGTGGGACTGAGAGCCAAGCACAGCTTTTCTCATTAGTGGTGCAAAGATTACTAAGCACACTGTTGATGCTCACGTTTGAAGCAGAATTGGCCTGGCACTGGCAGAGAGAAAGATTTCAGCCTAAAAGCCATGTAAAATTCTGTTCCTCAACTTCTCCAACCACAAGGCTTCTTGGCAGTGACAGACACCCCTAGATCCATCCAGGAGGAATTTATGGGTGTGTCTGCACCCCCTTTTCCTCAGGGGGGCATTTGGGGCTGGTTCTGCAGCATCACAGGACTTACCGACCGTGTAGGGTCTAACAGGTTTCACAATAACAGGGCTGGGGGAAAAAAGTCAAGTAGCAGAAAATTTACCTTCAACAGTCAGGTAATTTTTTTTAAACTTCCCAGCCCTACACTGATGGGCAAGCAGCCTTCAGACTGCCCAGAAAGCCACCCCTCCTGACTATCTCGATTTGTGGATTCCATCAGCATCCAGAACAGGTTTAAAAGCTGTTTGTGTTTTCAGGCCTCCTGCAGTCCCATTCATTCCAGCAGCATCCTTCCCTGCAGGTAGCCTGAACACTTCCAGAATCCCTTACACTTCTCTTCCTGTACCCACTTCCTCACTATGTTTTTCCCTCCTCTTCCTGTGTCAGCAGGACAATTCCAGAGACCCTGCAAGGAAAAGCAGTTCAGCACACTTACAGCACATTAGCACAGGCAACTTTATTGCTGAGCTGATGTTGTTCAGGGAATAGCTGGGGACTTAAGTGGCTCCAGCTGGTTGGTGATAAAATTTACATTAAAAATGATAAACATCAGATGAAGATGGGAAATCTCTTCCAACTCTACTGTGCTTGAGGGAACTGAGGGAGAGACCTGCAGTCACAAAGAGAAGTGAAAATGTCACACAGGTGACGGCTTCAAAACAGGCTGAGAAGGGAGGAGAGGGCAGTGTCCATCACTGAGTAATGATGATGGCAGAAATATGCATCTTAGAGAAACTGTCAGCTTGGAGCTGCCACAGCCAGAGCAGCAGCACAGCCCAGCTGCAGCAGCTGCTCCACATCTCCACTGAACAGTTTAGCAGTAAGACATGAGCATAATACTAACTAAGATCCAGGACACCAAGCTCTACAACGTAAACGTTAAGAAACTCCGTTTGATGGGATCCAGTTATAAAAGGGAGGCAATTTCCAAAGCTCCTTGACCTTCAGCAACTACCTGAGGAAGGCCCTTCCATCTGCAATGGAAGATGCTGATTACCAGGTATCCTGCAGACTGGGCTGTGACTGTAAGGTTTGCCTGAGCTTTTCCAACATCCAGAATCACCCCTCCTCTGCCCTATCTTTGAAAATTCCATCAGTTCCTATTACACAGGTTTTTAGTTTAAGATTATAAACCTACACTGACTTGAATACAGCTCCTGATGTATCAATTTCAACAGTTTTTAGGTGACCATTTCCACGGTGTTAAAATAAATCTTAACTCCTGGTAGGCCCCAATACAGGCTGACTTACTGACATGCTCTTCTGAATGTGCAAATACATGTTGTGACAGTATTGATTTAACATACTAATTCTCTCTCCTTTAAGACTCCCAGATAGCATGTAAAAGCAGCCTCATTTCCCAAAACCATCCCTTAAGACAAAGAATTTAAGTGATCTTTAGCCTGTTCTTCAAGAACTTTGAGCTGGTCCCAGTTTCTCCAAAATCACTGACTTTTCCCTTTTTACCTTCTCTCCATCACCTCCCGCCCAGCAACAGCCTACAGAATCAAGAAAATTTACAGCCTCAAAAGGAATTCTTAAGTGTTTGGTAAAAAGCCAGTTTGGGAAAAACTTTTCTTGCTTCCCACCTTGTTCACCTACTGAAAACTGAGGTAATATTCTTAATTTTGCAAGCTTTGTATGACTAGATGTAGAAGACACTGGCAAGTAATACTCAGTACTGGAACCGAGTCCAGTTAAACATTTTCAGAAGAGCCCATGACAACCCCCACTTTGAATAACCACAGACCATCTCGCTACCTTTTAATACACAACTTCCAAAAGTAGCTACCATCCATCCCTTGACACCAATGGACTGAGTTGGTAACACTGTTAGGACATTTAAATCAGGAATGTTTTCACTTGGTGCCTTAAACACTGCCCCAAGAACAGCAGACCATTTTAGAATCTAGTGGTAATTTTATTTAAAAAACCCCGAACCTTTATAACTCATTAAGGTTGATGCCAAACTTGGCACTGGGACCAAGGTTTGCCAAACAACAGCAGAAGCGAAGTACAGCTTCAGGGTGTCAAGTCAAGGACATTTGAGCAGCTCTGCTCAGTATTCTGCTGTAAGATAAACTGAGCAAACTGGCCTTAGTGCACAGAAACCTCTAATGATCTGCCATGGTAGGTTTGCTTTATTACAGTATTGAAAATAAGTCATGAACATAAAAGCAGGAAGAGAAGAAGTCAGACTGACTGCAATTATTTCCCCCCCAGTCTTTCCTTCTCCCTCCCATGTTCTCCTTGGATACAGAGACCAAAGTGTGCATATACCATGTGTAAATCACATCATACATTGGAAATTAATTTTAATTTATATACAGCAGTTACCATTCATGAATGTACACAGTCCCTGCAGTTACATTCTTTGTAAGGTTACGTCTTCGCTATTCTCTACTGGATCTTCTGATGGAGAAACAACACGGAGAGGTGGAATCCAGGAGTAAGGAATGATCACAGTCGTTAAAAATTTGGGGACTTTGAGTAGTAAATCTCAGAGAGTCTTCTAAGAGGTTCCAGAAATAAATGGTGGCAACGTGTATATATTGCAATTTTATTTCATTCGCTCAAACAAAACGTTAGCATGTAAGAAATTTAAAATGACACAATATGATAAAAATAGCAGAGAATGAACTGAGAAACTAAAAAGAAGGTAAACCTAAATGCATGAAAAGTCAACATTCATTAGTGAACAGCTTCAGTCTTTGATTGACACTTGATAACTTTAAAACAACGAACTGGAAATCATTATGACTGTCTGAAGAGATTTCAGCACCAGCACTAAGGGTTTTACATTCAGTTGGTTTGCGGTTGACTCGGTAGCCACTTGTCTATAGTGCAGGTTTATCACAGGTCAGATCACAGTGTTGAGGAAAGCAACGCCCTCCTGGCATTAGGAAGGATCCCTTAAACTGCCCTCAGCTTAAGACATCCATTGTACAAAAGCACAGAACCACCACAATATGGTTTTTAAAGAACTTAGTCACCAGTAAGCAAAATAATCGTAGCTTCTGCAGTTCATTTTCAATACTGAAATCTCTGGAAATGGTGCAACTGTCAGTAGGTCAGGAAATGTCTACAGTAATCTTTAATTCAATCCGATTTTCTGGAAAGAACCAGTTCTGCAGGTTGGGATTACAGAAAGTATATAATGTAGAAGCAGCACAAAAAGACAACAACTGTTCCTTTTTCTTTTAAACAGAAATCATGTTAATTGTAGACCAAGGCACAAAACGTTTAGTGCATAAGCCAGTTCCTTGCACAATCTAGAAGTTCAGCCTTTAATTTTGGACCACTTATAGCCATCCATGCTATTCCACTATGTAACTCCTGAACCCTCCTAGAAACGAATCAAATGTGATTTCTGACAAGGGTAAACATCCTTACTGCTCAAAAAGTCTGTGTAAAACAAAAAGCTACATCAACAAAGATGAAAATGCCTCCTCTTGTTTTGAGATAAAACAGTACTTGACAAGCTTACTACGGATTTTTCTTCTTTTTTAATGCCTTCAATAAATGCATGCAGAAAAGTGATGTTGTTTCTCCTATTTATTAAAAAAAAATATTAATAAATGGAGTTAGGCAATATTTCCACTGTCGTCTTCCCTTAGAATCTGAACCTATAAGATCAGGCAATGTTTGAATGGGAGAAAAAATTTCCTATTGAAGCCTTTCTGAAGCTGTTAAGTGCTGTTTTGCTTTGGTGTTCAGCACTCTAGACAGTCTGTCATTGAAAGCATCTGTGCCACGAATGGAGCTGCCTGTAAGAGAGATTTGTAAGCAAATCTCTCCACAAGTTGTAAGTAAACTTTTCTTCTGGATCAGCACAGATCCCAAAGCAAACACAGCTTGGAAAAATGGACAGTGCAAAGGAAAAGGGAAGATTTTCATCCATATTCTTTGTCTAAAGCACTACAGAGCCAATTTGCAGAATTTCTATTCCACTGAACTTTACCACATTAAAAAACAAAATTAAAAAAAGAAAGAATTTACACTTATAAGATTGAAAACCCTGGGAAAGAGAGAGGTTATCACCTCCCCTAACAATGATTCTCAAATTGTTGAGCAAAACCAATGGCATATCATTGCTGTTTTTTTCAGGGTTTCTGTTGTGTGGAGCTGTGGGGGTTTTTTGTTGGTTTTGTGTTTTCTTGGAAAGGAGGGTGGCAGATAAATTAGGAGGAGAAGGGGCCATTTACTGTGACCTGATTGTTCTCAGGTAACTACTGCTGTTCTGTTTCATTAAACAACCAAGAAAAAAAGGAGTCTCAGAAAAGAGTGAAGCAGAGGGTCATGGTGAAAAGGTGAAGGACAACGCACTTACACAGGGGCATCCTCAGCAAGTCAGATGCCTACAACGTTTTTTCTCTCACCGAGAAACAAATTCGGTTCATGTGGGAGTTTCCGAACCATTACTGGAAGTTATTACTGAATTTCAAATAGAAAACTGAAAAAAGATACAAAAGGATCAAGTACCTGGTTCCATTAACATGGTTACTGATAAAAGTCATGTTTTCCTCATTATTACACATGCATGTAAGATGAAGAAAAAGTGTAGAAAGTAATAAAAATGTGTCACCTTCCCCCTCCCTCTTCCCACATCTTTCTGGGCATAAATTAAGCCTTACAAATGAAAAGGCTACTCTGTGACATGCAATTTTTCTTTTAATTAAAAAGCTGGCTGTGTTGTGTTACATTACAAAATGTCCACATGCATAAATCTAAAAAAAGCCCCAAAATCTACTGTAAATCTACAACATACTAATGATTTACATTTGACTGCTGATTCGCTTTATGTCGAAGTCTTAGATTTGGTAAAGCATCGTAACAATGTAGGAAGGCATCTACATCTTTAAACTCTGGACTGTATTTGCTTTTTTTTTTTTTTTAAATTTTCCTAGAAAATTGCATGAAGGCTAACTAGAGAGGCTTCCTATCATAAAATTCCAAAATCTTGATATGTCATCACCGTCTAGGTCATCCTCACTTACAAATATTGCCCTTTAAAAGCACGCGTCTCTAATTTTTCCTTGTCTTGTGAACTGAACCTCTACACATCTGATCTCTTAAATTACTCATGGAAATATCAGATATGATAGGAAGACAAACCTGAGATACATTTGAAGTACAACAGTATAACTTGCTAACTCCTTCATTAACAAAGAAAACCTCTCTGAAAAGCCTTCCCAAGCTTTTCCCTGTTTTTTTGTCTTAACAACAAATTCTGAAACATGTGCAATTTTACCTTGACATGAGTAGACTTCAAAGCACTGTGATCTTGTCTGATAGATGTAGGAATTTCTGCATAATCATTACAGTAACTTTAAGAGTCTTTTCCACCCTGCTGTAAAGGTCAGAAAAAAGCTGCAAACTAGGAGGGGAATAGCATTATCACCAGAGTGATGTGTCTGAAGCTTTTCAGAATAGGTTGTTTCTCCCTCCTTCCAAGTGTCTGTCTGTCTGTCTCCATTTTCTTCTAACAGCTCACAAAACGTAGTCAGTTTTATATCAAGTTAAAGAGTCACATCGGCTTAGTACGAGTCTTTCTATGCAGTATTGGACTTGCTGAGTTCCTGCCTGATAGCTGCAGAGAGAGAGACAGAGTCAGCCAATCAAACAGGGCAGGAAGCTGGAACACACAACTGACCCCTCAAAGCAGGCTCACCCTGCTCTCACAGCACGAATAACCAACACCTAAGGCAGCCCCATGTGGCTTCAGACAAGTGGCATTATCAACCAGGCACTACCTTTCTTCTTCCTGTGAAATTTATGTTAAAATCTTAATTTTCAGTTCCCACCTCCACCAAGGTAGCAAATCACAGACAGAGTTTTATTTAATTCCTGACAGGGGGACCTTGAAGATTATGCTTTCTCAATGATTTCCCTTAAGTACAGAAGACTACATAGGAAAATAGCTTCTGTTAAAATAAAAATGGGAACTGAGAGAATTCTTTTCTTTGACTCTTACATTATAGATAGAAGAGGTAACTGAAAGCTGGAAGCACAATTCTCCTATGAATATTACTAGTTTTGAAATATGTACCTCAGCAGCTCTGGATTATTTAAAAATAACCCACCTAGCACCAAATGATAGTAGGGATAACTTCAAATCACTCAAATACAGCATCACTTCAACCACTCTTAAAAGACACACTGGTATCAATGTTCTACTAAAACAAAACCCCCAGGAGATAAATCACTGGAGCACATCAGCTGGAACAGGTCTGGCACCAGTGGTTTGCCACCAGATGAAGAACAAAGCTACATTTACCAATAAATCGCTCTCAGGCTACCAATACATTTTATTTACATTTTGAAGCACCTGCAGCTACTCTAAAACTGAGCAGCAGCAGTGAACAGAGCAATACTTACCATCAATGAGTTCTTCCTTTAATTTCGTTAACTCCTTCCTCATTTCATCTAAAATGTCCTAAAATGTGTCAGAGCATAAATAACAGATTAGCAAGCAGATTACTTTTGCTACCTGTAAATTTTCTGTGGAGAGAAATCCAGAATTCCCCCACTACAATCTTTCCATTAATCCACAACCCTTCTGAGAAGCATAACCCACCCCTCAGCTTCCAAGTTAATCCTCAAAACCTAAGGCATCCCTAGAATATTATTAATGCAGATATAATGCAGGAAAAACAGTCCCTAGAAGTGCCACAAATTGATTCCTGCAGAATTTATGAGAGGAGAAGGGATAAGAATGACAAAGCCTTGCTACAGGTGAAATGTGATGTGGAATGCAAAGGAGCTCACTCAACACCACAAGCCAAGGAAGTATTCCAAGGGAAAAAAGAAAAGAAAAGGATAATCAAGGTACCAAGATCCCAGCCCCGGTGGAATGTGATGGAATGAAGGCAACAGAATGAAGTGCTGTCCCTGATTACTGTTTTTTCTATCTTTTCCTCTCAGCTCCTCCAGAACCACTCACCAGGACAGAAACCACTCTAGAACTACCTGTTGAGGTAGGACCCAATCCAGAACCAACCAGAACTGATCCATAACCCAACCTAAAGCCACCCACTACATGGGGACGTGCTCTAGAAGCAACTAAAAGTTGCTACTAAAGTAAAAGTGGCTCTAGAATTACCCACGGAGCTGCAGCATGCACCGGAATCTCCCTCCCCACTTGTTGATGGACCCATTGATCCAAACACCACTTGGAGATCCTTCACCTCCAACTCTGCAATTCCCACAGGATTCCTCTGCTCTTGAACTGGAGAGCTACACAAAAGACAGCATCCCTGGATGCTCCTCCACCACCAAACTTGTGACCACAGGTGCTCAGATCTGGTACTAAAACATGGTGACAGTTGCTCTGCTAGAGCTGCCCCAAGGGCTTGCTGCTTGTTTGTGTACAGAGAAGAGAAGGAAAGGTTTTCCAGGTAAACTGATTTCCTAGTTCCATCTATGTCAACAACACGGGAATTTTGTGAGAAACTAATGGGGCTGTCTAAGCCACCATCCTACAGCTGCAGCTCCTAAGAATACTGACACATGCTTGGGCAAAAATAAATACTAGTAATTACTGAATCATTAACTTTGGAACTGGCTAA
The DNA here is from genome assembly GCF_009819655.1 of Sylvia atricapilla. Lineage (NCBI taxonomy): Eukaryota > Metazoa > Chordata > Aves > Passeriformes > Sylviidae > Sylvia > Sylvia atricapilla. The sequence goes on from NC_089142.1 coordinate 96,590,950, forward strand.
CAAAACAGTTAAAAGGAGGTATTGGACAGCTGCAAGTCCTTATATCCAACTTATATAGCAATCCTTTTTAAAGCATTATACACATACCTGCTTCAATCTGTCATAATCTAGACCTTCTGACTGTACTCCGTTGGCACTGGGCTGTCCCGTTGGTGTAGATTTTGGTCTGCAGCACAAAACCACAAAATTCATGAGTTACTGGTTGTTCATTATTACAGGATACCTAGGACTCCCTCATCAAAATTGCTGATGTTTGTCTAACAAAAACATAGAAAAAAATCAGAATGGAAAAAAAAAAATTGGGAGGGGGAGGCTGGGAAAAATCAAGCAGACCCAAAATACCACACAGAATAGAAAGCAACACCCAAGAATGTTTTCCACACACTGGAAATATTAATTACCAGAAGAGTTATTAGTTCTAAACAGGAACTTTCAAAGCAGGAGACAGATTTCACTGTCTGTGGTTTCTGATTTCTTCATAGTGGTCATGAAAAGCTGAATGCCTTCAAACGTCAAGTACTTTCCTTTTTTAACTGCTTGCTCATTCAAAAGAGACTCTCCCAAGGAAGCACTCCCACTAACTAATGACTGCATGTTGATGCTGACTGTATGAACACTCAACAATCACCCTGGGGGATTTTCAACAGTTGACAGACCCAAGCAATGTTATCCAACTCCTCTGCAACCTCAATTATTCCATCCAGCATTCTAAAGCTACTGAAAACAAATACTCTAACAGCAGCAAGATTTATCTGGTGATACTTGAGAGGAAGTTCTAATGTTTTGGACTATGTCATGTTTGAGGTTTGCTTATGAAATGCTCTCTTTTAGACATCAAAAACTTGCTTGCCCAGATCACCCTGCATTTTTAACACAGATTTCAAAAGAAGGGCGTTTCCTGCCTTTCCACTTCTCTTTCCTGATCCTCTCTCTCATTCAAGGGGTAGTTCAGACTCATGGACTTTACTAGAGCTATGAGCAGAGACAAGAGCCTGGATGTTCACAGCAGGAAAACCGAAAGAGTTCTCCAAAGAGGGAGCAATGTTCTGCTATTCTTAAATACATTTTACATCTTGGCTAGCATTCTCCCTCCCTTACCTATAAAATTTCCAGCCAAAAAGAAGCTGTTGATAAAATTCCAGACAATTCATCTCAAGAGGTTTCCCCCATGTTTAGAATAATCACAGTATGCTAACTTTAAAGAAGGGCAGAGTATAAAGTAGATGAAACTGGGTCCTATTTCACTGCCCTTGTATGTGGCATCTCTGAACAAAATAGCCTGGCCTACACCCAGTGTGTCCCTGCAAAATTCCTACATAGGAGGAATTCATTTAGCACTGCATTTTTCTGCATTTGTTACATGAGGGTGCAGACTGATTCACTGCAATGAAGGTGGACAGGAACAAGGAAAAGACTTTATTTCTTAGTTTGTTTTACAAAATCACTACCTTGAGCTTTCATGCATCTTCCCTTACAAGACAGGAGTGAATCCATAGGGAAATTATCCTATTACACTGGTTTTATTCAGTAAGAGCTGAATGAAACTCACACTGGATTGTCTTGTTGACTTTTACAACCTGAGAGGACTATTTTCTGACTTGCTAACTGAAGAACACCCAAAATGTGACTCCCAACAGAAAAGGGTGCACACATCAAAATGTTGGTTTGATACTTGTTCTTCCCTTGGGCTCACAAATCTCAATTGTCACAGCTGTAAAGACTTCAGTCCACACAGTTTAAGTTCCCAGAGAGAAATTGCTAATTACTATTGCTTGAAATACACCAAAATTAAACACAAAATCCACCGAGCAAGACAGAAGATGAAAGATTGAATAACTTGATAGTGAAAGAAGCTGGAAAATAGAATTCACCTTGTAACCACCAGAGAACCTACTGTGTGCACTAATGCTATGAAGGCAAACCACAGTTTAGGATCTTTTACAAAACTCTTTACACATTACAGTGCTTAGTTCAGTATGGAAGAATTCCTTGCTCAAAAACATTCATCAGCTGAGATCTTTGGCAATTGCTGTTTCATCAGGTATCTGGTACTTAGGTACTTGCAGTTTACACTTCAAATTGTGAGCCCTGACTTACTCCAGGCAGAACAGCTGAGTTTTAAAGATACTTCATATATAATTTCTGATCATTTCCATTGACTATAGTTCTGTTCCCATACACTATAGTATGAGACCATTTATCCACCATGACTGAAAAAAATCCTCTTAAATGCAGCTTCTGACAACTGGTAACAGGCATCTAGTGCCTGCTTTAATGGAAAAACCCAACCAATTGTACACTTTAAGATATTTTTAAATTACTTATGAGTTTAATGTAATAATAAGATGACTTCAAAGAAAAGCTCAACACAAACTGACTTTTTCTTTTTCTTCTTATCCTTAGAACAAGAAGTCAGTTTTACCCACCACAACTATCTACTGCTGCTATCTGTTAAGAAGCTCCAGAGGAAAGCTTCTTTATGAATGCTGCCCCTCAATCTTGACAATATGTTTGTTCCCTTTTTGATTTCCAAAATGCAAAACATTCTTAATTCAAATACTGAAATATCATAACCAGCAAAATAGGTAATTTCTAATCTCAGGAAAATCTAGCTGTGTTCCTCCCCAAATTATGCTATTTCTTTTCTTTTTTCAGCCTGAATGCAGTTGTCATTTAACAAAACAGTAACTATTGAAATTTAGTGAATAAAAAATTCCCAGCCATTTGATCCCAACATGGCTAAAGAGCTCTCCCGTGTGGTTTTTCATAGCATTGCCTAACAGGACAGTGAGGCAACCCTGACAGTCCCTAACACACCTTCAATCAAGCATGCAAAGGAAAGATTTTATTCATGCCAACATGCAGAATACACCACCCAAGATAAGTAGCTAAAAGGGGAACTTTTCATACAAAAAGATTAAGTAATCACCACAACGAGCGCCTTCATGAAAAACAAAGAAATTGACTCAGTAATTTTTGGGGGATCTGTAAGACATTTACCTCTGGAAAGCTCTCAAACCCTGAGGGGTTTCAATGTCAGTAATTTATGACCACTAGAGAGTAAAACTTGGATTTCCAGCAAATGATACACATGATGTTAACTAACTTGGGAATATGTTCCAAATAGAAACATTAACTTAATGTTTAAAAAGTCTTTAATCAAAAAAGCAGGTGTGAAAACACACCTAGAAAATTAATTCCAGTTCCTCTGTATCTAAAGTTAAAGTTTTGAAAACCTGCTTCTTAAAACACTGCAAATGGTCCACTAAATCCTGGCATATTCAACAGGAATTTGTACCTTTGCACGTGGAGACTGCCAGAAAACCAGTATTTTATACGAATTTGTACCTGGTTCTTAAGCCATCTCAATTTGTCTTTGGCATCATCTGCTTTTAACCAGTCCAATAGTGGGCTCAACTGAACAAACAAAATGTGGAGAAGGAATCTGGTGGTGCATGTGGTGATTACCAACCCATGTAGAAAAAGCCCAACCCTGAACTGGTCAAAGGGGTTATTAGGAGGTCTCAAATCCCAACAGGATGATACCTGTTTAATGAATCATAGAACCTGTTTTCAGAAGCAAGCAGATTTTTCCATGGAGATTCCCGTCTATTAGGGGGAGAAACACTACCTTTAAAAGCTATATTAGGTCTTAATTTTGTTCAGTTTTAGCACCTTAAACACCATGGGGTTTCAGTAGATTCAAGAGTTCTACGTGCATGTTTCAGGAAATATTAAAAGCCCACAGCTGAAGTCTTTGATGTTTGCTACACAAAGAAAAGGCCTGATTTTAGACAGAAGACTGTCTTTTCAAAAAATACTTAAAACATTCATTCTGAATAAAAACAACTGCATTGTCTACCTCTGTGGAAGCTCTGAAGAGGAAATTTTGCTGACTTGCCAGCTTCTTAGGTGTGCTTTGCTTAATGCCTGTAAGTGACTCACATCCTCCCTCCTGCAGAGGTCAGGAGCAGGCTCTCCAGCCCCACCAGGGGAAAGAAATCATCTCCTGGCTAACACAGTATTAGTGTTTCAGACAGCAGCTCCCCTGACTAACTCACTCAAACAAAGCTAGTTTAACAAGCTGCTTGCTGAGACAGAGACTTGGCAAATGTAGAGAATTAAGAAAAATACAAGGATATTCAAGAGAGACTTCTTCTAACACCTTCTCTTTCTATGAAATTTTCCTCATCCTGGCAGAGCAAGCAGTCAACACTGACTAGAAAATTGTATCAGCAGGCCCAAAGTATGTGTTATGGCACCTTCCAGCAGGTTATGACAGCACTGGAAAAGAATACTGACATTAAATAAACAATCAATTCTTATTCTGAAAGTACTTTCAGAGTATATACCCAGGGAAGCTCACATCAAGTTAAATTCTACCCACGTTTTCTACTGGATGAATGAAGACAAAAGCTTGATGGAGAGAGTGCCCCAGTACATCTAAGAGAAATCTCAAAAATCCTCTGTATTCCTCTAGGTCAGAAAACATTTTTAAATAGACCTCAGCGACCTCTGAATTTTCACCAGTTGGAAAAAGATCAGTGATACTGGATGCATAAAACAGTTTACAAAAACCTACTGCTGTAGGGGCAGGTAGAATCAAGACTTCAAAACATTCCAGACTCCCCAAAAGAGTCTGATATTGAGAGCTGACCTACTTATTAATCCCTTTACCCTATGGATAAGCAGTTTGAGCAAAGTATCTACAGCCAAAGGGCCGGGTCAGCAACTGTCTTACAAAACATGAACTCTAAAATGCTCTTTAGGACTCCTTACACCAATTATTTCTGTGACAAGCTCCCCCTCAATGCCACATTTTGAAGCAGATCAAGGTATCAGCACAAGAGAACTTGGTTTAAAGCAGGTCAGACCTACTGGGGGTGAGGGGGAAGAGGGCAGGGGAAAGTCAAGGCCAAAGGTGATGCAGTATTTTGTTATACTGACAGTGTAGCAGAGAACATCACCACCAATGGCACCTGCTTCTTGACAAAAATCAAAGCAAGCAACCAGAACCCAGGCTGCAGACACATCAGACACGGATTTATTCTAAAAGACAAAGATACTAAGAGTGTTTAGTGTTGTGTTTTAGAACTGAAGACCTTAAGGGCAACCGCCACTAAAAGTGAGGCCACTCAGAGAACAATTCTTTTTAATACTCCGATCACACAATCTCTATAGCTTATTCTAACAGCCAGATTTTAAGGAGAACAAGTAATTTCCAACACAGCATTCCCAAGTTGAATGCGTTCTTATGTTTTCTCTCAAGAAATTCTGGTAACTTTCTCAAGATTATGGCAGTCAGGACCCTTTAACCTCTGTGTACACAACACACAGAAATTCTAAATGAACCACAAGCCTTGTGCTTAAAGTAAACGACAATTAAATATATCTCCAAAAAATTGCTACAGTAGCCATTTCACTCACTGAAAACGCTTACCAAAACACTTCCTGCCCACCAATGTTCCTGGCTTTTGCATTGAAGGATCAATGTAAAATATTTCTACACTTCTTTAGGATGGACTTTCTTAGATCGGTACAAGAGCTACTGAAAATTGTCACAGAATCAAATCTTACCAAGATGGCTTAAATATCCACATAGGCATTCTATGAGTAGCAGAGAAATAGAAACATCACCTGTTGTCTAGATGTACTACTGAATATGTGAACTGCACCTTGCAGGAAATTTCAGAGTTCAAAATAAAGAACTAAACATTGCTGTAGGCAAATATACACCTTATTAATTCAGGTTATACACCAGCAATTGTTAAATAAACTTTTTTGGGTACTACTTTTGATTTTACTGTTGAAAATTTCACCTACTAACATTCTCCAAAAGTAACTCTTCATTCCTACTTAGAAGTGCTAAAAGCAGTTTCACAGCAGCAATTTTAAACCCATAGATTTTGCCTTTAACAGTATCAAGATGATCTGTACTGTTCTAGTCCAGTATCTTTAGCAGCATGTGCAACAAGAACAAATGTAAGGAAAAGACAGCTGGTACAAAAGGGGAGTACCTTGAAATAACAGGTGACTTGCTTCCATTCACTGTATTTGTCCTTTCCCAAGGCTTTCTTGTTAGTTCTGGAAAACAGAGTGAGGAGATTAAAAGCTGTTTTTTTCTATTCACTGTGTAATTTCTGTGAGGAAACTTCAAGCACCTGGCAACCCAAGTCAGCTGCTTGGTGGTTTTACTACATTGCTTTAGCTCTTTCACATCAAGCTACCTCTTGTTGTATTCATCTGTGCATGCATCAAGTGAGGGAATCTTCAAGTCACACTGGTCTCCCAGACACTGTAAATGCCATTTGATTCTCAATCTGCTTATACTTTATGTATTGGATTGGTTCAGTTGTGAAATGTGGAATTTTGTAACCAGTCAGCTTCAAACACTTGAGGAAGAGGTTTTTAAGCTGAAGGAGTTTTCCTAAACTGTTAATGATATAAAATTAATTCAGTGCCAGTTTCAGTGACATGCCAGCAGATACAGTCTGACACAGCTAGAATATCTTTCAGCAACAAGAAAGAAGGTGGTTCATTCCTTACAATCTGCACAAGTTGAAACAGCCTTTCTGTAGTGTGGATTGTTATTACTTGCTATCAGGACTTCAGTGTGCCACTGATCTTATCAGCCTTCATTTCAGACTTTGAGTTTGTTTGTTCTGCTCCCTTTCTTTCATATTGCTCAGCTCTGCTAAGCTGGGCAAGCAGAGAAGCAGAAAGACCCTTTCAGAGTCTCATATTGACCAGAAAATTTCCTGGGATGCAGCTGGATACTGAGAATATCTAAATGGCAGAAGTCTGTAACTCAGCCAAGTACAAGCTACTTATGCCAGTAATAAGCCTTAAACTTAATTTTATATACTAGTCTTCAGGACTTGTCCTGCCATAGGAATTATTTTAGCAGGATTTTGGCTGTATCTGCAAAACTGAGAAACTTCTGCTATGGCTGCAGTTTGCTCAAGGATGCCAAGCATTCCAGTTAAAACACTATAAAGATATGTTCCACTGATGAGGCTCAGCATTACCAGAGCATCTCACAGCAAGAAACGAAGAAAATTTCTCAACTGGAAGGGAATGGTCAAATTCTGAATGCATCTGACATTTTTAACAGGTTTGATGAGGCTTCTTATCATCACCAATTAAAGGAACCACTTCCACTGGTTTTAATTTCCTTCTTTTGGGTCTATATTATCAGAAGCATTCTAAAAGCAGTCATTTTCCTAAGGCTAATGTCCTTTCTGCCTAACAGAATGTTTTTAACAGAATGAAGCAGACTCTCTTAAAAGAAGAGGAAAAAAGGGGGTGTGTGTGAAAAACCTGATTTGTGTGATGCCATTTATTTCCTTGCAGTCTGGCTTCTCTAGAAGAGTGTCTGTATCTCAGTATTAAGTTGGCCAGTTATTTCCATGTGGACACAGAACTCCTAGCACTCCCTTTTATTCCCCGGTCAGGTGTCACCTGGGTTTTGTTCACACTACAGCAGTGATTTTCAATATTAAGGCCTACACATCATCAAGTGGTTGAATTATCTAGAGAAGTGTACACATGGGCAAGTCATCAGCAGAGGAAGCTGGAACAGCCTGAACGCTGGTATTTTCATTATCCAGTTACTTCCCTTCTGCTTCCACTGCTTTTTGGGATGACAAACTGCAGGGTTATATGGCACAACCCCCCACTTTTGCAGGTATGTACTGAGAGGTGGTCAGGGAGACTGAGGGTACAACAAGGTACTGCTAAAGGACAGGAAAAGAAAGTCTTGAGTGTCTCTTGAGAGACAATAATTTACAATATGAATCCATATGCATGCTGACAATACCTCTTGGCCAACTGCGGAATGTGCAAGTTTTCCTTACTGACTGCAGCAGAGGTGTTGGCTACACAGCTCCAAACACTGCCTCTGCAGCAGAGGGATCATGGCCAAAGAATTTCAACACTCTGCATTTAACACTCTTTATTCACTTATGTTCTTTTTATCCATCATCTTCTGAACCAGGACCCATTCTACAGCAAAACCCCTGGCTGTAATCATGGGAGAAGAGGCAGGCTCCAAAATTCAGCAGAGATGACTGAGATTTGTCACTAGGTTTTAGCATCACAGAGTCCCAGAGTTCACAAACCTGAGCTACTTACCAGGTGTGCTTGTTGAAGAAACCTTAGAAGATGAAGACTCTGATTCTTCCTGATTAAAAGGGAGAATAGAGGGAACAGGGAAGGAGAAGGGGGGAAAAAATCTTTATAATCTGTTAGATTCAAAAGAGTCAATCTCAACTGTATAAATATTTCAGTTTTTATATATATTTAAAATGGTTCTGTTCAACTATATATAGAAAATGAGCAAGCACTTCACAATGTAGTGGCTATATGTGTGTATATTTATAAAGTAAAGTATAAATAACCCCTTGTACACCACTGGAATCTCTCTAATAATCCTTGTTTTGAGTAATGTGAATTAGATTAAACTGCTCAACTCACAGCTTTATCTTCTTTCGGCTCTGGTTCTGTTGATCCCTTTTCAGCAATTCTTCTCCTGTAAGCAGAGACAGAAGTTACCAAGTTCATCATGGCTTCAAGATGGAAGAATGTTGTTTACTGCAATTATAGACTTACACAGCCTCATGAAAATTAGTGTTTTAAGAAGTACTTTCAAAACACCTTCAAAGGCAATGCCGTCCTGCCAAACCAACTGTGCAATTTGAAGTCTGTATGCCTTCCCCTACTGCTGCACAAAGGCTTACACAAAAGTACTGGATTACATTCCAATAAAAATGGCTATTCATGAAACACGATCAGCTTCCCAAAGCAACCACGAGCTGCTGTCTATCTGATCCTCAGCCAACTGCAGGCAGGCACCCCAAATCCCACCTGTGTGATAGCTAAGCAGCTGGAGCAGAGCAGGAACAGCTCCTCACCTCCTGGCCAGCAGGGCACTCATTTCTTCCATCAACCCACTGCCTCCCAAGGGAAGGGGTCCATTTCCACGGCCACCGTCTGTTTTGGATGAAGCAGAGCTTCCTCCTCCTCCTCCACTCGAACTGGAGGAGTCTTCACCCTTCAGAGTGCACAAAAAGACAGCAGATGACATCTGAAGTCTGCTTCATGCGAGCTGACTCCATGAAACCAGCAAAGTTCACGTGCCAGAGGCACAACTGCATAAAGAACAGGATGGGCTGGCAGCACATCCTGTAATGCTCTTTTTTTTAATGAATTAAGCCTACCCCAAATGTCTTGATACTGCTGTTAACCTTGAACAAAGGTTAGAACCAGGGACAGGAATCGGAAAAAGAAACCAGAGTTATATTTACCCGTGAGACTTTCCTAAGTTTGGCTCCAGCAAGTGCAGCTGCTAGTCCAGTTAAAGGGCGATTATCCTCGGACACGAATCCCGCTGAAAATCCCGAGGCTGGCAGGGGGGGAGCAGGAGGTGGCAGGGGAACGGGAGGAACTTGGCTAGGCAGGGGAGGAGGCGGCGGCGGTGGTGGCGGAGGCCCCGAAGGTGGGAGTGGAGGAGGTGGTGGAGGGCCAGGAGGAGGTGGGGCTGCTACTGAAGACTGAGCTGGGCCAGGGGGCAGGGGAGGTGGAGGAGGAGGTGCAGGTGGTCCTTGGACAGCACCTAGTGTCAGAGAGAAGACAAATGGAAGGCATTAAGGATTTAGAAAACAAAGGTCTTGCTCCCATTGAAATGGTGGTTCTTTTGCTCAGTGAATGAGACATTAACACTGGTAAGATACTGGGCAAGAAAACACTGAATTTCAGCAAGAAGAGAAGCATTCTTATTCAGTGTACTAAAAATGTTACACAGTATGCTGTGAGAGATCAGACAGTTCCAGAGGCATTTACATTAAACCCCTCCAGTCAGGTTCTGTGCTGCAACCAAGAACAACTTCACATCAGGAAACAGGCAGAGAGTCAAGTCAGGAATGAGCTTCTTAGCAGGAGGAAGGACAGGGTGTGCTCACGTGGTGCTAAACAGTATCTCATTGTATTAACAAGCACTAACACATCACCCAAACATCTGAGCCCTTGAATTGTTCCAATGCCAATGCTAGTTTCTAAGCTGCATGTAAATCTTTCCTTTAAAATAATTCCAGCAATCAACTTCTATAATTTAATACGAACACTAATTAGTGAGTTAGAAGACACATATTTCAAGCTGATGGGAAGAAGCTCTTCTATTTTTTAATCTATCATTCTTCCACTTCTTTAAATTCACACTGCTAGCCAAATATAAAGTCTACTTCGAAAAAAGAATATTCTGATGATCACTGTATTATATTACTACAAGAAGAGTTTAAGAAATTTTGACTTAGACAACAGCTCCACACCTCCACAGATCCTACCTCTGTCTCACCCAAACTGCCATAAGGCATGAAAAATGCTGCACAACTACCTAAATCTCTAAAGGCAGGAATTCTGCATATGAGTCTTCCTGTTTTCCTACTCTGCTAAGCACTGCAGAAATTTAAAAGTCTGTTAAATCCTCTTGGCATCACTCACTGTCCAAATATACACTTTTATTCCATGCTAGAAGTGAGGCCATTCACTCTATTTCTACTCCATCCCAAGGCAGCTCAGACCTTCATTTCAGACAGGAGGATATAAACAGGCTCCATTCTGCATGGCTTGTACCAGGCTGCTCATCCCCCAGCAGCCCCTCTGCCCACACCTTTAGAGCTACTGCAGAGTTCTGTACAAAGACCTACATCTATTAAATCAACCTGAATCTGTTAAATCAATATAAAAGCAGGATTCAGGTTAACAAAGACATGTATCACCATGTAAAATGAATTTCTATCATATTGGAGGAGTGCTCATTAAGGCTGTCACCTGCTTAATCAAACTTTTTGTCCAAAGCTGTCTTAGATACACTGGTAAAGTACTGCAGAAAGACCTGTCTCTCTGTATCTAAATACACACATATAGGTGTATGTGCACACAGCCATATAGCAAAATACAACCACGGTCCAGAAAGAAATGCTGTAGGTGTCACACACTACTTCCTAAATTTTAATTACTCCTCACTGAAGGTCATTTTCATGCCCAAAGCCACGCATATGCTCTTCTATGCTGGCTGCCATTAGGAAACCAGTGATCCTGCCTGGTAACACCACTTTCCAAATAAACCAGCAGCACAGGGTTTACCAAGCAAGAATTTGACGAACACTGCTCTCAGCAGATGAGTTCTTATGAAATTACAATTTTACTCAAGAGAGGCCACAGAACCTGGGCTCCTGGGCACAGAGCTTTTCCATTTCCCTTACCCCAGTCTTCCAAAGGGTGTTTGGCTGTGGCATTAGGATGGCTGCAGCTTTGGAAGCAGCGGGTTAATTCCTGGGGCAGTCAGGGGCTCTGACACCCAGGGGCTCCGCCCTGCTTAGCGCATTAGTAGCAATAACAGAAAGCCTTACCCTGCTGGCTCGGAGGTTCAACCGGCTGAGAGGCTGCCTGCAAGACTGGCTCAGAAGCAGAGGAGTCTCCCAGCACAGAGTTTAGAGAGTTCTCAACAGAGGCAGGGGTAGCTGCAGAGGGAGAAGGGAGAACACTAGGCTTGGATGAGGGAGTCGAGGCATTCGGGGAGTTGGGAGAAGGAGAAGCTTGAGGTCCAGAGAGTGACAGAGGCGGAAAGGAAGGCAGTGGGGGGGGAGGAGGTGGCGGAGGCGGCGTTGGACCTGAGGTAGAAGGTGAAGGAACCGGATAAGCCAGGTTTTCAGGAAGCCCGTTAGGAGCCGTGGGAGACGTGGACATTTGGGTCACCGGGTTGGAAGCCGACACCGGGAGGACAGGCCTCGGGCCAGTAGCTTTGCCTGGTGGGCTGCTTATCATTACTGGAGGAGACGGGGGCAGAGGGGCGAAACTGGGCGCGGCCCAGGCCACGGGCTTTGTGCTGGGAGGCAAAGTCGCCGCGGCGCTGACGGGAGAAGGGGGCCGAGAACTTTTGTTCAGCGGACGAGGAACCGTAGCGTAATGGGGGAGAACGGGGTGGAAAGCTGAGCCTAAGGATGTAGCAAAACGTGATGCAGAGTGCCTTAGAGGCGGTGTAGGGGGAGTGGAAGTCGGTGGTGCAGAAGTCACTACAGCGTACTCCGGTGTGGCCTCTGCCATTGGTGCTGAGACTGCTTTTGCATATGATGGAGGAGGTGCTGAAGGAGGCTGGCAACTGGAGTATTCAGGAAGTGGAGTGCTATACGGGGAGTTGTCGAAAGATGGAGCTGGACAGAAGATGGAAAGCAGCAGCAAAGGCAGGATAAAAAAAGGAGAAAGAGAAAAAGGGAGCTAATGAAGCAACAAAACCAGCAATCAAACAAAATGTAAAAATGTAGACTACAGTTAGTACCAGAGGATTAGGCACAAGTGAAAATACTGTTAGGAAAGTTTTACATATTATCAACGGCTGCTCTTAAATTTTACCAACTCTTTTTGTGCCAACATTTGAATTTACAAGTACGTTCTAGAGAAAGTTTTCTCAAATCCCATCTGTGAGATGGATTAGATATAGGGTTGAGTAATCAGTCTTTTACCAGTTATTATCTTCTTGTTTGGTTGCAAACTGCAAGCAAATATAGTGATCTTAACATTTGTTTCAACTCCACTAATAAAACTCTTACCATGGGCAGCAAGTGTCATCTCTCCCTATTCCCCAGAAAAAGCTCCATAGCAAATATTGAAAGTACTGGAGGTAAAACTACCAATAAAATCCTCTATTCTAAAATGACTTAGACAGTATTCCTTGACTTTCACCATGAGCTGACTTACGCAAAATCAGTTTGAGACTGAAGAACAACCAAACACTTGACTAATGTTCCATTGCATTACCAAAATGAGAAAGCTTTCAGTTATCACTGGATACATTTCCACAGGCAGTGCATTATCTTATCTACAAATACATACAACACGTTTCACTGAAATGTTACTACAATGATAGATTAAGCAAGACCTCAGACTGAAAAGCATTTCTCACAGTATTACTTTGCCTTATATAGGAACATACCTTCTATGTTAACACACTCAACCTGACACCTTTTAGGGGCTTTTATCCAGCTTAGGTAATGACAATACATTCATTGAATAGAGCAAACAATGATAAGGTATTTAAAAAGTTTAACTCATCACACTTTAACCAACATTGGAGGTGCCCAAAATTATCAAGTTCTTCCACGTGATCAGACAGTGTGGCAACAGAGTGAGCAAATAGCGCAAAAAAAATAATTTCAGAGGTAATGGAAAATTATGACAGGAAAGTCAAAGCTCTTAGACTTCTTGCCATAAAAAAAGGGAAGGAATTCCAGCAAAACAAAGCCTGAAATACTGACTGTTGCTACACAGCTGTACTCACTGCCATTTGTTGGTTCTCTCACACTCCATCACCCAAACATATAAAGAGCAGTCTGGTGGTAGAACATGCTCAGGTTTTGAAATTCTTACCAGCATTTGAAATTCTTCTCTCTCTTTCCCATTCCAACTGTTCCCTTTCCAACTGTTCTTGCCGTTCTCTTTCTTGCCTCTCCCGTTCAAGTCGTTCAAGTCTCTCCCGGTCCTGCCTCTCCTTCTCTTGTCTCTCCCTCTCCAGGCGCTCTTGCCGTTCCCTTTCTTGCCGTTCTCTCTCCAGTTGCTCCTGCTCTAGGCGCTCTCTTTCCAGTCTTTCCCTTTCTAGCCTCTCTCTCTCCAGCCTCTCCCGTTCCATTCGCTCACGATCCAGCCTCTCCCGTTCCAGCTCCTTCTGCCTCTGTTGCTCTTGCAACTGTCTACAATTGTGAGAAAAGGAAAGACACTGAGCTGCAAAGCGAAAACCAAAAATATCAAGCAACTGTTAAAAGGACAAGGAGATAAACTAATCAACAATCTTGGCAGCAGCGAGAACAAAAGCACAGCATTTGTACCTACGTGGAAGCCTTAACTCCAACATGCCATTTTTCTGAGCTGGATAATAGTTTTATTATGTTTACAGTAAAAAAGAATCACATATCCGATTTCCTCTTAACTAATTGAACATTCTGAGAGACAGCCTTCAACAGGTAAGAATAGAAAGCTGATGCTGCTAATTTACTAACTGATACAATCTTCCCAGTTTGGGATATGGAGTTACATTTGTTCTTTGTATGGTATTTTATACTCAAACCAGTGACTAGAAGTACAGTGAAATAGTCGCAACACAAATACTCATTAAAAAAAACCCCACGCCCAAATAAATGATGGGTTTTGGACTAACCAGTCAGGTAGAATTTATCCAAATTTAACAGAAGCATCAAAATGCACACATGTCCATCCCCACTTGGATAGTAACACACACAGCTGAACTGGCAACAACATGAGAACACCCTGAAGGCACAACAAAACTGGACACAGTAAAAAAAAATCCAGGGTGCAGCAGCCAAGGAAACACTGCAGGGAGCTGGCAGGGTTTCCAGCTCATGGGAGTCTTTGCAAAGCAAAGCAGAGGGGGAAGACATGAAGAGGAGGAATACAAGTATAAGCCAGGCAGTGGAAATATCCTAAGAGTAAGAAGAAACCTTGTAAAATTCTCTGCCAATGCCACTGATTTGGCTGAAAGGGCTTTCCTAAAAAAAAAAAAAAAAATTACAGTGGGAAAAGCTATACCACCTTTCTGATCCTTTCTTCACAACTTTACATTTTCTTTAGGGTTTTTTAGGGCTTTTTTTAAGATATATCTTCTTAGTTGCTTAAAATACAGCACTTTGATTTCCAGAGTTTTCTCATCTCTTGGAGATAACTCACTGCTAAAACAAAAATTAGGCACATCTTCCTCCCAGCTGTGGCCAGTACATTACTGTCAGTACCTAACACTAAAAATGTTGCTAGTTGCTGTTCTCTATCTGAATTCTTGAATCCTTTGCTTCAAAAAAGAAAACAAAAAGACCCCCACCGACCCAACCCCAAAAAACAACAAAACAAACGAATGAAAAAACAACCAAAGGAAACCCCCAAAAAACCCACAACCCAAAACCTCAATGATAACAGTTAGAAAATCTTGTCAATAAAGCACAGAGCCATTTTTTTCTGTCAAGTTTCAGACACAGCTTCTCAACAAACATAAAGCACAGCCAGCTCATAAATATAAAGCAGAGAGGAGACCTGAATTGTCATAAGGACTGAATTCTGTAAAGGAAGGGGACTTCAGCTGTTTCACTCCTTTTCATGCCCAGAAAATACCAGCAATAACTGCAAACTCCAGCCCATGAACTATTGTTATTGAAGTCCATTTGATTTTTAAAACAATGTTCTTCCGTTACAAAAAAAAATTATAAATAATGAAATTTCATAATTTCTATAACCAAGTAAGTTCCAGTTATGCACAACAAAAAGACTTTTTTCACTACTTAACTCATTTCCCATCAGAAGCAAAAAAACCAGTTCTGCTCCTCTACCATTTCTTCCCTGAGCCATACAAAGCTGTAAGAGCAGTCACTATGAAATTGGAGCTGCAACTCAGCTTGTTAAATGACTGATTTTTAGCCTCTGAAGTCCACTAAGAAGTCTGGTGATTGACCCATGTATATTTGGAACCAGTACAGGATTTCTACAAATGTTAAGAAAATATAATAGAAATCACATAAATTTAAGCTCCAAGAGGTATTAAAAATATTTTTCACGTTACGTATTTGTTTATTCTGTACAAAGGTAATTTGACTATGTGCTCTTTTTTTCCCCTCAGATAAAACCTATTATTGGAAAAAAACCAGGGTTTTCATCAAGGCTAACTTCAGCTTGGTCATGTGAAAATTCTTTTTCGTAAAGGAGAGGTGGATGCACATGTTTGTATCTAAAAGGCAGAAGAAAACACTGACAGACTCCAAAGCAGCTTTGTTTATTTTCGTCATTCCTTGCATTCATTTGCCAGAAATGAGCATATTCTACCTAGAAATGTACACTCTGTTCATCCTAAACCTAAAATGCAGATATGGCATTTGGGATCATAAACATTTCATGTTATATTTAGTTTATAATACTGAAAGGTATCAATCCCCTGGGTTTAACAACACATCAAGCAACTGCCAGAAAATTTCTTTTGCTTAAGTTCTTCATTTCTTTACAGAAATAGAAGCTCAATATAGGTCACTCCTCACACAAGGGCAGCATTGCCAAGGCTGTTTTGCAATAAGCCATATCAAGAACTCTGCCATTTCATATTTCCATAAGCAACCTGGAAAAGAAACAGTGAGGTGCTTGTCATAAAGCTCCTTAAGAATATTTAGTTATTTAGGGTGGCAAGGATGATGGCTGATTATGAAGAATTACTGATGGATCTTCTAATTCCAACTAACCTGGGAATAAAAGTGGCTAATAAAACTCAACTGAAGTGAACCAGGGCAGAGGGGAAAATACCTGCTAAATTAATTTACAAAGTGCTGGACTTAAGAGTTGCCTGTGGACTCAGGAGTGAGATATTAGTGAAATCCATTCACTGATATGTCCTGTTCAAAAACCTCAACCAGATGCTGTACATCAAGAAAGGATTACAGAGCAGTACAGAAATAACACCATCCTGCCTCACAATCCCTGCATCCCTGCTCCCACCCCAAAACAGCAGAACTGAAAACATTTGAAGAGCAGCAACACTGAGATCAAACATACCCAACACCTTCCATTTAAAAGTATTTTCAAAAGCTGGAATTCTGCATTCTGGTAAAGACACCAGGAGCTCTGCAGAATCCTGAGTGATGAGGACACCCCTTCACAAGAGCTGGCAGGAAAGATGCGATGCAAATAGTGAGAGCAATGCTCAAAAGGAAAGAGCATCTCTGCACATCAGGCAGATGAGCTATGGAACCCCTTGCCAGAGTGATTCAAAGGGAGAGCAGGAAAAAGCCCACAGGAAAAACAATGCAAAACAAAACCAACCACCATGGGAAATCATTCAGAAAACAGAAATTGCATTGTGCACAAGAAGCTGTTGAACCAAGGGATGCCCAGAGGATGGGAGAACAGCAGAGGGAAGTATTCCAGTGTTTGGGCTGGCTCAGAAGGGTTTGTGTCATAACAAAATGCATCTAAGTGTTTAAACTTAGTCTGAAGCAAAAATTATTTCAGTTGGCAATGAGCACTATCAAATTATATTGACTAAGAAAGATCTAGATGAAAGATGAGTGAGATAACCACTTTTATTCACAGAGGACCTGAATAACAAAGTGCTCATTATTTAGTAAATATTGAGTGACGCAGTATTTAACTTTTTTCTTTGCTTGGTTTTTTTTTTGGGGGGGGGGTTGTTTTGTTTTTAAAGAATATTCATTTTCTATTTCTTCAGAAAATAAAAGAAATAAACCCAGAATCTTTTGCCAGGAACAAAGTTCAGCACTTTGCTTACAATACAAATGCTCTACCAAGAGAGGGCAGCAAAATACCTTGCAAGCATATCTTATACATATGAGATTAAATACACCATTGTTGAGAATAATTTCTCATTATTTGTCACTCAAACATCCCTTTGTCAACAACAACAACAACAAAAGGCCAAAAACAACAAGGAAAAAAACAAAACCTAACTGAAAAAACCACACCTCGCAACTCACTACATTTCTACTGTCATTTTAACAATTTTAATAAACTTTTTGAATAGCAAACCAAAAGCTGCACAAGTGAGAAGATCAGTATGCCAGTAATGCAATCAAGTTGCTTTAACACAACTTAGTAAGAAAGGAAACATTTCATAAACTACACACTAGATCTCAGCAGGTGTTACAGTTGAATACTAAAAAAGATTAAAACCACATTTGATTAATTTTTTTTAATTGCATTACATCCCTC
The DNA here is from genome assembly GCF_009819655.1 of Sylvia atricapilla. Lineage (NCBI taxonomy): Eukaryota > Metazoa > Chordata > Aves > Passeriformes > Sylviidae > Sylvia > Sylvia atricapilla. Next base: position 96,608,713 of record NC_089142.1, read on the forward strand.
TGGGGTTTTTTCACTAGCGTTAGACAGCATAATTTTATTTAAAAATTTTGTCAGAGATCAAAATTATATTAGACAAAAGCATTAGTAGATTAAGGAGAGTCATCACATCAATTAAAGTACGACTGAATGTCAAGACTGGTAGTTCAAGAACCCTGGGAAAGCAATACCTGAAAATCCATCAGTCTTAGAGGGCACATCTGGCCACCAGGACAATTTTGAAAAAGCTAAAGAGGTACTCAGAATACCCCAGAAAGCTATCTTGCAGTGAAATGCTCATTATGCAAAGATGATGTGATTATTTTAACTATTTTAGAAGTGTGACTTATTAAAGCTAAGAGCTAATTTACATTAAACAGCTGAGCCTGCTGTAAAACTGTACGTGTCAGTCACACACAAGGTACTGTTACGCATGTTTAGATTCAGAGTCAGCTTCAGAACCTCAGAATAGCTTCTAGCTTTATCACAGGGATTATTCACAACATTTTCTTTGGGGATTTCAATTAGCTTCATGTAAAACATGTAAAATGCATTTTGGGAAACTTTACTTTGGGGTGTTTTGGGGAAGGCTCTTGGGGTGTTTTGGGGGTTTTTTTGTTTTTTGTTGGTTTGGGTTTTTTTTTGGTTGTTGTTGGATTTTTGGTTTTGTGGCTTGCTTGCTTTTTTTTTTTTTTTTTTTTTTGGTGGTCCTGTTTTTAAATTAGCTTACTTTAATACGGCATCAGCTATTAAAATTATTTCCCTTCTTGCCCTTATACTTTTGTCCAGTTAAGGAGATACTGGGAGATACTGTCTGAGGATAAAGAAAGAATGATATTTACAATACCAACTTGTGATTTAATATGAGCATTAATCCTGCAGTTCTTTGGGCAGCCAAGCAGCAGGAGCATGACTACATTCTTGAAATAACACATGGAGGAAAAAAAAAATGCAGTGAGCACAATTAGGCACACACTGTTGCATCCCTGCTGAAAAAAAAATCCCCCCACATTCTCTGATGGTGAAAGTGTTTAGAATTTCTCCTACACAACAACTGCAGAACAAAATTGCAGTTAATTTACTTACCCAGGTACAGACAAAGCCTTCCTGGCTTGCTCTTGATCATAAGAAGGAATAACAATTAAGAAGTCCTGCTGTCTCAGCTCCTGTTATTATATGAAACGAGCCAACACCACATGCACACTGAGATCACTTTCCATTTAGCAAGTAACATCACTTCATTCAAAACCCAGTGTGTGTGATGGGTAGCTAGGAAGCTATATCAAATTAATACTATCCATTACTTTTTGATCTGTACTGGGGAAGGAGAAGGGAACAGGTGGGTTTTTAAACTTCTGTTCCTGAAGGTGAATGACTGTGAGAACCTCTGATCAATTTGCTGAAGACCTCAACATAGTCAATCAAAAGAATGGAGTCCTCAGTTAATTCTCTTAACACACAGCATTACCATACAGGTTGAAGAAAAGACAAAGATCTCAACTAGATTAAGAAACTTCAGTGTTTACTGGTAAAACAATATTCTCTTTCAGAGCAGACTTACTAGCCAGAGGGAAACTGTCCTTTTCCAGGACACTTTTCACATCTAAGCCTCCCTATCTTTGTCACCTGCAGCAGAGTTACGGTATTTGTGGGAAGACTCCTTCCAGCAAAGCAAGGACGCCTTGAAACACGAAGAAACTCCCATTGTGTCAAAACCCAGAGCTTCTGTCACAAGGGTAGAAAGAGAAAAAAATGATGAGTAACGAACCCAGAGCTGAAACAGTTTGCAAAAGCAGAGCTGCTCTGGCAGGTCACCTTGCTTCCTCAAGTGGAAGTTGTGCTGTACATTCACATAAATCTTCAGAATTCTAACACTAGCTTGCTTTGCTCTTGGCTGTGAGATCAAGGCATTACATTTTTTCCTAAAAAGATGATAGGAAACTGCACTGAGCAGCCCATATATCAACCTGAATAACAGAGTTCAGCCACGAACCTGGAAGGCTTCTTGTCACAAAGCCAGATACATTAAAAACAGAGGTATTTCCATGAACAGTACAAAGGCATCTTTGTATCACATCCAAATTCAGCAGGCATTGAGCTGATAGACATTCCAAGATGAACAGAAACTTGTTTGAAGTATTTAATTTAAAAACTCACTGTAGAAAACAAAGATCCAAGACAAAGCCTGCAGAAAACAAAATATCTTGAGGAACAGACCTGACTGAAGCAATTACTGCATTGAATGAAGAGGTCAGCTGCAGGCAGATAATATATAATATTTGACAGCTGCTAGTTGTCATTTATTAACACACCAATTTCATATTTCATTCTTTACTGGCGGAAAAACTGTGTGTCAAAGCAGGGCATCCAATCACTCAGAAAGATCAATACAATACTATCCCTGTTTTGTCTGCTTAAAGATACAAAAACAAGGCAAATGCAGGAAAAAAAAGATATCACTAATGTATATTGAAAGAAGACACAAAAAACCAACACTTGAGTCATTAAAAACCAACATGGACTTAAAACACATACAGCTGAGGGGAGATTTTCTGTGTCTCACATGGCGTTTTCTCGTTTTTTTTTGAAAAATAGTTTCTTGCTTGTGCTGTTACTTTTTCAAAAAGGACAAGGTGTGCCAGAAGAGAGATACAAGAATGACACCCAGAAGGCAGCATGAAGGTTCCCAGACTATTGCTGGCTTCAAATATTGCAGTAATATTCTGCACTTATTGTTCTGACAGTTACCATTAAGACATTCAGTATAAGAAACCAAATGTGGTTTTAAGAAAGTACTCAACAGCATAGGCATCTTTCTTTCTGCGCTGCACTAGGGGTTCTGCTGAGTTTTAAAGACAAGAAATCTAGGAATAACTACTATGCTAAAGTTCTAAAAGCAAATGTATCACCCCAGCTGCGATGAAGGCTGGGCTCATCAATCCAAACCAACTGAGTTGTCCAACCTGGAGTCTCAGTGTACCCAGGCTTTTGGGGCTGCCCCGAGCTGCTCTAAGCCTGCCTCCAACTGCGGAGCAACAAACAAGACAGCAATGTTTTGAGTTTTATTCTCAAAGGCTGTTAGCCCCAGCATGTGGGCACAGATAGCATTATCTAATCCAACAGTCACTACTTACTAGAATACATCTCACATGATGGCTCTCCTCCTCCCACCACTGAGTCACTGCAACAAACAGAGCAGCTGGCTGCAGACAGGCTACACAATGTCTGCCTGAGCCACAGGCACCAGCACCAGATGCAGGCTGACCTCAGCTCCATCTGAAACACGTTGTCCTCTACACAAGAGCGGTTACCTTGTGGTCACCAGGAATTGCATGTGGTCTCTGGACATCAACAGAAGTAGATACAGACACAGCCAAGCTACTTTATCCCTGTTGAAACTATTAACAGGGGGAAAAAAAGTGCTTTGACACGCTATTTTGAACATAGCTCCTAGCTTGATTTTTAATAGTTTAATCCTCTGATCATCTTCTGCACAAGTTCAGGAAAGTCTGTCATTTATGGCCCTTCAAATTTGCAGGAACTTATCTGAGTAATCAAAATCGAGTACTAGCATTAAACTTGCTCTTCCATCTTTAATATTAAATATTTATTCAGCACTCCAAAATTCAGCATTTACCACAGAGCTCACTATTCTGTATGGTCACGCAAACCTACATATCTCAGTGCCTACACATTATGTACCATGGAATGAACACACACCACCCCCCAAATTTCATAATTCATGTACAAAGAGAAAATACATCCACATCTTGGAAATTTGCAATCTGTATTGACATCAAACACAGGCAGCCTCCACAGAGACTGAGAATCTTCATAAATAAAAAGTACAGGGATGCACCAATAACATAAGCCCAGCAGAAGCGATCAATATTTAAGCTCTTTGCATCTTCCTAAGCAATTTCAGCTGCCTAAACTTCACTTCACATTATCTAAACTAAACTCCTGTTCTAAAACTTTTACCAAGTCAGTTTTATTTTCTGTCAAGTGCTTGACAGTCAGGACAGCTCTACCTGAGCATAATGCATACGGTGTCAGAGAAACCTAGACAAGACTTAGTCAGCTTGGTACAATGAGCAAGAGAACAGGGACTCAGAATATCTCCAAGTCTGACTGCTAAAGGCCAGATGTTTGTGAAGTGAGCCTGTGTATATGCTCTGGAACTGGCAAATCCTGTACTCTGAACAGTGCTGTGGACCTTTGGTTCTTTAAGCAGCAGTGAGAGATGAGACTTGTTTCAAATTATGGTTTGGTCTTTTCTTAATTTGTATTAAACACTATATACAATGCAAAATTATAAAGGCACGTAATTGACTACATGTATCATGATTTTGAAACACTGCACAAATCTAGGTCCTTACAGCTCCTTCCAGGGTTCAGGCAGCTTTCTTTTGATCAGTCGCCATTGCATATAACACTTCCAAAGTCCGTTTGATTTTCCCTGCACTAATGAGGTCTACAGGTTGGTGGTTTTCCCCTCTAAAAACAGGACACCTACTTGAACTCTCATTCTATTCTGATCATCAAAATCTGCAATATCATCCAACTCCTCCTGTTCTCCTTCATTCTCACGTATCTCAACTCACATCAGCAACAAGGACTTTGTTCAGCAAAACACCAAAACAAATTCAATTTTTACAGGTCCCATTGGTACACTGATGCCTGTTCTTGTGCTCCTCACACTTCCACAGCAATCCTCCTCTCTTCCACATCAACTAGGAAATTCCTTCTTCATAGCTGTCAAATGCTTTACCAAAGTCCAGGAACAGCCTTTCTGCTTTTGCAAAGAAAATAGTCTGGATCCAGTTTACTGTCCTATGTTTTATCTGTTACCAAAGTCAAATTAACAGGCTTGCACTTCCTTGATCAAAAGGAATTTAAGGTTTAAGAAGAAGCTTTCATGTTGTAAGCTGCAAATGCATTAGCTGGAAATAATCAGAACTAGGTTTTATCAGTCAAGCAAAAATTAGTAGCCAGCCACCATGATAAAGACATGAAGAGACAAACAGAAACCTGAAATGTATTAGATGGAGGAATTCTAATAGACTAAGGGATCTATTACTGCTCTTGCATCAGACCTATTTAAACCAAATTTTCCTCATCTCCATCTTTTCAACGTATTTTCTCAAACTAACAGAACACGAACTTTCCTGGCAGAAGCTAGATCACAGAACAGACACCTGTACTCATGGAATTTTAGAAAAAAGAAGAATCTCAGCAGAAGAAAAACCTATTTTCATTGGTGACTCCCTATCAGTGGTGTATTCTGGTGAGTATAACCAGAACACAATTTCATCACAGGAAACCAGAATAACCAAAAACCTGGAAAAATGTAGAACAGTTCCTAACTCCAATTTCATGTTCTGCATTAAACAGAAAAAATCCCCACATAACTGAAAGATTTCAAAGCAATTATATCAATGTCATCTGAATACTGCCTAATGGAAGAGTGACCTCAGTCTTCTGAACAGATCAATGCTACCAGCATCTACCATTATAGTGTAACCACACAGCACCCATTACACCTATCCACAAGGCCAGGTAAGTCTCTGAAAACTACTACAAATGGAAAGAAAATGAGACAGGCTAAAAATAAATTTTTAAAAAAGGAGGAAAAGCCCCTTTTGAGTCCATCTAAACCATATCTGTGCAGACTTAACAATACAATCATATGAGTGGGTTCTACTGACGTCTCAAACCCTAAACCAAAAAGCCAACAGCTCCATCACATTCATGTGTGTCTCACATTAGAGCTGTGTGCTGAGTTATAGTCTAACGAATCCACATGCCTTTTAATGAAATCCTACTTCCTTGAAAGAAGCTGCTGGATAAATGGCATGATTTCAGAAGCAAAGGCAAACTGGAAGCTGTACATATGGCCACTAACTAGGGAAAAGTTACAGGCTGTGGGAAATCAGTAGAAACAAGGCTACCAGGGACACAAAGCCATGGGCAAACTTTATTCCTTTTAAATACAATAGCTTCATTGATACTGAATTGCAGGATGCAAGGTTTTTTCTCTTAGCATTTCTACATACGTTTTCAAAACTGCTCAAGAGTACGTAATAATTACTAATACAAGGGGGGGGGGGGAATATTTTACTGTAGTTAAAAAATAAGACTAGTAAAATTCAGAAAAAAATTGTTTTAATCTGTAAAAAAAAAAATCTTGCCTTCGAGTCTCTCAGTAAATAAGAAACAGCTACATTTGACAGTCTCTGAACTTGCACTAAAACTAAGAATCCTTCCACAGGATGTAATCAAAACCACACCATGTCAATACTAAATTCTAGCACAGGCACACCCTACGTTTTCTTTAACACTATCATCACAAACCAAACTAAACCTATAAGCAAATGAATTATTTAATAATTGCAATCCCCCCTAATATTCTGCTGTTGGGTTTTGCAAACTTGTAATGTTTTCGAGTACTTACGAAAGAATTCGGTCAAGTTTTGGTCCATGATGTCCCTGAAGGACAGTAGGGGGCTTGTACACCCTCATCATTCCTTATTCTCTGTTTAGCTCCTCTGTTCCTGGAGCTCCTGGTCTCTTTATTTATGAAGCTGTGACCATTTTGAAGTTATTTATAAACATTAACTCATTAAATTCCCAAGTGTCATATTAGATACCAACTCAGTGAGTCATATTCCTGACAACATATTTACCAGGGCTGGGAGAGAAGGTAAATTTACATGCACTAGTAGCACACACAGGCATGCCATGAACTAATCTTGTATTTTAAAATGGTCTTTGGCATTAGGTAAGTCTGAAGTTATTAACAAATACGTGTGTCAACTGAAGCTGGCTCATTATCAATCAGTGGAATTTATAAACACTGCCTGGCCACCATTCTGACAAAACGAAAAACAACCTACAGAACAAAATATCCCTTCATTTTTGAGGATCAAAAATGGAAGCTAGAGTGTTTTAAAGCTTGCTATTACTGTACTTAAGTGGGTGCAAATTAAGGAAAATTACAGCTAGCTTCAAGTATTCCCTGAGAGGGAAAGCATCCGCCATGTGTTAAGGTTTCTTAGAAGACAGTAACAAAGTTATCAATTCACCAGAAGAAATTACTTCATTACACCTTATGTGAAATCTTGGCTTCATAAAAACCTCAGTGTTTCAGATGGCACATCTGGTCCTAACAGCCTTAGAAACTGTATCACTGCACAGTAAGCAATACAAATATTCAAGTGAGAAGTTCTGCAGCAAAATAAAAAAGTAGTATTAGTACTTTAGCACTTTCACCCAAAATCTAAGGGCATTTAAATCCTTTCCAAAATAGAGAAAAATCCCTGAACCAAAATAACGTACTTCTGCTGGCAATGAATTAATTTCACTCTTCACTTCCCAATTTTCCCAAGATTCCTGCACGCTGGTTATGAAAGCAAAGGAAAACATCAGATCCGTTGAAGAGCTCTCTTTATTATGCCACTCTTCACTGGTCAGTCCTTTGGCAAAATGTTTCTGAAGAAATGTTTCTATTTCTGCCTAGGAAAAGCCTGAGGGTCCAAGCCACATAATTTAACTTTGAAATTAGTCCTTCTCTGAGCAGAGGGTTGGACTAGACCTCCACAGGGTCCCTTTTTCAACTTTAATTTTCATGTAAGTAGATATTTTTCTCCAGCTTAGAATAATTTAAAAAACATTTCCCTGCACTTAACATGGGAGTCAGTTACAAACTACTAAATCCAGGTACACCTAAGAGGAAGGATATTAAAGCAGAACTCAAACACAACTATTACCAAGCCACATTTTAAAGAAAACCCCCATCCCAGAGACACACATTCCAGAAGCCATAGACTTGGCAAAGCCTTTCTCCTGATCCATCACAAACCCCATGTTCCTTCCCACGCAATAACATTTATTCCCATTTCTCGCATTCCCTGTAGTCTTACTGCTCCCCACAGGATTCAAGTCTGCCCACACTGCCTTTACCCTTTACTGAGATTGGAAATGTCACTTGCAGATATGGTAAAAGTAATACAGACTTAAACCTTTTCTTCCCAACTATTTACTACTCTCTACATTATGGTAGTAGCTCCTGTTCTTACAGCCTGAAAGCTGCAAGACAGTTACTACAGGAGAGAAGTTTTAACTCAGAGATAACTGAACTTATTGTAACCATGTAGTTACAGGAGTAATGAGACTGAAGAAGCATTTGTGAAATGTTTTAACAAAATTACATGTTCTTCTTAAGCTTAATGACACAACAGCAGTAACCTTTCCACGGACAATCTGTCTAGCAGCATGAGTAGAGACTCATTCCAGTGCTCCATCCTCCTTTCAGGGAAAAACAAAACAAATCCACAACCAGACTTCAAAGAGGACATTGCATTAAATGGGAACGAGTAGAGCATACTGATCAAAAAACCCAAGCCATAAGAATGCCATCTGATAGGATGTCCTTCACATACCAAAAATTTCAAGAGACTTTCAGAGCTCTTAATATAGGGCAGCATTTTTTTCTGAGGAGATGCCAATCTACCATGCTTCTCTCAAAAGTATTTCAGCATTATGAACTTCAGATAATGCAGCCTTCTAAAGGAACAGAGAGCAAATAAAAATACTAAAAGCCACTAATGTAGGACAGAAAAAAATATCAAAAGAAAAAAGGCTTTTTAAAAGTCTGTCAAAAGAAGTGACATAAAAGACTTTTATCATGACAGCAAACCTGCACATAAACACATCAAACAGACAAATTTGTAATGAGTTTCTTGCTATTTGTTTTTAAACAAGATAACTTTCAGATAAAGTGATTCCTGCTCAGATTTAAGAACACACAGAAGAAAAGAGACAGACAAGTATGACCAATTTTGATGTCAGCCCTTTGTTCAACATACATAGCTTGTTTATCAAATGAATTATTCCTAAATTAGCAATCTGGTTCTGCTCACCTTTTCATAAACAAACTAAATGCTGAATAGCAAAATAGAAAAAAAACTTAAGTGCTAATTAGACCCAACACATTTAAGCATTCTTCCAGCTACCACCAAAAGCTATTAGGTGCATTTACACCATCAGTCAGGACCACTTCCCATTTATTCAACGCTCCTGTTCCTCTATCCGTCCTAATGCATGTGACCTAAATCATTCCCAGCATCCCTTCAGGAAGGGAACAGCTAATCTCCTGGGAGTATTTTGATGGTAAAATAATCCAGGATTGCACCACAGGCAGTGTGCTTGGGACAGCCCAAGGTCTTACTGTTTTCACTGAGCCCAGTGTGACAGCACTGTCCCTACAAGACTTTGCCCTGCCATACACCCACAGCCCAGTCACTCACCCCACAGCACCACTCCATATCGCCACAAAACAAAAGTGGGAATAAGGCAACCACAGAGTTCGTAGAAATTGGGCACTTGATCAATACATAATGATTATTAAAAGGAATGGGAAATAAAACCTGTATGCTAGAGATCTGAAGAAATATCCCACAGGGATAGAAATTGAATGGAACAGCTTAGCTTGGAGGAAGCAGCAGCTGGTCAGGGGAACACAACCAGTCACTGAGGGCAGCACAGATATAAGCAGCACTGCTCCAGTTGAAAATTCAACTCTTAAAGGCTCCATTAGTTTATACACTAAAAGCAGAAAATTAGGGGGTTTTTGCTAAAGAATACAGTGTAAAGGCAAACAAGATTTCCAATAGAATGCCCTGATCTAGTACATCCACATTCAAGACAAAAGCTCTGTCATTCATGATGACTCAATTCTCTGCTTCTAAAACTTCCTTCCCTGGAAGCTTGCTGCTTTTTCCAGTGTCAAAAACTGAACATACAACAGTCACTGGAAAATTAATTCGCTTGGTTGAAAATGACAACAGTGAAATCTCCCAAGGCTTCCCCTCTAATCTTCAACTCTTTCCTGGCATGCCAATTCCAATTGCATTGTTTGAATGGGTGGAGAGCACGAACAAGGGATCCAGTGACAAAGCTTTTACAGAGTGATGCTAATGAAAACTGTGCACACACAAACGCTGCCCCCATGCAAGAGAGCAATTCGAAGCCCTTGACATTAATTTTCTCCTCATTAGGAGTTATCACTTCCTTGAACTGAACAGCTGTTCACTTTTAATACCATACCTTCTCTGGATTTCCATTTCTTCTTGTGATGGACCATTCTGTACTTGAGAGGGAAGCTGTGAATTCTGTCGAGGCAACGTAGGACCTAAGAGCAAAGACAGATCATAAATTATTGGTCTGAATTTTTACCATAAAAAAAAGCACAAAATCAAGGAAAAAGGCCAGCCATCACACAACATTTTAAGAACTGCCCACTTCTGCTTTTTAAGCCAAACAAGCTCAACAACATAACGCAGCAAATAAAAACTGCAACCTCACGCATGTACAATGTTACCTCACGCATCTGCAGAATGAATTTATTTCAGATGGATGGAAAGGTCTCACAGAAATGCAAAACAAACTTTCTACATGATAGAATTTGACAAAAGCTTTGAAAAGCACTCCAAGTCTGCATTTTCTTAAAACAATGAACAAGTACTCTTGAAGGAGCAAGAAAAGCTCAAAAAATTAAAACACTCACCTAAATAGAACACTGGAAAAGGGAGAGAAAACAGAAAAAGGAAAAAACAAAAGAACAGGAGAAAAAACATCAGAACCGTATCACCACATTGAGAGAAGGAAGATAAAGCAGGTTTCTACAGGTCACACCAAAATGTACTCAGATTTCAGGACATCAACTTGGATCAAAGACCTTTTTTGCATAGGTAAGTATTATTTATATCCAAAGGAATGGGGGCATATAACAAATGTGCAAACTGTGAATTCTGCTAAGCACAAGAGATGCAAAATGAGAAGGTCATGCAAAATCATCTCCAGCCTTTACTGATGGGAAATTCTGAACCAAACAACTTTCAAGTAATTGTCTACGTGAGAACTGTATTCTAGAAACAAAAAAAGCTTTACCATTTTAATCACAAATGTATTTACAGTACAAAACTGTGTAAAAAGAAGTGAAGAATGACAAAGTGTGGAATGGAATACAGGAGACCATGAAAGCATAGCTGCTGTCAGGCAATAATCCAGGAAAATATTTAGACTATAGCTATGCTCAAAGATTACGAAATTTATAAGAAACAAGAACCAAAATCAATTCAGACACCCAGTTTTGAAAATGCCCAAGAGCAAAACAGTAATTTCTCACTAATATTCCACCAAACTAGTAACAGTTATGGAAGTGTAATGAGATCTTCTCCATCTCAAATATCAAAATGCAAAATCTTTTCCTGTATGAACTTGTGAAAGTCACCCAAACCCATGAAAAGACCATGTGTGATACACTGACACATCAAGGACAGGCAATTTGCTAGAGACACAGCAAACAAGTGCCTTGTTTAAACCTCTTCAAAAACTTTATTTCTTCAGAATGCCACAGTATTGTGTCCACTGTGACCTTTAATCATGAAAATTATAGAAGTGTACACTATCTAAGTATACCTTACAATTACAAAAAGTAATGGAACTTAATTGTGGAAGATAAAAGCAGGCAGTGTACTACAGAGGTGGTGTCTTCCTTAATTATTCTTTCTGCAAGCATTAAGCCCTTAATCCTAATGGCTAGATGTTGCTTGGGACGCACTCTTTTTGCTTCAAGTATCACCAAGAGACACCTGCAAGTATAAAACCTATGGTATTTTAAATGCAAAACGTTTAACTATGATGATCAATTAATAGTTACATTATTGCTAACTAGAAACATCTGCCACATGGATCCTCTGGAAAACTCTTGTGCTTTAAAATTTCCCTGAGAGCCACGTCCTCCTCTCCTGTCCCCTGTGTGACAGGTGGAAAGCTTTAATGCCCATTAAGCCATGACTGCAGCTCCCAGGCAGCTGGGCTATTTGCTGCCTGCACCAGGCTGCAGCCTTTCATGGACTTTTACAAGTAGACACAATCCAGCAGCAGCTAAAGGTGCTATAAACACCACCACTGCTGTTTGCCATGCCCAACAGAACACGTGGAGTGAGAGTCAAGGCTCACAGCTTGAGCTGCAATCTGCAAGCAACACTTGAAGTATCAGGTAAGTGATGAAATTCCTGTCCTATTCCTCAGAATGAAACACGCTGACCTAAAAATTAATAATGAAGAAGAAAAATAAAAAGAAATAGTCACAATGTGTCTGTATACCAACCAGAACTGTTTTGAACTGAAAATGCAGTAGAAATGAAAAGTTCAACCTTCCACCAATTTAATCTTTGGGAGTATTTAAGAGGATTTTTTGAAGAAGGTATTATCATGCTGCAGCAGCTGGAGGCAGAGTGCCATTTTCCAGCCTTTCCAACTTAGTCCTTCTTTAGCCTACACCTCCAGAAAACAAACACCAAGCTTCACCTGCACTGGCTATTCCAACCTGCCTAGCTATGACAAAACCTGTTCTTGTAGTCTCAAACTTTCTTCCGGAGCACTGTCCTTCAGAAAACCATGTTATCCATCAATTCTGCACAAGGCAAACATGAGCAAGCCAAGTCAGCTTTAACTTGGCCAGCCTGCTCCAGTGATAGGCTTCTTTCATAGCTATGCACACAGGAGACAGGACAAAATCACCTGCTGGAAATTAACCTGGTGGTCCCAGTACTTCTCATATATTTTTGCCACCAGGAAATGCAACCTGAGTATACCAAAGGCTTTCAAGAAAGGAAAAGTTCAGCTCCCAAGTCATCTGTCCTGTTTTCTCATGAAATTTCCCTCTGCAGCCACCCTGCTTATGAACATTAGAAAGTTAAAGGTACATACCTGGTGGAAAAGTGTGTTTTATCCTAGAAGGTTTATTACAGTAAGGCAAGACTACCACTTCATTGCTAAAATACAACTGCCTGGGTAGCAGGACAATAAAACAAATAAACAGGAACTAGCTAATAAAAACCTCTCTCAGAGGCTTTTGAACACTTCAAGATACTTCAGAAACAACCACCCCCACAAGAAATACTCAGATACTGCCTGGAAAAGAACTCTGATCCTCCTACAGGATCACTTTATCTTCAGAAGCCAATATAAGCAAAGTGAGAGATGGGGCTGAATGGTCTATTCATTCTGAGTTTTAAAGAAAACCTAACATCTCTCTATTTCTAAAAAAGCACAGATGGTGCACTTTGCAGCACATTCTGACAGACAGAGGATATAATTTCATACTAATTTGTTCAGCAGCCATTCCAGTTTCAGTGCTTTCTGGTTTTTAGCTTATTCTCACCTTTGCATCACCTTCCTCTACAACAGTTTAGGCAACTGCATAGTGAGAGATGGATTGGAAATCTAGCACATTAAAAATCCCAGGGGAAAAAAAGCCTGCATTAAGCATTTCTACCAGCTAGAGGACAGCCAGACCTGGTTCTTCATGCAGTCACACAGACAATTATGGTGGCATCAACATTCGACATCGGAATATCAACATCAGACTGCTGGGGACTGCTTGAACCAAATCAAGCATCCCCAACATCACCCTTTTAAACCACAACCAGATTTATAGTTTGATAAACTCCTAATTTTTCATCCTTAATTGACCGGTTACCTTGTATCTCTATTCAAAAGCCAAACCAATTTCAATTGCACAACCCTATGAAAACATAACTGGCAAGCTGGGAAAGGAAACACGTGGTTTGTCCTCTCCCAATGCCTTTTGTTCCTCTGTGACTCACTCTTTCAGTTACCTTGTCTGATTTGGAGTGTCACACCATACCCTGCCCCACTTCTTTTAATGCCAGCTGCATTGTATGTTATCAGTGTTGACAGTGGCTGATATTGAAAATATCACATTCCTATAGCCCTAAAAAACCCCCCAAGCATCAGCTGTTCAAGACTGGCACAACACGTGTGCTGCAAAGCTGTACACTGAGCTACAGTGTGTGTTTTCATTTGGCTGGACAGACTTACTTGGGACCTGCTAACATAAGGGTGGATGAAATGGGGTTTGCAGGGGACCAGTGGCAGTCAGATCATGTGAAATCTTCCTTAGAACCCCACATGCCCTAATTCAAGAAGGCAAAAACACACAGAAAACCTCACACCTGCAATTACTGTACCTCAGGGTACAGCAGTAAAAGACGAGCCCTAATTTTTTAATAAATCTAGTAAAGCTGGTCAACTATCACACATAAGAATTTTAGTTTGAGGTGAAGATCTCCATTTTCTCCCCAGGAAACAGTTTGTATAAACAACTCAGTAACTAAGAATTTCCACTCTTTCACTTCTCAGTATGTTAGTGCCAAAACTAAACAGTGTTCTAATTATACAGTCTGATATCCAAATCAAAGTATGACTTGTCTTTTAGAAGTCTTTTCAAAGACTGAAAGTGGACAGCAAATTTATTTATACATCTATATGATATAAACATAAGTGAGCTGGCTAATCACAATATTCAGAAAATATTTTCTTTAAGGACAGTTTGAACACTCCTACTAAGCAAAGCCCACACCCCAGACAAGAGTTCAAAGCTACAGCCAAAAAGATGTATTTCTTTTAGGGAATATAAGAACTTACTAAAAAAAAAAAAAAAGTGTTTTACTAAATGGTTAAAGGTTTTCTGAATGAATGAAAAGCAGGCTTTTCAGAGATCTGTGTAGGAAGCAATAAGAACAACTAAGGTGAATCCCTCTCATGTGTTTCCAGCTCCTTCTCCCATTCAGAGCCGTCCTGCTCTAAGGCCATGCCAGAACAAAGTCTGGGTTGATTTGCTAACCAGCCCCCAGAAGAACCACAACCACATCACTCCTCAAGCCCTGGACATGTGTTATGGGTTTATGTGCAAGACTATAGATGGCCAAAAATGAGGGCATTAACTACGGACAAAATTTCCTCTAGTAGTTCTGTTTGGGTCAATCATCTTCCAGCCAAGACTTCCCCTCCCTTCAAACACCCACTTCCTCACTCCCAGTTACCTTCAGCTGAGTTAATTCACTCATCACTCCAAACTTGAAACTAAATGCTTTCCACTTCAATCTACAAGCTCTTTTAACTTGATCAAGGTAATAAAAGGCAACAAGAACAGCAAAACTATTCACTGAAACACACATGAATTTCAGCAGAGGTAAGCCTCCTATCAGTGGCAGCAGAAGCCCCTATCAGTGCCAGCAGTGCCTTGGAAAGCAGGCTCTGATAACCTGGGAGCCAGGCTTGGCTCAGCACCCGTGTGCTCCAGTTCCCCCCTGCCATCCTGTCATGCTTGGGGACACAGAGCTTCACCAGCAGCCAACTATGGCTGCTCAACGAGACTACAACATCACAAACTTAAAGGAGCAAATTCTGAGGTTAAAATACATCCATAGCATCTACTGGGGAAATGTATAGCTCCCCCTCCACCCTCAAAATTTGTTGAAATAGTAATGTTATAGGTGATGACTGTCACTATGGGTGTATACTAGCACAGAAATGAGCCTAGCCAAGGTATATTTCACAACTATCTTCATGATTTTTATGAAAACACTCCGCTCCCAAAAGGCAGATTTAATCTATCTACAGCTTCTACTGATAATATTTTTAAAGAAAACACTACAAACCCTCAACAGTAAAATAGGCTGACATTCCTCTATGTTTATTAAACAAAACTTTTCCCATAAATTAATATACCTCTATTTCTATTTGCCATGCAGTTTAGACTAGCTACCAGATTTTAATTAAATTTTTCAGGTTGTTCACCTAAAATCTAATGCTTTCACATGGCACACCCCTAATTCTAGAGAAACAAACAAAAAAAACCCCACCAACTTAGAAACACCATACGGGCAACCCTTGAAAGTCTGTATAATTCTGAAAACTTAGCAACCCTCCCTTCACTTCCAAACACTATAACTAACACTGATGATGCTTTTAATAATCTTATGTGCAGTTACAATGAAGAGGAAGTATTCTGTCCAATAAACAGACAGAACTTCCTCTAGGGTCAACATCTGGCACCTGAATCAGGTTTACCTAATCAGTATTAGCTATTATAAACACCTAGTAATGACCAAAAAAAAAAAAAAAAAAAATTATCAATACCACATTTAAAAGGAAGGGGGAAATCTTGCTAGCAAGACCAGAGATATCATCCAACCTTTGACAATACAGGTAATAAAAATACCATCATGTTACTCCTGTTCTGACAGGGAGTGCTGACAGCCTCTTCCACAGGCTTGCTAGGAGTACGGGTACAGCATAATTACTTCACTGCTGTAGAATTTTTCTTCTCTCAAAACATGTTTTAGCATGACATGAACCAAAACAGTACAAAGAAAATCATCTGAGATCCCCCCCGCAAGCTCCACATATACTTTTCTCATTTCAGTCTTCTCTACTCTCTCCATATATTCCAATTAGGCAACCCCAATTTTTGTTTCAGTTTGCATTTCCCGAAGATATTAAATTATTCAATCAGTGATTTGAGTGCATTCCCCTATCAGCAAGGATTTAATTACCTGTCTCTGCAGGAAGAGAAAGGACTGCACATCAATATACAGCTGTGAATAAAGATTTGTTTATTTAACAACTGGACAACCTAACTTCAAGTTACTAATTCAAGAGAAAATCAAAACACTTGAAATACAGGGGCTTTTTCCTCCCCAAGGTCAGATGAACAAAATAGTGAGACCTTGGAAACAAAAAACCCCCTCTGTTTCTTCTTCTTCATCCCCGTTTTCCTACGAATTACACTGTGATCTAAGGCAATACTAGAACATTCACTGAAGCCCTTCCTGACCCTGCCTTTATACCCAGAACATTCCAAAATCTTTTCAAGAACCAATATATAACTGCTACAGATTAGTACAAAAAGCACCACAAATCTTACATCTATGTAATTCTACTAGAAAGAATTAAAATAGATTTATTTACTGTTGTGACATCCTTCCTTCAGTTCTTTCGCAGCTTTCATCTTCTGCAACAAACAACTCCAAGGACCTCAGATTCAAATTCTACATCTATGAACCTCAAATTTGGTTTCCTATTCTCTTAGCAAGGCTTTCCTGAGGTTGAAGACAGATGCCACACAAAGCAACACCGATTCCAGCTGAACTAGAAGGTGCTTTTTGCAGCAAAACCGAGTGTGATACTCCTTTGTTCCTCCCAACACAAGCTTCCCTTATGTGACCTTATTCCTTCAAAGAAATAATCCATTGTCTCACACATCAGAGAATTCTCAGCCGTCTAATTTCCCTTCATTGAAGCTTTTCTCTTATTCCAGAGCCACTTTGATTGCAACAATGAGCCCTACTTAATGCAGATATGAAAATTTTCTTTGTAATGCAATGCAAAACCTTTGCAGCGAGCCGTCATCTCCAGACAAGACCAATTACTGAATATCTGAACACATTGCACACAGCCTTAGAGCCAGAAATCCTCTTCATTTGACCTCTTAAACTTGATGACACGCATTTGTCATTTGAGCAAGCATTTTGACCACATCAAACAGTTATTTAATGTAAGCAGTAGTAAGTCTTTCAAAATTTTCCCAAATGAGCACCAGAAAAAAAACTTGGTTCACTTTTAATGCATTTCTGAAATAGTGTGGGGCAGGAATCTGCAGTATTTAATTCTTTAAAACTCCAGGACAAAATGCAGTCCTGTCCTTCTCTTCTGGATTTGCAGGCTGCCTACAATCTGCCCAGCTAGCCAGCAGGAAAACAGGGTTTGCTAATGCAATAATTCAAACCAGAACGGAGCTAAAACAGCTAAAACACTTTGACATTTATTTAAATGAACAGAGTCCAACCATTTGAGAAGCCAGGATGTTCATTTGATCAGTCCTATAACTCAGGGGGAGGATAAAATCCTAAATCTGCAGAGCATTTGCAGCAGTTTCACTGGTAAGGGAGCCATTGCTTCTGCCTTTGAGACAAACCTGCACTCTTTTTTTTTTTTTTTTTTTTTTTTTTTTTTTTTTTTTTTTAGCAGATAGCTGCCACTTGCAGTAAAGCCTTTACTCTCAGCTTCAGAGATTTTCACTTTGCATTCTGAACTCATCAGAAGGACAAAAAGCCCATCCCTGTGAGCTCAGCGGTGCCTCGACTCCAGCAGATCCACTAGAGGGAGATCCTAAATTAAACAACCTCCAATTTTGCCAGCAGCCAGCAGAACAGCTGAGGATGCCAACTAAAAGATCAATGACATTTTTCAAATATATGCAAGAGAAGGAGACCATGATTTAATTTTATTTTAAAGAGAGCGAGAGAGCCATACCCAACAGCTGACTTGCAAACCAAAAGGATGTACACAACTTAGTCTTTAATATCCCTCAGAACTCGTTTAGATTTCTGTGAACTCCTGCTTAAAATTTAAAATTCATCTACAGCTTTATGAATTTCTGAATAGTATGCTCAGCTAACATTAGAACTGCTTTCCTTTTATGAATAAAATACAACATAAAATAAGCAGGCTAATAAAAGAAATTGCCAAAATGAGAAAGCACAGCAGAAAACAAGGATACTGCAAGAGTCTAACTGGATGTAATTCTAGAATAAAAAGGAAGCTATCTATGTAGAATTTCTTCATTTTATTTGAGTTGGAGGTTCTATATGCCATTTTGGATATACTAGGAAACACAGCAATTTATTCAAACTAATAGAGACAAGTTGTCATCTTCAAGTACAGATTTTTGAAGCAGTATCATCAAAACACCAACAACGGACTGCATGTGTTAGAAATTTTTAAAAGGCAAGCAGATACATTGAAAGAAACAAAACTAACCATACATCATCTATTGATCATTACGTATCAGTGTAAGTATTTATTTTACGACACATACCCTCCCAACACCTTTTCAGAAAGAGTAATTTGCTCATAAAAGGGAGGCAGTTCCAATCCATTTCCTAAAAGAGCTAATATTAGAGCCTCAGAGCCAGTGACCTGTCTAAGCAAATATTCATCTACTTCAGAGATGCTGGGGGGGGGAAACCTAGCACCAAGGATTCATTTCTAGCTGCACTTTTAGGAAATTATACGAACTACAGAGAAACAAAATTCATTGAACTTCGAGCAAGGAGCACAGTTAGCTTGTTTCTAAACTGCAAGCCACTTATCAATCTATTTCCATTATTGAAGCAGCACATTCAGAAAGACACTTGATCTTTTTTACTTCTTACACTGATATAGGTCAGAAAAATTAAATAATATCTAGATCATACATTGACAAACTTCCCAGCTGATAAAACTTAGGAATGCTTCTTGACAGTACTCTAACACAGAAACATTATGAACATTTATCTTTAAACATCGTCTGGAAGTGATACGAGGTTGAGTGCAATTCTGTGTGCCTTATTAGGAATGTTTTTTTTTAAAGCAGCAGTGCAAAACTGCTCATCTGCTGAAACAACGCTGATAATCTGAAGGTTTGGTTTTATTTCATCTTAATGGAAGCTAGAGCACCTCTGTCTGTGACACAGGTGACAGCTAATCTCAAACCACCACAGCCCTTGGCTGACAGGAGCCAGGGAAGAACAATTATCCCCTGTGCTCACCATTAGCTTGTGATGCAGCTAATTAATGCATTTTGACTCGTGCCTGCTGCTACCAAATCAAATTCACAAGAAGGAGACACAAAGTGACTATCGTGTAATTAAAAAAAAAAAAAAAAAGGTTACATCCAATCACTTTCAAACATAGTTACAAAGCTTAATTCGTGTCCATCTCAAAATTGCTGAGAACAAACCAGAGGACAACAGCAAGTATTCAGCAACCAGGCTGTCATAAGCCATATGCAGTTATGAAATTTTAGTTGTAAAATTTTAGTTTTATCCAAGTGTTTACAAACCAAAGTGGCATCTCTGTTTAATAAAGTTTCTACTGCTGAGCAATATAACAATACAGCAGACCACAAACACCTTGCACAAAGTAGCAAGAGAGAGAGTCATTAGGCAAATTACAAGCCACAAAATGAAAAAGGACACACTGTCTAACTAAAAATGAGCAATGCCATGCCTGCCTATGTAATTTCAGCCTCTCTAGCAGCTCAGTTTAGTGTTATGAGGAGTTAAACTGAATTATGAAGATATGAATATGCATATATATACACTGAAACATACAACAAATTATTCAGGTACAGGTAATGGGAAAAAACTTAAACCCCTCAAACCTGTGGCAATTACCATCAATCAGGCCTCTTCATTAAAAAATTACAAACCATCACTTCACATGTTCCCAAATGTTGGTTGGGAGACAGGTGATGAACAGTCAGAATGCACAAAAAGTTTACAACTGAGTAACCCCTAGGGAAGGCAGAACTGAGGGGTTTAGAAGAGAAAACACCCAGCTGAGAGGCAGGAGAATGGGAATCACAACTGGGTTATTTTAGTAGGCAAAAAGAAACCTCTTAACTCTAGCTACCTTTTCTATTTCGTCCTCCTATGTTTTGTAACAATAAGCACTGCAGAATGTATCATCCACAGTTCTAGACAGTTTAGTTTCAAAAGGTAAGTCTTGAAACAACTACCAGCATAAAAGCCAATTTGATAAATCCACTTTTTTTGCTGTAGTTGAGACAGCCCTAGTATAGTTATCTACTGCCTCACTTCTGCACAAGAGAAAGAAAACTGGCACACAAGTGCAATCTCTTGTTACACGGGCAATCTTTAAAGTTTAATGAGGACAAAAGAATTCTATTTGGTTACAAGAACACAAAAGACTCTTAGTCTTTTTAAAAGAAACTCTCTTTGTGTGTGTCACAGTGTTATACTGATCAATTTGCTGTAGTGCCTACCTAGAATATGCTACAGATACCAGCAGAAGACTAAAAACCAGGAATTTTTCCACCACTGTTTTAAAGCTTATGTCACCCTGGTCTTCAAACAAATTAAATTATAGACCTGAAGTCTAAACCATAGGTGCTCATCTGAATGTTAACCCTGGATTCAAGGTCTTTGAGCTAGAAAACTCTGTATGATAAGAACTGCCAGAGAAGATTATCTGAATTCCAAAATTTGAAGGAAAAAACCCTTCACATTTTTGTAATAAACCAGTAATCAGTGAGAAGCAAAAATACCAGCACACAAGGGGAACCTGGATGTCTCTAGAAATCCTGAAAGTATCCTCATTACAAAGGTACATGCTCCTTTGGCAGGTTTTTTTTTATTTTGCTTCCTTAAGAAAAAGGCAAAGCCAGCAGTTTCTGTATCTAATATAGAAACATGAAAATTGATTTACTTGCTAGGAATTGCAATTACAGGGATGCCAGTTGAGCTGAGAAGCACTGTTAAGAAGCAGTAATTAGTCAGACAAAACACCCTAATAATTAAAACACCTGGAGGCTTAATCATGATTAGAAACAAGACTTATAAACTTTCATGCATAAACATTTGAATTTTTCTGTATTTGAACAATCTTAGAGGAAAAAAACAGTGAAGAGACTCTTACCAGCTTCCTGTGAATTTAATACTTCTAAGGCATGCATCATGGCACTTGCGAAGACATTGGCATCTTCCTTGCTGCCAAAATTCAGACCATACACCTGCCTAGCATCACGCCACTGGTGGAAGGTCTGTGTAGCCTGATTGTACTTCAGCCCTTTTGGAATGGCACAATTTATTACCACCTATAATCATTAAAAAAAAAAAAAAAATTATTTATGTTAGAAATTGCTGTTCATCAGAAGTTTCAGCTTTGCGTAGATTTTCTTCCTCCACCACATGGTTTAATTCACGACCCATAATCTGAAACACAATGCTGAAAGCACATAAACATTTCAATTTTAATTCCAACTCTTGTCTGTAATCAGTGATGGGAATACACAAGGGGACTAATGAGATATTTTGTATCAACTTTTGTAGCTTAAGTGTTCTCACTTCAAAAGATGCAGGATGTTTCCTAACAGCAATGTAGTAACATCAACAGCTCTGACTTCCAGCAGCAGACTACTTGACGTGAAATATGCATCTGAAATTCAGAAACTCATCTTTCCATGAATTTCCCTGGGTATTTGTTAGGTTTCTTTTTCAACCAAGTTATCACCTTCTCCCTGGGGCTGCAGCAGCCCTTGGCTTGCAGGGCTTTCAGCAGCAGTTTACTGGATTTGTACCCTGGATCACAGAGTATCATTTTGCAAGATTGTTATGGCTCACACAAAAGATGATAAATTCGAGCTATTAGGGCAACCATTTACTACAAACCATCCAATAAGAGGATCCCATTGCACTTGGATAACTATATCCTCTCACCTTTTTCTGCTGAATAATGGGAGGAAAAAAAAACCTGTCTCAGAGGGGGTTTGCTCTCAGATGACTGCACAGAGACAATTTATTACTTGGAGAAAGTGATTAACAACAAATCACACTGGAGATTACCAGTCTAGGCTTCAAATGTGTGGTAAATGACCAAGAACAGACCAAAATAATTCTATGAAATACTGGGAGGGAGGGAAACAAATAGAAGAAGCTTTCCTCAAGCAAAAGATTAGGTTTTTAACCCCATCCCAAGCATCATATGGCAGAGCACATTTACAGACAGAGTGCTAATTTGCCATTTAATCATGATCCAGTAACTTCATCAAGGAAATTAAAATGTAATCCCCATTACTCCCTTCTCACAGTCTCTTAAAGTGGTAGATGATCAGCATTACCAAATATCAGAAGGTTTTTTGAACAAAATGATCTGGGGAAATGAGACATCATGCAGCCAAGTTTTCATGAGCTAGGAAGAGCTAAAAGAAGTGCTGGTGTCTACACAGGCTGCAGCTCACAGTGTAGAGTGGGGGAGAAAAGCTTCTAGGTTGCCACTTTGCCTTAAAAAGAACCAGATGACTTCTGTGTACACCACTAGCCTTTATAAATAGATATCTGTAGGAAGGAATGGCAAAAGGACTATTGCCTTGGGGGTATGCAAAGTGCTTAGTTCACAGGGAAAAAGCAATAAAAGTTTTGCTACTTCTGTGAAAAAATGTTTTGGGTTTTTTTATTGGTCCCATAATTTTGCTGAAGACTCAATAGTCTAAATTTTCAGAGGTTTCCTCACCTGATGATCCTGAATCTTCCTGCCCACTACTCTGAATGTGTTGTTGCCTGTGTGATGATATATGTGAACTCTGCTGAATCCAGTTGATCCACCAGCTGGTACCCATTTCTTATTGGCATCATCGTAGACCATTACAGCAGCTCGTGCTTGGCAGATACTCTGTTCACTGTTAATATACAAAGTGGAGGAGAAAATAAAATTACTTGTGGCAAAGCATCATCTTTCAGGTTAACTGGGTTTTTTTAAACTCAAAATGTTAACGCAATACTCCTTGCAACTTGCTGAAAGCTCTACCTTTCTGAATACAAAACCACCAGGACATTTTGACATCTGACATTTTGCTGACATGCGTTGATTCTGAAAAGCTGTGGTCCAGACAGACAGACCTAACAACCAATAAAAGAGATCAAGAAGGTATTCACTACTTTTTGCACTTTTCCCCCCCTTACAGGTTTTCTTCCCCTCCTTCTTCCCCACCACCAGCCATGAACTCTAATTAAATGCCATAACCCTATACAAAGCTTTCTGCAAAGACCAAAGAATCTGGAGTTGCACTGGAATCTGGAGCTTCATACAATCTACACTTCTCAGTGGAAATGACTTCTGCAAGAGATGAGAATTGGAAGGCCCTTGCCCCTTTTAATGTACAGAGAAGAAAACAAACACACAAAATAAAGTCCAGCACAAAAATTTCACCAGGTCATAAATAAAATGCATTTTTGTTTTAATACATTTTACGGCAGTTGACACCCAGATGTAACATTTTCTCCCTGAGAAAAAGCTCTACTGATCACCAAAAGTGCAAATTCATCAAAAGATTGCCATCAGTAGCTAATCCTGATTATGCTAGTCATCTGGAAGCTGAGCTACAGCCTGAAGTTAAAAAGGAGCATAACATGAATGTCATCGTATAAGAAACACATGAAATCAGACCATACCAGAAACAGACTATTTATTAGGAGAGGAAAGGGTGATAGATACCATGCAGGTTGTCTTCGTGGGAAATGTCCAGATGCAGACAGGAAATAAAAATAGAAAGGAATGATTTCTTATCAGTAAGTCAGATTGTCTGAACAGACCACTCCAGCACATCCAACATTATAGAAAGCACATGATGCCTGGCTTGCAAGGAATGAGCCTGCCATTTGGAAAACTGAGAAGGCTGGGGAGTCATGCATCCTTCATAGGAAAGTAAAGGAGTGTTTCTTCATATTTTATGAAAGAGGGAAAGGATGCCTCCCTCACCCATCTGTCTTGGATTTTTTTGTGTTTTTTATTGGTTGGTTGGTTTTGGATGGAGCGTGTGTGTCTTTGTTGGGTTTTTTTCCCAAAACCATGCTGAATTTCCCAGTATCTTATTCACATCTCCCAACACAAGAAAATTCTGAAGTGCATCCAGCTGTATTGTTAACTTTCAATACCAACATTTTTGAGGAAACAGAATCAATTTCTATCACACTTTCCATGGCATTCTAACAATTAGAAAAGTGGTCAACACTGGGATGTTTTTCAAGTCTCATGGAGAAGACAGAATCTGAGATTATGTCTCATGCACGTGGGAGATTGATGATCAAATAGGTTCCAAATTTTAAAAATGCACGTGTTCTAATCCCATCACCTATTCAACAACTAGATCAGAATGGGATTACAACCTCTAATTAGACCACCCTTTTTCTAGTGCAATTTAGGGATCTTAAAGTCTTAATATACATAACTAAAGTGCTTCTTTTCTAAGCATAATTTATAGTTTAGACTGGAAGGATTACATCCGAACCAGGAAGAAAGATTAACTGCAAAGAAAATAAATTTTGATACAACTTTTAGGCATTTCTCTGTCCCACTAAATATTTGCCACAGTGAAATACGGTTCCTTCCCTTGAGAAGAGGACAGTACAAGAACCTACTGGATTTCTTTATTTTTAGATATTCTGGCATACATCCTAAAGTTCAAACCTAGAAACATTCTGTACCGTTCACAAAGTACATGACAAACACTAGTGGTTTTTCTAAAATGCCTGACAGTAAACATGGAAAACTTTGGAACCCATAATAAATTTTTGCTATATTTCAATTTGGATCAATCACAAGCATGATGAACCATAGGTGACAGGACCTAGATACTGAGCCATGTGGTTCACAGAGTTCTTGCCAAAATAGCTTCTACTCAGTCATGTGCCAGACAGATTTAAAAAAAAAAAGATTCTATTAAAATTGAGACTATGATTCTAAGCTTATATGTTCCAATTACAACAGAGGTAGAGCCACAGAGTGACTGAGTAATGGCACAGTGAGCAGGAGACTTAATTAATAGGACAGACCATCAAATTTCAGGTGCTCTTATTCAGCCTAAGTTTATAAAACTTCTTACGTGATTTTATTTGACATACCAAAAAATAAAGGAATAAAGAAGAAGAAAAAACTATTCATTTTAGAACTGTTTGGTATTCAAGTGGCAGTCTTCACAAGTGCAAATAAGATGACCTTGAATTGAATTTCTAGCTTTTCTTTAACAACTGCTAAACTATTTTTAGTTCCTCTTCTCAGGCCATGTCTTATAACTGGAAGTATTAACCAAGTCTAGATCTCAAGTACTTCATGCTCTATTTAAAATAAAACCATTTTCATAACAGGGAATTATTCATATAAAAAATGAGATGATTCACAAACTTTTAAAAGTGACAAATACAAACAATTTCCAGCTGACCTTTTCAATCACTACACAATAAACCTTCTGCCTTCATTTAATAAAAATGCTATAACCAAAATTTCAGTGTTCAAAGACTGTAATTTTCATATCCAGGTATCAATTTGAAGGTGACATGCTCCCCTCCTGGAAACAGTTTCCAACACACAGCACCTTGTTTATCAGACTGCAAGAGTAAGATGGAAAAATCAAAGAAAGAAAAGATCCCTATGAGAAAAAAATCAAACCATCCCAGGATGCTAGCCTATTTCCAGGGTTCGATAATGATACACCAGTAGGTGAAGGGGAGATTTATTCAATTACTCTCTCTTAGTAATAAGTTCTCTAAAGTGATTACACTTCCTTTTGAAGAAAAGCATGGAGGCATGAGCTTTAGTGAAAAGAATCTTTAGTTCTGCCCTTCAATGGCTATTTGATAGTTCAGCATCTGAATACAGTATATTGTGTATTATGATTAGACACCATAAAGCATTTAAGTATCAACCTCAACTAAAAATGCATACTAGAAATCCACTCACTTCAAAGGGTTACACCGAATCAAAAATCCACACTGTTAGCTTATGACTATCTTTGACAGGTCTAATGAAAAATTAGGTTTAGGTTTTCTTCTGAAGATCCACCTTTTTCTAGGAAAATTCTGACTTTGGCATATACACTGTGACGAGAACCTGAACCGGTCTCTTGTATTCTAGAAATATAAATTAACTTAAACTTCAGTGCAAAAGAGCAAGAGACAAGTGAATCAGAAAGGTATCATTTATTGCATTCTTTGCTTTTCATGCTTATGACACTTCTCTGCTGTACTTTTATTAGGAAACAGATCTTCACCCATCTCAGTATTTATACATGAGCTCTTCACAGCGCTCAGGGCTTGCTGTAACACGTGTGTCCTTTCCATGACCTGTGCTAGGACAGCTTCCTTCATTCACTGCACCAGAATCACTCTGGTGTGATCACAAATGCAGATTTTTTACATATTACCTTACACTGGTGGCAAATTAACAAATTGTCTCCAGTCATGTTGGAAGAGAAAAGCAAAAGGGTCTTCATCTCCTTGCCATGTCATTAGGCCTTCAAAAGCATCCTACTGGGTTTACTTGCCTTTCTACAAATTTTCCTCTTCCTGGTGGGGTGTAATGGTTCCAGAAACCATTAGACTTGGATTAGTCTGCACCTTTTCAATATGTGACACGATTAGGGGATGTGGGAGATTGAGCATCTCCAGCTTCACATGCTACTGCCAAAATGCACAGCTGCTCCAAGAACTGATGGCTAAATTATTAGGGCAGTGCGTTGGGGAACTACACTGAAATATTAACAAAGAAAAACTGAGAAATCCTATGTTCCCAAGTAAACTTACTAAACTTAGTATATGAAATTATTTGCAGAAAACAGAAAAGTCATACGAGGGAATATCCATGCAAAAAAAGTGCTCTCCAAACCTTAGGAGACAAAGTGTACAAAGTTCTCTTCCCAAAATGTAAAGCTTGACAAATAGCTGGATAAATATATGTTAGGAGGAGTTATTCTCCAGACAAAGATGCAGGGCTCTGATTGTTAAAGCCAGCCATTATTCTGGTTGAGTCCACCTACAGCAATACCATATAAAGCCAACGACAGGGTGGCTGGTTTTTATTTGGGGTGGAAGAGTGGGGGGAGGTCTGGCACTCAAAAGGCTCACACAAAAAACCACAGTAGTAATGAATCATAAGTATAAGATTATTCTTATGGGAGAATATACTTTCCTCCTCCAGTGATGAGATCATACGAAAAGCTCAAAAACCACAGCAAACTGAACCCTAGCAGACATCATTCTTTTGCCCAGATGGAATGTGTTCATTCTTTCACATCCCAAGTTCTTAAACTCAATGCACAGTGACACCAATCCAGTCTGCTGACCTAAGCCTTATTTCTTTTTTTTTTTTTTTCCCTCTCCACAAGAAGTGGATCTTGGTTTTCCTCTCTCAAGAACTAAAAAGGATAAACATACTTCAAAGATCAAACTCATACGAAGGAGAGCACAATTGCAGCCACAAAAAAGATCATTTAAATACACTAACAAAAGCAAGGAAAGTCTGAGATTGCTCTGATGCCCAACCTTTGATATTTTTGTCAGCAATGTAACAATGAGGGGTTTGAAAAATTATATCCCATTACCACTGCTTCTGGTGATTCAGGCTTTTTTTTTTTCCTGCTATGTTCTCAATTCACAGAGACATAACAACATGTTCTTAAAATGTGCAGTCTTTGCGGGGCAGAAGGAATGGAAAAAGACACTGATTCATCAAACGCCTGTTTAGGATTTTCAAACCATGTGGCACAAAGCTAGAAAGAAACTCTAAACATTTCCAATTCTAATATCTTAAAAATATACATTTTTTAAAAGCAGCTAAATGCTGGTCCAGATATAAAGTTCTATATCTTAGTGATGGTGTTTTGCAAGGTAATTTTTCCTGCTTGTTCCTGAACCTCAACTGGCACATCACAGTGAAAATGTGTACTCTCTGTTTTGCTCTTTCAAAGTTAAAACCAACCCAAACCAAAACAAAATCCCACTGTATATATACTGTACCACTACTTTCTATTATCTAAAACCGACACTGTAGACAAAGTTGCTGTGTATTCTAAGTTGCTCATTTGGCTTAACAGTTAAACTCTTTTTTAACATCTTGAAGTTAACACGGAAATGTTTCCTATGCCCTCAAATATGCTCCAGACTGAACTCAATTACATAGCTTAATATTTATTTTGGGGAGTAAGGGAGGGAGCTTGGGTTTCTTGACGGGGGTGATGTGAGTGAGGAGATGGGAAGAACTTTGGGTTACTTCAGGTTTTAACTCATAGTATGCTGCCTTAATTTTATTCATTTCTTAACTTTAGCATTTCAGCGAGAAGGACATCTCAGAGGAGGCTGAGTATAACAATTATCACCTCCTCCTGCCAGCAAGACAGTCACACCATCAACAGGACATCATGAAAAAGTATAAACCATTAGGACTCTGCAGAGGTTAACACAGCACTTCAATAAGTTCAATAAGTTAAGTTTCTCTAACACAACCTCAGCTGGAAAGTAAGAATCTCAACTTTCCCTGCATTATTAAAAGCCAGTTAAACATGCTGCTGGCAAGGGAACATCACATGTTTGGTACAGCAGAAGGAATCAAGATGTGCTGTGTCACTTGTACCCAACTTTAAATGATGCAGCTTGCCCACTCCAACACTTCAGCCAATACAGAATTTATCTGCTATTTAGGTTTTAAAATAAGACTCAGTTAGGAGCAGCTGATTAATCTGATCTGTTTCCATGTGGGTTCTCCTTCAGACACTACAACCCCCCATAGGACAAGAGTCCTTGTTGATTCCTTCCAGCAGATCCAACTCAAACAAGGCTGGCTGTTAAAACAGGAGGTGAAAGTGGAGGGAGAAATCCCAGATTGCTTCACTAACAGCTCTCCTGTACTTGCCTGTGCCTAGAAAACTTTTGATTGATAACTGAGAGATTCATTCATCTCTCCCACTTTTCCGTCTCTGATAACCGAGAGATTCATTCATCTCTCCCACTTTTTCTCCTTGTGAATTACTCTGAATACAGATTAGCTGCAATATCAAAAACCAGCAAAAAAATCCTGCATGGTAAAGTCCCAACTAGAAATAAAACTAGTACTGCTGAGAAGCAGGGGAAACTGAATCATTGGGATTAATAGTTGGCAAAGGAAAGGTACTTTGCTTCTGTCACAGGATTCTGCAACACTCCAGAGTTTTAGTTGGTACTCAGTTTGTTGGGGACAAACATTCTTTCCTCAGTGACCACCTTCCACCAAAAGAAAATTAGTTTTCATCTTGTGTATAAAAGTATTTAACATTAATTTAGAAGAAGTCTGCTCTTGGAGCCAGAAAATTCTCATAAATTTCTCATGTTGCTATGAATCTGTTCCTTGATGATTTTGCATTTGTAGCTTGTTCCAGAGCAGCAGGTGAATATCAAACAGCTGAAAGAAATTATGGCAGGACATTCAAGCAGAAAGAGAAATTATTTAAAACAGCAGGTTGATGTCACTTTTCACACTGAATTCCCAATTTAAAACTCAAAGAAATTCTCCTTACCCAAACGTTTCACAAGCCACATTTCATATTTCATGCAATGGACAAAGCAATTTTGTGTTGGCAATTCAATATTGTCTCTAGGTTTGTCATACGCTGGTTCACATCAAAATTCACCTATTCTGTCAAAGGAAATCAGGAATATCTAAGAGAGAATACGACAAGTCAAACCAACCAACACTGACACTACAGAGACAAACCTTAAAAAACCCAGAAGTATTAATAATAATTAAGAACAGCAGACTGAAAAACAGATATTGAATAGCATGAAACTCGTTGTATTAACAATGGCTAACTGTATATGCAATAATGTAATGTAGTATTAATAAAATATACATAAGTGACTAATTTAATCTATCCTTAAATTCATAATACCCTCTGAAGATGATATTAAGATACTTCATTTCTCAACTCTCACATTAAATAGACTGTGTAATTACGCAAAACCAGATACCACTTTTTTAAGAGAAACGGGCACTAAAATCCTTTCAATACACAAAGGTAGGGGTGTTTTTTAAGCAATTCCTTCAGCAGACAGAAGGAATGACCATTTGCTACCTTGTTCCTTTAAAAAGTATAAAATTCTGAAAGTATAAAATTCCAAGCTTGAGACAGAGAAGAATATGAATATGCTACAATTTTATACAAAGATTTGGTCCTCGCCTTGCATGCAAACTAATGATGACTTCATGGAAATACTTTATTAAAAGCCTTCATTATTTTAGCTTGGAGGTAAGATTTTCAATGAAACAACCTGCAAGAGACAAGAGCAGCATTTTCCCACTTTCTTCCACTATTTTCTAGATCTTTTCATCCCACAGAGAATCATGAAGATATTTTTTCTCAATAAATGTTTCCAACAGATGTTTTGAAAAAAATCAGGACTACACAGAGGCCAACAATTTCGTTATAACACATTTACACTGACAAGGGAAATCTTTCTAGCCATTATTTTTATACTGGTAGAATAAAGTCCTGCATTTAGACTCCACAGAACCATGAAATAAGATAATTCAGTTTATGCTTGCTCCATGCACTCATCCATATTCTTGTTTTCTTTTATCCTCTTATACAGGGGTGTTCCCTTAGACATGGCATCTTCGGTAATTTATCCTGATTTTTTCTTGAAAATATTACATTGTTATAATCAAATCCATTTTTCCACCGATTCTTCAAACATATTTCTTCAGGGCATTTACTACTTTGCTTACACTAAAAGGCTGTGCAGAATCCATGCAGTAATTGAAGCAGATTCCATTTCCTCAAAGCAGATTCAATACAGTAGCATCACAAGCCAAAGGTTTGGCCACAGTAAAGGCTAATTCTGTCTGGGTACTGATTTTACTCAACAGTAAAAGAGGAGCAGAAGATTTTTACCACGCTCTTTCACCTATCTCAAGACAGATTTTTATCAAAAATCAATTTCTTGGTTTGTCTCTGTTGTCAAAGCTAATGGAAAAAAAATCTCTACAGCAGTATTTGGGAATGAACCAGTCTGGAAGCACCAGGGTACCTTGTAATTGAACAAAGCTATCAACCATAAAATCAGTATCTTTACTGAATAGGAACAATCATCACAGACTGAAAAGTTCAAAGCTTTTAACCCAAAGCTCTTAAAAGGCCAGGACCAAAAGCTAGCCAGACATATTAGTTCTTTCCTACAAATAGCCTATTTTTCCAGGGCTTGTTGCTTTCTTTGCTGCGATTCCACGAATCTGAGCCCAACATACTGTGGAAAGCCTTTTTAAGCAGGCATGAAAAACATCATCTGCAAGACTGACAGCTGATGATTTCCTGTGAAAAACCACTTAACATATATACATTTCCTATGTTCTATACATATTTTAACAAAAAGTGACCTTCTTCTGTTATTTTCTAAGCTTTTAACACATGGTACAAATCACAGCTTTCAGAACCCAGATTCCCCAGGCAATCCGAGTTCCCAAACGTGCTGCAACAGAATCCATCAGTGCATTAACAGCACCACAGATCATGTAACTCATTTTACTTTCAGATAACCAATGCCCAGCTCCTTTTGAAACAGCAAGAGAGCAGTGTTTTTACATCACCTATTTAATACAAGGGCAGCCTCTGATGTAGAGACGTGTGTAAAGGGAAGGTGGCTAATCTTTAGTGACATATTCTAGCCCCAGAGTTAACATATAAATATGTAATTCAAGGTTCATTACAAGAAGGATTCATTACAAGAAGGAATTGTCTTTCTAAAACTTAATTTCATCTTAAAAAAAAAAACCCTAAGATCCACCACCATATTTTGTTAACTTAACACTTGTTTTTAAACACCAGGTTGATATTAATTAACATGAATGAAAACTAGGCCAGGTTGCATGGGGCTCTGAGCAACCTGGTCGAGTAGAAAGTGTCCCTGCCCAAGGCACACGGGTTGGAACTGGGTGATCTTTAAGGTCCCTTCTAACCCAAGCCTTCTATGATTTTATGGATTAATCATGAAAATGTGAGCAGCAAATACAAGAAAAGGCTACATATAATTGCCTTGGCCTCGAAACGAAGTTTTGTTCCAGAGTTTCCAGGTCCGCATTAGAGGGAAATAAAGTTGGGGTTCCTGTTGGATGAACTGGACACAGAGAGTCCATCAAACCAAGCAGCATGCACCCAACACAGTGAAGGTACCGTGTGGTGACACCATGAGGTCACCTAACAGCTTTATGGGGTGATCAAGGTAAGTTCCTGACAGCCTGAAAAGGACAAATGTCATGGCCATCCTCCAGCAGAACAAGAACCAAGGTTTGGGGAGCCAGAGGCTCAGAAGGTTGCAGGGAGCAGTTTGACATGTACCTGGTAAGCTGTTACTGGTGCATTTCTCAGGGGGTCAATACCAGCTAGGGTACTGTTTAATGTCTGTTCATCACCAAGAAAATGGGATGTAATGAAACTTCAGCAAGTCTGTGGATGCATTTCTATAAATTGGGGTAGACTGGTATGCTGGACAGCAGAGCTGCTGTTCAGAGGTTTCTCAGCAGGCTAGAGAAGTAAGGTGACAAAAACCTCAAGATATTTGGAGGCAAGAGCTAAAACTTGCATGTGGGACAAAAATAACCTCAATCATGTAGAAAGTGATTATCCCCCTCTATTCAGACTGCATCTGGCACATTGTGCCCAGTTTTGGGCTCCCCAGTGAAAAGAAAGACTTTGACAAATTGGAGCAAATCAAAGAGAAAACCATTAATAGGGCTAGAGGAAAAGATGCACCAGGAGTGGCTTCACAGCTGTGCTTGTTCAGCCTCCAGCTAAGGCAGGAACATAATGACCACTCTCAACTACTCAACAGGGAATTACAGGGAACAAGAGTCACAATCTTTTCAGAAGTGCACTACAGAAAGGTAAGAGATAATCAAAAAGTACAGAAAAGGAGCTTTTAACCAGGCAAGGAAAAGTTGCACCAAGAAATCAGTGAAATACTGGGAGAGGCTGCCCAGAGGAGCTGTGGAATCTCCATCCCTGAGACTTCAAAATTCAACCCAGCCAAGGTGATGGGAGCAGACGAACCCCAAGAACTCACACCTTGACTAAGACAGTGTGTGGCTCTAGAATAAATAAAATCCTTTGAGAACACCCCACTGAATTGCAGATACATAAGTACCTTATTTATGACAATTTCTGCCTTAGCATCTCATTTTATTGGAATGCTCTTCCCAAAAATAACAACATGCATTTCACACTTGAAGTTTCAAGCAGCCTCTCCTTCTGTAGCCTTGAAATGAAGATCTTAAAGATTGCTGGTAGTTCTAATATTCAAAGTCTAAAAGTAAGAGGTTTAAATAAACAACATAGTATTTATATCACTGATGTGCACTACCAAATAAATGTCTGAATATTTAATAATAAGCAATAAGCCTTATTTCTTTCACACTCTCCTCCCAACAAAACACAAGATTGATTCATGAATTTCTGACATCTCTTAACAAGTCTGTACTACAAAATACTTCAAATATAAACAGAGCTCTTGACAATCCTGTCCTCATTTCCGAGGGCACCAGGATAAAGCAAAGTTCTGGGCCTTATTCAAGCAGCTCGAAACAAATGAATTCTTAAGCAACCCAAGACCTGTCATGGTGTAGTAAGCAAACACTGATGTGTAAAAATTACCCCAGTTACAACGGCTTCCTTGTACAGAAAAATCTAATGAGCATTCTTATGTTGTGCATTCAGTAGAGGCATTTATGATAATGTGTAAAACAAAGGAATACTAAATTTCCACTTAAATGCCTCTCTACAGTAGAGCTCTGCTCTCTTCTTTGAGCACAGGTTTCCACACACAAATTTCACAAATCAAGGAGAGGTTACCATCATCAAGTTGACACAATCTGGAAGCATTCTGCTTTCATTTCAATTATGGGTTATTTACATTTGCCATTGAATGCAGTCAATGTTATCACCTATATTGAAATACGAATTCAATTTTCATGCCAAACTACTGCATTTACCCACAGAACAGCAAATTGTTCTTGCACTTTCCTCTTCTGTGATCCAAATTACTTTTTGGCAAGGCTAAGTCAATCTTATTTTGAATAACTCTGATTTCTTTCCCATACCATTTTATCTCTCAATATCATTTTTTAAACTACTATTTTTTCACTCCTCCTATATATTAGTAATATCCTTCCTGAAGTGGTTACTCACATAGCAACTTCAGTAGCTCTTCTTCCAAGTCTGACTGCAAGTCAGTTAAGATTTTAACCTTTAATTTGAAGAAATCCCTAATTCCAGCTCATACACCACCCCCCAAATCCCTCCCTTCTTCCAGCAATGCTTCCTAATACACCTCCCTCAAGGTACTAAGGCTTGTCATTAAAATCTAGTTCCTTAGGTATAATCTCAATTGCATACACTCTTCTATTAAATGGAGCTTAAATTAACCTATAATCATTCAAACCTGTGAACAGTTTTTCTTCTGAATTTCCTTCATACAGTGCTATTTCACAACTAAGAGTAAAAAATTCTGCATTTCCCAAAGTCTGAATCTTGATTTCATCAGTTAATGACTTTGATAATAACAAAGTGGTAAAGGTAATATAATCTAAAAATTCTGCCACTATTTATACGTTTATTTATAAATTAATTAAACCCTTTTTCTGGAGCTGGCAGAGGTATTCAGAGGAATCTGTCCTGTCATGTATGTGCTACTGTAATTCTAACTGAAGGGACAAGTTACTTGTACACTAACTGTTACTTATACAAGCAAAAGGCTTGAAGTGCTCTACTCTTCCTCTCCAGACTAACAGGCAAAGAACAGCACAAGAAGAAATAGGAAAATCAATGCTAGTACTCATTGCAAAAGTATTTTGAGACTCAGTGACCCACTTTTAACTTTGAACACCAACAGACGACTGCAGTAACTAATTCAATCTAGTTAATAATTAACATTAACATTCGTGCATTCATTACATCTAACATTCTGTCCTAGAAAATTGGATGATCTAGATGCACCATGAAACACTGAGTAGAAGCTGTTTGATTTTCCCACAATGTCAGCTATTTCGAGCATCTCTTGCAATAAAAATTAAGTAGCTAGAGTGCAGTGGCAGTAAGCGCACAGCCCTTGAACAGAAGTGTATCAACACAGATGTGTGCTTGAAACACTTGTTTGGAGGGGTTTTGCCCACGCAGAGCAGCCAGCAGAAATGGGCATTTGCACCATCATCCCAATGAGTAAAACCAAAAACTATTTCTCAACGTATCTTGCCTCTCTGAAATAGGTCTGTATCAAAACTCTACCAAAATTGTTACACAGTCAAAAAAAGAAATGGCATTCTCACTCCAGAGCAGACAACACTCACAAGGAAAAAATGAATAAATTATTATGCAAGGTCATAAAAGTTACCATATAGATCAACATCTTCATTATGAATTACACACTGGTTTTTCTTCTAGAGAGCAGCTCTTCTAAGCATTTCAAACCTCTTGGCAAAGTAATTATTGCTTCAGACTGCAATACTTTGTTTCCCCCATTTTAGGATGCTTTGCTTCTTAGCTTCTTAAATGTTGTCACTGAGATCTGCCTTCACACCAGAAAAACAGTTACCAAGTTAAACAGTGAGAAACTGTGTTTGCCTTGCTTTCCTGCTCCCAATTCCTAAGCAGTTCAGCTGTCTCTCCAGTTGTTCTCTTCGCTTCGCAAATGCTCATGTTTAGAGAGAAAACCTCAATTTTAAGCCTTGAAAGGCAACTAACTCTCTTTCACATTTACTTTAATCTTAAAAGTGTGTCCCAGCTGGAAACAGGACAATATGCTTATCTGTTAAACAGTAGGATCTACAGTAACAGGGACATATCCATGTTCTGTTTGTTCCATTAAAATACCACCTACCTCTACCCCCAAGTTTTACAACAAATTGCATCACATCTACTGGTGATAGCAAAAGGAGATTGTATTTCCCAAGAGTCCTTTCACTTTAAACCTTCCCAGACATGACAAATCACACTTTCAAGTACATCTGCATGAACAAGTACAAATAATTATTCAACAAATCCAGAACCTCTGCATGTGAATTTCTACCTGTACCTGGGCACAAGACTTGACTCCTGAACAGCCAAAATTTGATTAAAACATCACTCAGAAAAAAAAAAAATCGTACAGATTTTTATATTTTCATATATTATGTTGTACGCATAAATAATTACTTTACAAAAAATTCCACTGTGTAAGTCCTTTATACCCAATGGTATTACCAGGTCGGGAAGTCCCTTAAAGTTCTGATCAAAATATTTTTTTCCTTTAGGGCAAGGACAAAAGTAGTCACTGGCTTCCTTTACTAGAAAAACAGGAAAATAAAGTTTTCGAAATAGCAATTAGATCAAAAAAACCCTGATCTAGCAAGAGTACATTTACTATATTACTATCAAAACTGGAAGATATGTTTAGACACTTTCTTCTAATATTAGTTAGAACTGGATGTCAGCTATTCTATTTCCTCCTTTCCAAGGAGCATAACTGACTACACCTTACCTCACTCTGAGAGGCAAGTATTAAAATTGAAAATACTATCACTTTGTACTTAATTTTGCTGCTTATCTTTTCTTACCCAAGTTTATTCAGTGAATCATTACAGATAAGGAAGTAATTCTCATTAAACTGAAATAAGAAATTCAATCTAGAAAGTAGGAATACAAACAGTCCAAAATCCCAAACAGAACAGCAGCACTAGCCAGTTAAGGCTCTTATTCCGTGGTTTTAAGCATTAAAAATACATCAGAAGAACAAAAAGGTAGAGGCCTACACTAACCACTATACATTCCAAATGAAAAAAAAAGGACTTGCAAACTCCAACTGAGAAAAGAGTATTTAAAAGCAAAGTTATCTATTCATTGCACTAATAAATTATTTAGAGGAGAAACTACAATGCAAAGGTGAGCTGAAGAACAATTTTGCTCACACCAGAAAATTAAGACTCCTTATCAGCATATCCATTGTTTAGGTTTGTGCTAGCTGCAAGTGCCAGAAAGCTTTATGTGACCAGGGATTTTCACTAGTTCAGCTAATCCAGCGGTAATTATCGGAAAACGCTATTTTAACGCATAAAGGCAGCACAATCCAGCTGGCATCCCAGGGGCCTCTCTCATTGTCCAAGATGGCTGTTGCCGGGTTCCAAATGGAACGTGCCTTTCACGGATCTAGATCAACACTCCAACCATTGTATTATCTTCCAGCTACAGCTTCATTTCACAAACCACCTCTCCCAGGCCACCTGGCCTTGTTTTAACCAGCATTTTGTCATGTTACTGCCTCTCGTACTCATTTCAGGGCTAAGACAACTTGAGCTTCGTGTCAGAGAACATTTGACTGCTATTTACAGCCCTTACTACGAGGCTGGGTTTTTCCAGTGTCACGACACTTTTAAGAGCTACGCTGGAGGTTTAATCTTTAAACTGCACAGGGAGTGTTCTGCATCTTCCCTCTTCACAGAAGCTTTGGAATTCCTACTCTCTACCCAGAGCCTTTGGGTTTGCTTGCAAACAAGGACTTTGGAGGCAGTTGTTTTGAGGTTTTTTTCTGGTTTTGTTTGGTTTGGGTTCTTCTGGTGTGTTGATGGGCGATTTTTGTTTTTAACTCAAGAATACTTCCATGCCGTAGTACACACATCAGTTTGATAACGTCAGCTACACACTTAACAAGATTTAGTTCTTTTCAGTTGTTATCTTCTTCACAAAAGCCCTCTTCTAGGCAAATGATACACAAGACAAGGAGATTAACACCAAGCAGCATTTTCAGACTAGCTATGCATTTATATTCCAGAATATATTATGCAATGAGCTGCTAACCTGAGGTAAGCAAACAGACTGCACTACCAACCCTAAATAGGTATTTTGCAGGGAGACAAAGGGAAAAGAAAAAATTTATTATCAGCTTTATGCCATATGTGGTCCTAGGTTAAAACCATAGTTCAGTTACCTGGTCCCTGATAGAGTCTAATCCAGTTTCCGTTTCTGCGTATCCAATTGTCCAAATTCATTTCTTAAAAAGCAGGCGATGAAATGTAACGATAAAATTTGGTTAATGTAACGTGACACAAAGTCAACAGAACTTAGTTTACACATCTCCGTGCACAAAACGAACAGGTAGTGTTCCAGAAAACACTAAACCTTTAAATAGGCTGCAAAAAATTACATACTTTCAACCTTTTTTCCATTATGACCTTTTTCCTCCCCTACATCAGCGTATTAGTTGTGGGGGTTGCTTTGTTTATAGAATTTATCTTTGAAAGCAAAAAGGTAAACTGCTTGTCCTCCCTCTTCCCATGTACAAAGAACAGCATTCACTGCCTCTGTGAAGAACCTAAGGGCTGTGAGTCATTTGTTTTGGAAAAAAGCTCCCAAAGGCTATCAAGCAAGACTGTTGAGATAAAGCCTTTCAAGACTTACATCAGGGTTTCCCAGACACTACGTGTACCAGTAAGTGCAGACTAATCATATTTTGTCAGACTGCACACTCTTTCTGAATCCATCTACCACCATCCCAGCCAGGATAATGTAACCATAAACTATTAGAAGCACATGCTACTCCATGTAAGAGCTCTTCTGCTTCTGCATCCTCATGCAAGTCGCTTCAAAAGTGCTTCGGGGCTTTTTACAAAACTGAGACAAATAGGAAGCAAAACCAAGCAGGGAGGACTCGAGGTTCCTATTGCCAGCAATGAGTGAACAAAGCAGAAAGCTGCAGAAAGGCTGTTCCAGGCCAGAGGAGAAAAGAAGCCCAGCAAACTGGTTAGCTACCCTACCAGCACAATGCTCTGAATTAGCCAAAGTTCTGGTTTGGTTTAGAAACTTTTATTCCAGGCATCTAAAGGCTGCCAGCAACCTAGGCAGCCTAATCAAATCCAGGCCTTGTTAGAAGCAGTAGTTTGAATGTCAGTAGCTGTTTCCCTTATAGTTGTGTGTCAGACCTACAGCAGCATTTGCACTCAAAGCAGGACAGAACTCATTTAAATCCAGCTATGGCAACACATCTCGCTCCACCAGCTGGGACATCAGGCAGTGGTTTTTAACAGCAAATATCTGCTAAATTAAGTGGACACACACAGACGTCCACAGGAGCAAGACTTCTCAAAAAAAATTAACTCCAAACCAACACAAAAGCACAAGGAATTTTGAAGAAAATATTCCAATGAGAAAACACAATAGCAAGCACCAGTATGCAGTTTTACCTCTTCCTGCCTAACAATGGTCAGAAAAGTAGTCAACACATTATAAGGGAGCATTCAAAGCGAATTGGAAAGTCTGGGAACAGACCAAATACTATTCATAATTCTTCACAAAACAACGTACAGCGGGATCCACCATGAGCACCTGTGTTTCCCTCACCTCAACAGCTAAAAAAACAATTAGAAAAGCCTTCAAAGGGGTAAAGCAGCACCCTGAAACACTTAAAAATGCTGTTGCAGCACATAAAGACATTAAGTTTATGGAACAGCTTCAGGAAAAAACACGCATGTCTTTCATAGAGCAGTATAAGCCCATAGCAAATACCTTTATACACATTCTTTTAAAAAGATAGAGAATCGTACAAAGTACAGATACATAAAACAGTTTCTTCACCTCCATTAAGTAACCAGCATTCACGTTGCAAGATCTAGTGATATTAACAATGGCTTGGCCTAAACACTCCAAACAGTATTGTTACTGCCAAGAGCAGGGACTTCCTGTTGAGAGGCAAATCCACCGCCAAGCATGAAAACACTAATGCTCATAAAAACTAAGATTACCTGTGGAATGTAAGGTTTAGCACTTTATAGCCTTTTCTGTGACAAATCCACTGATGAGTACCTTGTCATGATATAGTGTACGTGGGGTGGGGAAAGCTGTAACTACTAGTGGCCACTTGGGAACTGCTTGCAATAATCTGGGTAATAAGGGCACATACAAGGCTAAAGGCAAAGTACCACCTTCCTACCAGGAAGGACAAAAGATCACACAGAAGCGACAGGCACTGCCTTTCATCATTAGCCAACTTATTTAGGGCAGGGGGGAAGCACTGCATGCTAAGTCTATGGCATTGACATCTATCCACATAATGTAAAATCTAGCATAAGGAAAAGTAACTTCATTTTGCTTTCTACAAACACAAGCACAAAACAGAATACTTTTAACTATAGCAGACATA
Organism: Sylvia atricapilla; assembly: GCF_009819655.1. Lineage (NCBI taxonomy): Eukaryota > Metazoa > Chordata > Aves > Passeriformes > Sylviidae > Sylvia > Sylvia atricapilla. The sequence continues at coordinate 96,649,083 of NC_089142.1, forward strand.
CAATTTGGGAAAAACACAGGCAGAAGTGCGTCAAAAAAGACACAGGAGTTACAAGGTTACAAAATAAAAGAGCAAACCATTCCACACAGAAGAAGAAACCAGAGGATGTAGGAACAATGTCCTCCATAAACAAGAATAACAGGAAAATTCTTCTAACAGTGAAATACTAGAACAGACTATGTAGAAATATTGTGAAATCTCACGGAAGATTCTGAAATAAGTTACACATGTCAAGGTAAGTTTACTGGATTCTTTATTCTCGAGCTGCTATTTTTGGAGCATCCCTGTGCATGGGCAGCCCTTGACCTCCCAGCCAGCAGAGCACACTTGCAAGCAGGAAGTGCCAGCAGCCCTTTCCGACACCGCTGCAGGGAGGGACAGACCCCCATCACATCAAAGTCCCCAGGCAGTGATGCAATTCCACAGGTATCCATCACGGGTGAACCCTGCCACAGGAGGGATCAGCACTGGCTCCATGCAGAACAAGGTCACGATCCAGCAGCAGAGTTACAAAATGTATTGCAGCACTTAGGTGCTGGTTTTATGGCTTCCAGAGCAGCAGGAGGCTGTCTCTGAAGGTACAGAGTAAGAATCAATCAGCCAAATCAATCTGGCTCAGATGCTCCCAGACCATGGCTCCACTCCCATGTCTGAGAAACACCCAAGGAGCATGCATAACTTTATTAGGATCTGAAGCTACAGCTCAACTAATTTGCAATTACGGCACCAGCTGGTGGCCCACAGCACCGTGCTGTGTCATTTGAGCCTCTCAGTGTCTGTGGCAGTAAAAAAAACCCCATGCCTACAGTATCCCAACTCCCTTTAATATTCCAGAGACAAAGTTACATGTAGGAAATCAACAGAGCAAAGGATGTAAATACTCACTTATGACAGTTTAGGAAATGAGAAGTCTTCCCTGAATTCAGAATATTTTATCAACATAAGTGAGACACAGCTCAGCAGTGTTCTTACTGTTTTTTCTCACACTTCTCCAAGTGATTTGTATTTTGACTTATCTGCCCAGGATAAACAGTCCCTCAACTGTCTAGAAATGATCCTGGTAAATTATGAGCAGGCATCTGATTAATTCAGAGTCCCAGGATAACAGATAACAGAAGGAGCTCTTCATGGTTAGAGCAGAATGTTCTGCCTGCTTACACATGTGGCTTCCACAAGATCCACCAAGGGCTTTCAGGTTGCTGACAAAGCAACAACCAACCCCTTCCCACCAAAAAAAGAGGGCACTACTTGCGTAATAGTCATTCTAACTCAGTGTTTCCCATACACTGGCAGAGACACTAAATTGTCTGTTTTCAAGCTCAAAAAGCAGCATTTGTCCTAAATATTTCAGACAAGGTATGGGAGACAAATATTCCAAGTTGCAAATATTACACATGGCAGCACACGCAGAGAGAACTTTTTGGGCAGGGGGGAAGAAACAAAACAGAAGTTCTTCCTTTACTATCATAGGAGGCATTGACTATTCTGAGAACCAGAAATCTGGTCCTCATAAACGATGAGGGACTGTGAAAAGTAAGGCTGAATAATCAACATCAAGTGTTATCTGTTTTAATCATTTCTGGAACCCATTAGCCTTTAGCAATAACTTTCCTTAAAATGGAAAAAAATGAAACCAATGAATCTCTAAATGAAACCAAATGCGTCCCTAAACAGTCTAGAAACAGACTCCTGGTTGCAGTTCCAAACAATTTTTAATATAGTAAAATCATAATTTTGGTTTTAGTATTATTCTATGTAAATTTCAGTGGTTTCAATTATTAAGGTTCCTGGTGAAACTCATTCCACTGTGGTTACTCAAATGGTATTTGTTCCAGCTGATAAGAATACGCAAAAATTTTGGTCAAACAGCCTGGATCTTTATCTGCTTCTTTTAAAAATTCTGGATTACAGATGGTTTTAAAAAAGTCCTGAGCATGTACAGCTTCTCTTCATGCATTGTGCCTTGTCAACTTTGCTGTCTGGAGCATCTCCCTTCTGAGCGAAGGCTGAGGGCCTGTTCAGCCTTGAGAAGAGAGAACACAGAGGGGACCTCATCAGTTTCTGTCAGTATCTGAAGGGAGAGTGCCAAGAGGAAGGATCCACGCCCTTCTCAGTGATGCCAGGCAATAGGACAGGAGGGGATAAGCAGAAACTGATGCACAGAAAGTTCTGCCCGAATATGAGGAAAAACTTTTCCTGTGCAGTGACTGAGCACTGGAACGTGTTGCCCAGAGAGGTTGTGAAGTCTCCCTCACAGAGGACATACAAGAACCATCTTATCGCAATGCTGTGCCATGTGTGCTCTGGGATGACCCTGCTTGAGCAGGGAGGCTGGACCAGATGACCCACTGTGGTCTCCTCCAACCTGACCCATGCTGTGAAAACATTCTGTGGCACCAAAGTTGTTCCAGAAACCCAAGGATGTCAGGCACCACAAACATCTGCAAGTGCCTGGTAATTCCAACTATGGCAATTTGTTTGTGTCTGTTCACCACCTCCAGACAAGCATTAGCTTCTCAGATGCTGCAGTCCACATTTAAGCCTAATTTAACTTCAGTTATCAACCACTTCAGAGGTTTATCCTCCAGCTGCTACTACTTCTGCCAGAGCATTAAGTGACAACAAATGCCCGAGCCATCAATCTTGCCAATGTCCGTAAGAAACCTGGTTTCTTTTGCCCTGTGTAATTCTAGTGTCTGGATAAATTCTAACACCCTAGGACAACTCTGATAATTAGACTCAAATAACTGACCACTGAAGGCTGAACAACTATTAAATCACTCTTCCTAAAAAAGGAGCTTGAGAATTTTAGGCTGGTGGTATTTGGTGTTGGTTCTGAAATAGGCTTTTGCTCTCCAAAGGTCCAGCCTCTGTGAGTGGTCTTTCATGCCACTCTGGCTGAAAAAGTGTTATGCCAGGTGCATAAATATGCATAAAGGATGACAAGGAGATGCTGAACCCTCTCTTCTGCTTTTTCTAACAGATTGGTCTGAATCTGTCTGCGAAAAAACAGAGAAGAAAATTGTGTAGGAAAGTTTGCATGGATGTTCTCTGTGCCAGAATTAGGTCGGTGCTATCCATGCTCCCTTTTCATATATGAAGTGACATTTTTAGAAATACTGGCTAATGGAAACTTAGAGCTAAAACTTGCAGATATCAGCAAATTTGTATTTTTGAAAGTTTTGACTTCAGCATATATGGAGAGGTTATATTTTTAACAAACTGCATTTTAAAAAAACCTGTCAGACGGTACACAAGGTCTGTTTGCAGAATGACTGCACAAATTCCTGCTCTGTGCGTGCCATTTGACTCAAAGTGCAATCCCAAAGACAACAGGTCCCTGTTTTTCACATACCAATTGTTGGCTTGAATCAGTGAATTCATTGTCTGAGTTTGCATGACCATAGCTGTAATGTAATTTAAATAAAGTTCTCATTCCCCAAACTTTTAGAAGTACTTCAAATACCTTCTGATATCATAACATTGCTTATTATTCTAAAGCAGTCTTCAGACTTGAAAACTATGTAACTTTGGGAAGAAACAAAAACCACCCTAGAAAGCCCCACATGCCTGAATCTGAGACTGTTTAAAAGAGCTTTCCATCAGAAAGAAACTTTGACTTGGTTTCTGAAGATTCTTTAGGATCAGAAGGCAAAGCACTGACTTCTCCCACTGTCCCACACTTCAGGTGGTGCCAGCTCACACAGTGGCTTATTGCAGAACCTGCCGGGGCCTCTCTGGCAGCCAGGTAAGCACCAGGGTGTGGCACAGCACCCAGGACAAAAAGCTCCCTCCAGATCCCTCTCCAGCTGAGAACAAGCCTGCTGGATGCTTACAGACAACGGTGATACACCAGCCCTCCCTCTGAAGAGAAAGCCATAGCATTGAATTAATACATCCTGTAGTTAAGGATTGTGTTCTAAGTTTAATTTACTTGATGCAGCCTAGATTTAACTCACTCAAATCTCTATGCTTATGTTTCACCAACAATCCCATGCCATCATTTCCATTTACATTGGAAAAACCTTTCTTCTTGCTTAACACTTTTTGTTCAGTTCCTCTGCTGTACACCGTGTAGAATCCCAACAGCAAAAAATGCTGTTCTTTGCAAAATTTATGCTGCAACGACAGCCAGAATCATCTCTACCCTTCATCAATATTCAGTTCTGGGTACTCCAGTGATAAAACTTAAACCAAGTGATTCAGTTATAATAGCAAGTGCCTCTAGACAGCATTTCATTATCAATTTGCTGCCACTACCATTTGAGTGGGAATCCAAATTTATTGCAGTACTTTTGGATTTTAATCTAGGTTATGGTATTACCCACCTATAAAAGCAATTAGCAGAAAAAATACTCATTTATTAAAAGGCCCCAAACAAACAGTGAACACCTTTTCAGCCAGAGTTCCACTTCCCAGGACCAAAAAAAAACAAAACAAAACAACCACAAAACAAAAAAAAAAAAAAAAAAAAAAAAAAAAAAAAAAAAAAAAAAAAAAAACACCCCACATGTGAAAATAAGTTATGTTTAAAACACCTAAGCACACTGATTTTTGCAGCTAGCCATCAGCAACAATACTGCAGCGAAACAAAACAGCTAAATACAAAGCTGGGCCTCTTAACTGGATCAGAGAGGTAATGAATTAAGTTCACAACTGCTTTTAAAGGAAACAAGAGGCAGAGGTTTACTACCCACCTCAAAATGGGAGATCAGTGTAAGTTATTTGTAAAGGCATCTCACTGTGGTCAGCAAATATCCTCACTAGGTGTTACCCCTCTGTAATTCTAAGAGGCAAGACAAGTAAGGCCTTTCCTGCATCATTCACTGTTCCATTTTACAGTCCAAAAGAACCTAATTTGGCCTAAATTTAAATTACATAACCTCCACTCCCTTCAATGGGAGCTTTACAACCGTAAATAAAGGCAGCTTTTGGTCCTGACATGGAAACATAATTGAATTTTGAATTAACTAGAACACAACCACATTTTCTTATACACAGCTACATTCTCTCTTTACAGCCAGCATCTAACAGGCAAAAAAATAACTCTGCTGTAAGTAATTCTGCTGTACCTTCTGAGTGTACCTGTGAAGGTTTTAAACAGCATTTCAGAGTGCCCAGAACAAATTATGAACTTAGCCGTTTCTTGCCTGTATTTCAACATTAGATTGTTAACCTCTTCAATATCCAAAGCCCACAAAATTTCCACCTTTCATCACTGAAGGATTACTCCTACTCCTGCTTATGACAACAAAGGATGTAAGAGAAATCAAGCCCAAAACCTTCATTAGTGTCAGATTAAGACTTAAAACATCCAGAAATGCTATGTGAAAATTCCTGGAGTAATCCTAACATTCGATACACATAATGATACACAGACTATGCCAAACCACAAACATAAGTAGTAAGAATGCAATGGCCAGCCTACAACATAAAAGAGGAGTAAATTCAAGCATTTCACTAGACTTTAACCATATCATAGATGCTGGGGCTCTTTGCAGTCAATATTATCTCTTACAGTAAAAAACTCAAGTGTCAAGCAAAACACTTCTATCAAAGTCACAGTATACAGTGCTGCCACCATAACTATCTTCTGAGGTCACTGTGCCTCAGTTTTACAACTCTCATACCAAGGAGATAAAGGGAAGGCAGGTTAAAGAGTGAACCGGTACTACAACACCATAAAAATCTACTGACTTTCCTCCTGACATACAAGGGTCCTGTGAATTGAAGCTTTAAGGACTTAGTACTCACATTCCTGCATTATAGGTTCTAAGCTTGCAAATTTAATATTCCTCTGTATCACAGGATTTCTATAGGGTATTCTCAGCTTTACTCTGAACACAGCTACCTAGGGATGGCTAACAAAAAAAAAAAAAAAAAAAAAAAAAAAAAAAAAAAAAAAAAAAAAAAAAAAAAGGGAGTGGGGGGAAGGGAAAAGAAAAACAAGCAAAACTGACCTGTAATCTGAGTAATGAACCAGGTGTAGCAGCAGGACAGTGACCTGACGCAAGTGCTGCAAGGAATAGCTGCAGGAAAGCCCAGTTCTTGCACAGTGTAAATCACGCACAGGAGCTGTGCAAGTTTCAGGCTCTTCCCTCCAGCCATAAAAATTACGCAACATGCACTGCCTCTGTGCTAGACACACAAAGAACACTTTTATAGAAATGGTGCCACAAAAATATTACAGACTGCTAGAGCAATCACTAAAGTAACCTGTCAAAAAATTGTCACAATGTTTAGAAAGATCTTCCCTTACTAGTGCAGACCTTTATTTGCTAAAAGGAATGAATTGGAAGGTGCTGTTTGGATTCTCTAAACTCCTTCATCTACATATCCACCTAATCCACGGTGAGGAAAACTAACAATGCCCTTTTGGTCTTAGGGTAGCACAAGTAACATGATTGCTCCTCCTTTTCATTTTACTTGCAAAGAAATATATTCACTCTACTGTACTGCATACCATAAACCAGGCTGCTTTAACAGAAGCAGAACTCACAGTGACAGGGCAAAGGGAAGCAGTTGCAAATGTGAACTTCTAATTTAACTTCATGTAAATAAATCCCTACCACCCTAAAGGTTAAAAAGTTACATACAAAGATAGTGAATTTCTGGACTTTGTTGCCACAGGAAGTTACGGAGAGAGATAAGATCAGCAAGCTACAAAGGAATTAGAGGAATTCATGGGTAACAGGTTCTCAAAAAATAATAATAAAAAGGAATCTATAGGCATGTTCCAAAACACCTCAAAACAGACAATGGATTCCAGGGTTCTGGCAGAGGGAGAGGAAAAGACATCCCTAAGGGGCTGCTGGCAATTTCTTCCAAGCAGCCTCTCCTATTGCTACTCTCCAGGATGGTGTATGGGACTACACTGATCAGTGGTCTGACCCAGCAGGGCACTTCTCCAATTTTAATGCTACTTTAATACTAAAACCTCTGTAGTTTGCACAAAACCTAACCCCTTCCATAGGCAGGGAATCACAGAACCTTGGTGTCTTCTCTTGTTTAAATTACACATCCTGTTTTCTTTGTTTTGTTATCAAAGCAGTTAAATCTAAGATAGGAAGCAAAGTCTTTTAGATAAAAAGTCATTTTCTATTGTTTTTAGTAGTCAGAAGGAAGTCCCAGTTTAAATAAACAGCAACTCTGCCCAGGGATCACCACTGGAGAAATGCTGGAAAGCTTGCTTTCTTAATCTGACATTAATTTTAGATGTAACAGCTTTCAAACCTATTTGAATTATTTCATAAGAAATCTACTGCTACACTACCTTTGATATATTTTTATTTAATATTTCATAACAAACCAACCAACCCAAATCCAGTCCCTACAAGCTCTGTTTTCTGGTTACGAGGTAATACCAGAAAAGCACTGCTCCATGACCCTCTGAGAGCAGGCTATCAGATGTAAGGAATTCAGAAAGCACAATGCAGAGTAAGACTGAATTTGAGACAACTAACAGATCTGTGAGCTCTGTGAAGAAACTGTGGGGAGTATCCATATCCAAATTTTATGCTGAAGAGAAAATAAAAGAAAGAAGAGACGACGACCTCAGGAGCAAAGGAGCACGTGTACGTGTGCTAGCGAGGCTGGTGTGTTTACAGGCGAGATGTGACAAAGTTGCCCTCATTACTATCACACACACAGTGTTTAATCTCTGTGGTAAGGAATTATCCAGGAAAAGCGCTTAGACTTCCAAGAGACACTAAACCCAACAGGAAAGCTGAACACAGTGAACTTTACAAGCTTGCAGGGAGACACTGCCTGCAGTCCTCTGAAGAATTTTAAAGCAGTCCCAACTACATAAGTTATGATCTCCCACATCTCAGCTCCCCCACGGCTACTAAAAGGATGGGAAGTTTGACAATCCTATCACCTTTAACTACTCAAGACACACAGCAGTGTCAGGCCAGACCCGCTGCAATGTCAAAAGAGAAAAACAACTCCAGCTCTTGCTTCAGCTGGAGAGCTAACAATAGATGCAGTGCATTCCACGGATCAAACAGAGCTGCAAATAATCCCAGCATTTTTTGCCATGGTCACACGGAGTACACAGGCTGTCACCAAAGTTCTCCCCAAACCAGGGAAATACCAGGGGAAGTCTTGGGGCTTCTGTAGCCTGCAGTCACTTTTTAAAATGGCTTTTTACACTATTATCTCTGAAGATGAGCAAATAGATTCTAAAGTGGTTTGAGCCAACCAAGCCTTACCTAAACCACAGAGCAAGGTATTCTTAAGCCAGGAAACAAAAAATTCTCATTTTTAGACAGTAACCTGTTTTGCAAACGAGGCACATAAAAGATTTTTTTAAATGCAGACTAAATTTAGGATTGATATTTCAGTCGCAGTTTGTCTAATTAGTCCCCATCACAGGAAAAAAAAATAAAGATCTCTAGAGGAATAAAATGTTTTTTAATTGTTTTAATTAACATTAAAAAAGTTATTCCATTAACTTCAAAATTTTTAGGAAAAGAACGGCAAAAAAGCAGATAACCGTTTCAGACAAAAATTCTGCTTCTAATTTCTACAAAGCTTGCAATGAAATACAATTTTACCAAGTACTAGACTTCACTCATCAGCACTTAGGTGAAGCTTAGACAAAGCACTGATCAGGTAAGCCTTCATAACAACATTTATTTTGACCAAGCATAATTAAATTCCAAAACCTTGAGCTAAGTCATAGGTAAAACACAGTGGTTTTGTTAAAAACCACTACCAATCAAGTCCTCTTCAGCCTATTCCATTTTTCAGAAGCAGCTCCACAATTGCTGGGCTGTAAAGATGGCCTTGTGGATGTTCTCCTTTTCCCATCAACAGGTATCAGTAATCCTACAATCACCACCTGGAAAGCATCCTTGGCAGAAAGCTGACAGAAAGACACTCACTGCCAAATGAACATTTGTTTCATTAAGAACACCACTGAGAGAGGTTTAAAATGCAAGTATCTATTTGAGGTTTTCACTTGTGCCTTTGCTGGCCCCATTGATTAAGGTGTGCAGCCGGGAGCAAAAGGCAGCGCTCGTTTTTGAAAGGTACATGATGCTCCTGATAGGAAAACCAGCCACTTACCTCACACCTCTGGATTTTACTTAGAACAGTAAGTTAAGCTCTCTCTGTACATGGAATTTGCTGGATAAAAGCTTGGGCACTCTCCCCACTCCCGTTCCTCTTTTGATCTGTTTTTACATACTGTCTATGAAGCGTTTTAAGCCTAACACCCAATAGGGAGACAAGCAGCATGAAGTTACTCACTTAAGCCTGAAGACACTCTGCAATGTACAGGAGACAAAAAGAATTCCACGAAAAGACCATAACTACACACAGTAGCTTGTTGCAACACAAAAGGAAAGCAAAATGCAAAGGTTCTCACGTTTTCAAGCTGTTTTGCAGACACAAGCGGTTATACTGCCACTTTTTAATAAAAATTCAAATAGTTTCAAATGGAAGTAAATAATCCACGATTACCAGTTTAAAAGCTTATCCCCTAAGTGTACCAAGTAGCTACACAGAAAATTAGTATTTGATAACATTCCAGAAGTATTTCCAACACTTTCAGACAATTATGAAACACAAATAAGCCATGTACAAAGGAGACAAACCACCTGTCTCTTCAGGTAACATTTTTGCTAGGTGCAGAAGCCAGGAGTACTGCTAATTACATCTCAGCAAACCTACGTTTCATGGTACAAAGCTTCTTCAAGCAGAGATTTATTTTCAAGTAAAACACTTTGTTTTAAAAACTAATTAGACTTATAAACTTTATCCTGTACAAGAAAATACTATAAATCACAAAGCATTCTTTAATGCATTAGACTGCCTTAAAGGTTTCTAAACTATACAGATTCCTGTTATGACAGTGGTATACCTCATTCTGATGAAAACATGGAATTGCTGCTGAAAGCCAGAGCAAATTTAAGATTCAGTACAGAACTCTACTACAATCCACTGCAGCAAACAACAGCCTGGGCCAGACTGAAAGGATTTTAATCAGGTGCCTGCAACACACTGGTACCACGGTGAGGGAATGAGATCTGAAGCACAGTGCGGTTGTGTAACTACAGCAAGGAGAGTTTACAGTAAAAAGAGGGTTATTCCTGCAAAACCAACCTCCTCCCCTCTTTCAGGCTATCATCGGTAGGTTGTAGCTCAACATCTTACCCCATAAACTGGTCCACCCTGCTCGGATCCCAAGAGGGTTAATCCTTCACAAAGCAACCCCTGAGCATCACATGGGGAGCTCCCACCAGTCTCATTCTTTAGTCTTTTCTCTGCAGTACTATCAGTGATACCAGCAACAGATTGCTCCACACTGCTTTTTACAAAACTCATTTTCTCAACTGTGCAAAAATTTGCAAGCTTCAACCACTTTTACTGAACTGTTTTATTATTAAAACTGAATCAGTTTTATTCAACTGATTACTTTTTTTGTATATTTTGTGTCTGCATTTACTGTGTACCTTCTCCCCATCAGAAAACCCTGAATGTCATAGCTACAAGCCTCAGTTTTCAGGAGACTGAGTTGCTTGGCTTACACTGAACAGATACAATTCCAAGCTGAGAAATTCAGCAACCTTTTCCACGAAACTGCTATATTTCAGCTGATGTTCAGAACCTCAGCCCATGGAGGGATGTCAATCAGGTTTGCAGAAGCCCGTGGCCCAGTGTTACATCCAGAGCAGATGTGAGGTTTTGAATGGGGAAGGAAGCAGGCTGTCATGTCTATAAAGAACCTATGTTTAACTTCAATCACAAGAAAAACACCAGCATAAACTATTAGTAAAAAACGCCTAAAAAATAAAAAATGCATCTTCAATGCCACTTATGGACTAATGATATCAAATAAGTGTAATTTCCTGCAGTTCTTCTGGAGTCCTACACCAATTACCACAAAGGGCAGATGCTGTCAAATGACTTTGTTCTTGACGGCATTCACAGGGCATTTCTGTAAGAGATGTATACACAAAATTACTGTAAGGAGAGCAGAAAAGGGATTTGAAAACCTTATTCAGACACCAGATGCTACACTCAGAGAAAACATATCAAGTGCAGCTTTGCAATGCCTGCGCTGCAGCAGAACCATAAAGAAATGGAAGAGTATTCTATCAGAGAGGACAGGAGCCCAGAAGAAGATAGAAGCAGGGTAAGAATTCTGACTAATATTGGCATACTGGAAGAGAGACAAGAAAAAACAAGTTCAGGTCTACATTTAGATACTGAACAGATGCAAATCAGTACATGACAGACTGGACAACAATCAGCCTTTGCTTCCAAATGATGATGACCAAATGGAGAATAACAACTCGCAGGAGGTCTTAAAAACAGACCAAAATGAGAGATTAATGAAACTGGTGGGCTAAATCCTGAAAAGACTCAGGAGAAACACAAAGCCTCACACACACTAGAGGTAGCTTCAGAGAGAATAAGCTGATCTGTACTGTCCACAGTTAGTGAGTATGGAAGCTTTAATATACAGAAGGAAGATTTAAATAACCTAGTGAGACAAAACCTCCAAGGATAATTTAGAATGGGGAAAAGTTTCCCAATAGAGGTGATACCATCTCAGATTAAAGATACATTTAAATGAGGTGCCCAATCCTCATTTAAACTGAGAGACGACATACAGACCAGAGCCTGTAGAAAAATCTGCCCAGATGGTCTCTGGCATAATTTTTCTCTGGAGCCTCCAAAGATATAGGCAGAGAACATGTACAGTTATTTTGAAAAGCTGTTCCTTGCTGCTCAGAGGGTACCACAATACCTTCTTCCTTAATAATCAGGTCTACATCTGCCATGTAGCCAAAACTCACAAAAGTGAACCACTTCATCATTTACTGTAGACCAGGTGCATTTCCAATTATCTAAAAGGAGTCACTGAAGTAGACTGTCCCAGTCAGGAGAGCATTGCCCAGCTTTTAATTGTATAGCAAAGGAGTGATCAACTCAGTGCAATCCAAAGCACCTTCAGAGAAAGTCACCAGGTCTAACCTACAAAAAACATCAGGACAATGAACAAACTGTTCCAGTCCTGTTTTAAAAGCTGATGGACAACTATTGATGGATGTTAGCTTGGCTGAAGTTAGCAATTCTGATTAAGCACAGTACAAGGAGAGCACAGATCCCTGGAGTTCAGGTTCTTTCCTGGCAAGCACACCTTGTTATAATCACAGTTTCAGCCTCCTTCATGTGCCTGCTCTACGAACAGGACAAGAACTACCAAGAGTTACAGTGATTTTAGGGAGCATATGTGGCTGACAATCTAGCTGTTTTCCAAATTTATGAGTCCTTCAAATATCATGGCACATTATGTTTGGTCTGTTACTTCCATTTTTAAAGAACATAAAAAATTACACTGTATTCTGGTTAAAAAAATAAGCTTCAAAGTTAAAAAAAAAAGTACATGAGTTAAGAACACCTCAAAGTTCTGGTTGCTTATATATGAAGGAAGGAGTGACTTGCAGTTGTAAAACCATTAAAAAGTCTTAGTTACATACTTACTCCTCTCACCCCTCCCACCTTTTTTCTCAGACTGCCTCTGACTTTGGATAGATGAACTGAGGAGTAAACGAACAGCTAGTAGGTTTCTTCATTATTCAATGTGTAGTGACGTTTTTTGCACATTAATCAAAACTTGTTCTGAATACCAAATTCAGAAGTTATTCACAGTTTAAGCACAGTGTCATAAAATATAGCATTTGAGAACTTCAAACTTGAGTACAGCTTCTTTTTAAGAAATTAGCAAAAGTTGGAAAGTGAAGGAGAAACAGACGGGAAGTTGTTTCCTCCATGGGAGAACTGATGCACAGCAACTGGTGCACCCAGTCTTCTGATGTTGCTCATTTAATCCAAAATGATCTAGAGGCCTTTGTCTTCAGTGGCCATCTAAGATTCTCTCTTCTTTGAAGGACTAAGGTAGATGCTGAATAATTTAATGTTTTGACAGATCAGGTCCACAGTCTTAAGTTAGTCAGTAAGAAAACAAGCCAGGACACAGCTAATGAACACCCCTGACAACTCTCAACCAGCACCAGAGGACAGAAATTCTTTGAAAAGCAAGAAGCAGTCAGTGCTTGCAGAAAACACTGAGCCAAGTCCATGAAATCATCTTATCTTTAAGCAATTCCCTACCTCATTCATTAGAGGCTTTCCAACCTCTGCAACAGAGAAAGACAAATCAAATAAAAAACCCAAACCAAACAAACTAAAAAAAAATAAACCCAAACAAACAAAAAACCAAAAACAAGCAGGCTTCAAATCACCATCTATTTCTACCAGCAAAGCAGAATCCAGGCTCTACTGTAGGGGAGGAAAAAATAGCATTAAATCATTCACACGCTCCAACATCCTTTTTGAGATAATTCTGCTTCTGGTGTATGTATATAGGTATTAATTAATTGACCAAGAACTAGTAGGGTAGTGTCACTGCTCACATATACACAGAGACTGTATTGATTTCGTTTCAATGGCCAAACAGAACTTCGGACCACTGGTACCAAATCTATAAGATTTACCCCAACTCTAATTTCAATCTGGGGAGAAAGATGATGAATATGAAAAGCTGACTGTCTTCTCATAGCCCTGTTTATAGCAGCTGAACTTAACATTTAAATGCTCTTTGTGCTACAACCAGAGTGGTTCCAGAACATCCATGTTCTACTCTGAGTTCCTTTAAGACTTACCTAAGCAGCCTACCAGCACACTGCTTAAAACTTATAGCTCAAATTTCCCAGTTTCCTGGGTATATTCTAGAACTTCTCCATTTACACACTAAAAGAAGTTCATTTCATTAAAGATGAAAATATTATCTCCACAATTAAATTACATTCTGCCCCTGTTCTCAAGAAGCGGAGACATTTTTACCAATTCCTACTGTTTCCTGTGCCAAAAGATAGAACTGAAACAAGCCATCACAGCACTGAAAGTCACAAGCAGTTTTCTCATTCTTGCCGAACAGTTGTGCAACAGAAGCAGAGATCCCTCTTCCCAAAACAGAGAGCAAAAAGCCCCCAAGCATCCCCATCCATGTATTTAAATCATTTCTGTGACAGAGCTCAGGTTCGATCTCACCAAATGCCATAAGAATTTTTTAGGTTGTATCAAGTTTTCTTTGTGTACACAAACGTTTATCGTTGGGCCTGCTCGAGAACGGGCACACAACTCTCTGGCACTGAGGTCTCAATTAAGCATCAGACTACGAGAAAGGCATTTGTGTTACTAAAGGCTGCCTGCTCAATGATGCTTTATAGATTAGAAACACCCCCTTGGCAAAACGAGCAAGAGAACAGTAATGAGAGGTGTTTTGAATCTTTTCCTTGCTTTACTTCAACTCTTTCTTTTGGTTTCTGCTTTATTAAGAAGCCATATGTAAGTATATTTACAATAATATTTAAAAAAAAAACTGCTTTCAAATCTGCTTCAGATTTAAAGACATGTTAGACAGTTCTAACAGCAAGAAAGTGATAGTATTTGATCTGTTAATTTAAGTATCTACCCTAATTTCAGCTTAGATTTTGTGAATTGACTTTCAAAACCCACATGAAAATTCAGAAAACTGACTAAAATAAGATGGATTATTACACGGTATAAACATCATGCCACCTGAGACACAATGCATATGTTACAAAACCACACTATTACAAATCCTCAGTTTTCCAGTTTCTGTATTTCAGACATCTATTATTGCTTGACACACTTTGAAGCAAAGCTCAAATTCACATCTTTCTAGATTTCAAATATTACTTTTGCCTTGTTTTCCACTACAGAACACTAACTAGATTATAAAATAATGCCTTACCAGATGTTGCCATTTGTCCATTACTTAATTACTGGTTCCAGAGCCGCAGAGGGTAATTTTCCCAAACACGCTCTAAACATTTATTCCAGAATCCATTGAGAGCAAATGTACAGAATTTAGATGCTGAGACTGGCTGGGTTTAGCGCTGGGGGGAATGGGGAGGTAGGCAGAGGAGGTATGAACATATTCAAGTATTCAAGTTAAATCTAAGAATTAAAAATTAACCAGATATTTTGGTTTAAAGATCCAGATAGCTAATGCAGATGGCACTTTCTCTGCATCACGTATACGGGTTTTCACAATCGGCAGCCTAATATTTTTTCCCATAGAACAAATTTCTCCCTTTTGAATTGTTGTTAACATGTTGCTTGGCAATGCCATCCCACCTCGGGGAAGATAATCCACCACCCCTTTTTGTCTGCTTAGAAGCCTGAATTGTGTTGCCCAGGTGTCCCATCCATGAGAAAACAAAGAGAGGCTCTGCAAGTGCACTGACGTCACCGCAGCTCCAGCGAGCCCCAGAATAGCAGCTCAAATACATACTTCATACCCCAGTGCTACAGGAAGCCAGAACCATACCCTCCTGCTAAAGTATAAAATGAACGGGCAGAGATATGTGCCGGGAATACCAATTTAATATATCCTGTACTAAGTGACATTCTGTTTGTTGCATAGCAACAGGAATCTACTGCAGAAAAACAATATGGAACTTTTTTTTTTTTTTCACTTGCCAAGCCACAATTAACCCCAGTTTTCCTGAGAAACAGAACATCCACAGCATAAACATTACCTTTGTCACCAGTCCACCGAAGATGCTATCTCTAGCATTTCCTCTGTTCTACATTAAAATGATTCTGTGCATTTAAGTGGCTGCAGGGTATGGTGCTGCCAAGAGAAAATCCCCTGCTGCAGTGCACAATGGCCAGCAAGATCTTAATTCTGTAGCAATGACCAAGAAAAAGTTCTTAGATGCACAAAACTTCCATTCTTAAGCATGAAATGCTTTAGTCATTTTACAATATTTCTGTCATACTACATAAAAAAAATTAAAGCACTCAAATTCTGAAAGAAAAGCCTGTGGCTTTATTTCTAAATGGTTTTGCTTTGCTTTGTTTGGGGAATTGGTTTAGTCTCACAAAATACTAAAAATGAGCACTACCCAAACTACTTTGAATTTAAAATCAGTTTATCTTCAGATTTCATAACAATGTATGTACATCTAAACTCCGTGCCTCTTCATGGGAAAGTTTTTTGTAAGACAGTATGAATTGCATTAGATCTCTCTTTGTTTCCAAAAGAACAAGAAAATTACAATCACTCAAGTGGTTGGGAAATTGATACATTGATACATCATAAGTTACATAAAACTATACACCAGCGAATTGGAGGGAATCTTGTCTCAAGCTGTTTGTTTCTTAGCTAGTTCTTTCTTAAGCATCCTCCCCATTCCCAGATAAGACCAGGGTAATCTTACAGAGAGTTACAACCAAAATACCTGATGAGTGGGCTTTGGGGAGAGCCTACACTCACCCCAAGCACAGACATACTCAAGGACTGGGAGGTTAGCTCAATTCAGGAGGAAAAAGCAAGTGAGATTTCAAATATATGGATTCCAAATCTGTTGAATTTGAGTACCAGTTGAGACTGGTACTACACAAATCACCAAACCTGCAAGGATTCCTCACTGTTACATGAGCAGTCTTCATATTGAGGTTTTCTTTTTATTGTTGGGGCAGGGACCACAGGAACAGGAGTGGTTGCTTGCTATGCATCTGCCCTAAGAAAAGGAGGCATGGAAATTCAAGGCAAGATATCCAGGGTACTCAGAATTGGCTTAACAGTACACTCCTCTATCCTGTGGTAACCGGGAATTTCAACAGGGAAAAAATCAAATCCTGCTATTAAGTATTAGTCATGTCTAAAGATGCAACCCTTGCAATGCAATCCACTTCTAGCTGCATCTTACAAATTTACTATACAAAAGTCACATCAGTGACCAAGCCCATGTCTTCACAAAAATAACAGGGATGGACTCTTTAAAAAAGGCATTCCAAGCATCCTTTTCTCCCAGTGATTTCCAGTAGTCAGATGCTTCAAATGAAAATATATCTTCATGCTTTACATGGAACAGAGCATTTGAAAAGTATTTTCACAGGTTTACTTCCTGAGATTGCCCTCTGCAATGCAATCTCCACTTTCTTTATGCAGACATCATCTTCGTTAAGTAATACAAAACCAAATAGCAATTTAACTATGTTCTACAGCTGCTAACCTGTTTTCAAGCACCCAATTCTTTAATTTCTGAAATAAGAATGACACAAAATATTGCTATGAGATCGGACATCAGAACTATGAGTTTCCTATAAAAAAATAAACCACACAGTAACATTTACCTGTATCTGCAATGTGCCTGCAACAATCCACACAAATACAAAATCTCCACATGGTGTCTCCAAAGAATTGAGCAACTTTCTGAAGAATTCAGCCCTTGGATGTGTGAAATTGCCCGTGTCCTGTTCCCCACCACTGCAGCAGGTGATTTAATAAAGGTATTGCCTCTCCTTATACAACCTTTGTCATGTTTATAAGCTTAGAGCAACACAGCTACAGCAACAGTATTCATAACCTGCAAGGCAACCCTTGTGTTTGTCTTACTGCCATCCATCTGTGGATTCAGCTATTGTTGGAAACAGTGACAATTACAGGAACACAGACTTGTTCTTTCAGTGACTAAGAAAGGTAACAAAATAAAAGGAATACCCTTTGGTTTCAAAGTCACCTTTATAGTGTGCCAAAGAAGAAGCCTGAAGCCACCCTATTCCTCCAAATTTTATGATGAGACTACTCGAAGCTACTGCCAGAATACAAAATCAAGTCCCTGAGTGCAGCAGTCCAGATTTCTTCGCCTCACAACTTAGAGGCAAGGTCAGATGTAAAGTGCAGCAGTAATCATTCTGAGGAAAATTCATATATGAAGCAGTTAACACAGCTGATCACCAAATTAAAGGCTGCTGCACTCATCACACCACACTGTGGAAACCAGAACAATGGTACCTTGTTCAATCCTTCGGACTGCAGCACGAGATCTTTAAGATGCAAAATCTATTTGACTTCTTTGATTTGTTTACTGCTTTGGTCTTTTTCCTCAAGTAAAAGTAGGAACATCTTTTACATCTCAAAGTAAAAATTTTCATCCAAAAGCCACTATCGCATGTCCACTCAGTAGCTAAAAAAGGAAACCACTGAAATGGTACAAAACTGTGACAGTTCTGGCTTCTTTTTCTCTGCCAAGGTACAGGGGAAACCAAGGTTTTGAGTTCGGACTTGGATGTTTATTATTTCTTATCTATTTACAGACTCATGAGCTGTGAACCCTAACTAGCGAGTTAGAGAAATGAGATAAAATGGAGTACCTCTGACTCTTTCCAAGGTTATTGTAGTGATAATCACCCAATAATGAGATGATACCTACATTATTTATACTTTTGACCCAGTAATGACCACCCAAGGCCTGCAATGAGGACCTTTTTCACCCAGTTACAGAAAACCACCTCAATCCATGAAGAAGGAGGAAGAAGGTGAAGGAGGACCTAGACAAGGCCTAAAGTCCTCTATCTTGACTCACATGTATTACTATATACTAAAATCTTAAATCTAAGTTTTGCAGCCTGTAAGATCACACAACACTACTCAAACCACACACTCACAGCCCCTGTGCTATCACTCAATCTCGGGAGCCTGTTCCAAGGCCTCAAGTCAAACGTGGTGCTTGCTTGAGGGCCAGTACCTTTTAACACTGAAAGCCTGAAATTTTCAGCCTCCAGGGTTCCAACAACAAAACCTCATTCTTAATTGCTCTCAAAAACACATAACACTAAAGAAGCAGCTGAACTACTGGATTCAGCTTGTGCTTAAGTTCCAACACTTACTACTCAAGTGCTCTAATCATTCATCTCCTCGTCCTCCTCCTCATGGTTAGACACAGGTTCCCTGCGAGTTTTCCAAAATGGACTGCTCTCCTTCTCTTGGTCAGAACAACGCTGAACTGCAAAGGTCTTTGATTCTTCCCTCAGCCCTCAAACAGCAGCCTCTAACCAAGAGAAAAAAGCTACTAGAGACAGATCTACTGTCTCCAGACTCAGCTTCAGACCAGATGGTTCATATCTGACTAGGAGAGCAGTCCCGTGTTCCAAATAGGTTTATTTCATATACATACATCTTCCTGCACCATTCTCCTGTTCTACTCACACTAACGTGATTCAACTAAGTAGATGGGTGTATAACAATAAATTAAAATATAATACAATCTCTGATTATATTCAGACATTTCTATCAAAGCAGAAGTATTCTGAACTAGGAAAAAGTACCTCTAAATATAATTTAAAAATAATAAATCAGTATTTCTGCTAGAGTAGTACATAACCAAAACCAAACCATACCTGTTCTTAAGTAGCATGTTCATATACAAATGCAAAGCTTCAATACTGATCATTTTCCTAGTGCTGTCATTCGCTATTTTGATTCATTATCTCTGCCAAAATTAGGCTCATTTGGATTAAGTGTCACTGTTTTGTCAGTCTGGCCACACCATTTATTTCAGACAATAGGTAATTATGTTTATTCTGAAGTTGTAAAGTCCATTTACCATCATCCACAGTAGCCAACTGCAGACTTCTAAAAACAGGCTTTGCAAATGCATTCAAGAACACAGTACAAGTTTTCTAGGAAAGCTTCACTGTGTACAGTTTTAAATACAAATCCAACAAGTTTTGGTTTTTTTTAACAAATCTGTTTTATTAAACTTAGACTGGGTACTCTTAAAGAAGAGTCAGCATTGTTTAATGGACTAAGGCTTCCCAAAAGGATCATAACCTTTCCTCAAATATCAACAAGAGTTCAACACAGGAGATACAATAAAAGGTGTACACATCACTGTGCACTGTTTATAGAAGACTCCAAGCTTTGAAAAGAAAGCAAAGGGCAAAGAGATTTTTATAGAACAGGAAGACACAGGGAGAAAATAAGTTTTCAAAATGAGTAGCAGTGTTTAATGTTCATTGTAATGCATTACTGACATGAACAACATACACTAGAAAAGGAAAATTCTTGCTCGCCTGGAGCTGGAAGCTTGGAACCTGAAAAAAGGCACATATTCAACGTAAGTTATTTGAAGAACTAGTGATTTTAGGCAGCAATACAACCAGGTTCAATGCCCAGATTTACTCAGAGCATATGTTTAAGTCACATTTGTAAAACCAACCAGAAAGCTGAATGGAACCTAAAACTACCAACCTCCTCCTTCCACCAATGCCAGTAAAAATACCACTAAATGCAGCAGTACTGGAAGTTTTGTTGGAAATACATGAACTACAACAGAATCTTAAATCGTCTTTCCATTTAGTACTTCCATTTTCAATCCCATATGATAAGGAAAAAAATGCAACTTCAATGGAAAGCTCCACAAAATATAAATTTGTATCAGACATGAGCACATATGAAGACATACTGGTGTATACAACAGAAATAGAAAAGTGTTCACCAGGATCCAGATGAGATCACAATAAAACACTACCTGAACTACATGCCCTTCAAAGCATTTCAGTTTAAAAGCTGCTTTCACTGTATTTCACCAGCAATAAACTGACACCAGTCAGTGGACTAAAAAAAGATTTAGGCATTAAACTACATTTTAGGCAATTGCTTTAAGGACACACATAGAAACTGATTTCCTCTAAAAAGAAAGTTTAAATATTTCTTTACTTGTTATAAACCCACAACTGATGTGTAATACAGGTTTTAGCCATACCAGTGATTCTCTTGCTCTTTTACCATTCTGTTTAATTCCAGGTTTTAAAAGTTCTTCTGTTTTGAACTACGTGGCATGTATTCTAGAGCAAACAACAATCTTGCCTCACCTTCTGTATGGAATTTACAGTAAATATAGATTACTTTGTAATCCAGTTCAGGAAACAGAAATTTCAAATTTGTGAAGGAAAGACAATGAAAGAACAATTTCAAACAAAACTCTTCCAATTGTGTTTGTGCTGCAAATTAGAAGTTAGAAGTTTATAGAGTTATTTCTGGCAGTACACCAGACCAGTAAAGTAGCATTTTTTGTATCACCCTCTGGAGTGCAATCACTTTCTGCTTCTTTCTTTCTCCCATACTTCACCTGGTGTCAGCACCTTTCTTTACCATAATTAAAAAAAAAAAAAAAAAAAAAAAGAAAAAAAGAAAAAAAGAAAAAAAGAAAAAAACCCATGACACCAACCCACACACAAAGAAGCAGACCAATTCTGGACTAACTGAAAGCATTTTTATTATTCATCTTTAACATAAAACAGCTTTGCCTGGAGAATTTTCAATATGTGAAACTAAGGGCAGACTTTGTTTTTTTTTTTTTCCCCTGAATAATGACAGTGTTTTCTTTTAATGAGCCTTGCCTAAAGATTACCCACAGAGACAAGAGTCGCACTTCAATTCTTCGCATTAACTTGTGCATTGATTCCCAAAACATGTGCTTATTACAAGCAGTTCAACTGGAAAGACTAATCCGAAGAGGATTGACACATCATCTCACATCCCACTGAACAGTCCCATTTTCTCCACCAGGCTGTCACCAGCATTTGGGCAGGAGACCCAGAAAGATGTCACATCACCTCCCCAGCAGCAGTTCCATAAGCCTCCCATAAGTGCCTACAGAACCACAACATTAGGAGCAGCACACACCACCACATAACACCATCAGAGGCTGGTAAGCACAACATTCCCTTCTGGAACACATTTAACATTAGCCATGAAATAGCTACAGTGAAGGAGACTTGCAATACATGAGAGCAGAGGAGAGGTTTAGCCATTAGGAGAACAATTTATTAGGAGTATTTGAAGTAAAATTCAGTATTTTCCTCTACAACCAGTATTGGCATGACGCATTTTCAAATTAGACTCAACTACTTAGATACACGTTTTTATTTCTCATGCAAGAAAATTTGAAAGTTAAAATAAGGTGGTGCAGCTATTTCTAAAAGGGGAAAAAGTTTCTGTATATTATTTAACCAAAAAAGCTCCACACAAACCATGTTTTTTTCCAGATCTGTGAGAACCCATGGGAAGTTAGGGCAGGAAACGCACAGCGGGGACACACAGTAACTGCTCCTCACCTGGCACATTTACATACAGGCAGATACAAAAGCACCTTCACTCCCGCATCGATCCCAAGGGAGATTCTAACAGCCCAAGAACACAAAGTAGTTGTATTGAATTCCCAAGGACTGGCAGGGCAAGGTGGGGAGCGAGAGTGAGCTAGGCACCAACAAATATCACAGCTGATAGTTCAGCAAGGCTGATGTGACTTCAGTCTCGGCTACATTTCATTTGAGCTACTACTAGAAGTCAATTTTTTTTTAATTGAACGTAAAAAGCACATCTCTTCTGCTCTCTCTCACCACTACAGCACTCCTAAAACCTGAAACATGCCTGGATGTTTAAAGAGCTGGCACATGTATTTCTCCACTGCTGAGTGGAAGCAGGCATGAACTGTCAAAAGCAATTCTAGATGAAAGGTCAAAGCAAAGAAGGGAATAATATCTGTTTCACAAAATACATTTGCTCTCTCTAGTAATGAAAGCAAATGACTCTATCCAGTGGTTCAATAACCTACTTCTATAATAGTTCCACATGAGCTGCCCTGGCATGGCAAGAAGCAGCCCTCATTACAAAGTATTTCCAATCACATGCCTAAGGCAGCGCCGAGAGACGTCACTTAGGGCAAAGCATCCACTGAAACAGGTGCCGGGAGAAAAATGTTTCTGCTTTTTATGGAAGTGGAGAAAAAAGGCTTTTAGGCTATAGTGGCCTGGAGCAGGATGCCAACTAACTCGCTCTTGTTTTCTGACCTCCAACAGCAAACATGAAACCCTGAATCAGAGTCAGGAAAAAACTTGCACATGCCCTTCCAGAGTGCATTCCTGAATTATACACACTCCCGGACTGTTTCTAATTTTTAGAGGCTGACAACATAATTGCTAAGAGGGTCATAAATAGCTTTGTCTAAAAAAATCATATTCTCATTCCTGCACTCTCCATTCACATGGTAATTTTTTAAAGATTTATACTTTTACTAAGAAAATAATTCACTAAACTATCCAGAGGCCTTGCGGGCAAAACAGCTGTCAGATCCCATATCAGGTGGGCAGAAACAGCCTGTCCAAAAATTACTTGCAACTGTCACAAATAAAGTGCAAGCTAAAGACCACACTTCTATCAGACAGATGACTCAGTCCATCTGTTAGTTTACTTAAGAACAAGGAAAGTAACCTGAATTCTTGGATCCACCTGAAAAAAAACCCTGCCCACACCACCAATTTTCCTCTTGAGATACAAGCAATTTTAGGAAATGTATTGCTTGCAGTTATGCACATCCAGTCTAATTTAACTGCCTGCTTGCACTTCCAACATTTTGTCAAATATTTCTCAAACTAAATTAGGCTTCCGATTTCAAATACACCATTCAGGCAAGTATTAAAACTAAAGGCACAATTCCAACGAGTCACCTTATGTAGCCAACAATAACTTCATGTCACCATCAAATTGATGGCCTTGCTGCTGTGCTATTTCACCACCTTAAATAACTGCAGGTTTTGCAGCAGACTGAACTGTACTATTGTCACTAATAATGCTCCTGTATGCCCACTTCCCTGGAAACCCCAGGAAACACGTGTGGGCTCCTTCAAGAATTCCTAGTCCTAATGAAGGTACATGTTTTGTTACTTCTGCCGTGGGCTTTCATTCAGTAAACAGTGAGTCTGTATGGTATTAGTTTTCTCAGCACAACACTTAAAATATAATGAAGGCTTATCAACCCAGGCATAAAATATGCTGACTTTTAAATAATAACGTGAAGTGCGTTCTGTAGCAACATACTTGAGCAGAAAAGCTGCTGATTGTAAGCAAATAGAAATTTCAGTGTGGCTTAGAGACCACAAATTCAGCTACCTTTTTAGCTTGAAAAGACAAGTGAGAATATGACACGACTTTTCAGAAAAGGCAAAATCTATAAAAATTTTGCTGTTTGCTTCATCTAAACACGGAATTAAATTCACATATGTATGATCTGCACAGCAGCCCATCATAAATACAAATTATTATACTGGGCTCTGGAAACAGTCAAATTTGAAATTTCTTTAAAATACTGTTTCTTTCCTAGTTCTTGGGAACTTGAGTATTGAAACTCGACTAAGCAGTCTGCTTTCTGACCAGCACACTAATGAAAAACAATTCTTTCCCACACAAAGAAATGGATGTAGTAATCCCAAGAGAAGGCTCTACAGTTTCATTTTTAAAAAGTCGGTATCTTGTAAAGCTCATTTATTTTTATTGGAGTTAACACTCTAAATGAGCCTGATACGAAGAAAAAAAAAAAAAGGTAATTCAGTTAACCTTCATTGTAGTATCCCAGCTCTAGCAGCAGAGTTGTGTTTACCAGCTCCCGTAATACAGACTCCAACATATGCTACAATAAAAGTCTGTTCACACACGTTCTTCTTGTACAAATACGATAGGAAGTCATGTTACTACGAGAACAGGGGCACCAAACTCTGCTGTTACCTACATCTTCACCACCTCTTCCCCCCACCATGTTCCAGAGGTGAATAAAAACCTCACTGAATATGCCCACTCCTGGATACCTATTATAATGTAAGTGCTTTCAGGAAACTCTATTAGGGGCAGCACTTTTGTCAGCTAACCAGAGTACAAAGAGAGCAACAGGTGTTCATGGGAATCAGATGTTTACCTAGGGCAGGAGACACAGATACACACAGCCCTGAATAGGGCTATCCTCAACCAAGTAACTTCATACTTAGGCTAGACCATTTAACCGGGATATTTAATATTCAGAGTTCCTCTGCAACCTAAAACCCCTAACAGATGTTATTCAAATAGCATATCATTTCAATTTGAATACAAAGCAGACTTCTGCAAGAATTAATTCGTGTGTAGTGTCGGTGTTTGTGTCTTACAGAATTGCTGATTGTTTTAACATTCAAAGATGCTCTTCACAATGATGAAGACAGAAGAAAAACCAGTTTGCTTTTTGGTAACTGACCAGCTAATCATCCAGCCAAGATGCAAGATCTTAACACAAAATCATCAGAATTAATTCAGGGTCATGATGGCCGAAGCATAGCCAAAGCACAGGAAAGAAAATGAGGGTGCTTTCCCCCTCCCCATCCCAGTACATCTATTTATTTTTTTATTCTTTGGAGCACCAGCTGTGTACTTACCTGCCCAACAGCAATGACAGAATGCAGTTTACTCATTCCAAGACACCATCAACATTGTGCCAAAAGTACATTTTTAATATAAACTGCTAAGATTTAACAGCACCTGCAAACAGAGGAGCTATGTATGAAATGCTGGTTGCTTGTCCATTCTACCTCGTCACTCCTCACCCATCAGACCTTGCCTTGACCAGCAAATGCACATGAAAAATCATTGCCTGAACAAAATACAGCATGAAGATATTGTTTAAACATGCTTCAGAAATATACCACCAACCATAGTCTAAACAAGTCCAAAGAGAGAGCGTGCAATGAAAGCTTGCCATTGCACTGGAGTCGGACCAATTAAACAAAACTGAGAGAATTTAATAGTGCCTCTATAGAGAGAAAATACTTCTTTAACCACATCATTTTTCTAGCCTGCGTAGTTTAATTGGTACAGCTTGTTTCTTTTTTTCCAGAGGGCTGGAACCAAGCGTTCTAGAAGTCAGTTTCCTTTGAAACACCCCATGAGCACTCACCAGAGCGACCCTCCAAATCACAACTGCATCTCCCCTTTACCAGCTTGATGCTCTGCAGGCACGAGCAGGTAGAAAGCTTCAAGGCCAAGAATATATTCATTTACCTACATTTACTCACTGCTGCACGTCAGCTAATCAAACATCTAAATAAGCAACCTAAGGGTAGGTTCAACCTCGACACTTTCCTGTTGTGCTGGTTAAGAGAAATACTTGTGCTCCCTCCAAGCTGGCACAAGTCCTAGCACACATACAGTTACACCAGTGAACAGAGAGACTCTTGCTGCTATAGCTCACTTCACTCAGCATCACCCGAACAATTCAAGCACTTTTTGCCAGCACGAAACCCAAACTCACACGGGGCTTCCCAAGGTATTTATGCCAAGTCTTGCTCGATTAGCAGAATTCATTGTGCTAAAGGCTGTCAAGATAATTTAAAAGAACACCTCTGCTTCAAGGATCTGGATACAAACCGTAGGTTTTCCAAGCTGTAACTTTTCATTTGCAGGGTATCTGACTTCTACATGAGCAACATGAATAACCGAAAATAAATTACCACAAGACAAAACAAAGCTTAAAATAACGTAGGACATAAATACCTACAGTTAACAAAGAAAACTAGTGGGAAATACAGGAATACAATTCTAAACAAAACAGCAGGAAGATTGTTCCCATGCTTCCCGCTGCAACGCCACCTTTTCCATTGAAGGTGCACTGAAAAGGGGGAACCCTCATAGGGCAAAAATTTATTTTAGGATTTTCCTGTAATTTACAGGGAATTCTAACGGCTCATCGGTTTTATGCAGCAGAGGAATTTGCCGACTTCGATCACGCAAATCTTGCTGGACCTCTACTCCAAAGGACCTCACGACTTACAGTCGCGTCTTTAAGACAAAGAAGGTTCATATCCAACTGTAAGGCAGACAATAACTTCCAGGCGAAAAAAAAAAAAGGCAGGCATGAGTAACTCGTTTCCCCAGCTGTCTGAGCGAGGGGCAGGCCTCCAGGGAGCACGGCGTCCCCGAGCAGCCAGACCAGCGCTCGGCCACCGAGCCGCATTTCTCACCGGGTCCTGCACCAATCCAGAAAGGAGATTATGGAAACAGAACAGGCGCTAAAAGCGAGCCGGGGGGAGGATGGCGGGGGGAAGGGGGGGACGGGCCGGGGAGGCAGAAAATCGCCTTCAAATGAATGAGCCGGCGGGGAGCGGGAGTTCCCGGCGGGAAGGCAGCAGGCACCCACCTCCCTCCTGCCGCCCCCAGCCGCGGCCACCTCTGTGTTTACATCCCGAACCTCCAAACGCGACACTTTCCCGGCTGCCGAGAGGGGGATCCCCCCTCCCTCCTTCCCCCCCCCCCCCCCGGCGCCTCTTTATTGATTACCGAGGGAAAAGCCCAGCTGCTGCTGCAATGCAACACGCGCCGGGTAAGGCGGAGGGGAAGGGGGGGAAAAAATCACCACCGGCAGAGAAAGAAAGGAGACGGGCGCCGGGGGCTCACGCCGTGCCCGGCCCGGGGGAGGCGCCGGAGCGGGGCCGTCCCCCGCCCCGGGCCGGGCCCCGCCGCCGCCGCCCCCCGACCGCAACTTCGCCGCCGCCGCGGGGGGACGGGGACGGCGGGCCGCCCTTCCCCCGCCGCCACTAACAATGGGCCCTTCCCCCACCGCGGGGCTCCCCTCGGCCCGGCCCCCTCCCCCGCCGCCGGCCGATCCCCCCGGCTCCCATTCCCGTTCCCGGCCGTGCGCCGTCCGAGCCGGGGGGCGCGGAGCATCGCCCCCCACCCCGCGCCCGCCGCCCGCTCCGGAGCCGGCCGCTCACCTCATGGTGCCGCCCGCGGTCGGGGAGCCGCTCCCGCTGCCTCGCTCGCCGCGCTGTCTCCCCCGCCCCGCTCCGCTGCTCGCCGCGTCCCCGCAGAGCGAGACCCCCGGAGAGCGAGACCCCCGCCCGGCAGCGCCGCCCGCCCGCCCGCTCCGCCGCTCCCTCCGCCGCCGGGCCGGGCCAGACCACCGCGGGGAGCCGGGGGTGGGAGGGGACGGGAGAGGTGGGGGAAAGGGGCGGGGAGGAGCGAACCACCGCGCGGGAAGGGCGGGGGGAAAGGAGGAGGAGAGCGAGAGCGGGCGGGGGCAGCGCGGGGGCGGCCGGAGACACCGGCGGGGCCGCGGGAGCGGCGGGGGGCGCGGGAGCGGCGGGCGGGAGGAGGAGGAAGGCGGGAGGGAGGGAGGAAGGGGCGGGCGGCGGAGGCCGCGCCCACCGCCGCGCTGTGCCCGGGCGGCTCGCTGGGGCTCGGCGGCTCCGGCGCGGGGTGGCGGGGGCGGAGGGACGGGGCGGCCGCAGGTGAGGCGACGGCTCCTCCTCGGGAGAACCGCCCGCCCGCGGCGGCTTCTTCCCCGGCGGCCTCGGGAGTCGCCCCGGAGCGGAGGGGCGGGATGGGTTCCCCGGGAGCCGTGTCCCGGCCGGCGGAGCCCGGCGCCTCCGGTGTGAGCCCCTCCATCCGTCCGCAAACCCTTCCCCTCTCGGCCCCGCGCTGCCTGCACCGGGCTCTGTCCTGCCGGGAAGCCTCGCCCGGTTCAGCGCTGTCGGTGCGGGAGGGAACACGCGGCCCCCGAGCCCCTCTGCCCGAGCCCGGCAGGTACCGACAGGCGACAGGTCCCGGAGCCGGTGGTCTAAGCCTTTTTCAGGAATACCGGAATGTTCTTTCTGCATTTTTCGGTAGCCCCGCGCCTGTCCTAAGTGTAGATTTACGTCCTGCTTTCGGTACCCGCAGTGGACCCAGCACACCGTACAAGTAACTTTACCCCAGCTCGTGTTCGGCTCCTTTCTGTCTGCTAGCGAGTGAATGAATACCCGTTCCCTTTCGTCTCGGTTAAATGAAGTGACGAGCAAGCGCCTTTGCAATTCCCAATGCTGTTAAGCCATCTTGGTGCTTTTGCACCTCCAAATTCATTTTTCCCTAATGAATACTAGTGTTTTTTTTCTAAGGTCTAGTAGTAAACGTATACATGAGAAACAAATGAGTAAGCATCTTCTTTATAAGTGTCTAGACTTTTAGACATAAAAAGTGAAGAATTTAAAAAATATATATGTTTTTCTGATGTAGATTCCACACATTTAAGGGGGTCTTACTATGAGTCTCAGCTGTTTGATGCCACCTCTTCCTTGATCAGTGAGGCAGAATCACTCACTGTCAATTAATGGTGTCAGTAGCACAGTAAGAGATGAAGTAATCATGGAAAAAAAATGGCCAATTGTTAGAAAACACTAAAACGGGAACAAGGACAGGCTCTGAAATTGAAGCTAATGAAAAATAGTTTAGTAAGAAAACATGTTTTTACTGGCATAGGGATGATGTCAATGAAAATGTTGCAGTAGAGGTGAATCACAAAATGCAGATGAGTAATCGGAAGAAAAGCGACATCGTGATCTTAAAAATTGTGTACCTTTGTCAACAATGTAAAGACAGTCTGAAAAAGGGACACAATCGAATCTGGTAAATAAAATTACCTTAATTGCTTTCAGCAAATGCTGAGGACTAATGACTGGCAGTGGACCTCAGTTCTTAAGGCATAATGAATTTTCTAAGATCTGGGCTTCCTATCACCAGAACATCCTCCAAATAAAAGGTTTGGAAAGAAAGCCATTCTGGCAGTGAAAAGTCTCTTGAAGGCAGCCAAGCAGAAATGTTAAAATCTGTATCTAATATATCTCTGTATCTATATAGATACATCCAAGATGGTATGTCTAATGGGCTTCAGCAGGTACATCAGTAGAAGGAATGGCAAAGACAGTCGGAACAAAGAGGATTTTGTTCAAAGGTATCAGTTGTTCTATAACAGAAAAAATCAGGATCACAATGTGACTGTCCTGATGCAACTGTCTGGTCTTATTAGTCAAACCTAAGAGAATTTTGACTGTGACAGGTATATAAAAAACACTGACAGTATGCCTGGGCTCCAGGTCTGCCTGAGAGGGAATGAAAATAGCCAGAAGCTGTTACTCCTGCAAAATAACTATTATCGCTATTTGTGTTATATTACTTGGTGCTCTTAGCCAAATCAGATATGGTCATAGCTGGATTTCTCAAGACCTACTCAGTGGTACAATAGAACTTGTAAAAATGCCAGAAGAATCATTTTGCATGCTGGCATCGCAGATGTCACCAAGTGCAAAGTCATTTTGGATGCTAGCTTAGTCAAAAATCCCATTGAATTAATCTGTAACAAAATACTAAATCTACAGTAACTCATATTAGCAGCTACATGAAGAGGAGGAGAGCCAAAATTATATAGGGCAGAAATCAAATTATAAACATTGAATGCCTCTTTCTTTCCAGGTCAATTTAGTGAGGTTATTGTCAAGAAATTAAAGTAGTCTAGCAGAAGAATGAGTTAGTGTTGTGTACATGTTTATGGTACTGAATTATGCATTGAGAAATCTGCCCACTCTCACAGAGGACTGCATGCTCCCAAGCTGTAATAGCTTGGTGTGTCCTGTGTCCAAGTCACTTAGTGTGCCTCTGCTGTCACCTTTCTTGCTGATAGGATCCTCCTGCAGCACAGCGTAGGTGTCAATGACCTCTACATCCTCTCCCACCGCTCTCCCTTCTTCTGGCAATGACAGAACCAATGTGGCAGAAAGCCTTCTTAGCTGGTGGTGTCACACTAATAACCCAAGGCCCGTGACAACCTATGAGGCAGAGCCACGTAATGGTTCTTCTAATCAGTGTCCAAGGATTGTGTTCATGCCCTTCTTCCTCTGGATCCAAGCAGCTCAGAATGCCCCAAAACCACTTTGCATTCTTCTCTCTTGCATTTTCTGCTGCTCAGCTGCAGCTGAGGACTGGAATTGAGATGCTTCCAAAGCTAAGCCAGCTCATGTTGAGCAGTGTGGTGTGCCTCCTCTCCAGACAACCTGACTAATGAAGGCTTTCTGAATGCTAGAGAAATGGCTCACCCAGGCATAAACCAGAAGAGAATGTGTTCCTGTTTCATGTTAGCCAAATGCAAGAGGCTTGGCTGGCTACTCCTGAATAAACCCAGTGGATCCCATTGCATGTCATCAGTATGGATCACCCTTGACACAGGGTCATGAGGAGGCTGCATGATGTTCTGATGTTCTGGAGACATTCAGGGAATCCAAAAGCTTAAAAAAGCAGAGTAATCCTTTATCTCATAGTGAGATTTCCCCTGTCTTCTCTGAAACAATCTCCCACATTCCGGTCTTTGTTTCTTTAGAAAGGAAAAAGGAGCTGAGATCTTCATATGTCTTACAAAAGTCAGTGTCCTAGGACAGCAGCTCATATGCAAGATTACTTTTGGCCTTCTTCAGTGACTGTAAATAACATAATGCAGGATACAGTCAAAGTTGTTTCTGGAGAAGGAGAAAGTGGGTTTTTTTCTGGTGGTTTTGGCTTTTTGAGGGTTATTGTTCCTTTCACTTAATACATCCAGAGTTTAGTTTTTGAGTACATAAGAGAAGATATTTTATTTCACTTGTTTGGATTATTTTCTACAGAACTAGTATAGAAAGAAAACACAATTTGCTATATAATAGCAAATTATAATTATGTTTGCTATATAATAGCAAGTGAGAGAGTTGCAACAACAAAGCAACAAAGCATGAGCTTTCTCTCCAGAGATAGTGAAGGGCTTTCCAAAAATGGTGGACTAAAAGAAAATAGTTCTGACAGTGTGCTTCTGGTACCATTGAAGATTATCAAAACAGAAGCGAATTAAGTAATTGAACATATTATTCTCATCAGTAATTATGTTAATCTAATTTATAAATACATCTTTGCTCTAGACCAGACACAGAGCTGATGCCTGAACCAATTCTGTGAGGTCATGGTTAGTTGAACAAAATGAAGATCCAACTATTATACAGATAGTTAAAGTATACTAGCTAGTATAACTCTTCCTGCCCTCTTCTTGCTTCCCTCAACCCCAAGTCATTTTCAATTTCAGGTTGCCATGAGTCAGCTGAGTGCTGAAGTGTTGCATAGCAGACCTTTAAAGGAAGTGCTTTCAACTAAAAACTCCATAGTTTTGTTTTATTTATGAAATTACACAGTTTTTCCTAACTGCCTTCTGGGGAAGGAGGAGTAAACTATCTCTAAAATTCTCTAGGAATGCTAAAATAAACAATTATTGGCATGACTCTGCAGATAACAACAGCAAGAGCCAAGAAGGTCTTTTCTTAAAGGAATAATATTTTTATTCTGTTGTAAAAAAAGGCAAAACAACATCACCAGCAAAGGAAGCAAATCTTTTGCTATCAAACACCTTTGACTCCTAAAGGTGAAACTTGGTCTTCCTACCAGCATACTCTACTCCTTGTTACACAAAAAAACAACTCCTAGATGTTCCACCAGGTACCTCCAAAGAGGAATGAAAACAGCAGCTGAGGCTTTCCACTGTGTTTCTTCCCACCAAGGTTCCTAAAAGTGCCCCCCACACTGGCAAACAGCACCAGCACATCAAACCACAATCCTCTGTAGATGTGAGTCGGGAGTATGGTATGTGTCTTTCAGGCTGTTCCCAGTAGGCTCAAATATTTAAATGGAAATTCCTTGTATAAAAAGGGATTGTTTTTCCCCCCTAGGTTTACCATGAAAAGAATTCGTATTGTGCTGCAGGCTATTCAGTGGGTGTTGAAGTCTCTTTTTGTGTAAGTACTGTCGATCAAGTGTAAATCGATGTGTTGTGTACTTAGTGTAAAAATGCTTTTCTGACACTCAGATAAACTATGTTGGTTGTTTTGACCCTTGTCTTTCATTCACCTCCACTCAGCTGCTGACTTTTGTGGGTTTTTTTCATCTTTTGTGAGATGAAATGTTGATTTAGGGCCAGTGCAACTGACCAATCTCATCTCTTCCTTTCCATCTAATTTTATACTCTTATCCCCTAATAGTCTTATTTGCCACCACTCTGCATTCTTCTTATGCATTACCAATAAAATGTATTCATTATGTCCTTCTCTCTCCCTTGTCTTAGAACAAATTGTACTCTGCTGCTTTATTTTTTGCTGGAGCAAAGTCCAGGCACAAAGCTGGCCCAGGATTTGGTTAAGATTCTTTTGAGCCATCTTTTCCTACAACTCTAGATGAGTTATTCTCTGAGGTCCTCAGTCACAGCCAAGGATTTGGGCCATTATTAATTAGTTATTATTAATAATTGTTAAGTGCCTACAGTGCTCTTGTGGCATAAAAAAGGGCAAGCTTCTTGCCTAGAAGGGCTATGCATGGGATGTCTACACTGCACTCTCCCACCTTTAAAATACTCGGGTATTACTTATCTGGTGCTCAGTGCACTCTACATAAAAGTGCACTGAGCTCTGCAAGCAGCTTCTACAACCCTAGCAGAGGTTTGACTTCACTAGAGCATGTTTACTGCATTGTACCCCTTCATCCTGTCTGAGATTAGGCAGGCAGATGCCAAAGGAAATGGTGTAGCCTTTCAGCTGGAAGCCTGGACTGAATTTCACCTTAACTTAATGTTATCTTGCGCTACCCTGGGGTCATTTAACTCAGAGTCTGTTGCAAATATCTTCTGCACTTTGTCCATCTTTCTCCTTTCTCCTGCCTTCTATTTTAGATGAATGACAACACACTTACTATTGCTGGTAAGTTTTCATTCACTACAAAGTTGGAATAACTTACGATGGAAGTACTGTCCCAGTTATAGATGAATGACAACACTTTTACTATAGCTGGTTAGTTTCCATTGACTGCAAAGTCGGAATAACTTGCAGTAAAAATAATGTCCCGATTATAGATTAATTACAACACTTTTGCTATTGTGAGTGAGCACCTGTGGATTGCAAAGCAGTTAGTAACCTACAATACAAATATTGTTCCAAGAAAGGTTGCAGCTTAGTCAGATGATAACCTTTTTAGTCCTTTTCCAGCAGTGCAGATTCTGCTTTCTGGCAATAGCTACAGCCAGTTCCATAATTTGGATTTCAAATTTAGTAAGTGATAAATCATGCATGAGACCCAAAATATACAAAGCAGCAGTTGCAAAAATATTCTTCCTCAGTATTTTAGAAAGAACATCACAAAAATTTTTTGCCAAAAGAATTAATGTTTCTATAAAAAGACATGAAGAAATGAGCTCTTAAGAGATTACAACACTAACACATGCCATTATTATTACTATAACTAGTTAGAAACTATTTCAGAATGTAGCTATACTCTATAAAATCAATGAGAAGGAATTCCTTGCAGCTGGCCCTAAGTCACACTTCCAGGACTAGGGATCCGTATCTTCACCATAATCACTCTTTCTGCTGAGTATTTATTTATTCTCCACTTCCTCTGTTACTTCAGCTCCCATGTGTCACAAAAACAACCATATAAACATTGATGGATTTTCTCCAGCTCCTTCCACCCTCAGTCAGCACAAAACCACCTCGTACCCTATTTCCTGTGTCACAGGTTTATTTCTAAACAACTCATCCTGAGTGTTTGACACTGACTGGTGTGCTGCAGTCAGGAATTCAGCTACTACGGTCAACTGACTGCTTTCCAAGAATTCCACTCATTAAAAAGTACTGCTGGAGACTCTACATTCAAGTCCTTGCTGAATGCTGGGCTTTCTCACTGGTTAATAAGAAAGAATTCATCTTCTGGAGAGTGTAAATAAGTAGAGGTAGGAAAAGATCATAAAAAATTCCCCGCCAGGCTTTCTCCAGAGTTTTCAAAAACCAACCTTCTACTATCTGGAATACATTTTACTGTCAGAAGTGCTTCTTTCTAAAACTTCCCTTGTTTCTCTTACGCTTACTGTGTCTAGATAAATCCTATCTTCCCTGTTTTTTTCCTTTACTAAATAGCTGTAGATTTTATCACAGGCTTTTTCAGACATCAACTATCCCAAAAATGTCAACTGCTCTCTGTCAATAAACAAAATTTTTCATTGTTCCTGTAGCTCAGTTTCTCAAAAGCTTCCACTAACATTCTGTGGTCCTGTTCTAAGCTCTCTCCCATGTCTCTAGTCCTGCACACTGAAACTGATATCTTTATTCTAGGTACGAATAACTGCTCTTTGCTTCTGAACATGGAAAGAGAAATCATATTTCACGAGACTGTTTCCACTAGAGTTGTTAGTCAAAGATTCTGTGGATTTATATAATAAAGGACAGGTAGCACCAATTGGAGACAGAATGATTTGTAACCCAAAGAGATGCTCAAACAAGCATTTTATTTAATTGTCATGACTGGTTGAACATTTCTAACCTTCCTGTTGTGAATAGAGGTCGCTTTGTGCAGGGAAATGACTCCTCTAACAATGATCCATTCATTCTGCTGTGACTACACCAGTGGGTGAAGGGGAAATGCCAGCTTTGCAATGTTTTAAATTATTATTATTATTAAAACAACTGTACTAGGACATTGGCACATCTGCAAAGAAATAAAACCCTTCCATTGTTAACCTGTTCATGGTTTAGAAACATCCTAAACTGGTAGCAGCCATAACCATTAGCATCTGATAGGTTTGGTCTATTCATAAAACCACCAGTAAAAGCCTCCAGGAGCTCCCAGACAAACTCAAACAGAAAAATGAAGCCCACAGAGGGTGGAAGCAGGAACAGGTAGCCTGGGAGGACTACAGACAAAATTGTAGCCAGGGATCAGATTATGTAAGCCAAAACCCTGATGGAATTAAACCTGGCCAGGTACATCAAGGAGAACAAAAAAAGCTTCTGTAGGCACATTGATGATAAAAGAAAAACCAAGGAAAATGTGGGCTATCTCCAGAAGAAAATGGAAGATCTGGTTACCCAGGTGGGACATGGAGAAGGGTGAGGTCTCAAGGATGTTTTTGCCTCCATTTTCACCAGCAGGGGCTCCAGCCACACCAAGCAAGTCACAGAAGGCAAAGGCAGTGACTGGAGGAATGAAGAATCACACAGTGGAAAGGGAAGAACAGGTACCAGAGCATCTAAGGAATGTGAAGGTGTACAAATCCATGGAACCTGATGAGATGCATCCATGGGTCCTGAGGGCACCAGTGGATGAAGTGGCTAAACCACTATCCATCATATTTGAGAAATTGGGGCAGTCTGGTGAAGTTCACAGTCAGTGGATGAGGAATTGGCTGGACGGTCATTCTCCAAGAGCTGTGGGCAGCAGCTCAATGTTCAAGTGGAAACCAGTGATGAGCAGCTCCTCAGGGGTCAGTGCGGGGACTAATGCTGCCTGACACCTCTGTCAGTGACAGGGACCATGGATGGAGTACAGCCTCAGCACATTTGCTGGGGACATGAGCTGAGTGGTCTGTCGGCATGCTGGAGGGAAGGGACATCACAGGGACCTTGACAGGCTTGGGTCCACGTGAACCTTATGAAGCTCAACAAATGTAAGGTCCTGCACCTGGATCTTGCCATCCATCCCTGGAAGTGTTCAAAGCCAGTTCAGGTGAGCCTTGGAGCAACCTGTTGTAGTGGAAGGTGTCCCTGCCTAAGGCAGGGGGTTGGAACTAGATGGTCTTTAAGGTCCTCCCAACCCAAACCATCCTAGGATTCTGTGATTCTACAAATGTGAGCTGATGCGTTGGTAAAAACATGTTCAGATAAAAATTGCTAGGAAGATAAGACACCCATCTTGTTCCACAAGAGGTGACAGATAAGGTGGAACATGCACAACTGAATCAGGATCTATGCAAGGTTGCAAGCCCTTTCCTAAAACCCAGCAGCAAGGGCAATCCTTGTGTGCTCCTTTGGAGCGATGGCTGAGAACAAGAGCAGGAAAAGAAATGGGGCTTTAGCAAGAAGGAGGTGAGGTTATAATGCTAAAAAATTTATAAAACCCTGTATGAATTCATCAGCATTTGTCCTGAGAAAAGAACAAGTCATTGATCTACAAAGGCAGGGAATGTATTTTTTTAAAAAAAGAATTACCACATAATCATGTTTTACAGACCATTATTCTAAACCAAATCCCAAGAAAATGTAATATCAAAATCAGTCTGCCATTGTAGACATGGGCTTTGCATTTATCAGTTTAATTTTGGCTTTAAAACCAAAGGAAGCCAGTTACTGATTCTGATAAATCTGCTGTGCATTGCCCTTCCATCACTTAACTTCATCATGAAAACTCAAAAGGAGTTTTAAAACAGAGACATTACAAGATTCATTTGACAAAACCATCATTAACTTCACGTTCTTCTCCATAATCTGGAACAGATGGAGTGTCCAGAGGACAGCTGAAAGCAGATATGTGCCTCCTATCCCACCAAAGCACAGAGATTCCTGCCTCGTAATGGTCCTTTCAGGTTGACCATGCTTGTGGTAAGTCAAAGCAGGCTGGAAGCTGCTGCAGGCTTTGCTTGGAAATGGAGAGGAGTTAAGTAAAGCTCAGAAAATGAACTAGCCCAGGGAATTACAGAGGGGTTTCATGCATGAATCAGATCAATGTTGGGTCAAAGCATACCACAAGAAGTGATGCCTTCAAACCTGAACAAAATGAGACTAAAAGCACTGCTTTGGAATCCTGGTCTGTGACTTGTACAGAGATGTAGAAAATTTTGCCCTAGTAAAGAAATTCTGGTTGCATTCATATGTTAACTAAGAAAAAGGTGCTCTTGCCTCCACTTACATTCAGATCTTGCCTCCACTTACATTACATTACATTACATTTTGGCTGAGGAAAGCCAAAAGCTGTCAATTTTTTGGGGAAGGTCAGCCTGATCCTCCTCCTTTGGGGAGTTCTGCTTGAGCACAGTTAAATCCATGTCTCTACAAAGCTCTTCATTTGTAGCACTTTCAGGCAGTTTTTGGAATGGATCTTTTAAGTCACAAAAAATAAGCAAGTTACCCTCATTATCACTGCATTACCACCTCACCCAGGACAGCAATGCTGGTTCATGTGCTACACAAGTACCTGAGTATAAGTACAAGTACCTCTCTCTGTGTGAGTTAACCTTTAACACAAATCAGCTGAGACTCCGACCCACACAAACTGTGACCTTAAAACAGGGCATTTCTTCTTCCCTTCAGTTTCAAACACAGCAGCTCATCTTTTCATTTACATGAAGATCTTTTACATCAATTACATCTGAATTTTACACTATAATTAAGATCCCTTTGCACCAAAAAAGAGCGGTTCAAAATGCATTAATTAATTACATTAAATAAGCACACAAGAGACTGCCTTGCATTTTTTTGTTCCTCATCTAAGAATTCTGTGAAGCCAGCTGCAATTCACAAAATTGCTCAGCTTCACAAGCATTTCTCCCTCAAATTCTTAGACATTTTGGACATCTTACTGATTTCTGTGAGGGCTCTCAAGCAGCCAAAAATGTGTTTCTCTTCCTATATCCTGCTGTGTGTACCTTTGCTAAATCCTTTACAACAGGTTTTCCTCAAAAGCTCAGAATTTTCCATAGCTGAGGTTTTACTTACAAAGTTCTGTAGACAGACTCTCCTGAGATGCTGACCTCACTTGTTTAATGATTTCTCTCCAGCTACTGCATTCTTACAGCAACTGCACAAAGGAGTAGAACCAGGGAAAGGCTTGTCCCAGTGCGTTCAGGGGTCTTAAATGTAACAGCAGAGACAATCCTGTTAATCTACAAGACAGTTAAAAAAAAATTCGTCTTAAGCATCCAGGATATTATCTTCATTGTCTCTTCTCCTGTTATTATGTAAAGAAAATTTTTGTTTAATGTTAAATTCATTATTATGGCTGTGACAGAAGGGTATAGAAACACTCTGCAGAGTAATTGCAGAAGAGTGGTCCTGAGTAGGCAAAGACAGAAAGGAGTGCTTAGTTGGAAACAGTGATCTTCCATAATATATCAAAATGCCAAGATTGCTGAATATTCACTTCGAAAGACAGATTCCTTGCTGCTATTTCACTTTATAATGGGGTTGTCCAAATGGGAGTATTGTGCAGAATTCTGTTTTACTGGTTTCTGGTGTCTATAACACAGTGGAAATAAATAATGAAGAATCCCCGTGTTCATCAAAAATTGACCATTTGCAAAGCTTACTGGATATCCTTGTGCAAGAAAAGGGAAGGGTTGGAAGCTATGACCACATGAAACACAAATAATAGTCCATGTTCAGAATTCCTGGCTGGCAGCACCCAAAAGGTTGGAGGGATGGATCTGCAAATGCTACATAGCGTGTTCTCCCTCTGCACTGCCTGTTTAGCTCCTCTGGGATGGAAGGAAAGATAATGGCAGCCTTTGGCTTCATGCCTGTCATTGCCATGACACTACCATATGTTCCCTTCAGCATTGTGTATGTCTCCCTTTACCTCTCAGTAGCAGCAGCATCAGTTACTCAACAGGAAATGTCTCGAAATAAGCCTTTCATTTGAGCAGTCTGCCAAAATTAAAACACTTTTAGAAAGAGAAAACTGATCTCATAAACAGAAATAAATCTGAAATTAACTGAAACCAAAATCACATGTTTCCCCCCCCACCCACGTCCCCATCCAGGTCTCTGGATATTGGAACCTTAAGCTCCATTCTGAAACTAAATTAGACTCATAGTCTGAAAACTGACCTCAGACTCAAACTTTGGTAGAGTGGCTTGAGGTGATATATTCTCTACTTAGATATAAATGCACACCTTTAGATCCCCTGTACTCACAAGCTTTTTCCTAGAAATAAAATCTTATGATTTTCTGTTCAATTAGATTGTGTATTTTAATTAATTCTCTAGTCTTTCTCTGGAAGCAAATCATCAAATAGAAGAGACATCTGCACTATTCTAATTGACTTAAATAGAAATAATGAATGTACAACCTTTGGGTTGATTGGACACCTGGATTACTTCTCACTGAGAAAAATAATACATCTATCCACAAGCAAATTCTGGGAAGAGAAAGTGTGATAATTCCATCAAAAACACATTAGGAAAAACAGACGCCTAGAATTACACACATTTACTGAGTAGAGCCTATACTCCATCCACTGTTAGGGCTTCCCTTTGAGGACTGAAATGAAACAGCAACAGTTTATTTCTTCCTGAGATTTTCATAATAAAAGAGAAGGGAGGATCTAGTCCATGTATTTAGCTATAGACTATCTAGGAATTCTGCTGAGTGAAATACACCAGGATTTGTGGTTGCCACCTTTATTATCTCTGACAGAAATTATTCCACTGATTTTTTTTTCCAGAGACATTGGGTTAACATTTTATTAAGAGGATAAAACTGTTGTTATACCTAGAAAGCAAGAAGCCTTTTCAAAAAGGAGTACCTTGAACTAATTTTTACAGAATACAGACCATTTACTTCACAAAATTAAACTCTTGTACTTGGAATTTCATGTACAATACACAAACCTCGGGAACAATTCCCATAAGGACTCTTTTAACAGGCTTCATTATGTGGAAAGGGTATAAAGCAACCAAAAACCTAAAATGGCTGCTCGGCATTATATTGTTCAGTGGCTGCAAGCATGATTTACAACTATGCATTTTCTGCTCTTGTTTCTTTAGCTTAGTGCTGAATTATAAATGAACAACTGGATCCTGGCATTCTTCTCCTAGTTCAAAAATAAAATTAACGTATTTGAAGGACACTTTTAAAACACATTCAGCCTAAGAATTCTTAATAAGGAAATGCTTTATTTGAAGAAAAAAGATCCCAACCCATCTCAGACCTTTCCGTTTTGGTCTTAAACAAAGAGTAAAGATAGCTCGATGTAAAACCAGGCCAAACAGTTCCATGTCAGCTTGTTTGAGGCAGTTCAAGTAACTGTGGATAACCAACTCGCATTGCCTTATGTGAACAAATACCTACGCAACGAAAAGGCAACTGGTTTGCTTTGGCTTTATTTGAATCTAGATGTACAGTAAATTTGTCCACTGAGGTAGGTATTTGACAACACATGAAGTCTGCAAAATCACTTTCAGTCTGCCTGACAACATGACTCTCTTTGTCTGCTCAACACTTGTGGTCCATATCTGTTATTAAATAATGTACACAAATGCTGCAACAAACGAATCATAAATAATTACTGAGCAGGTTGTTTTTTTTAATAGATGACGCAAGTCCCTGCCTCAGGGGGTTGCTGTCTACCTCAAAAATGGGCTAAAAAGATGGAAAATTATACGCCACACCAGAAATTAGCAGGGGTCTGGCACTGCTCAGTACTAAAGGCTTGAGAGAAGACCTTGGTATGAAGGAAGAGGAGACAGAACTGTGAAGTTCAAAGCCAAGAGCACATTAACACCGAAAAGCCATCTACATTTTACTTTCATAGTGGGTGTGATCTCAAGACCTGCTGGAGGGAGAATCACCAGGTAGCCAGTCCTTGCTGTATTTCGAGCTCTGTCACAGCTAGACCTGAGTGTTTAACATCATTAAACAGAGGCAAATCTAGGAAGGTGTGACCAGCCTGAGAGATGCTGTTGTGCTTGGTGTTTGCAGGCCTCCAGCTGGGTGTGGAGCTTGTCCTTGTGCCTTTCCAAAGCCCCAGCACATGGCCATTTGTGGCTCCATGAAGCATTCCCAGGGGTTAAGGCAGACTGGTGGAGACGACTGTCCAGGCACTTTGCATCTTCTGACCACAGCCACCAAAATAGCTCTCGAGCTGTCAACCACAGCCCTGGGGAACAGGGAAGGTTCTTCAGCTCTCTCCTTGTATTACAGGCCTGGATTAGGCTGATTTAGCCCTTTTTTTCCTTCTTTTTTTTTTTTTTTTTTTTTTTTTTTTTTTTTTTTTTTTTTTTTTGTAAATAAGGCATCAGGATCTGCCAACAACATTCCTCTCATTTTATCTGATCTCATAAGAATTATTTTTAGTAAGAACTGGTTTGCCCTGAAAGAAAGCTATTCTCTAAAAAAAGCTTTGTACACTTAAGACATATGGGACAGAAGGAAGCCTGCATCTAGCATTACTTTTTTCTTTCAGTCACCAGAAAAACCCTGAAATTGCCCTTTTTAGCAAAGAGAAAAGATAAATGCGTTCGTTCTGAATAAAAAATAATAGTTATGTCTTGTGCCATTCTTGACAACCTTTTCTGAAGTCTCATTAGCTCACAGAACATGTGCACTACTCCTACCTCTAAGAAATTTACACAGGTGTAATTCCACCGAAATAACAGTTGAATAGCTGTAGTAGAATGAGGGCTATTTTTGTCACTTCTCTCACAAAAATTAATTGAAATAGATACTTTAAAGAGGTAGCAGCAGCCAGTCTCCCAAGCTTACAAGCACTGGAGACATTGCTTGGGGTCATCATGCTCTGTATTTTGGTGCACAGACTTAGTGAATGGCATGCATGTTATGCTTACTAAGCTACTTTGGATAAACATGGAAAAAATCTAGTGGTGTAGTTGTCACAGACCAAAATGGTTTCATGTGCTATGTGATTTGAAGGGAGATTCCTTTGCTGTGTGTCATTTACCTTTTATACATTGCTGCTGTGCAGTATTTCATAACCCTTCATTCTTTGGATGCCCACACTGACATTGTTATATACATATAGGCACAAAAAAATGGGAACTGCGAGTTCTTACTCGACGTCACATTATAGTCCACAAACTGCTTTATTGCTCTTTACCATGTTTGGGAACAAAGGCAAAGGGATGACGTACGTCTCACAGAAGAACAATTTCCTTCTCACACTTGGAAAACAGAGCTGCTGTCTTTTACATGTGGTTTATGTACACATGCATAGCCTTGGGACATCAGGATCTGAGGAGAAAAACCTCTCATGTTTCATATGTAAATCAGTGACAGCCGTGGTCATGTGCTAAATTATAAATAAGCTGGCATGGTGGAGTCAGCAAAAAACTTCCATGCTTTAATTTTTAACGTCATTTCTCAAGCCGTGATGCTACAAGTCATAAGGCTTTTTGAGTAGGTGGGGCCCTGCCATGAATTAACTGTTGGCATAACTGATCCAACAGCAAACAGCTTCTTAGATAATGAACTTCTTTGGGAAAAGAAGTGCTTGTGTCTCTCTGGTATACAGC
Organism: Sylvia atricapilla; assembly: GCF_009819655.1. Taxonomy (NCBI): domain Eukaryota; kingdom Metazoa; phylum Chordata; class Aves; order Passeriformes; family Sylviidae; genus Sylvia; species Sylvia atricapilla. The sequence goes on from NC_089142.1 coordinate 96,691,605, forward strand.
ACAAGACCATCTCCCTGATTCCTGCCTTTCCTGGCACACCTGGAGTGCACTCATTCTGTCTCAGTCACTGTGAATTCCTCGCATCCATTGACACCATGGGGAGAGAATTATGATATTTAGGATACAACAGGAATTGAAGGTAATGTGCGATCTGTTTCGCCCTCCTGTCCCCTGTGACACTCTAAAACCACCTTGTGATGCCTCTGTGTCTCCATTTCTGCCTTCATGGTGATAATTTCCCCATCCTAGGAAGTCTGAGAGCCTGTAAATGTGCTTAATGTGAACTGAGGTCTTCAGTTGCAATTTTCAAAGCCGATGTAGCTATTTTGTAAAGGAGGCTGTGACATTATGGATAATAAAGATAAGGCTTCCTGTAGCTGAGGTTTTTACACTCACCATTTAATTCACTGTTTTCTTGCTGAATTACAGGATTCCAACATTAGCAAGTACTAACGATGACAGCTGAAAGTTACACTGTTGGGCACTGACCTCATCTCAATACCCTGGGATAATTCTAGCCCAAGTAACCCAAGCAAAAATTGAAGGATACTGTATTGCCTTAAAAACATTCACATCCTTTCCTGTAGTAATCCTACCCCATCCTTACCCTGTATGAGGGACGGGTCACAAATGCTGATATCAAGGAGGCAACTTTTGCAGCTCCTTTCACAAGCCTCTCAGTTTGACCAGACCTCTGACAATTGCTTTTCAGGCATTCAGTAAAGAATGGGCAGGCCTGGATTAAGCTTGTGTGCTGTGACAGAAAGCAGGGTGGAAATGCAGGGGCAGCAGCCCTGTGGCAAGGTATTTGGGGTACCTGGAGCACCATAGAGCTTGGAAGCAAGGGAGCCTAGGAGGAGGACTAGAAGAAGGAGCTGCTAGCAGCTGGAATACGGCAATGGTGGGGACTAAAACCTGAAGCTGAAAGGAGACTGAGAAACAGAGATGGAGACAAGGAGATGTAAGGCTAAAAGGGCTAAATTGGGAGTGTAAGAAGGAAAAGCCAGAGTAACTAGGAGTTGAACACTTCAGAGTTGTGTTAAGAGCTGACACTGTGCCTAGATGGGTTCCTCCCAGAATCTGGAATAGAACCCAAAATTTCTGACTTGAATATTTTCCTATTTTTCCTACTGAATGTACTAAAAAAAATGGATGCCTTTTCTCCTTTCAGCCTGCACAGGGATGATACCCTACTGCATGGTAAGAGTTGTCTGTGAACCTCTGCTTCAATCTCTGGATCTGGAATTCCTTCCAGTAGAACAAATGGAACTGAATGTAGTAGCATGTGAAAGGAAATCAACTTTCCTTCCTTAAAAAAGCTAAGAAATTCTCTGATATGCATGTGTTTGTGTATATATATACACACACACACATAGTGTGAAGGGAATTTGTAATGTCACTGACTGCAGAAAGCAGGAAGTACAGGAATACAACAATTGGAGCTCAACCATTGCTCATTGGCTCTGAGCACTTCCATTTTTATGCAGTCTATTTCTTACACCTCGTGCAGAGGTTCCTCCAAGTCCTCTGGTGCTCCATGGTTACTTCAGCTTTTTATTCTTGGGAAGTGTTTGGGTAGTGGTAGTGCCTAAGTCAAAGATCTCTTCATGGACAACTTCACAATTTAAAGAATCTGGACTGTAATTCCATAGCTGGAACTTTTCACTGCAGTGCTCAAATAGAATTCAACCAACCCCCAGCTTATCTCGCTGTTCTTCCTACTCTTCCTCCTTTTATTTTTTCTTTGCTTCTTGGGCTTTATTCTTTTTTTTTCACACTTTTTCAAAAAAATGAAGCATTCTATATTCCTTCATCGGTTTTTCCTTTCCACCTCTTCTGTTTCTGTGCCTCTTTTCCACAATTAGCTCTTATTTTTTTCCTTCTTCATTTTTATTTCCCTCTACTGTCACTAGGAATGAAACTTGAGCCTGGATCTTGCATTATCTTAATAATTATTTGAACCTGTATTACATCTTCAGACCACCACTATAGTCACAAGAGTTAAAACATCTTTTTTTTTTTTCCCTATAAAAACTGATCCTAGGCAGCCTTCCAATTATGATATCAGTCTTATAACGTTTGCCTAAATTTGCTGACATCCTGAAAGAATGATCTCAAGAGGTGTATTCTCCTGGCTGAAAGGGCCAGCAATGACACATCACAGTCAGTCGTCAGCCTGCCCACAGCTGATTATTTTGGGGGTTGGAATGGAGCAAGTGGAGAGAATGGAGCCCCTCAAGAGGCAAGATCTGGAAACAGCTGGAATAAAGATGTGCAGGAAGGATGAGGGGTTAGGAAAAGAAAGTCCAAGGAGAAAAAGGAAGAGCTTAAGAGCCCAGAGGCAGAAGCAGCAGTAGCCTAGAGCAGAGATTTTCTGAGTGTGATGGAGAACAGGAAAATAAGAACTGATTAACTTTTAGTTATAATGTAATTTTAATCCATGAAAAAGCCTCCTGGTGGTATCAGTATGAGAGCCAGTGATAACTGGGGAGATTATAATGAAACACCATAGGCTGCTTTCTTTTCTCCTCAGCTCTGCTCTATCATCTTCCTTATCCATCCCTATTTTTCCTGCCAAGACCTGTCCAGCTCCTACAGGAGTTAACAAGAGCTTTGCCATCAAGTCCAGGAGGAGCACAGTCGTGATTTATTGTAAATTGAGGCCAGCCTTGGCAACAGGCTTACAGAAGGGCCAGTTCCACATCAGGAAGCAGAGGATGTTTCACTGACAGTGTTAATGCACTGTCGAGCAATAAAACTACTGGTTTCTGGCATAGTACGGAGCAACGTGACAAAAAATTGCAGAATCCACAATATTATCCTACCCACAGTTTTCTACTGACCCTAATTACAGTTCTGTTGCTCAAGCTATATAATTTGATTTTTAACAGCACACCAAAAAGGCAGAAGCTCAGCAGTTCCCAGAGCGATTGCAGATTTTGCTGGACAAATGTGTTTTGCTTCTGGTCAGGAGTTAGGTGAATAATTAATTAGGAAATTAGATGTCCAAACATGTCTCCAGTAAGTCTACAGAGCAAGAACAATTAGTTAGGGCTGGCATGCCTGGATGCCACTTCAAATGTTGAAAGTTGCTGGTAGTTCTCTTCTCTAATGGCAGGTGGTAGATCCAGTGGAGGCCACAGTGTTCTTGCACTTTTTTCCCCAAGTGTAATTTTTTGTATCTCCAGAGACAACCAAAGGCCTAAGCACCACTGGTGTGGTGGCACTTGGCCCTTGTGCACATGACAACAAAAATATCTGCTGGAAAAGGAAGATGTCATTTTACTCACCATGTGTATATTGTTTGGACCATAAAGCATTCTGCCTTTCTCTTATTTCCATACAGGTATATTTTTGTTTATTTTGCCATTGAAGTCCCTGATCTTTTTTTTTTTTGTCTAATTTTTGTTGATACACAGTTGTTGTACACCACGAGCTGACCCTGCCAGATGAGAATTGCTGTGGTGCAGCCAAGAGCTGCCACCCTCAGCTAACCTGTCCTGAAGGAGGTTTCCACCTGATGCAGCAGGAACCCTTTGCCTCCACCCCTGCAGAGACATCAGGGCAAAACCAGTCAAAAATTCAGCTAAGGTGAATATAAGTAGACAATCAGGCTTTCTGTGAGGAATCAGAGGTGTGACACGCTCTTTACACCCAAGGTTGCCTGGGGGGGGCAATAACCTCCAGCAAAGCAGCAGGTGGGAAGCCAAGGCAGCCACTTCTGTAACTGCTGCAGCAAAATTCACCAGAGCTCATCTCTCAACATGGAGTAATGTTCTTGGCATTAGTGGGAACCAGGCTTCCTCTGACTGAAGTGAAAAGTAGCAAGGGACATGATTTTAGATTGTTACTGATTTTGTTTCGATTTCAAAGGCAGAAAGATTAAAATTTGAATTCTAATTATGTGTCTTTTTTTCAAGTCACAGCAGCTAACTAATTCCCATCAGTGCTTTCCCTAAGATCAGAAGCAAAGCTGACACTAAAATATATTTTTTCAATTCCAAGGCAGTCATATAAGTACAGAGACTAAGATGAATCAGTTCCATGGTGCTCTTATTCTGTGTTTAATAATAAAATAAAACTAAAAATTACTAACGAAATCCCAAATCCTTCAAGGTATTGAAAATTGCAGACTGTTGCCTGAGCTTGCACTCTGAGCCCAGCTGATGTTTGTCTGCTGAAGCACAGTAAGCACATATGATATTACAGAGCAAATAAAACAGACAATTAAGCCAATACAGTCAGGCAGATAAAACTAATGAAAGGTTTAGCTCTTCTCAAAAATAATGTGCTCAGTAGAAGGCAATCTCTTGAAGCATGTGGAATGTCTTAACATAATACGTTTCTTTCGATGCTTAGATTTTCAAAACTGCAAAATACTGACATTCATAGGTACGTGTCTCAAATGTAAAATAATCTTTTTGGAAGGAGCAGACAGTATCTTTTTCTGACACACTGAAGGGGAATAATGTTTATTGTTTATGCATTTGCTCAAGCAGTGGAATTTTACATGGCTAAACTTCACTTCATCAGATGGATATCAGTTTAAATTAGCTCAAAATCCAACTCAATGTTCATTTTTAGATCACAGTCTTCAGAGGAACTGATTTACCAGGGTGCCTAAATCCAGATGCACTACAAATAAGCCAGGAAAGACAAATAAGCCTCTTGGCATAAAACAAATGAGCCAGAGGGGAAAAAGAAATGTGAAAAAAAGGAACAGCTTAGGGAGAGTAAGGAAAAAAACTGCCAGTGGGAAGAATGCACAGTTTCAGATTCCAGACACCACCCCACTTGGATTTCCACATGTCCCACCTTCCCTCCAGCCCTTCCTTTTTTATTTTTATACTTTTTTTTTCTTTTTTTACCATTGCCTTCTGGACCACCTTCCCTCCTCACAACCATCAGCTCTCCAGTTTCGTATTTGCATTCCTTTTTAAACCACATCTCTTTAACAAGCTTTATAAACCATTTGGAATGCCTGAATGGGAACAGTTTGGAAGGACCAAAAAGCTTTGGGCATGGCCTGAGCAATGGTAGCTGCCTGAGTATGCTTTGAGCTCCCAACAAATACAAAAACAATCACCCCAATAACAGGATCTTAAAATGAAAGGCAGTTAAGAGCAGACCCTTATCATCCTTCTGTCAGGGTAAATTGGTTTGCTCATTGTGGAGCTGTGAAGACTTTGTAGAAGAGGAAAGTTTGTAGAAGAGGAAAAAGTGAAAGAAAATTGAAATGTTTGTATGATAACAGTCCTGTCAAGAAAGAGTGGCCAACTGTTAGAATAACTACCCTTTAAGAAATTGGGGACTAAAGGCGAAATATTTCTGGCCAGAGACCAGGTCTCCTTAGCTGAGGAGCAGCCCAACAGAGAGAAATCCTTCCTCCTGCACAAACTTTCCGTTAATGGTGGCTAATTAACCTGGTACTTGGTTAAAAATTTAACATATTTGTCAGGTCTGACTCAGCTTTTATTCATCACTGTTTAGGAACAAAACAGTGTCGCATTTCCATCCATGTTCATGTAGTCTGGCTTGTATAGACAGGTAAATGAACTCATAAAAGTTAGATCTCTTAGATCACGCAGAAGAAAGAGTTTTATCAGGTAGCCCTGAGTGTAAGACAGTGCAACATATATTATCATTATACATTGTATTTCATTTTGCTCCTTTTGTTTCCTATCAGACTCCCTAGAGACCTTAGTTTGTATTCATTCACTCTCTCAAACGTCTTCCCAGATGCTCAAATCCCACTTCTGTTATTGCAGTTTCTTTTAAATTTGTCTGGATCCCTTGTGCAGAGTCAGGACTTTACTGTTCCTTAGCTCAGCATTCTCCTGGCTGGACTCCAGCTCAGGTAATTATATCCAGGGTTCTCTCAGACTTCCCTCTCTAGCTGCCTTTGGAGAAGTTATTCTTCCTTTTCTTTTCCAAGCTGCTTTAAAACATTGCAGATCTTGGGAACTGATGGGATGTGTATTTTGGAGAGGCTGTGCATTATGCATTAGGGGTGAACCAACACCTTCCACAGCAGCAGGACTGAAAGTACTGACACAGCTTCCTTTCTTTTTCATTTCAATGCTATTTTAAGTGGGCAGTTGTCACACCAAGCAGAAGCTGAAGGACAAAAATTTGGTCCAGATGAATCTGTTGTTGCTATTTGGATGTGGAGACTTCACCCTCTAATTTCCTATTCTGAATCTAGCCTGAATTTGTTCAATAGCTGTTCAGTGGCTTATGTCACTTGAGCCGGTTGTCACAAGATGCTCACAAAAATAGATTCCTCACTTATTGGGAGAAATATCAATACAAGGCTAAAGAGAGAACAAATACTGTTAGAAGTAATGCTGCTATATCAACCAGGAGGCAAATTACAAAGCAAAAGCCGTAGAAAACTTAATTTTGCAATGCGTCTGTTCAATCCAAAAGTTCTCTATTTCTTAAATTTATCTAGTGCTAGGCCAAAGAGAGTTCAGAGTATCCTTTCCAATGAAAAGGATTCATATAGAATCGCCAGGAGTCTAGAACATGTAAGAGAGAAAAAATATTTTCCTTAACTAAGAAGCATGAAGCATGAAGTTAGGCAAATTTCAGAAAGGAAAAGAGATATATTGTAAAAAAACAAGGTAAAGAATGGTAGTTGATCTTGTTACTAAACACTACTCATTTCCTGCAGGATATGGGCATCAGAACTGGCTGCAAATACTTACGCAAGCTCATGTAACTGCTCACTGCAGTGCAGTTCTTCCAAGGCAAAGAAAAAGATCTTCACACATCAAACAAGTAAACTCTGATCAATTCTCACTCCTTCACCTTGGAGGAATTTGAGTTGTTGCTATCAGCAGAATTTTAAGCTGTTCCCTAGTCTGGGCAGAACTGCTGCACTCAGAAAAAATTTGGGAAGACAAATGACCCAGGAGAGGTCAATCTGTGCTCACAAGAAGCTTAAGAAATGCTTTCCTAATCTAAACTTGAAGGTTTTACTTTCACCATGGGCCATCTCTCAGGGAAGGATCATCAGAGAACAGCTCATCTACATGGCCTCACTTGCAATGGAGATTGGACCAGATTACCCCCAGAGGACCCTTCATGCCCACTCTGCACCCACAGGCAAGTCCTTCACATCACAGAAATTCCTACCAAGGAAAAACAATAAAAGAAACATCCACCAGATGCAAAAGTAATACAGACTACATTCAATATATTTTTGTTTTATTTCCCCCAAAAAATCTACAAGTTTTAAAAACTGCCAGGTCCATCTCACCTTTCATGTTAAAAAATACCATTTTTACCCAGTGAGGCCATGACTGAACTTGGATCACTTGCTGAATTAGATTCTCCAGAGTAGTCACAACCATCACAGCCTTCACATGACAATGTCCAGGCAGCTGAGATGGTTTCTGCACTTGTCCCAGAAGTGAATAGAGGGGAAGGGAAAGAGCAGGGGTCTGTAGAAATGTACATCTGGAAGTTTAACTTGACCCTGCTGCAGAGTTAAGTTAGCATAGCCCCTGTGCAGTTTTGATGGCAGGACTTGGCCAGCTGGCACCAGGTTCACCTTCCTCCCTCTGTGCTAAACAGCCCTTTCATGCAAAAAGAAATTGACTCCACTGTACTCAGTAACATTTTTATCCTCCCTCCCCTGTAGTCCAGGGGTACGTGAGCAGTCATAAATCCATATTTAAAGTGCTGTTGACTGCTTTAGAACTCGGGCAGTAAAGGAAATAAAGTAAGCACATAAGCATTTAGCCCTTGCACTGTTGAACATGGCATCTAGTGCTGGGGATAACTAAAAGCAGGGTTGACTAAGAAACTAAATAAAACTGTAAGGCACTACTTTATGATTTATATCACATGGGTTTTTCTGTAATTTTTGTAAGTGGAAACCAGGATTGGGTGCAGGACATGTTTGCACAAGATAACAGGAACAAATGTATTTTGGGATTCTTACTGCAATCAAAGCACTGGGGACAAGGAAACAGTGAAACTATACAAACATACTTAGGCATTGGAATTTTTATGAAGGAGAAATATTCATTCTGTATTGGTGTCCATGTAGAATAGATGCTGTTGGCTTACATTATACCAGATGATTGATGATGGTGCAACATAAATAGCTAATGAGCATTGTAATCTGTATTATTTCATGCTTGTTTACTTTCAAGAGGTTATACAAGAATAAAGGAAATTCTACAGCTTCATAAACTTCAGCATCTGTTTCTTTTTCCTGTTTGAAAACTTTAAACATCAAGCAGGTTTTGAGACCTGCAAGCAGACAAGTAAAAATTGCTTCCTCATGTCCAACTCAGGATTTTCTTATTAGTCATTATGAGTAAAGATGTCTAATGTAAGAACAGCAACAGTTTAATCTTCCACAGAACCCAAATATTTCAAGTATATTGCTAATATTACCAGGTGAATTTGCATTGAACAGTGATATGAATTTTATCAAAGAGAAGCAAAGGCACTGCTTCTCTTGATGGAAGCTGTGGATGAAATCTCCAAGAGCGCTGCCTGTATTATTTGCTGCAGGGTCTTTACACACAAGGCAAGCTCACCATGGTATAATCCTCACCTTATTTTAGTCCCTTAGTAGAAGAGCCTCAGACTGCTCCTGTACAAATACAGTGACAATCTCCTGTTTCCAAAATTCATAAGGACAGCTATGTATTTTCCTAAAGAAAATGTTGTCAGAGAGACAAAAGGAATACTTGAACCATTACTTTACCAGAAAGTCCTTTTTGGCTTTATGATTGCAAACGTTTGTAGATGAGTGAAACTGTTTTGAGTCAAACTTAAAAAAGAGCATGGAAGTAACCATTAGCAAGCCAGAGGTGTCTGTGAAGATCTTAGAGGAAATATGGAGGGATATTAAGAGAGTGCTGCGATTCAGCTGGGAAAGATCAAAGAGAGCCAGATAACAGCCAGGGGACATCAGAGTACTATGAAAGTTGCTGAGGATGTCGGAAAAGCCTGTGTAGTGCTGTGGGACATAAGGGAAGCTGAATAAGATATGTATGTCAAGAAACATCCCAGGGTGATACAGAAAACCAGAGGACACATCATCATGGCAGAATTGTCTGAGAAGGCCTCAAAGTGGTGTGAGATGCAAGCCTCAGGATGATGAGGAAAACCAGAGAAGGTTGAGAATTGTTGGGGACAAAAAAACCAGCCAGCTAACAGAGGCGATGTTACTGAATGCAATCACATCTAGAATGGTTACAGCTGCTGGGTAGAGCTACAAGGATGTTGGAAATAACAAAGTCAGTGTCCCTATTTTATGGGGAATAACACATGATCCTGGACATCAGGGACCAAATAAAGGTAAATGAAGAAGAAATTAGAAATATGCCAAGGAAAAACATACCACATCACAAAATAAAATTAAAAAAAAAAAAAAATCATTGCTAGAGAGCATAAGGGAGAATCTGGAAAATGCTTTCAGAAAAAAGCTCCCCAGTCTTAGGAACCTTCTTGGAGCAGCTGCCGAGCCTGAAGAAGGCTGTAGCATGTTAGGCAATGAGAGAGCAACTGTAAGGTGCCAGAAACGGCGAAGCAGATTGTGAGCTGAATGACAAATGTGTAAGCTGCTGGTTGCTATAAGGGGCCACAGTGTCAGGAAATGTTGGAGCCTGCTGTAGTGCTTCTGGAGGCATCCAGGAAGGATGCAAGTTAAAGAACACGGCATAGGTTGAATAGCATCAAGAAACATCAGAGAAGAACAAGAATACCTTTAAGCCTGTTCAGCAGAGGGATCCAGATTAAGGCAGTGAATTATTGGAGTGGCCATACAGAAACCAAGGCAAGTCTGTGATCTCCCAAGGGCCAAAGATACCAGAAAAAAGCTCGAGGAAGAATGCAGATTGCCTGGGGGACTGAAGAATCCTGCATATAAACTAGAACAACTGAAAGCTATGAGGTCCATCAGGAAACACAGGGTAAGGTCACAGACTGAAACAACTCGGATGTCTGGTTTCACCATTTGACAAACAGAAGAAAGATGTGACCCAAGATAATCCTGCCTACTTCTCTCTTGGAGAGCAGAACAGAACCCCTTTCAGTACTGTCCTAAAGCAATGAATGTTTCCTGCTGAACAACCATACAAGACCATGTATGGAAAATAGCTATCTATCCTATGTCATTGTATGTGTTTAAACATTGTATGGGCCTTGGAAACCACACGAGACTGGGAGAGGAAAATAATCTCTCTGGGACAAGGGAAAATCTTAAACAACTAGGTTGTGCTTAGGTCTGTGTGCTGGTGCAGGGAGCCCTTCTGCCCTCCTCAGCACAGTTATAAGCAAGTAAATATCCCCAGTCTTTATCATGAGTTTATAAAATACCGAGAGAGAGAAAAGCAGTGCGGAAAATATATTTTATTCATGCATTCATCTAACTCCAGAGCACTGGTCCTAAATAGAGTAACATGGCCAGTGTATTTATAATTCATGGTGCCAACTGGCTCTGGAGCAATGCCTTGCTGGAGCCTGGGCAGAGTGAGGCCCTCAGCCCCCGTCTGGCAACCCAGTTTTACAGAGGAGACACTCTGTTTGAAACCTGCTCCTTGCTGCACATCTTCCCTAGGGAATGCCAGTCAGCACCAGGACTTGAGCAGCACAGCTCTTCCCTCCCTCCAGCACAGCTCAGCCCCAGGAGAGCCATTCAGCAGCCTGAGTTTGGATGGGGAGGTGCAAGGGGAGGAAGACAATGAGTTATTTTTCATCAGATCTGCTGTGGAAGGCTGAAAACAGCCAGGTTTCCAACCTCTTTGTTTGCCTTAGGTCTCTCAGTTTCTATATCAGGCTCTGGTTCAGCTTCCATTAGCGCTTCCTCATCAACATCGCTAACAATGGTTTCCTCACTGAGGGTATCACTAGGATTATACTTACTGCCAGAATCCTCTGGCACAAAATCACTGTCTGAGTCAGAGCAGAGAAATAATTAACCCTCATGATACTTCTCTAGAAGAATGAACAGAATACCTAATAAGATTTATGGGACATCAAACTGATCTTGCTCCAAAGGAGAAAAGCATCCGCTTGCTGAAGTTGTCATCGCCACCAAGGAGTGAGGAGGTTCCTGAGTGGACACAGGAGACATCCTCACCTCACCTGAAGGCAACCTGCATTCCCCTAATTGAGTTAGTTACCTTACATGTCCAAACAGCAAACCACTTGTTTACCATTCTGGCCCCGGATTAGATCATGGTTTCATTGCCTAAAAAAAACCTATCAGAGTCAACAGATTCTCAGCTTCTGTGAAACTGGCCAGGCTGGAGGCAAGTAGGGCAAGACTATCTTACCTGAAATTACCAGCATTGATGTGCAAATGGCCTTCAAATAGTCCTGATCGTGTTCTTGATATGTAAGATTAAATTTATCATTCAACCTACAATTCCAAAACTGAAATAGAACAGTTGAAAAATTTTCCCCACATATGGAGAAGAGTGTTGCCCCACAGAAGAGAAATAAGCACCAAAATATATACAAATTTGCAAGCTTTTGCTGTTCTTAACTCTAGAGACAAGAGTTTTCCTTCCCTCCAAAAAGTAATCAGTCACTTCAGTGGCAGACATTTGCAAGCAAAGCTAATTAACTTTCTAGGTCCAGAAGGATCCCCTCCCAAAAGCTGGCAATATGTCTCAGTGGGGTAGGAGAAGGATAGTACAGTCCTAGCTGGCTGGGAGGGATCTCTGGAGAAGTACATATGATACAGATTTCTATCTGTGAAAAAACAGTAGTCTGCTAAGATCTGGAAGCCTCAAAATCCTTCCACTTCTGCTGGGAATTTAGTTCAAAGCAGCTGCATGTAAATGTTGCATAGCAAATGCTACACTGGCAAATCTTTCTCATGATTCTTGCTTTTAAATCAACAAGAAGAAACTATATAGAAGAGGAGCAAGCTTTAGGGCAGCCAGTTTTACCCTGTTTTAAACTAAAAGTGAAAACAACTCTAAGGAAAAAAAAAAAAAAAAAAGAAAATATTTGAAATATGTATGAGCAACTGCCTTGCCCTGCCTCATCTCTTTGTGCTGCATAAAGGGGACACAGATTGGCTGAATCTTTTATTCAGAGAGATCTGGCCAGTGATTCACCAGAAAGCATGCAGCTACCATTCCCAGTTCCTGTCCCTCCCAGCCAGGAGTGGATAAGAGGCAGGGAGACAAAGCAGGAGGATCAGTAGCAGGCTGGGAATTGCCTGAAGGCTCATCATCTTCCTCCAGCCCCTAAAACAGTGAGAGCAGTGAGTATTTCCTCCTCATTCACATCCCTTGCATAAGTGTTTCTGGTATCTGTTCGAACTCTAAACTTCTGCTTCATCTAAAAGAAAGGGGAACTTTGTCATTAATTCTTGAAGAAGGAAGATCACTTCAACCTTTGACTTACTACTCATTAAAAAAAAATGAGATCAGTGAAAGTTGCTAATGGAGAGAGAAAAACATCTCAGCACGAATGCAATGGTTAGGGCACATTGTAAGTCTTGTTAGGAGCTATCCCTTTAACATAAAGTTACAGCCATGGCATGGAATTTATGCAGTTATTCTCCCTGCCCCCACTCCTAAACACCACCTAGATCTCCTTTCATATTTTTAATCTAATCCAAATCTTATGAAAACACTAACCTTAGAGATTTGAGGTTCAAATTCCTCTGCAGACCCAAGCCAACTAAAGGGCCGGGTAAATCTTTGCAACATCCATGACAAGGGTCTTAACAGCAGCACCATGTTGGAAGTAAGGAAGCCCTTCCCAACACTGATCTCAGCTCTTTGTGTATGCTTTATGTGGGTCTGTGAGCCCAGTACCAACAAGCTCTGGATCAGACACCTCTTAGAAGAAGCTGCCATACTACAGACATCCCAGGAATGTGTGTGCTTGCAGTTGTTCCAGGAATTGGCAACACAAATGTCAAGCATCCATTCTGATGCTAATTTGACCATAATTAGGACCTCTACCCTCACCAGCACTTGACCAAAGACAAAGACTTGAACAGGGGAGCTTGAGGAGCTTGCAGGTCTTTATTCTGCTGTTCATTCTTGGCCACTGCTGCTCAGCACAAAGTTCCTCTCCTGCTGTAACTCTGGGAAGGGGTATATGGGGAAAGAGCTGCTCCGTGGCAGCTTCCCAAGCTGTGCCAGCCAGGCTGCCCAGGAGGCCCATGTGCTGGAGTCCTCCTCTGCCTGCAGCCCAGAGGATGGGAGTAAGCTGCTGATTCAGATCCACTCTCCCTGCTCAGCCCGTCCTACTTCTTGTGGAAATTACCACCTCTTGAGATCTGCCTGCAGAGTAGGCTTGTGTGGACACCCCCTCAGCTACTTCGGTCAACCTGGGCCAGACTTAAATGGATTAAGTAGGAGGTTTTTGCTAGCCCAGTTTGATTGAAGTGGGCTGAGGGGTACTTACACATGCATTTCTGCAAACACATCCTGAGAGGGCATTAATTCCTGGGAAAAGGCAATGACAAGTAGCTGTGACTACCAGCTCTTGTACTGCCACAGCTAAATCAAGAGTCCACTCAAATGAGGCTGTGGATTCAGGGAGATGCATGAATTTTCTTTGCAAACAGTGAGAGCTACTATTTCCCACCAGCTGCAGGTTGCTGCTCTCACAACAGAGCAGAGGGAAGGGGAAGCCTATAACTCTCACTTGAGCAAGAAGTCAGTAGGGTTCACTGCCAGGAGAGTTCAGGCCTTAGCATTGCAGCTGCTCCGTCTCCCTTTCTGTAGGCTGAACTGAGGAGGAGGCAATTTCCATCTGGTCCAGGCTCAGACATGTAGCTCAGAATTAGAAGCCAACTTAAGTTAAAAATTCGGAAAGCCCTTCCACCCCAGCTGCAGTTACGCAGCTCCAGAGGACTTGGGAAGGTATCACTGCAAGCATCTAATCTCTCTTGCCTCTTCTGGTGCTTTGTACTCCTCAATTACGTCAGCCAGGGGAACATGAACAGCACAGGTAAACCAGCCTTAAGTCATGCCTATCAAATAAAAAGCTTTGCTGCTTAAAGATTAATGTAAGAAATCAATGTGCTTGCAGTGTGTGCCAGCAGATGATCTAAGCCCATCTTAGGCAGGCTCAGAAACTTCACATAATGGTGATACAAAATCTACGAGCAGTTAATGCTAAGAGCAGTTAATGCTAAGAGTGTCTGTCTGCTCCCAGAGTGCCTCAAATGCTGGTTCATGAGCTGGCTACCAGATGTGCTCCTCTTTTCCCTGAAGGCCATCACGAGGACTGCTATTTCATTCTCAAATCTCAACAGCCAGCCTGGTGACAGCAGAGAGGCTGCTCTCTAACATATGTCTCCTGCATGACAGCACATTCATTTGAATACCTTGTTATGCTGAAGGAACTGAAGTGACCACTTAACAGGAAGGGATGAATCTTTCCAGCTATCAAAACTGTGCAGCTTAACAAGAACACTACCAGAACAGCATCCAAAAACGAAAGGGTAGTTTCTCTTAAGGACAGAACACAGCCATAGGCAGGGACGACTCTCTTACCAGAATAATGGCTATTGCCATCCACATACACACACTCCCTAACAAAGCGAGATGAGACCATATTAAATGACATTTTCTTTTCTGATGGTTAAAGCAAACTAGGAAACAATACCGCCTTGGGCAAGGTCTCAAATGTCTGGCAAGTGTAGATCAGTGTGCACTGATGAGGGGACGTGTTTGGAGTGTGCTCCTTTCACAGGAGCAGGGGCACTGAGGAAAAGGAATGAGGATATTAACAGGCATCCGGGTTTCACCCTGCCCTGAAGCTGTGACTCGGCTGTGACAGGCACCAGGACTGGGCCTTGGAATCCTGCTGCCCACGTACAGCTTTAGCTGCCATGAACTGTCTTTTAACAACAAAGTGTCACCAATATTTAATTATCCTGTTAGGACAATATGAGCCTGAATCACTCTGTAAGATGCTTGTGTCCAAAAGAATAGAAAACTGGCATTGATGTAATTAACTGTGTATGGCTCAACCTGGCTATGTAAAACATAAAACCCCAGAAAGGAGCCACATGCTTTGTGCTCCGTCAGGAGATGTGGAGTGAAACCTGTGGCTCAGTCTGGCGTGTTATAACCCATCCAGGAGCACAAACTGCTTCTCACTGCAGGCTCAGTTCTCATGGGCACAGAGACTCAGAAGCCAGTGAGATGTCAAGACCTCGGATCTCAGTGTATTCAAGATTTATCTGCATCCCTATGCACATAAATGCCCTTTCAAAGGGAAAAATAGCCCCGTGTGATTAAAGTCTGCATCAGTACAAATCCCAGGCTGGTTTAGACCATACACACACAAGAACGGAATGTATAATCACAACGCCTGGGATTCTCCTTAACTTTGCTAAGGGCTGGGTTGAAGCTATTTTGAAAGAAGCAACTATATCTCCTTTAAGCGTTAAGCATTCTTGGCAGTAATAATTGCCTTGTAACTAACTCCTCATTAGCACTTTCGCAGACCTGAATTACTGCGCTGACTTTATGTTGCTCCCGGTCCAAGAACAGGATTATCATCCCGGCACCAAAGTCTGCTCTTGATTATACTGTTACAGATAAATAATAATAATAATAAAAATTCCAATGAAATAAATGGAATGACACTGGATTCAGAGCAGCATAACTGAGATGACTTTGTCCCATTGTTTCCCATCTAATCCACAACTTAGCATGATAAAGCACGGTGCTCTTTGCAAAGCCTCTTTTAGCTGGGAAGACCAGCTTGTTTTACCCACCAGTAATATGTCATGGTGACAGATAAATATTTTAACGAATTTAATGCTCTTATCTGAGTTCCTTATCCAGGGAAGAAAAATAATTTTGGAAGAGAAAAAAAAAAAAAAATTGCACCTGCTTTAGATAGAAGAAAAGCATTAATGTGAAGAACAGGAAACCAAATGTCTGAGCCTAAATGATGCTAAGCAGCTGCAACTTCTATGAACTTTTCAGAAGTTGTAAGATTGCTGTGGATGATATTTTAAGGTCTAATGCAATGTTTTCTCTACTATTTTATTTCAGTTTGTCATTAATGCAAAGGAAGACACTAGATAAAAAACCTGAAGGAATCACCATGTGCAATCCAGATGCCTGAACACAACTTTATGAAGCAGAACTTGCAGTGGCAATGCATGTAGGAGCTTGATCAAAGGGAGACCATTAATCATGTACATACAGGTTGGATGAGGGGAAAAGGCCTGAGGAAAAACCACATGAAAAGTCTTCATCATACAAGTACTTACATTATTGCTTCATAGCTTTTTAGGGCCTTAAATCCAAGGAAAAAAAAAAAAAAAAAAAAAAAAAAAAAAAGACATTATCTAAGGTGGTCTAGGGAATACAGCAAGGATATACAAAGACAGACTGAGGAAAGGGTAAATGAGGTTTCACAGCATTCCAGATTTCACTTGCAAGTGATGGAATGGGCCGTTAAGACCGTTGGAATGATTTCTTGCATGGCAGAAAGCAGGAACTCAAGAAAAGAAAGCAAGATAAGTATGTATGTTTTAGCAGAATTCTTACTAACTACTAAATTATTATTGGCTGCATACCAAACACTCCACACAGCGATAAACAACTGTTCATTTTATTTCACTAAACAAAAAGCCCATTGAAAGATTTCTACTGTTACTGCACTCACTGGAACTCACTTGAAAAATACAGTTTTGGACATACATCAAATACAACTTACAGCTGAATAGCTGCACTGGTCTGACTTACTTTCCAAACATGTCAAGAAAATGTTCTGTTCTCCAGGCAAAAGGAGAACAACAGAGCGAAGCAGTGCATTAACTACAGGTATCAGACATTCCCTGGGGCTCAGAAATAGCTTCTCTTCTTAATTGTGGAGAGTTCAGCAACCGGCCCTGCTTTCAGGGGAACTAGCGGTGGGGGTGGTTTCACACACAGCCCCTCATTTTTGGTGGCAATCCAGCAAAAACAGTAGGAATTCCCATATTCTCTCTTGCCACCAAGAAAGGTACATTTTCAACAGCTGTGTCAGCACAAGAGTACATAAGGCCACACAGTAAACTAGAAAACCAAACTCGTCTCAGTAAAAAAAAGGTGTAACTAAAAATGGTGTTGCTTTTCATCCCAGCATTGGTTCAATCCCCAGTGCAGAGTTACAAACAGCTGTGGCAGCACAACGTGGGGCCATAGGTGGTGGTGGCAGGGATGACAAAATCCTTAAGATCTGCAGCCAGGAACAGGCTATGCAGAGCTGTGTATCAGGCTGTATAGAACTGTCACTGTGACACATCCCATTTTCCTCAGAGGCAAGGCCAGTTACGAAATCCCTCTCTGTTCTTTGCCCTGGCTGCTGCAGTTTGTCACCTCCAAAACTGTGCCTATAGAACACTTTTAGAAGCTGCATTCTAAAATGTATCATAGAAATAATCTAGGTTATGGGAAAAAAAATACCATGATGGGTTTGTTTTCTAATCTTGCTCTGTTGCATTAGCACAACTGCAGGGCTAATGACTGGGCATTGGCAAGCTCCTAAACCACTTCTGTGTCAAAGAACACATGAAAGATCCTCAATATTTGAGTCAAAACTAAAATCCTCTGTAAAGTGCTTATGACTGGACAGCCCAAAACTGAGGCTCTTTCAGAGGAGCTATATCTCACTTGAAAACCTGGATCCAAATTTGGTGAATGATGGTTCTGCAAAATGTGTGTTATAGGGTTTGTGATCCCCACACCTTCCCTTTCCACGTGTTCCCTTCCCCTTACATGTCTGTACAACACTACCAAATGCAATCCCTCTTCTACTGTCATAAAGAGCCAGCCAAACCCAAGGAGAATAGAGAACCACCCTGTCCAGGTTAGGTTCTGTGTTTGGGATGATGGTTTTAGGGTCTCTCCATGTATCTATCACCTGATAATCTGTTGCTTCTCAGCATCTCTGACAGACAACTCTTTCTGAAGCTGGGTTCTGTGACACATCAGCACCTAAACCCTGTGAGCAGTTCTGGAAAGAAAGAAAAAAAAATTCCTTAAATCTTTCCACCCTCCATAGCCCCCACTCATTGGTGCAAAGCCCTTTACCAGAATTGTTTAGACCACATAACACCCACAAATCATAATTTATGAAGTTTGTCAGCCTAATCACAGTAGACTTTTTCAGAGTAGATCCCCACAGCAACAATTATTTTCTGTTTTACTGATTCATGGAATTTCATTCTAGTTTTTCTCCCCTTACCTCTCATCCACCCTTTTATTTCTACACCACTTTTCTTCATTCTCTCTTGCACGTATTGTGCCTTTTGTGGCCAAAAAAAGCCTGCAGCTATAGTATTTTCCCATGTTGCTAGTGGAGACTGCAACAGCCTGCATAATTTGTCCCCCTCAAATGCAGATCTGCCCTAAACCTTCCAGTTTACTTGCGTGGCCAAGCTGGTGAGCTCCAAGTCGTTCAGTAAAACTTGGAGCTGTGAATCATTATCAGGAGCTTTTGGGTTTTCAGTGAATCTCTGTGAAATAGAGAATACAGACTGCAGATTTTACGTGCTTATTGTCACTGCAGCAGTTGCACAAGCCGTGTGACAGGAGCAGAGCTTAGCTCTGTGTCTGGCCACAAGCTTTGTGCTATAAAGGCACAAAAATCTTTGCAGGCAGTGGGATTTTAAAACAACGGGAGAAATCTCAGATCTTTTTTTTTCCCTCCCTCATTTCATTTTTGAAGGGAATTTTTAAGTCAGCTTTATGTAAAAGCTTTACGCGGACAGGACTGAAAAGCAGAGTTCCCCAAGATATTTCATAATTTTATTCTATGCTATTCGGCCTCTTTCCCAAAGAGCAGCTCCAGTTTAGCAATGCCTCAGCACCCCTCAGCAAAGCCGACCAGGGAAGGCAGCGAGGGTCTCCCACACATCCCTTTTGTTCCACACGAAGCCGATCTCCAGCTTATCGCAGCCCTTCCAGCCTGGGAAATCCTGGGGCTGGCTTCAGCTGGGAGGGCCGGCCGGGCAAACAGGACACCGGGGCACGGCCCGGGCCTTGCCCTCCCCTCCCGCCGGACCCCCAGGCTCCCCGCTGGCCCAGCCGCGTCCCCAGCCTCCCCTGTGGCCTCAGGGCGCGAGGTTATCGCGGAGACAGCCCGTACCTGGCCGAGCCCTGCCGGTGCCAGCCCCGGGCGGGCGGGCGCTCCGCCGGCGGCGGGGCTCGAACCCGGCACTCACGGGCGCCCGGCCCGGCCGCCACCGGGCGGGGAGCGCCGGCCGCCATCCCGCCGCTCCTCCAGGGGTCGCTGTGGCGGGAGCGCCCGGCCGGCGGGCCCGGGAGCCCTGAGTTACGCGCCTCGCGATTGGCCGGTGCTGTCCCGCGGACCAATGGCAGGCGGTGTCTCAGCCGCACAGCCGCCCGCCCGCCTCCGGAGCCATCTTGCCGCGGCCGCGGGTAGCCGAGCGGGCCCGGCCATGCCGCACTTCCAGGCCTGGGAGGAGTTCACCCGCGCCGCCGAGAAGCTCTACCTCGCCGACCCCATGAAGGTGGGACAGCCCGGGCCAGGAGGGGAGGGTGCGCGGCTCGGCCTCGGGAGCGGCGCTCTGGAGGCGGCTCCAGCTGCGCGCAGCTCGGCGGGCGCGGCGGGCGGTGTCGGGCTGGGAAGGGTTCGCTGGTTATTGCACGGGGCAGGCAAGAATTAGAGTCGCAGAATCGATTAGGTTGGAAAAGACATCCGAGATCATCGAGTCCAACCTGTGACCGAACATAGCAGTGTTAAGTAGACCATAGGGAGCACTAAGTGCCACGTCTACTTATTATTTGAACACGTCAAGGGATGGTGACTCCAGCCCCTCTCTGGGCAGCCCTTAGTAATGTCTAATCACCCTTTCCATGAAGAAATTTCTTCTAATGTCCAACCTAAACCTCCCTTAGCACAGCTTAAGCCTGTGTGGGGGTTGCGTGGGAGAAGAGGCCGATTCCCACCTGGCTGCACCCCGCTGTCAGCAGCTGCAGGGAATGATAAGGGCACACCTGAGCCTGCTGCGGCTGAGCACCCCCAGCTCCACTGCCCTTCCCTGGGCTCTCTGCAGCACCGCCATGCCCTTCTTGAAGTGAGGGGCTCAGGACTGGACACAGCACTTGAAGTGTGGCCTCACCAGTGTCGAGTGACGGGGGAAAGAACCTGCAAGGAAGGGGATTAGTCGTTGGTGTTGCACCTGACCATCCTTTCCCATTACACGGGAGGAAGCTCTCATTTATCACCCCGACAACATCCCTGGGGAACGGTGTTTCCGGTGTGTTAATGGCAGCTGGGACTAACCTCAGGAACCGAACTTCAAGGACATTGAGCTCATTTCACGGTGTACCTGTGTGTTAGAAACCGAAGTTAAGGCTTCTGCTGAAGTGTCAGGAACTGATTTATTTTATGGGTTTATAGCATGTAAGACCTTTGTCATTTGAATTCGTCTTTTCATTAGCACTTTGCATTGTTGCCTGCAGTGACGTTTCAGGTGGTGTTTGCATCCTAAACATGCATTTCTTGTTTCCGGTGACTTTTGGAAATGTGGTTTATGCAAATACTAAAATTAACCTCAGTCTTCGTTGTAGTTTGCCTAAAAAGCAGCACAAAAATGTGATGTGGAACTCACACCTGAGAAAACTTCAGTAAAAAAGGCCAAAAATAGGGGAACTGGCAAAACCTTCAGAAGATTAAATTAATATCTGATTGTTTAAAGCTGATTAGTGTCTGCCTTTTAATTAGCACAGAGACACCATATGTGATTGCTGCTGATAATTAAAATTGCCCAGTTTTGCCTTCCTAGGCTCTATGGCATTCAATGAAATGAAAGAGAAGGGATGTCACTGCAGCCAGGAGTTGTTCTTCCCCTTTCCTTAAAGGACCTCCAAAGACAATCTTTTCCCATCCATGGCAGTAAATTTGTCTGGTTACAGAGGGGGTTATATAGGCCCCGTTGTGGTAACACAACGTTGTTTTGGCAGAGACTTAGCTTCAGCAGTTTTGTAATTGGGCTTGCTGGGAAGCTGAAGGAAGAACAAGAACTGTGGGAGATGGGTGTGTGTTCTTCAGGCAGGTACTGAGTAGTCTTGCCTTTTGCAAGAGCAGGTTATTGATACAGTGAGTGTGTACCTGCTGCCTCTCTTGTGCTTTTGGGGCTGCTCAGCAGAGACACGTGCTGTTACACTGCTGCTATGGTCAGAAGGTTGCAGTTTGTTAAACAAAAAGGGTCAATCTGTGATGAGATCCACTCTGGAACAGGAATTTCAAGATGTATTTGTAGCGAAGGAGGTTGTTGACCATTAGCACAAATCACTGTACAATAAAACCTGTTCGCAGTGTGAGTTCAGAACATTCTCAAAGGCCACCTTGCTTTGTTTCTAGTTACTGATGTTAGCTAAGGTTGCAAACAGAGCCTCTGTGGCTGGTTCTGTGCTCAGGAGGAATCATTTAATGCCCAGTCGCTGAGGAGGTGGATTTTTGTCAGTGTGGCTTTGAGCACTTCATTGATTTGAGGGTCCAGAGGGACTGGAGAGGTTAGAGCTTAGGGCAGGTGACTGCAGGAGTAGCTGTGGTAACAGTTCAGGTGCCATAGAAGAAAAAGTGGTGATGTTGAGCCTTCCCCACTCAGCTGATTCGAGTCCTCATGCAGAGCTGCTCTTTTTTGAAGTGTTTCAAGCCCACAAACACAGGCTTCTGGTTGGTTTTTCTGGGGTGTCATACCCAGCGAGGGGGTGTCTCGTCTCAACATGACTCTCATGGTTTATCCTGCTGTCTCCAGCATCTCTGCAGCTGTTGTTGCTGTATTTGCAGGGTTTTTGAACATGCCCAGTGTTGACCTTGCTGATGCTGCTGGAAAACCAGTCTACAGTGTTAGGCAGGAAAAGGTGGTGGGTCAGCTTCCACACCACCTTGGCTGTGGGATTACAGCTCCCACACCACCGGAGCTGAGGACTGCCACAGGGGCTGAAAACATGGAGCAGTACATAATTGTGATTAAGGGTAGTCTGAAGGTGGGCAGATTCCCTTCAGTATATTCTGGGAATTGTTAGCCGTGAGTGCTCATTTTTTTAATGTTTGCCATTTCAGGTGCGTGTTGTTCTCAAATACCGACATTGCGATGGGAACCTCTGTATCAAAGTAACAGATGATGTGGCTGTAAGTACAGAACACATTCCCCTTTCAGAGCTTCTTGTACCACTCACAGACTTGTGTTTTGCTGTCAGTCGGCTTGGGAGCTCTGGGACACTGTGTTGAGAGTGCTTGACAGTTTTCTAAAAACTTGTGTTCAGCCTTCATTCGTTGCTGTGTCTGTGATTGACACTGACCAGTTCAGGAGCATTTTCAAACAGGTGTTTACTAGTGTGAGTGTAGTCCTTTTTATTTGCTCAGAGTGGTGAAAACTTCCAACCATAGGTTAAGTTCTTTCTTTGTGACTATGAGACTGAATGACAGTGATGTTGCAGCTAAGGAGTTTTCTCTGCAGTCTAGGGTGAGCCACAGTATTCTGCCCTATTCTTGTCTTCAGACTTGGAAAAGAATCAAATTTCTTCTTTCCAGGAAAAGTGGTCTGGTGTTGGAATTTCAAGTGGCTGGAAGGGATGTGAAACTCCAGTAAAGGCACTTCTTGATAGGGTAATAGGGTTTAACATGAGTGAGATGTTGAGTGTGGGGCACTGATAAAGGGGAATTTAAGGGTAATTTTGTTGAAGTCTCCCATAGGGGAAGTTGGA
Source organism: Sylvia atricapilla (assembly GCF_009819655.1). NCBI lineage: Eukaryota > Metazoa > Chordata > Aves > Passeriformes > Sylviidae > Sylvia > Sylvia atricapilla. The sequence continues at coordinate 96,714,293 of NC_089142.1, forward strand.
GTCAGTTGGTTCACAAACATGAACTCATCTGGGGTATAGGCTGCCTTACCTGCTTTCAGTCACAGAAAGGTCTTACACTGGATGGGGGAAAATGAGGATTTGTTTCAGGGTTTTGGTTGGGTGGTTTTAGTGTTTTAGTTTGTTTGCTTGTTTATTTGGATCTTTTTAATTTTAACAAGATGCTGTGTTCCCTATTTAGGGCTGTCTTAGAAAAACATGTTTTGTTTGGGGTAGGGAATCCCCTTCAAAGGGAAATACTGAAGTTTGTGTCCCTGGCAGTGTAACATAGAAGACTGTGAAAGGCAAAATAAACTTGCTTTCAGAATATAAAGAATTGGAAAGTAACTTCAGGTTTAAAATCTGGTTCTATGTTTGGACAACACAAAAAAAGGACAGCTTTAAGACCCAAGTTTTAACAGTTTTTTGGGGCTAGAAGAAGCTAGGATAAATTATGAGTTCCCCTGTTTTCAGTATGGGAGGATTAAGCAGAAGCTTAAAAGTAAACACGGATACATTTGTGCTTTGAAACAGGGTAGATGTATTGGTGCTGCCTCCTGGTAACTGATGAACATTCAGTGCCCTCCTTGTTTTGTGTGTTCCGAGCACAAATGCACAGCAGCTCCAAACAAGATAAAGTGAACCTGAGTTCACAGCTGAAGTGGAATCTGATATCAGGAACTTTGTCTTGCAGTGTTTGCTGTACAGAACAGACCAGGCACAGGACGTGAAGAAGATCGAGAAATTCCACAGTCAGCTCATGCGGCTCATGGTGGCGAAGGAATCCCGCAGCGCTGCCATGGAAACAGACTGAAGTGCTGCGAATGAGATCTCTGCTCCGGTCATATTTCACTGGAAGCAAATCTTTGGGATTTGAATGAGAAACTGGGTCAGGAGATGCTTTTATGTACTGAAGTGGACTGATGGCAAGTCTGAAGCATTTTCACCCCTCAGACTCCACTTTGGAAATCTAGGAAAATAAGTGCTTTCAATTGAAAGCTTATATTTATTTTTGGGTATTAAGTAACTATTCTTACACATTAGGTATGCTAAGAAGACAAGTAAATATTTTAAATCTACAATATGTTAGTCCAAATTTGAGAGGCCACAGGCATACTTCTGGAAGGTTACTGTAAAATTTCACATAGATTTCATTGTCTTCATATCTTATGCTGATGTATTCTCAAAATGAGAGGGTTTATTAAACTAATACTGTAGCATGGTGACTGGGTCTAATAAATATTTACATACATTATATAAATCTGTTGGGTTTAGAATAACAGATGTTTTCTGAACTAAAATGTTGAAATTGCCAATTTGTATTACCAGTGTCACTGTCAGCACTCTAGCTTTTGGTATTGCTCTTAGTCATGAGATGTGCAACACCATCCATGATGCAGTTTGTAGAACTCTTACATTGGCTAAGTGATTAAACTTCTGTATTTTAGAAACTAAAATATAACTTCACTTGAATAACGCTAGAGATCTGTGAGAAACTGGGAGGGGTTTTTTCTGCTTGTGCAAATACTGTTACTAAAAAACAGTCAGTGGCTTTTTTTACATACTTGAACTATTTTGTACTAGCAGGGCTTCCTTTTCCCATCCTTGCTTCAGGCAGAGTTGAAGTATATCAGCAAGACAAATTCTAGAAGTTCTTGCCTGTTATGTTAATAGAAAATATCCAACCAAACGCTGTCCAGATTCTTTATTCTAGTAGCTTGTTAACTGCATTTTCAAATGTTACATGTGGCAGGTGGGTGCCTGCCAAATGAATAAATGGATGAAAACAGCTTAATAAATACTTTAATACCACTGTCAGACCAACACTCCTGTAGCTTAAATGTGTTTCTCACAGTAACCTCTGGTAGGCTGCTGGAAGCCTTAATTGTCCCTTGTAAGAAAGCTTTTTGTTTGAAAAGCCAGTAGCTAAAATTGATGCTTGCTTTGACTAGGTCTTGCTTACTTGAAAACAGATGAACATTTTCATGTAATTAGGCAATTGGTATAACTAGGTGCTTTCAGAACTGACTTTTTTGGGTTAAACCAAGCCACAAAAGTGTAAAGCAGGACCATACTTGTAGTGGCATTTCTATATAACGAAACAATCTACTTAAGGAGCTACCTGCTGTCACTTACATAAAAATAATGGAGCTACTGGGAAGCAGTGGAGTTTCCACATTTGCCAAAAGCTTGGAAAAAACCCACCAGGCTTGAATATTGCATTAGAGTACCTTTTCAGCTGAACATAGAATGTTGCACGTTGTTGGAGAATATTGCAGCACTGAATTCCTGGTGAGTGCTTAAAATTCTAGTCAGCAGCAGTGACTGGTATGTGTGTAGCATTTTTGTATTGGCTTTTGAAATATAAATAAAGCCAGAGAGAAGGCTGGACTCAGTTCATTGTTAAACTTCCATGAGATACTGTAATACTGGAATTTTTCTTTGGTGCTCCAAATAACTTTTCTAATATTTGCAATATAGTAGTAGAGAGACTGGGTGTACCAAAAGGCTTTGGCTTTGTACTCCAGTGGGTTTTAGAGGAGGAGCCATTACAGCACTATATATTAGAGCAGCAGTTTTCAAGCAAAACAGTCAAGGGAATGCATTTCTACTTTTCAAAATCCAGAAATTATTTCCCTAAAACCCTGGGGAAATACTATTGCTACTTTTGTAGGAGTATGTGTTGTTAAGCTTGTTCTCCATATACTCAGAAAAAAACTAGAGTGGTTCTGTGCAGTCAGAATGGAGAAGAAAATATTACAAAGCTTCTGCTTAAATTTAAATGGTATGAAAACTTGTTTAGAAAAACATAGGAGCTTCATAACTTTGTCCTGGAATTTTCAGCCATTTCCGTGCTGTGTTCACGGGCCGTAGAGAAGCTCTGAATTCCAAGTCCTGTTTCTTTCATGCCTGTACTCTTGCTGAGAGTATGTGTGCTTGTGTACACTGATCACTTCCCTAATAAACATTCGCTGACTTGGTCCATCATGTTGCCAGCTACTTGAATGTGTCCTCTGGTTTGTGATTAAAAAATCAGTGTCTTGTGGCTGCTGCAGCCAAGGAGTGCTCACAGTACCTGAATCCCTGCATTGGGCAGCCCAGCTTGCCAGAGGCTCCTGCTCTCCAGCCAGGAGCTGGTGCCAGTTACAGGCTGCAAACAGGGCAGGAGCACATGGGCAGCCTGTGCAGTGACAGACAGGTGACCTTTGCAGAAGTGGAATGATAGAAAAAAAGAGGATGCTTTTCCCTGCTACAGCTAATTTTGTTGCTGCGTGGTAGTTATCATCAGTAATTGTTCTGTCTCGTGAGAGTAGCTTAATAAAAAGATGGGGGCCTTGTTATTGTTCCAAGAACTTGGCTTAGTTTACCCATGGAATTTATTTTCTCTGGTGTTCTCACCACCTGGGTTCCCTGAGTGTCTTGATTTCAGTTCTTTGTGCAAGGCATTTAGGCTGAGTTGGTGTCTGAGCTCTCCCTTATGTGCAACTACACCACTTCTGTTTCCAATTTTAGGGATTTGAACCCTGCTGCTCCATATGTAATCCATTGTGGAAGTGTATTCTGGAGTGCAGGGAGATTTTTAAATTATCTGAAGAAGTGAGAAGTTTGGTCACAGGACTTTGTTTTAGAGAGCCTTATGAAAGAGGCCTTCCTATTAAAGTCCTGACCTGACTTCTAGGAGTGACAGGTTCATTCTGAAAAACTGGTTGCTTTGGTGCTGGAGTGTGTCAAAGTGGGAAATGGAACCAAAGCCAAGCAGATGCTTTAAAAAATGTTTTGACTTGTCAAAAGAATTATGTTTCATCTCAATAAGTTTCTTCCCACAATATAAAAGTGGGTAATACTCAGCATTTTGCTGTAACAAATGTGAGGAAACTGGTTTATGTCAGTAGGACTGGGATGATCACTTGTTGCTCTAGGCTGGTCTTAAAGGATTAAGTCATTTTAGGTGTTCTTAGGGATTCATCCTGCTATAGGTAGGATGAATCCCCTCACTTCGATCGCCTGGAAGAAGGATGGGAATAGTTACCTTAACCAGCTGTGCTCTCTCACTTCTGGCTTAGAGGGGGACAAGCCTCTCACAGGGATGATACTGTAACCACCTTTCAAATGAAGTTTGGATCTGAAGTGGAAGTACATAGAAAACAAGTGAGTTTCTTTTCTGTAAACTTACCTAGGCTGCAGATGATGCACAAGTCCAGATCCTTCAAGATTCTGTGAGCATTAGTGGGTGTCCTTAGGGAGTAGGAGCTTAGCTGAAAACTGGTATTTGTACAGTGCTGTGTGCTGAGGGACCTTCCAATTGACTGAAGCAGAGCTGTTTTGATCAAATAAATCCAAGGAGTCCTTTTGTTAGGTAACTGTCTTAAAGAATCTTCACTGGTTGTTTTTTTTTTTTTTAGAGGAAAATAGTCTGTGAAGAACTACATTTAATTCCTTGCTTATGTTAATAGTGATTAGCTTTTCAAGATGAGGGTGTCTATTCTGAAGTGCTGATACTACTTTAAAGGTAGATGCTGTGTGACTCAACACAACTTTTGTTTATAAAGATACTATCTGTTAAAAGAGCTTTGAGAGTTCAAGGATTGGTGTTTAAATACAAGGACGGTTGAATTGTCTTTGTTGCTGGGGATGACATAAATACATGCCTTTCATCTCTTATTACTTTCACATAAGCAGATCTTTAGTCTAAGTAGACTCTTCAGGCTGGCTTTCAGATAAAGCTCCCCACCCTGATGCTGGCCTGAAGTGTTTGAGTCACTACAGACTGGAGACAGATGTGGGCTTTTTAGTCTGTAGAAATGTTATTTTTGAGATGAGAATGATGCCGCAGTATTTTAGCAGCAGATTAGTTACTCAGCAGAATGCAAAGCGTGGTAGTTTGTTAACCCCTGCTTATTATGCAAGCCTGTGTGTGTGCCCACTACAGGCTCCACCAAAATAAATGCTCCTGGGAGAATGTGGGCTTAAACTGGACCGTGTAAAACTGAAGTCTGTGGGAACTGAGCAGATAAAAACATGGTCATGGCATGAAAGCAGAGCTAACTGCCTTCATGCAAGCCCAGGCCCATGTTGTTGAACACTACCTTTGTTTCTGGTGAAAGTAAGTTCTTATGTTCTTATACTGTGCCAAGGTAGTTGTAGGGGTGTGTTCTTGGAGTCCTGTGATGGGAATGCAATTACTTTCTGCCATTCTAAAAGCATCTTAAGCCCTGAGTGCCATCTCTGTTCTTGGAAGTGCCTGGTCTAGCAGGAACCAGCGTGCTCGACCCATTATGACTCCTCAAACAGAAGTATTGTGAATATTTGGATTACAAAACCAAGAGTATAGAGTTTCTCTTAAACTGCAATGCTTGTATTTATGGAAGTGTTTTCCATTTAAATCAAGACCAGCTCTGAGGACATTTTGCTTTGTTTAGTGACTTTGGTTTTGTGCTCACATTCTTTTGTCAGCTTTTTGGTGACAATTCTTAGTAAATTTTTAGAACTATAACCATCAGCCATAATGAGAGGTGTGGAATAGGTTGATTTTTTTAAAATTTAAATTTTCTTTGAAGCTTTCTCTCTCTCTTTTTTTTTTTTTTTGTCTTTTTTTTTTTTGTCTAGAAGAAGATGTTGTTTTGTTCATGCAAGGACTGGTCTGCATTGTCCTGCCCTTACAGAGAACCTTCATGAGCTACAGGCTTACAGGCTTGTGTTTTACAGCAAGATTCCAAAGACTGGTTCCTTGCAGAGGGGGTTGAGTTTTCTGGACACCTCCTGAATGGCTGTGCTGGCTGGTAGTGAGCAAATGAGAGTTCGGGTCGCTGAAATATGCATTTTAACTGGGTTGCTCATGCATGTAAATACAGCCACCTCTACTGCCGCTCTGCTATCATTGTGTGGCTGGGAGATGAAAGGCTCGCCTCGGGGCGCTGACAAATGAGCTCTGGCAAACCGTGTGCGGCTCAAAATGTGATTTTCCAAAGGCATCTGCTCCGGTAAGGAGTCAGCAAGGCAGGGGGATGAACTAATGCCTCAGACACGTCCGTGTGAAATTCGGTGTCTTGCACTAAATTGCCTTAAAAGATAGCTTTTAAATTTGGGGGCGAGATGGAGACTGACCTTTCAGTGATCGACAGTTCGGGAGTATTTGGGTTTTTTAAACACATTTGCTGCGGCAGTGCTCCCATATAACTGGGTCAGGAACCAGAGGAATAAACAAATTTCATCAGGGATTGTTGGTTTGTGCCCAGAGGCGAACCTTCTGTGCTCGGTCACACAGCAGAGCCGGGTGACACGGGGGTAAAACCGTGCAAATAAGCAGCCGTGGTTTTAGCAGAGCAAACAGCTGCTTTGCAAATAGCTCCTTACCCACCACAGATGTTGATCGTCCCTTGAATGTGTGGGCTGGGATTCCACAGCAGCCTTGGTCCACAGAGCAGCTGACTGCTGATCCCTCTCGCCTCGAGCACCGATTCCAGTGTGTCTCTGAGCCTCAGCGGAGCTGTTCCCATTCACCAGAGCATCAGAAAACTCCTTGGAGTTCTGGAGAGGTGCTGGTGTGGTGCTCGGCCCGGTTAGTGTGCCGAGATGGCTTCGCAAAAGGTCAGCTGAGTGCTGCCAGGAGAGAAATGGAAGGGTTGAGAGCTCCCGAGAGGGGTGAGGAGAACGATGGGAGTGAAAGAACCAGTTAGATTGGCTTGGGTTGCCATGGAACCACAGCCTAAAAAACTCTTACCTTGGAATTCCCCTGACTTGCTTGTGAAAACCTCCTGTCTGTCGCATTACGTACCCTGCAATGTGCACGCTATACAATATTTACCTAAAAACTAGATGTGTCTGAATTTGTTTCAGCATTTTTCTAGTTCGTGTGGATGATACAGAAAGGGTGGAACCAAAGCCTGTAGATGATGTTCTTCCCAGAAGCCACTCTGGTAGTCTCTCAAACTGAGTAGCCAGACCTGAACACATGGTACAAAGTGTAAATTATACCATGGATTTATAGAACTGTGTTGTAATTCCTAACATTTTTGAAGTGCCAGTGTTGGGGCAGGGATTTAAGCAGGGATCAGCTGTTGAGGGCTTACTCCAGCAGTAATGGTTCAGTGAGCTGTAGCTGCTCCAAACCAATAAATTCTTTAGATGCCTCCAGAATGCATCCAGGTGGCCAACCCTCGAAACACAAATACTGAAACACCTCCTGGATGTGATATCACTGGTGGTGAGAATGGACTATTTTGATTTTGTGGAGAAGAGTTTTCTTTCCTCGTTCTTTTGACTCCTGTATTAAGCTTCCTTCTTTTCTGACTATGCAGTCCCTTCCTCTTTTGCATTTGTTTTAAACTTACTCTTTCTCTTTAGATCTTTCATGCTCCCCTTATTTTCCTCTTTACCGTTGATCATGGTGATGTTATAATTGCCTTAGGGGAAGAGGATTGTTATGCAGTTGTTGCTTTACCTTCGACTTGTGGGTGTTGATTGAGGATTTTGTTCTCAAAGTAGAACTTCAGTAGAGGGACATTCTGCACTGTCACACTTGGGAAGAGTAGGTCTGTAGGTGTCACTGAAGCATTAATATTAAACTGCATGGCCACCTTCCTCGGCCAATAATAGTACAAGAAAATGGTTTTACTGGATATAAACAAATTACACCTGGATTTTAGCAAATAGAAAGATCCTTCAGCTCATACTCTGTGTTGCAGTATCTACATAGATTGTAGCAATTCATTTGCTTTCCTATAGTGCAAATTGCAATCCTCTTGGCATTATTTTATTTGGCTGATGACTGTCTGCCAGTCTACAACTTGTAAAAGATGAGATATCAGCAATTCTCCATAATAATATTTATCAATACCTGTCTTACAATAGAAAGAGTGATCTTTAAAGGTAAAAACCTTTGTTTTGTGTGTTGTTGTCAGTTTCTCTGGGCTTACATGAATTTTAGTTTGAACTCTCTGCAGTTCACCTCCCACCAGTAGTCCCATAAGTTTCTATTGTGGCCACATCCTCCCCTTAATTTCTTAACAAATTCCAGCTGCTTTGAAGGTGGATATTTTGTGTATTGTTCCTCTATGCTGTGTATTCTTCCTCTACCTCAGCCCAATGCTAAAGCAAAAATTACTTTGAGGAGTGCCAGACCATGGAGTTGCTAATGTTTTCCAGTTGTCTTATTTAGAATCACAGAATATCTCAAGCTGGAAGGAATCCTCAAGGATCATTAATTCCAACTCCCTGCTCCTCACAAGACTACCTAAAGCTGAACCATATGATTAAGAGCATTGTGCAGATGCTCCTTGAAATCTGACAGGCTGGGTGCCATGAGCACTTCCCTGTGGCTTGGTCCAGTGACTGACCACTCTGTGAAGAACCTTTTCCTAATGTCTAATCTGAATTTCCTCTGATGCAGTTTCATTCTGTTTTCTTGTGTCCTGCTGCTGATCAGCAGAGAGAGATCAGCACCTGCTCTGTGAGGAAGCTGCAGGGATGTGATGAGTTCACCCCTCGCCTCTCCAAGCTGAACAAACCAAGTGACCTCAGCTGCTCCTGAGTCCTTCCCCTGAGGCCTTTCACCAGGCTGGTCACCTCTTCTGAACACACTCTAATGATTTATTGTCCTTCTTGTGGTGCCCAAAACTGCAAACAGGACTCGAGGTGAGGCTGCACCAGCACAGAGCAGAATTGGGCAATCACCTCCCTCTACCAGCTGGCAACGCTGTGCCTGATGCACCTCAGGGCACGGTTGGCCTTTTGCCTTGAGTGGCATTTGCATTGCTGTGTTCTCCTCTGCTAGGCTGTGGGAGTTGTCTGATTTCCACGATAAACAGCCAAGCCAGTTCACTTAGGAGGGATCCATGTAAAGCTCTAAACCTGGTGTGATCTTCCTCTGTTCCATGCCGGTTTGAGGTACCCACTTTGCTCATTGCTCTTTACTGCTGCTACTGCTTTAATTGCTTAGGTTGGAAAAGAGCCTCTGAGATCATCAAGTCCAACCATTAACCCAGCACTGCCAAGCCCACCACTAAACTGTGTCTTTTAAGAGTTCAGTGCTGCTAAAGCACAGAGAAAAATACTATTAAATGAATTGTCAATTTAAGAAGGTGGACACTCTCAAGAAAACATCTCTGCCAGAGGGATATCTCCACAACAGGGACCTTGAACTACCCTGTCCACTTCAAAAAAGGAAGAACTGGGAGGCCCTCAGTGGTAACAAGGTGCTTTCCTGGATGTCTGAGCACACTTGTTTTCAGAACATGGGCCAGCCTGGATAAAGTAGGACACTACCTCTTCAGCAAGTTACAGAGGCTGGAGTCACTAACTAGAGATTGGAATTGGCATCCTTATAACAAATAGAAGACAGAAGAAATGCATATTTTCATTAGTTAAACTAGTCAAATAGAGTATTGTGTTGGGTTTGGGTGGGGAAATTTTCTTTGCAGTGGCTGGTATGGGGCTATAGTTTGGATTCGTGCTGAAACCAGTGTCGGTAAGAGAGAGATGTTTTTGTTATTGTTTATCAGTGCTTGCACACAGCCAAGGCCTTTCCTGCTGCTCACCCCACCCAGCAGTGGACAGGCTGGGGGTGCACAAGGAGCTGGGAGGGGACAGGGCCAGGACAGCTGAGCCCCACTGACCAAAGGGCCATTCCACACCACAGGGGATTGTGCTCAGCATGTAAAGCTGGGGCAACAAGGAGAAAGGGGGGGACATTTGGGGTTACTGATTGCCCCAGTAACTGCTGTGTGTGATGGAGCCTTGCTTTCCAGGAGATGGCTGAAAACCTACCTGCCCATGGGAAACAGGGAATTCATTCCTTGTGTCGCTTTTCTCACATGTGCATCTTTTGCTTTTCCTCTTGAAGTGTCTTTATTTCCATCCAGGAGCTTTCTGACTTCTACTCCTCCAATTCTCACCCTGATTCTGCTGGTGGGGGAGTGAATGAGTGACTGGTACTTGGCTGCCAGCTGGGGTTAAACAGTGACAAGGATCTGTGTGGTAGCTGTAATACAGGGTTATGACCCTGGCGCACATCACAGTTGCATTTTTAACTTTCATCCTATAGAAGTTATGTTTACTATGAAATTCAACACAGTCTTATTTGTCTGTAAGTGAAATTCCTCTAGTCCTACAGAAGGAAGATGGACTGCTACTAATGCTTTTGATGTCTCAAGAAAAATAGTCCAGAGCAGTTTGTAAGGATAGATGCCCCAAAAGGGGTAGAACTCAGTCAGCACATTTGGTGCGGAAGAAGAAAACAACAAAAAAGGGCTAAACTAACTTACAGAACAGTTTAGGGACTTTTTGCCCTAAAGAAGACTGATTTTTACTTTAGGTACTATTGCTGCTCATAACAAGAATGTGAGAGCTGCACTAAGGGCTCTGAGCAAAGGACTGCTTGAGCAGACTGTGATGATTGGGCTGAGGAGGTTGAAAGATGTGAAAGAAATCTTTATCTGTGATCACAAGTCTGTCTGTTGGGACCCAAACAATCCAAACAGGAGCTGAGATGGTGGGGAGGTGATGAAAAAAGAAGATGGGATCTTAGGAGTGAAGTGATAGCTGAAAACTGAGATTGAAAGGAAAAACCTCAGAGACAATGAAGAATTTAATAATTGCTTGTGTGCTTTTCCTGGTGGCATGAGTTGCTGCGGCTTGACCTTCGGGGGCTTGTTTAGATCTCTCTGCAGAAGTTTGAAAGACAAGTCCTTGGAGAACACGAGTTCAGAGAACAAGCAGCCCTGTTCGGTGCATTTTCGGCGTTTTCCTCCTGTTGGGCACAGTCTTGTGCTCTTTCTCTAGCGTTCTGCTACCGCGAGCCCGGCCAGCAGCCGCTGGGGCAGCTCACAGGCGGTACCGCACAGCGGCTGCTGGCCGTGCCCTCGTTCTGCCGGGCAGCCGGGACCCAGCGTGTGCGGCCTCGGGAGCCCCAGCGCCCCTGGCCGTGCGGGCACAAAGCCACGCCGCCCTGCCCGCAGCGGAGCCTCCGTGCGCCGGGCAGAACCGCAGAACTGCAGAACTACAGAACTGCAGAACCACAGAACTGCAGAACTACAGAACCGCAGAACCGCAGAACTACAGAACCGCAGAACCGCAGAACTACAGAACCGCAGAACTACATCTCCCGGCGGGCTGCGGAGCCGGGGCACGGCCGGGCCGGGCCGGGGGCGGCCCCGGAGGCTCGGCAGGCTCCGGGAGGCGCCGGGAGCGCGGTGCCCGCCCCGCTCCGCCCCGGCCCGGCAGGTGAGAGCGGCGGGCGCGGTCCCGGGATGGGGGGACGCGGGGCGGAGGGACGGGCTCGGCTCGGGAAGTTCCCCGGAGGGATGTGAGCGGTGCCCCGGCAGGGAGAGGAGCTTCGGCTTCCCATGCAGTGAAGGGAACTACTTTTCCGAGCGGTTCCGTGTGTCCGAGCCCGCGGGCGCTGCGCCGTAAATGCCGGAGATGTAAAGAGTGCGCGGTGCTCCGCGGCCGCTGCTCCACGGATTCCTAACAATGGGAATTGTTCAAGTGTGAATATCGCAGTGGGCCGGCTGGGGACTTTGTGTCCATTTCGGGAACAGGAAGGCCCTAATCTGCATTCCTGGTAGGGGAGTGTATGCGGCATTCCCAACAGCTTGCTGGAGCCAGGGGTGCTTTTCCAGGGTAAGGTCCCTGATAAGCGGGACTTACCAGTGCTTATGGAAACAACAATTTTATTTAGAGTTCCTCGGGAATGTGGCCAGGATTCCTTGTTCAGTTAGAGTTAAGTGGCTTTAACTATTGGCATGTAAATGGTTTCGGTTTGGTTTATTTGCTTATCTCTAAATGGGGGTATGAAATTGAAGTTTTATTTATATATGGATAATTTTACCAGACCTGAAAATGGTTTGATTGAGTACTTTATGCATAATACCCTTCTCTGAACAAGCGTTTTAGGCATGAGAAGAACACCTTCTAAGTTTTATGCCTGTATTTTGTTGCATAACTGAACAATCTGCAAAGAGTAAGCAAATTATGCACTCTCTGCTCAAGCTGGGTTTAGTTTGTCAGAATTCAGTTGGAATTTTGATTGCCCAGGAGTGAAAGCATACCATTATCAAATGTATTGCTTAATTTTCCAACTCTATTGAGTTAGGCTGCTTTCTCTTCCCTTCTTTTCCTAGCCTAGCTTTATCTAATATAAGAGAAATTGCCCAGTAATTTTAGGTGAACCTACGAGATAGGATCAGTCTTAGAAGCCGATGTCTCAAAGTTACTCAGAGAGCTACAAAAGCAGGGTTCATATTTTGATTGGCACTACTCTTTGGAGATGCTGTGCTTCTCCCCTGAAGCGGATATTACTCCTGTTTGAAGCAAGCTAAAGCTGAGGCTTGAGTGCAAAGATTGCTAATGCTTGCTGAAAATCGATGGAAGATAGGCCCCAAAAGCAATTAAGCAGCTTTGAAAATCAATCCACAGTTGAAGCTGTCCAAGGACAGGGATTAGATCTTTGTCAGAGCTGAAGTCTTTGTGGGAAAGGTCCTGGCACAGTGTCAAGTTAATGGCTCTTTGTTCTACATCTTTTCCAGTCTGAAATCATATAAAAACTTGTGTGTGATTTGCTTAAACTCTGCTGGCTTGTTATTTTTCCCAGAGTTTGTTATTTTATTTCATGTGATTATAGCGTTGAAATAAATAATTTGAAATAGAGCACTGTTGGTAATAACCAGTGCAGCCAGAATCCACGTGCAATTGCTCAAATTGCAAGGGGCTGTATGAATTGCTCAAAATAGGTTTTGGATTACTGGGTGTTTTAAAAGGCTATTTTTTGCTCCCTGTTGATTTACTGCACTGTAAGTATTTGGTCATTCTGTAGGGCAATGCAACTCTTTTCAGCCTGTTTGTTAATCCAGGGTTTCGACAAAGATTTCAGACCTACCCAGTGTTTTTAGGCATAAAATGGCAATGTTTTAATCTTGTAAGCGCTGTGAAACAAACTCAGGCTCCTTAGTGGAAGGACCATTTTGTTCTGAGTAATTCAACAGGTAAATGAAACGGTTTGAGATTATAATTCTGGAATGGTAATACTCCCAGAAATTCTTGTTGCTTCAGTAATAGTTTGTCAGGTAATTTGTCAGTGGAGAAGTAGCAAAGCAGGGCTGAGGGTGGTAGATGAAGTGCAACTTATAGCTCTAGGCAGAGGAAATCGATTATCTTACATATTCCTATGCACATTTCTTGCATTATAGTTGGAGTATTCAAATTCTGTGGCCAGATGAGCAGAGGTAAAGCCTTACCTTTGTGGTAGAGTGTGCACTATTTCATCGAGCCTGCAAGAGTATTTTCTTCATGCCATACACAATCCCAGAACCAGGGCAGTGTTCTTTAAAGTGCAAGTTCCAAATGTGGCAAATAGATCTCTAATTACTGTATAAGTCCCTGAAGAAAAGTCACTTGGAAAGTAGAGCATCTTGCTTCTCTCTGAAGAGCTTTGGTCTGCTTGTAATTAATGTTGAAAATACTTTTTTCCCCTTCTGAATACTACTGCTGAAAAAGTCCTGGATTCTTCCTCTGAACACATTATTTTTAATTAAAAGCATAATTGTGTGTGCAAATGGGTATTTACATAAATAGTAAAGCACAAAACATCTTCTTCCAAAGTGGCATTTGCTTTAATATCTTGGTCATGCTAGACATGGCAGGATGGCTGACAGTGATTTGAATATACTGGGGTTTATGGTTTTCTGAAGCAGCATTATCAGTTTTATATACATTTAAGCACATTGTTGTTGATTAAATGCTTTCTGATTGGCAGGGCTGGGAATATTTTTGTGGGAATTGTGGTAGCCATACTTTGTTAGTTGTTCTTTTCAATAATGCGTCTGCCAGAATGAAGAGATGACCTGGGATCATGTTTATGGAGGGATCCTGCTGGATTAAAGAGCAGGAGCTGTTTGCTAGGTTTCCTCTCTGAAAAGTGAGCTGTTACCTAACATTCCTCCAGCTTTTTGTTTTTTGAAAGATTATTAGGTGTGATCCGTGGAACAAGAAAGGGCTCTGCAAACTTTTGGGTTTTGTTGTTCTTTCTTTGTCTCATGCAATTTTCCTCACATTTATTGGACCCAGCAGACAAATTTTGTTCCTCTTGTGAATTCTGTAGTGAAGACACATAACTCTTGCTCTCCCTGTTTGTTTTATATCTGCAGCCTGGGTGGGCCTTGCTGTCTGAAAGAAGATAAGTCTTCCTCTCAGGTAGAATGCCCATGTGTGATGAGTCAAAACCCAAGCTCTGTTGGAGGACCTAGCCCTCTTGGGTGCTTCATCAAGAGCGTTAATTGCTCTAATCTGGTGGGTATAGGTAGTGCACTTTTCTAGATGAAGGCCATGAATCCAACCAGAACTTAAATATTGTTATTGAGAGATAAAGTAGCAAGAATTGTTCTTGTTACATGTTTACTCTGGCACATCCTTTCGGTGTTGCAGTTATTTGACAGAAAATGATGACTACCATCTGTTCCCCTCCTCTGGCATCATTCAAAGTTCCTTTCCTCGTTGGGAGTGAAGTCTTCGTAGAGAGATAACAGGTTTTGATCTCTTCCTGTTTCCATAGTCACCTTTAATATTCTTTCTTCCTTTTACACTTACAGCTCTAGGCAAAATGAATTGATTATCTTATATATGATGTTGCACATTTCTTGCATTATACTGGGAGTATTCGGGTTTTGTGGTCAGGGAGTTTGGTGTCCTAGAAAAAGAAGGAAATCTGAAATCACAGATGAAGAGTCTCATCAAAGAAGTAAGAGGGAGTCGGACTTCATCGAGAAAGGAGGAATGGTGGCATCAAAGAAAAAGGAGGAAATGTGGAAAAGTTGGATGTCACAGAGGATTGAGATCATCTCACACTGAGGAAGGAGAGAGTCACACACAGGAAAGAGCGAGTCTGGTACCATGAAGGAAGAAAAGAATCTGGCATCAATGAGGAAGCAAGGAGTCTGGCATCGCAGAGGTGTGATGAATCTGGACATCTCAGAGGTAAGAGGGAGTGTGGCATCAGGATGGAAGAAGAGAGTGTCATCACTGAGGAAAGAAGAGAAGGATCTGTCATCATGGAGGTATGACAGAGTTGGACATCACAGGGGTAAGAGGGAATGGGGGTATCCTAGAGGAAGGAGGGAGCCTGGTGTCAAAGATTAAGGAGAGAGTCTGACATCACTGAGAAAGGAAGAAATCGTCATAGAGATAAGAGAGAGTCTGACATCACAGAGGAAAGAAATAATCTGATGTCATAGAAAAAAAGCAGGAAATCTTCACTAATGGAGGATGGAGTCTCAACCTAAATGTAAGAGGGAGACTGGTGCCCCAGAAGTAAGAGGAAGTCTGGCATCACAGGAGATGGAGATCGTCTTGCATCACAGAGGAAGGACGGAGTTTGGCATCTCAGAGGCTAGAGGGAGTCACATCATGGGGGAAGGAGCACATTTTCATTCATGCTGCCCTTACTACTTGGAGTCACGATCCTAATTTAAATTCACAATGTGCACCTCATCTGTCTTGTTGTTTGCCAGAAAATTCCTCTGGCAGTCTTTATATTCATCATTTCTATCTCCACACCTTCTTTTAACGGAAGGGTTGTCATGTACTTTGTTCTTACATACCTCAAAGTGCTTGCAATCTTTTATTTTTCCCCTCTAAAGCATCACATATACGTCAATTCTGCATGTTTTAATAATTAAAGGTTTCAGTAACACAGTTTTCTAACAGTGCTAATACTGTAAGCTTGTAAATCTGCTAGCTGAAAAGATCTTTCCCTCTCCTCTCTGATTCCATGAAAGAATCTTAAGAGACTTAGACTAATGGAAGATCCTGCAGTAAATAGGAGGTGACATGCTGAGCTGTACCACCAAGCAGTTTGGGATGAAAAAGTCTTATCTGGAGATCAGGGCAAGCAAAACATTGGCAGTAATACCATTGCAGGGAAGGAGGGTAACCTTTTACTATTCACTACTGGAGGATTTGGTGAAGCTAAAAATAGAGACCAAATTTGCCTTAGGTCTGAGGAACAATTACCTTGATCTGATTTCCTTATCTGTAATATCTCACTCTTTTGGCTCTTTTCCACCTCCTCTGTAAAATGCAGATGCTGGCATAGGACAAGGAGGTGAACCTTATTATTGCTAGTAACTCTAGTGGAAGGCAAAACAGAACCATGTGCTGTTCATAATTTCTTTCCAGACGCTAGAATGAAATGTTGAAGTAAAGCTCAAGATGTTGTTTGGACCCTGTTGGACTGTTTCATTTAGTTGGCTGGATAGTGGCTAAGAACTGTTTAAGAAAACTTGTTACTGGCATGGTATCCTTCCCTCTTTTAACTGGAAGATGGGATTTGAGAACTTTCAGTTGTTTTCACCCTCCATTGTATGCCAGGCTATTGTCACCTCTCTGCACCTGTGCAAAAACCTGTTCTTGCTGGGATTTGAGGGTCATTAAATAGAGTAAAGGCTGGATAGGATAAATAGGATAAAATCTTTGCATGATCTAACCTTAATGCATTATTATGGTAGTTCGAACAATTCTTTCACCCTTAATTATCATGACTGAACAGTGCTGATTTAAGAATCCTTTCGTGGCTTTTCTGTCTGCAGAGTCTTAAACAGAAATTACTGCAGATGGAGAGTGCATGTCCTTTCTCCTGAATCATGCACCCAGTCGTTAGATCACAATAATGGGCATCACACAGATCCCAAGCTGGATTCTGTCAGTTTGAGTTTATGTAGCCCAAAGACTTTTTTTAGACTCTTGAAAGGAGGTGGATTTGTTCAAGCATAATAGAAGCCAAACAAGGAAAATTGAGATAAACAAATCACGTTTTTAAGGAGCACAGAAGAATGTATGGGGCATGGCTTTGAAAGAGCAAGTAATGTTGCTTAAATATGTGTTCTTGTATACTGAGTTTCTTCCCCTTAAGAAAGTGGTATGCAGTATTTTAAATAATGATTGGGATATGAGCTTTGACTGGTCAGTGGTTACATAAATATGCTGCCCTTGGGTGAGGCAAAGTGGATAGCAGTGAATTTAGTCCCATACTACTTTTCTTTTATGCTTAGCTAGACAGAGTCTGTGTGCCTGTGGGTTCCCAGTGCAATACTGGAGCGTTAACAACGGATTGTAATTGTAGGGAAAACGAGGTGGGAATGTGTTGTGTAAGGTGCTCAACCACTCCGCTGGAATAATGTGCCTCGAAGGATAAGTGCTGTAAGTGCAAGTTCAGGGTGATGCACAGGGGTACCCCCAGAGCTGAAACTGTTGCTGGTTCCTGTTGTCCAAGGGACAAAACAGGTGAAGAGCTGCACTGGGGGAGCAGTGCCTTAGTGCCGTAGGTGTGAGGTGTTCCTCAGCAGGGTATCCCCAAACCTGTCTTGAGAGCACCATGCCCCACTCCTGGGGGAGGCCTGGGAGAGTGTGGTTTCACTGCTTTGGGGACGTGACCTCACTCCTTGCTTGGAGCCTTCTAATTAAGTTCCTTCTGTACTGGCTAATTTCTGATTGTGAACAGTCAAGAAAAAAAAAATTGTAAAATAGGATGATATCATCTCTTCCTGCTGTTTTGGAGATAGCATTGTGTGCCACCTCCCTGTGGCAATAAAAAATGTAAATGCTAAATTTCTTATCGAGACAAGCCAGAAACTCTGTTGGATTTGTATTTCCTGTCTTTGATTTGCTTTCCTGCGTAGGACGCTTTATTTCATCCGATGCCTGCCTCTCCTCCTCCCCTACAATGTTAATGTATCATTTCATGCTCACCTGGGAGATGTTATCACTTGTAGGCAAAGCAATTTCTGCGTTGCTAAGCTATTTTCAAGCTTGTCATAATGCTCCATAAACTACAGAAATAGGAAGATTTTCTTCTACAAGTACTTGATGGTTTTCTGTCTGCTTCTGGTGCCACATGATGGCGAGAATGTGATGCCTGGAGATGGTAGGACATAGACTGAGGGTGAAGCTGTGGGGGCTGTGCCATGTCTTAGTCCCTTTTAGGCTGAGGCAGTGCTCAAGGACCCTGTTACAGGTGCCATGAGTTTTTGAAGTCCTTCGGTGGGGTTGTTTTTCCTTCTGGTCTTGGGAAGAGTAACCTGCAATTGCTGCTCTTAGGGCAAACTGACGTGTAAACAAAGATGCTGCAGCAGAGAGAGGTCTTCTTGGTAAAGCCTGATGTGGGACTTTATGTAAGAGAACAAAAATAAACAGAAAAAATCACTTCTAAGTTGAGCTGTTATTTCTCCTGCAGAGTAATTATTAATCAATAAACCTCAGTGTGCCAAATGCTCTGAGCTCCCTCGCAGTGTGCTGGTAAACCAGTCTCAGAGAGAAAATGTTATTAACCCTAAGCCATGATTAACTGGGGCGTGTGTCTGAAAGCAACAGAGCTCTTGCTTCAGCCGTGCAGCAGCAGTTCAGCCCTGGCTTTGAGGGTTTGGTGGCACCCTCAAAGCTGTGGGTGTTGTGCATCATTCGTTGCAGCTGGGTTGTGTTTGGGCGTTTCCAGGTTAAGTTGAAGGCCTGCACAATTGCTTATTTCTCCAAAAACATGTTTCAGGTGGATTCTGATGCTGCAAGGCTAAGATGGATGGTTACTCATAGAAAGGAGAGGAGGGGGTTTACCATTAAGCTGTTTCATAGATGACATCTCTGAAAATAAAGAGCACTGTTCTGTGGGGCATCTCTTCCTGTGTATTGATGAAAAAGCAAGAGACAGGACATAGTTTTGATGTAAATAATAATTGCTCCATTCCTGTGGACCCCTTAGCTCTGATGTTAATGCACAGATAGGACAAATCAAAATGCAAAAAGGTCCTGAAGGCCAGGAGTGTTTCTAACAGGGAGCTGTAAGACACTGTAAGGAAGTTTGGGGGTTTTCTTGCAAACATATTTCTCAAGATGTGCTTGGTCTTCTTCAAGAGGAGCTTGGTTTTGGGCTATTTACTGGGCCCATTGTATTTCAACATTTTTCTTTCAAAACATGTTTTTAAAACAGCAAACCAAAAGCATTCCTCCTTGAACTCTTTAGGATAAAACTGCTGTCTAAGGTATTTAAGTGTTGTCTAAACAATATCCACCCTGGGATACAGCAAAGTCTTGGAGCCTAAGGACCATGGAAAAAATGGAAGTATTTCCTTCTAAGGTCTTGCCTTTGGTCACATAAAAAGAGGAAAAAGCCAAACCAAAACATGAGCTCCCTTTGAAGCCGTCGTTTATAAAGGACGCATGCCAATTCGGTTGCATCAAGAGACTTCAGACAATAAACCCACCAGCACTTTGTTGTTGACATCTCTTAAAACTGAGGGTAGAAAAGTGTTATTGTACCTGTTTGTCCTTCCACAACCATGGTGCTGTATTGCTGCATCATGGAACAAGTGTTACGGAGCTGATAACTTTCATTTCACCACAGATCTCAGCAGTGATTAGCAGAGGAAATTCTGGTGCAGATGCGTCACAAGTGAGGCTGCTTTGTGCTGCTCAAACAACACACAAGAGTTCCTGAGAAGCAGCTTGAATAGTGAACTTGGGAAATCACTGCTCTGAGTGGCCTCCTCTGGGCCCAGGCTGGAGCTGTTGGTAGGCACATGCTGCATCCCAGCAGCTCATCCCTCCCAAAACAATCCCCTTGAGTGAACTGGGACAAGTTAAAATACTGGTGACGCACTTGGTCCTTCCCTTCCTGGGCACTCACAGAAAAATGTGACACAATTGGAGCTCTGGGCCCCCTGTTCATTATAATCGGGAATTTTACAAGCACTTTCAAGGGAACAGGGAGAGACTGAATACAGAGAGTCTCTCTGTTAGCAAAAAATAATCCAACCTGTATCAGAGGCAACTTCTTCCACGTCAGGATGACATCTTGTGCAAATCAATTTGTCACCACCCCAACTATCTGCGGTAGAAGACAGGATTTTTTGTGAGACCTGAAGCTGATTTTGGCACTTACTAGTGGATGGTAAACAAGCTCATCCTCAACTCTGTTTGGAATTCACTGTAAAAATGGGCGTGTGTTCTTTCCACACGCGGTCCAGGGCAAATGCAAAATACACACATTTGCTCTCACTCTCTCCCCAGGTCTTCTGCTGCAAAATTTCTGCTTTTTTGAGTGTTCATGAGAGCAGATAGGAGAGAGCAGAAATGGTTCTCTAGCTCTGGGTACTCCAGTGCCTTAGGACACGAGGGTTTCTGGTTGAGGTTCTGCTCCTGGGCAGAGCAGCTGGGTGTTGGGTGCTGTGCCTGTGTCACTGTGCTGGCAGGGGCCATGGTGCTGATGCAGCAGAGGCAGGAGAAAGAGAGCTCTGTTTTTGGAGGTAGCCCAGCCTGAACAAGGGGGCTGGCGCTGACAGCAGCGCTTCTGTTTGTCAGGGGGCTTTGTAAACAGGTGGGAGTTGGCCAAGAGTTTGGATTTTCCCCTGTGGTGTTTACACAGTTATGGTGGTGAGCCTTTCTAGTCTAGACATGGCCCGAGTTGTGTTGTGATTTCAGGGAAGTTGCTGTTTTTCTCCATGAGGGCTTAGAGTAGAAATGTTATAAAATGCTGTGGTAGGTATCATTTCTGTGTAAAGTGCTCTGAGGTTTCTAGAAGCCCCTCCAGTTCTGCTTTGCAGTAAAATTTAATTGTGCTCAGGATGCTCCTAAACTGCATTGGTTTGTGTGCTGAGGCAAGCTGAAATTGGATAAACTTTTTAATTCTGGGCTAAGTTATGGCCTGGGTGTTGTAAAGGTGGGAAAAGAGTGTAGCCTTGCCCTCCAGGTAACATTGTGAAGAAAAACAAGCAGTGAAACAAATAAATCAAGTTTTTTCAGGGCCTATCATTCCCAATAGTTCCAGCCTCTGAGGATTCAGGCACTTCCAAGGCTGTAGCACTTGAATGTGTGAAAAATAGGGGGTTTTTTTTTGGTAGCTTGTTCAGTCTGCACAATGCCTGGCTTCTGTACAACTGTTTTAATGGGTGCTTATCTTGACTTATTTATTTATTGTCAGACATTAGAAAATTAAACTTAAAAGGTTTACTAAAACATGTCCTGTCATATAAAGTCTTAAACAATTTAATTCAGTTTCATTCCTCCTCTAATCCTATGAATTCCTGTTAACTTGTGTTAAAATTCCTGTTTTGATTCAGGAGTAAATTTGGTGCATTCTGATGACTCTTTGAGCCATTCCAGAGCATCGAATTACTCTGCAGCAGCAAAACCAACAAAACCTTCTGGCTCTAGAGAGAATGAAGATGTTCTGGGTCATAAACAATCCTTGCCCTACAGAAGTTTTGAAATACTTGATGTCTTAGCAATTCCCCAGCAAATGAGTGTTTGAAGCACAACATTCTTTAAAACTATGCATTAAAATGATGACAGTTCTGTTTCCCAAACCACCTTGCAAACGTTTCTTACACTTACAGGCATGCTTGAGAATATTAAAGACGAGTCTAAATGTTGCGGCACATAACAGTCCAAAAATATTCAAAATGGATTTTTTTTTTTGTTTTTTGTTGGGGTGTTCTGTTTGACAGAAGCACAGCAGCCCTGCATCTGGGTTATGTGCTGTGAAATCAGGTTGTTCTGCACCTTGACAGAATTTGTCACTTGGCAATGTGATCACATTTTAGAGCATGGGCTTTTTTCCTCTTTAAAACAGTTCACAAGGAGAAGGAAAGGGAAGGTCTGACTACCCTTTGCGCTGCTGTTCAAAGGTTGTGCAAATATATCCCTGTTCTGCTTCCTGGCTGACTGAGAGGTAAAAGGGGCTGCCCTCATGCTGTTCGCTTTTTATTCTGTGTATATGTCTTGTTTTTCTTTCCCTCCGAATCTACAGCAGTAGATGTGTAAGCCTTGCTGAAGAGATGCTCTGCCTTGGGATTTGTGGGGAATCTAGGCCTTCAGAGGAAAAGAAAGCATTAAATGTGAATTACATAATTGTAATTATTGAGTTAGGTTATATTTATGTTATATTTACATTATAATGAGTATTTAATTGCCACATAATCTCTTTACTTGCTTCGACTTCTGTTTTTATTAGGTGCCTTTTATTTAAAACAATTCTTCCTCATTTGAGTAGTTTCAAACATTCTATTTCAGAAATTTCACAGTAGTATCGATATCATGTGAGTGCCAGAACATCCTGTAGCTGGAATCCTGTCTAAAAAGGGAAAAGTCTTCACAAAGAATGTGTGTCTCACTGAGCTGATTGGGCTCACCAGAGAATTCTGTTCTTTTCTTGCAGGCATTATGCTGCTCGAGGTGTTCCTGGTCCTGGGGACACTCCTCGTCTACTTCTTATTCTCTAAGAAGAAAGAGGAGACTCTGCCCTTCAAAGATGGGTGGTGGGGCAGGGGACAAAAGCCTGTGACTAAAGAAGACTCAAGTATTCGGCCATTTAAGGTGGAGACTACAGAGGAAGAGCTGAGTGTAAGCAAATCTCTGTGCTGGGGGAGGGAAGGAAGAAATGGCCAAATAGATGCAGAACGTGTTTAGAGGTAATTTTTAAATTGAACTAACAGAGTGCCAGTGATGTCCAGGTCTTGGGGGAAGGGATTTTTCAGTATTTCAGAAGATATGTATGAATAGGCAGATATCACTGTATAATTTTGTTCTCAGCTGGCTCTTGCATGATTGCTGGTAAAGAAACCTACTCTGCAAAGCCTAATAAACATAAAAATCATATTACAGATTACTCAACTCTGTTTTTCTGTTTGTGCATTTTCCTCAGTTTGTGTAGACCAGAATAAGAACAATGTCTTTTTTTCCCCCTTTCTTTCCAAAGCAATTACAAATACCTCATTTTCTTGACTGCTTTATGTTTGCAGCTGTGTTGGATGCTGATTCTTCTGTAATTAATAGTCTACTTTGGTCAAACACTAAATTACTGTGGTAATTACAGTAAACACATACGTTGCAGAATTTGTTGGATAGAAAGATTTTGATTGTGTGTGTTTAAGCCTGGGATTGAACGATTTCATAGATCTTTGTGGAGTCATGGTTCAAACAATACTCATGGGATTGCTCATATTATTAATTTATAATAGATTCCTAATTTCTCAGCAAGGCCTGGGTTTTTTAACACTTTGATTGCCCTTCTGAGTAATATCAAGGGACATTGGTCTCCATTATGTTTACCCCTTACACTGCAGACACTAAAATGGATAATTTCTAACTTAAAAATGATTGAGCAGGATTAGATTTACAGACCTGCCTTTCAGCTACTCTATGGTTCTGTTGGCAGTAGGAAGGAGCTCTTGGCTGTCCTTCCCTGCTGAGCGATTTTGGAGTGATCTTGCAATATCACCAACATCCCCTGTATCCCTGAAGTGCAGTGGGAAGGTGACTGTCATTGTTATTCCACACTGGCAAACTTTAATTTCAGTCTAGTTTCACCAACTTTCTGTCTGTGCAAAATCCTTCTGAATGTTTCCTGGTGAAGACCTCCCACCACTGGGTTTGGGAAGGAAAGCAAAGGTTTGGGCCAGGTCCATGCATTGACTGTGAGGAAAGTACCCTGGGAAGGCAGCAAGACTTACCCTTGGAAGCCACAGCAGTGCCAGCAGAGCATCTTGCCCTCTGTGGTTCTCAGCCTGGCAGACAGGTTAGGCAGCCCTGCAGAACAAAGGCTGACAACAGCTGGGAATGGAAGAGGAAGGAGGCCATCTGGAGGAGGAAAACAACAGGAACAGCTGATGGAGCATCAGCAAAAGGCACAGGTGTCTAATTAGAGACGTTATTTCCATTGTTCTTGTTTCACGTGGGAATAACTAGAAACTATACACAGCCCAAGACAGCAGACACAAGTGCTTTTAACGTCTCGTCTCTCTTTTTCCCTGTAGGATTTATTTAGGAGACTTGACCAGGCTCGATTTACTGAGCCACTGGAGAACAGTTGCTTCCATTATGGAATGAACTTGGTGCATCTCAGGAAGGTTGTGTCCTACTGGAAAAACCAGTTCAATTGGAAGAAACAAGTTGAAATCCTCAACAAGTACCCACAATTCAAAACAAAGATCCAAGGTTTGTAGATTTCCCCCTTAAAATAAAAGCAGCAACAGGTAAATTTGTCTGCAAGGGAGCTGGGTGGGAAGAAGGCTCTGGATGTACCACAGGGCCTTCCCTCCCTGGCTGCCATAGTCTGGATCATTGGCATCACTGCTGAAGGAGCAGGGAACTCCTTCATTGTAACTGAAGCCTTTAGGACAAGGAATGACAAATGGAATTCCCTGTGCGTGAGCGGGCTGTCAGCTGCTGTTAGCAGGAGCCAAGCACGGGTGTTTGGAAGCAGAAGTGGATCCTAAGATGTACACATGTTCCCTGCCTCACATGCAGTCATGCACAAACTCCCACAGATGTCTCGTCATGCTCTGTGGGGCTGCCCAGCTGCTGCTGTCACAGCGAAGCCATCAGCCTGGCAGCCCTCCTCAGCTGGGCACGGTGTCCCTGCCTGGCAGGGCAGATGTGCTCTGCTGCACCTCTTCAAGCATTCCCAGGCCTAGGAATGCACATTCCCCTGGGGTTGATGTGCTGCCAGGTGTGAGGGAATGGTTTCTTTTCATCCACAGTGCACTGCACCTTTCCAAAGAGTTCTTTCAAGACAAGTTCTGCTGGTGCTGGAGCTTGGTCAGACTGGGCTTTTAAAAATGCCTGATTTAGGGTGGTGCTTGGGTCCAGCTGTAGATCTAGAGCACAGCAGGCAATTGTCTCACTTGATGGCAAAATTCAACCTTAACAGAGTATTTTGTTATGTTTTTAGTTTTTTACTTGCACCCGTAATTGCATGTTATTTCAAATGGTGCAGTTTGCCATAATATTTTAAATGGATTGGGGACACTAAATGGTGCTGTATAGTGGTTAGAGCTTAAGGCATTTATTTAGGTGATGGTTAGTGCTGGAGAAGATAAAACCAGAAAGCCTTCCCTTAAAAATGAAGAAAAAAGCACCATTTGAGACAAGAAAGGGAGAAGCAGCTAAGGACAATGCACTATGTATAGCAATGGGAAGGGAGATTTCTGTGTTGGGAGAGATCACAGAGAGGAGATATGAAAAGACAAGGTCAAACATGCTGTGTATCAGATTCCTACCTTCTGTCATCACTTGAAAGCTTTTCAGAGAATACAGAGATTCACAGAAGTGTCAAGGATGGGGAAATCTCAAGTCAGTGGAAGACGGTGGGATTGCTGGTGAACTGGAGTTGATATGAGTAAAATATGAAACGAGGCATTCAGGCTCTGCTGGGAACAAATTCCTGTTTCCTGGAAAATGAAGCCCTGAGTTAGTTTGAGGAAGAGCAGCTCACCTGAAGCAGGTAGTGCCATTCTGTGTGAAGCTTTCCTGCTGGAAAGAATCAAAATGGGAACCACACTGCAGATTTTACCTTTTACTGAACAAGCAGGAGACTGGTACTAACTAGAACATAGGTTCCTGGTTTTGCTTACTCGCTTAGCGATACTGAAAGCTTTGGGCAAAAGATAGGAAAGAACAAAAATGAACACTTTAATTCTCTTTTAGCAAGGCATAAAATCCTCAATTTGGCATGATTGATTTATCAGCAGTTAAGATGTGTGAGATGATTACAGGAGGCTTCCACAGACAGAATACTTAGTGAAGGCTTTAAAAATTCTTTTTTTTGTGTGTAGGATTTAGAGTCAGTGGCTGGCGACAGAAGCCAGACGTTCAAATGGAAAGTAAGGCATGCACAAAATGAGGAAAGTGACTCATGCCCCCAAACAAACAGCTGCAAGTTGTGATGGATTCTCTATCTCTTGGTGCCTTCAAGGTGCAGTTGTAGGCCTTTCAGGAAGAAAAATCTCTGGCTGACTGAAGCCTATCCTGTGCCATGTAGGGACTATTTGGGTAAAATTTAAGGGCACTTGGACTAAATGATGTAATTGTCTCCTCTGCCTGTAAGCTGTGTGAGTCACTGTGTTACCGTTGGTAGATTGCTTCACTTCTATGTCTTAATTTGCCAATTTATTTTAAAACAGAAATAGCCAACCTCATTTGGCTGCTGTGATACTTAATTACCCATTATAAAGTACTTTAAGGTCCTTGGATAAATGTATCCAGAGAGGTGCAGGATGTTTGCAGGCTCACCGAAAAACAGGACTGGAGAAAAGCTTTATTCATAATCTGCTCTGTGATTAGTTTCAGTGTCATGGTAAATTTGGGCGTGCTAATTAATGATTTTATTTTTACAGGCATTGATATCCATTTTGTTCACGTAAAGCCTCCTCGTTTGCCTGAAGGCCAGGCTGCAAAACCACTATTAATGGTTCATGGTTGGCCTGGCTCATTTTACGAGTTTTACAAAATTATCCCTCTCCTGACGGATCCTGCGAGCCACGGCCTCGGTGACGAGCACATTTTTGAAGTCATTTGCCCATCTATCCCTGGTTATGGTTTCTCAGAAGCACCCCACAAAAAAGGTATGACACAGGAGAAGAAACTGAGCCCCCACGAGCCCAGTCTCACAGTGAGGCAGCCTCTGTTAGCAGAACAGCAACTCGTGTTACACACTTCTTGTTTTCCCACTGAGGAAACAGAGATCCTGAGTGTTGTGTGGGAGGAGGGAGATAAGGGGGTGACTTTGGGTGACATCACTGGCTAGTTTCTGGGGCAATGTGTAGATAATTTAAAAAGAACCATTAAAAGCTATGAAGTGACAACTCAAGAGTAGTAATTGCTTCCATGAATTGTCTGTGAGTGAGCAGGCAGGGTAAATTTAATTTATTACTGTTCCTTTTGGGGGCTTTGCATCCATATTTGGCAGCCTCCATATTTGTACAAGTGGATGAGAAGGAAGAGTTGAAACAAAGCAGTTCATGTATCCACATGGCAGATTGCAGCCAATACCTGCTTTCTCAGCTTGAGCTCTGAGTTATACAAACACAAGCTGCAGCAAATTGGAGCAAGGTAGTGTTTAAAGTGATCCTGAGTTTAGTATTTATTTGCATGTACAAGTGAATAATGTGGGGAAGGTTGGGTTTGCTTTTCTCTGCTTCCCTGGCTACCATTTTCATGGTCAGTGTTCAGAGCAGTGGAAAGGTTGGCAGCAAAGGCTGCAGTTTGTCCTTCTCATGGTTTCTGCTTGGTCTCTACTCTTGGATGCTGAGCAAGGGCTTCCATAGAGTCAGACAAGGAGAAATGGACTTGTAGTGTTTGAGGAACTTGAATGTTGGCCTTGATGTGGAGAATCAGTGCTGCAGGGTCAGAAGAGTGGATGGGATTAATGCAACAGAAGTGTTCTTTTCTTTTCATGCAGACTTCAATTCCGTGAGTGCTGCTTCTGTTTTTTGTGAATTGATGCTCAGACTGGGATTCAATGAGTTCTACACCCAGGGTGGTGACTGGGGCTGGCTCATCTGCACCAACCTGGCCCAGATAGCTCCTAAGTGAGTACCCCCTTGGTGCAGCTGGTTTACTCTGTGAATAGTTATTTCCTGTGCACTTGGGAGTTCCTGCCCAAATCCTCAATGTGTAGTTTCTTTCTTTGATGCTCAGTGTTAAGCAAAGATCCAAAATTACATACCTTAGTTTATATTAAATGTTTTTTCTTTTAAACAGTTGTGCAGTAGTTTTGTAGTGGCCTTGCTGAGGTCTGAGGTGGGACAAGTACTTGCAGAGAAGGAAAAGGAGGAATTGTGGCTTAGTGCCCTGGAGTGTGTGCTGATTACTGACAGTTGACCCTTTGACTTGTCATTTTTGTGTGAAAGGCCACACTGCAAAGGGCAGCTGAGGTCATGAGGCTGGAATTCAAGTATGTTCATTTTTGTTAATAACATTTTAAATGTTACTGGTCTCAGCACCAAGCCTGGCAGAGTTCAAGAAGCATTTGGACAACGCTCTCAGGCACATGGTGTGATTTTTGGGGCTGTCCTGTGAGTCCAGGAGCTGGACTTTGGTGATCCCTGTAGGTCCCTTCCAACTCAGGATATTCTGTGATTCTAAATACAACAACTTTGAACTTTTGTTAACTTGTGGGTTTTTTTTGTTTTTGTCTTTAGCCACGTGAAAGGTCTCCATTTAAATATGGTCTCAGTTTCGAAGCTGGGACTCACTCAGCTGCTCTCCATCCTGCTGGGCCGGTACTTCCCAGGGCTCTTTGGATTCCAGGATGAGGATGTCAGGAGGATGTTCCCCTTCTTGAAAAAAGGCCTCTACAGGATCTTGTCTGAGTCTGGCTATGCTCACATACAGGCTACAAAGCCGGATACTGTTGGTAAAACAAACAAAAATAACTCACAACCTTTTTTGAGTTCGGAATACTTCAGTCTCTTCACTTTAATTGAACTTTCAGAGAAACAAAATGTCCTGCTTAAAATATGCAGAAAATAATTTTTTTTTTGCAGTGTATCTGCGCATCCAAACTGAGCATGCTTCAAGTGCCACTGACCTCATTTTCCAGTTTTCATAAATAAAATAGATTGTTTAATATTTTTCCACTTCTATTATCACTGGGGACTGTAATACCATTTCAAATGCAGCTCTGCTGAGAGCAAAAGATAATTTTTTTCTCAGAGAATGGATCACATTCAAATAATGTAAACTACAAGAAGCTTTTAGCTGTCTCAGCACACAATGTAGCTTATTTATTATAGCGATAAGTAATACCTGAGAAATAAAATCAAATTTACTTTTTACTCATTGTTCTGAATCACTTGCAGACTTCCAAGGGAAAAAAAATGTAGCTATGAATGTTCTTTTTAGATGAGCTAGTCACTCAGATGGTTTAACTACTTTATCTATCTGAGTATTAAGTGTTTCTATTTTAAAAACATCTTTTGTGACTGAATTGGACAACTGAGTCAAGAGTACTGACTACATTTTAGTTTGGTGGAGCAGCAATTCACTGATGGATTTTATTAAAAACATAGCTTAGGGAAATATTTCTTAATGGTTTTCCATAAGCTTACCTACAGAGGCAGGTATGTTCTTAAAATGTGTAGGCAAAAGGATAATTGTATGGATTTAAAATAATTTTGCTTCCGTTAAGTCTTGGTTTCTAAAAATTGCCAGTCATTCATGTTTTAGGAAAGAGAGAGAAGCTGATATCTGAAAGATGCCTAAGCCATACTCCTTCTCAGTCAGAAATTCTGGCTGATTCTTGTCCTCACCAGTCATGTATGGTCTCTCAGAGCAGACTGTGCAGACTAGGAACCAGCAGCCAGTTCATCCTTTGGGAGCTGGAGCATTTCTGCAGTTCTCCAAAAGACAAAGAAGAGAGGAGCAGGGCAGTGGCAGGTTCCTGAAAGGAGAAAAACACTGAAGAAATTTCTGGCAGAAATGCCTGCATTCCAAGTACTCTGAGGACCAGTGTCAGTTTTTCCTCTATGTAAACCGATGCACTCTACTCACAGTGAGCAGATGAGAACAGGCTATTGCTTGTCATGTCCAGCACATCTGTAAAGTGCTCAACAGAACTTTTCCAAACACTTGCCATTTCAGTTATCAATAGTAGTTGCTTAATAATTGAAATTCCACTGCCATGTTTAAATAGTGATCACTGATGAAATTGTGCCAGCTGCAGTGTTAGGCATGTTCCTGGAAGGCTGGGTTGCATGGGTGAAACTTCAAATACATTGCTGCTCCTTGGAAACAGCTTTTTCTCATGTTTTACTGAGAAGCTGGGACAGTTTATGGTCCCTGTATTTCACAGCACTAGGATGTGTGATCGAAGTTCCAAGTGCAGGTGTCTTCTTTCTGTCCAAGAAAAGCAAACCTTAAAATCCATGTGAAGGCTTGTTCTACATGAAAGCAGTTTGCTATTGCAAATTCAGAAGATAGACTGTTTAGTAGAGCCTTGCTGTTCCTTAATGACTTTCTAATAATCCTTAAAATGTTTTTGCTGTTAGATAATGCTGTAAATCCTCCTGGTCATGTGTAGGCATGTGGGGTTTGACTCTGTAATGCTGTTTAATACATGACAACTTCCAGATTAATGGAAGCAAACCCTCCTTGGCACATAGAGCTTAATCTTATTAGCTTACCAGAAAAAAAGGAGAGCCAGCAGAAATCCAATACTGTTACATCAGTTCAAAAATCGTTCAGTGTGAGCTAATGTGGAGCCTGCTCATTTGCAGATACTTTCAGTTTATGATTTGGCATTAAATGGCTCCAACTCATTGTACTATTTTTTTAAGAAAGCAGCTGATGGAACAGCTTTGTAAAGTTACATCCCCTGTGTTATAACAGGCGGCTTCTGTAACACTCTGAGTTCTGTAGTTGGATATCATTCATAGTTAATTTTTCTCCTCCTTTACAGGCTGTGGTTTGAATGACTCTCCTGTGGGATTGGCTGCATACATCTTGGAGAAGTTTTCTTCATGGACTGATATGGAATTTCAGAATCTAGAGGATGGAGGACTAGAGAGGTAAGCCCTTCCTCTCCTGCCATTTTAGATGAGGTGACTAAGCCCAGAGTCACAGCTGAAGAGGTTTGTCTGAAGTGGTCCCCCTCACACCTCAGCGCGCCTGTAGTGACCACAGCTGGTGCAAGGGCTGCACTCCAGCACACAGAGAGGCAAACAGGAGGCTGATGGATTCCCTTCACTTCAATCTCCTAGAAGAGAAATATACCCTGCAACTCCTGGATATTAAAAACTGACTCATTAGAACACAAAATCCAAAAGTTTAACCCACATTAAGATGCTGGCAACTCATGATTCATTGTAATACTAACAATTAACTCTGTGAATTGCCTTTGGATTGATTGTTACTACTTCATCTACCCACCATTTGCTAATAAAGGATTATGTCTAGTGTGCAGCAGAAATCAGAGCTGAAATCCCTTTTGAGAACTACCTGGC
This sequence comes from Sylvia atricapilla, assembly GCF_009819655.1. NCBI lineage: Eukaryota > Metazoa > Chordata > Aves > Passeriformes > Sylviidae > Sylvia > Sylvia atricapilla. The sequence goes on from NC_089142.1 coordinate 96,745,048, forward strand.
AGGAATGAAGAGAGGGAGCATGCTATGGAAAGGCCCAGTGGCAGCAGATTTGCATGGAATGTTTGCACTGCATACAGCTTATAATTAATTTTATATGAAACATGCACTGTTTACAGCACATGTTGGTGTGTGAGGGCTCTGTTGAAGGTTCACAGTAGCATTTCAGATTATCATTAATAAATGGCACAAGCTGTTGCATGTGCTGTTCTGCTCCCACCCTCCCAGTCTGTGGACAGGAGAAACAGCCATGCTGGAGCATAAGGTGCTTGTTGGAATCTGCCTTCTGTGTAGGAGTCAAAATGTGACTTCCTAGTTTGTGTCTGAAAGACTTTAGCATCCTTAATTGGTCACTGGCAGACAGAGGAGGAGTAATAAGTTTACCTCTCTACTCTTAACCACTATTTTTGTCCTGAACTTTTTTTTCCCCCTTACCAGGAAACCAAAGTCAAGTCCCTGCTAAAGTGATGCAAATCAGTTTTCAGTTCTAATTAAACAATCTCTTGGGCTTGCCTCTTCAGGAAGTTCAGCCTGGATGATCTGCTCACCAACATCATGATCTACTGGGTGTCAGGCTGCATTGTCTCCTCCATGCGTTTCTACAAAGAAAACTTGCAGAAGGGGATAGGCACACAGAAACATGAAAAGTAAGTGTGGCTTCTTCTCTTTAAATATTTTGCCCTGATATTAATTTTACAGTTGCATGCCTTACAGATTCTTGAATGCTGAGGAAAAATACTGTTCTATCACAATATTCCTCTGCAAGACAGACCAGGTAGTTGATGTACTGTGCTGGGAAAAGACGGTGCTTAGGTAGGAATCCTGAGCCATCAGAGGAGATCTGACTGGAGGCACTGCTTGAGGGCCTCCCATTCATGGTGTATCCATCTACTTCCCGATTTTATTTCAGTTCCTAAAGCAGCCTGTGGCTGAGTCAGGCAGTCAGTTTTCTTAATTTAGTTGGTTGTACTTTTAGTACTTTTCTGGACACACTTTGATTGTTTCTGCAAAAAAGCTTAAGTCCTTCCTTTGGAAGCAACTTCAGCCTGCTGTCAAACTGCATCATGCAGGAGTCAGTGAGACTGATGTGCCTGCTGTTGCTCAGACTTTTCAGACAGCAGCTTGGTTGTGTGTACTTGTGTCAGCTTGAGTATGAGTGAAGGCTTAAACCTGCCCTGAGGTATTTGCAACCACAGCTTAGTGCCATGGTATTTATTTAGCTGTGAAATGATGCTCCCAGGAAGCTGACTCAGTTCCTGAAGCCGTTGTGGCTATGCTGTGGGCAGTATCTTGCTCTGGTTCTGCCTGCATGAGATGAGCTGTGTGAACTTCTATGTGCCTAAAGGAGAGAGTCTCAGAGTCCTGTATAGAATTCTGACCTCAGGCTTCCAGTGGTTATGTGCCCAACGCTTTTTGTGTCTACATTTTAAAGTCTGTCACTTCTGACAATGCAGCTTATGTATAGGAATATTTAAACCTAGAAAATGTGGCTGTTACATCAAGCACAGATCATTCACACCCCTCAAATCCAGTTGCCTTCTTACACTTCCTAATGTGCAGAATGTTTTGTAGTGTGCATTTGTGCCAGTTAAAAGCAAGAGCTATTTTACAAGGTATAGTCTCACATATAGAAATGTTGCTTCTGAACTAGTCTAGATTATTAATATCCCTCTCTTCTCTCCCCCTATGAAGTAATTCTTCTCCTGCCTACCCTCCAGTTGTCCTACCAGGCTTAGCATATTTGAGTGGTTATCTTTGTAAATCTCTTTCCAGCTCTTATCAAATTGTGTGCTTGCCCCTCAAACTGAGCTCTGTTTGCAGCAAGAGGAAATTTGCTGCCCACCACTTCCTAGGGCTCTCCTCTCCCTTTCTATGCTTCTGAGCCTCGTGTCCTGGATCCCTTGCAAAATTGCCTTAATATCATTGCAAAAAACCCCCCAAACAAGGAGTTTTTTCCCTCAGGAATTAGAGTGTTGTCTCCAGTTTTAGGATCTGGAAGTCAAATTTTTAATGCCTAACAAGGGTGTGCCCAACTGTTTAGGAACATTTCCTTGGTATTTTTGATTCGTTGCAGATTTAAGTGTTTGGAAGATTACAGTAATTCTCTCTCCTCTCTCAGGCTCACAGTACAGGTACCCACTGGCATTGCCTCCTTCCCTAATGAAATCCTGCACATACCCCAGGCTTGGGCCAAGAAGAAATACACCAACATCGTCTCCTTCCACTTCATGCCTCGAGGTGGCCATTTCGCAGCTTTTGAGGAACCTGAACTTCTTGCTAAAGATATTCTGCAATTTGTTGACAAAGTAGAAAAAGAGCAACTCTGGAAAAAGAAAGGGGAATAACTTCCCCAGGAAGTTAAACAGCAGGGTAATTACTTTTAGCTTAGCTCATGTACAGGGCTTACTAAGTCTACTGTAATCCATGGAATTAGATCTTACTGTTGACCAGATGTGAGCAAGGACAGAAAAAAAAAATGCAGTGTATCTCCATGAGATACTGCCATGGGGACCAACAGATTTTGGGTTGGGCTTTTTTTGTGTTCAGCTAGGCTAAGAAAGTAGCATGAGGAGTACCTGTGTATCTTCTAAAGCTTGTTCTGTAGTATTGTTGACTCTTGCTTTGAGATTGAAAAATAGACCTTACAACTACTACGTACTAACTGTCCCTAGTAACAGTTTAATTGTTATGAAAGGCTCTTCTTTTTCATGGTAGCAGTAAAATTTGAGTTGCCGTGAGTATGAAGTTCCTCACATAAAAAGTGGGGAGCAACCTGGCAGGACTTAATTTGCATGAGTGCATCAATTAGCATTGATCCACAGAACCTTTAAACTGCCTTCTGCTGGCTGTCTTTCTCTTCCAGCCTGGGCTGTAAAGCAGTTCCCTGGCTGTGAAGAAGCTGGACTGCCCTGTGCCAGGCTCCTGGGATATGTGAGGAGCACTTGAAACACACAGGTGCCTGTAGCTCAGTCCAGGAGGAGGGGCTGGGTAAGAGTAACTACAGCCCCAGTTACTTCTGCACTCAATTCATGCTCTTAACTTAAATTATAGCCCTAGGTAGGCTCAACACACTGTGGCTTTGCACTGCTTTGGCAGGGTATTGCAAGTACCTCTTAGTAAAGAATAAAAATCTAATTCAAAATTAAAAGAAAAAGTGCATTCAATTTCTGAATAACTCCTGTGCTATTCTTTTAATTATTTTAACAACTGAGATTTTGCTTGGTACTAGCTGAGAGAAACATCAGTTCAGAATCTATCCATTCTGTACTGCATCTGTCACAAAGGTCAGATTGAAGGCAAACTGCTCAAAGAAAATTGAAGGGCCCTATGGCTTTACTAGCTCCTGTCCCTAGTGTGTGCAGCTGAGCTTCAAACAGGTCTTAAACCGTCTCCAGATGACTGATTTCAGTGTGGTTTTTTTCTCCAGTCACTTCTGATGTCCTTCTCTACTTCTGAAAGCACAGGGAAATACAATCTATCAATAACACTTGCATGGATTAGTATTATTTCACAATATTAAGTGAAATGGAAGCTAAGATCAGAAGCTCAGCAGATCCATGCTCCATGCCACAAGGCTTTAGACTCAAACCACATGCATGGTATGCTTGTTTCACAGCAGGCAAGTGGACTCTCCTGCTGGGCACATTCAAATCCTAATGCTGAAAGTCACCACCAACCCTGACAGAAAATCATTATGGCAGATGGGCTGTGGACCAGCCTGGATCGCTTTTCTGAGCAGAAGTGAGACCTCTTGCTCCCTTTCCTCTGCCTGCTGCACCTGGGTGCCAGTAGAGTAAGGCAGAGGAGCTCTCATGTCTCCCCTGGAGATTTGATCCTCTAGCTGTTCTTGAGTTCTTTAAGACAGCTACCTGCTTCCAGAATAGTAGTGAGCACTAATTCCATGCTTACTTGTAAATGCTTTACTTCGCTCAAAATTTGTGTTCACATTTGCAAAACATTGTGTGATGCAAGCCAGTCTGTTTTGAACACTCAGGAGGAAAACACAGAATCATTCCCTTTGAAATAGATTCTCTGTGGAGAGAAACTTGTTTAGGAGCAGTATAGTGAAAGAGGGTTCCTTATTCAGGAGGAGTTGGCTCACCTCTGACAAGAACAGCTGCTACAAGCACCACTACACACCGTCCTGCACAAGTCTATCCTGCCCTGCTCTGCACACCAGGTAACTGCTCTTCAGGGTTAGATAAACTACTGTCTGAATGAGAGAAACTTGGACCTAAAAGGTCTAAAATTTAGGAGCTTAAAAATGATAATTAAACTCTGCTATATAGCAGAGTTTTTGTTCTGAGTTTTGATGTCACGCTTCTCAAACCTGAAGCCCACAGCTATCAGCTGTTGCTCATCACCTACTTACCTACAATTAGATAAAAATGCAGTGAAATACTATGACAAAGTGAAAAAGTATGAAATTAGCTATACAGCAGCTATAAAACTGCCCTCAGTTCCTTTTCCCTTTTCAAAATAACTCTCTGGTTTTAGCAAAGCACAGCCAACCCACCACCTCTAGTGCAAGGTTTAATGAAGTGTCTGTGAGCCAGTGCTAGCATCTGCATCTTTTGCTGTAGTGAGCAACTCTCCCAGGAGCCTGAGACCTGGATTTGACAAGAACCTTGAGTAAATCCAGATTCACTTCTGATACTCTCTGGTACTGGCTACAGGCAATTATTTGGTACAGATTACCAGAAATAGTTCTAACATTTCTGTTAGCAACTAACTGCATGTCAGACTATTGCAGTAATAATAAGCAGTACAAAAGGAATTCCTACTCCATTACAGCTGTTCTTATTTATGTCAGCCAGCTGAGGATCTGCCATTTAGCCAGGGAATATTCTCTAAAAAGGCCAAATGTGATGCTCTTGGGCTGGCTGAGCTGTTTCTGGGGAATAAGGCTCTGAAAGAGTAGCTACAGCCTTCAGGATAACACAGAATCTGGTGACACAAAACTTTGTTTTGCTCCAGGGCCATTTTTTAGTGAAGGTTCAATTTCTGTCCCAAAGTTGCCCAAAAGTCCCTGCTCAAAGAAACTGTTGTCCTCAAAGCCATGCCATATTATTAAGTTGCTCCAAAACATGCATTTATCCCACGCTGAAACCAGAAGTAGCTGACCTAAAGCCTGCTTTTTAATTATCCAGTCATAGCTCATTAAGAATCTTGATAAGGGGTTTGGAACCATGGAGATGCCACTGAAAATAAACAACTGGCACTCTCCTTCCAGCTGAAGTGCTTTGGAAAGTGTCTGCTTCTGGTATGGAAAAATACTGGTAAGGTCATAATCTTCTCATTCAGCTCCAGCTAAACAAACTCCTACTACAACCAAATTTGACTTCTGATTTTTAAGCTGCAAACCATAATGTCCTGAAAAATCCAAGTCACCATATGCATCCTTTGGACATTTTACACAACAAGACAGGACTTCATATACATTAAACAAAAATGTCAAGCATTACTCAGATTGTGAATGGAAAAAAATATGAATAGAAATCACACTTTCATATGAAAAAGGAAGTGAAACCATTTAATGGAAATTAGGATGTGTTAAGCCTAGTATCAGAATTAGCTCTAGATCCATGAAGGGCACCAGTCATCACCACTGAGTCAGCTGCAATTGCTCAGGGGCAGGACTGAGGTTCAAAGCAGTCAATCAAATGCATAATTCTGTCTTACAGCAGATGCAATATATAATATGCACTACATAAAGATACATTTTTGTCTGAAAGAGGAGTGGAAAGCTCCTCCTGGGTGCTGTGGAAAGAGACAAGGAATAAATCCATATTGATTTCAGTGTAGCTTATTTTAAAACACTGAGAAATGATGCTGCTTGTTTTACTTGCTGTAATAGCACTTCAAGGAACATCAGTCACACTAAAACTGTCTTGCTCAGGATTAGTTTTCTTTCAGGGAAGAAATACCCTGTGCAGTGCCAGACAGCCCTGATGGTGTTATGCCAGTGCTGCTAGAAGAATTAGCCCCATTACAATTGTCAGTTGTCTTCTGGAGAGCAGATATTTATAAACAAGTCTGTGCTGAGTGACAGCTCCTTCCCCTGGCTAGGTGTAGTCCAAACCTCAGGCTTCCAAATACCTTCCTGACTGGGCTTAAAGATGCTGAGGATGATTGTGCCCTCCCTGTGTTTAATAACTGAATGTCTGCGGTTTTGAGGAGATGATGAACGATAAAAAAGATTTTAATGATGAGTTTCATCACCTTCTTAAATGAAAGATAATCCTTGGCAGCAGTACTTCAAACCATTGCAGGTGACCAGAGGGAGTGCAGCAGAGGGAAGAGGTGAGCAGAAACACAATAGGACAAACTCCAGTCTAGAACAGTTCCTAAGCTCTTTTTCAGCCAAGCCTGCATTGTTGGGTGGCTTTGTGTGCAAACACATTTGTACCTCATGAGTTCTAGGAATTCTTGTATAGGCTTCAGGGAGCTAAGGTCTACCCCTGCATTTTTGTCTCAGTGGAAGTTTTTTATCACCCCAAGTCTTCTGTGGCTCATAAATGTTTTTGAAGTGATCAGAAGGCAATTCTTAATCTTTCAGAGAAACCAGAGGCAAAGAGGGTTTAAGCAATATCTCACAAAAACTGAGCAGAAGAATCCACTGCAGAACATGGATGATGTCATTCTCCTCATTTCTCCACTCTTTTTCTTTTTGAAGATAAATAACTTAAATGATTCCTCTTAAAGGTGTTCAACTGATTTATTTCTCAATTTTTGCCCTTTTCTTCCCAGCAGATTCTGATTCTTCATCTGAAAAGGGAATAAATTCTTCCTATTTTAGGAACATTTTTGAAGTTTCAGATCTCAAATATAAAAGAACAAGAAAACCCTACTTCATTCTCTAAATCTAGAATCCTATCATAAAGAATTTCAATGCCTGCAACCAAATGATGGTACTTAGCAATTCTTTAAATCACTTGGTTTTTCCATTTTCATCTGTGGAGATAGCTGCTGGTTTTATTTCTCTGTGTCTGTAGATGGAGGAGAAAAAATACTGATAATTTGCCTTAGGGAAAAAATACCTATTTAGAATTCCAAATAAGTTTTGACATGGAACATCTTCACTTGAAAGAAGCAACTCAGTGCTTTACATTTCAGGAGAGCAGGCTATAAAAAAGCCAATCAGTCTGAAAATTCAAGCATAAACCAGCACCAAATGCATGAAAGATTTTCATACAGAAGGTAGGCCAGCTGTGTACAAAAAGACATCTCTCTTACATTTCCTTACTTCTCAGTCTTCCTCCTGTACTGCAACTTTTTTGTTTTTAAATTTCAGTGAACATCTAAGAAGCACAAGAGATAGGTGCTGGTTTTGAAAGGTACCTAACTTCAATCGCAAACTTTTGCCCTTTTGTGCCACTGCATAAAAATGGGAGGTTCACAACCACACAGCAGTAATGATGAGACAGCAACAAAATCTGGCTCCTGTTTTATTCAGGAGCACCTTATGACATACCATACATTAGATTCTAGAACTCTGTCTTCAATATCACTTTTGAGAAGAGTGCTTTCATTAATTATTTACCAGCACTTAGTTAACCACTGAGTGTGGGAGCAGATACAAAAATTTCTCTCTCTCCTTGGCTATTTACAGTCCCACCCACTTCCACTTGAAGTTGTATTGGCTGCAGCTGAGATGCTCCATTCTAACCAACAGGATGTGGGATATAGAGCAAATGCCAGGACTTCACCCAAGAACCAAAAAATTATAGGGAAGAATGTTCCATTATAATGATCCAATCTTCAGTCTCTCCACTTTTAGTTGTTTCCTTTCTGTTTTTATCCTTCAGACAGCTGTCCTCAGAAAGACAAAAAAAACACCTCCTGTACTTCTGAAATATCTGAAACAGGCACTTGCAGCTGTTACAGACAGGTGACAAGCAGAATACTTCAAGAAGTCTTGTCTAGATAAGACAGAGAAGGAATTTGCAAGATCACTTTCAGATAAGACACATGACCCTAGCTATCATTTGGAGTTAAAAGTGTGCATTTCCTTATATTATTGAGACAATAAAGAGTGTCTTTTCTCTGTAGTCAATAGACTTTGGAAAAAGCTCCCTTCTCCCCAAATCTTCTGCCTCTCACCTCACTTTTGCTAAAAGCCAGGTGAAAACTCTGTGGTCTGTTGCTTCTGGGACAATCCCACCTTCTTGAAAGGAAGGCTTCCAAACACTCATAACCAGATTATCTGTAGGACAGACACAAGAAAGCTTCAGTTGTGCTGCCAGCATGTGTGGGCAAGCAGAGCTGGGAACTGGACCTCTGTAAAGAGCCAGAAAGAACATGGCCTACTGCTACACTGGAGCACTTGGAAACTTAGCCAGCACAAAGATCTGCTTTTGGCTCAGGATATGGGAAAAGCCCAGAGGAAAACAAAGCATGAACGTGTGCACCTCATGCAAATGAGAAAATGCAATAATCTGGGTGTTGAGGATGTGTTGTAAGAGGGCTGGAGGTGAGCCAGATGGGCCTGGCACACAGAACCCTGGCACAGAGCTCCGTGTATTCAAGCAAGCCAAGGCTTCTGAGCCTCAGCAAACCATGCAGCTTTTTCCTCACCCTGGAAGAAATTCATCTTCCCTGAAGTCTTTGCAGAAGTGTACCCTGTTGTACAGTATCCAACGATCCAATGCACACTATCCAATCTTCCAAGTGTCAGAGGCTGCTGCCCTCAGCTGTGTCACAGAGAATCCCATCACAGACCTGGCTCTGGAGCTTCCTCCTGTGGAGGGAGAGTGTCAGACTGCCCGGGATTCCTGCACCCGGGAGCACTGCTGGAGGTGCCTGCTGGAATGTCAGGAAGGACCTAGCAAGGAGCAGGGTGGGGGAGGAGCTGCTCCAACTGAGCAATGCAAGGCAAGCAGCAGGCGCTAGATCCCAACAAATATGGCTTCTGGGAGCCACAATCAGCAGCTCCAGCTGGGCCATTTGCTTAGGCTGCCTGCCAAAAGGTTTATAAAAAGAACAGTAAAGAATGTGCCATGGCTTTAAATATGAATTTCAAATACAGTGCAGCCAATATCCACATTTGTTGAGGCGTCCATCCCTCAGCTCTTCTCTGAGGCTCAGTTAGGAATGCAAGGAGTTTCTCCTGTTGATCTAATTTTATCCCCTTGCAGATATCCACCAGCATGAAGGAATGAAGTAGAGCCAGGGCAGTTTCCTAATTACTTCCAGCTCTGTGAGAGAGACCCAAAAGACAACAGTGAAGCAAGCACAACACATCAAAGATGCCAAACCAGCCTATAATTTGTGTGTTGCTGTACACAGATCTTGTGATAATTTACTAATAGGTGACTCCAACCTTTTATCCAGCTGGTGCCTGTCCTAATACCAGACATTTCTATGAGTTTGACTGCAGCAGAAAACAGTAAGTGAAATATGCAGGTGATTTCCCTATCAGGCACATGAACTGGTTGAGGTCCTCAAATCCCAACAATGACTTTTTAGCAAGTTGCAACTTTCCATTGCCTTGGAGGTGGGTTTATTCAAGTTCACAGGAGAGATGGTCCTGCCTGTGTTGAACTTCTGCCAGCCACAAGGAATGTCACCACCAAGATTCAGCAGCCTTCCAGGCACAAGAAGGAAATCAAATCATTAAAGGAGTTTTTGTCCTCAATATGACACAAAGAACCTCACAGCGAGTATCAAAAGTCATCTGTTCAAAAAAGTGAGTTATATCACAGAGCATAAAACCCCACAGCCCCAGCACAGTAAACAATGTGGTAGCTGAATGATTTATTTGATTCTTCAATAAGCACACGCATAAGCATCCACTGCTGTTGCAAACACCTGGATGAGATGAGGGTAGTGCAGCTAGAAATGAGTCAGAACAATCACAGGCTTCTGATCTCATTAACACAACAAGCTGCCTCCTCCTTGTGACCACAGATGTGTATCAGAGACTTATAGATGAGTAAAAAATGTGGGGTCTGTTGGGTTTTTCACCTTCTTGGTTTGAACATCAACCTGAAATGGCAGTGTCTGCACAAGGTATGCACCACCTCGTAATGCCACGATTGCTAAAAATCAAAATGTACACACACACACACACACACACCAACCACTGACTAAACTGCACCACTAAAGTGAGAGTACAAAATGGTTTGACAAGTCCATGCCCCCCTCACTAGACAAGGGTCCTCACCTGCCTTTTAAGAATCAGGAGGTGCATCTTCAGCTAACAGGATGGGCTGGTAATCAGAGAGCTCAAAGCTTCACAGGGTCGTTCTTGCAACAGGCAGGTCTCATGCTCAGCACTTCTCCAAGTGCTGTTCTTGGGAAGCTGGAGACAGCCCTGCAAGACACTGAATATCTGCACACATTTATGGCACAAAGTCTCCTTCAATCTCAAGATGTTGCTGCTTTACAGACATGCTAGAAAAGGTCAAATTCAGGAAATAACAGTTTAACAACAAGCAAGGAAACAGAGGGTGAAAAGCTTCTCCTACCCATAGGTTGCCAAGATTCATCCCCTAGAGAAATCCAAAAGTATTCAAATTCCTCACGGGACATACTGTTATTCCAAGGCTTGTGGCAGTGCTCTTATGAAGAGTTCATGACCATGCTGTGAGGCAGCCAGCAAAAGGAATGTTTCAACACAAAGAGAAAAGACTAAACAAATCAAGACATTGAAATTTTTCTAAACTCAGTGTTTTATTGCTCTGTGATTTTTAGTTACACTTTGACACATTGCACTTCAGGACAGATTAGCATCTACTACATAATTTAAAAACTTAGTATCTTACAACTCATATAATTGGCACTATAGAGAAAACCCAGAGATCTGTCATTTTAACCCAAGACTAAAAGAGATAAAAAAATGTTTGCATCCTTTATTGTTGGCAGGTGAACTTTCATTGTGGAAGGCCCTTAAAAGTAGTGAACAGAAACTAACAACCTAAATGCCCTCCAAAAATATATAAAAACAGTATCAGATAAATCAATCCCTTCTTTACACCAGTCTTTTTGCTTTGGTACTTTTAGTACCCAAGTGCACAGTAATTCCCTCATCTCTTTTCAAGGAAAAAAAAAGTAACATGATCAAAACTATGCTGACTACTTTGGGTGAAAAGAGGAAAGACTCCCACACACCATTTCCAGCACCCACACAAACAGCATTTTCATCAAAAGTGGCATTGTCTCAGGATTTAACACATCCCAAGAGGTTTATAAATAATAAACGTTGGGGGCATTTAAAAAGGGAAGAATTATTTTGAATAAATAAATGACAGCTCTAATAGCTGCATTGGCTTTGGTGACCAGTTATCTATATGCAGCATAAGTTATCTTCATAAGGCAACTGATGAGCTAGCAGAAGTGAAGTCCCTGAGGATCAGCATCTCTGCATTCAACTTGTTTGTTTCACAACGTGTGTAGACAGCCTGGAAAACAATCAGTCCCAAGGCATCTGCTTTTTAATCTCCCAGCACAGCTGCAGACCACACAATGAATTATTTCTGTACCTTTTCTGCAGGCAGGAATACATAAATAACACCGAATACTTAGTAGGAGGTGGCAGGGAGTTAGTTCTGCGAAACCTGGGCCAAGTACTCCACCTTGTGTTCGTCCTCGGCACTCAGAGCGAAGCTCCCGGCGCCTGCTCCACAACGGCGGCTCCAGCGCTGAAGCTCCTGATTCCTTCTGCCTGGGAGCAGGTGTTGTCCATGGTGCCATAGGACTGCTGCTCCGCGGGGGTCAGCACCGTCCTTTCGGTGGCATGAGGACGCAAAACCTGCGGGACGTACATCTGAAATCACAAGTGAAGGCTTTTAGTGGTCTCTCAAAGCACAGTGCTGGGATAACTCACCCAGGAGAATTTTTCCCCTTGTCACTCTTCTTTTCATCCTTTTCCCATTCTTCACCTTAACACCTCAGGCCTTTTGCACCCTGCTGGAGGCTTCCTGGTGCGCCTGCACCTCTTGACTGTGGCACGAAGGCCTTTCCTTCTACCTCAGTCCTACATCCTTCTCAGTGACAGGGCAAACAAGACTTGCTACATGTCACAGCTTTCAGAAGCAAAGCAGTGACAACTGACTGCATTTGGCAGCTATCCAGATGTGAGGCTCTGTCTGGGGCAGGGCACAGAACACAGCACACAGAAGCAGTGTGTCTCAGCTACTCCTAAAACAGCAGCTGAAGGTACTTCTGAACCACCTGGGAGAAGTCAAGGAGCCCAGCTGCAGAGCTCTCTGGTCCCACATGCACATGGGAAATTCCACAGTCCATTCAAACTAATAGGTTCTACACAGGCTCTTTGGTAAGCAGGGTGAGAAATTAAGTTTTTCTAGGAAACGTAAGGGAATATTAATAACTCTCAGCTTCTTACAGAAGAAGTTGGGACTGTTGGTACATCTGTGTCTTTTCCTCTTTCACCTTGTGTGTCTTCAATCTGTAATCAGCAATAGGTGGGGGAACAAAGAGAGAGAACATTGAACTGGTGAGTGAAAACAATACACGCAGATCACGAGCACCCAAAACCTGCACAGACAGATCTTAGTGCAGTGCTGGCACTCTCTCCACCAATCCTTCTACACAGAATCACAGAAAGGTTTGGCTGGAAGGGACCTCAGAGATCATCTAGTTCCAACCCCCTGCCATGGGCAGGGACACCTTCCACTAGGCCAGGTTGCTCCAAGTTCCACCCACCTTGGCCTTGAACATTTTCAGGGATGGAGCATCCACAGCTTCTCTGGGCAACCTGTTCTAGTGCCTCAGCAACCTCATAGCAAAGAATTTCTTACTATTACCTAATCTAACCCTACTGTCAGTTTAAAGCCATTCCCCCTTGTCCTCTCACTACATGCTCTTGTAAAAAGTCTCTCTCCATCTTTTTTTGTAGGCTCCCTTCAGGTACTGGAAGGCTGCAATTAGATCAACCCAGAGCCTTCTCTTCTGCAGGCTAAAAACCCCAAAGACTCTCAGCCTGGCCTCACAGCAGAGGTGCTCCATTCTCTGATCATCCAGGTTGTCTTCTCTGAACTCACTCCAACAGGTCCATGTCCTTCCTGTGCTGGGACCCCAGAGCAGGATGCAGCACTGCAGGTGGGGTCTCTCCAGAGCAGAAAGCATACTCTCCTCCCTCAACCTCTTGGCCACACTGCTGGGGATGCAGCTGAAGGTTACTTTTACCATATTGCTCTTTTCTCCCAAATTCAATTCCTGCAGGCACAGAGACTTTCCACTCTGCCAAGCAGCCTACCTGTGCTACAGGCCCTCTTCAGCCATCTTACCATGAACCTTTGTGAACAGACACTGCCAGCAGGAAGGCAGGGACAACCCAGCAGGAATCGCTGGTGCTCCATTAAGCACACAGGTAGGTACTGAAAGGTCAGGTGTCCATCACTTACCCTATAATTCAGTGGACTCAGGTACTTGAAACAGCCAAAACAAGTGTAAGCCAAGCAAATAACAATAGTGATGTTGACAACCAGCAAGGTAAACATGGTTGTAGGTGCTTTAAAACCTAGAAAAATATCCAGAGAATACAATATAAAAATGCATAGAAGAAGAACCCAACAAAACCAAAAGAAGCTTTTATTTATCCCTCTCATTTTCAGAAGCCTCATGGATTTTTTTCTTTAGAGGAACGGGCAGCCCACTTCCAGCCACAGACAGGAGAATGTCATTATACACTAGGTTCTTCCACTTTTCCTAGAGACTAAGAAATGTTGCTGTAATATTTAAATTATTAACAAGACTCAAAGTGATTCTTCTCCTCCCTCATTCATCCATTCTGGACCAACTTCTTAAATACTTTCATTAATGATCTGTGAAATATAATAATAACTACATTGATTAATTACAATGATGGCACCCAATTGGATGGTTTGCCATCAGCTCAAGAGGATGGAGGTGAGGGGAGAGGAGAACCAAAATGGTCTTGGTGGATAAAACCACCCCACCTGCTTTAAAGGATCAAAACAACAACAACAACAAAACCAACAGCAATATAAAACTGTATGTATAAAACAGCAAATAAGTACAATTTGGAAGGAAGAATAAAATGTAGATATGAGGGATAACAATAGCACTGCAGCACATAACTGCTGGAAAGCAGTTAGTAGTGGGATGGTATCACAGAACATGGAAAGAGAGGAAAATGAAAAAGGACAAGCCTCTGGCACCTATACAAAATAATTCAGTGCTACTAAACCTTCAGCTGGGTAGCCTTGTCTACAATAAAATATGGACAGAACTGGGAAGAATCCAAGGAAAAAGGATCAAGAGAAGAAACAGTAAACACAGACTAGGCTGACAAGTAAGTTTTAGTTCAGAGAGAGTGCAATAAACTACAGGAAATGACATGGTTGCCTAGTATGGAAAAAGTATTAAAGATTACAGTGGCTTCTTATTTTCTAGGTACACTAGGGAAATATTCTAAAGAAATTAATCTCCTTTTGCAGCAAATATGATTTGAATAGGCTATTGGGAAAAAGTAAACATCACTGCAAATCCTAGCTGTTTCCAAGCTTCTTCAGACAAAAGAGGCAACACCAACCTTCAGACATTTTTGTGGTAACCCCACCATAGACAAGTTTTACACTTTAGCAGGTTATTGAAGCCCTGCACCGGTCTGTTCACAAGGGGAAAAACACCACACACATGCAAAAAACAAAACCAAAAAAGCCCTACAAACATATCACTATTCAAATAAAAAAAAAAGGAAGTGAAAAAAACCTCCCTAGGGGTATTCTGGAATGTCCTTCAGAGGAGACTGTTTTTATAAGCACAGGTTACATGAATATTTACCAGATGATGAGGTATGTCTACACCAAAGCCAATGTATGGTGCCAACAGCAGCAGGTTAGTGAAGGAAAAGTCTCCTACATCAGTTTTCCCTGCACTGTGTCCTCAGAAATCCTGTCTGCCAACAGCTCTGGAGAACATGGGACTCAAGTGACTGCCCCAGGAGATGGGGGTTGAACTGCAGATAGGATCTCACCTCTGCGGTGAGAGGCCCAGCAGTGCTGCAGGTGTAGGATGGGGGCTGGATGGAAGGGATGGAATAAGAGTTCAGAAAGAATACAGGCACTGAGGAGGAAAAAGATGAGTACAGCCTCTCACCTTCTATATGCAGTGAGGTGGTTTTTAATCCTGACTGAGAACTGGGGGAGAGGTCTTTCCAGCTTTACATTAATATACAAGGAGTGAGAAATTAGAGTATCATCACTGGACTCTGCAACCAGACTGAAACTTCCATACCAACCCAACTGCACAAGTCAATGACCAAGCAATCAAGTTTTACACCATAAACTGATCTATTTTGCAGATAAGGAAGTAGAGCTCTTACCCTTCCTTCCTTATTTTTGGCACAAGAAGCAGCAATGAAATGAACGGCAATGAAATCAAAGTATCAAATTCCTACCTCTCAGACTGCCCTGTGCACTGACAAACCACTGAACAACATCCTGTAAACAGGATCCTCTACACTGACCAAGCCAAACACAGTAATCCAGTCTGTGTTTTCCATTATTAAGATCCCTGACAAATGATGGTTTTACCATGCAGAACTAGAAAACATTATAATAAAGACTTAATTTTTACTTCACCAGGATTTCCTTTCTAATAATGGAAGAGCTGCATCAGATGCCGAGCACTTGGAGTTGATTTTTCTAAAGAATGCTCTAGAAATGTTCCTATTAATTTAGAAGTCCCAGATTTGTTGGTCTTCCTGGTTGCAAAAGCAGCTCCCAAAACAAGGGAAAAAAACAAGCTCTCAAACATACAGGCAATGCAGGAACATCTATTGAAATCCAAGGACAGCCTGAAGCAATAGTTTCAAGTGCCTCTTGCATCTACAAGAAGATTTCCCTACAGCTTTAGGGAGAGAGAAAGCTGGATGACAGCCTGCCAACAACATGTTTCTGACTACTGGTATGCTAGAAAACACAATGCAAACATGGGCATTTGCCATGAGGGCACAACAGAGTTAGCTATCAGGAGCTTCCTTCCAAAGAAGGGGAACCCAACCCTTCCAGCATCACTGACATTCCATGCCAAATGCTTCCTCCTGTATCATGGATAAAAACCCATAAGGTGCAGCCTACCTTTTCTGACATCTAAGCTGTTGGTACAGCACAGCCAGTACTATCAATGCTAAGTATTTGCAAAAACACAGAATGTCTCAATTTTAAAAATAAATTACACACAAAACCCATGAAGTTTCAAACTACAATGTGGGCAAGAAAATCACCATCTCACTGCAGTCTTCCACGTAAAATTTGATGGATGATGTGCTACTAGCATTAGACAACATTTTAGCATTTTTCCCTAAGTGATGGCAGTACAACCAAGGCAGCAGCCAAGTCACCCAGGAATATTAAATTTATGCCTAGGCTGCACAAATGTAGGTAGTGAAGCCAGCAGCCATCTTACTATAAGGAGCTAATTCTGAATAGATTTTTGTTTTATGCAATGATTTTTACTGTCTGTCACTTCACAGCCCAGCTGGCCAATTCCAGGTGTACTTATATAAGGAATACATAATCTCCTTTGAAATGAAGGAGATTTCAGTTTAATACATCAGCCATCTCCATCAAAGGCTCTTGTGCAAATCTTGTGTAGTTCAGTGCCACAGGCAACCACCATGACTCCCTCTTTATGGAAGGAAAAAGAAAATCCACAAAGCTTATGAAACTTCACATCTAATTCAGGGAAGGTGGCAAGGGAGCTGGCAGCAGCTTCCAGGTGGAAACAGGTAACACTCACCCAGCCGCACAAATGAGTAGAAGTAGAGCCAGAACAGGCAGAGGATGGGAGCTGCCAGGGCCTGATTGACAGCTGCAAAGTGCATCTTCTTCTCCAGCTTGGCAGGGAGATAGGCGTAGTACAGGTTGTGACGGTCCACCATGTGCTTCAGGAGGATGTAGATCAAACCTGGCAGGGAAAACAGGAGAGCCAAGCAGAGGCTGTTGGAGGTTTGATAAACAACTCTGTGAGGAGATCTACACGAACCAAGTGAGTGGATACAGCCCAGACACAGGGAGGGTACAGCTGCAAGACAGCACCTGCTCCTAAGCTTGTTCCAGCCCGCCCCTCTCCACACACTTCCTTGTGGTGCCTCTTGTGCTCCCAGGGAGAGCCCAAAGCTCCTTCCAGATGCTGGCACATGAGGCCAAGCCAGCAGGGAAGACTTCCCAACTCCCCTTCCACTGTGCTGGTAAGGAAGGCATGACAGTGGTTTAACATCTCCCTCTCAGCCTTCACCAGATTCATGAGTGGATTTCAAGTCAGCTATTCCTTATCCAAACAAACAGCCAGCAACTGCTGTGGCAGCCATGAACTGCAACTGCTCTGGGATGCAGCAGCACATTCAGATATTTACAACTGCATACAAAACGGAATGTAAGTAAATATCAATTACATTGTTACATAAAAATTGGCCACATTTTCCCAATAATAAGGTTGTTGATTGAACCAGTTCTGAACAATATCTGATTTAGATAATTATCTCTTATCTAGCTCTGTGAAGTTTTGGATTAGAAAATGAAAATACCAACTATATAAAATTATTTAGTACTACTTATGTCTGATCTAAACCCCTCACCACAAAGCCAGCACTCTCAAATCTGAAACATAAAATAAATACCTAACAGACATTGAATGTACTTTCAACCTCTAAAGGCAGTACAAGAGCTAAGTAATTCATCATGTTTTTCACTGTTCTTCCATAAGAAGGGAAGGAAACTTGGATCCAAGTCCTAAGGATTATCAACATTTGAATGGGAATAAGAATGCAGAGCTGGGCCTTCCACACTTCCCACATGCCCCATCTGACTCCCACAGTGCTCACTGGAAAACTTACCAAAAGGGACAATGATGGGACACGTGATGCTATAGGCCATGATGACAGTGAACACACACAGCATCCAGGCATACATTGCTCCAAATTCATATTCAAATGCCTGTTGCTAGGAACAAAAACAAAACACCCAAAACTCTCAAGTCATCCATCAATGTGTCAGGAGTTAAGAATAGATTCACTGAAGCAACAATTCACCTTCTCTTATTCACTCCCCCGAGAGATCAGTTATTTTCCTAAGAGGCAGAAATTATGTAATTAGATGAATTATTTTGTGTTTTTATTATCTGGACATACAGAAAAGGTGCTGTTTCTTTCCTAGCCTTAAAGTATTTTCTCAGAGAATCTGCATCTACAAGAAGGAGCTCCTCAAAAATCACAAGGCAGAAAACAATTGTGCCTGACTCAGAACCTTCACCTACACTGTGGCAGCTGTATACAGGCTTAAGTTCCCATGGTAACACCTGGAATTTCAAGCTATAGGATGAGACTTCACCTGGAAGTGAAAGTCCACCTCTTAAAATGGAATAGAGGCAAAAATATATATTTTGCTAGGTGTATGTTCAGTTTGAAGCAAGTTGTACACACCTGACAGCAGAAACTACCTCTTGACATATTTGAATTTAAAAAAACCCTGAAGTTCAGGCTATAAGACAAAATCAGAACTATTCTATAAAATCCAAATCATAAAACTCTGACTTAGAGCTATGAAGAGATTGATACCTGAAGCTCAGAGCCTGCGTTTTGATTTTTGACCATCTCTGACTGGAATAAATCCCTCCCTGTTATCTGTGCTGTGAATGAAGGGAATATGAACCTGTCCTGGACAAGCGAAACAAAGGCTAAAAAAAAAAAAAAAAAAAGATCAAGAGATGATAGTTAATGGTATGAAGAATGGGTACTCCCACTGTTTCTGACAAGGATCAGTCATGGAAATGCCTCCTGCTAAGGAGGGGCTCCCATACCTGTTTGATGTTTTTCCTCTCTGCAGTGGACTTGGCCATGATCATGCGTATGGTGTAAAGGATGAGGCCCGGCAGGCGCAGCAGCTCCATCCCATTGCCCACAAAGGCAGAGGCAATCACGTAGTTCACAAAGAAGGCTCCCTGGTCAGGCAGGAACACACATCTGCCAGGAAAGACACCAAACACTGACTGGGAGGAAGGCAAGCAAACGTTGGAGGTGTACAATGTATCCCTATTGCCTTTGGAAATCTCTTACCATAAGAATAAGTACTATATGCTTTAGGAAGTAGCCAGAAGAACTTCTGATAACCTTGTTGTAAAAGAATACTGCACAGCTATAAATGCAGCCAGGGGAGCATCTAAGAGCTTGGCTGAGTCGCAGGTCAGATGAGGAATAAACTGTTCACAAAAAGATGCAGCAGCCTGATAGGTGGCTGACAGCAGACAAGAGCATCCTCTAATGTCTGCAACAGCAACCTGACACAAGATGAGATAAGACTGCAATAGCATAATCATCTCTCCTAACTTAGTAACTCCTAATTGCCTTCCTGTTACTGATTTTGAAACAGCGTTTGGAAATCTATGTCCTAATAATTGCATTCTATTCTTTCCCTCCAGACACAGGCACAAGAGCTTAAAATAACCAATATCTGCAAACTTGTAATGTTAAGTGTGTAAAAACATACATTTTTCTTAAAATCAAGATTCACTGGTTTACAGAAAGAGAACTGCTGCAGCTCCTTGGTCTCACTGTAATCCTTGCAAAGATCCCCTGTCCATGATATGCAACAATCCTCATCCAATTCCAATATCTTATCATCCTTTCTGTGAAGCAATTTTTTCTAGTGTCCAACCTTATTGTCTCCTCCCCTTATTCAGAAACTCAACATCATCCCAGAGTAGCAACCCTGAGCAAATTTTAATAAACTATAACCAAGGACAGTAAACAGCAAAAAAGAAAAAAAAAAATCCTAAATATTCTTTTACAAAGGAATAGCAAACAGAATATTATTTAGCTAATACTTACTCCAGCCTAACTGCAGAATCAGATGATTCTCTGTCAAACAGCCAGCGGAAAAAGAAATCAAGGCTGAAAGAAAGATGGTGAACGTAATTCAGTCTCCCACACTTTGGTACTGTCTAAAATTACTTTTTTTAAAAGTAGCTTAAATCAAGATCGTTGATGAGAGAATTTAATCAAATAATCTGAACACTACTTTTTTAGCTTTATCACAGTTACTGACAGCTAGAAATAAGAAAAAGGGTACAAAACCAGAACAGAACAAAAATATCTACTTCATATTTAAGTTTTAATAATTAATTTTTAGCAATTATTATACAGATAGGACAAATACATGTCACCCAGAGAAACAGTCAAAACTGTAAAGGTGGGAAAAAAGGGATAACTCCAACTGGAGTACAAGATACAGTCAGGAAACTTGGTTTTCAGCTACAGTGGTGAGTATGAGCAACTTTTAATTAGCCATTGATCTTACAAGGTCCTAAATTTGTTAAAAGAAAAGCCAGGCTTTGGAAACTTTTAAGGGCTCTGAGAATCCCAGATGTAAGATGAATATTGAAATCTAGTGTGTAAAGATAACATAACCACACACATTGGAGGGAGTGGGGGTACACTGACTATACCTCACAACTAGAAAGCACAAGTAAGATGTCTCATTATAAAATTACTCAGCCATTATCTCATTAAACTATGATTCTTTACCTGGTCAGACCAAGGGAAGGCAGAATCAATACCATGAAGATCAAAAATATGTAGACTTTATGCATCATTATTCTGTTCTCTGCAGATCTATCAACATAAAAAGGCACTGAGTAACAAACTCATACAAAAAGCTGCCACATATGAAGGATCTTTCCTGGACTATGCCAGCACCTGTCAGACTTCCAGCTTCCCCTACCATATCACATTGCTACCAAGCTTCTTTGAAATATTCACCAATATGGACCAAGCAGACTTTCAGTATCTTCTTGGGCAACAAAAATATTGCTGAATGTTAATCCAGACTCTGGATGAGCATCACTACAGGTCTGCACCACACACCCAGGGATGTGCAACCAGCACAACTGGTCTCTCACCCAAAGACATCCAATCCTGCAACAGCTTGTAAACAAACAGCTCTTCAAGTGTCATGCCAGGAGGGATTAAGCAGTTCAGAAAAGGGCACAACTGCCAAGAAACCAGACACTAAGACAACCTCCCTCCCAAGTGTCAAGTCTTGGGGAAGGAATAACATGACACTACTAATGCTATACTCCTACTACAGTAGCAGGAACAGGGATCCAGTGACACCCTGTAGCCCGAAAAGTGCAGCACTGTGAACACTTCAGACTCTTAGAGGTGGTATCTGATAGGGCTTTAAAGCCAGAGGGGTTTTATTACAGGAACACTTGGGCTCTGTGAGACCTATCAGTGTAACTACACTGAAATCAGACCTGAGATCTCTAGTGACTTCAGAAAATTATTTTAACTGATTGAGAAGGGCTCAAAGTTCATGTGTGTAGCACAGCTACCAAAACAAAGTTGATGAAAAGCATACAACTGTTGCAAATAAACACTAGACTCTGGACATGGTGTTTTAGAAAGGAATTGTACAAAAATTCAAAAGGAAGACCATCAAGTTTACCTTAGAATATAAAAACAAACAATGACTACCAGCTTTATGGATTAAGACTGAGTGAAGCTTAGTGAAGATGGGACTGATTGTGAAGTACCATGCTTTTATCTGTGTTTGGGTAAACAGGGCATCAAATCTGGTACTCCAAATCAAGCTGTAGTGAGTTCTCCAAGTCAGCAGCACATTAATGGGGCTGACATCTCTGGGGTGCACCAGCTCAGTGTGAAAACCTTGCATTGACACATTTGCTGGGCCTTTGGCCCCATAAGTCTTCTCAGATCACCACTGATATCTAACAGATCTGAGCTGTGCACCAGGAGTTACATCCAGACCATTTTGTCATGCCAAATAACAAAAAGATGGATGCCCTTTTTATAAAGATGTCAGCCTAGAGGGGATCCAAACCACATGGCCTATCTTCCCAGAGAGCAAATTAATTATGGGATTAGAGGTACTTCCCATACACCTTGTTGAAGCTACACCTCCTGAACCTGCTCATACAAATTTTTTTCTGATTAAACACAAAGAGGAGTGAGGTGGGAAGCAGGGGAAAGCATAAGCAAATCATGTGGTCATGCTACACTTGCTGTGTGGGTTACAAATTATTCAAACCCCAAAGTGTGGTTATAACACTAGAAAGAGACAAGAACAGGAAATTCCCTGCTACGAGATGTCTGCAGATTTGAGAGCTCTGTCTAAGACCAGCACTTTCATTTATTTCAGTAGTTCAGCTGTTAAGGTAAAAACAGAGAAAAAGGTTGCTTACTTTGTCCAGTGAGACTCCAGCAACGTTGAATAATAGACAATTGTTGGTAGCAAAGCTGAGAAGGACCAGAGCAAGAGTGTTGGGAAAAACTGACTGATGACAGGATTCTAGTGGGGGAGAAAATAAATATTAAAAACACTTTAATGCAGTTGTGGTGGAACAGAGATGCTAATATTTTGCTTTTTGTAAATTATAGCAGAACAAACTGGAGAAATTATGTTCAGATTGTCTTAAATTGAGTAGTGAGTGCTTAGCACTGGCATGCAAGACAAAAAACCAAGTGAAATTGGGAATTAAATTCCATGAGAGTGTAGTCTCACAAGTTTTTATGTAGTTTACACTAGCTTGGGGAAATATTTAAAAAGAACAGCTTGCAAGTTGCTTTAGCTGCAATCAAACTAGGATCAGATATATATGCCATCCTGCTTTAAACCCTATAAACAAAATAAAACCAACATTTTACCTCAGAGTTAAAAATCTGAATTTCCCCCCTTCTTATCATAAAACTCAA
Organism: Sylvia atricapilla; assembly: GCF_009819655.1. Classification (NCBI taxonomy): domain Eukaryota; kingdom Metazoa; phylum Chordata; class Aves; order Passeriformes; family Sylviidae; genus Sylvia; species Sylvia atricapilla. The sequence continues at coordinate 96,767,744 of NC_089142.1, forward strand.
AACACAAGTTGGACTTGAAATTCCATTTTTTCAAAGATTTTTTTGATTACAAAAGTCAGAATTATTTAAGATTAGATTTTACCACAAATACATAAATATGTTATAATAATATAAAGCCTCAGCTAAAAATTACTTCAGACTATTACCCAGGAACAAAAGATGGCTAAAGACCTGATTCTGGACTTATGGTTTTAATCAGCAGCTACATAAAACAATCCTGAGAATTTCAACTGAAGGTGTAAGATAGGAATTTCAACTGAAGGTAAGACAATGAGACCCTATCAATTTACCAAAATTTTGGTCTGATCCAAACCAGTTCCAAACATATATATATATATATCCAAACATATGGCAATACTCACATTAAGGTAGTGAATGGGTTTAGTGACATTGAACTTGTCCATGGTTGAGATGATTATGGAAGGAGTAGTAAGAAAAAACAGCACAATAAAAAGAAGCAAATTAATGCAAGCCCATCTAAACCACCATTTCAATCCATGCACTGAAAGATTTTTCCTGGAGAAAGAAGTAAAAATAAAAAAGACATTAAAACAAGTGGCAAGCATTTGCTGTTAAAAAAAAGATATATACACTATCTGTCAAGTAACAGGTGGCACTGCTTTTTCTAAACTGAGCTTTCAATTATATAACAAAGCACTACACAAGTTCCAGTTGCTATTAGAAATAAAGAGAACTGTGCAACCTCTCTTGAATGGTACCATAAATTGTGCTTGCAGAAGAACATATTTATTCTTTCGATACACAATAAGCGATGTCTAATGTAGTTAAGGTTTGGGATGAAACACTTCCACTGTTCAATAATACAGAAGTACTAAAAGAAATGGGATAAGAAGAGACAGAGATAGAAGATACAAAGAATTTCTGCAAGGAAAGAGGCAGAATCTACCAAAAAACTGTAATTTGAAATAAAATTACAAATTTGCAAACTCTGCATCCCTTCCTGCCATATTAAAACAGCAACTATAGTTTTTAAACTAATAAAGTTCTTAAATGTTATTTGAGATGGTTGCCAAAAGGACTGGAGTGATTTGAAAGCCAGGCAAAGCCAAATATTCAGAACAAACAAAACAGGGATACAGAGGCTCAGTAACATCCCTAATTATGACAAGCCTTTTTGTGAACTTGGCATATCCCTGTGGTCCCTCTTCTTCAAGGTGGGGTGGGAAGAAAAGAAAAAGAACAGGAAGAAGACAGATCAGAGTTTAGAGAGTGGATGAAGTTATGCTCACTATGTGGCTACTCAGGAAACAAAAAATATTTTAAGGATACTCAGCACTAACACCAAGTTGCTTCCCTCAGATCTCAAGAGTAGTTAAGCACTAGCCTCAAAAAATGGAAACACTGAGGGATAGACATAAACAGGATTAGGCTATTCTTTTTAAAATTTGGGATAGAAAAACTCTAGTCCATTCCCCAAGGTCAGTGAAGAACACCAGTAATGAAAAAAAGAGGCAAATCAGCCACATTCCAACACTACATAAAGTTCTAGTTTAGGGTTAAAGAATAACACTCTCATCCCTATTTGTCCTGTGCCCATTCTAAACCTACATAATCACGAACAAATGCATGTAAAACAGGTATCTTACCAACAAATATTCTCAGGATAAGGAGCATATGTAACCTTCCAGTTGGATATACACAGCTCCCTGCTGTAGGATGATGGTTGGGGTTCTCCTTTGCACTTAATGCTCTGACATTTGCAGGCATTGAAGTCCTTAAGGATGCTGTAAGGAAGAAGAGGATGATTTTTCCAATTTTTACACCTGAAAACGCTAAATATATAATGAAACAGTGTGGGAATAGTGATAAAGGTTTTTTTGTTTTTTTTTTTTAATTACTTTTGATCAAGATAGAGCTTAAACAACAATGTAACATACTATGCAATAATGACCATTATATAAACAGTTGCTACCACAGGCCTGAGATCTGTTTTGATGGAAATAAAAACCAGTCTTGGTTTAAACTGTTTACTGCCTTTACCAACACGAACAACAGCAATGAGTCATATTAAAAAAAAAAAAAAATTAGAAAAAAATCAAAGCCTGAAAAGCCTGAGAGCATGGAAAAAAAAAAATACAAACCCCAGACAGTTTCCTAAACACATCTTTACATAATACAGCTGTTTTCAAATCAAAGTAGACTAATGAAATGAGAGTGCAGACTAATCCTCTACACTAGTATTAAAACCAGCCAATTTTGCCTTGAGTACCAATTCTCAGAAGAATTTTTAGCATGCTGGTATTCTCACAATTCAAAATATTAGCCTCTTTCACCTACTCCTAAAATAATCACAGTGCTTCATTCTATCTTCCAGTCTTCCAATATTAGGAGTTGACTGACACTCAAAATATTTAAAGAAAATTTAAACATGCCCAGAATAAATGCTTTCAAAGATCTCTCAAAGGACAGCAGTAGAAGGGCGAGGCACTTTCAGAGACTATTTTATTGCAGTAAATATATATTATATTTAAATGGGGAGATTCTAAAATCTCGGAACATGCTTGTTTTTCAGTTGTGGTCTTAACATAAAGAAGACAGAGAACCACACACACAAACACATGAACACCAAACTAACAAAAATAACCCTCAACCCCCCAGATCTTTTCCTTACCAGAATTCAAGTAGTGATGTCAGATTGCCAGCATCTTGCAGCAGCAAGTATTTAAGACAGTTGATTATTCTTTGATAGTTTATTTTTAAAAATACATACAGAACAAGTTTTAACCATCGTTAAAAAGTTTCTACAACCACCTGAGGCCCCAGAACCTCACTTCTGGCATCCTGTTTCTCTCATCTTATTTCAGGGCTCTGCAGAGCAGAGCACCCTAAGGGCACCAAGTAACTTTCTAATTTGATGGGAGCCTCAGCTTCACACATAATTTAATCTAATTTCCCAGGGAATAGACTCCACCATAATAATTCCAAGCTAAACAAACTAAAATATTTTCAGGTCTTGATGATTCAACTCAGAGATGCCTGCAGTGCAACTCAGAACACTTGCTCAGGGAGGGACTATCCCGTCAACATTGTACACAACACACCAGTAGCTAGAGAAGGAATTTCAGTGCTTATTTCTTCTCTCATTTTCACATCTCAAAATGTTAATTCATTACAAATTTAGGGGAGGAGGCAGATTTCATCACACAATTAGTACTCAGTGAAAGAGTAGCAAGCAAAACCTTCTCCAGTATACCAAATTCTTGCAAGAAATTCTACATCCTGGACTTCCTTGGAAAATGGCCTGGAAAATCGTCTCTCTAACATGACTTGAAGGCCAAAAGAATGCAGTCAATTTAAACAGAGGCTAAGAATAGAAAAAAAAAAAAGCATAATGGGTTACAGTGTAATACAAATATTATTCTGCTTCTCTTTACCCACTTTGTGTTAGCAAAAGATGTTCACAAAGTGCCAACAGAACATGAAGGGCCACACACACTTTTCTCTGCAAATGACTGAATAAAAGCACAGAACAACTTCTGCTATTAGGTCTACAAATACATCTATAACAACAGGTAAGAGATATACAGAGTATGTGCATCTATCACCTGTGGCCAGGTCCCTCACTGACCCTACACTGCTGAGATGACTTTACTGGCATTGTAATTTGTACTCACTCTGATAGCTTGGTAATTGGACCATTTGCACAGTAGGAAATGGAGATGTCAGTAACTCATATTCAAGAACCAATTAGTCTGGCCTCCTACTAACCTACACTGATGGACTGGATCCTACGCAGAAGAGAAAGGCTCTTTATCCGATTAAATGTCCCAAGCCTTTTAGTCCCTTAGATAATGTCTTCATTCAAAGCATAGAGGCTAAAACACATTCATGGAAAAACTTACCAGAAAGCAGAGCAAATCCACAGAATGGTAAAAAAGAAGAAAGGAAGAACCAACATAAGCAAACAAGGGACACAAACAAGAGATCAGTTGTACTATTTTAGTAAAAAGAGCACAAACAAGACAACAGACAAAACTTACTAGGTTGCCATGGATTTCTCTTGAAATGTTACAAAAGCCATTCCCAGTGGGTTATTATGAACAGCTTGTTCCTCTTTTAAATATTCTTCCTCAAGTTCATTTCTAACTTCGGTATAATAATCTACAGCATCCTCCTGTGGGGAAATTGATGGCTGTTACATGCAAGTACCAGATGGCCAATATCCTCATTAACACACAGCATACACAAACCATAGTCACCCTTCCTCGTGCCACTCCCACAAATTACAAATCATGTCACAAGGCAAAGACAAATAGGAAGTTAGTACTTCAGTTTGTGCATAAAGATTACATTTCAAAAGTTTCAGGGAATTCCTTTTCTATGCAGTACAAGAACATGGCAGATGAGCTATGGGCAATGAATGAAGAATTTTTCTGAAGGTCAATGAAACATGACACAAAAACCATTTTCTACTCCCACTAATAACCCACTTATCCATAACTAAAAAAGAATACAATCTCTTACCCTTTCACAGCCTCTCATTTCACAGCAACAGAATTGACCACATGGCTTAGGGTTGATTTGGACCCTCTTGCCATACTTCTGATGCAGGTGTTCATAGTAAATCAGGCTTTTTTCTGCCTGTTTTCTGCACAGAAAAATACATCCATAACATTTTTCAAGAAAACAGTATCAAATCAATCTTAACAAAATTATAATCCGCAAGAGGAAAAAAATATGCCAAGGACTGATAGCAAATTAACCAGTCACCAAAGATATTTATATGCAGTTTATTTTGGTTACTTATATAATTTATTTGCAAATCTGTAATACCATTATACAGCCTACACTTGTATGGTGTTCCAGGAAAAAGAACAACCCTATATTATTCTTGAGAGCCCAGAAGATAACACTTGTCTCTCCTGTGATCAGCACCTCTGGCCAAAGAAGCAGGGTTAACAGAGTTAGTTATTCCATAGTTCAGTTTTTCACTTTGAACTGCCTGTCTATAAATAACTAAGTACACACACACACATAAATAATCAGCAAGTCAAAACTTAGCTTAGGCAACACACAACCTATCACACCAAAAAGGGATGGGCTGGACCCCACAAACCCCTTTAAAACACAACTGAATCTAACTGAAGTCTAGACCAGAACCTGAAGAGCAGAATCCATCTTTAGGAGGCACCAGGTTAGTACTGCTGGCACATGTTGATTAGCAAAACATTCATAAAATTAAGCTAAACTCATGTAGGTTACAAAAACAAGTACCTTTTTTTGAAAAGGTTAATAAGCTTGGCCACATCGTAACACAGCTGGACCTCCAGCACAGTGCAGGTTGGGTAGGCATCCCTGAAAGGAAGCAGCACAGGAGGGCAATAAGAACAGAAAGTAAGATGAAGAAACTGTTTCAAAGAGCAGCGTTGGTATCTAACTGATATCTCATCACTCATTTAGTTTCTGAATGAGGTATCAGAGAGCAGAGACTTCTACAGACAGCTGTTGGAAGTTACTTTAATATAGGATGCAAAGCTTTATTCCAAATAAATGCAGTGTGGGTGCATGAACGGAAAGTGTGGATACACAGACACTTTCTTAAACTCTGATTTTAAGATCAGCTAACTTCATTGAAATATAGTCTTTTCCGAATTTTAAACTGTGCAGAATTAAAAAAAATTATCTGCTTGGGCAGGGAAAACTACCAGGACAATTTTACATCTCCTACTCCTAAACAAAGATGGAAAGAAACTTTACAAGGGCAGGTAGTGACAGGATAAGGGAGAATGACTTCAAATTGAAAGAGAATAGGTTTAGACTAGATACTAAGAGGAACTTCTTTAGTGTATGGATGGTGAGGCCCTGGAACGGGTTGCCTGGAGAAGCTGTGGATGCCCCATCCCTGGAAGTGTTCAAGGCCAGGCTGGATGGGGCTCTGAGCAACTTGCTCTAGTGGGAGGTGCCCCTGTCCTGGATGATCTTTAAGGTCCCTTCCAGACAAACCAAATTCTATGACTCCAATGTTATTGCTCCAGTATGGAACTCACGTGAAATGGTTTTGTACCGCCTGTTCACTTGCATTTTTTGGCAGACCTGTTATGAACAATGTGCACTTAACCTGGGAGAGAAAATGCAAGTTACATTTTGATAAAACACATTACAAAAGAGAAAATAAGATCATAAAGAAGGCCAAGGCACAGCACACTTAGCTGTGTAGTAAAGTGGGGAGAAAAGGCAGGTAATTCTGATTTTGGTAGGAGCTTATCTGTTTAAGACAGCACCTTCTACACTGGTAATAGGTTAGAGCAAAATTTCACAAATCCCTCCCCAAACTCCTTCCCTCCATCCATTTTCACAATTCACTCAGTAGAGGGTTGCTTTCAGTCCATCCCTTCACATTTATGTCACATGCAGACGGTGCTTTTTTAGTGCTATCCATTGGCAAATACATTTTTTTTCACTCCAATACAGACACTTACTATGTTTTCTTCTTTATATGTGACATACTTCATGTGATGTCTCATGAAGACAACAGTCAGAATCAGGTAAACAACAGCAAAAACTGTGTGCAGCCAAAGAAGATTATTGCTGTCAGACAAAACATTGGGAATATGAGAAACAGAAAGAATGAATTGTCCAACTGATGCAAGCAGCTATCAAGATGATAATCAGATCAAAACCTCTCACTGAACACAAAACAAGAAAAAAAAAAAGGCAGTTACTGGTAGTCAGTCACTCCTATGCAGCTGCCTTGGACAGCCAACAGATTTATTCGCTTTTTATAAAATTCTATGGGTCATGGAGCTAAAAAGGAAACATATACTCTATGACATGGACATATTTAGGCAGTGTTTGGCTTTCACTTTCTCATTCAGATGACCTATAGCACATATGATACTATTTGCCAAAATGTTTGGTTTTTACTTTATTATTTACTGTGCTGAGTGCATAATTGAACTCTCCTTGAATGTAATCCTTACTCAGATGGAAAACAGCTTCATATAGGGAGTGAATTCTACTTTTCTGATAGCTCCTTCAAAGCTTACAGAAATTCTGTTCTGAGAACAGCTCCTCAGTTTTGTGAAGAGCATTAATAATTGCAATTAAACTAAAATACAGGAACATATTTTACAGATAAAAAAATCCAACAAAGTAAAAAAAATTCCCATTAGTTACTTGGTTTCATAGCATGGTTAAGCAAAACAGAAATTCTACTGCACATAGTGCCAGGAATGGATGTGGATTGATCTAGAATAAATCAGAAGATTTGTGCAACATTGTACTTCAACTACTTTACAGACTTTTTAAAACACATAGAAGTCATTTTAATTGTAATCTCACATGAGAGAGATATGCACACACAAATCTAATGTAAGGGAATTTAAATCATCCCAGCTACACATTCTAGTAAAGCTATCAGCTTTACCTTCCTTCATAAGCATGGTTTCCTTTAATGGAGAAATTCCTGAAAAAATGTCACTGGGTGTGCAGTCATTAGCCAAGAGAAACACGTTGTGTAAGAAGTGAAAGCTGAGAGAGTAGAAGCCCAGTCTCAAAATTTCTTATCAGCACTATAAGTGCACAGCCTGAAGCATAACACATCCCAGTTTCAGACAACGGACAGGGATTAAGTTATTCCAACCCCATGAGCCATGCTGCAAATATCAATTCTTGTGTTTAGAGACCATGGCAGGAAACAGACACCAGCACAGAGGGACTCTGCAAGACTTACTTACCTAGTCTGTAAGTTTACTATAGTTGTTCTTCCAAAACTATAGGGATCTTTATCTAGGAAGGGGGAGAACAAGTAGGAAAATTAACTGGCACAACACTTACTGTCAGAAAATCAGCTTTTACTCTATTTTTTACAGAAGTTGACATATTTCTTTTTAATGCTGAGCAAGTTCATTGATAAAAAAGATTTAGAATCATAATCAATGCTGATTTACTCCATCCTGCATTTTAAAGTTGGAAAAAACACCCTTTAGATTATACCACTTTCAAGTCATGAAGAAAAACAATAGTGTTCCAAAAATCTAAACACTAGGTCTTTGAAGCAGTTCTCTCCCTTCATGTCCATTAACAATATTGCTTAGAGATTAAACATATTTCCTTCACATTTTTCTTTCATCTTAACTGATTTCTTATCTCATGCTTTTAAGCTGCATTAATTCAGTGTTGACAAAGCAGTGCTGATAACCTTGGTAAGGTCAAAAATGGGTTTACATGATGTTATTTCTCTAGACTGTCAAGTATTTTAAAAAATAATAATGCAAGTGAGGGAAAATGGAGTAAATGATCACAATGGAAAAGGAGTTAAGTGTATCTAGAAAGCTAAACAATCCTCCTAGCCCAGACTGTTAAACCACATTGCAAGTTACGTCATCACAACTGAAAGAACTGCGAGTGCATAAAATCAGCTTACAGTGGAAAAGGAGGAAGAAGGGCAGAGAACACTAAAGCTTCAGTTTCTGCTGTATTTCCTAGGTTCACAAAGGTAAATGCAGAAAAACAGAAGCTACATTCTCCTGCTTTAATGAAAAGCTGATATTAATACAGAGACTTGCAAAGAAAGAACTCACAAAAGGGAGGTCAGAGAGGGAAGTTCCACAGGGAAACAATACAAAAAGGAAAAGGTACAATGTATCCTATTATAGACATGAGCTATGTCACAAGGTTCTTAAAAACCTCGAACAGCACTTTAAACATGATCTTGATGAGACTGATACAAAGCCAGGTATGAAACGGGATTGTAAGGGCTCATAATCAAAAATGGAAGAATGTCTAAACAGGGTTTAACTGAGATCTCACTCAAAAACTCAGATTTCCCACCAGCAAACTGAATGGCAGACTAGAGGACATGATTATTTTATTTGTAGGTGCCACACTGGAAGACATAATCAGAGCTACACTGCAAGAAACATGAAATGAACTTTATCTAGTTAGCATTGACAAAGTCTCTGCAAGATTTGTCCAATTTTGAGACACAAATCAAGACATAAAAGAACAATGGGAGACAGTGAACTGGATTAAAACAAAAATTCAAGGCATAGCTGATGATTTTATGATCAGCCAAATGGAAAACATTTCTCATTAAAGATCAAATTAACTGGTTTGTTTACGAGAAAGAGGAAAAAGCAGATTAAAAATGTTTATAATTCTCAAGCAGCTACAAGGATTTTGTAAAGAGGAAAAGAATAATTATCTCTAGTGACAGATAAAAAAAAAATGATTTTAAATTTATTGAAGCAAAAGAGGTTCGTACTGGATACTAGAAAAAGATTTCTCAGCTGTGAAGATGTTTTCCATTGACAATCACCACCCATAAAAACCATAATGATCAATACCAGTTAAGAGAGCATGGGTAAAGTTAATCCTGCCCTGAGCCTTTTAAGTTGTGTCATCTATGTCTGCAATCTTGTTTCTGACAACTGTTTAGAGATCACACAAATTTCACTTCAGACTGAGGGGATGTGTTGGCTTTGTGTGGCCAGGTTTAGGCTACAGGGCTGGATTCTGCGAGAAGCTGCCAGAAACTTCCCCCAAGTCCATGACAGCCAATTCCAGCCAGCTCCAGGACAGACCCACTGCTGGCCAAGGCCAAGCCAATTAGGAAAGATAGTGATTGCATATCACTACATATTTCATATACTTCAGAAAGAGAAAAAAGTTATTGTGCAGATCTAACTGCAGACAGAGAAGAGCAGAGTGAGAATATGTGAGAGGAACAACTCTGCAGACACCAAGATCAGGGCATGAGGAGGGCAGGAGGTGCTTCAGGCACTAGAGCTGAGGATCCCCTGCAGCCCATGGTGGAGAGCCATAAGGATGCAGAGATCCACCTGCAGCCCATGGAGAAGACCCAAACTGGAGATGGTGGATGCCTGAGAAGAGGTTGTAATCCTGTGGGAAGCCTGTGCTGGAGGAGGGTCCTGGCAGAGACCTGTGGACCCATGGAGAGAGGAGCCCATGCTGGAGCAGGTTTCCTGGAGGGATGTGTGACCCTGTGGGAGACCCACACTGTGCATGAAGGACTGCACCCTGTAGAAGAGTGACTTATGGTGCAGCACTTTGTGAAGATGGCATCCAGCCAGAGTCAACCCACTACAGTGGTGAAAGCACCACCCTATAAATTTTACCAAAATAAAATTAAAAACCAAACTAAAGAGTTTTTACTATTATATAAAATAAAGAACTGTTCTAAGAACACAAAAAAAATTATTTCTTACCGAGCAGATCACCCGAGAGATTGACAGGCAGTATCACACACACGGACAAAATGCTGATGGCAATCAGCAGGCAGATGATGTGACGCTGGAAGGCGAGGTAATGGATGGCATCTTCACCACACCTCTCATGAATCTCATCATCACTGCATCAGATACAAAAAGTAAATGGTCAGCTTGCTTAGTCTTCTTGGGAGTGGTTTATGAGCACACATTAAATGTGCAGTCTACTCAGTGACATCTCCATTCCCACCAATCCCTATTGGATTTCACAATGGTTGTGTTCTTTCACATGGAAATTCAGGTTACAAACGTGTATTTTTCTTGTGCAATACTGCCATACAAAATTTAACACTAGGGAACTTAAGATTGAAACAATAATCTGAACAGAAAATATTAATCTAAATCCTTTCAGACTAGAAAAAGACAAAGTCTTTTGCTGTGACCTCCTGCTTTATGCCAGTCACAAGCCTAGCTCACTAAATTTAAGATCAGCGATAGTATTCGCTCATCTCCATAAAGGCTCCCTGTGAGGCAAATTACAACAGAACTCACTGTTATGAGGTATTGAATTACCTCACTCTTATGACAGGTAACAGGAGATATAAAGCTTTGGAATGGACTCTCGCCATCTCTCCACTGTCAGCAGATTAGATTATTAGAATAGGAGAACTTGGAAAAGGAAGGAAATAAACTAGCAAAAATGGAAAAGGACAGGCTTAACCCTCACCCCTGTCATATTTCAATGTAACCAAGAAATTGATTTTTAAAGTCATTATCTACTAAGCCCCAAGAGACATAAAGAACACACATCACATGTGTAACTTTCAGGTTCGGGGAAACACTGGGATAGACTTTCCCTAGTTAGTCAATTTCAGCCTCAACTAAATCACCAGTTCTCAACAGAAACCCTTGCAGGGAAATCCCACTGCCTGCCTGGAGCCCTACTGGCTTCAAACAAGGGACATCCACAAGGCACTCTTTGAAGAGGAAAATCCTAGAGTGTCATCATTAGCTCTGAATCTATATAAATGTTATAGATTCACTCAGATTCACACATTGTCTCAAGATTGGGAGGTTCCTGGGCTGCTAGCAGGAGAACTGTATCCTGAAAAAGTATTCCTGTAAGTTGACCCTGTTTTCACTTCCTTTTGTCAACCAGCCAGAGGCACCTGTATCAGTGCTTGTATTAACATTCTATCTGCTCGAAGGGGAAAGTAACCTCCAAAATTTTTGAATGAAAATCACCTTTCTAAATTAAAAAAGATCAAAGCAAATCACAGCACATTATTTCTGTTTCCAATACTTACTGCATCCGAAAAGCAGCTGTAATCCAAGAACAAAACCCCTATACATTAAAAAAAAAAAAAAAAAAAAAAAAAGGGTTTTTAGGAGCTGACATACAAAAAATAGAGTCTAATCTATCCAATTAAGACAAGCCTTTCTATTAAGGCATATTCAAGACATATTAAGGCAACCTCTTAGCTAAAAAGCTGGTAGTTTGTTGCTTGAATCCAAGTTCATAATTTTAAATGCTTGTTAAAAACACTGCTGTCATTACATTAACCAAAAGGCTTCTTATATAGGTTTACAAATCCTCCAGTGAAACTGGATACAGAATTCAGATCTCACTGAGCATGCCACTATTGTTCAAAAAACCCCTTCTTTCTCAAAAGGGTTCTTCTTTCGAGTGAACATTATCCAACTAAATAGATATGTCTTACTCAACAGATAAAGTTGCTTTAGGGTTTTAAAAAGATGAAGCAAAATACACAAATAGCAGAGCAATCCTGATCAAACACTAGTATGCTTTTGATCCTCACACAAATAATTAATTGCAAGGCTAGATATTAAGTTGATGCATGTATATATAAAATGTTGAAAACTTAGGATGCCACCACTGGACAACTCTTGCATGATTCATTCTGAAGTTGCAACACAAAATTAGAGGTGTACCATGAGAGAAAGACCATGGAGGGAGCCAGTTAATAGTTTGGCCAATATATTACCCTCCACTCCAAACCACTTTGATTATTAAGATTCTATAACACTATTATTAGCCTCACACTTGCATCAAGTTTTCTCAACATTGTGAGGAAACAATGTACTGTAAAGAGCAACTAGGTATTATTTGCAATGTGGACACAAGGTAACTTTTTGAACTGTTATCCCAGTACAAATTATTCACTAGTTTTTTTTTTTTCACTCTCCCCTCCCACTTTGAAACACAAATATATAGTCCCTCTCCAAATTAAAAATACCCCAACAAACTAGACCTAGAAACAATGACACAAGATACTGGGTTTATGATATGGCAATAGTTTGTGAGGAAACATTATGCATGGCTCTGTAAAAACACAGTTAACAATGCATTATTAATTTTTGCATAGAGATGAACTTCCAGTTTAATGATGGTTCATTGGACTGTATGGAAGGGCAAACTACAGCAGATTCCATTCAGAAAGTATTATCAGAACTCCAGAATACTTACCTTATCATATTCAAGATCTTCAGGTACTGATGATGATGTTGACAACCGGTTATATCTTGATTCACTAAAACACATTAAATAATTTTTTAAAGTTTCTTTAACAGCAGATGATGGAGTTCTACAAATATTTCAACTTTAACAATTCTGGCTAAGGGATGTGGCACAAACACACTTTGTCACTTATGAAAGCTGTGATTTTCACCCTGTGGCACATGCCTGATTACAGTAACCTATGTATGTCTCGTGTTGAACAGAGAGGACACAGAGAGCTCCTGACATGAACTTGAAAGAAAATAACATTTTATCAGAATATTAAAACCACAGCGATGTAACAGAATGCAACACAGGTTTGGGAGCCTAGCCAAGATCAGATTTGCAAACTGGCTTCCTGTTTGGATATTCCTCACTACAAGACATCACTTCTTTTCCCTCTACCTTTCTTCCTTTATCATACAGCCACTGCTTACAGTTTCTCCTCACAACTAAATCCCTGCAAAGCCACCTCCTCACACAAACAGTCCTGTAGCAAGGCTAGAAACATTTAGAAACTCTGTAGCCCTCAAAAGTAGCAGAGTGCCTGTTTTCAATTTGTTGCTAAAAAGAAATGTTGCAATGGTAATTACAGGAGAACACTTGTTAGAATGGAGTGTGTTCCTAGGTGTCTCTGTAATTTTGGCCAGCAGGCTCAGCTTACAGTCCAGCAGGACAAAAAACACAGACTCCTGGTGTCTGACTGCTCCAGCCTGTCCATGCTTCCACAGCTCAGTACCAGAGCACCTTCACGACTGCTGCCTCAGCCAGCTGGATTAAAGCCTTCTCAGTTATTGCCCATTCTATTTTACATCACCTATCTTTCACAGCTGTCCATAGATTACACCTAAAACCAGCGTTTGAGTGCTTTCCTGTTGCTCAGTTGTGAATTTACTACAACTTGATTGCACCAGGAAGAGGCTCACTGTTAAAGTTTCCCCACTTTGCAGACAGACAGCTTAGATTTTAAACATTCCAACACATCATCCTACAGAAAAAAACAAAATCAAAAGCTCATTTGAAATATTACTAAAAATCACTGAAGGATTTCAGAAACCTGCAACAGTAACTTTTATTTTTGAACCCTGGGGAAATTTTCTTGCAGAGGCTGTGCAGAGAGCTCTGGGAATACACTGGGCTTGAGCCAACATAAACAAAATGGATAATATCCCTCTGTACAGAAGCACACTGCAAACATCAGTGTGCAGCATGTCAGCAGACAAGCAGCCTATTTCCTTACCTCCACTTCCTTAACTCACAGCTGTAGGATGAAGTTCCTGGCAATGGAAACACAGGACTTATGGCTGAAACCACGGAGAGTAACTCTCTGAGGGGGATGTATTTCACACAAAGCAGTGCGAGGGCATTTTTAACAAACAAGTGCATGTGATTACAAACATATCTAATTGATACAAATGCACCTAATATAAGCCTCATTTACTGTACTTTCCTGCCCACTTCCCAAATGATTTCAACAAGTCAATCTGACTACACATCATTTTTACCTTTCCACTTCTGACACCAGAGCAACACGACCATAGTCCCAGAATCTCTTTCTTATAATGGAAAACAGTAATATTAAAATCTAGAAAAGAAAAAAGAAGATATTAAAATATTTCTTTTTCCCTTTTCATAATAATCATTCTTAGGTGTGTAAGAACTGACAAAAAATGCTGTCCTAGCGCCTAAATCAATTATCATATACCAGCCAACTCAGTGGTGGCCATGCTACAAACCAACTTCTCTGATCTCTGCAATGTGCTTTTAAACTGCCCTCTGTATTTTCCCTTTTTGAAAAAGACCAAGAAAACAAGAAAAAATCTCCATCACTGATAATTCCATAGATTCATTGCCTTCTTTTTGTTTGTTTGTTGTTGTTGGTTTGTTTTTGGTGGTTTTTTTTTTTTTTTCAAGAAACTAGTGGCTCTATAGAAAGCAATGAAGTAACAAGGCCTGTTTTCTGTGCATATGTAGCATACACCCTCATCTACTGGCTCCTCCTCCATCCCATACCTGTTTGGCTGGAAAGTGGTGTTAGTGATGTAACTTACTGGGATCAAATACTGACTGCCCAGTCAGGATACATGTCCAGATTACCTCTGTGTCAAGATTACACAGCTAATTTCCACATTTCACAATGAATATAACATTCTTATGAGAGCCTTCCTTCTAACAGGGAGGATTAATTTAGCTCTTCCTTCTTCATCTGGTCATTAAACTTGGTGCAGGCAGGAAAGTTCTCCAGATTCTTCACAACTTTGGTTGAAATTGGATATAGTATTCTACAGTTTTTAGGCAGGACTGCCAGATAAAAAAGGGAAGACAATGAAATATCTAAACCTCACTTCCTTTGGAAACCAGCCTAGAAATAACATATCAGAAACCCCTCAACTGACAGTTACTAAAAGGATACGCAGTAAAAATGTCATAGAACTAAGAATACATGAGTTGATAAATAATTTTCAGTCCTTGGTACTTGAAGAAGAGAGGAGCCTTCTGCACTGCACCCAGGTCTCTACCTAACCCTGCTTGAGTGCAGAGTTCAACACCAAGGAACTCAAAAGCGGACTCAATATCTTAAAATGAAGCCACAGCTTTAAAAAGAAAAGCAAACACTTCAACTGAATCTTATTAAATGCTGTGCCATTGGTCACAGAGAGCTGTAAAAACTGTACAGCCTCAGAAAATGATTTATGGCAGCATACACCAAATCAACAGCAAAGAATGCCATTATATAACTTTGAGGAATATCCTCTACATTCCTACAGAATGACCAGATCAGACCACAGGTATTTTAAGTTACTTCACAGCAGATTTCTAGAACTCAGAAACTGTTACCCTTTTAGTCTATTTTACTACCACAGACCCTCTTCTCAGGCCAATTTGCAGGTCTGCAGCTCTCTTTCAGGTGGCTGAAGACCACCTAGACCAAGCTTACAAAAATAACCAGAAGTTTTAGTGCAGTTTCAAGCCTGTTCTGGAGCCACCAGATAGCAACTAGTCATATTCCACCTTTTGTCAGAACTGAGCTTTTCCATACATCATTTCATACTCATCTACAGCTTTGGGAAATATAACTTTTAAAAATTTCTTTTTTCAAAAGGCAACACAATATGGAAAATCTGTCATTTCACAACTGAGTTAGTAATGGTGTCCCTTTCCTGAAAATATACCCAGTACTTAAACCCAAATGTTCTTGCAGTTGAAATAAAACATGAAAATTTCAGCTACAACCACAAAATTCAGTGACCCTGCATGCAGATCCTGTAACACTGTACTCTCCCTACATCTACACATCCAATATACAGTGACACCACCATCCCATCTGCATGCAAACATTTATCAACACTTGAAAAGCACTTTGATGTTGCCAGGATGCCCTCAACTCCTTTCTTATTCTGAACATTCTCAGAAACCAAACTCCAACCTGATAAATAAGAGAATTCTGAACAATCTAACTTGTGAGAAGCCCAGAAGTACTTTCAATTCAAGAAACAGAAAACTGGGCTTACAAAAAAGAAGGTTACGTCAAGCAGCAGGACAGTTGGGATTCCACCAAAAGTTACTCCTTGGAGCACCGTGCTGCCCTGGGCAGTGCTGTAGCAGTAAGTCTCATTTGTACTGTTGAAAGGTCCACTCCTGTTCCCAAAGAATCCTAGATGAGAATGTCCAAAACCCAGAAAATAGAAAGGGTTCATTTTGTCTATCCCTTTAAAAGAAAAAGAAAAGAAAAAGAAAAGGTGAAACCAACTTGTGAAAAGCCGCGTTGGTATTTGTGAGATATACTAATATTACAAGTATAAAAAGTGCAGGAAGATGCAACCAGAAAAATTACTTTGCAAAAGAAGGTGCCTTTGACAACCTCTTCCCTTCACATGTGAAATATTTTGCAATAGCTGGCAGGTTCAGCTACCAGCAGTGCCCAGACAAGAATTCCAGATATCTAGTGAACCACATCCTCTACAGAGATCTGAGGACTACTGCAGAAGACCCCTCCCAAAAGAACCTTCTCTATCATTTAATCTATTACATCAAACTACATATTCCAGCCTGGACTGTGATTCTAGGAATCACACAGAGCATTACATATTCCAACAACAGCAGTTCCAAGATTTTGTTCCTACTTGATGAGCATGTGTGAACACATCAGCTTGTGAACTTTGTATTTAAATGTCAAAACCTTGAGATCATTAACAAATTCACCTCTAATTCAACAGAAAAGAACTACT
Source organism: Sylvia atricapilla (assembly GCF_009819655.1). Lineage (NCBI taxonomy): Eukaryota > Metazoa > Chordata > Aves > Passeriformes > Sylviidae > Sylvia > Sylvia atricapilla. The sequence continues at coordinate 96,784,681 of NC_089142.1, forward strand.
ACACAAATACACATGCTCCTTTCTATTATTGGAATATTATGTGAAATTTCTTTTTCAAAATAATTCAACTGAAAGGCCAGCATAGCAATTATCTTATGTCACAAACAAGAAACAAAGACTATTTGTCAGAGAACAGACATCTGCCTCATTTTAGTCAACTGACCTGTTCAGATAGGGTAGTACCATACAAGAGTGCACAAGATTTGGCTATTGATAAAAAGTTCTTTTTAGCAGCGTAGGCAATTGCTCATTTATTTTGATGCTTTCCACTTCAAACATGTCTTTTCTTGGATCTTATGAACTTGCTGATTCCAAAGTACTTTCATGCAGAACACACTTCTGACTGACAAATTCGTAAAAGAAACCACTCCCAGAAAAAAAACCTCAATGGTTCAAAAGCAAGTATTGTTGGTCCTCATCACACAGGTCCAGGGACACTACTTTTTTCTTGTCGTGCCTCTAAGAGGAATGCACATGTCTCTGACGACAGCACTATTCGGGATGCTGAAAATGAAACAAACAAACAAATACGAATAAAGATATATTGTCCTTTTAAACTGAGGGAAAACAGCACGGAGAATACTCCTCCCAAAACAGGATTTTCTAAATGTTGGACAGCGTGACATGGTGAGGAAGAAATTTTGCCTCAGCTGACATGTTTCATCACAGAAAAAAAAAAAAAAAAAGGATAAAAACCCCTACCGGGCCCACGAAAGTTGTGCCGTGACTCTATCCTTGCTTTCTACGGACTAAAATTTAGTGCTGACGGGGAAAAAAGGCATTTTTGAAGAGCCTTCGGGCATCTTCAGCACAAGCCTGCACGCTAAACTCTCTCAGCACCACACTGGAGTTTATCAGGCACTACTTCCAATTCTCGAAAGCTGCTCTTTTTAAACAAGCCAGCTGCCAGGAAGATAGAGGGCAGGGGAAGACCTCCCACGGGAGAGGCTGCGCCGCAGGAACCCAGGGAGCACCGGCACCCAGGGGCTCCAGAAACGGGAGCCGGCTCTCGGGTGGAACCGGCCGGGACGTGGGGCCGCGGCGGGCGGGGCAGCTTCCCCAGGAGCACATTGGAAAGCGCCAGGCTCGCCCCTGGCTCAAGGAGCGAGTCCCTCGGAGCACAGCACGGGGGGCTGGCCCCGCTCCCCGCGGGGAGGCGCCGCCGCTCCCGGCGCTGCCCGCCCCGACCCCGCCGCGGGGGTCCCGCTGAGGAGCGCTCGCCTCGCCCGCTCCCCTCCCCTCAGCCCCTCGCGGCGCCACTCCCGCCCTCCCTTACCTGCTCCGGGGCGGCCTCTGCTACCCCTCCCTTCCCTTCTCTGCCCCTCCCTTCCCTTCTCTGCTCTTCCCTTCCCTGCCGCCCCGTCACCTCACGGGCGCTCCCGGCCCCGGAGTTACGAGCGCCGGCAACAAGTCCCCGGCTCTGCGCATGCGCGCGCGGCCCGCGGTCAGCGCTCCCCCGCCCCCGGAGCGCGCTCCCCGCTCCCCGCCGCGCAGGGAGCTCCGGCCGGGACAGGGCTGGGACCGCCGGGACAGGGCCGAGACCGCCGGGACAGGGCCGGGACCGCCGGGACAGGGCCGAGACCGCCGGGACAGGGCCACTCCGGCCGGGACAGGGCCACTCCGGCCGGGACAGGGCCACTCCGGCCGGGACAGGGCCAGGACGGCCGGGACAGGGCCACCCCCGCCGGGACAGCGCCACCCCCGCGCCTCCCTCAGGAAATGGTCCCTCAAATAACCGAGGGAAAGCTGCTGCTGCTGTCGAGCCTGGAGAAGAAGGCTCCGGGCAGACCATAGAGCGCCTACCGGTGTCTAAAACCAGAACTGAACAGAGCATTTTATAGCACAGGGAAAAAAAAAAAAAACCAACCAACCAATCAAAAAAAAACCACAAACCACGATCCCTAAGAAATGTGAGATATGATTTCCACAGAGATATCACAATTCCCAGGTCTGGTGAAGTAGGCAAGCGCACAGGGGGAAGTGGAGCGGGCCATACATTGAGATCATAGAGTCATGGAATAGAGTGGCTTAGAAGGGACTGAAATATCATCCATTTCCAACCCCCCACCATAGGCAGGGACACCTTCCATGAGAACAGGTTCCTCAGAGCTCCATCCAGCCTGGTCTTGAACACTTCCAGGAGTGGGGCAGCCACAGCTCCCCTGGGCAGCCTCTGCCAGTGCCTCACCACCCTGAGAGTGAAGAATTTCTTCCTACTAGCTAATCTAAACCTACCCTCTTTCAATTTGAATCCGTTCCCCCTTGTCCTATCACTACATATCCTTGTAAAAGTCCCTCTATGCTGTGTAAAAAGTCTTTCTCCAGCTCTCCTGTAGCCCCCTTCAGGTGCTGGAAGCTGCTCTAAGGTCTCCCAGGAGCTTCTCTCTTCTCCAGGCTGAACAATCCCAGCTCTCCCAGCCTGTGTTTGCAGAAGAGGTGTCCTCTGGACTTACTCCAACAGGTCCACATCTTCCTTGTGCTGGGGGCCCCAGAGCCAGACTCAGCACTCTGGCACAGTAGAGGGGGAGAATCACCTTCATTGACCTGCTGGCCAAACCTCTTCTGACAGATAGCTCTGAAATAAATTAATGGTAGTAGCATGAATGTTCCATGAAATATGCATAGCCCCTTGTTTCCATACATCTACTCATATGTTGTGAATTGGAAAAAAAACCCCAAGACCTAGGGAGTTTAATCTAATGAATGTATGACAGATCTGGGATAAGACCAATTCCCAGATATCCATAAGGACATTATCCAAAGGACTATCCTTTAGGGGGTTCACTGCTTCCAGACAACAGGCCAGAAACACTGTACAGCAGGTGCCTGCTGTCCACCTCTTCTCTACCTTTTATCTTAGTGTTCCCTCCACAGCTGTTTGATATGCAGCACTGCCAGCCATCCTCATCTTCCTGTGCCTTCATCCCATGCCCCTGACTGGCAGGACTGACCTCAATGAGCAGCAGGCATATGAGGAAGAAGAAGATTACGGTAATGATGGAAATGTAACTGTTCAGAGGGAACCAGGGACCACTTGCCTTCAAAGGTTTGCACCCCTACCTGCAGTCTTATGGATGAAGCAGGAGTGATGTCTTAGAACAGCAACCCAGTCTAAAACCAACCAAAAATATTTAGGGCATTGCAAGGTTCAGTCTGATGTTACATTGATCAAAACCTCAGCTATCTGCTGACTTTATGTTTAAAAGGAATTAATGTCCCAGCTGCCATGGAGCCTCTATCTGCTCCATTTGACAGTCCTGACCCTGCCTCTCCACCTTTAACTCCTTGTATTCCCGTGTACTCAGACTCCATGGATTACTTAGGGCCCTGCACACATCCTATCTTGCTCCCTGCCATTTTATTCATCCACAATTGTTTTGCTCTGCCAAATCCTTGTTTCACTTTTCAGGAGTGCCTGTTCAGTGTAGAGCAGCATCTGGCTGTACATGTGCTATCTGCCTTCTCCCACTTCATCCCACAAAAAGGGAAAAGTCCTGGTTATCTGCAGTCACTGAGAGACATTTCAAGGCAGAATTTCATCATTTACCTAGCAAATGCATTGTAGATAATCTGTGATTTTAAATTGGCTGTAACAATTATGCTAGTTAGGAAATTACATAAAAGTTCTCAGCTCATAGTGGTTCAGATTCACTGCTGGAAGAAAGAAATCCCACTGTTGTTGAAGGATGTTAGTTGTTTTACCTTTAAACACACTCTCTCCTCTCTAGGGCCGTGTTGGTGGGAAAGTTGTTTGGCATGAGTGTTGTAGAGTTATTGTTCCATCCTGCCTTTTCTGGCACAACTCTTCCTGTGGACAACTTATTTCAAAACAGGATTTTACAGTGGAATGATTATAATCATGTTCTTTTAAATTAAGTTTTACTGATGTATTCGTAGCAGAGTGGATCTACCATATAGGTGAAGTCTCGATGTATGCTTGCAGCTCTTGCACTTCTAGGATGGAAATCTGTTGGTTTTCTTACTGATTTCCTAAGCTGTTTGTACTCTTGATTCTTGCCAGGTATTTCAAAATTAAGAAGGCCTTAGATCTCTCTGGTTAGATTATCTTACTCTGTAGTGTAAAATAGGTAATACTCAGTGATCTCAACATTGTAGTCTTGACATTCTTTAGTGTGATGACTTTTGCCTAGCTGCAAAATAATTTTTCCCTCTCTCGCTCTCTCACAAGAATAACATCAAGCTTTTGTCGTTTGTTTTTGTTCTTCCTCTGTCTAGACAGGCTCTTTAGCTAAGTGGTGTGATTTTGTTTATCTCTAATTTCAACAGCAGAGTCACATTTCTCTCCTCCCTACGTCTTGTAAATAGGGTTTTGTTTACCACTGTCTGTTCTTTTGGTGACAAAAGCCACATACTGTCATTAGTTCACAAACGTTTAATTATGTTGCTACAGCAGATGGAAAACCACCCTCAGGACCTAGGGAGCAGGTCAATAGACTCTGAAATCCTTCCATCTTTCTTTTATTTTGTATCCTCCATATCCACTTCAACAGCTCTTTAGCACCAGGTTGAACAAGTGTGCGGGGTATTTACACTTCCACGTGTGACTCTTCCCTGACTTTATTAAATGACCTTATGGCTGAAGAACTCCCTTGTCACTTTAGTTTGATTTATCACAGCAGGATGTCCCTTGATGGGTGAACTCCCAACAGGACTTCAATAGTCTCTGGAGGTGAGTAGCAGGTGGCCTGAGCTTTGCCAAGCGTGGCAACTCTCACCATAGTTTCTTCTCTGTGAAGAAACTCATCAGCCCAGCTTGCTCTTCCTTACTTATCTGCCTATTCAAATACACCTTAATGGATTTAATTCAGGCTCCCAGCCTGGCAGCCCTTTGCTATCTTTTAATCTTTGCCTTCATCTGCCAATCTGTTTACGAGCCTCAGTATGCCACAGGATGCAGTGGGGGCATTATGGGACTTTCCTTTGAAAGGTCTGAGCATTGAAATGTTTATAATATAAACAAACAAATAGAAAAACCTGGACAGGTACATAGATTTAAATGTCATAGTACCAGTCAGCAAGCAGCAAGTCTTGATTTAAATTGACAATTTACCTTTCTTTTCTCTCTCTTTTACAAAATTGTTTTTGTCATGGTGCTTCTCATTTGTAGACTAGTAAGGAACTAAAATGCTGGCTTTCAATAGCCTTGCATTAAAGTTGGAATGTACTTTTATTAATGAATACAACAGATTTAACCAAATCAATACAACACTGGTCAATTCAACGTATTTAACCAAATATATCTAGCTATATATGATAGAAATTTGCTTTTCTTTCCTTTTGCTTCTTGTGTCAGATAGGAAATAGTCAATGTAGCATTGGTATTGATGTTCGAGCATGATTCATTTTTCTTGTCATCTTCATCAAGTTATACTTGGATGAAAACTGGAATTTTATTAAAGCACACAGGAAACTGCAATCTAAAATAGCAATGCGGAAAAGTATGAGAGGAAAAAGTATGCTTATTGCAACATACTTTGCATAAACTTGATTTATGAAGTGGTGAATGCATGAGGTTTCTCATCACTCACCTCTGGGCAGGGTGAGGTTTTAAACCTTGGGGTTTTTTTTGAGTAGTAGCAGGTGTGGAGAATCCCTTGCTGATACATAGGATTGTTAGGTTTATTGCTAGCTTGTCACAATGCAACTGCTGTTGGTGTGACACACTTTGGTACAAAACTAGGGCAAGGTGGCCTGAAACGTGAGTGACTTCATTGTTTCCTGGATGTACACATTATCTTAATGCTTATCCATGCTTTAACCCCGTGTGTATAGAAGCTGAAGGGACTTAATGCATAGGTGGCACAGCACTAACTGTAATTAAGGCAGCTCCCTGAGAGAGAGAGGGAGATGGAGAAACCATCTGGCACAATCTGGTTTGTCCCACTGAGGAGGAGAGCACCTGGCCACATGAGCCATTGGATTTATCAGGCACCGGGTGTGCTTGTTGCCAGTATGAAATATCAAACCACTCAGGGCTTGTGAAGTTTCTCCCTTCCCGGGTACAATACAGATTAATTTTACTGAACAACTCCAGTGTCCTCGAGAGGCTCTGTGCTCCACAGGTGAACTCACTGCACACAGTGACTCCTGTTGCTACAGTACTGAGGTGAGCCCTGGACAGAATTTAACATCCTTTCCTCAGGTTCTGCTTTCCCTGGAGCACAAAGATGAGTGGTTGGTTGTGCAGGAGCCACGGAACGCTCTGGGAGATCTTGCAATCTAAACCATTGGTGGGTCAGTTCAGCTGGGTTTGCTGCAGCCTTGGATTGAGAGTAAATTTTTGTGAAGCAAGCTCTGAAATCCTAGGTTTAATCCAGATAGATCATAAGAGGAACACTAGTTTTTCCCTTTTTATGTTTTTTCTTCCCAAACGTTACTCAATTTGACAGCTTTGAAGAAACTGCTCATGGTTGATCTGCTGTATCCATGCTCTATCTGCAGAGAGTCCAGTGAGATTTCCAGCTTTTAAACATAAGAACCCTGTTCCAAGGCCTTGGTAATAACACTTCCTGATTTCCTGGCTTGATTTCCCTTAAAATTTTATCATCAAACATCCTGCTTGATCATTTATAAATATATAGATTAAATAGTTTTTTAATGGACTTTTATAATGAGCAGTCTCTTTTTTTTTCTTTTTCTTTTTTTCCTGTTGGGTAGGAATTCCCCCTTCCAGCTTCTGGATTTACAGATGAAAAGAATTCAGTGTCCGAACTGTGAGGATTTCAAAGAGCTGGCAAGGTCTGAGTTACAATTTCCACAGCAGCAGCGACTTGGCTCCTTTGCAGACAGAGCGGGTGAGCACAGGGGGCCACTAATGACAGCAGGATGATCCTGGTGAGCCCAAGCAGGGGGTCAGGTGCCAGGGATGCAAGGGGCAAGTGGCTGGGGTGACTTGGTGTCAGGATGCAAAGTGGCTTAAGCAGGAAGATGTGAAAGGCTGTGGCCATGGCAAACAGCCATGACCAAGGGCACTGAGGCCTTTTCCAGCCACAACCAAGGGCAGTGGGGCCGTTTCCAGCAAGGAAACTCCGGAACTGAGGGAGCATGACTTTAGCAGAGTGTGACTGGAAATGCTGGGGAGCAGCAGCATCCAGCCAGTTCCAAGTGCATGGCTGCTGCTTGAGGCACACCACAGGCACATGGGTCTTTGTTGTGTGCTTTCTGGCACCTGCACTTCAGGGAAGCAAGGTTGTCTAAATCTGTCCATTCCTTAGTGTGGGATTACCTGTAGGACATATTATCACCATACTTTCTGATTTTCCCATTCTTGTCCCTCCCTGTCCACGCTTTCCTTCCTCTTTCTGTAGTATTTTATTTCTTCCCCCAGTCATCCTTTCTCATATCTCCTTACTGTGATTCTTTCACTCTCTCTAAATCACTTTGTTTTCTTTCTGCTTCATCTTTCTCCTTTCGAATATATACAAAGGATATAAAGGTATTTCCTCACATCTCTCCCAGCTGGACTTGGAATTTTGACATTGCCTCGTGGGTGGGAGTGTGACCTAATCTGTGTAAAAAGGGAAAGTAATGTAGTCACTGCAAGCTGAGAAACTTAGACCCACAGGTGATCTATGGATCAATGGAGAACTTTCTTCCTTGTAACAGATGGCAGGAGGGACACGGCTTGTTTTACTGAGATACTTCAAGTACAGTAATCGTTAGAGTCTATTGGTGATTAGAGTTATGTTGATAGAAGCTGTGCTTGGCTGGTGCCTTTGAAAATCAGCATATTTATTTTGGTGTCTAAATATGGACTTGAAAATTTTGGCCAAGGCAATTTGCTCAAGGTCATAGTCCTGACTCAGGGACAGAACTGGGAAGAGAGCCCAAATGTTTTCAGCTCTCCTTTCCTACTGATACTATGTACAGTTTCAGTAAAGCAGATGTTTATATTTAGATTCGCTGAAGTAGATGTTTATGTATTCATGTTATATATCAGATAATGATAGAGTGAGTGGTCAGAATTAATCTGGGAGAAGTTTAGAGCAGGTCCTGTAAAATGGCATGGTTTCTGGAACGAGATGAACTCCAGGGTGGAAGAAAGGATCAGTGTTACAAGGGAGCACCTAGGCAAATTATTCCTGCCTTCACAATGCGGTGCACCTTTTCTTTTCCACCCTGTCTGGGTCAGTTCCTGGGGCTGTACAGGCACAGCTAAGAGAGCAGGTGCTGCATGCAGAGCCCTGGCATGAGCAGACCTGAGGTTTAAGGCCCCAAATTGCCAACAGCTCTGGGCAACAGTGAGCTAGGGTGACTGTAATTCCTTTGCACCATCGTTCCTGTGAAGATTAGAAGAGTTTCATACATCAATGTAAGAGCTTGAAGTTATTATTCAAATTGTCATAGTGAGAGCATTTCTCAGTGGACATGAAATTGTGTTAAGGAACTAGTTCCCATCCACTTAGGAAACAAGACCATTGTGTTCTATTATTGCTGTGGTTTCTAGACCAGTTTCAAGGCAGCCCAAGCAACAGTATATTTTTATGTCCTATTATGAATCACAGCATTTTCTCATTTAGGACAGCAAGTGTTCAATAGTTTACCAGCCTGGGAACATGGTGAAGACCAGAGGTAAGCTTTCCTACCACAAGGGACTGAAAACAAATCAAACAGTGGAGCCTTTAAACAGTTTTAAGAGCCAATTTTCCAAGTCTACTTCACATAAGGATTTTCATATTCCTTCCATCAGATTTGCAGAAACTGAACTTTCTTGAGAATGTTGTTTTCCTGTACTCTGCCTCCAAGTTTTTTCAACAGATCTGGTCAAAATGATCAAGCATTTCAAATTAATTCTCAGGCCATCTATGTCTCTGCTCAAATTGTAGTAATTATCTCTAGTTTTGCTGTCACAGGGCAAAATATTCCTTGCTCTATTTTAGAAACAAAGCAGAGAAAAGGGACTAAGCCCCCAAGTTTTGCTCAATGAAAAATGGACTCTAAATTACTTTTTGTACCTTTGAAAAATCTTCTCCATGTGTATGATTTGTCAAAAGATGCTGGATTCTGTACTGGAACTGCTGAAGCTAAGAGCCATGCTGCATAGATAAAATAAATTTTAGTCACCATGTCTCCAGTTATTCAGATGCAAAGCTGATTTTGCCAGCTTCAAATGCATGGCATTTCCTACAGAATCACATGTCAAAGCCAAAATTAAGGTTCAGAAATGCTTTTGGTTGCTATGTGGAAATGCTGGCCATCCCTGGATTAATGGTTTTGAGAAAGCAAATGGTGAGGTAAGAAAAGAAAAAAAAAACAACCAGAAAACCAAGCAACTGAAGTTTGTGTTTCACGCTTCAAGTGACCTGACCAAGTGTGGCTAAATTCCCTTTTAAAATCAAACGACCATGATGCATCTCCCACAGTGCTGCAGTATGAATGCTAAAAGGATTAAAACTGGTCAGGTCACAGAGCTTTATTTTTTGCTCTTTTAAGGGCCATGTTATATCTGAGACTTTATACTCCTTTTTTACATAGATATGAGTACATGGCAGGAAATTACATAATTTCCTGTGCCATGAAGTAAAATACTCTTTTCTGTTCTGTTTTGGAGTCAAATACACAAAAAATGGTGGGTGTTTTCAGTTCTTTTCTTCTGAATTCTTTTTAATTAAATATGTAATATGTAATGTTATGTAATAACATTCAAAAATGTTAGAAATTAATATCATGATAATACAAATATTTAAGTGAAAACAGCTTTGTAGTAACTGCTTGAGTAGGAGCAGTCTGTCAACACACCCTCCTTTCTGAATATTGCAGCATTATTTCAAAACAAAAGAAAATTAGGGAGATATTTTGATATTTGTTGTTGTGCAGTTCTCAAAGGTGTAACAAATTGCTCAATCTAGACAGAAGGGGAATGTAATGAAGAGGATAAATAATAAATCAGCACTAATAATAACCAGCTCACTAGATTTTAAAAATGAGTCAATGATTTGAAATTTTAATAACAGATCTAAAATCTTTTAAAATGTATTTCAAATAATCTACAGGCCTTTAAGACCATTCTCCAAAGAGACATCAGCACTCTGAAGACAAAGAAAAGCTTCTTGCAAAAGTTCTGTGCAACACTTACAGCCTCATTCTGTTTAAAAAGAATGAACATCAAGCACCAGGATGAGGGAGTATAGTCTGATCCAGATGATAATTTCCAAGATGTTTCTGTACCTCATGAAGCTCCCAGCTTCCTAGAAACCTCTCAGACGTGTTCTCCCTGTATGAGCCCAGCTCACCCAGAGCTCAGACACGCAGGGCTGGCATTGTTACTGGACCCATTCAGAATTCTACCTCACCATCCTTTTGATCACAGCCCTAGTTGCTGTTAACATCAAGGACAAAAGCCACATGCAAGTAATTATTTTTGAAACTAAATACATCTAAGTTCCATGGTGTAAAACCCACTGACATGCAATAGGCCCAGAGTCACTTCAGCAGCAGATGTTGCAGATGGAAAACAACGATGGGAGTAGTTTAACTTATTTTCCTGTTGTTGCAGGTATCTTTTTACCAATCAGTAGATTTCCTAAGGCACTGCCCAAGCTAATTTTGAATATCTCAGTGAGGACTGGCAGGAGCCTTTGGACAGCTGCTCTTCACTCTATCTGATGTACGAGATTAGAGAACTCTAAATTATCAATTGTCTTGTCATCTCTGTGTGTTATCATTTTATTTTGCCTTCTACAGTCTTGCATGGGATTTTGTAATTTTCTGTGCAAGCAACAGCACTTTTTAGAGGTTTTTGCCCTCCACTAACAAATTACTGTTTTGCACAACAGCTCATTATTTTTAGCAGAAGAAGTTGCTTTTAGGTCTCACTCATCTTGGCCTTTTTTCTTTATTTTTGGCCTGTAGAAAAAAAAATCTTCCAGCAAAGTTAGTAATGCAAATTATTCAACTTGCATTAACACGTATTTCATAATCTTTCTGCCTTTACAGCTTCTCCTGGTAATAGAAATAAACTACAGCTGCTAGAATATAGTGTTATTCTTTCTCTATCTGAGTTGAGGAAAAGTGATTCATTTTCTCTCTTTCTTAGTGAAAGAGGACAGTCTGTTCAGTGAAGTGAAAGTTATTAGAGCTAAAATTAACTGGAGGAAATACAATCCATAATTAAGCCAGGTTACTCAGCGCCACAGATGCAGTATGAATAGTATTCCAACTGTATTAGCATGTGAGGAAAATGGGGGCATCACTCTTTTTTGGAAAGTCAAATGCCATACAAACTTGGCACAGAATCAGTAAGGGATATGGGACATTGGATCTTCACATTAGGGCAGAAGAAGTGTACTTTTTAAAAAAGCTGATAAACTTCTACAGCATAAATACACTTGCAAGGAAAGAGCAACATTTTAACTAGGCCAGTAAATGGGCTCTGATTAGAAATTAAGTGGTGCTCCTACAGAATTCAGCTATTTCTCAGTAATTAGGACATTCTTTAATGAAGGGGACTGTGGTGTAAAGCAAGCAATTCAGGGCTGTATGCTTATTTATCTGATTCAACTACATTAGCTAAATGTCAGTGTTTTTGCCAGCAGCCTATGCTGCAGCCATCCAAGCGGTGACGAGTCCTGCTTCCTCAGCTACAAACTACGAACAGACTGGTGTGGTGGGGAGAACACTGCTGAAGGCATAGAAAATGCTGAATTTAAACAGTTGTGTTTGTTTTTCTGTTTAAAAAAAAAAAATCTTGAAGATCTCCTTTCTGCCAGAACACTGGCACTTTGCAAACGCTGCCAACACAAACCCCTGCGAGCGAGCCAGCTGACATCAGCTGACCAAGGACATGGGAAGACTTTGGACATTTCATCCATTCCTCCTCAGACAGACAGCCTTTTGTCCTGGCCATCTGACCAAAACAAGCTCATGATGAAACTGCCTATGGAAGATGTGCTTATGTCAGTGCAATCTGAGATACAGAGCCCCAGAAGAGAAGAACCCAACAGGATATGATCTTCCGGATATTTCCATTGGAGAGGGCCAGTTCAGTCTGGCCTATACTGGTGGTGAGGAAAAACAGTCTTATGTCCTTGCCTAGATTAAATGAGCTGGACAATTTCTGTATAGCTCAAGCAGGTGATTGTTTGGACCACAAAACACTAAGAACTGAGGGTGCAGCATCTTTGCAATGAGATCTGTGCACTCAGAGCAACCACAATTCATCTCAGACACAGGACATAAAGTTCTATTTCCCAGAGTCAGGTTAGCCAGAGCTCACAACACAGACCTAAAGTCCCTTTTACGACTTTATACCCTCTGGAAGGGGGAAGGGAATGCATGGGGGGGCAGGTAAGTCAGGTGATACCTGATTGAGCACAAAGCCTTTTGGCACAAAAATTACCAAGGCCAATTTTTTGCAACAAATCACACCCAGAGAAAGATCAACACAACTGCATTGCGTGGCTCTGCTGTTTTCAGTCTGGCCCTGGGAGACACCAGATGTCTTGTGTTATCAGGCCTTACCTTCTGGAAACTTTCCCATGCCAGATACTTGCAAAGGAAGCTGAGGCCATGGGGAGCAGACTCCAGGAGGCTGTACTGGCCCACAGAAGTCCTGAGTGCTTCTATTCTGTGTTTGTACACTGAGCAAGATATTCATGCTCTCCTATGAAGGCTGAGAGAGATGGGGCTGTTCAGACTAGAGAAGGGAAAGGCTCTGGAGACACTTTAGAGCGCCTTCCACTACCTAAAGGGGGCTTACAAGGGAGATGGAGAGAGGTGTTTTACAAGGGCATGTAGGGACAGGACAAGGGGGAATGACTTCAAAGTGACAGAAGAGAGGTTTAGATTCTAAGGAAATCCTTTACTGTGAGGATGATAGAACAGGTTACCCAGAGAAGTTGTCACTGTCCCATCCCCGGAAGTGTTCAAGGCCAGGTTGAACAGGGTTTGGTGAGCTCCACTCCCTGTCTAGACCCGTTTGACTCAGGACCAGTCCCTGCAGAGCAATAGAGATCCCACCACCAGCACAGGCCATGAGAGCCAAGGAAGAAGCTAAAAATTCCTGTGAAATCTCACTTTGAGGTGTGTAGCCTGTGTTTGCTGGTGGGAATATTAATTTTTGAGCAGTGTTGGGTGGCTGGTGCGTGCACTGGTGAGGCAGTGTGAGAGGGGCATGCCCTCATGCATAGCCTGCAGTTTACTTCCAATTTTGAAGCCTCTAAATGTGACCAGCCTCTTCTGCAGTGTTTTGTTAGCTGTGTAAAACTTGGTGTGCTTGAGGCTGAAAAAGAATGTGAAACAGAACTTGTAGTTGAATTCTTTTTTAACTTGGCATATTTTTACCTGCATCTCCTATTTTTACTGCTACACTCCTAAATCAGAAGGCCCTGACTATAGGGAAAAACAGACCATAATCTAAAGAGAGTTGTGTTCCCATCTCCATACAACAAACATGTTGCACAAACTTGGGCACTTCTTGGAGCACACAGAAATTTTTGCCTTTCACATCACTCAAGCAAGGGCTGTTTTTATATGGACCCAGCTGTAATACAAAAGGGTTATGTCAATTGAAATCTTCAAAAGTTCAATATTCAGACCCTCAATACTGCAAATACATTTCAAATGTTCTTGTTTCCCAGGATAATAGCTACATAATTAGGGTAAGCCTTTCACACTTTCTCTTTGATCCCACTGGACTTATTTACCAAAAATCATTGCACAAATGTGCCCAGCAAATGTCTTACAGAAGTGCTTGTAACAAAATTAAAAGCTTAAATATAGAGATTCTCTCTCCACTAAGTACTGGCTTTTATTAAAACTGGGAGTTGCTCATACTTCACCCCTTGCAGTCTCTTTGAATCCTCTGTTTGACATTTCAAAAGTGCCATGCAGGTTCTAATACACATTACACAGAAAGAGCTATTATAAAATTCCTGACTTTTTCTTGTTTGCACGACAAAGGGGGAATGGCAAATCCTCCAATTGGACCAGATAATCACTCTCCTGTGAAAAGCCTGCAATACACATCCTCTGTTTTCTTCTTAGCTGAGCTTCAAGTGTGTTTGGTCAATAATTTTATTTTGGGTGTGAAGCCCATAAATCACTTTCCAATACACATTGGACAGTGGAGAGTCCTGGTGAATTAGGATTCAGCCACAGGAGAAATCACGTCCACATGCAGGAAAGCTGGGGTGCTGCTGGAGCAATCAGACATTTTCATTTCATCTTGTCATGGTCTTTTGAAGAACACTCACTGCAGAGTAGGACCACTCTCTGGAGCAGAGACTAATTGGATGGATAAAAAATCATGGGACAATGTCTTCTGACATAAGAGAGAGACCATTACAAATCCATAGATTGCAGTTTTATCCAGGTGACCATACAAACCTAACAAATACCCTGCTGGAACTGAGCTGGCCAACACTTAGAGAGCTCATCTGCAGAAAACTTTGGCAGCCATCTGAACATTGCTCAGGTGGTTTCCAAGCCTCTGACACAGCTCACTGTATGACCAATTCTTTTGCCCTGGCCTCTGGGAATCAGTAATGTGCTATTTGGCTGGAGAGACAGTCCCGAGGGAAGGGCTGGGTGTATGGAGCTTTCATATAGGTCTGAGGGGTCACAGAGATTTCAGGATAAAACCTTCCCTCTTATTCACAAGTGCAGGAGTATTTGACATGAGTTGAACTTGAAGCTGACAAATGGATATTTTCCACTGCTGTTTGTGTCTTGGGAATGGATGTATTTTGAATTAATATATAAATGCATGTCTAAAATTCATCTCTGGAGAAAGATGCTACGCAAAGTGCAGGATTAAAGAATGCACTGCCTTGGGCCGTGCACAGGCTGTTACTTTGTAGTCTGTTCCATTTTTGTCTTAAAACTCAATTTAGCTAAATAAGGTGCCCTTTTAACATCTAACAGAGGCTTTATCATGTTTAAGAAGACAAGTTTCTTAAAAGGTTATAAAGACAAAGTGAGCAGTAACAGAAGTGTTGAGTGGGGCTCTTTCAGACTGCTTTATTGCCTTCCCCTGAGTAGAAAACAGGCTGCCTCCCTCAGCTGACACTTGTTATAATGAGGGATGAGCCACAACGGGGTGATTTTGTACAAGTTCATTACATCCAATCCTCCAGCCAGACTGTCCTCAGGGCACACCATTCAGCCTGGGCATTGGGTGAAACTGGACCAATTTTAAATCATTTACAGAGGCATATAAAATCCAAAGCACCTTTGATGCTGAAGACATTTGTATGTAGGCTCAGGTATGTGGCTGCTGGAGAGGGTGAGATTCTGACCCAGGTGCCATGGTCCTTCACGCTTTTATCAATCACATTTTATTTCTTCACTTCAGTTCTCCTGGGATTGGTGCCAAAAACTGATTTCCACATCTTATGCCAGCAAAGGACAGGGAAGAAAAGGGTGTAAGTTTCCAGTTTAAATGTTACTAGGTAAACATCCAGCTTCCTCACCCCAGCCTTCAGATCAGCTTCACTCTTCAGAGCCAGTGCTCTATTGTGGCTGTTAACAGCATTCAGAATCCTGATATTCTTCTTCCATGCTGGGGAATAGTGCCGTGGTGTCTCATGTTCACTGAGAAGTGATCTGCCTTTACATAAAGCTGCCTTCTTCTAAGCATGAGTATTATGAAACTCACAGGAATCCATAAAGAGTGATTTTCTAAAATGTCAAACCCGTACATTTTCCACCTTCTGTCATTCAGAAGCAGCATGAAAGACCTTAAATCATTCGACTGCTGTGATTCACTGCCCTGATTTGTACACTTGATACAAATATTCAGAGATCAAAGTGGAATATAACCTCCTCCACCCCAAAGATTTAAATTATTTTTCAATGCTTGCCATAAAAACGGACTTCCAGCTAAAGCTCAAGCTTCTCCTGTTTGGTACTGGCTGCTTTAGGTAGCAAGTTCTCTGCAGTAAAGATTGATGCTGCCTTTAAGAATCATATGGCATAGTACATAAAGCAATGTATTCTGCAGTTGTGCTTCCTCCCTAGCAAGGCTGAACAAGGGACACTGATTGCTTAGGGGGCTTCTATGCAAATATTTACAGGGAATTAAGGAAAAAAATGGAAATTTCTTCCCTGTGAAGGAATCTGGGAGCCCCCTAAACCTTCTTCTATTAACTTTGCAGTGGATGAAGGTGTTAAACTGGCATGTATCTACCAACAGGGGAGTGATCCTTTTAAGTCCTTTGCTTCGTCCCCACTTGTGAAATTTGTTGTGCCAGTGGGACGAGGCTGGCTATAAAACCCCAGCACCGGGGACCTCCATCCAGCTCGGGCAGCCTGCCAGCACATCTCTGCCGAGAGCAGCCCCAGGGAGATCCCCCACTTCATCCCTGCCAGGCAGGGAACTGCTCTGCTGACGGAGGAGGATGGAGCTGAGGTGTGCCTGGATGCTCTGCGTGCTCTGCCTCGTCCTCACGGTCCAAGCGTTTACCCAGGAAGAGTTCAAAGAGGTGGTGCTGAAGCAGCTGGGGCTGTCCGAGGTCCCTAAACTTCACAAGAGAGACTTGGTGGATCTGGTTATCCCAGAGCACGTCAAGAACAAGTACCTGTCCATGCTGAAACGCCAGAGGGTGAAGCGCCGAGCTCTGCCGAGTCTGGCTGGCATCCTCAGGGGGATCCCGGGACACACAGGTAACGTTTCTGCTGCTGGGAGCATCCTAAGCACCCAGCTGCCGCACGCGGAATCTGCCAGGGCTCTCCCCGCCCGCCGCAGGATGGGCAGAGGCTAACCCTCGAGGGAAAAGGGGAGTGAGGGTCGGGTTTGGCTCCGAAGCTCAGCTGGCCAGAGGAGGTGCATGCAATAGCATTCTAAAGATCAGCACGCACTCTTTGCACCTGGAGAGGAGGTCCTGCAGTCCTTCCAAAGATCAGGATGCTGCTGGAGCTTGAGAGAAGCCTTGGTACCCTGGGAACAGTCTGGGCAGGTGGGGGTAAAACAAAAAAAAGTGCAGGCCATGTAGGTTTTGAGTGAAATCTACAGCAAGTCCTCTAATAGGAATCACACCTCTTGGAGGACGTTTCAGTGTCTCTCATCTCTTTTTTGTCTAGGGTGGTGTGCTTTTTTTTTTTTTTTTTTTTTTTTTTTTTTTTTTTTTTTTTTTTTTTTTTTTTTTTTTTTTTTTTTTTTTTTTTTTTCCCCTCAGGAAAAAGTATGAAGGAGGAAAATAGCCATATAGATACAATAGTAGCCGCACAAGGGCGCTTGGAACTTAGTGTGCTTTCAAACGACATACACAGCACCCTGGGCAGCAAATGAAAATACTTTTTCATTCCAAGTGGTGCAGTTTCCTGCTTTCATGCCCAGCACTGGCACAGCGGTGCACACCTCTTGAGGTCTGCTCAATTTGAGGCCATATTATGTCAGAAATCTAGTTCTTCCAGGCTGCAGAGACTCAGACATCGGAGAATAATTAGGGCATTTGCAAGACATTGATTCAAGTATGCATTAGAAAAGCTGTGTTTAGTGCCTGTCTCTGCCCAAAGGGCTCGGCTGGGAGCATGGAAGGAGCGTGTTGTGATGTTAATTGTGCACGAAATGTGGTGGCTTTGCTCAGCAGGATGGCAGTGACAGACCATCCTTATTGTCCCCAACTGCACAGGTATGACGGGAGAAGTCCTCTACTCCGACACAACCACACGCCAGAAGCTGATGTTTGACATGGAAGGCAGAATACCTAAAAACAGCGAAATCACAATGGCTGAACTGAAACTCTTCAAAAAGCCTCTGGACAAAGCAAACCTGCCTGCCAAGCAGTCTCACAGGCCTGTCTCCAATGCCAGAGTCAGCGTGTACTGGGTGCAGCGGCAGCACGACGGTACCAACAGGACCTCCCTGATAGATTCCAGGTAAGAAAGGGGTCCCTGCTGGAGTTACAGACTTTGGGTCCTCTTGGATATTTGAGTATCATGTGGTTGTGCCTCAGCTCAGTCTGATGGGTTTTATATCTGTACAACCCGGTTATATGGCCTCTAAACCCAGAATGACCTTGTAAGAGCAGATATTGTGCTAAGATGGCAATATATGATGATTCTTTGAAATAATCTATGAAATTATGCCACGTACTGCTGCATCTTCCCCTCTAAAATCCCCCACCTGGTTCAATTCTCTGTCACTAACTCAAGTGGGTTAGTGGCTGCTGGTATCCTTCCCACGGGCTGTTTCATTAGCTGGTTTAAACAAGTAAATAATGCAAAATGCATCTGATTCTGTAATGGTGAACTCTGTGGAAGTTTTGCAACCCTTGAAGGCAGAACTGGACTAGACTAGAAACTTAGGATCCTAATGCAGCTCAGACAGGAGCAGGTGGGAGCCTGGTGTTTACCAGCCTGTCGTCACCAATACTGAGGCTACACATGATCCTGCACTGCCTAATTTTTTTGTATGAGCATGTAGAGAGGGTTTTTTCTGTCCCTTCGGTGTCTGTTAGATCTGCATGCTTCTTTTTGAGGTGGCAATTAAGTGCTGTGGGTGGTCACCCAGAGCAAAGATGATCTTGTAATCAAGGCACGTGACAATCTACAGGAAGTAAATTATCCCGCTGCAATAACAGCACTGTGAGCCCAGGATTTATCTGATGGGCTTTCCTAATGCTAACCCTTGTCATACAGGCTGGTTCCTATTCGTGAGTCAGGCTGGAAGAGCTTTGATGTGACCCAGGCCGTGCATTACTGGCTGCGAAACAAGAGGCGGGAGCCGATGTTCCTGGAAGTGTGGATTGAAGGGGAAAGGGTGGGCAGCTATGCCTCGGAAATGGCCAAAGCCGTGAGCTTCACCTCGCAGGACCCCAAGGATAAAGCCCTAGGCAAGCCTGAGCTGGTGCTTTACACCCTCAACTTGGATGACTATGGGTATGTATGAAACCTAAATCTGTACTCTCTGGTGTAATTTTGTCCCTGAATTATTGTGGAGGGGGGCAAATCCAGGGTGGGCAAACCCAGGGTAAGCAGCTCTTACAAGTGTTTACCAGCTGTGAATGGAATAGTTGGACAGCTACTGCTGAACCTCACCTCTCCTCTTCCCGTATCTGTTGTGTGAATACTCAAACAAACCCTGAGCACGTCCCATGTTTCATGTCTCAAAGACCACCTGTGCTATTAGCAGCAGCGATGATTTCTCCCAGTTCCCAATTCCCGCTTACAGCACCCGTCCCTGTTTCTCCCTTGGTGTCCAGGAGCCCTGGGGACTGCAGGGAGGAGGCGGTGACGGGGAAATCGACCTGCTGCCGGCAGAAACACTACATCAGCTTCCGCGAGCTGCCGTGGGCGCAGCACTGGATCCTGGAGCCGGCGGGGTTCCAGGCGTACCGCTGCTCCGGGAGCTGCCTGCAGCTCCCCCGCGCCCTGCGCCGCCCCGGCTCCGGGCAGCGCTCCTGCGCCGCGGCCGGGACCTCCGCGCTGCCCGTCATCTACCTCGTCAAGAGGGGCAACCACACCGAGATTGAGGCGGCCGAGTTCCCCAACATGATCGTGGAGAGCTGCAGCTGCGTCACGGATGGCGTGGCGCTGGTGTGACCAGTGGGTGGCCTGGGGTGGCACCTATTCCCCGCAGCCCTGCCCCAGCCCCGGGGCCAGTGATGAAAGTCCTGGGGGTTCCTGCCTGCAAGGGTCAGCAGCACTGGGGCTCTGCTGCCCGGCAGAGAGAGTGCACTTAGAAACACTGCCCGTGTAAATGGGCTCAGAGGAGCATACATTTCACATCTATGAGGGCTACCAAAGGAGCCTAGTGCTTCTCGGAGCCTCCTTGATGCCATCTAAATTTCAGTGAATTTATTTCATCCGCCACCCTGAAGTACTGCAAACAGCTCCAGGCAAAAGAAGAGAGCCCATCACCAGGTGAAGAACAAATGCATGGGCTCAGCTTTTCATCCTTAGGCTGCTGGGTTTGGTCCTTGTCTGTTCAAGCTGTGTTTTTGGTGACCTGGAGAGCGGAAGCACTTACATGTATATAATCTGTACACACACACACGTGCACACACATGTGCAGAGTATGAGTAAATGTGTGTATTGTCTACATACTGGATATCTACATATTGATTGGACACATAGATATATGTACATAAAATATTGCCTAGACCTCGAAGGAACATATTTATGTGCATATGTATTGCATGTACATATACATATCTACATGTACATAAAATATAATCTGAAACTCAAAGAATTATATTTTTGGCCTCTGCACCACAGGCTTAACACAGCTTTAGGCAGAATTTAGAGTCCTGAAATCAACAGGACTTTTAGGACTTAGGTTTGCTTGCATGAGTAACAGTTTGTTTTTCCGACCCTGTATACAGTTATTTCAGTTTAGAGATATTCTTCAAGTTGTGTGTGCTTTCAAAATCAAGGAAACAATAAAATACAAGTATTAAAGTCACCGTGTGTTTGCTTATATTTATTCTTCGATCTAAAAGTGGAGGGGAAAGGATCTGTCATACTTCTGTGAGTATGCAGTGCCCAGCTCCTATAAACATACACACAGTAACAGCTCTTCTCAGCTACCTGTGTGATCCCACCTTCTCCTGGTGAAGCTTATCTGCTCCCCCAGGGACTGAATCAGGGCTGAATCAGCAGGCAGAGCAGAGCCAACACTGCCAGAGCTTCATCCTGAGCTGCTGTGGAGTTTAAGCCAACACTTTGTTAAAGAGAAAACCTAGAATCTTATCTGCCAGCAGGAGGTGATGCTCTCCTCGTGAGCCGCAGCGGTGGCAGAGCCTGCAGGGGTCAGCTGGAGCTGTAGTGCAGGAAGGAATGAGCTGCCTCCAATGGTCTTCCTGCCCAGGTGAAGCGTTTTAACCCCGACCCTTCCTGTTGGACATCTGACCAACATAGGCGCTGGACAAACGCTATGATAATGTGGTTTAATCCCTTCGTGAACTGTTCTGAACTGCTGGCCAGGGTGTCACCCATGCTAGCGATTTCCACCTTCACGTCAGACTTGTCTCCTCGTGTAGGTGAATCCACGGATGGCTGGGACAAGGAATTCTGCTGACTTGTATGTTCTAGAACACGTGGTTTTATTGCAAGGGTCGTGGGTAAAAGGGCCTTCCTTCAGCCACCAGCCTCGGCTGAAGGGAAGTCCCAAAGGGAGAGGGAGAAAGAACAGCAGGGTGAGAGCTGAGAGAGAAGGGAGCGAGAGAGCAAGGGGGCAGGGGGAAGAGAGCAGGAGAGTGAGAGTAGGGGGAAGAGGAAGGTTAAGAGTTAAGAGCTAAGAGGAGAGGTAAGCGAGAAGTTAAAGAGAGGAGTTAAGAGAGCGAGGTCCTTGTTACAATACATTATATCTCCTTTTGTGATGAATATTCTAATTTACAGTGACCAACCAATACAAGACACAAAATCCTATAGAGTCTACATACAGCCTATAAGAACTACTATATTACCATACTGTGTTATATTTTAAACTCTAAAAACTACTCTTTAGACTTCTGTTTTGCTACATTGACCTTTGGATCCCTTAGCCAGGAGAAAGGTATTGTTCAATCTAAAGGGATTCTCCTTCAGCTAGCTAGGCTATTGTTTTCAGGTTATATAGTAACTAAGACTCGGTATCCTACAACTCAAAGTAAGCTTTCATTTCTATTTCGATCATAGGTTTCATATTTTCAGAATCTTTTGCTAAGCAATCATATTTATAAAGTTTCCTTGATTCATCTTCCCCAACATCCTCAGTTCATAACCCGCTGAGATGGCAGTGGCTCTGGGGATGAAGCATTTGCTGCTGACCTTCTCTGTTGGACTGTGGGATGTGGTCCCTGAGGCTCTGGCTGAACCTGCTGCTGGTGCAAGCACCCTGAAATGTGTTTGTCTGGCTAGACAGGGTGACCATGGACTGGGGAAAAAGAGGGACCTGCTTGACTCGGCAGTGTCACCCTGATCTTTTTCAGCCTTCTGATGTTTGCATTTTTATAGTGGAGTTTCTCATAGGTTTTCATGTAAACAAAGTGATGTTATAGTAAACTGTCCTTTTTGTTTATCATTGCTCTCTTGAGGAGGGACAATTGATGGACTTCTAGTTTGACCACTGTGGTTGGAGAGGTGGCAACCTTCATCCTCCAATCC
Organism: Sylvia atricapilla; assembly: GCF_009819655.1. Classification (NCBI taxonomy): domain Eukaryota; kingdom Metazoa; phylum Chordata; class Aves; order Passeriformes; family Sylviidae; genus Sylvia; species Sylvia atricapilla. Next base: position 96,806,728 of record NC_089142.1, read on the forward strand.
ATGGTCGTTGTCCAAAATCAATATAAACCCAATTAGAAAAAGAAACTTCTCCCTTTTTGCCCTGATGACTTGACTGCGTGCACGTCATCCTTTTCATGTCCTATAACGACACTGCAATGGCTGTGTGTCATCCATCCTGCTGCTCTGCAGGACCCCAGGTCTGAGGTCACCCAGGCATCTCTGCCGTCACCTCATGGGTAGGCTGGCACCTCTCACTTGTGTGAACACCCGTGGCAAAAGAGCTTTAAGGGGAGCAAAAAAGGCAAAAGCACAGAGTCACCATTCACCAGCGCTGGGCTACAGCACTATGGGTCGCTGGAGTCAGAACTGGATGAGCCGGAATGATCTCTGGCCATTCACTTCTCATGGCTATGCAGCATCTATCTTAATGGCATTGGCATTCAGCCCCAGGTGCTCTCCACCCAGCTCGGCAGGGCATAGCCTGAAGGCCAGGAGGTCAGCTATCATCAGCAAGAGATGATCCAGCCACACACCGAGCCTGGGGAAGAAAGTGTTTGAGCTGGTTGCCGCCTGAGAATGGAGAGCATTAACCCTGGCTTCCCTCCAGCCTCCAGCACTTGGACTTCAGACATCATTCATGCTTCATCCCAGGAGAAATTCCATGCAGTGCAATTTGAGGCAGGCTGCTGTGGGAAACGGGGAGCAGAGCATCACAGGAGCAGCGGGGTGGACGAGGCTCCTCCCCTCCACCAGGATCCTGGGCTGCGTCCGGCGCCCCTTGCTTTGCATCTGGCTGCCTCCGCTCGGGTGTGCTGCGGACAGGAGGTACACAGAAGGGAGCCCTGTGTGCATGTCTGTGACACCCGGAGGGCGGGGAGGGGGAGGCGGTGGCCAAGGAGACCTGGTGTTACCGTGGGGAGAACTGTGGGTATTGCAGGGTGCAAATCTGAGTTACAAAGCCCTGCCTGCCCTGCCGCCTGCATGGACACTTGGATTTACTGCTAGGGCGGCTGCACAGATGTCACAGCATCTCTGCTGGGGCCGGTTTTGAGCTTACATTTGGATTGAAGCTCCCCACTTTTGGGGAGACAGGACACTACTCCTCTAAACTCCAGATGGCTGTGCAATGAAAGTGTTGCAGTCTTGGCGACTGGGCTGATGTGGAGGAGGCTCCAGAGATTTCTACGCTGCAAACTCCTGGGTAGAAATACTGCCACGCCTGGGGCTTTTTCAGACACCAGCCCATGTTACAGGTAATTATCTCCCAGCCTGCCATCTTCAATCCAGGCTGCATTTGCTGTGACACCTTGTGTGTGCTGCTTGCATGGGTACAACTTGTAATGCACACAAAGGCTGCCAAGCTGTCATGTTCTCCTTTCCGTCTGAGCAGCACCACAGTCTCAGAGGAAAGGCAGAACATCTCACATACCTGGCAGCAGCGTGCTTCAGCATTGTCACTGGTGCTGTGCTGTAATAAAGTAAAAAAGAGGAGCAGTGCAGGGGTGTAATAAACCACATATAGCCAGAAAGTATTTATAAAAATGGAAAGGTGTTTTAAGGCAAAACCAGCATTAAATTGTCAGGCATCCTCCTGCACTGCTGAAAGCACAGAGCACCCAAGTGCTGCTTAAGGAGCAGGAGGTGTGTCCTCTTCACGTGGAGCACTTGCACAGCCCTGTTAGACCCACACTCCAGGTTAGGTTCTTGTGTGAGCATTCGCGTGGCAGCACCTGAGTTGAATCTTATCAGAAGCATGAGCTTATCATGAGTGTGAGCTCTGGCCGGCCCTCACGGCACTGCTCAGAGGGTGACCTTTAAGGGCCTGCAGTGGTTAGTGGAGCTGGACATGGGGTCTGGAGCTGGTCCTATCAGTCTTAGGAAAGCTTTCCTTAAGAGAGAGGCCTGGGCATACCAGCAGCATTTTCCATTATCTCTCCCTGATATCTCCATTCTAGGAGAGAGTACAGAAGTTTCAAGCCACATTAAATGCAGCTGCTAACTGCATTGCCCTGTGTGATCTTTCCACAGTTTCATTTAAACCAAAGCTGCTTTCCCATTTTCTTTCAAAATCCATGAGAAGTTGCAGCTTTTCCCAGCTGGTGAGACCTTATTTCCTTTCCCTCTCTTGTTTTTTCCCTTTTGCATTTCACAGACTCCTGCCAAGGGTGTCTGACACTTTGCCTTTCAGGGCAGCCTTCTAATTGCCTGTGTAAGTGGAAAGTCAGATGCCCAATCCACATCCCAGCAAAGGTGATAATCAAGGAGCTCCTTTGGCTTTGGCTGGCAACAGCTGGAGTCTGGGAAAGGGGAATCCAGGACAAACGGGGGTGAGGAGGTGATGGGAGTGACAGGGATCCTGCAGGACTTTGATGTTTTTAGACGACCTGGGCTTCTCCACTCCTGGAGCAGGTGTAGAAGAGCTGCGTGAACAACATCTGCACATTTCAGAATAAAAAACTCATCATGACTGCTGCCTCTGGCCTGTGCTCTGGAGATGCTCAGGCACCCCAGAGCTGTTGGGGTGCCTTGGTTTCCTGTGATAAAACCAGCAGGTGCAGAATGGCCAAAAAAGAGGGTTTTTTTTTTTTAACCATGGCAGGAAAGAATAGATTATCTGAAGATGCTGGGCACTGGAAAGTCATGTTAACAATCCACAGCTCTCAGTATTCTTTTTTTTTTCTTTTTTTGATAATTGTCAAATCGGGGTGGGGTTTTGTTTGTTTGGCTTTTTTTTTTTCCCAGGCCATTTATTAATTTTGTTTTAAAGCTTCTCCTAAAGTTTATTTAAGATTTTTCTGTTTACATTTTTACTTCTGATTTTCTCACTTAAGACAAATCTGCCTCTTTGGAAGCTCGGGACGCCTGTATCTCCTTTGAAAGTCTGTTTTCTGAAAATGAATGCAATCAGTTCATAATCATTACTTACCAGGTGACTGCCAACTCCCCGCCCAGTGGTCAGTAGCCCTGTCACCCTTGGGAGGTGCCAGGTAGTCACTGGATGCTGGGTACAGCATCACACTGGCCATAAGGTGCCATCTATAACCACCAGACCTCAGAGAATTATTTAGATTGGGAAAACCCTCCAGGACCATCGAGTCTAACCCTTAACCCAGCACTGCCAAGCCCACCACTAAACCATGGCCCACATCTACCCAGCTTTGAAGCACCTCCAGGGATGGTGATTCAATCACCTCCCTGGGCAGCCCGTTCATGTTTTCTCTAAGGTGTAATATTCCCAGCAGATGTTTCACAAGCTGGCTGGCTCCTTATGAACACTCCTTTCCCTACAGCCCAGACAGGTCTTTCAAGAGCTCCTTGCTCCTTTTCTGCCCTGCAAGTTTTGTGCAAATTCCTGATTCCTGGTGCGTGGTTAGAGGCACCCAGTGAAGGCAGCAGGGAGAAGCAGGACAGGCAGCTCCTGCATTCAGGCCACCGGCACGCTTTCCAAGCATGCACAGCTGCTGGCTCTAACCCCAGACTAACTACCCTGGATTAGCCCAGCGTTCAGCAAAGCTGGAAAACAGTGGTGTCTGTCCAGCCCCTCCTCTACAGCTGGGTCAGGTCAGAGTTGTCACCTCCCTCCCTTCAGGTGTCACTAGGCATGTTAATCTGCAAAGCCACCCTAATTGCTCAGCCAGAGCAAGCCAAGCCAGCTGAGGTGGCGTTGCTAACGGGGGTGCAGGCATTACCATTTCCAGTTCAATGTCTTGGAGAAAGCTTTAGGATTTAAAAATAGCACCTTCCCGAGAATAGGCATCGCTACAAACAAACTTTCCAAATGCCAACATTCTCCAGAAAGCAAAATGTAGGATAAGAATTGCGGGGGGATCAGAGGGTGGATTGTGGCTGTTTCAGGAACAGGCAGAGCGGTGTGAAGGTGCTCCGGTGTCCTTGTCCCGCAGCCGCACTCGGGGCAGGTGCCCGGCGCGGAGGGGCGAGGCTTTGTCAGCGCCGCTGGAAGCGCACACGTCCTCCGCGTCAGCCCAGTGCCACCTACAGCAGCCAGAGCAGAAGCTGCAGCACTCAAATCCATGGAGGCAATTCCAGCAAAAGGGCTGTTTACGTGAGTGGCTTTCGAGGAACTTGTTTATTAGGGCCGTGCAGTGAGGACAATGGAAAGGAGCCGGCAGCTGTTGTTGTGTCTGCTGGTGGTGATATTTCTAAACCTCCACCAGTTCCTTCTCCCTGTGACCTGTCCTGTTCGCTGCTGTTTCGTGTATTGGATGTACTTATCTTTCTTTCCACGGAAGGGATGGATCCGTATGAAGGGAGGAAAAGCCCTCCTCAGGCTTGTGCCAGTGTTTTCATTCATTACTTTTTTTTTTTTTTTTCAGTCAGTAACTCAGAAACGCCAGTGAAACATGAGGCAGTGCTTAGGTGTTCGAAAAAAACGCATTTAAAATGACACTTCAGAAGTGTGACTTCTCTACGTTGCACCACTTGCTTTTTGGGGAAGCAGTTCTGTGGGAGAATGAACCTTTTCTCTGGGAAGATATTCACCGTTTTGATGCATTTACAACCAGAAACATCTTTGAAATCTAAAGCTACATAAATACTCAGGAAAAGACAGACACAGGCTGCAAACTGAATTATCCTCTGGCCCTGGACTAGAAAGATCACTTCTGTTCTGAAGCCATTCTCTCCTACAGAAATAGCCCATATAACACTGGAACTGGTTCAGTTTTCATATATATATATATATATAATTTTCAACTTTCCAAATTCTTGAAAAGGTTCAAGCACTTCACCTACTTATTTCTCTTCTGTTGAAGGACCAGTCCAAGTCCTGTTGTTATCCAGCTGTTTTCAAAAGGATACCCTCTGAGCATGTGAAAATCCTGAATTGCCAGTGAACACCAGGCACAATAATGCTCTAGGCTAATCCTTGATGTGGGAAGATCCTAGAGCAAGTGCTTGTTCTTTTTTTAACTCAGCAGGAGCTAAACAATTCCCAAATAAAGTTGCCAAAATGTGGAGATGGTTCAAGGTACAGCTGTTGGCCTTTAAGATAGATGTAGGACATTCCTTCTAATTCTGGCAGTACTGCAGTCAATAGTGTTTGGTGCTACTGGTGGTTTAAAATATTCCAGTCCTTCTTCACCAACCAGTGTTTTCATGTAATCCTGCTGCTGTTGAGCTGGCACAAATTTGTTAGAGCCATGTCAGGGAACTGATTTGGTTTAACAAGGAACCCACAATATTAAAGGCAAGTAGGTGGCAGACCTACTTGGTAGGTTTGGAAATGGTGGCATCAGCACAACTGGAGCCAGAGAACAACTGCAGTGAGAGCAAATAACCTGGGTAGGATTGTTGCCAAAACACACTATTAACATGGTCAATTCATTTTTGTCCCACCCTCCCCACACTACCTCAAAGAGCCAAAGGGTCTCTTGTCCCACACACTGTCCCTGCCTTTTAGAAAGCCAGTGACATCAAAGGTTTGCCACCCAGGCAGGGACTGCTAGCATCTAACATCCCCACCCAGTGAATTTACCCCAGCAAAACTCCAACATGCTAAGATGACCTCCCAAGCATCCTGCATCCCAGTTTCCTAGTGAAACATTCAGTAAACACACCCATTTCCTTTCCACACAGAGTCCACTTGTCCCGTCACAACGTCCATGAGATGTGATTTGCAGAGCTTCAATCTTTCTCTTCCCCAATACACTGTGGAACAGATCCCTGCTGTGCAAGCACTGTGTCTGTGATGAGATCCTTCCCACCCATCCATCCTTTCCATAACTCCTTGGGATGCTAACAAAGATTGTGGATGTGAGTTCAGAAGCTGGGGATACTCAGTTGAAAGGATACCAAGAGCTTTTATTTAATGACATCAAATACGCATGCAAAAAAGGTAAATATTCCCAAATCTAACCAGGGGTTTTTCCTTTAGGGGCCTTTGCAAATAGGGATGGCTTGATCTGGTCTCTAGACAGACCCTTCACTGAAAAAAGCCTTGCTGCTCTTTCCTTCAAAGTGCCTCCACATTTCAGTCCCAATGACATCAATCCCATCTTCAGCTTCTCTAAACCCAGGGCTTCCAGTTCAGCAGCAGAGTTGAATGCCAGCAGGTCTATTGGTTCTACCTCCTGAAAAGAGAAAAACATTTGAGAAAAACATGAAAAACAGGAGTTCAAGCAGCACTTGGACAATGCCCTCAAGCACCTGATGTGATTCTTGGGGCTGTCCTATGCAGGGCCAGGAGCTGGACTTCGACTCTTGTGTTCCCCTTAGACCTCATAAAATTCTATGATTATCCCCAAGAAAGTTCAATACTCGCAAGAAAACAGAATGAAAAACAAGTTCACCATCTTGCCCAGCAGTTCAGTAGCTTAACCTCAGATCCCAGAAGCGCAGCAAAGCTGACAGCCCCTTTTTAGCCTGATGCAGAATATAACCAATATACCTCCAGCGGGAGCAGGGAAGGAGAATGAAAAGTTATTTCTGATGCAGTTATGTTGTAATTAAAGAAACTGATTTAAAAGCATCTCTGCTTAGAAAGATTAACCCAAAAAACCCAAGTTGTGAAGTTCACATCTCATCCTGCCACTAAAAGACAATATGGATTAAAATTTCATCTTCAAAGGAAATTGGTATATTGGCAAATTGACTGAGTGTAAAAAGGACCCCAACAGATAGTCTAGTCCAATCCCAGGGCCTTGTCTACAAAAAGACATGGAATTGATAGGGTAATTCAAATGCTGGAATTTACTAACACACTATAAAGGACACCAAAATTTAAGCCCATTTTGTTCAATATTTAAATGCACATACTGGTCTTATAGTCTGTACCAAAGAGACTTCAGAGCAAGTAACAACAGCAGTGGGAAGGAGAGCATTGCCCTTATGCACTCAGCAAAAAACAATTCTTGCCAGCAGAATCAGAACCTTTGTCCTGGTAAGCATATAAAACCCCCACTGGTTGCCTCATTATTCTCACCCTACTTCTAAAAAAATATATATATTCATTAAGGACTACTATAAAAATATTTCCACCTGCAACAACAATCTGCCACAGCATTGGTGGAGTTTCCTGTTCTAGGAATAGAAAGTCTTGCAAATACTGAGCAAAAGGTAAACAGCAAAGAATGGTAAACATCCTGTTTAAAACTTGCCAGCTCTAATAGTACAGTAGATTACAAAGTTCTAATTGATCAGATCACATCCTTGGTCTTTTCCCTGTTGAACTGCAATAAACTTTCACACATCAGAGTTCAGTTGTTGCCAGTGGCAGACTTTCCACCCAAGGTGAAAAAAGGCAGAAAATCCCACTAACTCCCTAGCCTGAAAAAAAGAGCTTTGTTTTATTGCTAGAGTAAGTCCAGATTCATTACCCCAACAAATCTTTAACAGTAATTTTATGCAAGGACCCGTAAAGCAGAAGTATTGGCACCCTCTGCTGCCAAGTAGCAGTTTGACTTTCATCAGTCCAGTGGTAAAAGCTACACTGCGGGAGCTTGTTTGCTTCTTCAGCTCTAAAAGCAGCTGAAGACATACCACATTTTGTACTGCTTCATACTTACTGTGCTCTGTGACTGGTTTGTTTCCTGCGCCTTAGCAGGAATATTTTCTTGCTCTCCTTTCTGAGCTTGAGTAACATCGTGCTTTCCTTGGGCCACTTCCTTTGGGAACTCTGTCATTTTGCTGTTTCCTTCAGACAGCATTTCAGCCTGCCCACCTGTGCACACCTCTCCTTGCAGATCTCTTCCAGGACCTTCTGGCTGCTCCAGTGGTTTCTCGTTTGCACTGGTAGATGGACTGTCCTCTGCTGAAACCACAGAGCTGCTTGAACATTCATCTGAATTTCCAACACTTTCATTAGCACTGCTGCCTGATGAACAGCTTCTGTCAGATGCACAAGGGGAGTCATCCTTATTGTCATCCTCACAGCCAGAGCCTGTGGCCTCATCCAATCCTGGCCTGGCACAGGGAATAAGTTACAAATTAACATGCATCTATCTTAACTTTTTTCTTGTAAATAAGTTTTCTTTAATTGCCACATTTCTCTTTCCAAAACCCACTCGAGAGAGATATAAGGAGCTATTCTAACAGTTATTTAGGTTAGTTTAGTAAATGGAAGAGCCGTTGATATTGAAAAGGACCTAGAAACACCCAAAACAGGCATTACAGCATTCCCAATACAGAAATTACTGGAATCTTTGACTTCTCTGTCATGTTACATTAGCTCAAAGATGCCAGGGGAGAAAAGTAATCTTTTTAAGTTCATTGTAAATATAATTAATTTATGAAGAAAAGGACAATAGGAAGTAGTAGAATATAATAATTTAGAAGGGGGGGGGGGAAGTGTCTATTTTTGCAAATGAAGTTTGCAAAAATTCTGTCCATCTGGGACAGAATTACAGAAATGCAGAAATGTTTACTTTCAGTTCTTTGATTTTATCCGTTGAGTTTTCTTATTTCTATATCAGTCTACATCTCGGGCTAGACTCTGCTTACTTGTGTGTAACTAACTTTTCATCCTTTTTAAGGCTTAGGACTGGAGTATAAAAACAAGGTACAACTCTTACCAAGGACATTTTCTTTTTTCAGATTTTGTCTCGTTCTTTCCAGGCTCACCCAGACGCTTCCGACCCTTGCCACTTTCTGATGACACTGCTTTGCTGGCAATAACCTGCAGCCCTTCAAAACAAATATGAAAGTGGACTTCATCAGCACGATTCATACATGGTGTAAATTCTACTTATCTTTTCACTTCAGGTGCAATTAAAAGATGAATGGGAAAGAATCACTATTGGTGATATAGACTCAAAGCTTGAACATAAATTCAGTAGCAGCAAAAGCTTTCCTACATGGATTTACTAAGGCACTGAGTCAATTAAAACTGGATTCCTGAACTGAACTATCAGGTTCTTCATCCCATTCAGCCTCAAGTTTCACTATGTAGCTGACAGCAAGAGAACAATACAGGGATAAATAAAGTAACTACAGGACCAGGAAGTGAAACAAGGTATTCTGCAGTTGGATCCAATGTCTGGTTTTTATAGCTTCACTGTGTAACTCTTACAGCTCAGCTAGCAACATCACCTTCACAGAACCTGGCTCTTATCAGGAGGTGACCTAGCAAAGCAAGGTGAAGCATCACTTGTGTCACTGCTCAACGGAATTTAACGGACACTGCAGACAAAGACGAAAAAACTAAATCAAGCCAATTTCACTGAAATTCAAGATTTCATTGACTGGAAAGAAACCAATGCACGGTTAGGTTTCCCTGCCGGCATGAGGCTCGGGAGGCGGCGGGGCAGTACCGATGCGCAGGGACTCCTCCTGGCGCTCGGCCATCTCGTGGTACTGCCGCTCGTACTCGGGGTCGGTGAAGCTGTGCCGCGGCTCCGCCAGCTTCCGCTGCAGCCGCTCCAGGCGCCGCTGCTCCTTCTCCGCCTCCCGCTCCGCCTGCTTCTTCACCCACTCCGCCATCCTGCAACGACACAGCCGCCCAGCGTCAGGGCCGCCAGCGCCTGCAGGAACAGCGGCTCCGCACTGACAGAGTGCTGCCACCACCTGCCAGCGCGGGACGCGGTGGGAAAACACAACAGGACCCAGCAGAATTACTGAGGGGAAAACACAACAGGACCCAGCAGAATTACTGAGCAAACAGAGATTCTGCTACCGAGGATACAGTAGGGTTTACTTTGAAAGCCAGAAACAGCAGTTAAGGTCACACATGCCCAAGACTGCGGTCTTGCAGCTTCAGAGAGAACGGTGAGAATTCCATACAAGGAATCCAAGAGGGGCAGAACAGTCCCTCAGCCTCAGGCTGCAGTAAAATCACATCTATTTTTGCAATAATAGAATTACAGTCAGGAAATCTCTTTTGGCTTCCAGTCCACCTACACTTATGATTTCACTTTTGCTCTTTATAGTATTCAAAACACTATTTCGTTGCTACAACAGGCTGTCACCTGACCTCTTTCATTAACAGTGAGCTACAGGATGAGGTTACTTTATAATTTCAGCTTCTGAGGAAATGCCTTACGCTTTCTCGTGGTTGACATCCCGCAGTCTCCTTCCACTGAGATCTCGACAAGCCTCTCTGTTTGTTGTCTTCTCAATCTGAGCACCAAGGGCTCGCAGCATCGACCCAAAGCCTTCCAGAGAAAAAAGCAATCAGGAATTAGCTAAACAGAAACTTCTCATCAATATAAGGGGTCCAGCTTAGGTTAAATTCTTTAGTTCTTTGGCCACAGAGACCTTGGCATTTATGTCTTTTGGTTTTTTATAAATAAGAGAAGATAAAAAGTCAATGAGGTTACATAACACACTCAAATCACAGACTATTTGTACCTGAAATATTTGTCCTAAGTGACCACTGAATGGAACTTGGGAGCCTAAGATGACAGATCCTTTTCAAAACAATTTCAACTCTGAAGTCACTTTGGTACATGTTACAGACTTCTACTAACAGAGACAAACTGAAAAGGGATGTGAGGAAGATCTGGACAGCAATCAGATCAATCCTCAGCTTTGCAGAAACATTTTGGTTTCAGCTCAGAGACTTTGCATCAGTCATACACACAACAACAGACCTGCCAGTATCTGAGGACTCCTGCTATGAGTATGGACTATGGCACAGCAGAAGTTTTAAGCCTAAGACTCTAACCACTAACAAGAAGATTAAACAACAAACCTCCTTTTCCACCACAAAGCCTTGGCTCCAGGCTATAAACGACCCCACTCTGCAACTCATCTTCATCATTGGCCAGTCGCCCATTACACTTCACAAACAAGCTTTCTTCTGGGATGTTCTAAAAAATGCAGCAAAATTGAGTCAAATCATTGAGCCAGAGAAAATAAAACATTCTGACAAAGAAAATAATTAAGCAGTCATGTTTAATTATTAATGTTTAATGTCTCCTTCCAGAAGACAGGCAAAAAAAATCAGATAATCTGAAAAGCATGAACATTCTCTAACGGTGCTTGTTTTAATTCTTGGTTACCAAAGGACTGAACGCAATCTAAATCAGCTTGTAAACATGAACGGCAAAAAGCTATACTATGGGAAAAATTCAGAAACATTGACCACAATCCTCATTCCCTGTACTCCAGCGCCACTGGTGGGGAGAAGATAGGGCCTGGGAAAGAGGGAGGGGAGGAGGGACGGTGTTTTTAAGATTTCTTTTACCTCTCATAATCCTACCCTGATACTGGCTGGTAATAAATTAAGTTCATTTCCCCAAGTGAAGTCTGTTTTGCCCGTGACGGTGATTGCTGAGAGATCTCGCTGCCCTTACCTCGACCTTTGACCCCTTTTGTTACATTTTCTCTCCCCTGTACAGCTGAGGAGAGGAGGGAGAGAGCGGCTTTGGGGTGCGCCTGGAGTCCTGCCAGGGTCAACACACCACAGTGTGTATGTACGCACATACATAAACACACATATATATAATGTAGATAAGAAGCTACAGGGCTCTCTTATAGCAAACTCTCCTGCTCAGCTAAGCGACAGCAAGGACAAGCAAGGCGCGCACAGGTGGGCACCGCGCCCGCCCGTCCGTGGGTGCCGGAGCGGCCTCACGGCGGGCCCGGCCCGCGGGCGGCCTGCGCAGCGCCGCCGACACCGGAAGCGCAGCGCCTCCCGAGGCCCGAGGGCCCCACACCGGCATCAGCCCCCCGCTCCCCCGGCACTCACCAGCTCCCGGGCGCGGTCGCGGCGGAGGCAGAGCACGGAGCGGCCCCCGGGAGGCAGCAGCAGCGGCCGCACCCGCGGCCCCAGCGGGTCCCGCACCCACAGCGGCCCCGGCCCCGGCGCCGCCATCGCTGCGGGCCGCGCGGTCACGTGACGCGGGAGCGGGCGGGGCGATCGGGCCGGCCCCGCCCCCTCGCCCCCTCGGCCCCTCGGCCCCGCCCCTTCGGGCCCGCGCGGCCCGGTTCTGTCCCGTGTTGTCGTTCGGGATCCTTGTGTGAATGGTTAAAGGCGAATCCAGGGAGCCCCGCCGTTCCAGTTCGCGGAATTCGCGCAGCCCGCAGGGCTGTGCAGCCTTTCCAGAGCCCGTCGCGGACGCGGCAGCGGGGAAGGCGCGCCGTGGCTCCCGCTGGCGGCGGCGGCGGGAGCGGCAGCGGGAGAGCGGGAAAGGGAAAGGGAAAGGGAGCGCTCGTGCCCCCGCAGGGAAGGAGGGCGCCGCGTTGGCACCGCCGACCACCGCGAGTGTAGGAAATGCCGCCGAGATGGGCAGCCCTGCGGTGTTCCGGCCAAACGCGGTGCGAATTTAACGCGGGGATTTGCAGGGCGATGGGATCCGATTCCGTGGATTCTTTGCCTTCTTTACCCCCACATGCGGATTGGCATAGGGACGGGAACAGGCCCAGAACTCTGGTATCTGGGGGTGATGTGCCTGACCCCAGACATGAGGACAGACTGGGAGATAGATTCATTGGGAGCTGCCCTGCGGAGAAGGATTGGGGGTTCTTGTGGGTGAAAGGCTGGACAGGAGCCAGCGGTGTGTGCTTCCAGTCCAGAAACACAAACACATCCTGGGCTGCATCAGAGGAAGGAGAGCTGGCAGGTCAAGGAAGGCATTTCGGCCCCTTTCCCCTCATGACACCCCACCTGGAGGGCTGTGGCCAGCTCACCCTCAGCACAGGGAAGGCAGTCTATTGGACTGGATCCAGAGCAGGGCCAGGAAGAAGCTCAGTGGAGCTGGAGCACCTCAGCTATGAGAACAGGCTGAGACAGCTGGAGCAGTTCAGCCTGGAGGAGAGCCAGCTCTGGGGAGGCCTCGTCGCAACCTTCCAGTATTTAAAAGAGTCTTACAGAAAAGAGGCAGAGACCAATAGTGATAGGACAAGGGGGAACAGTTTTAAACTAACAGAGCAGAGATTTAGATTAGATGTTAGGAAGGAGTTCTTTACAGTGAGGCTGGTGAGGCACTGGCACAGGTTTCCCAGAGAATCTGTGGATGCCCCATCCCTGGAAGTGTTCAAGGCCTGGTTGGATGGGGCTCTGAGCAACCTGCTCTAGTGGGTGGCATCCCTGCCCATGGCAGGGGCTTGGAACAAGATGATCTTTAAAGTTCCTTCCAACTCAGGCCTTTCCATGATTCTATGATTTAATTACATAGTCACATAAAATGTATTTAAATCAGAGTGAAAGTTGATCTGGAGCAGGAATCCACAATCAGCTCTTCATGACATGTGGTGACTACCTGTAAGCAGGAAACTGGAGAATTGGTTAGGGGGAAAAAAAATAAAATCACACTTCTACCTGTCCAGGAAAGTATGTGTACAGAGGTATGGTGGACATCCAGGTAGTGTAACCACTGCATTCTTTGGTGGTTTCAAATCTCTTCCATGTCTTCAATATAACCATCCAGATAGAGGGCATTTGAAGGCAGATTGCTCCCAGCTTTCTCTGGTGGGAATTGTTCCAAACACTAGCAAAGATGTGGTTGGGCTGAGACCTGCAGTGTGATACACCTGTCACTTTATCTCCAAATAACAATGTTAGCTGCAGTGCCTTTTTGTTTGATAGCAGCATGGGCAAGGACTATTGCTCACAGTGTCATCTGCCCACTTCAGGCATGCCCCCGGCCGAGGTGGGGACCTTCCCTGCCAGGGTGGCACCCTGAAAATCCCTGTTAGCAAGCAAGATAGGCTCCTGTGCTGGAGCCTGCAGCTGAATTCAGCTCTTAAACAGGGTCCTGTTTTAGAGAGATGGGGGTTGTGTCTGAGCTGCTTGGCTGTTCCTGAAAGTTTGGTGATGTGGCTGTCCCACCCTTTCAGTCTGCTGAAGAGCCGTGCTGCCTGGCCAGGCCTGTGCCAGCATGGATAAGTGGCTCTCATGCCTGGCTGTCTTAAGCTGATGTGATAAAGGAGGAGGAAGCTGGGGAACAAAGAGGCAGAGAGATGACTTGAAGTGGAGACTTCAAAATGTAAACAAATGAGTAATAATTTAATTAAGGGGATCTCCTGATGGGTTTGTCTTGGCCAGCTCACAAATCAAACATCACCCACCATTTCTTTCGCTATAATTTTAGCTAAAATATTTTTGTAAAGGATTCCGACCCAGTCCAGACAATCTCTTACTGTCTATTTGCTGCAACAAGTTGATATTTCTGAATTATGTGTCATGTTGACACAGTGGAACCATTCAAACCCTATGTGTCCATAGCCTGCAAAAGCTGTGGTTATTTTTTGCTGGATCAGACCCAAATTCGGTTGACATTGTATTTTAAGTGACGTGGTACTGCTTGTTTCATGCCCTATCTGCAGCATGCCACCAGATGTTAATTTCCAGATTTGGGGTATTTTTATTCATTTGCAGTATCTGAAATGTAATTGGTGAATGTGAGTTATGCATGTATACATATGCAGATGAATAAGTATTTTCTTCGATCTGTGGGATTTCAGTTGCATTCTGAGGGCATGAATCATTTCCTCCTCTGAAACTCCTGTTCTTGGCATGGAGGGTGTGGAGCTTGCCAGTACAGGCCAAATAGGTGGAGTTGTCCAGGAAGGAGTTGGGCCACAGAACTCCCCTGTGGATGTTTTGAATCAGTGTAATCCACAGGTTGCTTGATCCGTGTCTTTTCTGAATGTTTCAGTCTACTCTTTTATCTCTGAGGTTTTGTATCATCTCAGTAGAAAAGTGGACCTAAAAAGAGGCCCCACGACATCCTGAGAGATGTTCCCCCATGTGAACAGCAACCTGTCATTCCTAGCTCTGTCACCTGGATTCTGCCTGCAGGTTAGAGCTGTGATGCCCTGTGAGCAGGAGAGCTGACAGCAGTGGAGTCGTGCTGACATGGATCAGGCCCTTTGCAGATCCTCCTTGAATCCTTACTGTGGTTTTGGGCTACTGATGCCATTGTCTGTCCAGTGCTGGGGTCTGCGGTTGGGTGATTGTATCTATCAGACTTGCCCTGATCCTTGCACACAGTCAGACTGCGAGCAAGCAGCATTTAACAAGCAGAGGAGTGGTTTTCTCTCAGCTCAGCCCTACAGCAGACCCTGCTCTCAGGATTTATGCAACGCCGTTTAGCTGGTTCATGTCAGTGGGCGAGCGTTCCTGTGTCTCTTGTTCCTGATTATGCTTCTATTCCTAGAACTCATCAAAAGTCTATTGCCTTGCTCCTCACAGAAAAGTCTAAATAAGTCAAAAGGGCTGTTATTATAATTTCCCATTTGAAATGTATTTTATGAGAAGTGTTATTCTCTTGGTAAAACAATGAACATTCTCTGATTCTGCAGTGGTGCTTTAGACTTAGTTAATAAATCATGCTTGCCACTTTTCATTTAGAAAGGATTTCACAGACATAATTAATTAAACCTGACAGTATCCTTGTGGGATAAGTAAGTATTCTAACTATTTCAGTGGTGACACTCAGGCAAACTGGTTATTCTACCTTAACAAATCAGTCAAAGGATCAAGTCTAGAATTTAGAACTTCCTGCTATCCTGACATAATTTAGGAGATGAGACCACCCATCCTTTTTGTATTTCGTCCTGATATCCATGTGTATGATGCTTTGGACAGCAGATGGGGTTCTGTGGCCTGCAGGAGGCAATGTGGGAGACCAGGCTGTGAGCTCTCCAATTCTATTACTTCATTTGACCTGGAACACAGATTTTTCAGTCTGTCTGGAACCATCAGGCATGTTACTGTCATAACAGAGCTATTCACTCACTTGTTCATTCTCTCACCCTCACTGTCTCCTCCAGTGTGTTCCATTTAAATGGTGGTGTCAATGCTTTCCGGTGTTCTCTAATGTCTGTTGAGACCAGGATCACATTATGCAAGACTGTAATGAGGAAAGAGTAGGGTTCTCACCGGCCCTTGTCTTCTAGTCTGCACCTGAAAGATGCTTGTGGGAGTGAAGAACACAAAACCAGCGAGGGGCCCAGATTAGCAAGGATGGGTCAAGAGTTTTTCTGGTAAGAATTCAGTGTTTCTCACTTCTAAAAATGCTTCTAGTCACAGGTAAGAGAAAGCATGGAAGACTTCACTGACAGTATGAAACGAATGTGTACGTTCCTTTTAAAATATTCTAAGTGTGCAGAGATATTAATGAAGGTGAATTTTGTCGACTGAGGTCACTTCTAAAATTTGAAAACACTTCCTTTAAGTGTGGGGAGGGTTTTGTCTACTAGGCAGTCAATCAGGTACTATCATAAATATATGGAACTGGATCATCTGGTTGTATTTTCTTTTACATTTTAATGGTATCTTAAAGGGTAAAATCCACATAATGTAGTTAAATGTGTTGCGTGCTTTCATATTATTTTTATATGGAGGATAAGGACAGGATGAAAAGAAACCTGTGTATGCATGTTCTTAGGACAATAACTAAGAGGTTATATGACATGAGGGAACGTTTTTTACTTCAGACAATGTGGCATCATATAGTTTGACAAAAATGTAATTAACTAATGAATCTAAGCTGATATTTGCAAGTGCAGTTTCTTGCCAAATGTCAACAGTTAGTTGCTTCAGTTTCTGTGTCGTCAGCACAATGGGGAGAGACAGGGTGTTAAAATACCTGAAACTGGGATGGGAGCAGGTGGGGGAGAAATAGAAATGTTACTTATACATTGCATGAATGCAATACCTAAATGTTTAATATTCTTGTTGTCTCACAGGGAATGCCTGGATTTCAATCTCTGAACAAGTCTGAAGTGAGTAGCTGGATTTTTTTATTCTTATTGCCCATAGTTGTTACTAATGCAGATACTTAGAGATAATCAAGATTTTAAGGTAACTTTAAACCCAGTTTTACCCTCACATTGGTCCTTTGTTGTGCTTTACACCTTTGTCTCCATCCTATGCAGGGATATTTAAACTGTGAGTTCTTTCAGGGGAAAACACGCACTGCTCTGCACACACACATATGTGAAAACCTGAGAAACCAAGGTCCCTCTTTGGCCCAAAATATCACCAGGGCAGTCAGCCTTGTTAATGTTCTTAATAGCAATTTGAAATTTGGCATCAACAGCTTGAAATGAATTGGTTAATTAGACACCCAGGTAACATTGTGGAAGGTAACACTTGAGGTTCTAAGAATTCCTTTACCTTATGTTTCCTCTGCTTTGCTAGTCTGAATGCCTGGATTTGGTCTGTTCTGGTTAATTCTAACCAAATACAGCTGGGGAGTGCTGAATGGGTCACTTGTAGTAAACAGTATATTTCATAGGAAAACAAACCAAAACCAGGTCTCTGCCTCTGCTTTTGCTCTCCCTCTAATGAAGCTTTTAATTACAGCTTGCAGAGACACTGCAGAGACATTGCTTAATTACTAAATCTCTGTGTAGGGACTGGATTCTAGTTTCCTAATTGGCACCTCTGTGTGTGACAACTTCATAAAAATCCAAAGCTAAGACTGAGCATAAGGTATGAAATTTGTATATTATATACAAGGTAGATCTCTACTGTCTGTCAGACCCCTATGCCTTAAAGCTTTTAAGAAACAGGAGAGCGAGAGTGAACATTGTATGGCTTGCAAGGTGGACTTTTCATCCCATCATGACACGGTCTTCAATAATTAGACCAAAGTTACACTCTTCTTCAAATGATCAGCTGAAGGGAAAAAAAAAGATCAGGTATCCTCATTTGTTTTTCAACTGAGATGAAAATTGATTTGGAAATGTTCCTTGCTAGAACTGAAGTTGCATTTCCAGTAGCTGGGAGGAGCTCCCAAATTATACTACCCCACCCATGTCTGCCTGCTTTCGGTTTACCTGAAGAAACTACAAAGGAACAGAAAGAGGAAAAGAGGACAGCAACAAAAGGGAGAGCACACAGGACAGGTCTAAAAAGACAGAAATTTCAAGCAGACTGCCTCAAGTGGGTAAGCCCTCATTTTGGGTTGTGTTCAGCACAGATATCACGTGCCCAGCAGCCTGTGGCATGGTGGTGTTAATAAATCCTGTTTAAAGCAGATTGTGACACTGATCTTTTGACCTTTGATCAAGTGTTATGAGTCAGATCCCCAGCTAGTGTAAATTCTCAAAGGTCCTCTGGCTTGAGGGAGAGATGCCCCAAGTTAAGGATCCAGTCTGTAGTGGAGAGAGTGCTGAGTTTGATATGGTTGCCTTTTGACTGGATCATACTAGCCCCACTTACACAATACTCTTCTAGTACTAATATATATCTTCTTGTGTAGAGAATGTTCTGCCAGCTTGCTGAGGACCTATGAATGAATACTAACACACTCAGATTTATATTTGTTTCTCTTAGAAAAAAACATACAATTATTGATTTAGGGAAAATGTGTGAAGTTTTTTGGTTGTTGTTGTTTTATACCATAAGTTTGAGTTGGAGAATACTGACATTATAGGATTACAGATGTGTAGCTTCTTGTTGATGTGATATTGGAATAATTTGCCATTTTCTTTACACAATGTCTTTTTGCACCCATGCAATTGAAATTAAATTGTTAGTGTGATGTTCAGGGAATACCACTGGTTGGATTCCCCTCCAGTATTTCTTCTAATCCTTTCCAAAACAGAGGTAAT
This sequence comes from Sylvia atricapilla, assembly GCF_009819655.1. Classification (NCBI taxonomy): domain Eukaryota; kingdom Metazoa; phylum Chordata; class Aves; order Passeriformes; family Sylviidae; genus Sylvia; species Sylvia atricapilla. The sequence continues at coordinate 96,825,151 of NC_089142.1, forward strand.
TAAGTGTCATCTATGAGGAATTTGTAATACAGCTCACTATGCCCCTTGAGGATCTTTCTTAAGTCATGTGTATGTGAGGCCTGGAAAAATCCTGTCCTCACATGGTTATATTTCAGTATTAAGAGCATGATGATGATACAGCTGTGCCTTTGTTCCTTCGTGTTCCTGTCTGACTTGGGCTCTGGCCTAGGAGTGATGTCGGTGTCAGAATATGCCAGATTGGTTGTTTCTCAAAGCAGGGCTAGGAAGAAGTTCTTGCCAGTGTGTGAAAGTCACAGTTGGAAAATCTTGTTGATGATGATTGTTTTGTTGTTGTTGTTGTTTTGTATCAGGAAGTTACAGGAACAGTTTGCGAGGAGAAGCCTTCATGCCAGTCGTACCTGGGCACGGCTCTGACGTGTGTCCACTCCTGGTTTGTGCAGGTGGCCCTTTGCCTGTGAAAGTTCTAAAGGTGACCTTGTGCTTCTCAGAACCAAGAACCTTAAATATTGCAGACGTGGCAGGAACAATCTTCCTGGCCCTCTGAGCCACTTCCCAGAATTCAGGACTGCCAGACAGCCAGCTTGTCCTTCAGGTCACCACGGGAGAAGGGTGCTGTGTGCTTTTAGCAGGGGGAAGTGACAGTGACTCCCAGGAATGCTCGCTGTCTATTGGGGGTCAGGGCTAGGCCAGGGGGTGTAACTTCATGACGGAATGAAGTGTGTAATGTCAACTTCAGTAGCATCTGATAAATTACTCCCTCTCACAGTGGGGGTTTATCCTGCACAAGCACAGCCCCTCTGCTGAATGTGGGACACAGTGTCGACAGGGAAACTGTGCCTGGAAGCCTTGTAGCCCAGGGGAAACAGGCTGGCAGCCTTTCCTCTGGTTCTTTGCTGCTGAGGTTTCAAGTGGTGCTGCTTCTCTTCCTCTGTCCTGAGATCTGTGCCCTGTGGTCCATGTTTAATCCAACTGATATTCTCCACTTTAGTTGCCCAGGCTGTGGCTTGTATTTTAACATCACCTGTACCCTGTAAAAAACTAAAGTTCCAAGACTTAGCATGCAAAAGTTGTAGTGAGTCCCCAGAAGGGAACATTTGCTAGAATCATGCAATGTTAGCACGTGCTAAATTTGTGCATTCTCATTTACCTTCTGTTTCTTGTTTGTTTTGATGAGTTTGGAGTTGTTAAGGGATCAAGTCTGTGCCTGCAAACACAACTGTCTAACACTTTCTTTAGAATTCAAAAACAAGAGATAAGATTTTGATGTTATCACCTGTCTGCAGGGATGTAGGACTTTCGCTAAAACTCCCCAGTCTCACCGTAAAACTTGAGAGAGAATTTTGTCAGGAGCTGAGTAAGACATACAAGTCGTATATAACGAACTGGTGCTGCCTGACAAACCCTTCTCATCACCAATGCTCCCTTTAGGGCAGCTGGGCCCCATGAAAGCAGCTTTGTGGCACTCAGAAAGCAGGTGAGGCTTGACAGGCACTGTTTGATCATAAGGAACCACCTATTGCCACATCGTTCCTGTGCACCCTCGCTTCCGGCCCCCTGCTCTGACACAAGAGATGTGTGGTCAGAGTGTGTTTGGGAGACAGGAACTGCTAATTCTGGCTCTGGTACTTTCTCTTTGTGACGTGAAAGCAGCTCTATGGGCATTTTAAAGGAGTTTTTAAAAAACAGCCTCTAATTAGGGTGCCCACACCTGGGTATGTAGTCACAGGCACGCTAGGCCTCATTTTAAGAAGTGAATCTTTGTATTCTCAGCTGGAATTGTGGATACTGAACGTTGAGTAGTCAGGGCAAATTGTTCTTCATTAGGCTTGAAGATGAACTGTGTTGCAGAAGTTTCTGAGCATTAGGAAACCAATGAGAAGTGCTACTATAAAGTGCTATTCTCAATAGCAACTGCAGTTTTCATACTGTGATGCCTTGTGAGATGTGAATTTGAGAAGAAGAGGAGGAGAAATGAAGAAAAATAATCTAAAAATATGGTACAGAGAAGTAGAGTCTACAGCGTGTAACTTAAAAGAATGTTGGAAAATAAGAAGCTTTCATTTCTTTAAAAACCCCCAAAGCTCTGTAGTCTCAAAAGACTGAAAATAACTTCATGTTCTTTGCTGATGCTTTAAGATGTAATATCTGCTACTCCATCTTACTTCTCCCTTTTCTGCTCTCAGGAGACCACTTTCTACACAAGTGGGTTTTGAGATTTGGGAATACTTGCTAAGAAAGATGGGATATGTCAGAACACTTCTCAACTGTGTTAGAGCCAGACCTCAGAACAGTATTTTGATTTTTGAGACCCTTCCTCAGCTGAGGAAGCTTGAGGAAGCATCACAAATGAGGCTCACAAAGCATGAATGCCATTTCAAGACAGTCTTATATTTTTACGAGGAACAAGCAGATCTATTTTGAAAGCAACCAGCCTACAGAATATTGTTCCAAATAAATTAAGATATAGGGTGTCATAGCTGGTATTTTGGTCTGCTGTTTGCTGTTGGAGCCTGAGCACTTTGGTCTGGGCTGTTTGCATTGTACTAAAGAGTAGCTGAGTTTCATTCTGGCTGCTATCCCCAGGGCCCTCATGAAGACGAGATTCATATCTCATGAGATTACCCCACTGAGCAAAGAAATGAAATAAATAATATTATCTTTCAGTTCTGTCAAGTATAGTAGCTCTCGGAGCCTTTCAAGGCAGTGTCAGCAGGGGCTGGATCCTGCATCAGTGTGTAAAAAGCATCCTTCACAAGCACAGTGCTGCAGAGTGAAGGCAATGTGAGCCTAATGGGTGGTGGAAAAGAGGGAGCCTTCTTTTCCCCTCCCTAATGCAAGCCCACAGGGGTTTATTTTCCAGCAGGTGTGAGCCTTGGGGCAAATCAGCCTGCTGGAATTCTACAACAAGGGCTCTTAGGAAATCAGTGTAGTTGTAGTAAGGATCTTGTTTGGGAGCCAATTACAGCTTGTGTTGGTTGTTTCTCCTTGGCAGCTTTAATGAAGCCATAGCACAGAAGTACTGGAAATGAAAGATTTTGCAGTAGTCTCTGTTAGAAAACCATGGGCTACCCAGTTCCTTCCACAGTACAATACAGTGCTTCAAAAGACAGCAAAGGTTGTTATCTTAACTTAGTCATGTGTGAAGAGCCAGGAGAGCTAAAATAAGTTAAATAATTTTATTGTGCTGTAACGTTTGGAAGAAATATTCCCCAGAACAATTGTTCTTCCTTATTCTGCAGAAAAGTCTGCAAAAACCCACTTGAAATGTGTCTGTCAATGCAAACTAACTCAGGAAGCTACAGTAAATTTCAGATTCTTGCATTATCATTACAGAAGAAAATCTCCCTTTTCTTTTTACTTGTCCACCAGTCCTTTCACTCAATGCATTTAACATATTTCTGTAATTAAATTTCACATCGTATCTCTGAAATATGTTACCACATTTGATCATACTTTATCTAAGAAATCACAGATACTCCTTGTCATACCATACAATTTCTAGTCTTTGGCAGGGCTGTACAATAACCTCACAATTATCTGTTGTGCCCTATTCCCTGTCGGATGCTAGAACTTGGTTTCTGTTTCAGTTAACCCTTTAGTGCACTCCAAACTGGCAGTATCTAAGAAAAAAGCATAATACTGTCCTGAGAAATAGAAGAAGAAATGACATGAGCTTAGAGAAGTCAATAAGAAGCTGAAGTTCTGACAAGGGGTTTCTGTTTAGGATTTTTTACAGTGACAGTGTAATAGGAATTCAGCTTTTTTTTGGTGTGACATTGCAAGTCCTGTTTCCACCTTATGATACTGAACTGTTGCATGCCAGCCCTTCAAAGCTGATAAGAAGAAATGAAGACTGTGGTTACAGCTACAATGTATTGTATGTACCTGGAACTGTTCTTAGCTCTGGACGAGGCAATTAAAGATATTTTTAACTTCTAGTCTTCAAAAGGTAATGGACATTCTTTTAAACTTTCTATTAGAAAGTGTACTAAAATATTAAGCATATCTAAAAGGCTATTATGAACAAACAAATAAGCAAACAAGATAGGAATAGGAATGGAGTTTCAGGATGTCATTATAGGGTGCTCATTCAGGATTTTTATGACTCTTTCCAGCAGAAGAAACTCAGTAGACCACAGAACAGAAAGAATTAGCACTATTTTATGTAATATTATTTACTCTTTCATGTTCCATGGGAGCTCAGTAGAGGGATGAGAGATGAGTTCCAGCAGTGCATGTGTGTTAATAACAGGCCATACAAATGAGATTATAATAAAAGAATCCTGGATGATACATAAGGAATTAGAACAAGTGAAACTTGGTAAGTCTTTGTAGGAGACGATCCACAAAGGTGAGTCAAACTCATCAAGCCTCCTAAAAATTAGTGGTAATCCAAAAAGAGAAGGAAAATCCAGAAGTCCTGAATCTTTTTCTCTGAGCTATTGTAGTTTTATTTTCACTCTTTTAGAACTTTGTCCTTGAAATACCTTTTGGGAAAAAGTCTTCATTGAAACAGTGTTAATTACCAAAAAAGGTTTGGAGAAAAAAACAGATTTACTGCTTTTGGGTTATTAGACATTAGAAAAATGCACTTGTGTCCAAAGGAGGTTGTCCTGAATCCTCTGGCCATATCTAATGCTCTAAGTGTGGCAAGAAGTATCTTTGGATGTGAGGACTGATGGTTTTGCATTTTAAAGTAGCTGTCTCTTTCAAGCTTTCCTGAAGAACCCAGGAATTCCAGTGTGGCACATGTACTCTTTTGTTGTTATTTAAACAGGGAGACTTGCCTTCGGGCTCAGTTTTCAGGGATACACTTTAGCACAAGCTTAAATTAAAAACTGTGAATCCTCCACAGCAACCTGTGGAGCTTGAGAGTTGTTTCAAAGTAAACACATGTGTAAGAGTTTTCTTTGAACAATGGGGCCGTAATGTCTGATGTATGCGAAGCATTTCAGAGAACTGCAAAAGGCAAAAGACACTTCTAAAAGACATGATAAAGTGAGGGGAAAAGTAGTGTCTACTACTACTCCTACTACACAACTTCTTATCTGTGTTTCCAGTAGGTGCCAATCTCTAAAGATAGGTGTACTACACAGCTGCTAGTTCTGGCCGGTGTATTTTTGGTGTCTTTGTATTGACAGAGAATATAAATATTCCAAAGGATAGAAATGTGTCCTGTGTGATGGGCAATCCAGCATATCAAACAGTTATGCAGTGCAATGGCTGCTGTTACAGTGCTGTAACTTCTGTGCTCTACAAACCCATGACATAGAAACCTTCAAAATAAATACTAATAGAAAGCTATTTACACAGAGGCAAAATTATTGTAATTCATTTTGAGGTTTTTAGGTGACTTGTACTTTCCCTAACAAGTGCCAATGATTGCCACCCCTAGTAACTTCCTAGGAAAAACCAGCAAACGTGTATTTTTGTCTTTTATGTAGATGATTACTTATGAATACATTTAAATCTGCACCAAATGTACTGTTAATGCTAAGTTAAGGCTACAAATACTTTAATTCTGTCAAAATGCATTTTAAGAGGAAGATCGTTTTAAAGCTTGTGAGCATTTTGTGCTGACATTTAACTTTAATTTCCAGGAGAAATTTTAAATGCATCGCAGCCATAACCACAAGCTGGGTGGCAGGCCTGCCTGGACTGGAGTGAGGATGAAGTAACACAGTGCAGTGTTTTTTAAGGATGGAATTGAAATTGGCTAGCAAAGGCTGTCCAGCCTGGGAGCTGCAGAAGGGAACACAGCAGGTATGGGACTGGTGCTGGCTAAAAAACTAGGGGAAGGTGGGAAGTGTTTGGCATCAGTATCAAGAGGATGAAAGATAAGGATAGGAAAAACACCAAACCAACCAACCAAAAAAAAAAAACAAACCCAAAAAACCAACCAAACAGAAAGAAGAGAAAAATGCAACTATCTGAGCAAATACATTGAGTCAAAGAGGTGTGTAGGGAATGTGAAATAAGGAAATGGCCACCAGGCTGGGAGCTGGGGCAGGCAATAGATGAGAACTTGCAGATCTGGAGTGCAAAGGTTGATTGGAGGTTCAACGAGTTAAAGAAGGGAGATGGATCTGATTGAGAACAGGAAGGGAGAATTGGGCCTGGGAGGAGATTAATGAAAGTAGGAGTCAGGTGAAGGCTGTAGAAAAATAAAGGTAGTCTTTTATACTCCTTCCATCACCAGAATGTCTGAGTAGCTTTTTAGATAAAACTAATAGCAACCCCAGTTTTCCCTGGGTGATAGGAGAGGACCTTTATCTGTTGAGCTGGAATGAGACTAAGTCATTTGGATGTTTAGTTTGTGCTTTTAGGGGGTTAGAAAAGAAATGTTTCTTCTTTGATCAGAGACCCTTTGGAGTTTGGTGACAAACTGTGAATGTCTTCTGTAATGGGAAGCCTTTCTCAAATGATTCTGAAAGATTACGTGCAGTGTCACTTAAAAACAGCCATACTCTGATCATATTCTGGACTACTTTTTTTTTCTTTTTTGGTCCAGTTAACCTCAAAAAAGGCAAACTTCATCTGCTCTGCTGGGTTTTGTTTGGCTTGTAATCTGTGCTGTTGCAAAGGGGAGCAGCTGCTGCAGATGTTTGTAGTTGTTCCTGCAGTCTGTGGTGTTACTGGGGTTGATCTGGTAGCTCTTCCTCCAACTGGGCCAGTGTGTTACATTGGCATTGGAACCTGACTAGGAGCTATTTGGAAAGGTCCAAATCAACAGTGTGCTAGTTTTGCTTGGGGGTTTTTTTTTGTTGTTGTTTTTGGGGTTTGTTTTGTTTTTTTTTGTTTGTTTGGTTTTGGTTTTTCCTAGTAACATTTTAAACTCGATATAATAGTTGCAATTAATGCATGCTGATGGCAGAAGTGCCTGCCTTCCTCTGCCCAGTCTCCCAGGCAAGATGCGAGTTTCTCAACAGGAGAAAGGTGAAAGAGATTATTTTGAAAAATATCTGCTACTTGGACAGCCCAAAGGAGTATAAGCAGTGGAAATCTACCTCTTTTTTTTTTTTTTTTTTTTTTTTTTTTTTTTTTCTGAATGAGGGCTGCCTACTTTCTGCGAAAGGTGCTGAGAACAACTTCTGATTTGAATGTTCCTCATTTCTATTCATTATCATTTGAATCTTCTTTGGCTCCATTCTGCACCAGCTGTTTTCCACCCTAATCTCCTTTCCCGTAGCAATCTGGCGACGTTTGCAGCAGCGGTGGTTACGCTGGGTGAGGATGAAGCACTGCAGTTGTCCTTGGCATGTTATTGCCGGCTAAACCAGTGGAATCTCATTAGGTTAGATTTCTTCATGGCCGCTTATGGATGCCTTAGGGTGAAAGATGCCTGTGGTCTGCAGAGATAAAGGCCTTCGGAAAGGAGGAGCAAAGGTTTATCGGTGCTGCCAGTGAAAGATGAACGTCTGGAGTCTTTTCAGAGTTGAGCTCTCTCTGTGCTGTCCTGTAGGTGCTCAAATAGCATTTGCGGTAAAGCTCAAAGGGCCGTACCTGTTCCTACAGCCCTGGAAGAGCACGGGTCTAATGGCATTAATCAACGACGATGAAGCGAAGGCGCAAACCCTGGTAATACCGGAATAGTTTTTCCTTCTCTGGGCTTTCCCTGTGTCCCGCTGTGGGCAGTGGGCAGACAGCACCCTGTAGTCCTGCCTGCGGCGTTCCTCACGCGTGTGAAACCAGCCAGAGCCGCCGGCTCCAGGGGACACGCGAGCCCGCTCCCCGCCGAGCTCCCGGGGGAAAGGCTGTGGGAGGGGGCAGCGCCGGGGCCGGGACAGCCCGCGCCCCGCCCGCCTGGCGTCATGGAATTCCAGGGCGCTCCCGCCAATGGCGGCCCGGGCCGTCCGCCGCCACCCGCGGCAGCCCCGGTGCGGGGGCTCCGCGCCCGCCGGTGACACCGGGGCTCGGTCCCAGCCGGCCGGCAGCCGAGCGCCTCCTCCGCGGGAACAGCCGCACGGAGAGCGCTGGAAGCGCGGCCGCTTCCTCCGCACCGCCGGCAGCGGGCAGAGCTAAGCTGACAGGGAAAACCTATGGATTATTAACCTCCGGGCAGCTTCTTGCGGCTGGAAGCTAGTGCTGCCCTCTTTCAACTTTTCCAGCTGCTCATCACGGGTTGTGTGCTGTGTGGGGAATTGATGCCAGTTTCGGTGCCTGGCTTTTAGGGTTTAGAGAGAATTTGCAAATACTCTTATTGTATGATACTGAACAGCTCGGAGTTCACTTCCGACTGTCCAGTAAGGTGCTGTTCTCTCATGAAATACTATCAGTATATAAGTCAATCCACCAATACTTCTGTAAGTGTAAATAAAAGCCTTTGTCGTTTCTTTTTCCTGACAATCACCTTTCATAAACTTACCGTAAGGTCAGAATTGTATGTGTGACATGTCTGGTCATGTCTGTGTAGTACAGGCCGTTGTTTTTATCTGAGCACTAATGCAGCCTATATCTATTTTAGCAGGGCGTTCTGCCCACGATAACGTTCTCTTTCTTGTCAGGTTTGATTAGCCCCAAGTGAAGGCTCACATGGCTAAAACACTTCTGCTGCTGGAGGTAGTTTGGCTGTCTCTGCACAGAGCTGCATTACATCATCATCTGTAATAAAGATTTTGCAAATCAAATATGGCTCCTTCTAATGCCTAAATGACAGACAAGGTGGTGGCACCAGTTTGTGTGAGCAGAGGATCTTACTCTGTAGTTGAGATGTGCTCAAGACAATTGCCAGTGACTGTTCAGTTGTATTAGAATGCAGGTTAGTTTTCCCCCAGGGCATTTTGATCCTGACATTAATAGAAAATAAAGAGCACATTTTCTCACTAAACATCATGGCAGTTGATACAACCGTTTGGGATCTGCTGGCAATGGCAGTGCTAAACTTATAGTTACTTTTCCAGTAGCTGCATTTCAAACTCCAAACAGTGGGACAGCACTGATGCAGGAAATGAGGCTCATCTTCCTTCCCTACGGTAGATTTTCCTTGTGAACTGCTGTGCCTGCAGTGTGGTTCTGAGATAAAAGTATCGCTCCTGACACTCAGCTCTCATTTTACAGACTAAGTATGGCCCTTCCACAGCAGATCCTCGCTGGGTGGGCTCTGATAGGCCAACTTAGAGGGAGAAATTTTAAAATTTTGCTTCTATATATAGCGGGAAAAAAAAAAAAATCACAGAATCAATTAGATTGGAAAAGACCTCTAAGATCATCGAGTCCAGCCTTTGTCTGAATACCACTTGTTAACTAGACCGTGGCACTAAGTTCCATGTCCAGTCTTTCTCTGAACACATCCAGGGGACAGTAACTCTAGCACCTCCCTGGGCAGTCTGTTCTAATGTCCAATCACCCTTTCTGTGAAGAAATTCCTCCTAATGTCCTCCCTCCGCAATTTGAGGCCTTTTCCTCTTCTCCTGTCACTGGTTGCCTGGGAGGTCAATCCCCACCTGGCTACAGCCTCTTTTCAGGGAATTGTAGAGAGCAATAAGGTCATTCCTGAGCCTCCTTTCCTCCAGGATAAACATCCCAGCGTCCTCAGCAGCTCGTCGTATGACAAATGCTCCAGACCCTTCCCCAGCTCCGTTGCCCTTCTCCGGACACGCTCCAGCACCTCCACGTCCTTCCTGTAGCGAGGGGCCCCGAACTGGACGCATGCCTGGATGCCCGGGCTGGCCAGTGCCGAGTGCGGGGTGAGGAGATCCGTGCCCTAGCCGTGCCGGCCGCTCGGTGCCCCCCAGCGGAGCAGAGCCCGCGGCAGACGCAGGCCGGCCGCGGGGAGGAGGCGGCCGGGGCCGCGGGCCCGGGGAATCCCCTCGCGCGCGGCGTGCCTTTTGTGTTTGTACACACGGCCCGGGGGCGGGGCCGGGGGCGGGGCCGCGCCTTCCCTCCATTGTGCGCCATTGGCGGCCGCGCGGGCCGGGGCGGGGCCTCGCGCGGGGGGCGGGGCGGCGCGCGGGGCCGGCCCTCGCCGGTCAGCCATCTTTCAATTGTGCTCCGAGCCGCCGCCAGCGCCAGCCGCAGCAGCTCCGGCTCCTCCTGCGCCCGCCCGCCTGCCCGCCCTCCATCCCTCCCTCCTTCCCTCCCGCACGGCAGCCGCGCTCGCCCAGCGGACGGGGTAAGTCTGGCGCCGCGCCCGCCGCCCCCCGCGCCCCGATACCCCCCGCCGCTGCCCCCCGACCCTCCCCACAAACTTTTGGGGGGCTCGGGAGGCGGCGGCGGCTCGGGTTCCCCTTGGCCGCGCCGCCTTCCCGGCGCAGCCGGAGCGGCTCCCTCCGCCGGCACCCCCGGCCCCGTTTCGCGCGGTCGTTGCCCCCCTCTGCTCCCCTCGCCCCCGCTCCAGACCCCCAGCAGCGGCCTCCCCAGCCCCTCAGCTGCCTCCTCAGCCCGACATCCCCCGGATCGGGGCTGGGAAGCGGCCGCAAAGAGGAACCGCTCGCCAGCCCAGGGTAACTCTCCTGCCTTCCTTCCCCTGCTCCCCACAGTTGTTGCTCAGCTTCACCATCTTGTCTCTTTTCTCTGGTCACCGACCATATTTTTTTTCCTATTGCATAAAAAACAATAAAAAGGGAAAGAAATTCGCCGAAGGAACGACCCAAACGCAACGCAATTTTTTGGTTTTCGAGTGCAAACTTTTCCGCTGCCTCCCCCTGCATCTGCACCCGCATGGTTTGGAGTTCCTGGCGATATTTTTGGCGTTATTTTTTGCAATTTATTTTTTCCTCCTTTGCAAAAGGACTAGGGCTGCGTTTCGTGATTGTTTCCATTTTGTTCTGGCTCTGGGAGCTGAGTTTGCCTGTGAGAGGCGCTTGGGAGCGAGGCAGCTCTTGGGGAAGCAGTTACACAGAAAGAGAAAGACGGCACCCAAAAAACAACCCCCCGAAAACAAAGTTTGCTGCTTTCTCGCACTTTATCCGGCCCCTTTCCTTTTCGCACGATAAACGCCGGGTTGCCTGCGGTTGCCGGCGGGTCGGGGAGCGCCGGCGGGCGGCGGCGAGCGCCGGGCAGCCCGGGGAAGGGCCGGCGGGGGCTGCCGCTCCGCTGGCCCCTGCTCCGCAGTTTCCGAGGAGGTTTTCCGCCGGGTGGGAGCGGCGGGTCGGTGCCAGCCCCCCGATGTTTGCCGGGCGGTATTTGCAAACACTTGGCAGGTGACGGGCGGCCGGCGGGGGGGAGGCGACAGCCGCCTCTCCGCGCCTGCTGCCGTGCGGCTCGCTCGGCTTCAGCCGCCGCCGCTTTGATATTGAATTCGTGGGCAAAAAAAGCTGTATTTTAATATTCCGCGATCGGCAGGCGTTTAATTTCTAATTTAATTTTTTCCTTTTTGGGTGTGTTTTTTTTTTTTTTTTTAAACTGGCTGTCGGAGGCGTTCGGCCGCCGCGGGCTCGGGGCTGGCGGGGCAGGGACGCGTTGCGCGGGACGGGGGCCGCGCTGCCGCCCGCCCCGGGGGCAGGTGCCGGGGGGGCACACGCCGAGCGGGGCCATCACCTCCCCCCTGCCCCGTCTGCCCACGTTCCCCCCGGCAGGTGTAAGGCAGCGACGTCGGCAGGAGCATGGCCCGTACCAAGCAGACCGCCCGCAAGTCCACCGGCGGCAAGGCGCCCCGCAAGCAGCTCGCCACCAAAGCCGCCCGCAAGAGCGCGCCCTCCACTGGCGGGGTGAAGAAGCCGCACCGCTACAGGTAACGCAGCGCCGCGCAGAGGCGGCCGCGGGGCGCTACCGGGCAACCTCCCCTCCAAAAAAATCCCTCCTTCTCCCCCCCACCCCGCGGGACCGATAGGGCGGGGGGCGCTTCACCCCGCCTCCTCCGCGCTCCGCTCCCCGAGGCCGCCCGCCTGTCGGCAGAATAAGAACAGCAACAACATAATAAAATAAAATAAAGGGAAAACACCCAAACCCGAAAAAACCCAAGCGCCGGTCCCCAGCCGCAAAAAATAACCAGGAATTCCCAGGGCGACACCGACGCCCGGCGTTTGTCATCAGCCCCTTTCCGGGCGTTCCGATGCTGGTGACTACCAAATCGACACCCCTCCCCCCCGGCGGCGCACGCGGCTCGGCGGTTCTTTTAAATTTTTAAATTTTTTGTACTCGCGGTTCTCTAGAGGTCGCCGCGGGGCTGCGCCGCCGCCGCCAAGTTTATTGTTACCGGCGCGCTCGGCGCTGCGCTCGCGGCGCCGGATCCGGCGGCGGCGCTGGGCGGGCGCGGGGCCCTGCAGGGCGCGGAGCCGCCGCCAGAGGGAGCCGCGCACCCGCCCGTGCGCCGCGGCTCCAGCACCGCCCCGCGCCCGTCCCGCTTCCCGGCCTTGGGACCCCCCGGCCGCAGAGGGTACAGCGGCACAGCTGTCACACACACAACGAGTCCTGGCCTTTCCCCTCCCGGCTCGCCGCAGAGCAGCGGCAGTCGCACTTCAGCTTGGAGGATTGCGTTGGGCTAGGTGTAGGTATTCCGTGGGGAAAACGTGGATTGGGAAGAAGTGGGTTTCGAATATGGGACTTAATCTAAAAGTCCAGGAGGGATTTTATTAATGTATCGGGGAGTCTGAAGAGGATGGAGCCAGGCTCTTTGTCAGTGGTGCCAAGCAACAGGACAAGAGGCAATGGGCAGAAACTGATGGACAGGAAATTCCACCTGAACAAGAGAAAGAGCTTTACTGTGAAGGTGACTGAACATTACAACAGGTTGCCTAGAGTGGTTGTGGAGTCTCCTTCTTGGAGATATCCAAAAGCCGTCTGGATACAGTCCTGAGAAACCATATCTGGGATGATCCTGTTTGAGCGGGGAGGTTGGGCCAGGTGACCACTGTGGTCCCTTCTAATCTGACCCACTCTGTTAGTTGTGCTCTGGGTGTGAGGCAGAATTAATCAATTGGGAGAAGCGTAATAAAGCTGGAGCGGGAAAAGATAAAGCTTTCACGGAAATAAATGTGGTATTAATTTCACAGATGGACATCATGCTTGTGAACATATGTTGCTAATCTGAGTTTGTCATTCTGACACCAAAGCTAATGTGGGGAAATACGCTGGATACTTTTGACTGACAGTACAACAGAAAATACAAATTTTGTTGTTTCTGTGAATGTTGACAGTAAAGGAAAAGAACCGGTTTTCCCTTGAAATCAAGGTTCCTGTCAGGCCTCTTGCTGGGAGGTTACCTTTGGTACGGCCGAACTTGGGGCAGCTTTGTGTTTGCCACATCTGCACTGAGCTGTGTTGGTGTCAGGTGGACAGCACATTGGCCAAGTCTTCTCTTGGCGACGTCAGGCCTCAGGAGTCTGCCTGATGGATCCCTGCTGAAGCCAAGAAGATTGGTGGTGAGAAGACAGTGACCCTTTCCCAGCAGAACTGATTTTTTTTTTTTGCAAATGCTGGGTCTCTCCTAGGGAAAACAGAAGTGTATGGTACTTGGCTTAGTCTGGAGGATGGACCCCTATTTTTAAGGTGACATAGAATATGTTTTCAATGCAATTTTTTTTTTTTTCGTTGTATTTCATTTTAATAGGCCGGGTACTGTGGCTCTGCGTGAAATCAGGCGCTATCAAAAGTCCACTGAACTTTTGATCCGCAAGCTCCCCTTCCAGCGTCTGGTGCGTGAAATTGCTCAGGACTTCAAGACAGATCTGCGCTTCCAGAGCGCTGCCATCGGTGCTTTGCAGGTGAGCCTTGCCAGGGTCGCGGCTGTGCCCCCGCCGGGCTTCCCTGGAGCCCCGCCCCGCTCCCCCATTGGCCGGGCTGTTTCCAGGGTTAGTTTGGGCCCCCTCTGATTGGTGGGAGTGGCGCGGTGGGCGTGGCCCGCGCCGGTGGGGAGGGATGCGCACCTCAGCCTTGCCTTGCCCACGGGGGATCTGGGAATGCCTGTGCGGGACCGCAGGATAACCTTACAGAGCCTATAAGTGTTTTTTGGGGGGATGCTTTGGTTTGGGCTGGTGTGTTGTGTTTTTTTTTTTTTTTTTTTTTTTTAAATAGCCCCTCAATTTGTTAGAACAGTACTTAAGATGCTCAAGAAAAACACAGTTCCTCTGCCTTTGAGCTCTGCAGTTGGAAAGAGAATATTGTGTAAAACGTGTTCTAGGGTGTCCTAATGGGGAGGTTGTGGTGTCCTCAAATGCCCTCTAAAGAAAAACAGCCAAATAAACCACATCTAAGCCCAGTTAGGGAAATTGCTGCTTTCCTAGGATGTAGTTGATGCTAAACACATTTTTTAATATATATTAGTTATGTAACTTAAATTATATAGAGAGAAAAATACTAATTGCTCTTTCTGGCCCAAATTCCTGAATCTAAGTTAAGACCCCCCCACAAGACTCAGTTCTTATCATGGGGACACCTCCCTGTGATAAAAGACACTCCTGATTCAAGATAAGTCTTTACTGTTCTTTTAGCTGTTGAAAGATTGTTCCAGAGCATATCTGTAATTGTAGTTTGTCTGACATACAGGCAAAATGGTCTCTTTCTAGTTAATGACTTCCACTTGATAAGGGGCCAATGAGAGCCCATAAACTTGGGCATATGCTTAGCTTCAAAAGTGCCTCTGTGTGTTTGCAGAGTTGCTACTTTTACTTTTAGTAATTCTGTGTAGTAGTTCTTAAGTCCTGAGGTTTATCTGTATGTCTCTTTATCTAGAACTTCCTATGAAAATGTAGTTAATGCACTTTCAGAAGGTTCCTGCTTTGAAGATTCCTGGTTTTGCATTAAGGAGTTGTTGGTATAGAACTTGGTCACATACAACTCCTGGTGTGTTCTGCTTGCATATTTGAAAAAACAGACTCAAAAAAGTAAAATAATTTTTTTTTTTTATATAAAAAATTACCCCCTTGGGTACCACATTGTTCGGATATTTGGCGAAGTGTCTTAACTTCTCACATAGTGATTTGACAAAACTTCATTAGGGATTCTTGTATCCCAATGCAAATGAAACGACTTTAGTAATATCTCAGTCCTCATCTGTTGTAGTAAATATTGTTCTTTCTTCATATTGGATTATCTTATGTTTTAAGAGAGAATCTTTGAACCTAATAAGTTGATTCTTGGAGTTCCTGGCAATGAAGTGGTTCACACAAGTTGTTCTCTTGCATGTTTTGTAGAAAGGGTGACCTCGTCCTCCTTTCTATAATTGAGCTCCATCATTCCCACCTTCTCAGCCCAGGTGTTGCTGTGTCCAATACTGGCACACTAAGATGCTTCCTAGGAGGTTGATAGGTGTTAGAATTCCATGTCAACCCAAAAGTGTTTAAACAATTACCATTGCTGTGCTGGGCTTAGCAGCAGCTACCTTAACGTGAGTCAGGAGAATGTTTAAGTCCAGCTGAGCATCTGTGTAACTCGGAGTCCTGTTTAGTAACAGGGAAAACCTCTGTGGTCAGTGTTGTTCTTGTGCTGCCCCTGATTCTCTCAGGTGTGAGGTGAGAACCTTCTGTGATAGTGGGGGCCAGTGCTGTGTCCCCAGATAAGCAGGAAGAAAGTACAGGAATGAGGCAAGTGTCTTATGGTAATTCCCTGACTGATCTCCTAGTTTTGATGGTTCAAGGAGTTCCTGAACTGAAGGAATATTTCTATGATATTTCTAATAGTTCTCAGGGTATTTTTTTTCTGCTTATTTTTGAGTTAAGCCACCTCTTCAGTATCTGTGGAAGGAGCTGTGTGCCTGACCTGTGTGTTGGGAAGGAATACATGTTCTTCTTTTCCCTGGCACCTGCCAATTTCACCTGATGCTCAGTGACTCTTACTCTGGAAGAGGCAGCAAACGAGTCTCTCAAACAGTGTAACCCAGCCTTTGAAAAGAGAATTTCCTAAACAAATTAACCTGTTGATAATTTAACCCCTTCCTGTCTTGCGAATGTCCCATGGGAGTATTAGTTCTGTTGTGTTCTGGAGGATGTCCTTACCAAATGGCAACAGTACCCTGCTTTAGACATAGAAAATTGTAAGAAAGTGGAGACTTTTTGTTTCTGAAAGTCTAAAACTTTTGATATTTGTGAGTAATAAGGATCAAAACCACAATGCCATGTTACACTGTACTTTTAATTCTGAACTATGACTCTTGTTTTTTTTTTTCCCTGGTGTTCAGAGAGTGAAAATCTTCTTACCTCTTTTCTTCCACACTAGGAGGCAAGTGAAGCCTACTTGGTTGGCCTGTTTGAAGACACCAACCTGTGTGCTATCCATGCCAAACGTGTCACAATCATGCCAAAAGATATCCAGCTAGCACGCCGCATACGTGGGGAGCGTGCCTAAAGCCTCACCATGATGGGTTTGTCATTCTCGAAGCAAAATCTTCTTCCTGTTATTGGTAGTAATGAACGTTAGATATTTTTTCCATGGGGTTAAAAGGTACCTTAAGTATATGGTTGCAAGTGGAAAAATAGGGGACAGAATCGGGTATTGGCAAGTTTTCTTTCCATTTTCATTTGTGTGTGGATTTTTAATATAAACAAGGGGACATAAAAACAATCAATGTGGTAAAAAAAAAATAATAACATGAATTGTTGAAACTTGTTCACCAAAACAACTTTATAAAAAAAAATTATAAATAAACCTGTCAAATTTTTCTGGACAATGCCAGCATTTGGATTTTTTTAAACAAGTAAATTTCTTATCAATGGCAACTAAATGGTGTTTGTAGCATTTTTATCATACAGTAGATTCCATCCATTCACTATACTTTTCTAACTGAGTTGTCCTACATGCAAGTACATGTTTTTAATGTTGTCTGTCTTCTGTGCTGTTCCTGTAAGTTTGCTATTAAAATACATTAAATGATGCCTGTTTTTAGTCTTGATTTTTAAAAATTACACATGGGTTATATTGATTAAAAAGTGATAAGCCTTCCCTCCCCTTTTGCTCTTCAATGCATGGCCTAATTCCTTGGGGCATATCTAGGAAATACTGGGGGTACTGCCTTGGCTGAAGTAGTGTATGTGAGGCTCTTTTAATAATGTTCAATTTGTCTGCTCCACACAAAAGTGAATTTGGTGAGTAGAGTACCAGGTAGAGTCTGGAGCTGAACTGAGCTCTCTAAGCTACAGTGCTAAGAAGCAGCAATTAGTTGTCATTTAGATTCCTTTCTTATTTGATTTAGTGCTGAATTTGGAAGCATTTCTGATTTTCAGGTTTTTTAGTATGGTATAAGCGGGGGAATGTTTGGGTTTTTCTGTTTGGGGGTTTTATTTTTCTTGGGTGTTTTTCATTGTGTTTTTTTTACCCTTTTTCACTCTGTTAGTTTCTTGGTTTGTAGATGTTCCCTTTTTGGTTGACTACCTTTCTGTTTCAGTCACACCCTCGAGCATTTTTGAGAGCTTAGTCCACGTGTGATTAGTTTCAGCTTGTACACTCCAATCCAAAAGACACTTTTGTACCATTTTTGTGACAATTCTTCACAGAAGCAGTACTTGGACAGGATCACACATTTAAAGCTTACTGGGTTTTTATATTCTCCTGCAATTGCTGATGAAAGTTCACGGGAAGAAATTTACTGCTGAAATTCTGCCCTGTGAAAAACTTGGTTTTAATTTTTCCCCCTGAAATTTGTTTAAGGGTTCTGGCAGACCAGTCTGGAAACTAGATATGTGCTGTAGTTCTTGATAGGTCTTGCAGATAATGAAATGAGCTCCACAGAAAAAACGTAGGCGGTGAACAGATTTCACCTCCATGCTAAGGCTCCTGCAGAGCTTATTTGCTGCTTACTTCTTTCGAGAGGTTTTGAGTGAGCTTTAAACATGAGTGAAGTTGTCTGAAGATTTCCAAAGAGGATTAATAGAGATATATTATCTGCTTTGGTATCTTGAGCAGAGAGCCAAAAATTACAGAATAAATCGCGTTATTCATAACTTCCTCGGCTTTGGTAATGAATGCTGTCTGCCAGGGTTGTGCAAAGTAAAGTCTATTTAAATGGAGTAACTTGTCACAGGCAAGACTGATGCTAGACAAAATGTGATCACATCCTTTTGATGCCAAGCAGTTCATAGCTATCAACTAAAAATTAAGGAAGACTTGTCTTGAAGAACCCAGAACAGCAGAAATATAAAAGGTGAGCAACTGAGATTTAACTGATTTGAGATGTCACTTCTGTCTACTTGATAACAAGCCTGTTAAACTTGCTATCAATGCATTTCAATATAATTAACTACTTGTTTTGTCCTGTACTTCAGAATTCTGTTTCACCTATCAGTCAGCACTGCTGCAAGCACCTATAGGAAGAGGTAATTAGGCTGGGAGTTTTTTTTATTAAATAATCTGGAATTGAAGTATTGATAAGGAACTTTTTTTTCTTTCTTAGGAATATTGGGAAACCAAATCTTGTATACTCAAATGAAACACTGAGCTCTTTCTCTCTGAGAGAATTGGGGGAGGAATATCCCAGTTTAACTGACAGTGCAGTTAAATTGTTCAAGGCAGAGGAAATCCTAATGGAAGATGAGGGGGTCAGGAACCTGAGCAGATGACAACATTTTAGTGTGCAGTGCTTCATCTCCAGGTTAGGAATGAACTTGGCCTTTCTGAAAGTTGTGGTCCTAGAGATTCCATGTGAATCCTGTTAGTGATTAGCTGCCTGTACCTGTATCAATGCTAAGAAACTTCAGTTTACCTTTCTTCCACTCCTTTCTCCCCCATACCAATTTTGCTGTTTCCTGGGCAATTCAGCTACAGCTGAGATTTTGAGTATCAGAAACAAATTCTGGTCCTGTGAATGTAGTTCTGTGGAGCAGTTTATCTGTACTGAGTGGAGGGATGGATGTGAGGTGGCTCCTGGCCAGTAACAGTCATATTCAGAAGCTGAACATCTCTTTAAAACATTGTTTGACATATGTCCACAGCCCAATTTCTGAATTATTTTGGTGAAGTCCTTTATAAAGTGTATGTGATAAGTTGGTTTCTAGGTATCTGTTTTATATTTGTATTTTAACAGCTGTATTTAATTACCATTTCCTCCAGAGTAAGTGCAAAACCTTATTTTAAGTTGGTTGTTTTGTATCAGCAACACAAAAAGCCAACTTACTTACCAGAGCCAAAAATTAATGTAGTGGGAAATAATTTCAGACACAAGGCGAGTCCCTCTTTTGTGGCTTTATCAAATTCAGCGGGCAGTTCTTGAGAGCTTCACTAACATGGAGCTTAAATGCAGCATTTCTGATTTTATTTAGGAAAGTAACTTGCTGAATGTAAAGTAACTAATACTAGAGTTCCTATGTTTCAGTGTTGCCTCTCTGGGCCCTGTTCCTCCAGCCCTTTGTTCCCCCTGGCAGTAGCTGTTAGGTGATCCTAATCCAGGCACCAGATTCCACTTTTTTAAGTGACTGAAACCAGCGTGTCTCACATCCATACTCTCAGTGCCGCTGTTTTTGGTCTATTATACAGAGTCTAGATATGGCTATCTGTTTGCTCTGAAGATCTGGAGCTTAATTTTAAGATTCAAGGTTTAATAAAATACAAGCAATGTTCTGGTCAAAGATTTTGTTCATTGCAATTTTATTTCTTGCTCTGGCAAAAAAAAAAAACCACACGACCTTTCTTGACCTTCATAGGAGTGAGAATTTAATAACACTTTTCATATAACTTGGTTTCAAAGGCTGGCATTAAGGGGAAGAATTCTAGTGTCAGGATAGTTATTGGGTTCTTTTGTTCCCCTGGTCCAGATCAGGAGGCTATTGGGGAGCTGTCAGCTCTTACTTGTGTCTTACTCACATGGATAATGAATCATCCTCAATGATGAGATGTTTTTGCATTAAGTGGATGTTGCAGACCTGTTTGTGGCAGGTTGGCCTCTAAATATTTTCTAGAACAGAAAGCCACTGTTAATGTATTTCCTTTTTTTTTTTTTTAATCTATGAGGAGGCTTTGATCATTTGACCTTGGTAATACAATGCCAAAAAAAAAAAAAAAATAGCTGAGTGTGTAAAAAGCTTTACGTTTGTCAATAGTAGTGTTAAAAAGGGATTGTTAGGACTGCATAGGCTTATAGGATCTTAATGTAAGGTACCTTTTTCATTGCCTTCCTGGGAGTATTACCTGTTACATGATCACAACTAAATAAATATACAAGAAGTTACTTATTTTAAATGAAGAGACTTGCCTAATTCTGAGAAATGGCTGCAAAATGCTGAGGCTCAGGAATGCTCTCAGTTGCAGCACACCTGGGCTGAGGCTTTCTGCTTTTCCCTTGATGGTGATCCTTACTGTCCCTCTGCAGCAGTAACACCAAAGATCACTGGGGTAAAGTCCCACAAAAAATGAGGTTGGGGTCAAAGGCAGGGTATGTGTGCTCTCCAAGTCAGTATCATAGTTGCTCTTCAGTGAGAAATAAGCCTGGATTTTCTGTCCATCTCTCTTGAGGACACATTTTATAGGCTTATATGTAGCTCATGGTTTGAGACGTGCATGCACATTCTCTGCTGGTTTGTCCCCTGCCAGCAGCATCCCCCTCATCTCCTTCTGCAGGCAGGCTATTACACACAGCAGGGTCTCTAGCAGCAGGGGTGCTTTATGTTACTGAAAGCTCCTGTGATGTCAGAAAGATTTAAGAAATAATAAAAAAAAATCCTGAAAAAGAAAAAAAAAATCCCTACAGCTCTCGAAACCACTTCTGTCTCCCGATGGTGTCAGGACTGAGGGTTCTGGCCCTATTCCCTGGAGAGGAGCTCCTTCACCTCCTCTTTGTGTTCAGGTATGTGCTGTTTCATGGAAGCAGCCCAAGCAAAGCCCAGCTGGAAAACGTCTGGTGCCTGTACATCCCAGAGTGAGTGAGGGCTAATCCCATGTGCCTTGGTGATAAATGTTTGACCCTTGGGTTTGCCCCTACCACTCTTTGCTCCTGAGCAGCTGCTCTCTGCTCCTGCCAACCTAAATTTGCAGCAAATTGTGATTTCGGCTACTTTAGTTTTCCTCAGCATCTGTCGCGTTGGTGAGGGGTATATTCTCTCTTCTGCCTTCGTCTTGTGCCTGCCTTGAGGAGAGGCAGAGACACCACCACACT
Organism: Sylvia atricapilla; assembly: GCF_009819655.1. Lineage (NCBI taxonomy): Eukaryota > Metazoa > Chordata > Aves > Passeriformes > Sylviidae > Sylvia > Sylvia atricapilla. The sequence continues at coordinate 96,846,089 of NC_089142.1, forward strand.
CATCATCAGGTGAGAGACATTCCTTCCTTTCCCGTGGCCTGGAGGGGAGGCAGCCTGAAGGCTCGCTGTTCCCAGGCCTGTCTCGCTGCATCCCTCGCCGGCAGCCGGGGCCGTGTGGGGATGTGTGGCCGCCAGGATGGGCGGCCCAGGGGATGCGGCCCCAGACCGGGTCCCGCTCGGCGGCTGCGTGTCCCTGCAGGAGGGCTGGAGCCGCTTCGAGCGCCTCAGAGCCGGCTCACTGGGGGCTCGGGAGAGCTGCCAGGCTGGGGCGTGCAGCTCCCAGGGACCTCGGGCTTTGGCTGGGCTGTGGAGCCGGGCAGGGAGCTGGCAGGAGCCGCACGAGTTCCGTGCGCTGCCTCGCTGCCGTGCTTTGCCCAGAGGGGTGATGGCTCTTCCTTTGTGCCTCCTGCCATCTGCTCCCCGTGGGCCAGGGAGGATGCTCAGAGGAGGGGAGACTTCTCCAGCAGATCCTGGGGCTGTGGACAGCATTTGGAGCACGGGGGCCAGGCTGATGCCGGCACTGCTCTCCCCGGAGGACGGGGTGTGAGCTGCGGCTTCACCAGGCGGATGCGAGCAACAGGAGCAGCCCCAGGTGTTGGGCTGAGGGATCCTGTTGGGGATGGATGCACTGCCTTCCTGGCGTGGTTGGGGTCTGTCGTTCCAGGAGGGTTTTGCCGTGTCCCCAGGGCATGACCTGAGCCAGGGTTTGCGGTGCTGGCTCTCGGAGCAGCCGCTGAAGTGACACAAGGGAGTGGTGACTTGCTCTGACTGGGCTGGAGCTGAGCTGGGTGGGGAGCTCAGGTGTTTCCTGAGACAGCACAGCACCATCCGAGGGAAAGCGCTTCACAATGCGTGGACATGCAGTAGCTGTTGGCTCCCTCCGGCCTCCTCTTTGAGTCTGTGTGTGCAAAAAATGAGCAAAAGTGTTTTTCTTTGCATTGTTGAGGAAGAGAGACTCATTTGGTGGGTTGGGGTTTGGGGCTTTTATGGGGATGCCATCCTCATACCCAAGAGAAAGAAATCCTTCCTCCTCTCCTTCCCTGAGACCTGAAATGCTTTAAAATTACGGTATTTGCCTTTGTTTGGAAGGGTGGAACTGGCTCTTTGATAAAACCTCCAGCTCTGCTGTGCAGCTCAAACACAGTGGAGTTAAGAGATGTTTTCTGCCTGGTGTCAGCTTGAAGCCTTGCAGACACTGAATCCCTCTAGAGGAGGGCACATCTGTTCAGGAATCTGATCTCATTTCTGCCTTATAGGTTCTCCAGCTAAATGGACCATTTGCTTTCATGGAAGTAATTGCTTTGAATGCTGTGGAAAAGGGAAGCCAAAGCCACAGACAGCATCTAACCTCGCTGGTGTTTATACAATAAATTAATAAGCGCTAAAAGGGTAGCATTCAAGTTCACAACAGCGCACAGCATATTTTTACACCATCCTGGATGCTGTAGAAGAGCACACAGTGCAGCAGCCACCCTCTATAATGTGCAAACGCTGGCTGTGGCTGCAGACAGGGGTTACAGTGCACCCAGGAGCATCGTGGAGCCGGGATGTAGCAGCTCCATAGAAACACATCTGCTCCTGCCCTGCTCAGGGGGAGCTGCACTGGCTCCACTGCTGCTGCTGGCACTGAATTGTCCCCCTGGTCTGCCTTACCTGAGCCCCAAGAGATCCTGTACATACACCAATATCACCAGGAATAACACCAGGACGCTGGCGGCCTCGGCACGTTATTCCCGAGGCTGCTCTGGCCTTCCTGCTGCCTGGATGCTGTGCAGGCAGGGAATGTGCTGCCGGCATGGAGGGAACACAGCGGGCCTGGGAAACCCGGGTCACTCAAACTCCGTGTCACAGCGACTTGTGTGCTCTCTCTGCATGCCAGAGGGACGTAATTCCCTTCTTGCCATAAATCTTCTTCTCTTCCCTGCTGCGCTGCCCTGCCCCTCTCTGCACATCCATAGTGAAACAGGAGTACCACAACATTCCCAGTCTGAAAGGAGCAGAGGGTCTTGCCCATGCACAGGCTCCCTCTCCTGTCATTGCACCCACCCACAATAAAAACAGTGTTATATACACATATATTTAATGCAAATGTATTATTGTGAATTGTATGTAATTATATATGTGCATACTAAAATATATAATAATAATATGTTATTATTTAAGCATGTGAGGTGAGGCAGATGCTTTTTAAATTATGATATATTTATGATAATCATATATTTAGGCATATTAAAAAACATTTTGTCAATCTCATACCAACGTCACAAGGGGAGAGGGATGGAAGGTTGCTGCTAGCTTTATATACATAATTCTGTAATTTTTTTCCATGGGGTCTGAAAGGTAGGTTGCCCTAGCTTTACTTGTTAATATTGCCTTTTCTGTATTTATTTTTTTTTTAAGTGGCAAAAGTTACGTGGATTCTTCAGAAAGAAGAAACATTTTTGCTGATGTAGAGTGTTTAAATGGCACGAACCAAACTGGAGCTCATGTTTGTCACCCAGGCCACAGCCACCAGGGGCCGGCCCAGGCACTTTCTTTAGGGGCTGTGAAGGGCTGCAAGGTGAAGAGTGATTTCTCTCCCTCCCGTGCTTGTACCTGCTCAGTCCTGCCCTCTCCTCACCTCCTGTGAGAGGTGCCTTCACAGGCTTGAGACAGACATAGCATAGTTCCAATGATGACTTCTTTCTTGGGTTTCTTTTACTAAATGTAAGAAAATTAATTTTGTTTCTGCAACAGTCTTCCATCCTGCTGGGATTCCAGCACGTGCTCTGCAGAGCAGCTCAGGCTCAAGGTGTTTGCCTCAGCCTCCAGCTTGCAGAGACAGTGTGTGAGGGAGATGAGGAATGGGGGGCAGAATAGCCAGTGGCAGAGCAGGCGTCCAGTTCCAAATCCAGGCTCCTGGCTGGATTTGGGGTTGCACAAAGCTGTACTTTCCCCTCAAGACAGCAAACCTGTGGGGTTTTGGGTTTTACTGCCAGATGGATGAAGATGGCTCTACTGTCTGCAGCTGACTTTTAAGTGAAGTAAGCAGGTAGCAGATAAGGTCCATTGTAAGCTGATTGGCACCACATAGAACTGCTTTTATTTAGCACCACAGTGCTACTGCTGTCCTCAGGATGTAGTGTGGTACTAATCACTTCTTCAGCTGGCCTAATTATGATATGTGGGTCCTGAGCTGCAGCTGCTTTTATCCCAGTGAGGATAAAATGTGGAGATTCACAGAGAACCTATTGCTGCATCCCATAGTGCAGGGAGCTGCTGGACCAAGGTGCCAAACCTCAGCTCCCGGGTGAAACCCAGTAAGGTGCTGAGCTATACCTTTGGGGTGAAGGCAGTCAAAACAAGATTAACCAAGCCTTTACCCACTGGTATTTATACAATGCCAAAGTTGTGACCAGGGTTTCACAAGCTGAGGAAGAGCACTATGGAAGTGTTTCCATACCAAATAAATTCAGGCCCAAGTACAACAAACCACAGGGTGGAGAAAAAACCTGATGGAGACTCACACAAGCAGAAAATGAGGACTAGGGATGCAGGCAGCACCAGGAAATAGACACCCAATTCTCTTTGTGAGCCCAGGAGCAGGATTTTCCTTCCCAGCCTTTCCCCAAGAATGACTTTCTCAACTCTTTTGGGCAAGCTATATCACTTCTGAATTTCTATTTTCTCTCCTAAAAATGAGGTTGCTGCTTTTATGCCTTTGCAGTGTGGCTGGGACAATGGTAACTGCAACACACTCCAAAGGGCCGCCAACCACTAGGTGAGACTTACCCAGGAGAGGAGGGGCTTAGCTCCTGAAATGCAGCCTCCTTCCATTCCAGGTCCTCTGAAAGCTGAAGTTCATGCTCCACTGTTGACAGAGCAGGAATTCAGGTGGGACCATAGAGGTCTCTTCTGGGAAGCTCAGAGAAGAGTGCACTTCTGCGGAAGGAAATCAGCTTTCAGCAGCACTGCTGAGCTCCCTGCTGTTTGAAATGCTCGCCTAGATGTTAATAATGATGTTGTTCCATAGATGAACAGATTCAAACAGTGGGAAATACACCCACCTGATTTAGAGGTGGCTAAATAAGCATATTTTATTTAATAAAATGTCATAACACTCTCTTGGCATTAGGCCTGTTCTTGGTGTCCCCTGTGCTGGTTCCTGTGTCTCTGTTGGGTACAGGGCTGCTTGGTGCTGATTTTGGCAGCCAAAATGTTTTCTTGGTTTTTTTAAACGAGGAACCAACATTTTTGACTGAGGATTTTGGCTCCACTTTGTGATTGCAATCAGCCAGTGACAGTTGAAGACTATGACATTAAAAATATATTTTTTAACTACAGTTAATTGATCCTCATGGGTAATTAGCATGCAATGGGCTGTTTGCTCTCTATTTATCACTCTGCTCCGCTGAATGAACTTGGCTGTGTTGTCTGTTTCTGTATTTCCACTGTCATCCATGAATCCTCCTGTACATCGGCGATGCCAGGCTTGGATTTCAGAGGGCAGAGGCTTAACCCCAAGCTGGGACAGGCAGAAACCAGGTGCCCCTGGAGGACCTAGGCTGCTGGATGGTTTCAGACATTCTGTGGGTGCTCTGCTGCAGCCTCCATCCCCCCTTTTCCTTGTGCTGCTTTCCTTCTCCTGCCCTGCTGCAGCTCTGGCTGGGAAGCCAGGGCCATGTGTGTGTCTCCAGGCTACGCATGGAAACTCGGCTTTCTGCGACTGACCGTGGCTGTGCCATAAACGAGGGGAGCTGTCCCTGCCTGACTGGCCAGCTAAGCAGATGTTCAGTCCCCAGACCTCATTTCAGGCAGTCAGAAATGAGAAGATGATTTTCTGTCCTGCCCAAGAGCCGGCAGTGCCCTCACAAGGCTCCTGTGCAAAGGCAGGCGGCACACCCGGCATGGACAGCTGTGCTGGAGCTGCTGGCAGCATGGCAGGGCTGCTCCCTCCCAGGATATTCGAGTGTGTGTGAGGCTGGCTCCAGCTGCAGAGATGGAATGGGCTGAAAGGATGCTTTAGAGGCACTGAAGAAATGCTGAGAGAATATGCTGGAAGCTTGGGGGTTACGGGGCTGTGTCACAGCTGAGCTGACCGCTTTAGCTCTCCTTCGAGCTACTCTATTTATTTCTTTCAGGAACAGCTCAATTTTTCATAACTTCTCTGTGTGAAAGGCTTATTATTTTCTGTTGTTGTTGTTATTCTCCAAGGTTACACAGCATCTCTGTGGCAGAAATGCAGCCCTAGGAAGGAGCTGAGCCATCTTGGCTCCATTTTCGCATCCATCCAGACACCTTTGCCCTCACCCCCAGGCAGCAGTGATGGGGAGATGTCCCTTTGACAGAGGGATGTAATAAGGGCTGTAAATGGAATAACTGGACACAAAGAGCTAATAAATGTGTAGATGTGCTCTAGTTGATTGGGGAGACTATAAACACCACTCTACCTGGGCTGGACACAGTTAAGGGGAGGTGGTTTGCTCCTTTCCATCTGACACACGAGGAGCAGAGCGAGAAGTTTTCAGCCTTGTGCTCCAGATAAGAGGTCAGCTTTCCCATTTCCAGGTTAGCCACACTCTCCCACCTCCATCTATGCAAACAGTTGTTAAAATGACTCCTCATGCTCCCATTTAAGTTGTTTTAATTGCACAAATGACTTCTGTGTAGTGGTCAAGATTATAGACAATGGCTACTTGGAGAGCAGAGCATCCATGCAGCAGGCTGGGGAATTCTGAGTATTTCCTGGAAGAAAAAAGAAGGGCAGTGGTGTCCTATTAAAGCTGTTCCAGAGTAAATCCAGCACTGAGAGGAACCACTTCAATCCGCAAACTTCCTAAGGAAGGTTTTCCTTTCAGCAGCAGCACAGTGGTCACTTCCATGGGATGCTCCAGCAAAAACCATCCCAGGGCTGCAGCAGGCAGTGTCTGCCTTTCACAGGGTGCTGCGGGAGTGACAGGCACCAGGCTGGTTTCCCCTGCTTGGCTGCTCAAAAAGCCCAAGGAGCATCCATTGTAGGGACAATGGTTGAGGCTGTTCTGGGTAAACGCTTCAGCTTCCCATCACAACAACCGGTGTCCCATATCCTAAGGCTTCTCCTCAGTCCTACATCCACCCAGAGAGCTCCACCAAAGCCACTCCAGAGGCACAGCTGCAGTGAGAAGAAATATGCTGCCAGTAATACAGCAGGTACTCCACTCACAGAGAGGCAAGGATGTGGGAAGCATTCCCATGGGAACCTGGCCAAGTCCTGGCCTTCAGTGGGACAGCATCAGGAGAAGTGTGACCAGCAGGTCAAGGGGGGGGATTCTCCCCCTCTGCTCTGCCCTCCTGAGAGCCCACCTGCAGTGCTGCATCAGCTCTGCAGACACCAGTGCAAGGACAGGGACTTGCTGGAGTGAGGAGAGCTGTCTGTCCGTCCAGCTTGGAGAAGAAAAGGCTCTGGGGAGACTTTGCAGCACCTTCCAGTACCTAAAGGAGACCTAAAAAAAGCTGGAGAAGGGCTTTTTGCAAGGGCCTGTAGTGATAGAACAAAGGGTAATGGCTTTACACTTACAGAGGGCAGGTTTAGGTTAGCTATTGGGAAGAAATTCCTTACTGTGAGGGTGGTGAGGCCTTGGCACAGGTTGCTCAGAGAAGTTCTGGATGCCTCATCCTGGAAGTGTTCAAAGCTACATTGGATGGGGCTCTGAGCAACCTGCTCTAGTGGAAGGTGTCGCTGCCCATTGCAGGGGGGTTGGAACCGGGTGATCTTTAGGGTCCCTTCCAACCCAAACCTTTCTGTGATGATTCTGTAACTGATTATTTTCCTAAAGTAACAGAAAATTGCTCCTGCTGTTATGCACCTATTCAGGGAGCTGTGGTTCTGAGGAATTTTTTGAGGGGTTGTTTGGTGTGCATGGGAACAGTTTGGGCAGTTTTCTTCTAACAGTAAGGCAAAAAGAAATGAAGGTGAAAGACTCACATGGGACAAAGTCTGCCTGGGGCTCAGAGTCGATTCAGAGATGTCTTAGCTTGCCTGTGTGCAGGAAAAAAGTGATTTAACGGAACACAGGGCTCCATTCCCAGCAGTGTGGAATACCTTGAGCCCAAGGGGAGGTTTTCACAGGAGCTTCTGTCTTTGGCAGGACTTCTGAGGGCAGTGGCCATCCCAGCACTGCCTGGCTGGGCTTTGGCCACTGCGAGGCACCGAGTGACAGCAAAGGTCACTGCAGCTCCACCAGAGCACCCAGCACTGCTGGCTCACCCGGAGAAAATGGCAACTGGGGCTGAAAAGGAGCAGGTGACAGGACTGGGAGTCCCAGACTTGGGTAGCACAGAGCAGAAACTGAGGGTGTTTGCTCAGCAGATGTGCTGAGGCCACCCAGCACAGAGAAAGAAGGAGCCGGCCTTATCACATGAAAACAAGAGGCCAGAGAATGATGTTTATGGCTGGCCTGTCTGAAACAAATCAAAGGAAAGAATATTTGGCTTGCCTGAGCATGGCAGGGAACATGCCAAATATTTCATGTGGGAGCACAAGGGTCAAGGTGTTGCTGTGCTCTGTGTTGGAGTGGCACATCCTGATGGGCAGGGATTGATGGCAACAGCAAGGAATGGGCCTAAAGTCACAGATATTGGACCACAATTTGAATAAAAACTCCACAGTTTATTATACAGCTCAGCTGACAGAGCTGGGAATAAAAATCTGGATGTCACCCCAGGGGACTGCAGTCTGCTTTAGGGACCTCCAGTTGCACTGCATTGCTGATCTCCTCCTTCCCAGCCCCTTCCCTGTCTCTTCCCCACCCCACCTCCCTTCTGCAGCTGATGTTGGCTATAGAAAAGGACAGGATTTCAGAGACAAGACAAAAATGGTCCTTCATTTCCATCCACCTGTGTTTGCTCACTCACTTCTCTCTCTGACTTCCTAAATCAGAATTTATTTAGCACTTACCACCTTCCCTTCCCACCCTCCCCTGATTTTCCTGCCTTGTGATTTGAGTTTTCCCTGGGCATTACCCGACTCCTTGGAATGTAAAGCTTCCTCCTAGGGCCATCACTTGAATATACACATGTAATATAAAGGCTGACAAGGGGAGATGAGCAGCTTGGAAGCCATGTGAGGGGTATGGTGTTTATATAAACCTTCCAGAAATGACAGATCACTGAACTGGATGGCAGGAATGGCTCTGCAGCCTGAGCCCACCACATTGGGCCAGTTTTGGGATGGGGGTGGGTATGGTGCTGGAGGGGAACCCCTCTCCTTGGGCAAGTTGCTGGAAAAGCAGCAGAAACTCCTGCAAAAGCTGAGCCAGACAGAGAGAAACATTGTCGTGTCTATTTTAGGGTTTTTGTGCTGTTGCTCCTCATCACCCTGTCCAAATACATCCCTTTAATGGATGCTGCCTGAGAGGAAGCACATACATCCTCCTGTGAGAGGGTGCCTGTGCCCATAAGCCTGTTTCCCAACACTATAAATTGGTCCTATAAAAGATGTTACTCCTCCCTGCCTCTCCTTAATAACTCTGTGCTGGGGCTATAACAGCACTTTGCTGCCATCATATTTTTCACCAGGACTCCAGTCCCCCTCTCTTTTTTCCTTCTGGCTACTGAACAGCTCCCAGCAAAATCAGGCAGTTCAGGATCCCAGAGGGGTCTGGTGGGGATGCTCTGGGAGGAGGTGGGACACTGGGTACAGGGGGGAGGGTGGTGGCAAGAGGGCCACAGGAGAATTTGGGAGCTGAGTGGGTGCATAGAGTGAAGCCCCAGCAGCTCTGCAGCCACAAGGGTAAATCCAGTGCTTTTCCAGGCTCACCCTCCAGGGATGACCCCTCTGATGATCACAGGGCCCTGTGGGAAGCCCAGCCCTGCAGTGGGAGCTGTGGCTCATCCTCAGGGACTCAGTATTCCTTGTCGTGTGAGGAGCATCTCTGCTGCCCACATCCAACCTGCCTTCCTGATGGGTTGTGCTGCCCAGTGCCAAACAACACGAATGTGGGGGTGAAATGGAGCAGGGAGGGTTCCCAGCTGGCTGCCCATGTCCTGCCCGTCTCAGCACACCCTTGGCACAGTGCTGGGATCCACAGGGAACACCAGACACCCTACTGACACCCCTTGACACTCAGAGGGGGAGACTTCCACCTTTATTCAAAACCAGTAAATTTGGGCTGTTTAAACACAGCCCAATTCCCCCTACAAGTGACCAGGTGGGGAAGTGCTCATCTGCACCCAGTTCCCCCCTCCCCAGTGCCACTAAGCAGCAAAGCTGGATTCTCTCTGCAGGACAGGCATCCAAGGTGTAGCTGCTAGTGGTTTTTTGTGGCTTCCACTTGGGGCTGCTCCTCTTCCTTGCATGCGTGGGGAATATAGCAGAATAATTTGTGTCTGGAAGTTTGTGTTCCCAAGTTTCTTTTCCCTGAGGATGTCAGAGCCCTTTCACTGAGCACTGAAGAGATGATGTGGTCTCCTTCAAAAATAAGTGCATTGGGTGCTCATTGTGTAAGCAGAGTGCAGTGAGACTGCAGAAAATCTGCACAAGCCCAGCATCAGGGAATTATGTATTACAGTAATAAAGGTTTAAAATAAACCCTTAGAGGTTCCTCTGACAGTTGAAGCTTGGAGGGATCCCTCAGTAAAGCCTTGGGGGGAACTCTAGGACGTGGTTCACCTCTTCTTGTGTCACCTGTGTGCATGGCTGGGTGCCTTGGGGGTAACAAGGCAGGGCTGTGTGCTGCAGGGGATCCCCACACCTGGGGCCAGTTGCGTCTTTATAACAGAGATGGCATTGGAACACGCTGATCCCCTCTGGTGCTCGCTGCAGGAAGGACAAGGGGAACATCTCAAAGCCATCGAATCCTGTCAGCTCACATCTGGTGCATCCTGCACAACAGGTAGGGTAAAACCAAGCAGCTGCAATGTCTTCTCTCTCACTTATGCCTAGATTTTTTTTAAAAAGGAGATCCCTTGCCCTTGCTGTTCATTCCCTCTCTTCTGGGCTATGACTCTCCTGCTGCAACCCCGCAGCAAGTTGCTGTCAGGAGCAGCCCCCTTGCTTTGTGCTCTTCCAACAAAGCATGGCCAAGTATTTGCATGAGGGCAGCTTTCATGACCTGCTTTTCTGACGATGTAAATAATCTTGTCATCTTCCTGACAAATTAATGCTTAACCCCTCCCCCTCACCTCTTTCTAACTGGCTAAAGTGTTAACCATTATTGCTTTGGGGCTTATTAATATTTTGGAGTGCTGTAGTGACACTGGGAGAGTGCTGGGAGGTTGTATGAATTAATGCTCCTTTGCCTGTCAGGGCATTTAAGTCTTAGGTTTGGGATGTGGGTGATTTAAATAATTCCCATGGATTCCTCAGCTTCCCTTGTCACATGCATGGGGACAGGAGAAATCACACGTACAAGCATGATTAACTAATGAGCTGTCTAATGAAGTGCTTCTGACTACAGGCATTAACCATCCACTGCCAAACAGATCGCGGGGGAAACAAGGCATAATCCCATGTCAAAGTTCCCTGGTGTCTCACCCTGTCTTTGGTGACAGAAGCTGGTCCCACTCCACGTGTGAGAGATGCTCCCTCCTGATAGGAAGAGCTTTATTTAACCAATCCAAATGAAATCCTCTCATTTAGCAGCCTTGAGCAGGGGGCTGCCGGCTACAAAACCCAGTAGGAACCCAAAATGAACAGCTCACAAAATGAGGAGAAATTTAATAAAATAAAAACCCCAGAATTTTTCATATCTGCATGTAGAAAACACAGATTATCACACAGATGCTTTGACAACACACCTTTCCAGTATATAAAACTCACACATTTGTAAGGCCAGGCCCTGTCTCTGGAACTGGATTTGCCAGCTGCAGGCACTGCTTGTACCGAACAGGGGCTGCAGGGCCAGGAAACAAATGCAGCTCTGCTTCCTAATGCAGCTAAGTCCAAAACTTTCCATGGAAGCATGAAAAACACTGTCTGCAATTGGCTGAAAAGCTGTGCATGGGTCAGCAATGCTTTTGGGGGATTGAAATGTCACCTGTGGGATGCAGGGAACTGCACCAGGCAGCCACCAGCTCCTCCCAGATCACTTAAAGGAATTAGAAGCATCTCCTGGGGCTCCAGCCTTTCTGCCCCTTGGGTTGGGACTGAGTTATTTATCCAACCGTGACATTTCTCAATCCACAAGTAACCAACCTGTCTCTCTGTTTTTCTCCTGGAGCAAAGGGGTAGTGTTGAAATAAGGGTGCCCTCCAGGCTCACAGAGGATCAGTGGCATTCCTGGGGGCTTCACTGGGCTGTGGAGAGAGGTTTTGTGCTGAGGTGGGCTGTGGATATGGATCCTGCAGAGTTCGATCCACCTGTTTTCTCAGGTGAAGTGCGTATCTAACTGCCATTCCCAAATCCAGGACTCATGATATCTCAAGTGGGATTTTTACTGTGGGTGTGGGCTGCGAGTTTCCACCCAATTCCCTGTGTTTAGTCTATTTCCCCAGGGGCTGTCTGGGGCCCTGCTCGGCCTGGGCTGGGCATCTCTCCTGTGTGTGTTTCCTGACTCCCAACGTGCAGGAAGCGCTTTGGAGGGATGTTGCGGAAATTCTTTGTCTCCACTTCCTATTTCTTTTCCTGCTCGCCCCCCTCATGCAGGCACGTGTGCTGCCTGCTCCAGCAGCCTTGGGCTGCCTTGTTCTGGGGCATGTCTGCTATTTCATGCTTTATAAAAGATGGGAAGGGCTGGTTTGTGATGCCCCGTGCACTTGGTATGGCCAGGCACTGCTGGGGCTGTCCTGGTGAAGCACAGTGGCTTTCTCCAGGATGATCCATCCTTCCCAGAGGTTGGGGTGGCCCTTGCTCTGCTGAGTGTCCTCCCATTCAGGTGCTGGAAGAGCAGAGTGAGTTTGGGTGCTGACTGAGGGCATCCCTTCTTCTTCTCATCCTGGATAAATGGCTTTATTCCCATATTCCCACAAACAACAGGATGTTGTAGCTGCCAAAAATCCCAGTGTTTTCTGACAGCATTTTCAGCAGCTATTCCTGGGTGCTCGTTTCCAGCAATTTGCCTGCTGGAAAGTGAATTTCTGCCACACAGGATGTGCCTGTGCAGGGAGGAGGCCAATGGTGGTGCCTGCAGTTTGGTTTTGTGGTTTATAATCCAGTAGCTCCCACTGTGGCAGGAGAGATGCTGATGCAGCTGGGACCAGGCCATCCCAGCTCCTCTGCCTCCAGCTCTTCCAGCCGCACAGAGGCACCTGAGCCTTGCATGGCAAAAGGGATGGCATGGACCCGTGGCAAAGGAGTCTCACTGTGGCTGGGGAAACCCTGGGCAAGTTCTGCTCCCTCTTTCATCCCCCCCAGCAGCGCCAAAGATGTGCTGGTTCCCTCAGGGATTGCTCGGCTTGGCATTATTTTGGAGCTTCAAAATCTTCAGCTCGATTTCCCCCCCCCCCCCCCCCCCCCCCCCTAAACATTTACCCAGCACCTGCAGCCTTGACAGTTCTCTGCTTTAGGCCAGGAACTGGTGAGGCTCCTTCTGTCAGCCAAAAGGAGCCCATGGGCACATCAGTACCAGGCTCCTGCCTTTGCCAAGGTCTTTCCCATCCCTATGATCTGTGTGCTACACCAGGGAGAAACGAGAGATGTTACAGGGGAATCGGGAGTGGAAATTTGTTACCTTCTCCCACCTACAGCTTCCGACAGGCTCCGTGGGACTCGCGTCCCTCCTGCCGTGCCTCTGCATCGCAGAAGCACCCACCTTCTGTCTCAGAGCGCCAGACCGAGGCAGGGAGGACCAGAATTACCTGCTGACCCCGGGCAAGTCCTACTGGGAGTCTGAAACACAGATCCTAATTCTTTAACTATAGCCCCATCTAATGGCTCGACACCAGCAGCTCCCTGTGCGATGCCGGTGTCGGGAAGGGCAAATCCCGCTCGGGGGCTGGGGATCCTCACTGGCAGGGCATGCCAGCCACCCTTCCCCTGCCCGGAGCCCGCCACCAGGGACACCGCCGGGCTGTCACCTCCCCAGGGACACCGCCGGCCCGGGCTGCTCCTCGGGTTTGCCCCGCTGTGTTGTGTGTACGGGAGCAGCGGCTCCGGCGGGCTGTGCCGGGCTGTGCCGGGCTGTGCCGGGCTGTGCCGGGCTGTGCCGGGCTGTGCCGGGCTGTGCCGGGCTGTGCCGGGCTGTGCCGGGCTGTGGCAGCCTGCAGAGATCCGGTGTCTGCAGCACACAGAGCGCACAGAGCCCAGGGACACACGGCCCGGACACATCTCCCGCCTGCTGCACCCGCTGCGGCACCCGGGGAAACCCAGACCCAGCGGGCTCCCGCCCTTTCCAGCCGGGAAAATCGGGGAGATTTCCAGCGATCTCACGGGGTGGGCCCTGGGGCGTAGGGCAGGAGTGCCACCCTCTGTCCCCAGGCCGCCTGCTCCTGGGCTGAGCCCCTGGAGCCGTGTGGAACCCTGCACTGGTGTCCCAGCGGAACAGAGAGTTCACCTGATGGTGGCTTTACCTGAATTTAAATGCCCTCTGTGGCTGAGGCAGGAAAAAGGACGGGAAATTAGGCCAGTGGGGCTGGTTTTGCTCAGCCCAGCTGCTGCCTGGAGGAGAGGTCCCGCCTCTGCCGGGAGGCTGGCGGGCTGGAGCATCCTCCCCTCTCTCTTCTGCAGGAGATGGTGGCGCTGGTGCTGGGTGTGGAGTGCTGGCTGGGGCTGGCCTGGGCCTGGGGAGGCTCTAGCTGTTGTCTTTCGGGGATGGTTTCATGTCAGCCAGGTCAGTCGCTGGTTTAGGGTGATTTGATTTGTGGTTTCTTCTTTAACTGCATTTACACACATCTTCAAATATTGGTGTTGACTCAAACCCAACTCCCAGTGCCAGATGTGGCTGATCTTGTCTTCTGGAGCCAAGCCATGGTGCTGAGATGATCTAACAGCAGGCTGGAAAGCCTGGATGCTCCCTGTGTCCACCCAGGGTGGAGTGAGCTGGGCCAGCCCTCTGTGGGGATGATTTAGTCACATTATCCACGTGTGTCAAGGTGTGCACTGACACCATGTGTACATCCACAGTCCTGGCTGTGTCACCCAGCCTGCCTGGGTGAGTTTGTTTGGGACTTTATGCTGCCAACAGCAGCACACAGCAGGGAAATGCAGAGGGTGTAGGCCCAGCAGGAACCTGGCTGCAGCTCCGTGCCTTAAAAGCAACTCTGGGGTTGTTGATGCCAGGACCAGGATTTTCCAAGCCTGGCTGAGAGAAATGCTCCTATGGCTGAGCAAAGAAGCTCCTCTGTGCAACACACTTTGGTGGCTCTGGCTTTCTACACCATTTCCAGTGCAGTGACTATTTCCCTTCACCTCCCGTTTCCTCCATGCGTGAGGCTGTGCCCTGATCTGCCATGTCACCTGGGCCCTGAGACCCTCGTGTTGGTTGAGTCTGGGTGGGGGTGGTGATTTTGGGGCTTTTTGAGGGCCCTGGGGGGGGGCACGAGGTGAGAGAACCAGGTGGTGTCATCAGGAATTGTCCCTTTGGCTCTGGAGCACGCACCATGGTGAGAGCAAGCCCTGGCTCTCCCACAGCAGCAAGTTACACACTGTCCCACAAAAGCACAGAAATGCAGGAAACAAACAGCTGGAGCCTTAGGATTTTTTTTCCACTGTTTTTGGTCTTTGTCCTTCTGTTGGCACTAGGGAAGGGGATCCTCCAGCAGCTGGGGCTGGACCAGGGGGCTGTGACATGGCTGTGACTGGCCAGGAGGGCACCCACCATGGCTACCTGCTCCTCCATGGTTTTGCTCCATTTGCTTTGTGGCCACTGCAAGTTCCACCAGCGAGGCTGAAAGGGAAACCTGGCCCATCTCCCACTGGGCTGGCTCCAGGGGAGCAGAAAGTGGCTCTTTGTGGGGTCCCTTTTTGCTGTGAGGGGGAGCTGCCTCCCAGCTCCTCTTTATCCAGTACCCACAGGCTGGCTACCAAAGCCTACTGTAAAAATTAATTTTGGCACAAGAAGCCCAGGGAGAGCATTTGCCAAGGAAAAATATTGTTGACAGACTCTAGAAGAACAGGATTATTCATCCAGGGGAAAATCACCCAGCCAGGTGGAGCAACCTGCACAGGAATACTCAGCACAGCTTTATCTCCAGCTGCAGATGGGTGCCTGCAAAAAGATGGTATTTCTCCTCAGTGTGGCCCCACATCACCCAGTCTGCTCCACCTTGCGTTGGTGCAGGCTTGTGGGTCCCCACTGAGGGACACATCAGGCCAAAGAGGACAGCTGTGGGGTGTAGCTGGCTGGGGCAGGGGCTGGTTTCTGTGCTGGGGCTGTGCTGGGATGCTCCCGGAGCTCTGCTGTGCCAGGGCAAAGCCCAGCCCTGGGGCACTGCCTGGAGGGCAGCTGATTTTGCTTCCTGCCTTGTTCTTCCCATCACCAGGCCTGCATGAAGTCACTTTCCCCTGGGCATGAAGCAATCCAAGCTTTAGTGTCACTTTTTCTTTTCTTTCAGACATTAAAAACTTCTGTTCTCTTCAAGCCAGAGCCAAATTCAACAAGCATCAAGCAAAACTCTGCTACACTCTGTGATCTGGTTTGACTGTCCTGACACAGGCTGCAAATAACTTCCCAATGTTTTACACAGCCTGAGAGGTAGGATTTGAGAATTGCAACCCTCCAATGCAAACTAGTGTCATGGGCAGAAAGACCTGGAGTGGGTTATGTGAGGAAGGAGACTCCTTCATAATGTCCATCCAGGCAGGTCTAGACAGGACACCTGGCTCACAGCTGGCTGCGCACATGGCACAGGAGGGGTCTGAAGGCCACCCCAGTTTCATGAGCAGTCACAGCCAGAGGGGGCCATGCCCAGCCTGTGCCCAGCCCTGCTGCAGCAGAGGGTTGTGCTGGGCTCCCCAGGCTCTGGGCACAGCTGCCCCTCAGTCCCTGCAGCGTCCCTGTTCCCACAGAGGCTGTCCCAGGCGTGGTGGCTCAGCGGCTGTGCAGGTGTTGTGACACCAAAGGTGGTGTCAGGGGGCCCAGCATTCATTCTGCCAGGTGAGCAGAGGCCATTCTACTGCCCACAGGTGGTCCAGAGTGCAGGGCAGCGCCTGGGCTTGAGCATTCCTGCACAGACAAGGTGCCAGCAGCCCTGGGTGTGCTTCCCCAGGACATCCCTGTCACGCCAGGGGATGCAGCCACAGCAGGAAAGAGCTGCAAGCAGGCCTGGAGGGTGGCACAGCAGCTCAAATAGCCCTGGGGAAAGGGAGTGGTGAGCTGTCCAGGCCAAGGGAATCGGCTTTTTCCACTCCTCCATCACGAGAGCACAGCCACGGGGAATTTTTGCTCAAATGCACTGTGAGGGAGAAAACATCAAGCCTCCTTCTGAGCCTCAGCACAGACCAGCTGCCAGGTCAGGTGACACCAGTGACCATCACCCAGCAGCTGCTTCCTTAAAACAAACATGCAGGAAAGCTGAAGTCCAACACTGAGAAAAACACTAAATTCCAGAGAAGTGGAGGCTGAAATAAGGAATTACTCCTTTAGATCTGACCACCAGCAAGCCATGCCAGTGTTGACCCCCTGATTAAAAGGAGCAGGTTTCTCACCAGCTTCATGATGGAGATGGCACAAGATGAAAATAAGAAGGGCTGGGAGAAGAGCTTATTAAAGAACCAGTGTTGCCTTGTTTTTCCTCACTCCTTGCAAGTTTCATATTTTTAGGATACCAGATGATTACTCTGCAGATGCAGTATCTACATTGCATGGCCATATCTACATCTATACTGGTCCAAGCAGTTTAATCTATTTCTTTAAGCCAGTCTGGTGTTTCAGTAAAACTTCTGATGTCCAAAAGGCCTCAGACCAGTGGTATTCAGGGAAAGATTTGGGATGGCATTTCTTGCTTTGCTCAATCTTCCAGTACATGGTGGTGGGTGTAGCTGTGGTGTGAGTTTAGAAGTTTAATTTTTAAAAGCAAGGGACCCAAAAGCATGTTGCTGAGATCTGTACCTGCCCTCTGAACCCAGCTGTGGGTGCAAGCTGAGCACACCAGAGCCCAAGACAGGTTCTCTGCTGCCACAGAGCATGGGACCAACGTTGGCACAGGGACTTGCACATTACTACAGCAAATAAAGCAGGGACCCAGCCCTAAAATTTGTCCTTTTGACAACAGACCTCCGAGTGTGGACCCTGTCTACTAGTTACCTCAGCTGCCTGCAGCCTTTGCTCTAAATCACAGCCTCTCATCCGTGACTGACAAAGCAAAGAGCAAGGGAAGGTGCCAAAAGCCAAGGGGTGGGAAGGACAGCAAAGGAGACAGGGAAGGGTAATTTCACAGAGCAGACAAGTGGCTTCACTAGCAAGTGGTTTTGAGTGCACTGCTTATCCTTCTGGGATGGCAGAGCCAAGGAGGACCATGTCCCATAGAAGTGTCTTGAAGAGCCTGTTCTAACCATGTTTTTTTTTCCCTGGGATTATTTAGCTTTTCTCCAAGGACCAGTGTATTCTGAACTGAGTTTTGTCAAGTTGCTGCTGTTGTGTCACCTAGTTACTGTTAGTGCCTCTGTCCATTCCTCAAAGTGTTTATAGTAACTCTCTTGTGGAAAGGAGCTGTCTAAAGTGAGCTACGAGGAGCACAGCTCCTCTATTTGTAATTTTTTTTTATCCATCTTAACTGGGGAAAGGGGAATTTATACATGCATGAGACAGATAAAACAGGCTCAACCAAGGCAGGCTTGCTGCTGTAATTACTTTGGTTTTCAATGCACTTGCACATTTCGTGTGAAATTAGCTTGTGGCAGACCCAGACTATGGTCCATTGAACTCAGCATCTTGCTTCTCATAGCACAGCACTTGCTTTTTTCTCTCCAAAGAGAATTCTGCTCCCCAGCTGAACTCTGGGACCAAACTAGTGCATATCCTGGACTCAGCTCCAGGATAAGCTGCTTACCAGCAGCAGCTAAGCAGTAAAAAGGGACTGACACAAACCTCAGCATAACTTGCCTTTTTGCCTCTAGGTCCTTGCTTTTCTTCTGGTTCAGTCTAAACCGCGCATGGTCCAGTCTCTTTCCCTCCAGGTGAGGGATTTCAGGACTCTCTTGGTGGAGAGAGCTTACAGGTTTTAGTTGCCCACATCCAACCCCTTCTGCTCCCCACTCAAAATCCAAAGAGCTGATGCAGCTCAAGCTGGGCTCTTCCAGTATGGACAGATGGCCCCATCCAGTGAGCCAGTGACATTCCTGGGCAGAGCCTTTGACCAGTGTGAGCACGGTGCTGAACCTCTGAACATGAGAGAGAAGATGACAAGTTTAGCTTAGCTCAAGAGCCATACACAGCAATGCCAAGGTTTGCAAATTAATAAAAAGCCAACAGCATTACAGATAAATGTATTTTAATTAGGATTAAATACTATCTCAAGGTATCTTGAAATCGCACTTGTACTGTACTATCAACAGCCAGAGGCAATAAAAAAAAGTCTGAAAACGTAGAAGTTCTAGCATCCAACACATGACAGTAAGTGCTGCCATTTAAAGCGACAAACACCGCTCCCAAGAACAGATAATTCTTAGGGGAAAAAGTTGTAACATTTTTGTATGGACAAAAAAAAAAGTAATTTGAAGACCAGAAGAAATATATTAGTGCCTGCCTTTTTAAAAGTTTTTTTTTTGTTGTTTTTCTTCTTTTTTTTTACATTAAATACAGTTTTCTTTAAAAGCAAGGTACTTTCTAAATTCATGGTTTATATACTGTATGTACACAAGAGCAGAACATTGTACAGTGTTTTTGGATAAAGCAGCACTAACTAGCTGTAAGCTGGTACGGTGTTGCTGACCCAAAAAGCAAGATGACAAGTTAAGCACTCTAGGAGAAGTATCTCCATGGTTGGTATGAGAAAAGTAAAGTATCATGTATGTACAAACTGACCCTTCAAACAAACCCCACCAACTCAGCACCATTTGCTGTGGAACTGCACATGCTGCAGCTGATCAATGGAAGCCTGACTGCAAGAGCTGGTCTGAGACCCAAAGCAACCATTTCCTTTCAGTAACAAGGTGCATCACCCATGCAGAGAGCACTCGCAAAGTCATCACTGCAGCATGTCACCCTTGGGCTCTGGGGGGAGTGCATTCTTACTGCAGCCTCAAGCCAAGGAGACACCTGCACTGGTTTTTCACTATACAAAACACAAAATGCCCCAACCAAGCCATTTGAAATTGAGATTAAAGCTACCTTAAGTATCTGTATGGGCACCTGGTCTTTCTGCCCACAGTTAAAGCAGAAAGTTTGCACCCCACTATCACCAGTTCAGACTAAAATGGAGTGGCAGTGATTTCCATATTAGTGCAACATTAACTCCTAGACTCTATCAAAGTGACTGACTGCTCTCCAGACACACAACGTGTATTCAGGTCTTACAAAACTGGTTTCAAGTCTGTAGCCTTTTTTTTTTAGTCTACCCCATTAAAAACCCCATTACACTCAGGAGCAGTCTGTGTCCTGTCCAAAGTCCATTGCATCAAACTGTGACTTTTATTCTAGGGTTAGCAGTGGGGCAGAGATTAAGGTTCTTCTTGTTACATATCCTTTTAAACATCATTCAGCTTACACCTTCAGAAGAGGTTATTTGCTGTACTTTCAGGATGTTCTTCATCCTTGTCTTACACACTACACTGGTATAAGGAACTGAATGTTTCTTCTTGGATGAGGACAGAAGTGAGACAACTTGTTTCTAAACTGCATTAACTTAAAGTTTCAAGTTTTAATGGTGTAAAAAATCTGACATTCAATTACAGTTAAGAGAAACTTGCTACACAGCAAACTGCATCCAAATCTACCAGTTACTGATGGGACCTTTAAATTAACCATGAACGACTTATTCAAGGCATCCAGACCTGGAAACATCAGATCACCCAGCCAGTGAGCCAGCAACTCCCTCCCCCTTTTTCATGAGGCTTTAACTGCAATTGATGTGACCTCAGCACTGGAGCAAATGACTCCAATCCCCAAAAAGGTTAGGGAGATCCTGTGTTAAGCCCAATGCAATATGCATTAGTGTCATGGAGCAGGAAGATCCCAGTGTCTACTTGTTAGAAGTTCACACAAACCATACAGATACAGACAGGATGAAATACAGACTCAAAAGGATCCATTATGCTTGAAGGAAATTCCAAATAAAAATGACATCTTCTGCACAGCCCAGCCTCAGACACAGCCACACCTTTATCTAGTATAATAAACTCTGTAGTAAACTGTTTTTGACCTCCATAGAGAGTAGGAGTTGTCAAACTTAAGAAGATAAACTCCTCTCCCTGGGTACTGGTGGCTGCCAGCATACACTTCTTCGTGACAGTCTCGTCTGTACACAGGCACTATTTCATCTAGCTGAGGCTTGTTGGCATTCTTTTTGGCTTTTTCTTCACTGCTTGTATTTTCTGCAAGGGAAAAAAAGGGGTGTCAGTGAACATGGGTGGATGCTTTATGTGAGAAAGTCAGACTAATCCCTAGGGGACAAGGCCCTCTTTGTTAGTTTAGGAACAAGGGAGTCACAGGGATTCATACCAAGGCTGGGGTTGAAGCACTTAGATGCAGGAGGACAGCAAGCATGCTCACTTTATCATGATTTTAACAGTTTGATATTAAAACTCACCACACCCATCTCCCCAGCACCGCCAGGTCAGTTTGTGGAGATGCCAAGCTCTAGTTTTCAGTAGCACAATCACCCACCACTGACAGCCACTGATGTGACACACTAAGTAGCACAGATTACTTGGTAGGGATTCCCAGAAAGCCACAGCTTCCTAAGTCAGGGCAGCTCCTTCCAAGCAAATTACATGCTCATTTCAAAACATTTTTGTGATGCTAGATCCTCCACAGGCAAAGGCTGTGACCTGTGTCTCAGCCACTATCAGGACTTGTTCTCTGAAGCTGTTTTGCTGCAGCCTCAGGGAAACTTCCTTCCTAGAAACATCTACTGAACAGCAGGACAGGATTTTTCCTAAGCTTTCAGAGTGTAGATCCACTGTGCTCTGTTACAGCACGGGTTTGAGTTTAGTTTACTGAAGAGCTCACTTAGGAAAAGGATTTCCCCAGCCTCAGCTGCTTCACCCTGTCTGTGATCCAAGGAGGGGACTGAAGTTACTTCCAGAACTGAAAATGTTTTCAAAATTGAAAACATGACTGCAGCCAGAAGGAGCCGGGGAAAGGAGATTACACAAGACCATCAGTGGGGGCTTCCCTCACAGCCAACCCTGACAGTTTACATGCATTGGCGTGCTTACCTTCCTCTTCCTCCTCATCATCACTGGACTCGCTGACATGCACACTGACTGCAGTATTAGGGGAGTCTGTCCATTCAAAATACACCCCAAAACCAATGTCATAATTGTCTGTAGCAAACTCCCAAAAGAGGTAAGACCCCTCTTCATGAGTTGGTACTCTGACTGTAACCACTTCTCCTCGGCCCACTGTGATCACAGAGTCTGCATCCTGACGGATTTTCTCCTTGAAGTCTTTGATCTGGGGTCGTGTCCACATGGATGGGGCAGCGATCACTGGGACAGAATCTGGAGAGAGAGGAGGAAATACTCCAGTTAGGCTTTATTTCTGCTATTTATGCTGCTATTTATACTTAAGTGTGACTTGAGAGCACTTGAGGGCCCCAAGCATCAAAGTTGCTACCAATAATTTTTTTTTAACTGAAGAAGCAAGTTTCAGCTCTGAAAAGATATATGAACCAGTGCAAATTTAATTATAACATTACTAAATGCTACCAGTTTATCCATCCACCACATTTAAACCAACAGTGCTTATGCAAAAAAGCCTCAGAAGGCAAGTGTACTGCTACAGGTGACAGGTTTATATTGCCCAGAACCCTTCACTGGAAGGATCTGTAAACAGCTCTGACTCAGTTCAAATAAAACTGAGAATATTTCTGCCCAAACCAGCTTTGTGCTAGAACTTCTACGCTCCTTTCCTTCCAGTCTAGAGTGACAGGAGGTTCTGGATCCCATCAGCTTTGCTGAAATGCTTTTGCTGCCTCCTCTTTCCCTCCCCTCCCAAAGCTGAGCTTTGCCTATGCAATATTATTCTCCCAGGAAAGACAGCAGCCCCAGGAATCAAACCTAGCTTTTCCATAGTCAAATGAAGCCAAACAAAGAACCACAGTGACCCTACTTAAGACACCTGAATCCTAAGAAAGTCTTTTACTATTTATTTTTAATTATGAAATTCAGCTAGCCCCACCTTTTGGTCCATTCTCCAGCGCTTCTTCCAAAACCTCTGGATCCAACTCTTTTTCAGGGCTGTCTGCATGTGCACTGGCCTGCCCATTAATGGATGGGGTGTCCCCTGGGGCAGGGCTGTTCACCTTCGAGGCAGTAGTCAGGGACGTGCCTGTCGCTGCCACCACTGCATCCTGCTGCTTCTGCAAGGCTGCCTAAAACAATTTAAGGAATTTAAGGCAAGTACTCCAAACTCCAGGAGTACTAAAACTTCTGCAAGGCTGCCTAAAACAATTTAAGGAATTTAAGGCAAGTATCAAACTCCAACAAGCTGCCAGTTTTACACCTTTCAGCAGAAGGTCTAAAGACAACTCAAAGAATAAACCTCCCCCTTCACCCTACAAGGGGGCTTGACCCAGAAGACCAGAGGCAGCACACATTAACCAGTTACATCTACTCGGTCCCAAGGAATGTGAAGTAACTTGCTTCTAGGCTGGTGGATACAACCTGAACAAAAAATTTCAACTTTCAAATTAACTACAGTACACACACTCTTGCACTCTACTACGGAATATTTCATTCCTGTAACATTTCTATCAAAGTTGGAAGAGTGACTTATTTGCTGGAGGTTTTTTTACTGGCTGGAAGGGCTCCATCCAGCCTGAGCTCATCCAGGTCTAACAAGAGCTGACTATTGAAGGTCTATTAGCTACTTGCCAATTTATGAGTTAAACAGAGAACTCTGTTGAGCAACCCCCCTGTCCTTTATTTATCTGTATTTATTTATCTGTCTGGAGGGTTATCAGTCCAGACAGATAACACAGGCTTTTTTGTTGGGACAGGGAAAAGATGTAAGTGACAGTGCCACTTTAAAGTATAACCTAACAATCACAAGATTTTGATGAGCAAATATAGGCATCCTGCAGGAATATGAAGACAATACAGAAAAATATCAGTTAAGATTTCAAATTTAACAAGCAATTGCACAGATGCTGTCCAGATTTCACTACTACAGCAGTTCTGTGCTGTGAACTTTTCTACAAAACTATTGCATACAGCCCTTCCAAGATTAATTGCATCAGAAGCTGATCTGTAAGCAGAACAGCACTTTCTAACTGCTCAAACAGATCCCAGTGCAGCTGACTCACAGGCATCCAAATAAAGTATTCCTCAGAAGTGCTATGGAAGCTACATGAGGGAAGTCCAAAAAGTAATTATAACAGGGCAGAAAGTCTCTGCCTTTCCTACACCACTTCAGCCCCATCCAATCATGCTTTGGCTTAGAAGGGAGCTACAAAGACCATCCAGTTCCACACCCTTGGCATGAGAATGGACATCCTCCACCAGACTAGGCTGCTCAAAGCACCAACAAACCTGTCCATGAACACTTCCTGGGATGGGATTTCCACAGCTTCTCCAGGCAATCTGTGCCAGTGTCTGACTGTAAAAAAAAGTCTTCCTTATGTTCAGTCTAGACCTCCCACAGATGAAAACTTCTGCCCTCGTCCTGTCACTATAGGCCCTGGTAAAAAGGCTTTTCTTTGTGCTTCTTATAACCCCCTTTAGATACTGAAAGGCTGCAGTGAGGTTTCCCCAGAGCCTTCTCTTCTCCAGGCTGCACAGCCCCAGCTCCCTCAGCCTGCCTTCATAGCAGAGGTGTTCCAGCCCTCTGAGCATCTTCATGGCCTCCTCTGGACTCACTCCAACAGGTCCCCATCCTTCTCATGCTGGGGACCCCAGAGCTGGATGCAGCACTGCAGGTGGGGTGTCATGAGAGCAGAGCAGAGGGGGAGAATCACCTCTCTCCCTCAACCTTCTGGCCACACTTGTTTTCCTGTATCCCAGGATACAACTGACTTCCTGAGCTGCAGAAGTCAGCTCATACCCAGTGTTTCACTCACCAGCCCAGCCCTGCAGGACAGCTCTCAACACATTCACCCCTCAGACTGTACTGATACTGGGGAGTGCCCTGACCTGACCCACTGCAGGGGCCTTGCTGAACCTCATGAGGATCACATGGCTCCCTTCCTTGGACATTTCTTTACTGAGGGCATCAGCCTCCACAAAATACGAATTACTTAACAGGAAATTGAACTTTAGGTCTTTAGCTCAAGAACAGACTTCAGGCTGGCAGCTACACTCTGTCCTCCCACCCAAATCACAAGCAGCTTATTGCAGGCAAGCAACTACATCAGGTATTAGTACTTGATGAAGTCAGACAATAGGTGCAAAAGGAGAGAGAAGTCAGCAGTGAAGGCTGCCAGGGAGAAGCAACCTCCAACCCAGCAGTGATGCTACAGTGCTGCATATGCATGCTCAGCTAGAAACACAGGGCTGACCACAGCCTGCTGCTCTGCACAGATCTTCAGGAGAGTCACTTGAAGAGGTCTGTTCATGCTCAGATGCACCCATATGTCATTAAATTACACACACACATCACCAAAGCTGCAGCAGAGCGGTTCACGTTTCGTCTCTAATAGTAATATTGAACTAAACCATTAGTAAAGAATGCTTAGTGTTTTCTTAATTAACAGCTGCTTCAGAAAACTGCTCCAAAAGATGAAACTAATAAAGGGGCTTTGGTGTTTGATTCTGAAGCAGCATTAGTCACTAGCATGGTAGCTCTCCCTGTGGCAATTATCTTTTCAAGCAGATAACAGCAGACAAGTTAATGCGTCCCAGTGACAGCCTGGGTCACAAAGCCCAGGATTCCCAGCCATACCTGCTGCTGTGCCAGCTGCACCTGGTAGAGCTGCTGCATGTACTGCTGGTAGTGCTGCTCCTGGAGCTGCCGGATGAGGATCTGCTGCTGCTCGTAGTTGCCGGGATACTGCTGGGCCGCGTACTGCTGGAACTGCACGGCCGTCTGCGAGTTCAGCGCTGCCATGATCTGCTGCCTGCCACGGTAGCACAGCACAGCCTTACCAACAGCCCAGGGCACTGCAGAATCCCTGCCCTGAACTGCCTCTGAGGCCACTTAAACCACTTCACTCCATCCTGCAAAACTCAATCAAGATAAATCCACGTAATCGACGAGAACCCAGAGCTAACGCAGGTGTGAGTTTTGCCTAAAAATACGCCGAGAACATAAAGAAGGAAGCAATGTTTTCTACCCAGTGTTTGGAAACATCAAATGTTAAAACAACAAGCGAGTTTACATAATTCTAAACCTGTAGTGTGATAAAGAGCTAGTGTTACACAAAACCCACATGACTAAACTCCTCAAACAAGTAAAGGAAAAAACCCACATATGCTTTTTCCAGAATCCATCCTTCTAGCAGACCTTCTTTAAATATTGGTAGGAACAAACCTCCTGTGGCACAGCACACCAATGCTTTTTGGTGAACTGAAGAAAGACACACCACATAACTATCTTACTTTTCCTGGTCAGTATGCAAACAAATATGAAAAACGTGACTGACAGTGGCCTAAATCAGGAACAACAACAACAGAAAACTGCTGCCAGATGGGGCATCTGCATCTCCAGTAATCTCAAATGCTGAAACTTCAGGAGGAACACATAGGTTACATATGCACAGGCTGTTTTTCTTCTCGCTCCAAAGAACTAACAGAAATTCTATGGCTGAATGACAAGATACATCCAGGGCCTGTCTCATGTTATGTCCATCAGTAACCAGCTATCAATGTTTCAGAGGAAGGAAGAAGTATCACACAATTGCAAAAAAATAATTCTCTCCTCCTTACTCTTCTTCCATCCCCAAAAATCACATTCTAAAGCATCAGTATTAGACTGGTCTAATATCCCAAAAAGCAGGATTTACTGCCTTTAACACACTGTGACCAGTTTAGATACACATTTGGTATCCACATTCCTTTTCTGTCTAAACTCTTTATCTCCATAACCTGCTATGACCATTTAATACACAACTCCCATTCATGTGAAAAATCCCCTCAACTTCAAGGCATACCACACTTCTTGTTACTTAGCACTGTGCAACACTTGTTATTGTATATATAAATTTATGTCTGTCTCTTACACTCCTCTGGCTCTCACCGTGTTAAACAAGCAGCAACACTTGTGGTTTAATTATTTGCCCCCTTCTCAAAACCACTACATAGCATGCACAGGATCTACTTCAGAGACCTCCCCCCGCAAAAACATTTTTATGGTGGAAAATAGTTGCTGATTGATGTGGAACAGCTTTACTATTATCTTAAATATTACATGTGCAAAGCCAGATCTGTGTGTTCAGCATCTGGATGTGAAGGGAACAATGAAATATAATTAGAACACTGTCTCAAATGCAAGGCAGTTATTTTCTTTCAAGTGCTGTTTGTTTCCACTACTCACTTCTGTTGCTCCATCCGAAGTCGTTCCTCCTCTATTCTCCTCATCTCCTCTTCCTCCCTTCTCAGTCTTTCCTCTTCTTCCCGCCTACGTTTTTCTTCTTCCTTTTGTAACCGCTCCCGCTCCTCCTCTTCACGCCGCCTTCGCTCTTCCTCTTCTCTTCTGCAACATCCACTCAATAAGCCATTTCAGCATTCCTACAGTCCTAGGATGAGTTATTTTCAACGTGCTGTAACCTGCCTTTTGCCTGCCCAGTGAGGCTTTTTGTCTGGTATCATGTCCTCACACTTAAATTGGCCTGGAGAAGTCTTACTGGACACAGGAGAAAACCACATTACTGCAGAGTTTTACTGCACTCAGCAGCGTGACAAAGGTAAATTCTGTGTTAC
The DNA here is from genome assembly GCF_009819655.1 of Sylvia atricapilla. Classification (NCBI taxonomy): domain Eukaryota; kingdom Metazoa; phylum Chordata; class Aves; order Passeriformes; family Sylviidae; genus Sylvia; species Sylvia atricapilla. The sequence goes on from NC_089142.1 coordinate 96,872,940, forward strand.
AATTTGATATTCATGCTAACCTGTTACTGTGCTACCGGTATAGCAGAAAACATTGGCTGGAAGCTTTAAACACATCTTCCAAGCTTGCACACATGTTCAATAATGATGTGGATCCTACGATTTAATAATCACACCCGGAAGCAATAATAGGACAGCCTTTGTCAAGCTGCTAACCCATATTAGAAGAGACATTTAAAAACTGACATTTTAATATCCTCTGTATATTTAGTCCACAGACATATTGGGACAGAATGCTTTTGTGAAGCATTTCTTCTTAAGCAGAGGACAGTATCAGCAAAATTTTTAAAACTCCTAAACAACCACCCATTACTGACAAAGTGAAAAGGATTAAAGAGATGAAATGATACCACAGCCACCCATATTTCAAGCATTTCCCTTCCCAAGACAACTCCAACTTAAGCTAGCTGTGATACTGTCCACAGGCCAAGAGTTACAAAGTCCATCAATGCCAACACCAAAGCACCCAAACACTACCTTTTCTTTTCTTGCTCTTCTTTCTCTATCTTGTGAGAAGTGACATACGTTGAGAACAAGTGGCAGCACCTATGCAGGAGCTTGACGAATTCTGTCATAGCCTTTTGCTTCGACATGTTTCCAAGGGCAGCCCATTCCTTCCTGAGGGAGAGAATTCAGCTGAAATTACAGACTCAACTCTTTCCAAGCCAGAGTGAGCACTGACAACCCAGCAAAGAGAAAAAAGTTGGAAGACTAGGAACTAAACATCATTTGCAGTTTCAGAGAACCAACTTCTTCCCAAAGACAGTACAATGTTCTCTTCTCTACTGTCTTTCAAACAGACATAACTCAGCTCTTACGTGAAATTTCATACATCCCATCAACCCTACTTTGAATTCTGACTGATGTCCAAAAACTTCCCAGCTACAAATGACCCTGAAGTATTTTTTAATCTCCTTCCACTCTAGTTTGTGGAAAAAAAAGTATAAATTTTCCTGAATGAAGAAGCATGGAAACAGCTATTGATGACAGCACTTCAGTTAGTTGAAAGAAACAGCCTTGTTCTTCCTAAGAAAAGCTGCATCCTTTTGTGCAAAAGCAGTGCACTGGGTCCACCTCAGAGAAGCCACTGCTGTGTTGCACACTGCCTTCACTCTAGAACACTAAAAAGAGCAACAATGAACATGAGAAGTGCAGCCTGAGCTGCAAGCAACACAAGAGACACACCTGAGACTTCCCAGGTCTCATAAAAGATTTACTCAGAGCTTGAATGCATCAGGTTTTAATTTTCTGACTTCAGAGATTATCTTTGGTGTTAGGACAAGCTCTGGTGAATGCTTCCACCACTGGCAAAAGGCTTGGCCTGCTGTAACCATGGTGTGGAGTTCGGATGAAACATGGACCTGCACATGAATGCATCTTAAACTGCCACGAGAAACTGGACTGTGAGCAGAGCAGCTTCTAGTGTGGCTGAAAAAAACCCAAGCCAATAATCTTCCCTTAGTTCCTGTACTGAACTGTGACTCACACTTCTAAGATACATTTGAAGAGGCCACTTCCACTTTCCACTAGCACAGACACTTGAGATAATCCACATACTTGTAGAAATTGGATGATGCTATCTTCTCAGAGAAAAAGCAGAGTTAAGACCAACAAAAGCACCAGCCCTTTTACCTTCTATCATTCCCCAGAACATCAAAGAATCCAACTTCAGGGCAAGTGTCAGGGTTGTAAGGTCCCAGCAGAACCTGCTTGTGCAGTGCCACAAGTTTGAGCTTTTCTTCATATGTTGGATGAAAGGCTTTGCCATCTTTTTCTGCAGGGAAAAAAGAATAAATAAATTTTCATTGTTGTGATTAATTAAGCAAAGAATATGAATGAGGATGTTGCGCAACCATTATCATGATTTCCACCAAAAAAAAAAGAGAAAAAAGTCAAGTCACAAAAGGTTCGACAAATTAAGTCAGTTCTATTTAAATAAAATCTAGACCTGTCCAGAAGAAACACATCCACTTCAGCTACCGAAAACTTCAGTGTGGAGTGCTTTACATCCCACTATCTACAGTAGTCTTAGTGAGTCAGTTATCACAAAAATATTTACATGAATTTGTTGAACATCACACCATATGGATCTATATCTCCAAAATATTTAAAAACCTTAACTGAATTCAAATGTGTCTGCCAAGTGTCTACTCTAGCACACATTGGAAGGATTTTCCACAAAGAAAGACGTGATCCTAACTTTATAAACTGCTCTCCTTTCATGCTCTTCACATTGATGAAAGCAGAACCACCAAGGTTGAAGGCAAGGAGAAGAGCAGAGAGGAAAAATTAAGAGTCAAGGAGAGTTGTCCTTGAGGGAATACAACTGCTGCCCTTGGCCCAGGCAGCTGGAATAGCCCCTCACAGTGAAAAGCCTTGCAGCTGCCTCCATCAGCACGAACACATACAGTGAATTCTGACAATAAGAAGGCAACATAAGCCGGAACATGTTCCAGTGGCTCCACAGGAACCTCTTCTGAAGTATTCCCAGTTAGATCCCATCATGCTTTTACTGGTAAGAAGACTCCTGCATTGATTTAAAATTATATATGAATTAGTCAGTGAGGACCTCATACATTTAAATTGTCAAAATAAATCAATTAAACAGACATTGCTGTTTCAGTGTGACTACACCGCTCATTAAGAAAAAGACATTTTTCTTTAACAGGAAAACAAATAAATAAGCACCGTCTCCCTTTGGAAGAGCAGAAATGAGGAAGCCACTACGAAGAGGTAAAAGATAGTCACTTCCCATGACTCCACTGCTCTCCATGTAACTGGGAGCTGGAGACAAAGCTGCCACTCATTCCCAGTTCTCCTGTGGAGCAAGTTGTTTACAGCCCCAAACTCAACAGTCCACACCTATATTTCAGGCTGACACATACTGCAAAATTTCTTGGCTGACACTTGGGAACAGTTATTAACAGGGAAAGAAGCAAATCTCACAATGAGAGAGGAAGGAAAATACCCCTACTACAGCTTATTGAGAAACTCAGAGCGAATACTTCTGGAAATCAGAAACAATCCCAGTGGGAAAGTATTTGCAGTTCACAGCAAGACGCTCTATTTTTGACAGAGAAAGTTCAGTACATTGCTGGACTTACTCAGCTGAAGCATCATAAGGAACCACTACACGCATGCCATTTGTTTTGAAGCCACAATCAAATTATTAGGAAGGCAAATATTTAATTACTTATTATCCATTCCTAGGAGTCCACATCACTCTTGCAGAATTTCAAGTATTTGCTCTCGTCCCAGTGTCACACAACCTTACAGCAAATATAGCTGCCAGCTTCAAAAACAGAAGCCTTTCTCAACAAAAATATCTACTTCCAAAAATATCTGGGGGGGTATGCAAAAACTGAACCAGAGTCTACTCAGTGTATACAATGAAAGGACAAGAGGCAGCTGACACAAACTGAAGCATAGGAAATGCCACTTAAGCATTTTTGTGGGGTTTTGTTTGCTTGAAGTTGGTGTTTTGGTTGGGGTTTTTTTGTTTGTTTGGTTGGGTTTTTTTATGCTGTTGTTATTTAAACAGCCAGTGATCGAGCTGGAACGGTTGCCCTGAGAACAGGGCAGGTTGCCCTGGGAAGTTTTTAAGCCTCCATGACTGGAGATGTTCAAAACTTAAATGGACACAGTGCCTCGAAGCCGGAACTGGAAAGGAGGGCTAAACCTGACAATCACCAGCAGCCCCTTCCCTCCCCTAGTCTGTGATCCTTAAGGGATTCAAATCACCACCTTCTGGTAAACTCCTGCTCTCAGGTCTTCCAAAGAGCCCGTTGGCTTTCCCCCAACTCTTCACAATTTACACTCAACTCAGAATTTACTTATTAGGTAACCAGCACTTCCATTAGCCTCAATAAACAGCATGTACTTTGAAATAATACTTAATATCCTGGGGCATCGTGCTACAAAGCAAGTCAATTGACAACGGTACTGCCCTACAATTTTGCCAGTCTTCTGAGCAAAGCATGATTCTCAAGAGGGCCCCTATAGCACAGTTTACTTTTCACAACCTGTGTACCTACCATCTGTCTGGCCAAACACGCAGCTATTTGCTGTACAGAACTGCTACCTAAGCCAGATAACATCATCAGTATTTGAGCTCCTGAAGAAAGTTAAAGTGAAAAAACCTTCATTTCCCATGCAATGCACAGCACATTTGCATTTTCACAGAACAGAGAAGACAGACCTTATGCCCTAATTATTAAGAGAAGCCAAAATCTGCATTTACAAAGGACGGTGACCCAAGGGAAGAACAACAAACAAGCTAAATAGGAGAGGGGAAAATAGGAGAAAAATACAAGACAAGCTTTCAGTGACTTGTAGATAATGTAGCTTAGAAGCAAATTATCAGAAAAACACTTGCAGCCAGCCAGAGTGAAGTTTCATACTAACTATTTTGCAGCTGAACTCTACAGCATAAACCACACCGTATAATCACCCCAAAGATCAGGAACTGTTGGTGTTTAACTGAACCAGAGGACCTGAATTCATCTGCAGAGCCAAATACGCCAGAAAGAGCATTAGTGTGTCTAGACAAGTAGAAGTGCCAAATGTATCCAAGCATCCGTGAACGCGCCATTTAAGCAGGCATTACCCACACACCTCGTACAGCTGCCGGGGAAGCGGAAGAACATCAAAGAGCTCCGGGGAACACACTGAAAAATCCTAAGGACCTGCACAGCAGTAATACAGCAACTGCACAGCCTTCTCTAAGCCACTGGCGTCTCTGACACAACAAGGCCAGGAATATGCTCAGTTTTCAACCACAAGACAAAGATGTCACCATGTGGCACTGTATTATTGACAGGAATTGATAAAAGCCCGCAAATTTAGACACAAAGGAGTTTAATAACTAGCTTAAGAGATTGCACTGTGCAGGATGCTGTTACTCCTCTGTAACTTCAGATATTTTTCCCCCTTAGAAACTCTGCACACCATGCTGCACCTTCCACTCCAACTTCACCTCCTACACCCACTCTAAATGCTTAATTCCATTGGGATAGCATTCAGTTGAGTCATCCAGAAGCAGCTAGAAAACAATTTGTGAAGAGTGATTTTTCACCTCATAGCTTTTAAAAGCAGAAGTCATGTATGTTAATTCTATTCATTTGCAACGTTCTAATGAGTGAGACCAAAACTGAGGAGTGTGAGGATTGAACTGCCTGCAGAGCCCAGTTCACTCTTATACTCCTAATCCTCCTCCCCGGAAAGTGTGTTCTGCATCAACAGAATTACTGACTGGCCCTTCCAATTAAATATGATCAAAGCACAACTTCACAAATGTAGATACATGATAGGGGTTTTCATATTCTTGACAACAAGAGCCTCCTTAATTTACAAATTACAATCATACCATCAAATTAGTTCTCAAAAAAAGAGGTCAAACAATTAATTGAGAATGATGTTCTGCTGAGGATGAAGATGCATTCTTGTTAGGATAAGAGGAAATAACTTAGAGCAGTCAAAGAAAATTAGAGTACTTAACATTCCAGGAGAGCTTTTAGATACCAAAATGATATGGTTTGTGTACCGTCTACTCAGATGTGCTGTGCTACAAATCACTTTAGACAGTATATGAACACTTCAGGGACTGTCACATATTGAAGGTTGGGTGCAGTGGTATTTCAATGACAGGATGTGGAAAACAATAAAGCCAGGCTGATCCTGAGAGAGACTTGCTGGCAGAGGTATGCAAGCCACCCTCTCCTGCTTCAGGACAGAGCCTGGACAGGTTACTGCCTTCAGTGGCATAACTCATACCAGCTCAGCAGGCAGAATAAGCCATCAGAGACACTTCTACTGTGCCAGATGCCCCAGGGCTCACAATCACAGGCAGTCCTAGAGACAAAGAAATGTACAACGACTGTGACATGACTGTTCTCCACTGTACACTGGATCCAGCACAGTGGAACAGATTCTTAACGGCAGCCAAAATGCTGCTAGACCTGCACTAGGCTTAACAGAGCAGGAAGGGAGAGAGTGCATAAGGGAAAGGGCTGTGTTTCCAGTTCCAGTTCCAGTCCATTTTTCTGTGTTTCCCACAGAAAAATGGACTGGAACACTGTTACCATCTATTTTCTATGCCTCTGTTATTCTGAAAAGCTCTCTCCACAAGCCATTTTGAATGTTAAAAAAAAAAAACCAAAACGAAACAAAAAGACAGTGAACATCTCCTGCACAGCCTAAGGCCTGACAGTTGAAGTGACCCAGAGTCAAGCATTTTAGATCTGCTTTAGATTTGTCTTTATCAGAGACAGAATAAAGTAGCTTTTGAGTCTCTTTAATATCCTAGCCTAGTTTCCATTGTGCTTTGCACACTGTTTATACACACTTCCACCCTGTCTTTGAGAATTCTGTTACCTGCAATATGCCACCACTGACAAGTGTTAGCAGTCATTGTAATAAGCAAACTCAGATTCAACTTTTCTTGGACAAAAGTACACCAAGAGTTACAGACAGCTTGGGCTGCACACTGAAACAGGAAAAAAGCTGCTTAACTATCAGGAGAGTTTTTAGAAGAATGGTCAGAAATTAGGTCTCAGCACTGACCTATTAACATGGGCCACCCTTCAGACAGAGCTGTTGCCTCCTGAAGTACAGGAGGAATCCCTATTTGCTCCTTGGCGTGCACAGGGCTGCTAACCAAGTGTGCCCACTCCCTCAGTTGCTCTGATAGCATGAAAATAATTTGGAAACGAGACCACTTATTTTTGGAGCTGTGCAGATATAGAACAAGCTGGCAGAATCAGTAACCCAAGTATTACAAGCTCCTGTAGCTCCCCATCAGATCTATAAATAACAATCTTTGTGTTATGTCACTTTTAGGAAAAAATCTACAGATGAAATGATGGGCAATGACTGTGAGGTATTCCAGCCACGAGGATAGAGAACAAGGTTTTCACTGGAAAGACTGACAACACAATTGAGCGGGGAAAATTATCATCTTATCAGCACAACCATGAGTTACAAAAAATTGTAGAAGGCTAAAAAAGGAGCAAGAGTAAGCTGAAACACGTTGATATTAAGTTTTGATTAAAAAGAACAGCGACCAAAAAAACCCCAAAAAACCCCCAAAAAACCAAAAAAAAAACATTACTAAGACAGAACAAGGCAAGGAACTGGAACCTACACAGAAGTAACACCCCACAGACTTCACCATCAGAGAGAAGATAAAGCCAGAACATAAATTCTGTTAAAACATGATATAACAGATATAGGTTATTGACACATAGCAGCAATATAGATAAAGTCATTCACAGCATGTAACTTTTGCACTGCAAACACCAGCTCACACTGTGAACACACTTCACACTGTAAAAACAGGGTCCTGTAGAACATTCAACCCAAGACAGAAGACAACCACAGCTGACTGAGACAAGGAATGTGGTACTGCAGAAACATTTCTTTCTGCATCATTAAACACAACCAGAACTGTTTCAAGCAACTTCTTTTACAGAAAGAAGAAAGAGACATTAAGTACAATGCTTCCGCAACCTGATAACCTCGGATACAGGAGGGGGAAAAAAGTAAGATCTTATGATCCCCTATTTTTTTTAGAGCTTAAAAAAGTAACACCTCTGTATATTAGCATGCTAACAAAATAGCTACTTTGTGGAATGGTATCAGAACAGAGTCAAAGAACCAGGGCTTAAGGAAACTGCTTACATGCTCCTAACAACCACAAGGCGCAGGTCAGCCAGTGCGAAGAAAGACAACTTTGTCCTTCCAGCAGTGTTTCCACCTGCCAGCAGCGCTTGCCCTTAGAGGAGGCAGCTCCCTGGGAGGTCATCTAACAACTGACTGCCACAGGACTGACCTTCCCAAGCGCAGAGCTTGTCTTCCCTAGCGCAGGCATGAGGCTGGACTCCCTGCTCCACCTGAAACAGCGTCTGCCTGAAAGCCACAGGAGCGATACACTGCTGAAGTGTGGTCAGTGTAGCGAGCACAGCTCTCCCCTCAGTACCCCACAGCCCACTTCTCCCTCCTGAAGAAACCAAGTGTGGCAAGATACGTCCACCTTCCCAGGGATACACACCTGGCTACAGGGGATCCCAGCAAAACCACTCCAGGTCTACACCCTAGGTATTTCACAGCTGCCTGCTGGGGTCATGGCAGCACACGGATTCATTGAATCAATTAAGCTGGAAAAAATCTTTGAGACCATCGAGTCCAACTTATGACCAAACACCCCCGCGTGAACGAGACCATGGCATTGAGTGCCACGTCCAGTCTTTCCTTAAGCACTTCCAGGAACAGACTCCACCACCTCCCTGGGCAGCCCGTTCCAATGTCAAACCACTCTTTTTGTGAAGAGATTCTTGGTAATGACCCGCACACAGCCGAAGCCGGGTCCTGTCGTCCCGAGGCCAGCCCGCTGAGGAGGGCACGGCACCTCCCCGGGCTCTCAGCGCTGCTCACGGCGAGCGCTGCTCGCCCCCGTCTGCTCGCGTTCCCCGCCCGTGACACCGGCACGGAGCCCTGCCGCCCCGGTTCTCGGCGGGGTGCTGCACAGCCCCGGCAGTGCCACGCCGCGCCCCGGGGCAGCCTGTGCTGCCGGCCCCGGGAAAAGCGCATCCCCGCGGGCCGCCGGGACACGCTGCCGGTCCCGGCACGCCGAGCCCTCCCGGGGCCGCCCCCCGCGGCTCTGGGGGGACCCGGGGCTCGGCCCGAGCAGCCCGGCCCGGCGGGCGCTGCCGCCCGGGGCTCCCCGGTGCTGCCCCGGCTCCGGGCGCGGGCGGCGCGGGCCGGGCCGGCGGCCGGGCTCACCTTTGAAGAAGCGCAGCGCCAGCCCGTAGAGCTCCTCCAGCGCGAAGCCCCAGCGCCGCTCCAGGCTCAGCGCCGCCTCCTCCGCCGCCTCGCCGCCGGCCTCCGCCGCGCCCGGGGAGCCGGGGCCCGCTCGGCCCCGCCCCGCCGCCGGCTCGCCCCGCGCCGGCCGCGCTTCGCAGGCCGGCACCTCGGCGTTGGGGCTCAGCGTCAGCCCGTCCACCGAGACCTCGAGCCGGTCCGAGCTCAGCACCGCCGCCATCCTCCTCCGCCGCCTCCCGCCCGCCCTCCGCCTCCTGCTCCGCTGCGGCGGCCACGTCCCGACTTCCCGTCCCCTCCGACCCGGATCTTCCGGGCCCGCCCCGCCCCGCCCGCGCCTGCCGGGCCGCGGGGTGCGCCGGCGAGCGGGCCGCCGCCCCGGGCCCTCAGGCACCGCCTGCCGCCGGGAATCCCGGGGACACGGGCGTCTGCGGGGCTGCCACCCTGACCGCGCCTCTCGCTCGCTTGGGGGATAATGGGTGTTCAACAGCGCGGTCTCCCTCATCAGGAGAGACTGCGGGAGCTGGGCCTGTTAAGTGTGGAGAAGACAAGACCGAGAGAGAATCTCATTAATGCATAAAAATACCTGAAAGTGCCGAGACTTTTCGGTGGTGCCCGTGAGAGGATGTGGAGCGATGGCCCTAAACTATACCACAATAAGTTTCACCTCAACCTTTTACACTGGGGCTGGCAGGGCACTGGAAGAGCTGCCCACGGAGGTGGTGGAGTCTCCCTCTGGAGACATTCAAACCCCACCTGGAGTCGTTCCTGTGTCACCTGCTCCAGGTGACCCTGCCATGGCAGGGGCTTGGACTGGTGGTCTCCAGAGATGCCTCCTAACCCTAATGACTCTGTGATTGTGTAAAAGCCGCTTGATCCAGCTGGAAGGTGGTGTGGAGGTCTGCCATTCACCTCTTCTCCTCCTCTCTCAGAAATCATGCTTCAGGCCTCACACAGGGGAGGAAAGAAATGAGCCAGAGAAAGGAAAAAAGAGCACAGGGCAATTACTTCTCCAAGAGCTGTATCTGCAATTAGCTCATTCCCTTGTGACCGTGAAACGCTGCTTACAATAATACTATTATCGTCTGCGGTGGAAGGGGGAAGAGTCGCTGCCATGCACGGCTGCAGAGGTTTATTCCCAGCTCACACCATCTTGCTTGCAGGATTTTGAGAGACACTGCGTTAGCATGGAGTGCTTTTGGTCACATTTTTCAGCCAGACCAGGACTCAGGCTGCCCACCTTGCCTGGTTGTTCATGAAGCCAGTGCTAAGGAGGGCAACTGCACACCTCTGCAGCTTCCTGAAACTCAGAGGTGTGGGAGTCTCACCTGTTCCCCCAAAGCCTGTACCCCCTTCTGGAGTTATCCCCTGAAGTTTGTCACACTGCCTAGTCTATCTGCCATTCAAAGTGGCTTTGGATCCATCTGTTGATCTCTCAGGAATGTTGAAGACATTTTATTGTCACACTTACAAAGTGCTTAGAAGCCTTTGGGTGAAAGGGACAAGACATGTAAAGCTTTAAATTAAATTACTTCATTTCCAGTTAGTATTTCCTGGGAGACAATGCCACTCAAGGCACTGTTTACCACACATGAGGCTGAATTTGATTTGGATGATGAGTCACCTAAGCTCCAAAATAAATTTTACAACTAACTGGAAATCCTTTATAGCCTCTTCACTAGTACTTTTGTTTATTGAGGATTGAATGTAACACCGTATGATTTGTTTTTTCCTGCCAAAGACTGCAAAATGAGGCTGTACCATTCCCTTTTGTTGGTTGGAGCTCTCCAGACCACACAGTTCTCTGTACTGACTATTTGGTGGTACTTCACAGACCAGTCTAACAGCAGAACAGATGACTTTATCTCCTCATACAAACCTGCACCCTGCCTTACAGGTCTGTCATTTGGGCATCATATCTAGCTTCACTTTAATGTTTAATAGTTAATTTATAAATCACTGATATTGAATTTTCAGTTTTCAAAGTTTTGGTCTGACACATTTCCTGCTTGGCTTAAGGAGTAAACACTTCATAAATATTTTTTTGGCATCGATTCTACACTTTAATCCATAGTTCCTGCTTTAAGAAACCAAATTCTTTACCCTTAAAGTGCATCCTTAGAGTAAAAGAAGCTGAAGTTCTGAGTGATCCCTGGGTGATTGATTTTCTGTTTCACTCAAATGGAAGAAAATGCTCACTTTCTATACTGTTAAAACCAGAGGTGTTCCGGCTTCATGGAAGGAGACTGGTCTGAAACCAGGCAGCCCTTAGTTTGTGTGTTTGGAGGCCAAGCTAAATCCAAGATGCCAATGAGCTGATTTTGGAATAATTACAGAAAACTGATTTATCTCCTGGGCCGTGCCCCATAGTGAACTCTCGTCATGCTTAGCAAACGTGAGGCCATTCCTGTCTCCTCGTGCCAGCTCTGCTCTGCCATGCAAGAGGCATGTGAACTGGCACCAGCAGGGCAGCTTCCTCCACCAAGGGCACCATAAACTCTTGGAGAGATCCCAGCTGGAGGGTCAGAGCAAGGTGTCTCTGATAACACTGTGTCTGACTGAAGTTCCCTCGGGTGTAGGAAGTGGAATAGCTGTGAGATGGTTTAGGAAATAAAATGGAACTTTAAATCCTGGGAGGAGTCAGGAAGTCCTGGTCTGGGATCACGTAATAACAAATGATGAAACATTTTTCTAGAAGAGAATTTTGAATTTGCAGTGATGGTTATTTGAGCTGACTGTTCTCTGGCAAGCAACCAGTATGATTTGCAACACCTTCAGTGAATTGTTCATGAATCCTGTAAATGGAGATATATTTCCCATATGATAATGACAAAGAGTTCCCAATAATTTATGTGTTGAAGAAAACCCTTATCTTAATTCACAGATAAGATGAAAATGCTAAGTTCAGCCAGTAAATTGTTCATTCATTTCTTGGAACAGCAGCTTCTGCGTGGGAAAAGAAACAGAAGAAATGCAAGTCACAGAGAGAGAGTCTGGTCCTGTAAGTACAGTGCTCTCCAGTAAGAAATGTAGACCTAGAACATTTGTAGAGAATAAATCAATTATTTAATTCAAGCTGCTGAATGTTTGACAGTTAAAAATACCAACCTACTCACTGAAATAATGCCGTAAAGAATGGAAACATTCATAGGGCACTGGCCTGATGTACACAAACAGCTCTTCCACTCTTCCTGCTGGGAGAGTGAGGAGCTTACCTCTTGCAGGTACCAGAGCACCAGCCCTTCCTCCCAGACAGCCCTGGATGAAACCCATGTGCTTCTTGTGGCTTTGGCTGTCTGTTGGAGGACTCCCATTTGTGTGGTGGTATCTAACAGAGCAAGAGCTCCACTTTGAGAGATGTGGCCTAACATGGTGTTTGCTGCAGCAATGGCTGCTAAATAGTTGATTATCTCAAATGCACATCTCTGAGCAGCTGGGTCTGGCATTGTGCTGTGGCCCCAGAAATGCAAATCCCTCATTCAGGAAATATTTTTATCAGTTTCTCAGGAATGGCTACATTCAGTAAACCGGGTGTGACCATCACTGCCAGCCCTAGTGCTGTGGTAGCAGCCCAGTGCTCCCGTAGCTGGGAAGGAATGCAGTGCCTGGTAGGAAAGGCTACATGTATCTCTGGGAGGGTGACCAGGTTAATAGATTAATTAAATTCCTCAAAGTTTAGAAATGGAACTGCTTTTGTGAGTATTAACAGGATTGACCTTTTCCCATGAATGACAGTCCTATTTATCTTCTTACTGTCTTCATTTTCTATTCATGGGAGTTGTACTGGTGGAATAGAACCAGGACCAGAAAGAAGAAAATGTTCAAGCTCTTTTGGTTTAATTAAAGGTTTTCTCTTTGTCTGCTTGCCTTTCCTTACAGGACAGAGCTGTTTGATTAGGAGCTGATCTGACACTGTAAAACCACCCAGGGAGGCACTGTTATAGTGTAGTGCACTCCCAACTCTGCTAGTTGGGAAAAACAATTTTTCTTTGTGCTTATGTCTGATACAATCCAGGCTATGAGTATATTTCTGTTTTCCTCTTATAGTTCTCTTGATCACAGTAATTTCATAGAAATTGACTTTGGATATTGGAAAACATATTTTTCCAGGACTTAGAATGAATGATAGAATCATCATTATCATCTGCCATTGTTGTCCATTTTGGTGACCACTCCAACCTCATTTACCACCAAACTGCTCTTTTTCTGTCTGCTTGTTGCTTTTCCTAAGGTTTAGGGGCTCGTGGTGACCCTTATGTACATGTAACAGACAGCAGATGTTCTCAGTAACTCTTTAGATGTTCAGGACATGTTAAACTCAAGGATCACACTCCAATGGCTTTCATTTCTGTAGTAATTTATGGTGACATTCACACCAATTTCTCTAACTTACTGTAAGAGGTGCAGAATAAGTTAATTGGATGTAGGATTGTAGGATCTTGGCAGTACCTTTTTAGCCAAGTCAGCAAATCCTGCTGAAATCAGGTTTACCAGCAGGGTGCTCGAGTGACTCCTGAGGAAACGTACAGTGCTGAAGTCCATCTTCACTAAATATTCCAATTCTGAGAAACAGCAAACATCCCATAGCATGGACACAATTATCCCAGCTGCAGGTGACCATGAAAGAGCAGTTCAGCCTCATAAATGAAGTGATACCAGTTCCATTATCTCACGCTGATATGATTGCATCTGCTGCGGTGTAGCTGTGTAAACAGGCACGCCCTTCACAGGCACAGGACCTGGGAGAAGCAGCACAGCACTTTTATCTACAAGTCTTTGCCAGGAATTGGAGCACTTCCTGAATTTAACCAACTCCTCTAATAAAGTGATTTTACAGAAGAGAGAACAGGGAAATTGATGCAATTAGCAACTGCACTTTTGGCTATGTGCCCAGAAAAAAACATGAACCAACAGCCAGATGAATGATTTCTATCCATGTGAATTCAGAGCACCTATGGATGCTCTTTTCAAACACCTCCAGATAGAGAGTTGTACCTCTGTGGCAGGGCCTGGCCTCAATTAGCATGTGTCCCCAAAGAGGAGAGAGGTGGCACATGGCTGACCCTAAGCTCCAGACACGTCCTCTTCTGTGTTGTGCTACATACCAGGTTCTTCCCTCCTGCGTCCTTTTCTTTTTTTATTTTCAAATGAACTGCATCTACCTTTGAGATTCCAAGCTATCCAGTGGGAAATGATAGACAGAGGGGAGGTTTCTCTGCAAAACTGCTGCCTCTCTCTTGGTAAGAGCAAGACTATGTGTGCAACACGTGGCCCTATCAACGTCACTCCTTCTATTCAGCAAACAGAAGGATAACACACCTTTCAAAAGCATGCAGTAAGCCTGTTCCTCTCCTCTGATTATCAGATGCACTCTTCAATGGAGAGCATGCGGCTGGTTCCCAGCTGCTCAGCTGTGGCTCACTTTTTTATGTTGTTGTTTGGGGTTATTTCTCCTGCCTTGAGTTAAATTGAGAATGAGGTTTCGTGCGATGTCTGCAGCCCTGGCCTGCTCCTAACCATACACCACACACTCCCATCAACATCCTGGTAGCTAGCTCTTAAGCTAGTTAGACCTGTCAGCAATCCTCCTCGCCTTTTTAAGCAGCTGGGTTAGTTCTCTGCTAGCTTAGAGTGCAGGCCTGGTTCACCAAGGGGTCGGGAAACCAGTGGCAGCAGCAAGAGCGTGCTGCCAGGAGCAGGGAAGTGAGGATGGGAGCAGGTTGCCCCTTTGGGCACAGCACTTACAGCCATGAGCTAATGCCAAATAGCAGTGGCTGCACTCCACCACTGCATTTCCTGCCCTTTCCCCTGCACTGGATCTAGCAATGGAGTGGCTTCAGAGGAAGTTGATCCAGCTGGCTGATATGACTAAAAATTCCTCATTTTTATGGCATGGTTGGTTTGCTCCTGTTGTCAGCCAGATGAACAGATTCTCCATGTGGCTGCATGGCCACTAAGGGCAACATAAGGAAAGCAGTGCAAATGGGAAACAGAGACAGAAACCAGCTTGTACATAGCCTAGCTGCTGTACCAAACTGCAGCCTAAAGAGCAGCCACGCCTATCCAGCTCTCCTGCTGTTCCTGCCAGAGACAGATCACTCAGTTTGCTTCCCTACCTGTGCTCTTCTGCTCTAATGAACATCTTTTCAGTACAGGAAGTGTATTTTTATCTCCCTTGTTCGGTGTGAGTAAAACTGCACTCCAGCAGGCAATTTCAACCTCTTCTGATTTGTAGACTGCTAGTGGAGAGGCTGACAGGACTAAATCTATTGACTTCCGTTCCTTTGTGGCTTTTGTGGACCTTGGAAGTTACTCACAGTGGCAACAACTATAGACTGAAATGTACTGCACAGCAGAACTGCTGAGAATCACATAGGACTCACCAGACTGGCAATAGTCTTTTGACATCTTTTTCTCCTCTCATTTCCTTTTATTTCCTATCAAGGATAATAAAATCAGAGCAGATTATGAAGAGTGAGGCTAGTGAACAAAAATGGAAACTTTGAGCTAAAACCCTTTGAGTTCAGATTCCTAATGGACAGCACAGAACAAACTATTGAGCCAGGACTTCCCATTCACTCTGTGAGTAGGCTGTCTTTTTGGGAGATAAGCAGATATCCTTTCTAAGTAGTGTGAGAGATATCCTTTCTAAGTAGTGCAAGATCCTTTGTTGCAAGCCAGAGTTGAAAAGCTACATTTTTGAAGGGACTGCACCACTGCAGTTAACTGTGCCTCCTCTTGGCTTACAGATGCTCCTTTTGGAAAAGCTGTGCCTCCTCTCTCCATCATAGCAGTAGGCTGTATTTTGGTATGAGGAGGCTTCAGTAGCAATACTGGCTTTGCAGAGAAATGCAGCCTCGTTCCTTTTATTCCTCTTCTCCCTCTCTCTCTCTCCTGGCTTTATTACCAGATCTCATTCACAGCCCAGCCCCGTAAACTGAGTCAGTACAATTGTCAGGGTGAAAGGCTGCAAGGAGAGGAGTGGGAATGAGGGAGATGGCAAAAGAAATGGCAGGCAGGATCTGCTTAAGCTGCCAAACCCTTTCCACCAACTCAGACTTCAGCACTGTCATGTTTAATACATCCATAGTCTGGCCCAGCCCCTTCAGCTAAAATTGTCTGTAGTTTATCCGCACACCTTCTGGTCCCTATCTTGCTGATGACAGAGAGGAATTGCTGCTGAAGACATCATATGTTTTTCTCTTAATTGTTTTCCTTTCACATTCTTTGCTGCAAAATAATGAAACCTTTGAATGAAGAGGGGAAGAACCTATTAAGATATAATTTAAAGTAATCATGAAGTCATCCACTGGGGACCTCATCATGTACCTTGTTAAGTGGGGTCTGGGATGGCTGGCACGTGTGGGAAAAACAGGGCAATAGTTCTCAAAGGAAAAGCTTAACCAAGGTCAGTACATTTCACCAGCTAGATTCCTGAACAATATTCCTGGGAGAGAAGTATCTGAATGCCTAATTGGGTGGTGATGCACTCCTACACTCCAGTCGCAAAGCAGCAGAGGTTAACAACACTCAGAATGTCAGCACTGGTCCCTGAGATAAAACACCATCCTGACGAAAGGAGCAATTCTCTGGTGTCCTTCTGCCTGCAGAATCTATACAAGCTGGGCTGCACTCAAGGAGCCTTAGCAGTGCAATTATGTGAGTTAAGAATCAGGTCTTTTGCTGATAAAAGCCCTCATTTAGGTGTAGCTATACACATATAGGCATGAGGAGTGTGTCTTTAACCTCACTGAACAAAAACCATATTTCTAGTATAAACAAGCCCTTAGGATCAAAAGTACATGAATATCTTCTGGTGTTGATTTTATTACAGGCCTGCAAAGAGTGCTCATCACTGTACTTCTTGAGTAGTCCTTAAACAACAACAAAACAGTGGGATTTTCCAGCTAGAGAACAGGCTCTAATATGAGGAGCATTAACTGACATTTCTTTCCAGATCAAAACCTGGGGAAGGAAATTCCTTGCTGGATGGAGGCTCAGGCATCACTAGTAGTGTGCCCATAAGCTCTTAGCCATGACAGACAGCTGGTTCTTGCTAATCCTCTCTATCCAAAAAGAGGGCAGTAGCAATCTTTGAGGGTTGAACCTTATCACCGTGGTGTGAAATGCCACTTGCAGGTCAGTGGCTACTTGTTCCAACCCCCCTCACTACATTTTGGGTGCAAAAACATAATTATCTCTCTCTCAATTACTTTAAGAGAATAGTCCAGTCCCCTGGCTTAAGTGGTCATGTCAGGAAGGGGCTGGTCCTGATTAGGACTCCCAAATCCCAGAGAAATAAGTAAGAATATCCAATATGATCTGGTTTGATGAGAATAACACTTACTTAGATGCAAGTAATCTAATGCACAACAAAATATCTAACAATTTTCATCTTTTCAACTGTCACCTAAGAGACAGGAGAAAAATTCTTCAGAAGGGCTGGAAAGTCATGAAGATCCAAAGAAGAGAAATTGTTATAACCACATGTGAAAGAAATAAGATGTTAGCTTTGGGATCACATTCATTGCAAAGGGGTCCAAATTTTCAGTTAATTTTATTTTTTGAAAAAGCTTGTTTTCCTCAACTTGTAAAATATATTAGTGGGAAAAACGTGTTTTGAAAGGAAGTATGATTTTTTTTCCCCCAGTGACACAGCACAAGATGTTCCCTTCTAATGTGTTGCAAGAGTTGGTTTGATGATTCCTCCTGACACCTCAAAGATCCAAGACTACAAAGCAGTGAAAGGATTAAATAAATCACTTGGTCACTGTGGAAAATCATAGCCAGGGAGTCAGAACACAGGGAGCCCGAGGTTTCCATGGCTATTGTATGAGACAGACAGCTTCATCCTGTTACCCGTCTAGGACTGCAGGACTGTTTTTTCTCTTCTTTTATCAAATGGGCTCACGGCCAAAAATTCACCAGTCTTACTTCTACCAGTGTGGAAGCCACTTGGTTGTCACAAATCCTCAGAAAAGCATTGCAAAAAGTTTCAGCTGTCCTTATTTAGAACAGAGGCTGCTCATTATCTAAAGAACTGAGCTCTTAGTTGTCAAGGGATATAGTAAAATCTTAAATAATCTGCAGACTGTTAGAGGCACTGGAGGAAATTATTGAATGTTCAAGGATTTCCAGTATCCTGTTTCCTAGGTGCCATTAAAAAACCCACAACCTTTAATTCTACAGCAAGTCCTCTCCCCCTGTGATATCATTATGTGTACATGGCTGGACACGAAAAATGTGCCAGCTCTTACCTGACACCACAGTGCTACACACTGTAGCATGTAAATTAGTCACTGTGTGTTGACACAAGTCACCTTTCTTCAGCGTCACTTTACTTAAACAAGCATACACTGTATGTTTGCATGTGTGTCTGTGGGTAGAAGAAACCACCTCCCCAGCCAGGTCCTTTTCCTGCTCACACTCTGAGCCCACGGCACAGTGAAGGGCCAGGAGCCCTGGCAAGGTGGGGGAGCCCGAGGGGGTTTCCAGAGAACCTTCAGGCAGTCTGGAAGGATAGGATAGGCACCAGGGCTGCTCCCTGGCTCCCTCCCAAGCTTTCTGTCTGCCTGGAGAACTGCTTGCTTTCATTTCTGGGTGCCTCTGATTTCCTCATGGATCAAAGCTCCCTGCTTGGGAGCTGGGTGCAGCCAGTGCTCAGAGATATACCAAGCCCATCCCATGTTGGAGTGGAGGTTTCCATCCCAACGACTTCGGCTGATGCCAAAACATTCCTCACGTCGCCTGACTGTCCTGTCACCTCTGCTAACAGCCGTGTTTGGCAGCCGACCATTTCCTTGCAGACTGGTGAGCTCACGGCTGCTCCAAACTTGTGTCACAGGAGTTTGCACGTCCCTTGGAACAGGCTGCTCCCCACCCACACTACAAAGGCCTATCTGCACTACAAACCAAACCACCCTGCCTACAACATTGCAGCCACTTTGCACTGTTTAGTCCTGTGAGGATGCAGAAAGGAACTGGAGGCTCTGTGAGGCAGGAG
Organism: Sylvia atricapilla; assembly: GCF_009819655.1. Taxonomy (NCBI): domain Eukaryota; kingdom Metazoa; phylum Chordata; class Aves; order Passeriformes; family Sylviidae; genus Sylvia; species Sylvia atricapilla. The sequence continues at coordinate 96,891,775 of NC_089142.1, forward strand.
GGTGCTGTCCCTCAGCCTGGCTGGTCCCTGCTACAGGCCCTGCCAAGCAGTACTTCAAGCAACCACTACAGCTAACTGGACACTCATGAGATTTTTTATTTCTGAAACTTTCCTTCCTTTTTTATCTAACTTGCTTTCTGAACTCATGCTGTTAGAGCTGCCTCAGTTGGTTTCAGAAAATGGAATTGGATTTGCATTGGTAATGTCAGCTCATCAGACAGCAAGCCAGCAAGTACAGGGAAGGGGAAAGGCACAGCCGGGCTCACCTTTTTGTTCTGCCACTCACTGACCTTCATGTACTGTGACCAGGCTGCTCAACCTTCCCATTTTCTAGTAAAGCAGACATATAAAGCCTGGAAGATTTTTCAAAGTCCTCAACAGAAGCAAGTCCACAGAGCGAGATGCAGGGATCACTCCTGAATGTTTATTGTTCAGATTCTGGGAAAAAAAAAAAAAGGCTTTACTAAACATTCACCATTTCAAGGCTGTCCTTAACAGAGACCCAGCCAAAACCACCTCTCCAGTACTGTGAGGGTGTGCAGTGCTAGCACAATTCCACAGTCATTCACTTCTGTCTGTTCACTCTAGATTAATAAATCCCATTTCCTTCAACAGTTTCCCTTCCTGCTTTTATGGGAAATAAAATATGGGCCTGGTCAGAGTTTTTTAAATATATATGGCCAAATCCAGTTAAGGATGAGAATGGGTTTTATGTGTTGGGTTACATATTGATGGACTTATTCCATGCAAAGGCTCAGTTTGTAAGTGTGTGTGAACAACACCCAGCAGAGCTGCCCAAAGGAAGGTTTGCTGCTCTGTTGTCACTGTATAGGCATTACTGATAGCACATAGTCAATGTGAGGTAAAAGTCAGTCAATTTTGCAAATCCAGGTAAAATTACCTTTCTGTTAATAAACTGTGCAAAATTACTCAGTTTGTCTAACCTTGAATTCCTCCTGGTCTCTGGGGACATTATGTCCCAAATTCCTTGAACTATATAATGATTGCTATTGTATTTTATTTTGGTTGTGTGAACATGAAGTAGGGCGGACTTGTAATACACCAGGGACTGTGTAGAGCAGCAGCTGTTACACTTTCAAAGAGCATTACTGAGCTTTTTATAGTTGGCTGCAGTTGACATCACAGCTAAATAGAGTCTTGCTCTAAAATATATTCCACCCAGCCTATGCAATCTGAAATCTATGCATTGCTGGGAGGAGAGAGGGCCACAGGAAGCAATGCAATACCAGCACAGAAGTAAAAGCCTGGGGATGTGTTTGCTTGTTTTTTCCTGCATCCCTTAGAAATGCCCTTGATTTTTTTTTTTTTTTTCAGGAAGAGCAGAAACCTCTGGAGAAAAATGACAGAGTGAAACCTCTCATCTCAGATCAGCAATCAAATCTGGCCCAGGTCAGCACTGACCAACAGCTGCAGTACCTCACTGTAGGTAGCCCTTTTAGTGCCTCATGGATGACTGTCCGAACCAGAAGAGGCCAAATGCTTTTACACTGTTATCACTGGTGCCACCAGGATGCTGCTGGAGCCTGGGTAAAAGCTACTGTGCAGTAAAATTCATTGGAGAGGAGCATCACATGCCCAGCTCCCTTTTTGGACTGGACCAGCACCTTCCAGAGCTTTTGGGAGAGAGCTCTGCACTGTACTCACTATTAAGAAAATAACAAAGCTGAGTTAGTTGAAACAAAGCTGAAGCTTATCCAGGACTCTAGTTTAGCCCCCAAAATGTCTAAGTCCACACTGTCCTTGTATGTGTCTCAGTATCTCTACTACTCTATAGCTGGACATACTACGTGTGAATGGCCTGGGTTTCCTGGGGTACTTTCACAGCTTTACATGCACTGCACCTCCTCTCTGAGCCTGACTGAGGACTCTGCTTTTCAGATATGGTTTCTTCTGGGATCCTAAGTGAAAATGACCTCATGGGGAAATGTAAGTATCTTACTCTTTGCCTGACTTTCGTTTCATCTTACAGGGACCCATTGTCCTGGCAAGAAGTCCCTCTAAGGGGCCATGCCAGGGATATCTAGCCTACCTTCACCAGGAAAGACTGCAAAATGTGAGGAGATGGTGCACCACCAGTCTGTGAGCCTTCCCTGGGTGTTGGTTAGATGGCCTGCCAAAAACATCACAGGTGAGACTTACTGGCACAAGCCCTTTCACAATCTGACTCTTTACTGTTTGTAGGGTGTGATGGCACAATTCCTCCTGAAAACTGCAGACACAAGCCTCCTCTCTGCTGCAAAATGCATTATCCTTGTAGCCACATGAATCAGCACGTACCCAGCGCAGCAGCCAGGACTCACCAGCACTGCCTTCCCCTTCCAAAATGTCAAATGAATTTCTGCTGCAGCATATGACACCAGCAACCACACAAGTCTCCCAGCCTAAGGGTTGTTGCTGTCCTCTTTATGTTATGCTCCCCTTCCTATTCATAACAATGTTCAATGATCAATTCCCAAATGGCTCAAACTCCTACCAGAGGAAAAAATAATTGCCATTATCTAAACTATGGCCATTCTGCACGTGCTCCAAAAACCACTTCATCACCCTTTTTTTCACAGTTCATGATTTTTACATGCCTACATGAAGAAAACCAGTAACCTGGACCCACAGATCTGGAGATGATTTCACAGGAGTGGCTCACCTTTTCTTGTGAAAAAAAAGTGAGTAAGTCTTTACTTTAATGTGATGTGATTGATGGTTTCTCCAGCTTCTGAAAACATGAGCCACTTTGAGAAGTGACCCTGGGAAGTGTGGAAAGAATTCACTTAGACCTGGAATGAATGACCTGGTCTCTTGCAGCTCTTTGTGCCAACACATTTTACATAGTCCTAAGTTAAATTCCCACCTGAAAACAGTTTTTGCACTTTGGTTAGATAAAGGAATCTGGTACTGCTTCAAGATTAGATAAAGGCCCAGAGAGCAGGAAGCAGGTACCAATCCAGCTCTGAGTCAGGCACCAAAAAACTCTGCTGTGGGCTTACAAAAGTCAGGGTAACCCAGTGAAATAATGCCTATCAAGTATATTGCGTGGCACTTCTCTTTAATTTGGTTTTAAATAGCAAAGAAATATGAGTCAGTTCAGGCACAGAAGAGAATGACTTCATCAAATGGCATAGTAACCACTGCACTCCCAGCCATGATCATGTGGTACTGCTGATTTAATGATCAACTGCAAAACCCCAGCTCAGGTGAAACTTCCCACGTTCCATCCACGTGTTAAACCTGAAAATCTTCCAAACTTTACAGGGGCTTGAAAACCTTTGAATTTAAAGAACCCAGAAAAAATGCAAGAGCAAAACCAAAATGGTTTTGTTGTAAATGTTATGATACATGAGACTAAAAGCCCCTCATCTCCAAAACTGTGTTGGAAAAGAGGATGGGAAACATTTAGAATGAATGATTAGACTGAAGCCAGAGCACTGACCTTGGCACATGCCTGAGAAGCAGCAGGGAAGCACATGGAAGCCAGATGAAGGATTCTTCGGGCAGTACCACTCAGAGAGGGAAAACCTGGTGGATTTTAATAGCACCAAGGCAGTGCAGAGAAAGATCATGGTCTGTGTTCATATTGTAAGAGGCATCCAACCATCCCAGGACAGTTCTGGTTCTATGTATTGTCTTCTGGTTATGAACCATTGGAGCAAAACTTGCTTCACATTTGGATCCTTCTCTCAATAACCATGAGACACAAGCTGTAACAAACAAACAAACAAAGTTAAATTTACATAAAAATTCACTAATTTCAGCAGCTCATGCTCTCAGATAGTAAACACTGCAAGACAGAAACAGAGAATCTTGTGACTCATTTTATTAAGTTGGAGTAGAAGGAAGAGCTTACCACATGATGCAGGGGACGATGATAAGGGTTTAAGAGCCTGCCAAGAAAAGGTAGAAAACAATGCCCTAACACTGCTTGCTAAGGCTAAGGAGCCTGAAAAGGGAAGAGAGGACTGTTTGGAGTTTTTCTTGCTGTTATCCAGTGCTGTTGGAGGAGGATGTGGCCTCTCTGCTTTGCCCTGCCTGCCCTACTCCGTGTGTATGTTCTGGCTGTACCCTGGCAGGGTGCCTCTCCTAAGTAGGTGCTGTATGAAAAGGAAGAAGACACGGTCCTGTCTTTTTCCTTACCTCTTGTATTCTTATCTTTTTGTTTCTTTTTTTTTTATCTGCAGCTATATTCCTTTGCTTTCACAGTGAATTAATTAAACATTTATTGGGAGTTTGGATAACATAGCTATTTTGTATACAGAACCACCTGCACCAACAGTTCTCAGCAAATCTTCATTAAGGAAAATATCTCTAAGAGCTGGGTATGACCTTGTTCAGAGCATGTGAGTAAGCAAAGCAGTACAGTAAATACTATTAAATAGAAGCTTTAGGTTCTCTCACAATATAAATATAAAATTTAAAAAAAGGGCATAGAGAGAAATTGCAACAAGGATTTGTTTAAGCCTAGGGTTTCCTGCCATATTAAACTTGGTGGAACTGCCCTATCACTGCAGAAGCACCTCTGCATGCACCTTGCCATTCTCGGGGTATCTCAAAACCCAAAGGTAAACTGAGGTTTAAGTATATTTAAATTCAACCCTAAACATCCTCTGCTCTTTCAACCAGCCCCTCCTATCTCCAGGTAGCTTCCTCCCTATTGCCCTTTCCCTCTTCCCACCCCCACCATTTGCTCTTATCTTCCTCTCCCTCTGATGGTAGGGATCCAGCTGCCAGCCATCAGACATACTCTGCTCTTGCCCCGTTGCTGTGTCTGGGTCCTCTCTGAACCTGGGCATCTTGCCCCAAATCTGTTCCTGTTGGGATTTCGAAAATACGGCCCCTTGATCTTTTCATATGCATTTGCTGGGTTTTACGCCTCCCCCCTCCCCCACCGCTTCCTTCAAGGCTCTCTGTGTGTCTGAAGCTCTTATCAACTCCTCGGAGCAGAATACACGAATGGCACCACCAGGTCTTGAAGTCGTCTCACACCTCCCAGGAAATCGCTCACCCCACCAAGTCACATCCCCCTCCTAAGCACAGAGCTAAAGTCACAAGATACTATTAGTTCCTCATGGCCAAAGCCAAGGAGACATGGCAGCTGAATTTTCAAAGGAAAATAAATCGTGCATATATAGAGGTAATCAGGCCTGAGCCAAGCAAGGCAGACATCTTTCAGAGAGAACACAACCTCTTGTCACACTGCATTTATTTTAACCCTCTATCTGTGCAGAGAGCTGCTGGGCAAGCCTGGTGATCTGAAATGAACTGTGCTGGGGATTGGTATCACCAGGCTGTGACATCATTCTAGTTCCCCAGTGCTGAGGGCTCCATCATGCTGGAGATGTTCCCAAAGGTTTTTATTTTTTTTTACCCCCATCAAAAAGCACTGAAAGGGGTTCAGCCCCGCCCCTTGGTCACAGTCACACTCAGGACACTGTGACAGCACCATCTCCCTTTCACCCCCCAGCACCCAGGCAGCCAGTGCCCTGGGGGACAGCCTGGAGCAAGTGGCCAAGTGCCATTGCTGACCTTGCAGTAAGGCACTGGCTGGATCCACCTCACTGTGTCCCAGCTGGAGGTGAACACGCTCCCTGGGCTGACGTGCAAGGCGAGCCTTCCCTGTAGAGGACTGTGGCAGGGAGGGGCTCTCAGGGACACAGCTGAATACCCACAGTGGGCAGGCAGCTTGGGCCTTTCAAGAGGATATTTCAAGGCATCTGCAAACCATGCCAGAGTGAGGACCATACACAGCCCACCATGCTCAAACTCTTCCTTGTTAAAGCTGTGAGGACTAGAAAAGGACCACTCTAAATTAAAAACACGACATCACTGTAAGATCTCAGAACTCTACCTAACAGCCTGGATAGGCCTCAATATATAGATCTTGTGTCATTGGGAAGAGCTGATAAACCTCTAAAAGCATTTGGAGGTTGTAAAGAGCTTTGTCACAATGACTAGAAGCAATCAAAGGGAAATTAAGTATTTATATAAAGATTTCCTCTTAGGCAGAATGAAAAAACCTCAAAACCTAAGCCTGGCATGCGATAATAATTTTTGGTATCACAGCCCTGCTAGAGAAGCTGGAAATTATATGGTATTTTCTTGCCAGCAGAAACTCTGGAGTAAATGTAGTTATATATGCAACCATAAAAATGTGTCTGGACTACAATTAATTTAATTAGTGAGATAATTATCCAGGGATTGCTTCTTCAGGGACAAGCTATCCAGGGATGTCTTAACAGCAAAAATGTGCTTTTATTTTTTCTTAAACTTTCTCTAAATTACTGAAATCATGTTTGATTGACCATTGTCCCTTTTTTTGGCCAGTCTCCTAATACATGGAGAGGGACTTTTTACAAGGGCATGTCATGACAGGACAAGAGTAAACGGCTTCAAACTGAGAGTAGATTTAGATTGGATACTAGGAAGAAACTCTTTGCTGTGAGGGTGGTGAGGCCCTGGCACAGATTGCCCAGGGAAGTTGTGGATGACCCATCCTGGAAGTGTTCAAGGCCAGGCTGGTTGGGGCTCTGAGCAATCTGGTCTGGTGGAAGATGTCCCTGCTCACGGCTGTGGGGTTGGAACTAGATGATCTTTAAGGGCCTTCCCAACTCAAACCTTTATATGATTCTGTGATAAGGTTTGAACTTTTTGGCCAATTTCAGTTAAAACTGATGTAGAAATTGAGATCCCCAGCATACCAAATCTTTGCAAATTTAGTCAGGTTGACAAGAGACTGCTAAATCTCCACTACTAAAATACTCAGTCTTGGGTTTAGTGACAAGAGAATTCATGTTGAAGACAGCCACAAAAAAGAAAAGAACAATAAACCTTGCTGGAATGACAAAAGACTGTGCACAAACTGTCCCTGTAGAGTCCTAGAAGAATCAGGGTGATGTGACACCCGACAAGCCAGAGGAGTTTGAACACAGCCAAGGCTGGACAGCTGGTTACAAATCACTGCATGGCAAAACCCCTGGTGTCCCATTCCCTCCAGGAGTGAGCAGCAGAACTGCTCACGTTAGTTACTTAAAGGGGTGTGTTTGTCTTGTCAGCAAAGCCATGACTGTGTGTCACACTGCTGCCTACTCTTGCCATGCGTTCTGAAGTGCTTCCCAAGCTCCAGCTCCTCAAGTCACATAAGGCAGGATCTTAAAAGATGACTCTGTATCACCAAGAGCCTAAGAGAAACTCCCCAGCTGGGCATGCAAAAGGCTGAAGAGCCAGCTAGCTGAAGTCACCACAGGGCCTATCTCCCCCTGCTTCTCCTCTTGATGTTTCACAGCCTGCCTTACCCTTGCTGGATGCCCAGAGCTGGCAGCAGTGATGTGAGAGCATGTTCTCCAGCTGAAGCTTAAAACCATTTTATTGCAGATACAGGCACATTTTGTATTGTGAGCCCTCTTGGCACAGATTCCTCAGTGCTGAGGCACTCCCAGCACAGACAAAAGCACAAGAAGTTTCTCTCCTGACAAACAGAGTGAAGATCAATGTAAACAGCTTCTGAAGCAGCATGTAACTTTTGGTATCAACACAAGGCAGTCTGCTTTTCCCGTAGAAATAGCTCTCTTAGTTTTAGCCATCTTACTTTTGAAAAGCAAGCCACTTCTGGACTTCTGTCACAGCTTCTGCTTCTTGAGGGAAGATATAAAATCCCCCTTTGTGCCTTGGTGGGACAAAAATAAAAGCAAGTCTGCAAAACAAGAAGGGACAAACTTGAATGTCTTCTGAATGCTTCCAGCCCTTACCTGGGTATGACTCCATGCAGATGCTGGCACTTACAAGGCATCAGAAACTTCCTTCTTGGACTACAAGGGGCACAGCAGGATGGAAAACTACTTATCAGGGAAAGCAGTCACTGAATCCAGACACAGCACTGTTTTCCTGCTGCAGGAGGCACACTGCACTACCCCACAGGCACAGCTTTTAGGACATCAGTGGGATGATACTCTGTGGAGAAGTATGCCAGCATTGGGAGGGGAGAGAACTGCCAGAAGGAAGCAAAGAGCTGTCTTTCATGCCATCCTGCTTGCCTGGGAGGAGGCAGAAGCCTCCTACTCTGATGTCCACCTAACAGCACACTCCTTTACAATCAGTACTGTTGCCCTTGCTTTTATTCAACCTTAGATCTGTTTCATACCAAGCCAGTACAGAAGAGCAGCCATGAGGATCCCACAGACAAAATTATTGTGTGATGCCCTGAGCAATAGGAAAGGGAAAATATGATTCCTGGGCTCTTGTCTCGCTCCAGAATTGCTTTGCTTTTGCAAAAGCACATACCACTGGTAAGCAGAAAAGAACTCATCACCAAGATATATGAACATGCTGGTAATAGCCCAGACAGGTAAACTGAGGCAGACTAGAAGTAAACAGAAGTCAGCACCTGCAGACAGGCAGCACAGCCTGACCTGCTCACAGCGGTCTCATCCACTCACAGGGACGTCTGCTAGAGAATACAATTGTCTGCAGCCAGGTAATGAAGAGACTGAGTGTGAACCCCACACCCTGGGGCCTGTGTGTGTAATCCTGGGCTGCACCAAGGGCACTGACTGTTTTGCCCACAGTTCAGTGACACAGGGTTTCCTATTCCACATGGCAGAGCCACCAGTCACACTACATCCATGGACAACACCGAATGCCACAAAATGTAGTGTGTGGGAGTTATTTTACTTCCATTGTAACAATGTAGACTTTTAAATAGTCTATAAATGTTACATCTGTGTCTCCCAATGAAAGTTTTCAGGCCTGGAAAGCCTCAGGGTTCTTTTCCTCACCACGGGAAGCGTGTCAGCTGCTATCACAAGACAGATATTGGAACACCTCTGGAACCATAAAGGGCAAGGGAACTGAGGAGGCTTTTGACCTGAAGGATGTCACAGCAGTCAGAGATCAAAGAGTCAGCCCATTTCCAGATTTATGAGTTGGGAACAGGTCTATTAGCTCCCAGTACTCACTCTTTCCTAAGCATCTGTTCAATATACATTGATAGTTGTCTTAATAGGAAGTCTGACACTGAAACCACCGTGCTCCTGGGCACTCTGTCTCAGTTTTGTTCTCTGCTAGCTCAGAATCAGATCCAGGTCGGGCAGTCCTATAAGCACCCCAGATGTGATCCCCTCATTTCCCTTCTGCTCCATCTGGCAGTGTCCTCTCCCTTGTACAGCCACCCTGGGGGGATTGGTAACCCACAGGTAGGAATCCCAGATCTGGATTGAAAAAACCCAAACAACAAACCCCAGCTGTTGTTACTGTACAGTTAATTTAACCTGGGTTAATTCCCTGATTGTGCTGTGTGGACTGACACATGCTCAGCTAAAGGGAAGGCATCAGGACAGGGGTGAACAGTGGGGGGCCTGTGATGCCAGCAGCTCCTTAAGCCTGGGCTGCTGCTGCTGAAAGAAAAACACATGTATGTGTGTGAAAAAACACACTTCCTCAAAAACCTGCTCTCTCTGTCGGGCAGACTTAATCAAATTTAACCATATCCTAGAAACTATATTCTTATTATGGCACAATTCCGTTATTCCAATTATTCCAGAATTCCAAGCAGGATTGAATCCTTCAGAAAAGAAGCCTCTGCTACGTTTTTCAGGACTATTATTTGATGTAAAATACAATAAAACATTCATCATGTAAATATAATCTGGAATAATTCTCTTTTGCTGCCACCTGTGGCATCTTTTAAATCTGCACGGAATCTGCAGAGTGATTCAACCCTCCATGAGTTTTTCACTAAAAACCTTAAATAATGCTGTCTGTGCTTTCTGGATCCCCACTCACCTGTGTCCTTTCTCACCACCGTGCCCTCTCATTACACTGCTAATTGAGAACATTGTACAAGTCCCATGTCTCTGACTGCTGTCTGCAGGCTGCAGCCCATGATTTTGGCAACAACCTGAAAACTTCAGCCATGAAAGCACCTAGACTGCTGCATATGTAAAAGCACAAAGGTACAAATGTTTTAGGAACAAAACTTCCAAAAACAGCTTTTAACATTTTTCACATCATTTTCCATACAAAGTAACTTTCCTTGGGAGACAATTGTAAAAAGTGAAATGAGGACAAATCATTTTAAGAGCTTTGATGTTGCTGGGGTGCGCAGGCAGTGTTCCAGCACGAGACCTCTCCGTCTGGGAATCAGTTATGGCAGAAGCACACGGGATGTGCGAGTGTGATATGTAAAGGTATTAGCAAGTGGTGGAAAAGGTGATGACAACAATGTCTGCCTCTGCCCTGTCTGAGCCGCTGTGGCTCTCCAGGTGCATTTAACTTGCATCTTAACATGAAAGAGATGTTTTTGCAGCAGCAGGCACAGCAGGAATCTGTACACCACCCGCTCAGCCGGCAGCGAAGCACTGCAAGTGGAGCAGTTGCAGCCACGGGAAGAGATAACTTCTGTTTGCTTTATGTCTCACACCATGCACGATTCATTACTTGCCAAAGCAGTCAGGTGCTTGAGAGCATATACCTCCACGCCAACAGCTGGAGGGAGTGACCTCCATAACCCTATCAGCCCAGATGTTGTATCAAATAACCCAGCCGCTACTCTGAGTCCTCTCCGGGGTGCCAAGCTCCCAACACTCAGTTGTTTTGCGGGCGGATGCAAAGCCCGCTCCCTCTCCCTCCTGCTGTCCATGTTTCGGGCGGGGAGTCGAGGGCTGCTAGCCATCACCCACCCCTGTCAGTCACGCTTGGGGCATCACCGAGTGCTCCGGGCTGTGCAAGGCAGGGCCCGGCGCAGTCGGGCACCCCACCGGCAGCCTGGGGCGCGGGGCCCGGCGGGGTGCCCGGAGCTCACCTTCCCCGCGGGGCCGTGCCGCCCCCTCGAACCCCCGCCCCTGCCGAGCTCCCTGCCCGGCTATAAAGCGCGGCGGGCCGCCCGGGCCCCCTCCTCGCCGCTGCCATGGCCACGCTGCGATTCGGGGAGCCCCCGGCGGAGCCGCCCGCCTTCCCCGCGGGCAGGTGGGCGGGGGGCAGCGGGCCCGGCCCGGCCTCGGCCGCCCTCGGGCCGCTTCCCCCGGCGGAGCCGTCGGAGGGGGCGCCGGCGGCCTCGCAGCGTCGGAAGCGGACCAGCTTCACGGCGGCGCAGCTGGAGACGCTGGAGCTGGTTTTCCAGGACACCATGTACCCCGACATCTACCTGCGGGAGAAACTGGCCGACGCCACGCAAATCCCCGAGTCCCGCATCCAGGTGAGGGGCGCCGGCCGTGCCGCGCCCGCCGCGCTCACCGCCCCGCCGCGCTCACCGCCGCCCTCTCTCCCCAGGTCTGGTTCCAGAACCGCCGCGCCAAGTCCCGCCGCCAGCGGGGCCCGCTCCGCCCCGGCCCCGCCGCGCCGCCGCCGGGCTGTCCGCGCCCGCCCCGCTTCGCCGGGCTGCGCGCCCCGGAGCGGCCCCGCTGCGCCCTCTCCGCGCCGGCCCGGACCGAGGATGCCTCGGCCCGCTACGCGTGGCCGCCGGCCGCCGGTTTCCCCCCCGGCTTCGAGGGCTTCCCGCCCGGCCGGCCCGGCGGCGCCGAGCCCGCCCCGTTCGCGGGGAGCGCCGCCGGCCCCTTCCCGCCGGCCCGCGCCTTCTGCGGTCAGTACTCGCCCGTGTCGGACGCCGAAGACACCAGCGGCTACTCGGAGTCGGGCTCCGAGTGGGAGGAGAACGCGCTCGGCGCCTTCCGCGCCCTCTGAGCGCCGCCGCGGCGGGACGCGGCCCGGGCGGGGACAGGTTACGAGCGCAGCCCCGGCCGCGCTGCGGAGCCCTGCCGCCGGAGCCCGTCCCGCGGTGCGCTGCTCGGGCCGGGAGCAGTCACACACCGCGCTACCTCACCACTGCTGCTCTGCCACTGTTGCACTTTATCCCGTAGTAAATGATTGTACCTATTTATTTAAGAAAGATACGGGTTGGCTCCATCAGCTGAGGGCGTATTTTTACACTGTATTTAAAGCTTTCTTTTATCATGTTTAGTATATCTATTTAACCTTCTTTAGCCAAAAAGCTAAGCCAAATCCACTGTGTTTTGGGGCTGGGGGTTGGTCTTAGAAAAGAGTGATGGTCTGTCGGGGTTTTTTGACCGAGGAAAATAAAATAAAGGTTTACATTTTTGATCTGCTTGTGTGTGTACCTGGTGCAGGGACAAGGTTTCTTACCTTGGCTGACGGTGGGGTAGAGAAGTGGTTCCCAGCTGCAGGTTGTCTTCCCAGGTCCTGGAGAGGTGTGGCTGCAGTTTAGATGTCGATAAGAGACCAAGGGGCCTGAGGAACAGGTTACAGAAACTGCCTTAAACCTTCTCAGTCAGTATTTGTCTTAAATCTGCCCTAAACAAACACCCCTATCCCTAAATGAAAATGGAAATGTCTGGCCTAAGTAATACAAACCCTCACATCTCAAGTGCTCAGACAAAAGCCTCCAGCCTGCCACTTAAGCCAAGGTTAATGTTAAACTAAGAGAAATGGGAGTATTTTGTGGACACTGCAAGGGTGCTTTAGCTGTAGGCAGCGATTACACAGAAGCTGTTCACATGATCTGTAGTGGGCTGAATGGCTCTGCACAGAGAACGGCAAAATCAGTAACAGAAGTCTCTCCTCTAATTCAATTTATTGAAGAAGGATACATTACTCTGTACATATTTTGAGGATAAGGCAAATTTTTCCTGCTTACAAAACAGTACCTCAAAGCCTAGCAAAGCAAGTTGCACCTGAATGCAAGAAGCACAGGAAAAATCCCTGTTCTGGTGGCAGAAATACCTTGTATCAGGAATCATGCCCCATAGAATAAGGTCAGCAATGCATAAAATCTCTCAGTGCCACCCCATAACATACCTGTGCTTGTGAGATCTGGCACAGCTGAACGCTGGTTGGACTGCAGGCTTGCAAGGTGAAGTGGCATGGCAGGGCTGCTGATTAGTATTCTCCATCAAAAAAAACCCCCCTGGGCTTATCCTTGAAAAAAACATGAACCAAAAACCAACCAAGCTACCTCAGACACCATCTGTCCCAAGTGGACTTGGGTGCTATGCTGGGGATCAGGAAAACCGCAGAAGAGAAGCACTTGCAGGAAGAGACAGAAAATGAGACCATGGTTTCTTGGGAGCTCAGGGTAAATTCAAGTTTACTGATTATAATAAATCAAAGTAACTTGTTCTGCTTCTGCAAACTTCAGATACAGTAGCTGCAGTGAGCTCTTGAGACTCTTGCTGTGCTTGGGGCACACTCAGCAAAAGCAGTTGTATTTGTTACTGTCACCGAAATCCAACCTTACCTCTGATCCAACACATCAGTACCCAAGGAGAAATGCAGCTTTCAAAACAAAGAAAAGATGTGTATATTCACATTGCTACGTGAGTGGGACAAATGACACATGAAAGTACATGGCATATCACAAATGACAGATCACTCTATTAGCCTGCAATGATCAAAAAACCTACATTGACAGAAAACATGCTGGAGAGCAAATTTAGGTATCTACATGTAAACACCATCGTACCTAAGGAATCACTGAGATTGGAGTGTGGTGGTTATTGCAGTGTATTCTGAGTCCAACAGGGATAAAAAGTTGTCATGAAAAGCAGGTTCCCAGATCCTCTGGTATCTACTAGTGTCTACTCAGTTTGGGATGTTTGCTATCAACAGGGCCAAATTACTCTCCCGGTGTTTTGTACTGGGAAGTCCTGCTCCTCAAAAGCATTCAGTGCACACGCTGAGCTTGAGTCCCAACAGAGCAGGACAGGATCAGCGCAGAGGTGTGCAGAGAGAGCAGCAGCCATGTGAGTACAGGGGTGCAAGGGGATGGTTCCTGAGTTAGCTGTGGAGCAGATTACTTCCTGTCTCACTAAACTTTTGTACCTGAAATTAGGCTTTGGCACCTTTCTCTGTTTACATGAAAAGGGTGGTGGCAGAGGACTCCTTTCTGTCTTCTTTATCAGACAGAAGGTAAAACCACAAAATAATGAGTGACATAATTACAAAAGCAATTGCAGGAACCATTATGATGTTCTATTGCATGATAAGAGGTAAGTTTTCCTGGGTAACTCAGCTAAATTACTGAGTTTATCATTATTTTATAGTACCCCTTGTAAAAATTTTAAATATCTTTTAAAACAGCTACTTACCTCGTCCTCATAACATTTCATTTTCAGTAATTAGCTTCTCTTAAAAAAAATGACCTGAGACCATCTGCAAAAAATTTTGCATTTTTGTGAAATATATCAACTCTCATAGGTCAATTTATTCAGTTACAAATTTCATTGAGAATAAAAGATTTATGCATTTCTCTTAATTAACAGAACAAATTTAGCTAAATATAAACTCTGCACTAAAGTTTTGCAGTGGCACAATACCAACACAGAATACAGAAGCATCTTTAAACTATACAAAATTTTAAAATTGAAAATAATCCTGTTTACATATTCTTTATACATTAACATATAAAAGACCTTATTTAATGAGGCATCTAAAAGAATCAAAAACATCTCTACAGCTATCTCTGAAAATCCATATCTGGAAACAATTAATTACACAGAAGCTTTACAAGACTATTTAAACAAACCAATACACACTTTTTACAAGATTAACATTCCAAAAGGTATAGGCAGGTTATCACTTCTTATTTTTGCAGTTTACCTCACTGGTTATCTTTAATTATAAAAATCTTCATATTTATATATGGTGGGTATTGTTGAATAACCAGTAATCTAATTTAAAACTTGTGCAAAACAAACAAGAATTTGGAAAAACAATACATTTAACCAGTCACTTATATAAAATACCACCTAAAGCACTTCTTTTGCCCTGTGTGAAGGGAAAAAGCCATAACCAATCTCTTTCTGGAAAGTTAACAGTTACATTTTTATATTCCTTCATAAGACTCCTTCTATAAGTTATGATAAATTAAGAGTTCCAACAAGACATTGACTGATGGACAGACCTGCCCAACATCCTCCAGTTTACAGCTTATGTTTGCTGGCTGTGTCCTGCTGCTGCCTCCTTAGATCAGGAACACTTGGGCTTCCCAAGGGCTGACCTGGCAGCTCTGAAGAGCTACACAGAGGTGTAGCTTTACACAACAAAGACCTGCCATGTGGCTTCTAACTTGAGCCATTTCCTCTTCGGCACTTCTAACATACCAGGAGATCCAACAGCAAGAGGTGTGCAGAATTAATCTGAACTTTTAAAAACTAAGTTCAAATTATATGAAAGTATGCTTTCAAGTTTACTATAATCAATGCAATTACTAAGAGATTACCAGTTAGCAAAACTACTGCATGTGAATAACAAATGGAGAAGTCTAACATAATGCTGGCCAGTAATGCTGGTTTCCTTAAGAAGCGGGTATAATATATTTAAAAGGGTCCTTTCTGAGAGATTTTCTCTTCCCTTATCTTCTGGCAGTTAGGGTATTTGGTGAAGCCTATAGAAAGGAAGAATATTTTCCAGAACTACTTGCTGTACACTTGAAAGGAAGTTTTCAGTCTCTGTTGGTGTTATTAGCTGCAAAAGCATGTAAGTTTCCCATCTGGCTCAGACCACTCTGAATATGTGCAACATGGATCTCAACGTTATTCTGAAAACAACTGTGGGAAGAAAAAAAAGAAGGAAAGAAAGAAATGTTAAACCCCATATGTAAGAGTTATGTCTGAATATCTCTACAGTGAAAAATCAAATGTGACCCTAGCCAGTACGAAAGCTCAAATGAATTGGAGAGCAGTACATACAAATGCAACTTGACAGAGAAATATGGGAAAACACAACTTGCACAAATAGCTGCAAGAAATCAAGAGTCACTGACTTGGGCACTTAAAGTAAGGTTTTAACATGACCAGAGTTACTGAAATTAAAATACTATGAAGAGATGCTAAAATGGCCATAATAAGTACATGACATAGAAACATCATTACTTTCTTTGCTGGGTTCATCAACCTCTACTTGAATCCATTCCAATATGCAATTTGCAGGGTCCATTATAAAGAAGTTTCACTAATGTTTGAGGTTTGGTTTTGTTTTTCCTAATGAAAAATGCTATAAAACAGCATTTCTCAATAATTATATTGATATCAAAAGGCCATCCTACTATCTTTGGAAAAAAAAAATTAAAATTTAAAAATTCATGTGAACAGACTTCCATTATTTTGTATGTAGCAATACAAATAATAAGGATATTAAAGAATACTTAGCATTTAGGTTTATTTTCTAAATGACCTAATTTAGCAGCATAAAATGCTGGTCACAAATTGCTGGAGGCTGCAGGGTACTCCAGACCAGTATCACTATGCTCTTGCTACCACATTCTTGCTATTTTTATGATGCTTCCTCAGGTAGCTACTTGAGACAGCTGTTGAAAAATGGCCCATCTAGACTAGACTGGCCTTTGATCTGGCACAATATGGCTGCTTCTCTGTTTCTTGGCTTAAAATCTTGCCAATGGAAGCTGCTCAGAACTTCTAATTGTCTCATGCCACCTTTTGATATTTACAGACAAGAGGCTGAGTATGCTAAAAGAATACTGAAATTGTATTGTTCTCTGGTTTAAAAAACCTGTATTACTAGTGGGATTTCAAAATCTGACAATGTTCTAAAATAAGTTTTTAGTTGTGATAAATGACTAAAGAATAAGAAAGTCTAGCGGTTGCTCCATCAATTTAGCACTTTTAACATTTTTTTCTTTTAAATGTTACTTCACTGATAGGTTCAAACAGAAAACTGCTCATTTCACATTCCCTTTGAGAAGCCCCTCTTTAGATGGGACCCTTCCCATAAGTACAAGTTACCAGATTAAACCCCTTAATTATAATCAATGTTCACCTCTAAAATACAGTACGAACTATCACCATGTGTGTAATTAAGAATTCAAAAAGTAATACCTGATATTTGAGGAGTCTATTGAATTTTTAATGTCATTTAATGAATCTGTTAGTGATTTAAATTCAAAGGAATTCAGATCACCTCCTTCAGCTAGACACTGTAAAAGAAGAAAACAAAAAATGTTCTCACAGTTCAGCACAAAAACTGACAGAGCTTTAATACTACACATTGTATGGGAGAAGCTATTTGGTGCAAACTTTTTACCTTAATTTGCAATAATATTGCTGTAAGTCTAGAGATAAGATCAGTTAAATTTTCACTCTCCACACAGAGCTGTCCTGTTGACAAGGTATTTGCTTGTCTGACCACCTCCTGAGCCTCCTCTTCACATCTGCGCCTCAGATCCGTGGGTTGGTCAGCAGGCTGGAGGCCCTGGTCAGGAGCAAGCTGCAGAGAAATGAAGGGGAGAAATTAAGAACAAAGATGTGCTTTGCATGTGGTGGATGTGTGAAATGAGATGATTTCAAAGACAGTTCATATGTGTATAGTACACAGTGTTTTTTCTTTATGTATGTCTGCTTAAGAACAGGCCACTAGTATCAGGAGAAATGTTGCTCCAAGGCAGCTCAAATTCCAGAGAAGGAATCCAACACAGCTACCAACAGTTTCATTTCTGAGTGACCTCCACTTATGCCCCATTCCCAGGAAATTCTGTTTCGTTCTTAGGCTGAGCAAAACCACCAAGGACACAGAGATTCCAGCAAAATCTTACCTCATAGCAATACTGTTGAACTTTATGCAAAACTTTATTTAAGTCTTTGTTCAGTTGTTCTAGATCTAGAACAATAGTTGCGTATCTCCTCTGAAACTCAATGCCGATTGGCATGGAATAGGATTTCTGTGGAAAACACAAAGCATATTAAAGTTAATGCAATACTGTACAGCTACAGATTTTGAACTCATCAAAAGGAGTTTTTACTTGAAAATAATACTGAGGTATTTGAAATCCTGGTATCAAATAGAAAAAACGTTAACATACAAAATATTAAAATGCAGTGTTACTATTTATAACTCCAAGTGGAACTGTGTAGGTAACAACTATGCTTTTATTCCCTTCTTGAAGAGCTACAAAAATCCATGGTGGTAAACACTACAGAAGATGACTGTGGTCTGACCTGCTTATTCCTCCAGTAGCTGGGCATGGCTTCTCACTACTGGTTGAGCAGAAAACTATCCTGCCAGCAGAGGAACAGTACAGGACAATATGGCATCGACCACCTCTGCTGCAGGATGGGAGGCACATTTGGCTAGTAAGTTATTGGTCCCTTGAAGGTGACTCAGTGCTACACACCTTCTGTTACAGCTAACAGTTCTGGCAAAAAAGAAAGTTACTAGAGCTTATATTTGGTAACAGTATTTTGTAAGCATGATTTTCCAGGAAAAGAATAAATACCAAAATACAGCACCTTTTTTCTTATACTTCTTTCAGAACACAGCTTGACATTGTTTGGGTGATATTTATGAAATTGAAATGAAACATACAACACATTATAAAATTTCCTCTCCAAATTGCGTCTTGAAAGAGAAGCTAGAGATAGTTCCAGCCAAAGGACTGAAGATACAGGAACCTCCTACAATCAAAACTTGTAGCTATAGATTTCACACACAAGATACAGCAAATTGCAAAGTCAAGAGCCTCCATCAGGATAACCCTGGTCAAAAACTCAAAAGGTGTAAGTTACGAGTTCAGTTCAAAGTTCCCCATTAAACCTAATCGCTGAGATGATCTCCAGGGATTTACAAATATTAATACCAACTTAACAGAGCTTTAAACTAACACCATAATTTCAGGATTCACTGGAAAGCAGCATAAATTTGGCATACTTTCTGCAGCTCTGGAACATAAAAAAAATCAAATCTTTCAGACCTCCTCCAGTGACCAGTTCCCTTAGAGCAAACTGAACGGCTCCAGCTTAGCTGTGAAAGCTGCAGACAATTATGAATTCTATGCTAGCGATGGCAAAAGAAATATTTCTCAGCACCAGCACTATTTCTGACCTGGGCACAACCCAAGACCTGGGAACACTGATGAACAGCTAAACTGACAAAAGATGGATGGCTTTCAGTAGATGAAAGCAGGTAACATCTCTGTCACCAGGGATCTAGATGCTTCCCTGAGACAACCAGCATCACCTCTACCTTATTTTTATTGCAGGTCCTTTCAATTTATACTTGTTTATCCAAACGTTTACTGCTTTATGTACACAGTAATTTGTTTATAGCCTGCAACCCAGACTACTACAATGATGTCAAGAAAAATGAGACAAAAAAATGTACAGTTGTATACAAGAACAGCTCATTTGAAGGCTGATTCATGTAAATTTATTATTGTCAGATAATAATGGCCTACATTCAGTACCATTCCCGATTTTGGTCAGTTCCATTTATTTCTATATTGAATCAGTCATTAAACAGAAGTCTTCATAAAAGGATTACTTTAAACCAAACAGCAGTGGTACTCTAACAATTATCAAATGACAAATGTATGAATTATGACCAAAGTCTGACAATTAAAGTACACCTGAATGAACTCAAAGGATTCAGTTTTATTCATGTTCAGGTATGTTATTGATGTTGAAGTGAACTGGTGTCAGAAAAAAATTCTTGTTCAAAGAATACATATTTTAAAGGAGAAGCAACACATACTCAGTGGCACAAACATAGATGGGATTTCCAAGGGACAAAGAGGATTAGAAGATGAGCTAAGAATATGGCCCAATAGGAAGGTATCACAGCCTCTATTTTTATCAGGACAGCCTTCAGTAGTAATGGGGGTTGCTTTATCATTGCTGGTTTTCAAAGGAAATAGAGGAGGGAAGAATTTCCAAGTATCTCAAAGTCCTTAGCCAGATTACAATTGAGCGAAAATGTATCAAACTTAGCATCTATTTCTAGATTTCATTCCCAGCTGCTTTTTCACTCTTTCAATTTCCTGGAATAAGGAGACCAAGAAGAGTAACAGCACAGGTAATTTATGACTTAATGGCTGAGCTAACATTCATGTTCTCGCTGGAGGAAGATACTGGCATTCCTATGGATCTCCTTATCTATGCAAATGTATGAATATCTCAGAAAAAAAAAGTTAATTTAAGAAGAGTTGGTAATTTTTCATTATCAGAGCTGCAGGTTGCAATGACATGTCTTAATCTTACTTCTCTTTGCATCTAGTTTAGTTACTAACACACAAAATTAAAAGACAAAGCATTTGATGTACAGGAAAAATAATGCAGTAACTGAAATGATAACAGGGTTTTGAAGAACAACACCATGACACAGAAGAAGAAAATTATAGAGACACAGGGATGGGGCAGTAGGAAGCAGAGAAACAAAATGCACACATGCACATGATCACTGAAGGCACAAAGAGAAATCTCACTACAATAAATCACATCTTTCAACATTCAAATATTTTACCTGGAAAAAAAAATCAACTGTTTTGTTTCAAGAAATAAAAGGGACCCTTCTTCTTCTCCACAAACCTTTAGCCTTCTGTACACTGCAGGGACAACAGCCTGGATGGATGCTGGCAGAAGGCTGAGACTGAGAGCTTTCTCAAGTTAATTTATAGCCATGGGTGATAGAAGAGCCACTCTTTTAATTTTGATTTACTGACTGTTGATTAGATAAAGCTAGCAAGAAAAACTATTCTGCTGCGGCTAATTATGCTGTAGCTGCTGTGGTACTGTAACTTTAAATGCCAGTCAAGGGCACTCATAGCTTTACACAAAAATCTCTGAAATGAGTAAATGCTTTAACCAGAAAGCTGAGATAATAAGTATTTACCATCTGCAAAACAGTTTTAGGATAAATGTCTAACCATATAAATCTGTACGCCGAATTCTCAAGGTACATAGTATTTCCTTACTTTATGTGTTAACTGATGTGCTATGCTGATGTTAACATTAATCAGTTTCCAAAGCACAGTGCTTTCAAAGGAGAATCATATTCAAAAAAACTGACCTCTCAGACTTGTATTTAAAAATAATAAAAACATTTCATGTAATAGAAAGCAATAAAAGACAGGTTTTATTTAGACTATACTCCTAATTAAATTTATTTGCATTAGCTGCTAAAGCATATCCTGTTTTAATAACTGAAAAGAAAACATTCTCACCAGCTTTTCTGCTTCCGTATTCATCTCTCTCAATTGTTTGATGTGTTCCTTCTTGATCATAAGGATTTTCGATAACCTGGTCTGAAACAAAGGAACTATTTTTAGAAAGAATAGGTCCTGAAGCAGTTTTGAAACACCATAGAAATTAAAGATAAAAAACCATACCTGTTTCTTTCATAATTTAAAATGCATTTCTTAGTTGCTGATCGAGTTCAGAAGCAGAAATAAAATTTAATTAAAATTAAATGATGGATTTTCCACAGATTTTAAAAGTGATTCCAAGTGCTTTAAATTGATGAGTGCTAAAATCCATCAGCTGAAATTCCCTATAGGAAGACTAACATGATTTATGGCCACCTACAGGCTGAAGAACCTTTTTTTTTTTTTTTTTTTTAATAGGCTGAAGGAGAGGGAAGGGTGTTTTGCCCATGATACTACAATTAGTATCGCTCACCTTACTACACCTTTTTTCCCCCACAGTTCTTAGCACTAGCCTTTTGTGTAAACTCCTGCAGTAATCTCTGATATTGAGATTGGATCTATTTTATACAGAACAACTCTGGACTTTCCATTTCCCTCTTTTGTAACAGGAATATCCTGTGTCTCCTGCCCTGGGGATCTAGCAGGCTGAAGTGGAAATCACTGGGAGCACTTTCAACACACTCATCACTCCTAAAACTATTCCATACTCTAGGGCCCTGAGAGAAATCCTAGCTTCACTACAGCCAGCAACACTTTTATTACTGGAATAAGCAGGGTAAAAAAAATCAGGTTTTATAAATTCCAGAGGAGTTAACTGCATTGTAGCAGTGAAACACTTGACTGGGAGAAATAGAAACTGCTAGTTCAACACACATCTGATTTATATATAATCCCTTCTGTGATTTTAAAGTTCAGCCTTAATGCAGCCAGGCTGCTTGCCCTCAAAAATTGTAATTAGAAAATTGTTCCAGGATCTCTTTCAGCTAATGAGGAATATTCTGGGAATTTCCATGTTAAATGCATTCTTTTTCACTTGATAGCAAGTTTTTTGAAATTGCCAAACAGACAAAGCTGGTTTTCAGCTAAATGTAGTGTTCCCTCCTTGCTTTATCCCTGTTTATTTAGAGACAATAAAGGCATCTCTTCTCCACTGTTCTTCCACCAGACTAATCACAACCCAAGCCTTTTCAGACTCCACTCCCTCAAAGGGCTCTTCATCTTTTAAACTTCTGTGGCCCTTTCTGTATCTTTTTCCATTCACTGCTATTTTTCCTGTGTGTGAGCATAAGAAGCCTGTAACAGTATTCTGAACGACACACCTGGAAACTAAACCTGTAAAATGGAATCAATACTTCATTCCTCCTACTCCAAATATTTTGCCAGATGCATCTTACAAATGGATGGTGAGCCATGGTCAGAGGCAGCACTGCATGGGTTATCAGCCTCCCAATTCCAGCTGCTCATTTCTGTCCTTGTGCTTTCCCCCAGTGCCAGCACTTGCATTTTTGCTCTTTGCATTTTGCATGAAGATCCCAATCAGAGAAGAGATAATGACAAAAAAACACATTCAGAAGGGGCAAGAAAGAAAAGTAAAATTGTTACTTGTGAGCTGGATTGTCTCTCTGATCTAGTTTCTAACACACCACACAAGTGTTTGTGTTGCCAGTAAAACACCTGGGAGGAAGAAAAATCACTGTACACCATCTGCCGCTGCTGCCAAAAAGTTACTTGTCAAGTTCTGCTGTCATCACCATCCAGCAACTGCCTGACACATTCTTCTCCTTCATGAAGTTGGTGAGTCCTCAAATTAATACAGAATATATAATTTGTTCCCTGAATCTGCAAGGCATTTGATTCTTCACTTCTGCTTTGACGTGCAGATATATGTGAGGATGCACAGTGCTAGTTCTCCATTTGATGAGCTTGGATTTTCTATTATATTCATGCTATTCCAAGATATATTCCAGTGATCAGGATAATCTAAGGATTTTCACTGTATCTATCATGTCCACCAACTTTCTTTCAGGGGTACATTTTATTACATAGACCTCCATTTTTATTTGCCAGTGAATGCTATAATTCAGTCTAGCCCTCCTTTGTTTTGAGAAATTTTCACCCTTACTCATCCTGTTTACCGTATAATTTATAGTTCTCAATAAACTGGAAACAAGTTTTTAGTACAGTGCTTTTCCACATTAAAAGAAATGAAGGAACAACCCAAGCAGAATGTTTAGATTTTCACTTCTGATTTCATTTGTAAGTCATAGAACATAAGCTTTTCAAAATGCAGTTTGTGCTAACTTACTACGCAGTATTTTCAAAATTTTTCATCAGAAGAAACCAGCCAAAAACGGAATACCCGTTTTCAGATTGTTCCTCCTGCATCTGAGTCGGGAAGATCCCTCCTTTCCCCAGAGGCAGACGCCAGGTGACCGCTGTGCCCGTGCCGCATCACCGCGCTCCCTCTACCGGGCATGCAGCGACCCTGCCAACATCTGCTTTGTCCTACAGCGCGGCCTCCCACTCCAGGGTTTCACCCCAAAACAGAAAAGGAAGCAGGCAGGAAGGAAAATAAAAAAAAGCTGTAGCTGAATACTTGGAGAAACGTTCTCCAAATTTAAATACTGTCTGGAATGCAATCTATCGATTTTGACCTGCCATATAGCATATGAAATATTTAAGGATACATTACATAATGTAGTAAGCTTGAAAGACCTTAAAAAAATTATTACTCATTTATTGGTGACTTTATTCTTAATATCATGCTAATTTTTGAGCCAGTTTTCTGATACATTAGTCGACAGTCTCAGATGTCAAAATGTAACATGTAGTAATAAATATAAAGATTTAGAAAAACTAAGACAGTGTAGAACAATGATTAAAATAGTTGTTACAAGTTCCCATGCTTGCTTACAACTTCAAGTTATAGGTAAAGAGAATATCACTAACATTTACTTGTAATTGTATGCATGTAATTTTGGATTCACTTCCTCTTCTTCCTAATTAATTTCAGGTAAGGGAAATAAAGGGCTGGATTGAAATCTCATTTGAGGTGTACTCTGTATTTTTTGTTTTGTCCAAAATTCTTCCTATAAAATTGTTTCTTTGTGGTCTTATAAATAACTGCCTGGCAATAGTTTTCCAGAAAGTTATCTCAGAATCAAATGGGTTTTGACCATTTACTTCCTGAATCAACATTAAATCAGAAAAAGGGATTTAACTTTTCTAAGTATCAGTCTATCAGAAAGGCTAAAATACCCTGAGCAGCAACCCTTAACATAAAAATACATCTGGACTGATGAATACAGCACAATTAATAAGCAGCATTCACCAGTCTCATGTATTTCACAACACCAAATTTTAGTACCTCCTCAAACTTCTAATTAAAAATATTGATTCTTAAAAATAATGCTGCAAGTCCTTCCATAAAGGTTTAAGCCCTGTGATTCTTTGCTGTTGCTCAAATATACAAATGCCAAAAATCTGTGGATTGATTTTGTTTGAAGTGTTTTGAAAATCTTCAAGCAAAAATACATATTAATGTGATATCTTTGCAAAATTCCACCATTTGCAATACAAGCAAGAGGCCTATACTTGTAGAACTCAGATTTCCTTATACTGAGTAGCAATACACAGCCAGACGTGACTGTCAAATCCCACATTTTCATATTTAAAATGCAGAAACAATATCATAAACAGATGCAATTAATGCACTAAGCAGATGTAAAGCTCAATACACCTTAGTTACCTAGTCTCACTGATCATACTCCATGACTCAAACAGGACACCTGCAGATACAGTTTAGGTGCATAAAGACTGTATCTTTTGTGTATGTCAATTTTACCATAATTAATCTTATAGCAACCACATCTATTTTAAATTTTCTTAGCTAAGCTAGATGTCATGCCACCTTTTTCAAAATCAGCTTCATAAAAGTTTCCTCTAAAAAAGCTGAATAGATGATTCTGTCAAATAAAATTCATTAGGTTGAATGGCCCAAATGTTACTGTGTCATGTGAGCTACTGACACAAATTTATTCTTTTGACCAATTACACAGACTTTAAAACCTGAGAGGCATTTTATTTCTCAGTTCTTAATATTTTAAACATGAGTCATTTCAATCTCCTTTGTTCAAAACTGCTTTCCTTGTTAAAGACTTCAATCACTGATTTTAAGTGAAGCCAACATGAGCAATTACATTCTTCCATCATCCTGGAAAATGCTTCAGTGTGTTTTAATATTCAGTGAACCTCACCTTCCTAACATTACTCGTCTGTGCTCTTCTGAACTGGTGCACAAAAACCACTCTGAAGAATTATTTCGTAAAGGTGAAGACAAGAAAGTATTTTCTGTGTAGTGTTACCTATAAAATGAATGTTTGCTTGCATGGGAATGAGTGCTGCTTTTCTTCTCCAAGAGGGTAAAACATTATAAAACAAAACATATATGGTACTCCACACAGGCAAATGCTCTTTGCACAATCCAAGTATATTTTAAATAGTCTTAAAGAGTACACATAGAAATAATGTTTTTTAAAAGATAAAATGGTAGAGCTGGGAAAATAAAACACTTTTGAAGACCTGTGTGAAGGCCTGAAAAGCAACATATTTCAAAGGTTATAAACAAGTGAGAAAATTAAGAAGGGGAGAATAAAACCAAATAGGAACATCTCTTCAAAAGTTAATTTGGCTATTACCATATCTGTCATAAATTAACAGAAGGTCATTGAACTGCAGAAGAATTGGCAGAATAAACACAAAATTACAATAAACAACAAAATTAAGAACTGCAGTTAATACTTACCACTTGAATGAGGAATTCTACTGGAAAGCCTCCTAGTGTTTCACTATCTGTGCCCGAAATTTTGTTTTTCCATGAAGATTGTCCTAATAAAGGATCACTGTCCTATAAAGGATAAAACATCTAAATGAATAGCTTCTTTTTAGAGGGTGCTGCTAAAATTTCGCTCTTGCTAAATAACGTCAGAAAATTAAAAACTCTTTAAGATAACAGCTTCAACATGTACCAAAACTCCTTCAGTGATTACCAGCCCTTGAAAAAAGTAGCTTACAGTGATTGGAGACTGGAGTGAGGGTGTGTATGGCAGTCGGGGAGGAGTCATGAAGAAGCGCGACGGCCGTTGTTTCTGTCCAAAGGCCGCGATCGGCATGGTCTCATGAGGCTCATTGCTCTGCCACACAGGGAAAGGGAAAGGGATACACTTCAGTGTCTGATTATTCTTTGCCCTTTTGGAACACATCATTTATTTCTGGGATCTGGACTAGCTGTGCCTATCCACACCCCAACCCAATAGCATGAAAATATTGAAGTTTTGCTTTTGGTCTAGGCAGGAGCTTCAAAATCCTAATGTATTGCAGCAGTTTCCAAAGTGTTCTGGCATCACATCTAATAAAACCTGCACAAATGTTTCCAAAAATGCTATTGGCAGAAAAATCACAACAGGAGTCAGCAGAGGCTCCAAACACGGACTAGGATAGAGACTAGAAGAATTATGTAGATCCAACACTACACAAGATACAAAAGAAAGTGAGGCCCCTCCAGAAATCTCGCAGTCTAGGCTGGAACAAAGCCTAGGAGCTGGGAGATAATCTCCAATTGTTTGACCCAAACAACATCCTCCCACGTAGCTTCATTAGTACAAGAAATTTCAAAATCATGTTTGGTCAGTTCATAATACCTGTTTGCAACTTCCACAGGCCTTCCCTGACTTTGGCAAATCACAAAGGGCCAGATTTTCTTGACCATTTTCTGCAAATCCTGGCAGGATCCCATTGCAGAATACTCTCTGTGATCTTATACTACTCATTGGATTTCTTCATATTGAACTCAGGCTACTGGTACAGCCTACAATCATTGGTCTAGTAAATTATTCCACCCTGAGCCATTATGCTTTAATCATCGAGGGTTATCCTGTTCTGTAAAACCATAAACAGTAAAAGTTCATCATCCTGGAATTCCCCACGTGTCTGCTACATTTGTTTCTACTTTATGACAATACCGCCTGAGTGTAATATTTTTTATTTTCTTATTTTTTAAGTACATCACTGTGATTTTTTAAATTTCATTTTCTTGTTACAGCTACTTTTAGAATGTGTCACTAATACTTACAAGAACTTCATAATCTGGGACTGTGTGTGTTCCAAGACCTGCCCTGTCAAAAGTCACTCTGTAGGTAGCATTAAGAGTGTCTACAGCATCTATTTGTCCAGTGAACAGACCATCATGGACACCTCGCAAACGGGCTGAAAAAAACAGCAGGAGAACCAAGAAAACAAACATCTCAATGCTATGATACAAATAACAAAACCAGATTCATCACATCTTTTGCAAGTAATTCCTTATATGTATACTTAAAGTCCAAAGATTAAATGGGAAAAAAGGGTAAACCTGAAAAAAAAAGTGTGTAATATAAATAGTACCAAATTTTTACAGATTTTAAGTTTGAAGGTCAAGTATTTCCTGAATTTAATCCTTAGCACTACACTTGCATCTAAGAAACTCCCACTATTTCATACCCAATACCTTCTGACAGACAGATCTTGCAGGCAAAAGTCAATTTCCAGATGATTTTGCACAGTATTTCCCTCTGAACACCTCCTCTGATGATGGCACATTTAGCAAAAAACAGTGTGGAAGGCAGCTCAAGGATACAGTCTAGGAGAGTGAGGAGAGGCAGTTTGGTGCATGCCTGCTCTTCAGCAAGAACTAAGGGCAGTGGTATTCAACACAAAAAATGCAATGAACAGTAGAGGCATGAATAGGAGATGCTGAAGTGAAAATGAACAGCGCCTGGACCAAAATCAGACAGGAGGGAGGAATTCAAATTTTCATAAAATTAGGCAAAACCTGTGGAATGTTCTAAACAATATGCCTTCCTCAGTCATGTGCCAGGTTTTTTAGTAAGGCAATGTCATGTTTAGCATCCATGTCCAACTACACTGCAGTATAATTATGTGTCTCAAAACAGGCAGTTTTTTTATATTTATGAAAATATAAAGTTCAAGTTTTGTATTAGGTCAGATTTTAAAACCAGACAACACTCAATATTTTGAAATTAAACATCTCCCTCTCACCAAACTTTGTGAGATATGCAAAAGAACTAGACATGTAAAAAACCCTACAATTTGAACAGCAGAAATAATAAGCCATACTAAGTTTGCACCTCAAAACCTTATCACTGTTTTAAAAATACTACCTAATCTTCACAAGTACCTTCTCAACGAACTAACAAAAACCAGTAAAATTTTTGATGTTTTACATTTATTATAATTATGTGCACTAAATGTATTACGACTTACTAGGATACTTGTAAAATACACTTGACTGCTTATTTTGTTTGTTTTTAAGAAATTACCTGTAACTTTTGTTCCTATTACAAGCGGTAATGGAATTTCTTCTGGAAGATCTTTGAACTGTGAAAGATCTGCAACTTTCCGCTGCTGCAAAAGTCTGATTTTCTGTCGTTTCTGTTTTAATGCTGACCTCTCTTCCTCAAAAAATGCAGAGGAACACCTGTAGTATCATTAGATAAAATTATACTTAAATTCATCACTGAAAACATATGTATGTGAAGGCACATCAAATAAATATGCAGTTAAAAAAAAATCAGTGAGAGAAAATGAACAAGCTTAGGGTGATGTGTTCAAGAGAAAAAAATCTCATTTAATGCATTTAGACAATCTTACTCCTCAGAATTCTCACCCTTAAAATAAGAGTCTATTTTAAAATAACACTCAGGGATACTAGCTGTTGCACTATCATATCTAAAGAGTAAAACTTTTTAGGATTTTTCCTGCTTATAAGGATCCATCTAGGGTCACAACAAAGCTAAATCTGGCCCCATTCCACTCTGGATGCCAGTTCAATGCATGTGAGGAGGATGTCCTGTGAGTGCCCCAGCTGCCAGCACTGACTGATACACAGGAGATCCCTTTCACTTGTGCTTATTAGCTCAATTAAACTAACTGAGTATGAAAGGGCACCAGACTCAGCACATAAAAGGCCACCTCTCGGTCTATCTCCTTGCACCTGTGAAGAGCATAGCTCAGCCCCAAAAACTGTTATGTGGATGAATTGTTCTGAGATTGATCATAGCAAAAATTTATTTGATCTGGGGCTACTGTGTCAAATCAGATCATCTATAGTAGTCTCCCATTTTAGAAGGTAGGGTTCTTCTTAAAATGCAATCTGAAACATGGAAAGCTTACTCCCAAAGTGCTTACTTTTTATTAATTTTCATTTCTAACCTACTGAATAGGCAAGATCCACGAGGGAGATAAGTACAAAGCACAAAGACATTAAGGACTCAATCCTATCTTTCATTGCGTACTAAAAAAAGTTTCTTTATTCTTGTGTCAATGAAAGAAGTAATTTTAAAAAGGTGCAAAATGCTATTTTAAGTCTTCCTGATTGCAGAAAGTTATTTATCAAATAATTCACCACCTTTGTTAATTGCTTTACTGCAGTCAAATGCAGATTAAGCATTTTCTGTGGAACTCATACAGTGATATATTGATTACTGATTAATAAGAAGTTCTATTTTATGAAGTTATTTTAGAAGACATTGTAAACTCTGCTGCTGGTTCCCTCTACTACACTAAATTATTTTCCGATTTAAATCCCTTCAAGATGTTCCTCAGTCATCTCCAACCGAGTACTAAGAAGTCAGCTCCTTTTTCCAAATCTGCTTCTACTACTCTCGTATTACATGCTGAAACAAACATTCTTAGGTTTTCTTCTGTGTACTCCTCACTGGGAGAGTTCCACAAAGCCCTTTCACTTTTCTCTACAATTTCTCTTCCTGTCATTGTGTACAAGACTGTAAGCACTAAGCTGCCAGGATGCTGAGACCATTTTGTTTCACACTGACCAGCAGTTTCACACTCTATATGCACACATCAGTTGCCTTTTATCTTATACATGTTTTCTAGGTTATATGGGGCATAGGCCACCTGTTTTCTCCCAGTGTTAACACTGATGAGATCCTAGTCCTAAGCAAGACATGGGAAAAAAAAACATAAGCAAGAATGAAATGAAGCTGTGAGGTACTTTTGCCAGGTAATGCAGAGATGCACTGCACTGAAGGCTCCCATATGAGGCTTTCCAACCACTATCAGCACAAAAATCACCACTAGTCTTTGTACAGCCTAGAAATTCTGTTGCAGATTGAGGCTGTAGGTGTGTGTCTCACTCACCAGTTTACCACCAAAGAGCAGAATGTGTTTACTTGGAATTATGGACTATTCCAGTAGTCCTATTAGGAATTTAAAATATCTGGAAAGGGATGTGGCAGACGTAGAGAGGGATGGTGGTTGGGAAACTTCTGAAGAGCTTACTGCTTACTTGGATGTTCTCATTTATTGATGCTACTGACTTCATATTTACTACTGGGGAGGTGTGAAATAATGCTTGCAGTGGGCTGTGAATATCAAGTTCCAAAATGCAGGTTGGATCTTTTCAACACCACTGAGGAGAAGAATGGCTAACCACAGCAAGACAATAAAATAGGCAAATTTAAAAAAAAAAAAAAAAAAAAAAAAAAAAAAAAAAAAAAAAAAAAAAAAAGAAGAAGAAGAAGAAGAAAAGCAATATAGACTTCATATTAATCCTTCTAATCGTGTCCAGGGTCTTGCATCAGGAACAGCAAATATCACCTCATATTTTTTGACTTGTGCTCTTAGAAATACAAATTCAAATGCTAATATACTAATCACTGGCCTTGGAAAGTCCCTACAACAGCAACTAGTGTTTTACTGATAGCTCAGATGGTCTTAAAAAATCCCTGTCCCAAGTGCTGTTAACTATGGATGTAAAAAGCACTTGCAATATATTTCTGGCTTCTGTTAAAGGAAATCTCCACCCTAACATTCCCCAAATGGATTTAATAAAGGTTATCCCATCTTCATGCCAACCTATGAAATAATGAGAATTAAAACTATGGTACAGATCCAAACTGCAAACTCATTAGTTTTCTGCAGAGACTTCTTAAGAAGTTGAACATTCTTCTCAGTTTTTACCTCGCTTGTGAGATTTTGAATTAACAGAGGAATCACCACCATCACGTAGTGGCAGGACAAGCAGATCTAAGCTTAATTCATATCCACTGCCATTTCACAAGTCAAATTAAGTTTACACAGAGTACACAAAACTAACTATTACCTCTTCCTTTTCCTGGAGCATATCTTTCCCCACAGTCTACAGGAATCTTACATGCTTTGCAGGCTCTCATGAAGAATACTGCTGTGCCAATCAAACATACTGTTGATGTGTGATAGGACATTTAAGGTATCAGCAGACTTAGAAAAATACTACAATATATTTAAACAAACAAACAAAAAAAACCCCAACCATGTGCATAACTATCACAGAGACACTATTATGCTCTGCCATCAACACTGTGGGTGCAAAATGTCCTAATTGTTTATTTTTAATCCCTCATGGGGAGATATCTCCAGATAATGCTGGAAAAAAAAATGGGCTCTATCCTCTTTGTACCTTCCCTTCAAATATTTATACACAAAAATGGGATCCTCCCTTAGTCTTCTCTAGGTTAAATTGTGTAGGTTTTGTGAAAAGGCTGAGCTGAATCAGAGGGTTTGAGAATTAAAAATTCTAAATTAGAAAAATACACTATGTCTTCATTAAATTCTGGCTTCTTCTCTACAATGGACAATACTTCATGGGTGACTTTATCTTTCTTATATCTTGATAGCCATTCTAGGAAAGCTGAGGATATATAAAATGGTTTAAAAACAATAATAAAATAAAAGAAGTGAGAATGTACACTTGTTTTCCCCATGAAGAGATGGTTATAGACAAAAATTGGCCAGTTCTTCCAGGCCAGGAAGCAAGGCAGTATAGAAGATACAGTAACAACTTTAACACATCTTAGCTTGGACACTCAGTTATCTGGAGTGGGAAGAGAACTTTGCAAGCACAGGCTCATGAAAACTACATGGACACATGCATTTAAGGAAGAGGGTGTGTGGGGGAGAGAGGTGCTCAGAGAACACCTCAATAAAATGAGTTTTACTACTCTTAAGATATTGTTTTGTTCTACTATTTGAATTTTTTAAAAATTTTTAAAAGGAACAATTCCAGTAACATCAAAACTACATGTAAGTAATAGCTGAAAGAAAAGAAAGAAAAAATTACCTCCGTGGTTTTCCCATTAATCGCCTGATTTTCCCCCATTCTACTCTTGTCAGTTTTCTCGTTTTCAAAGTTGGAAAAGATTCTTTCAAGCATATACAGAAATCATTATCTCCTTCAAATAGTGGCCTGTTGAAACATAATTAGTCCTATGTTAACCAAACTAAGTAAACTTTTGTCACAAGATTCCAAAAACCATCCACCATCAGAAGCACATTAAAAAAATTAATATAAATTAGTCACATGAACAAGACACCCCTATTCAAAGAACAATTTTAATTCAGCCAAAAACAAAATCAGGAAGTTTCCAGGACTACTGTTCTTTTGACTCTTACTACCACTGATATTTAAAAATGTCCCTTTCTCTAGTTACTACAGAGAAATACATGTCATTCATCCTGCTCTGTGAGGTATATAAAGGCACCAAATGAAACTTCAGCAGAGTCAGCTCAGTGTCATGAGGATACTGCAACACACTGAAGGAAACCGGAGAGTGAAATATTGAAAATAAAGGGAAGGACAATGTGGTGCTGAGAAACAGACAGACAGTATCTTTTTTTCATCAATTCATTCAACTGTAACTCAGATTCCTGACAGAGGTTTCCAAAATACAGGAAATTGAACCAACTCATCATTCTCTACAGCTGTACAGGTGAGACTCCTATTGTATCATCCCATGACTCCATGGTGAAGCACAGGATCAGTAGGAGAGAAGTGACAGTTCAGAGAACAGACTTGCACAACTCAGGAATTTCTCTCTGATGCTATGACCCATCTCTATCTCTGTTTTATGACTGCCTTTTTCTTTGTAGTACCACATTCTTCTTAGGTTGAGGGGATGAGGGAGCAGCAACAGATATGCCCATCTAATAGAAGGTTAATCATAAAAGACTACGTGCAACTGAAATAGATCCCTCCTGGCGAGAACAAAAGGATAACTGCATCTTAGACAAAGCTGCTTTTCTTCACTCTTTGCAGGGCACCAGGATTTGGAGAGGAATGTACCCAAGCACAGAACAAAGAGGACCTTGGAAGAAACACTGCCTTCAAGTGAGTGTCTGGGGTGGCAGGAGAGAGGAAAGGTGCACAGATATAAGGAGACAGGCAAGAATGGAAGTGAACAGCTTTGCAGTGAGGATCTGCAGCTGTGGCATGAAGTGAATAGGAAAACAAAAAGAACAAGCAATGAGGCTCAGGAAACAGACACAGAAGAGTATGGAACAGTATAATTTCATCCATATTTATTTATTATTGCTAACACAAGATATCTATATAAAGAATAACTATTCAGCTTGGGTGGTTTTTTTGGTTTTCTTTTTTGAGAAAGATAATCTGTATTTGATTGTTCTTACTAACACTTGTCCTTAAGCAGGCAAACTCTAAACCCACAGCATCCATAAGATTGGAAGCTCTGGAAAATGGTGAGTTACAGATGCATCTGCTTCTGAGGGCCTGTGATCACTGTAGTAGTAAGTAGCACTTCAGAGGTCTCTGCATGCCCAAAATCAATGGGAATTTACAGAAAACAGTCTACTGCAGTAGTATATAGAGAATCAGACTGAAATAACTTCGATAATCTAATAACCACAGGTGACAGTTGTAGAAATAAAAAACATTTCAAAAACTTACAGCAGACATGGCATTTTATTTGATTATTTCAATTTTGGATAGAATAATTTGATTAAAATATTTGGAGGCTTTCACAGTGAGCCATATTTTGTCAGTTGATAGCTCTATGATTAAACTTTTTTAAGCTTCTCATTAAGCCTGGATCATACCACTCCAAACAAGATATATCAAAGTTTTCCTTCCAAAGATATGCAGTCTCTTAGTAAACCATTTTATATCTTAACCTGGTCATATCTCACGAGCATGACAAGCTGTATTTGATTTGCAAGGCAAGGTTTTGGCAGAGGGGGCCTGCAGGGGTGGCTTCTTTGAGAAGGTGCTGGAAGCTTCTCCCATATCCCACAGAACCAACAGCAGTTGGTTCCAAGGTGGACCCACCCTTGGCCAAGGCTGAACCAGTCGGCGATGGCAGTCGTGCCTCTGAAATAACAAAGTGAGGAAGGGGGAAAAAAAAGCCTGTGCAATTGCAGCAGGACAAAGATGTAAGAGTATCTGAGAGAAACAGCTCTGCAGACACCAAGCCAAACTCAGGGAAGGAGGTGCTCCAGGCACTAGAGCAGAGAATCCTGTGCAGACCAAGGTGAAGCAGCTGTGTCCCTGCAGCCCCTGTTGGAGCAGGTGGATACCCAAAGGAGGCTGTGAACCCATGGGAAGCCCCTGCTGGGGCAGGCTCCTGGTAGGACTGTGGAGCCATGGAGAAGAGCCCATGGGGAGCAGGTTTCTGCCAGGACTTGTGACCCCATGGGGGACCCACACTGGAGCAGCCTGTTCCTGAAGGAGCACATCTCATGGAAGGGGCCCACAGTGGAGCAGTCTGTGAAGCCTGTGGGAAGGACTCAGGTTAGAGAACTTTGCAAAGGATTGGTTCCCATGGAAGTGGGAGGATTCCTCCCCTGGAGGAAGGAGCAGCAGAGACAGACAACAGGTGATGAACTGACCACCACCCCCATTCCCTGTCCCCCTGTGCTCACGGGGAGTTGGACACAGAGAAGAGAGAACTGAGAATAAAGCTCAAGAAGGGAGGTGTTTTCAAGATTTGATTTTATTTCTTATTATCCTACTTTGATTTGACTGGCAATAAATTAAACTAATTTCCCCAAGCCGAGTGTGCTTTGCCCATGCCAGTGTGTGGTGTGGTCTCTCCCTGTGCTTATCTCAGCCTTTGACCCTCTGGTTATATTTTCTCTCCTGTGTCCAGCTGAGGAGTAATAGAGCAGCTTTGATGAGCACCTGGTCTAGCCAAGGAGAACTCATCACACCTGCATACATGGATAATTATCAAAGAGGATTTCAGAATTACCTGCTAAACTCAAATTCTAGTCTACTGATAGACCTGAAGTTTCATAGACAATTTTTAAAGAATAAACTAAAGGTTCTTGGTCTGCTGTAAAAATCATTATTAAAAATGTCACATATTAAAATTACTTCTAGAAATAAGTAGGATTGCGTTTTTTTGTTTTGTTCATTTTTTTTTCAAGTAAGGGGGAGAAAAGCATAAAAAGACTACTTCTTTCAAAGTAATTAAATCCTAGAGATGATGAATTTAAAACTAACTAAAATGGACATGAAATTTTTTCACTTCTGATGAATATATGCCAAAATGTTTTTCTGTTGCTATGACTGCCTTTTCAGTTAAGGAAAAAAAGCTACAGCAATTGTGATTAAAATAGGAAGGAAAAACAGTAATTATTTTGTTTGTACATTCTGAAAAATAATGCTTGTTAGCTCTGAAGCCACTCTTTAGAATATTAAACACTTGTGTTGCATCTATTAGTCAAACAGTGTAGATTTTAAAAGTCCATAAATCAATAATGTTTTTTACATTTTAGAAATTAAATAGTTTCTTTAAAACAACTCATACCACCCTGCTAGTGGCATTAAGAGAACAAGTGCCAAAAACTGTGAGGCACAAACTGCAGAAATGGTCCAGGAAATACACCAGGAGATCCAAGAAGTATGCTGATATCTGGACAAGAGCTGAAGAGTCACAGCCCGAAGCTCTGTTAGTGATCACAACACAAACAAGATGATGGGGAAAAATATTTAATACCAACATTTACATCTTTCAAGAAAGCAGCACTTTATGAAGAAGCAGTGGCCTTCCTGTCTCCTCTATATAGCACTGATGCAAGGGTTCAGGAAAGTCTAAGTTTTCTCATATATTCATGTTTCAGATGCTAAGAGCATTATGAATAAAATATGATATCTGGTAGAGGCAGAGGTGATAAAAAGAAAATTATATCCATGAAGGAAGGCTTTCCATAGAAGATTTTCTAAAGTTGGTAGTTGCAAAGAACAAAGAGCACATACACTGCTCATTAGAAAAAAGAAAAACACCCACCACCACCAAACAAAATAGTTCTCAGTAGCTAGTAATTTAAGAATAAATTGGAGAATCTAACCAATATATGGAACTGTGCAGCTCAATTTCAGACAATTACTTGTTTCTATACTAACAAGAGGTAATTATACAAACCAAACATACTTATCTATATTTGAATAGAACCATTCATATATGCACCACTTGTGAGCTTTGGGCAGTTTGAGCAGGTTCCGAAGCCGTAACCCAATCTTCTGTGATACTTTCTTTTCTGGCGTGGACATTGTCGTACTAAACTTCTGTGTTGTAAAAAAAAGAAACAGTTAAACAAAATCTAATATTTTTCAGCATTCAAATAAACCAGATTTTCCTGATTAAAGTCTGCACATATTGTTTCATGGCAATATTTTTCCTGCAGATCTATAACAACCTTTACTGCATTATATCAGCAATGCAATCAAAGAGAACAGACAGCAAATTTTAACAGGATCAATACCATTATCTCCATACAAAGCTCTTTTAACGGAAACATTTTCCAGCACTGAAAACTACATTATTTGTAACAACAGCATTGCACTAAAACACATACAGACTTCAAAACTCTGAGGCCCCACCGACTGT
Source organism: Sylvia atricapilla (assembly GCF_009819655.1). Classification (NCBI taxonomy): domain Eukaryota; kingdom Metazoa; phylum Chordata; class Aves; order Passeriformes; family Sylviidae; genus Sylvia; species Sylvia atricapilla. Next base: position 96,928,465 of record NC_089142.1, read on the forward strand.
CTCAGGTGAGCACCACTGGTGTTGCAGCTCAGATGCCAGCAACCTGCCTGATTTGCACTAGAGCTTCTACTCTTGCTCACTCTTCTTAAGCTGGGGATGAAGCTAGGACAGGAAAGTAACACACTCAAAGCCTTGAGCAGAGTGTCTGCTTAGAAAACTGCAAGAGAAATGAGCAATTGAGTTTTAACTACATTTGAAAGCTATTTGATAAATCACAGGAAAGATACTGTCTTAGATTGCTTGCATAATAGATAGACCTGTGTTTAAACAAGACCATAAAAAATAATTCTGTGATTTTGTTCCAAGGATGGCTGTCTTAGCTGACAGAAAGAAAATATTTTCTGCAAAAAATAACAGCTTTTTGAGACGATAGATTTAACTGGGTCTCCATGCCATCATCAGTTGTTATAAATCCCCAAAGATTCTAAGTACTTTGGACTTTAGTATGAACAATAATAGGATAAAGCATAAGGTAGGCACTTTGTTGGCTGCTGCTGCACTAGCTACAGGTCCCCTTTCTCCCACTGAAACAAATCCTGGCGGGACAGCAAGATCTCTGAACTGCAACAGCTGCAGTCCCTCACAAATATTTATCTGGCAATCACTGGACCTCCAGAATCAGACATTTAAGCACAAAACAACTGGGTTTAGGACATTACCAAGTCTTTCTATTCTTAAGGAATTATGACAATGAACAGAAATGTCATGGTTCTCAACTCTGGCAGAACAGACCCAGCTAAATGGCGAGTGCCAAGCTTTTCACATCAGACACCATACAGCACAGCTCAGAAAGCAAATCAGAGCAGTATCCAAACAGCACTTTTTCAGTGAGGTAAATTCAGCCTCATTAGGTGATGGCACAGAGAAGTGATGTGGATGACAAAGGTACTACAGAATGAATTCACTGAGACTAAGAGATGTTTCCCTTTCTATCATAGCAAATAAAGGCTGACAAATTACAGCTGCTTTTTCGTGCTATGTCAAGGAGTGGACAATCAAGTGGAGAAAGGAAAAACAGGCTCTTTGAACTGAGGACTTTAGCATTACAGGATGTCCTGGTTTAGGGGATCAAGAAGGTAAAGCTGGCCATGAACACAGTTAGGCTACAAATCCAGAGCAAGTCCCTAACTTGCTGAGATACATTAAATTCTATAGCAGCCTTCTCAATTACATCATCAGTGCAAGAAACTTAGGCAGTTTTAAACTGAAGCTGAATAAATTTACACGACTACAGAAGATGATTGTTTGCAGGAGCATGATGGGCAGTTAGCCTGGAATCCTTTCTAGCTCTGTGTGTTCATGTCCAAGACCACAAAGAACAGGCACTCCCATAAACAAACTGAGGAAACCAGTTGTAAGAAAGAAAAACATTAATCTGTTTTGAATTGTGGCTTACTTCTAGCAACAGTTTTCCCCACGAGAAGATTCATAAACCAAAAAATGCAACTTGAAAAGCAAATATATTCTAATTTTCAACTAAAACAGAGAGGCTTGTTCCCCTCTTTGGTAAAATTATCTCCATACATGTATGTAGGTACCTGAGGAACCATGGCAACCTTCTGATTTCTTTTGGGTGACCTTGTGTTTATTTGTCTGTCGTCTTCTTCACTGAAGAGTCGACTCCGTTTTGAATTTCTGAAGGGCTGTACGGAACAGAATTTAGAATTACAAGCAAGAAACCTGATTGCTCTGTTATTGCACAGAATTCACAGTGAGAGAAATGAAATGCCTCTTCTCTTATCACCTGCTGGTTTTCAGGCACACAGTACACAATAAATAGTGCCTCCTAGCACTTAGAGATCTTAGAGAGAAGGAGTCCAAGATTCCAGGCTTTTCCAGTGCTAACTATAATCATTACTACATTGCTGGCCCAGTTTCATAGAAGTATTCAGAGCCTAACTCCCACTTGTTTCCATTAGAGTTAGGTGTCTAAACACTTGTGTATCTTAGCTTGCCTTGGTTATAAGTAGTACATCTGTTAAACAATTTGTTTTGAATTTTGAATCAAAAACAAGTTTTTTTCAAACACTATATTTGTTCTGTATGTTCTCAGCTGCACAGAATTTTAGCAAGAATTTTCTAATAAAGTGATGTGTGTTTGTTGGTTTTTTAACTCATTGAAAGTATCTACATAGCAAAATGTTAAGATTGAGTCTGAAGAAACTAAATCTTGAATAAGTTATGTGACAATCTCAGAAAAAAGAACTCAGAATTTATGCTAAGTAAAATCTACTTGTATACTGCTATAGCGCAGAAAGAATTACAAGGCTGACTAAAACCAAGAAATGATATTGCAAATGTGTCATGAAAAAAAAATCATTTAGTTATTCCTCAACATCTGACCCTATGACAAAAGACTGCCTTAACTGAGGACAAAAGAGCAACCTGTGACTGGCTGTCAGCACTGAGGGGAAGCAGCTTTTCCTTTCCTTCCATGAAGGTTCTGTGGCCCAACAAAAGAGCCAGAGATAAAACAAATTAACACAGTTAAATAAAACTTCGTTAACAAGCATTCACACTTTAGAAAGACATTTCATACATTTGTGACTGGTTAACTGCTTCAAAAGAGATATTTTCTATTAAATTAATCAATGATTGCTAGAAGTCTGTCTATCCCATGCCATCTGAACATAGGGCTTTCCCAAGAAATGTGCCTCTCTTACTCCAAATTATATATATTTTATTAAAAGAACCACACAAGTGTATTTAAGTAACAGAAGTGCTCTGTATCTGATAGGCACATAAGCACATGAAGCACACAGAAGAAAACATTAATTCCTGGTAAATATTACAAACCAGGAAAGACACACTGGACAGGGAAACTATATATTGACAAGGTAACCAAATCATGATCCAGACCAAGCAAACTGTTTTACAACCCTCAACAGAAACTGTCAAACTCTGTTGCAAAGAACTATCCAAAATGAGAAGCATGTTTCATCACTCTGGACTGTCTGTGCCTCACACCAGAGCAATATAACAAGTGGTGCAAAAAGGTATCATCCACAGTAGCTAAATAGGTCAGACATTTCTGGAAAGAGTTTACAGCCAACAGTAAAACATGTCTTCAAAACTTTCAGCATTCAGTAAACTCAAACTACTCCATCACATCTTTGCAACAGGGTCACTACACCAACATCTAAGACTATGCTCTGATCCTTCCCCCAGCTTTCTACAGAACACTGAACCATGTTCAAAGTTTGACTCCGTGTTTCTACCACCTACAGCCACTACATCTAAAGACTGACAAAGCTTTTATACAGACGTTACAGCCAGTCCCTTTAGCACATATGATCTTCTAAGTTAGCAGTAAGGCTTGTTTCTGTGAGATGATGAGCATTCCTGGGAAGCAGCTGAAAACTATGACATGAACTGCAGAAACTAAGGGTCCTCACAAAGATCTCTGTCTGGAACTGCATTTTGTAGACTTTATGTTCTGTAGCATAAACACATAGCAATATGTGTATATATGCATCTGCATGCATCCTACCAAAATAAATACCAGGGAGAAGATCACAGGACAAGAAACGAACAGTTAAGCAAAACCAAACCATAGGACTGAAATGGTCAACCCAAATACCACTGGAAGCTGCAGACACCTTTCATATCCCCACCTCTAGATTGTTCTTTAAGTAAGGCCTCCTATGAAAGTTCCCAGAACACACAAATTTCACTGACAGCCCTTTACTTTTATTAAGATCTGCCCCCCAGTAAGGCACAATGATGGAAGCGCATTATGACATTTTCTCTTCTTTTCCTTTATGCTTCAGTTCTCAGCCATAATTAGAAGTGAGATATTTCATGAGATACAAAAATAGATGATCAGAATTGGTGACTCCTAAGTTCAAGGCGGTAGGTACAGTACAAACACTTCACACAGCACCTGCTTTGCATAGAAAAAACAGAGAGGAAATTATTTCGACCTATCCCGAATGAGGTCAGCAATTTAATGTATTTGATTATTCATTTAAAAAATATGGTTTCATCTCTTATGCAAACTGTGCAAAGTGCTTGTGAAGGATGTAGTTTCACATTTGGACATAACAAAACCATAAATCTCAGCCTTTTTTTGTGAACCCTACATTTGATTCACTGTATGGTATTTTACTAACCCTGGAGCTTTTTATTGCTTCTTACCATTTCCACGGGAGAACCAGCATTCTTGCTTTTCCAAATGTGTGTTTTCTGCAGAGAATTATATTTTTCATTCCACGAACTGGACAAACTTCCCTCTGTTGTGAAGAAAGTACATCATTAATATACATATATGTATGTGTATGTTTTAGTATAACTACTGTCCAAACCAGGTATAATGTCATCAATTACTAAAATATTTACCTGCAACATCTTTGAATTCAGTAACAAACAGATCTTAGATTTCAGTATTTTTATTAAAAAGTTCCTCACATTAATTTTAAAAAAACTGAAGGAGATTTTCACTACAAGGAGAAACATAAACAAGTATTTTTTTACTTATGACAACATTTAGATTTCTTGAAACCTGTGCTGAATCAATTACTTCCACTGTCAGGCTGACACAAATCAAGAGTTGAACAATGGCTGTAACTGAAACCTGGACAAAGCAAAGCTCTGCAAGACACAGACACCTTCCAGTTCTAGAGAATTATTAAATGGGTGTACACCAACAAGTAAATAAAATTTTATTGCAACAAATCTGCCTTAGTTACAACATACTCAAGAGACTGCTGACAACAAAAGCCTTGTAACACATGAAGAAGCTTTAATTATTGGGCAAATTGGAAGTATTCAAAATTTGTATGAATGTTCATGAAGACAATTTCAAAGAAAAAAATATAATCAGCAGGTTTTTGATTTAGCCTACAAGTTGCTAACAGAGAACACCATAAAATTGTGAAATGCCTTCCTAATGTAAATTTTGCCACATGTACAGGTCTCAGTAAGAATCTTTCCTGTATCTCATCCTCAAGAGATGAAAGATTACCCCAATCTTCTCATCAAACATGATGCCTAGGCAGTACTTTTGAAGAAAAAACACATTTCAGGAATTTCACCCAAAAGAACAGTGTCTAAATACACCAAAATATATGTAGTTTCAACTGCCAAGGATTATTATTCTATAGAACTACAAATACCTACAATAAACCCAATCATATTTCAACAAAAAAGCCTGTGATTTCCTGAACTTTCTGAAGCCAGAAACTAAATACACCTGAAAGTCAGATTGGGTACAAGTAAATAACATATTGATTTCTTACCTTTCAAACTCACAAGTGCTTTTGCTGAAGAACCTGCAATATAGCAAAAAGTCCACATAAATCACAAGCTACTTCAAACCATACAACCTATGCAGAGTCTACTCATTCTTAATTAATTCTCAGGCAGAAAGTGGAATTTAATATTAAAATCATTCACAGCTGAATGAGCGAACCCAGCACACCCTCCATGGCACTAAGTATAGAATTATACATTTATTACCACTGTATCTTGAAAGCATATTCATATTTTTTTTCCTTTGCCTACAAAACTCTAGATGTTAAACACTTGGGTTTAACACAGCAAATTCTCGACAGGCTTTATGTCCAAACTACATTCTCCCATGTGTCTGCTTGTTTGATGCAGTTGCAAATGTATTTTACAGCTGACAAGAAAACTAATAAACACTTCTTTCTCTCTCTTTTTTTTTTTTCCTACCAGTTCAAAAGTCTTCAGTGCCCAAGATTTCCAGGAAAGGAGTAGTTTATGCTCAAAATGAAGAAGATGGATAGCTAGTTGCCCCCTGATGGCATCTCTTTATTCAAAAAGGCAACGGATTCAGATCTCAAATGCAGACAGGATTGTTACTTTGTTCCAACTGTTCACACAGTGTAATAAACACATAAAAATTTGACTGCTCCCCTTCCACTAAATCTGTAGAACCACCGCAATGTTCCTGGGCCAGGAAAAACAAAACTGGGCTTGACTACAGTGGGCCTTCATGCTCGGGATTTTTCACACGTGTCTCTAAGAATGAGCTGTTTGAAGCAACTGCATTAGCATAGGGCAAGATATTTCTTCATGACAATGAAACTCCCCAGACTCATGCTCTTCTCTCAAATCAACTTTATCTTTCCAGTTACCTTCCTGTGTGACAATCACTTTTACTACTCTTCCCTCTCACTTCCTGCGCTGTCTCCTTCATCTTCTCTTTGAAACTGCTGCTCCAAGAACCTTGTGACTCCAAAGGTCCAGAAATTCCTTGCAGCTGCCATTTATCTAGCTCCTTACCTCACTAACCTCACAGTGCCAGAGTTACTTGCCAAGAGAATACATTCCAGGGAGTATCACAGAGCCAAGAGAATTATTGTGCCTTTCCAGGGAACTCAGCATTTTGGACTGGGATGGGCCATTGAAAAGAATACAGGTACAACAACAGCAAACAAATCCCTAATGTTTTCATCACAGTATTTATTTTTTCCTGCTATCTTATTATGACATCTGTTAAAAAACAAAATTTCAATAAAATTAAGAAAGGAAAAGGAAACAAAGTTCTGATTTCTTTTTCCCCAGAAGCTTAAAAAAAAGTTTAGGATATGAAACAGAACCAGCTTTGACTCACTGGAGGTTTAGAGAGTTTCCACTCCAGTATCTCCCAAGCTGTTCACATTTACAACAGCAACCACACCTGGGATTACATGTCCAAACCACGGTGACACACCTGTGCTATATTGTCACACCTCTTGCACATTTCTTTTCTGAAATATCACCTTTGTTGGGTTGGAGACCTATCAGTGACTGGTACAGGAGCACGATTTTGTGATGATCTGAGTCACAGGGAATTCAGCTCTTGAAACGAAGCTGCTTGTTCAGGGTATCACAATCTTTTTGTTACGTTTTATGCTAAAAATCCAATACCACACACTGTGCTTGCACAAATACACGGGTAGTCTGCTATCAGCCAAGAGTGAGCAGCTCTGAAAGGTAACATTAAGAACAGTGAAGAACTACCATGTCCCAGATTTACACAAGGGATGGTGGGAAATGCGTGTAGGGCTAAGTACACACAGTTTGAGAACAGGTCATTGGAGATGGAGACAAGAGCAGGGTGATCAGGACTGTCGAACAGAGGAGATGCTGCCTTTGCAGAATGGATCACTGCTCTAAGAGATCTCAGGCACTTCATCTGAACATACAAGCATCCTCCTCTTTTTCTCACTGTCTTGTTGATATGAACCACATTCAGCCAATGCAGTCCAGGGTGAGTATGAACACAGTTAACAATGGGAAAGAAACACTCAGCAAGAGGCAGCAAAGTTTATCTGGGGCAGTGTCAACCTCACGGCTCAAGTGCCTGAGATGCTTTGCCAACCATGGGATGTTTCACCTGTGAGGGTGATGATGGGACAGCAGAAGGTTACTGTGCTACTTCCTAGCTTTACAAGATTAGCACTCCACAACAGCATTAGTTGCCAAGGAGTTTTCCACATGGGATAGTTAATCTTCCATAAACGCTCACTTGTTTTCACATGACCTGTAATTAATGTATCCAGGGCATCCTGATTTAGGAATACAAGTTTCCAAATAAAATATTCCTGATTTATGGAAGTCCAAAAGTTAAACTAAACTATTTTACTGTATCAAATTAACATCAACACTTCCATAGCTTAAAGCTCTAGAATACATATAAGATACCAAAATGACAATGGAGATGTCCATAAGCTTCATTTTACCTCAAAAGTAAACAGTATGACACAACATGGCTTTTCTTGTCAAGTTCTTCCATATTGATTTTAGGGGTACCTGCAACAACACTGAACTCCAAGGAATATGATACGTCTCCCCACTTTTTCCATTTAGTTGGGCAGTACTGTCAATGCTACCAGGGCCACAAAACCAGAAATTAGGATAATGATCCAAGCAATATTGTGTTACAATAAAAACCAACCAACATTTAATACAGATAGAAGCCTTTCAAGAACTACAAAAACTATAAAGTGATGCAGGATAGACTAAAATGATACAAAACTTCACTTACTAAAGAGTAGATTTATAATATACTAGTCTCATACTAAATGCCATATAACTATACTAATCTTGTATACTCTTGTTCTGAATAACAAATATATAATCACAGGCAGTCATTTTAACCTGCATTTTAATTATAAACAGAGATTAAAGTAGATTACACACACACACTTGAATGTAAATATCTATTATGACAATGACACAGACTTCATTTCCAGAAACACTTAAAAAACAAATGGGTGGAAAGCAAGAAATAAGGGCTGTGAATCATACAGGTTTATTTATTACAACCAAAATCTACTTCCAGCTCCTCCAGGTTCAGAGGATGTTGAAGGTGACTTTCTTCATACTGAGAGTAAAAAGCCCCTTCACTTAGGGAGGAAGCACAGGCAGCTCAGCACAGCTGCTCAGGAACTGGAAGGCCTGCTCTGGGGAGGCTACACTGGCACACTGCTCCAGTGCAAACTGGAAACTACCTCCGCTTTCTCTTACTATCCTACCGAGTAGTGCTCTGCATATGTTGTTAGCAAATTAATTACCTGAGCACAGTATTCACACTTAACTAAGTCTGTAAAATTAGGAAAAGATTCAGCACAGATCTAGGAGATAAATTATTGTTAGAAAATTAAGATACTCCAGTCTTGTTCTTCCCAAAGAAGGTCAAGATCTGCATTGATCAAAAGTATCTACAAAGGAAGATAATTCAGATGGGTAAGTAGCTCTGCAGCCATTTTTTTTTTTTTTTTTTTTTTTTTTTAAAGGAAAGGCATAACTAGACCTATTTTGTGAAAGACTACATTAGATAATTCAGGTTAGCAATGAATGCAAAGTTTAACAGATTTTATGTAACTATGCCAAGAAAAGGCATGTAAGAGTATCCTGTAACTCAAATCTTAAACCAAGTTCAATACACTGTTAAAGAGAGAACTGTAGCTAAAAAGGAAGCCTGAAACTGATGACAGAAATTCCAAATACAAGTATATCAGCATGTTTAATGAAGAATCTAAGATGATTATAATAGCCTTTCCTGGCTCTGAAAAAAAACCCCAACCCAACAATTCCATAAAATACATGCACCACAGATGTGCAATGAAAAATAAACCATGTTCTAGATTATGAGGTGCTAAATAGTACCACAACAGGAAGCTCATCAGTAACTAGGAGTTAGGAATAAGTGTATTTATCTATTTTGTAACACATGCAAGAAATTATTTTCAGGAAGTCCAGATAAAACCAAACTAATAAAAAGCCACCAAGGTTAAAATCACTCCAGGTCTGCCAAGCCTGGCACGACGAGGGCCCTGATGTTTTCATGTCTGGCTAGCCTAGAAACCCACAGGTTGCAGCAGCAGCCAGCACGGATCCCTGTGCATGGACAGCTCCTCCAGTCCTGAACCACGGCCCCCTCTGAGCACACAGGCCCCAGGAACCCTTCCTCCAGCCCCAGCCTCCTGCTCCCAGTTCAGGGGAGGACACACAGGGCATTGAAAAAACAAGAACTTAAAAAAAACTCCTCTCTCTGCTCTAGAGCCCAAATCAACTCTCTGAAAAGTATTTCTGATGTGGAGATGGCTTTGAGGCATAAGAGAAAAGTGCAAAAGCTTTTACTCTTTTCAAAAATAAATGACAGGTTTAAGCTTAAAGCCAAGCACCTACTACCTCCCCTTATTTGAAAACACTGTAACTGAACAAAAGAGGAGTTTGACCACTGTTCATTCTGGGTAGCTGTGAATGCCCTGATGAACATTCTCAGCGCTAAGATGAAGTAAAGCAGTTTGAATGTGGCTTCTCAAATACTGATATGAAAATCTGAACAGGAACACACACAAGCATATTATGTTTGTGGAAGTGTTTTCAGTTTAATAATGAATTTATAACAGCTGATAATTTTGAAAATAAATGTTACAAGTAACCACAGGGATGTTCTATAGCTACTGATTTCACTAATGTGTGGGCACAAAGGGGCATATCTAAATCAAGATAGAAAATTCTAGGATCCAGATCAGCAATTACATGATGTAAAGCCTTTCCTCTCAGATCGTTACACTGTTTTGTCTAAATTTGCACAGGTGAGCAGTTATTTTAACACTGGTTGCGTGACTACCTCGAAAATCTAATTAATCTGCACTGCCGGCACTAAAAATGGTGTGACAGAAGAAACTCATGGAGAAGAAGGAATAAACATGAGCCTTTATTATAGACTGAGTCATTAATCCTCCAAGAGATCATTCATCGGCACAAGTTGTTTCAGCAGAGGAAGCATCTCAAACAATTGGCCACTGCAAGGAAAGCTTATTCAGGAGAACTCTGAAAGTAAAAAACACACATCAGAGGGAAAAGTTGCTTTGGGGAGTTTTTAAAGCTTCCCCCAAACTTTGGGCTCATTGAAGAGGTAAATAAATAAATAAACACTAACTTTTCACTTCAAGCATGAGTCAGTATTTTCCTCATGTTATGAGCCCACAAATAAACTGACACATTATATTTCCAAATCCTAATTTAAGGACTGGATGGAAGTAGGTTTTCCAGCCATGTGAACCCACCCTTCCACGGGACTTTTGTAGACAATAACCCCAATAACAAAGCCCTCTTTTTGAAACTGTGTTCTCATAATGGACAATACGCTGCTACCACGGTAACATACAATTTTAAAGGTAGGCAGCACAAATAACCCCCAAAATTATTAGTTGTGAGTACTGTATAGCAGCCACAAGTTAACCTTGAGCCTTCTCCCAAATACTGCAATCTCACACAGTCCTGCTGAATTTTGTCTCAAACGTCCAGGCCACAGCAGTGCTGGGCTTACGGCCCTTGGGGCTGGAAATCTGATGGGCCAGAGGTGCGCCACAACCTCCTGCAGCTGTCCAGGAAAGCAGCAGAGCAGAGAACCCATGAACCACAGCAAAAGGTGTGTTGGGGGTAAAGACAACGATTTCTGCTTTAAAGGCTGCCCTTATGGTGCAGCCTCCTGCCATGTGATAAAAACCCATGCAGAAAGATCCTTATCCCGCTTCCCTTCTGCCTGCTCCAAAACACAAACCCCTATGAACAGTACCAACCATGTCTATCCACACATGGCCTTTGGCAAAACACTGACTTCAGCATTTGTACTGTAAAAGCTGAACCCTGACACCCATCACCCCTGGAGTCTGCCTTCCTTGTTAAAGCTGAACCCTGACACCCATCACCCCTGGAGTCTGCCCTTTCTCTGATTCACCTGTGCTTGTTGGAGTTTGCCCACACGCAGCACAGGAACACCACAGTCCGGTGCTTCACTGCTGGCAGCAGCCCCGTGCCCCTGACCCCTGATTATCACCCACCCTCCTGTCAGAAATGGCATCTCCCTCTCCCTTTTACAGAGCAGCCCCAGCACCCTCCTCCCTCAACCAGCTTGTGCCAAAGGATGCACCAAGTGGCTTTGCCTGTGCTGTTCTCGGCAGAGCTCTGCCTCCAGCGGGACCAGGACAATCTTTAGTCACATCTGCACGTGCTGCCTGTTTTAGCACAGCCTCACCTCAGCTGAAAGTTCATTTCACATCAGAGCCTCCCCTCAGCTTCACTGCACAAGCTCCAGAACCACGCAGCCCACAAATCAGATTGCTATTACCAGTAGCAGGAGACAGGGCAGCATTATGTATGCTCCAATACAATCCACAGTTTCCCTCTTCTGAGACACAGAGAAAAAGCCATCTGGTCTGCAGCACCAAGGCTGCCCACCATTTACCTCCACTGCAAAGTTACCAGGAGATAAGAAGAAGGGAAAAAAAGGCATTGACTAAAATTAGTCACTCATTGGGCACCAACCCAACAGCCTGCAGAAAAAAATTTTTGGTCTTCAAAACACAAATCAAATTATTACTATTTGAAATATTTCTGCAATTGGGACCTTTAATATCCTGGACTTTTTCAGCTAGAGGATTTGCCACAGATGTGTTCTTTCTTCACCTGCAGCCCAAATTACTACATGGCTCTCCCCTGGCAGCACAGGAAAGGCCTCAAACTACAAGAAATGCATGTAAACTTACATACCATTTCAGGCTGTCAGCATGAACCCTCTAACTGTTTATATGGGCAGGATAGTAGCTTTAGAGAACAACAGAATAGTAACTTTAGCAGATAAAATAAGCATGTATCATGAGAGACAGCTGTGTGCATGACATCCATCTCACTCCTGGGTTAAGGAGCAGTCACTGCCCAGCTGCATCACAGAACCTGCCAGAGGGCAAGTTCTGTGCTTTAGAACACTCTGGGACAAATTCCACTTCATCAGGCATCCAATCTGAAAGTAAAACTGTGTGGTTCTTACCATACAGCAAAATGTCAGCTTTCTTGACACCAAGTATGCTGTGTTTACCTATAATTCTTTTCAAATGAAAGCTCAGTTATGGTCTGCTACTTTACTATAAACTACGCTGGAGAAAATTCACAGGGGTGATGCATAAATTGTCAAGTCCCTTAGTCATGAACTATTCCAACTTTTTTTAGAACTTATTTTTATACCATAAGAATATTCCAAGCCAATTTTGCAATGCCTACTGTTATTATCCTTTATATATTAAGCTGCAGACTGAGAGCTGCATGAAGTCAGTACTAAATTAGTCAGGACTAAGTTTACATCTTAATTTTACATTAGGACTGGAAATGAAAGAACTATGTGTGGCAGTAATTAGTGTAATTCGAAAACATCCAGATCACGCAAACTGGATAGAATAGGAATGGAAGCACAAGGCAGCCACTCCTTGAATCCTTCACAGTTCTAGCAGTTCAGCAGTGCTAGAGAAAACATGAAGCTCCCTGTCTAAAGGAAAACACCCCAACTTGCACCAAACTCAGGTAAATACAAACCTTAAGGTCAAGGTCAGCACAGCAGAAGCTTACTGCCTCCACAACCAAGCACACAGGGTCTGCTTCACCTGCCAAGCAGAGACTGTAACACCCACACTGCCGGCAAGGGTCACCAGCGCAGCCCAATCCTAAGGGAAACTGAGTCACACACTCTGCTACAGGTGAAGTGACAGACCTGTCAAACCTTCCTGATGTCACTGCGGGCAATATAAAAGTGACAGAGAAGAAAAAGTTATTTTTCATACTTCACATTAACTTACTGAAACACATAGTGCTTTCTCTGGAAAATGGGCAAGGCAAATGGAGGATCAGTACCTTAAACATTGCTCACTCAAGCGAACAGGGGAAGTTCATTAAATAAGCAATAAACTGCTGCTAATTATTAATTACAGTTGTGTCAATTGGTCCATGACTTGTATTAATCAGTCTCTAAATGTGGCACAGCGTCCATGACTGAGCTGCACCAAGTTGAGAGTGTCAGCTCTATCCATAATTTATGACAATCCTCCATAAATCTGTTCAGTTAACACAGTGACACTGGCCATGTGGGCACATTAACCAATTCCTCTCCTGACAGCTGTTGGAGCTGTAACAAAGGCTCACACTGAGCAGCCAGAAGCAAGACTTCCACTCTGAGTCACCTCTCTGAGAATCTTTGGATATGGAGAGAGTTGGTATCTTGATGAACTTGCACTTGAACAAAACAGTGACACCAAAAGATGTCTGCCCCATTCTATGCACACCTATGGAAATCAGTGAATGGCCCAGTTTTAGCTTGGCAGCAGCTCACAGTCTTAAGAGGACATATTAAGATGGCATCTAGACATATTTTACATTCAATAATCTCCTCTTCTGTAACACTCAAGTACTTTATGGAGGAACCCACATATACAGCAACACGTACCTGGTCTTTAGCTACACTAAGTTTTTATTGAATCCCTGTACTCTATGAAGACAACATCCACACAAACCCTATGGAGATCACAGAATCAATGAGGTTAAAAAAAGACCTCTGAGACCATCGAGTCCAGCTTTTAACCAAACACCATCATGGCAACTAGACCACAGCACTAATTGCCACATCCAGTCTTTCCTTAAACACCTCCAGGGACAGTGACTCCACCACCTCCCTGGGCAGTCCGTTCCAATGGCCAATCATCCTTTCAGTGAAGAAACTCCTCCTAACATTCAATCTAAACTTCCCCTGCTGAAGCTTGAGATTATGTCCTCTCGTTTGTTGCCAGGGAGAAGAGGCCAATCCCCACCTGACTACACTCTCCTTTAGGAGCAGTAGAGGTGATAAGGTCAGTCTTGAGCCTCCTCTTCTCTAGGGTAAACACCCGCAGCCCCCTCTGCTCCTCTTCAAAAGACTCATGCTCCAGCCTCTATCCCAGCTCCATTCCCCTTCTCTGGACTCTCTCCAGCCCCTCAATGTCCTAGCAGTGAGGGGCCCAGAACTGGACACTCGAGGCACAGATATACAGAACTGTTTGCATGAGAACACATGTTTACATGCTGTCTGCCTGTACAGCCAGGTTCCTGCTGCTGACACACAACACAGGGTCTCCGAGCTCTTCCCTTCTTCCCTGCGTATTCATCAGTGCCCCCCGGACACAGCGTGTGCACGCCCTGACCCCCAGCCCTGCGGAGCTGCTCGCACCGCGCACGGTACGGGCTACGAAAACACGAGCCCTCCTCGCCCCCATGGGCGACAGCCAGGTCCGGAGCGGCGGGCAGCCCACCGCCCGCCGGGACAGGGCGCTCCTTCCCCCGCACTGCCCCGACCCCCGCGGGCAGGGCGGGCTGTCACTGCGCCCCGCCCGGCTCCCGCTTCCCGCCCCGCCCGCCTGGCAGGTGCCGCCCGGGAGGGGCGGGGGGCCCAGCCCCGGCACCCTCGAGGGCAGCGGGGGTCGCACCCTCGGGACGGAGCTCCCCGCCCGCCGCTCGGGCCGGGGCCTCGCCCGGGAGGGGCGGCGGCGGCGGCGGGGGGGCGGGGGGGGGCCGGGCCGGCCCGGTTGCCAGGGAGGAGGCTCGGGCTCCGGCCCCGCACAGCGCCCGCGGCGGGAGGGAGCCAGCGAAGAAGGGAGGCGGGCGGGCGGCGGGGCGCGGCGCGGGTGTCCCGCCGGGACGAGGGGCCGGCGGGAACGGGGGCACCGGTCCCTACTCACTCTCGTCAGGCAGCTGATCCAGCTCCGCCATCTTGAACGAGCCGCGCCGCTTTTTCAAAGGCTGCCTGGCGCGGGGCATTCTGGGGGAGGAGACGGGGCCGGGCGCGCGGCGGGCGCGCGCACGGGGCGGGGCCTGCGCTGGCGGGCCGTGAGGGGACGGGCGGAGAGCCGCGCGCCGCTGCCGCGGCAGGAATAGCGGGAATAGCGCCGTCCCGGAGCCTGGCGGGACCGCACAGCCACAGCTAAGGAGTCAGAGGGGACTATTGTTGTGCTATTTCCAGTCTAGTTCCAGTTCCGTGCCTCTGGCCGGGGCACCTTCCGCTAGACCAGGTCGCGCTCAGAGCCCCGTCCAAACAGGCTTTGAACACCTCCAGGGCTGGGCTAGCCAGAGCTGATGTGGGCAACCTGTTCCAGCGTCTCACGACCCTCCCAGTAAAGACTTTGTTCCTGATATCTAACCTAATTTCCCCCTCTTTCCCATTACTCCTTGTCCTATCACTACTACGGTTCCTGACAGAGTCTTTCTTCCAGCTTCCTTATAGCTCCCCTTCAGATAGTGGAAGGTTGCCATGAGGCCTTCACACGAACTTCTCCGGGCCTGAAGAGCCCAAACTTTCTGAGCCTGCTGTCACAGGGTAAGGTGCTCCAGTCCTCTTATCACTGCCATGGTCCTCCTCTGGACTTGCTCCAGTTCCCTGTCCTTATGATGCGGGATGAGGGGGAATGAGTGATTGGCAGTTCAGGATGGGGAGGAAGGGGGTCGAGGTGGTGGCTGTCACAAAGGGTCACCCCAAAGTAGCTGTGCTAGCTTTGATTCTTTAAACAATCCCATTACATTATATCCACCTTCCTTCACTAAGTAATAACTTTTTGCTAAACTGTGCCTATTTTCCTTGCCGTCACTTTTCATAAACGACTGCAGAGGTGAGGCTCGAGGAGGAGTAAGAGATCACAACAATCCCAGCACAGCCAGCCCTAGTCCGTGACACTCCTCCCGAGAGGTGGCTGAAATGCTCACCAAGCCCAAGGCCTGAAGGTCAAGGTGTCACCTGTTCTCAGCCCGTGCCAGGAAAAGCCAACAAACCCCTGACAATGGGTGGCTGTTGGCTGACAAGTTCCTTATCTTGGCCTGCCCTCTACCATCTCACTCCCAAAAGCTTTCTTCAAGCAGCAGCAGTGGGTTGGGGTTTTTTTGTGTAGTTTTATTAGATCTCTGCACCAAGAAATAGAAGCGTGGAGATACCATCATGAACCACAAGCACCTTAGTTCTTCGTGGACCAGACTCTACATAGGTTTGGCTTTGATAACAGTATCTACTGCTATTATACCAACCAAAATTCCTTTTTTTAATATATAAATACAAAAATGCAAATTGAACCTCAAAATAAACAAACAGTGTATCTTAATCAAGGTTAAGTCTGTGTCACATGTTAAGCATATTGCCAAGAGCACAGTGGTATAATGCAAAATGGATTCTATGCCTGGTTGCATGCAGCTCTTTGAAAGCAGCTAGGTGAAACCAATGATTCTGCAAAATACAGAAAATGTGTATCTTGGGACATGGAATATAGTTTTGTGTTCTTAATTTGCTAATGAACTAGGCACTCTGGCACGTTGAGAGGGGCAGAACATAGGTCATGTTATTAAACATTTTTAATACATAAATAAATAAAATCAATGCTGTCCTTGTGCTCAAAGGGAAAAAAGCCAGTTTTTAAGCAAAGAAGCAGAGTGAAATGCTTTAGAAATTCCCTCCAGGGCTTTCTGTGTATATTGTAGCAGAGCTAAAAAATGAAAAGAAAAAGAAAAAAAAAAAAGGGGAGGGGAAAAAGAGAGAGAGAGAAGAAAGAAAATACAATTCCTAGCTTGCATTTCCAGCCCCCTTTTCAGGTCATATCAAAAGGTTGTTTAAACAGCCTCCCCTCCCCTTAGCCCCCAAAGGACCTAAGACACTTCAGTCCGAGCTTTCTGTACTGCACAGCTCCAAAGAAAGCTGCTACAGTAGACAGTGGCAAAGCACTGTAGGCACAAAACTAAAGAAAATAGTAACAAAACGCAGCTAAATATTTCCAACACCACCACCACCCCCCCCAGCCCCCCAACCTAAACATTAAACCCTGCACAATTTCCCCCTTTTTTAATAAAACACTTTCACCACCCAAAATGCCTTTCATGAAGCAGACCTTCCAGGCTCAGTTAAACAACGTGTTAATGACACCAATCTTTGTCTGCATCTCAGCTCTGCTCCCCTTCTTCCAAGGGCTGTATGGTAATGCTCAGCTAAGACTGGCGACACTAAGACTTCCAAAGTTGACAGAAGACACTGAACACCAGCAAGGTTTTTACTGCTGTGCTTTGTAAACCTTGTCATCAGGTCTGGGTGCGCTGAGAGCAGCGTTGCCCAGAGCCACCCTGATGCTGCTGCTTTCCCTGAGCAAGGGCTTTGCAAGGGAGGGGTGAAAAGTGTTCTACAACACAGTCACATTTGGCAACAGTCCTCAAGAGTGTGAATTTCTGCAAGGGAAAGAGAAAAAAGGAAGGAAAAAACTTCAATGCCTTTCAGAGAGTCTTTGTAGACTGCAACAAAACTAGATGAAAAAGGTGAGAGAGGTTTTCCCTCTCCCCAAACATCTCCTGCCAATCATCTCACAAATTAACAGGTGTGAAGGTAGAATTCAGCTCCCAACTGCACGATGATGATTATTCCTTCATTTCATTCCAACAGCTGCACTTGGAAAATATTTAACAGAAGCCATTACCATTCACTATGTTGAAAGGGTAACAATCAGCACTATAAGGATTCCTGGATAAAGGACCTTTTACATCTTGGCCTTCAATGAATGCTGCAGTTTTTCCATGTTCTGGTTTCTCGTTTGTCCTGTGCTCGCTGTTTCCAGGCCACACAAACGCGACCCCATTTGACAAAGCCGCAGCCAGGGCCATTTGTCAGCGGGCACACAAACACACAATGCTTCCAGTCCTTCCTTTTACCATCCTGGCAAATTTGCAGGTTGCACTTGGGTGACGTGGAAGTGACACAACTCTTCCAACAGCCAGGCAGGGTGACTGAAAACATCCGCGCCCGCTGCCAACAACCTGCCTTAGGTGCTGCTGACTCACCTGCCAGGCACAGCTGGAGGGAGGTCCCTAAACTGGCTGCACTGCTGCCATTCGCTCTCGCCAGGGTCACGTTAGGCAACTGCTCCTAATGGTGTGTGCTGAAATGCTGCAGAGAGCGCTGCCACGCTCTCATTGCTCCTCAGTTGCAGCAGATGTTATCAAGACATGGTTACACCACCTACTGCCCAATGCATTCAGAGTCCTGTCAGCACAGAGCAGGTAGTGCTGCGTCCAGGGGACAGAAGCCAGCCACGCTGTCATTTCCTCATTTCCCCCTAGGCAGGCCCTGGCAGTAGGAAAAAAAGCACAGACAGCTGGCAGAAGGGAGTGCTCTTTAGTCACTGAAACACCTTCTTGTGAAGTCTGAGTCCTGCTGCACTAATCACAATATAAAATTGGACTTTTTAATGAGGTAGTGGGGGAAGCAGTAATTTCCTCTTTAGGCTGTTGGGAAATCATTCCTTCTCCTCACCTTGCCTGTCCCTGTGTATCTCATTGCTGTGGAAGTGATCTGCAATGCCCACAACAGGCTCACATGCTACCTTCACACCAGAACAAATGAAAATCATCACAGCAACTCATCTTGGCTGGGACCTACATCTGCATTTCTTCTCACAAGGACCATTTCATCTCCAAAATTACAATTTCTGGAGAAGCAGCCTGGCATTAATTTGAAAACGAAAGCACACACAAGCTCTTGTTCAGATGCATGTAGTACACAACAGTGGAAACTATTTTTATGGGCATAACAGGAGCATGAGTATAATGGACTAAGTTAAGGGCCTCAACACATACATAAAAGCAATTCAGGCAAAACACTAAGTGGGATATAAATTGGCTGCAATAACACTTCAGCAGACAATTATGTCATTATGTCCCTAGAATTCACAGTGAGGTCTGTAACAGTCTCCCAGAAAGCAAGTTGAAGCACAGACCTCAGTATTTGCAAACACTGCAGGCTTCATTTAAGAACAGGAATACAATTATTTATGGCATTGACAAAGTTTCATGTGTGCAGAGGTCTTTTTCATATAGAAATTATTTATTTGGGGTTCCCCCCCTCCCCCACTGTCCTCTGACTAGAAACTGAGGGGGGGCAGGGGAAGAATGTCATTGTTTTATAGCTAAAGTACCAGGATGGGCAACTTGTGCTCTAATTATTTTTCTCAGACATTTTTTTCCTGCATGAACTCTGGCAAGTCACAAAGAATTTACACTGACTGCCAATCAGTAAGCCTAGGCTGGCTTCCTTCAATTAACTGCACGGACTATCTTAATGTCTGTGAGCCATTGTACAACAGAGCCTGCAGCCATGCTAAATAAAGATAAAATGGTTAAATATTTATAAATTGCTGCTTTTGGTAGTTTACCATTTAGATCAGAAGCCATTCCTCAACATGCCTCCCCTAAAAAAAAAGCACAGGATGTCATGGGACCTCATGTCTTGACAACTCGTTCCTTTCAAGTGCTTTTGACAGAAATGGGACTTCCTATTCCTGCGCTTTGCTCTGTGCTCGTACTCCCAAAGCAGTGCCCTCAGTGATTGCTGTATCTTCCATGCTGCTCTTCCCAGGCTGGCCCAGGGAGAGGCTGCTTCCAGGAGAGCGGACAGGCCCCTGCTCAGACAAGCTGGCAGCAGAAGCAGTGCCTGGATTGACAGAGATTTCACTGCAGGATGGTCACAGGGCTCTCCTACAGTCCTCAAAGGGCACCTGCTGCCTCTTCAGAAGTCCTGTATCTTTTCCTGCTGTATTTGCAGGGTTAGGCACAGCTTGGGAGGTACTTGCTTGTGCTGTAATTATAGCTGAGCCCAAACCAAACACAAAGCACCCCTTGTGCTGCTCGGGTTGGAGCAACAGGGAACTTTCTGCCACCTCTAGTACAGGTGACAGAGGGAGCATCAAAAGCTGCCTTCAACTCCTGGTCCCAAACTGAACTGTAAAGTGCTTTTTTAGAGGAGGAAAAAAATCATCTATCTCATAACTAACCTGAACAAGTTCTCATGTTCTCTTTCAGAGATTGACAAGATCATACTTAAGTGACTGACCAAAAGGGTTTTTGGTAAGCAAAATAATGATTAACCACTGGTTAAGCAATTTAAGAGGCGGAAGACAGGCTACTCTCCACACTTCCTCTCAAAATCCATTATCACTAACCTCAATCATTTTTTCTGTTGAGCTGTCCACAAGCCATACAACTTACCCAGTCCTTCTACATTTCCTTCTGTCCCTGACAGCAGCTTTGTATTTCATCTATCACTCTTCATCCTCCTCTCCTTCAGGGGTCCTGGAAAGACCTGCACTCACTTTGGCTTTAACTCCATTTACAAAAGGCCCTGGGACACAACAACATTTCAGGAAATAGATCTGCTGTTTCCCCACAGGTTACAAAAGACTGAAGTCACAACCATCAGAATGAGCTTGAATTGTTCCCTTCTTGGGAATTAGCCCTCACTTTCCCTAATCCCTCAGGCAAATCAGTAATTTTTGAAGAGAACGATCTGCTGTTGCTCTATGGTCGAGTGCTTCCATACTGCTCAATGACTAACTAAAAGTGAGAAGTAACAAACATCATGAAACATTGAAATTATCACTTTATATTGCTGCTTTGAGATGGATTTCAAGACCACTGATAGCAGAGCAACGGATCTCACTCCTGGTCTTGATGAGTGAAGCTTGAGCCCAGACTCAACTTACAGCTTTGTTAGGACGTGAGTCTACAACAACCAGCTTACATCATGTTGAAGGTAGGTATTTAAAGGAGGTTTATTTGGGCTAATACTAAATTCAGACAGCCACAAGCTCATTTTCCATATTTACCACACCAACTGTTGACAGACGAAGTCTCAGTGGAAAGTCCAAATTTTAATTTCACCATAACTTCCTGAAACATGACTACAGATTTCAATATTTGGCATTTGATCCTCAAGAGAGATACCATGTTTAAGAACATTCTACCAAATACATTTAAATTATGACTCGAAACCAAAACAATTTGGAAGTTTTGAAACATAAAACTGTTAGTATGAAATTAGCTTTTATTTTTTTTTTTTACCTCAAAATAAATGCACATTTATTGTGTAGTCAAGTGAAAACTGAAAAAGAGTATCTTGAACAAGGGGGAACCTTAACAGAGCAAGTATCACAAACATGCTCAAGTTCCTTCTCCTGCTTTTGCCCAGCTCTGTTTGGCTAGGAACAGCAGATTAATTTCCTTTCTTCTTTCTTGTCTGTTTGGTCAATTAAAAGAAACACTTAAAGCACCAGAATTAGAAGTGGTATAGAACAAAAACAGGTACTTGTTCTCATCAGAATTCGGGTCCATGTATTGCCACACTTTTTATATAAAACTTTCACTAAGTGTTGTACTAAATAGGATTTAGTAATTTCTTCTGCAGTTTAGCTCTTGATATCTTGGTAAGAGAAGTCAATGCATAAGCATGTCAGAAGTCAACGCTATAGTGTAACTACCGTATAACTCTAACAGGGCTTCTAAATACTGTTCACCAGAGTGATGTCTTATAGTTGAATTTCAGCTTCAACAGGTACTTCAGATTTACCTGAGCAACATCATACACAATATATCTAGGAAGAACGTTAAGGAATAATTACAGTAGTTGATATTAATGCCACAGAAAAACCTCAAAACACAGTGAACTTCACCTTTGAACTTAAGTTACCATACAGATGCCTGTGTGATTAATGAATTCTTAGAGCTCAAACCACAAAGCTTTAAAATCTGACTTTTCCATGAAACTGAAAAGATTTTATACAATAGTTAGGAACAAGCAATTAAGTCCTGTGGAGAATAGTGCAGCAGGAATCCTGAGTGACAGGCAGGTGAACTGACTTAGATAGGGGGCTGTGGCTCCTGAAAATTATTTTTTGTCAGAGTAACACTCATCTCTCTTGTTATCTAAGAGGATAGATGTAGCTCAGAGGAGTCAGAGGAGTCATGTAGCTTAAAAAAGAGCTACAGTTTCAGACCCAGCATTTAAAATTATCATTTCAGTTCTATTGCTACCTTCCAGCACAAAGTCAGTAATGCCCTCTTAGTTTCCCACTAAAAATCCCAATCTGGAATGACAGAGAAGAGCTCTACAGTGATTGTCAGTGTTTGCACATTCTTATTTTTCTAGAGACATTCCCAACTCATCTATATGTTTCACAATGCTTTAGGCCTCAAACTTACCTCTAATTCCAAAGTGTAAAACAAAATGAATATACATCATAGTACCTCAACTAGCCAATACCTAACTGTATTATAGCTCATTATCTGACACGTGGTGTATCTAAGAAAACTCAAGATAAAACCAGTATTGCCATGAGTTGTGTTGCCCAGACTCCTTGTAGGAGGAAAACAGCACACCAAGGCCAAAGGCAGTTTCTACAAATCCAAAGATTGCCTTACTGGGTTATCTGCATCACTGGCAGTGAAGAGAGTGAGCTGGATCTTAGACATCACCGATTTGTATTCTTACGATCTCTTGTGGATTTAAAGCACTAATGGATTTGGAGGCACTTCTGCCTAGAAAGACACTTAATGGCGACGTCTCTGATTGGCATTTGGGGCTTACCTCAACACTCGCATTGCCCTCCTCTTGTCCTGGCACATCTCTGGACAAGACACTACAGGGCAGTTTTGCCTGACCACTCCAATAACTTTTAGTAGGATACCTGTTGGGAAACAGCTATTGGTACGTGCACTGTTTCTTTTTTCTTTTGCAGAATGACAATGTAAGTGCAACAGCTGTAAGATCATCCCCCTTGCAGAAGAGATTGTCTGAAAATACTCACCAAAGCAGACCTAAACCAAACAAAACACAGTGAGGCAAAACTCCTAACTGGCCTTAGCAAGGTCCTGCAAATGCAGGGGCCCTCAAACACCATGTGCAGCCAACGTAACAACAAAGGATACTCATTATACAGAAGACAGGTATCATTAATTCCTGTGGAGATCCCATTCCCTAAGGGAACCTCGACACCACCAAGGGTGGTAGTGGCTGTGGGATCAGGCGCCGTTTTGCCCAAGCCTAGAAAGGAAAAACAACATTAGTTACAAATCTAGGCAGCAAACACAGACTTTGCATGAAAAGAAAATGATCCAGCCAGCTAAATACTACTTCACATATACTTTCAAATCAAGTGTAGCAACAGAACAAAATACATCTGTTTATTCAATTCAGCATCGCCATATTTACGGCGGTTGTACTCTGCTACATTAAAAATGAGAATTTTAGACTTGCAACTGTTAATTGTCTAATCTGTATGATCAAAGCTAAACCAGAACAGATTTGTAGCTCTCATATCCTAGCTCCATTAATGAAAGCATGCGCATCACAACATTTTCAGACAAGTGCAACGAATCAATTCTTATTCTTGTTAAAATATTCAATATAAATCTGATTTGACACCCATATGAACATGAGTAGTATGTATAGAAAAAGCTGGAAAATCACTTTTTATTCTATTTTAGGCAACCTATTTTTTAAGCCTCTCGAAATGAATAGTTCAAGATAAGCCACCCATTACTGATGATACTGGTACAGAAGACAGTCATGATTACCATTTCTTTTACTTGAATTAGACAGCTAAGTCTTTTCTCTTCTTTTTCAATATATGACACCTTTTGCAGATAGAAGTGTAATGAGAGCAGTTGTTCCACCTAAACTTTTATTCCTACCTTTTCCCTTCTGTCCAAGCTTCTAAGCCACTTTGAAAGCGAAACAATTACTCTTCTGATCTATTCATCTCTCTTCTAAAATTCACAGTATTGTTACAATTAAAGCGAGTAAGAAGTTGGAGAATTTTGTATTTTCTCCAGTGTGACATCAAATAGAAGTTTCCTCCTGAACTTCAGCACCTTCAGTCTTAACACTCCGAGTGTAT
This sequence comes from Sylvia atricapilla, assembly GCF_009819655.1. Classification (NCBI taxonomy): domain Eukaryota; kingdom Metazoa; phylum Chordata; class Aves; order Passeriformes; family Sylviidae; genus Sylvia; species Sylvia atricapilla. The sequence goes on from NC_089142.1 coordinate 96,952,470, forward strand.
TAACTTGCATCTTGAAACACCACATACGCATCCTGATGCAACTAAAGGGCAACATTATACAGCTTAAAAGAAATAAAGTTAAGAAATGACTATAGCTGTCTTTGTTAAGCAGAGCACCACATCCAGTCTGCAATCAATTACAGACTACCAATGACAACTACTGATGCTTACCTTTGACACTGTGTTTTCCCTTGGGCAATTTTGTGATGTGGGAAGCATTCTTTAGTTCATACCTGGACAGCACAAAGAACAACAATAGCACTTTGCATTCATCTTAAACCATCTTACTAAAAAAAAAAAAAAAAAAAAAAAAATCACAAATTTCTCAAGCTTTAGTTTATCATGAGCTAATGTAAAGTTAATCTAAATTTTAGTCTTCTGGAACACAACAGCCCTTCTTGGTCTTGGTATGTTAGCATTTTCTACAAGATTCAGCTAGACCTGTTATTTTAGGAAAAAACAGATCTTGTTTCTGAAGAAGAAACACATGCTTTTTCTTCACATTGAAAAGAAGGTTTTCAATCTTAGCATCACCTTCTGTGAGGACATATTAAACATATTTGGCAAATACTCTTCATAAGTTACGTACATATTTCCAAGGGCAACTTCTCCCAGTAGTACTAAACCTATAGGATCAGCTTGAGATGTGTGACAGTAGTTTGCACTCTTAGATACCATGTCTGCAAAATAGATGCCTTTGCCGAACATGTAGCCAGTCTGCAAGAAGGAAATAAACAAATAAATTTTAAAAATTGGGGCAATAAAATAACACAAAGGCAACATTGAATCCAGCTGGCTGGGCTCCCAGGAGAGCAAAGCTGCAACTCAAGCTCTTGTGGACACCAGTAAACACCCCACTCAGAGGACATGACATTGTCTAAACGGTGGCAGAAAACACAGGGCCCTCCCCACAGAGAAATTCCCTTATTTAGGTTGTCCCTGACAGTGTCCATCTCCGGGCACAGGGATGTGGGCAGGCAGAGAAGCAATGTCACCTACCACAGGGGCTTCGGGCGGAGCTATCCGCAGACCCTGAGAGAGGATCCCGGCGAAATTGGTGGTGCGGGAGCCGTGCCACAGCAGCTGGCGGTTGTGGAGCTGCTTGAAGGGCTTGTAACGCTGGCTCTCCCCCTCGCGCTCAATCCTAAAGATCTTCCGTTCAGAAGAGGACACGAGGAATAGAATAACCAAGCAAAGAAACCATTACCTTCATGCAGCTCATCAGAGGGGAGAAAAAAACAAATCATCCGATCTGCAATGTACATTGATCTGCTAGGGAAATTGATCAGGATAGGTTTTGGTGTTTATAATTGGCTGTGTCCTGCTAGCAAAAGAGATGGCAGCAATCACGCAGTACTTGTTATTGATTACTTCTCTGCCTTTCCTTCTGCATTTTCATGAGGCCCTTTTTCTGAAAAAATCATTCAATGAACTAAGGCTCAATTTCAGATGATTACTCCTCCGCCTTGAGGCAAATTAAATTAAAATAAAAACACCAAAGCAAAAACACCTCATTAGATCCATCTCTGCCTAGACTTTCACTATTCTAATTAAAAGAAAATGTTCTATCAAATCATTCCTTCAACAGAGGAAACTGGATAAACTACTCGAAAATATAAGGCAATTGCAAACAAGCAAGTCAACTTAGGAGAGTCCATCCTCCCAAAAATAAACCCCAGAACTGCCCAGCTTACATCCACGACTTTGAGGTCATATGCATTGTGCGTAGCAGCATGAGTGTTCTTCACATACTGTTTGATAATCTTGGCTTCTTCTGAATCTTTGTCAACAACCTGTAAAGAGGCAAATGAGAAGTTTCCTCAGCACACAAACTAGCAGCCATCTTATAACAACATCCACCCTGTGCCTGCAACTGCCCCTTTTAAACCTCCTCAACCATTTAAGTGGAAATACATTCCTAGCTAGAGAAGATGGACAGATATACAGACAGCCACAGAATGTCTGTGACAACGCTGGAAATTGAGATGATTTTCAATTTCACTACTCAAAGAAGGATCAGCCAAGGAATGAATCCAGTCCAGCTTTCAACATCTTCAAGAACAGGGCCTCCATGGCCTCTCTGGGCAACCTTTTCCAGTGTTTGACTACTGTCAGAGTAAACAAATTAAAAAACCCAAACCAAACAGCATCAACAACAAAAACTTTTTCTTTTGTTTAAACACAAATTCCTGTATTTCAATTTCTGCTCATTGCCTGTTGTCACAAGAAACCACTGAGGAAAGTCTGCCTCTGTCTTCTTTCCTTCTTTCTCCCATCAGGTATTCCTAGATATTGATACAATATCCCTCAAGCTTTCTTTTCTCTAGGTCAAAACAGCTCAGCTCTTTCAGCATCTCCTTGAACACATACTCCAGTTCCTTAACCCATCTCAGTGCCATGTATCTGTCCTGTTAGTTTGGGTGATTTGTTTTACTCCAAACTAACAGGACATCAGCTTGTATTCACAGCCACTCATTGCCTTTTATTTCCTTTACCTTAATATCTGTTTTAAGTTTTTCATAGTTGATGTCAATTGGGTCTTTATCTCCATCTTCATTTCCACCTCTGAGAAGGCTGTAAGCAACCTCAATATCAAGCAAGTTGTCCAACATCTGCACTTTAGCCTGAAGAATTGAAACAGGTAATGTTATGTTACTTAGGCCTTTGACATGTTCAGAGTAAGTCTGGAATACCCCAAATTAGAAAAGTGTATGACAATCACTGGCTACATGGCGCCATCTAATAACACAACAACACTGTCTTTAAATATATATATACACACTTAAATATATTAAAATAAACACACACACATATATATACACACATAACACCTCTATCTTCTAAAACCTTATGCATATAACTATTTACACAGATACATGCATATAAACAAACAAAGATTTTTTCTGAAGAAAAACAAGTTTAACTTTATGATGGCATGAGGTTAAACTTATTTTTCTTCAGATTATCTTTTTGCTTGTGAGGTTTCAATGCTTAATTTAACTTCTGCTTTTATGAGGTTAAGTAAGCGTTGAACCTCATATATTCTCTATATTAGATGTCTAACATCAAGACCTGTTGCCTGCAAACAACATTTTCCAACATTTGCAAAAACCAGTTTCTAGTCAATACCTGAATGTATTCCAGGTTATTTAGGAGAGGTGGCTTCTTCATCCCAAAGTCATGAGGAATCAGTGTATAGAAGCGGTTGGAGAGGTCCAAAATCTGGGATTCTGAACCACTGTCAGAAACTGCCTAGACACGATAACAAGCACCAAAGAAAATTACTGAGTAAGACTATTTCTCCATTGCAATAAAAACACACAAGATACTTAAGGACTAACACAGAAGCAGCAATGCAAATAGTGCTTTTGCTGAAACTCTCACAGGACTAAAAAGAACACTTCAATTTAATTGTCTTGTGTGTAGCAAGTCATAGTATTTGCACAGAAATACATAGAATTGTGTATGAGAAAAATTCAATGGGGATTATGCTTCTGGAGAGCAAAATAAAGTCTTCAGGATATATAAGTGGTGCATAACCTTGTCAAGGTTCTGGTCTATTCTAGCAACTGAAAATCTTCCTGTATCTATGCTCTCCCAGGGAGCCTGTGATAAGAAAAAATAGGTTACGCTGACACATTTTTGCAATCTGTAAAGGCCATACTATGCAGTGATTCTGGAATGGTTCAGATCATGATGTGTAAATACAGCAACGTTATCAAACCAGACCCTGTCCTGTGTCAACTTAACCTTTATTCCTATCCTCTGACAGACTTCTCTGGGGTGAAAACACCAGCTGACTACTAGATCAAGGCAGCAGCTTCATTTGCTCAGCCTAAAGTTTGTGCTACAAAAATGCTGAAGACAAGTACTGCCCACAGTGAAGGGAACTAACTGGTTACCCATGGAAGCCACATCCTCTCCTCCAGAGAGAGAGAAGGCACAGATCTTTATAAGCACAGCTCAGCATTCATCCCACTGAGCCCAGTACACCAAATTCCCTTTTTGCTCTGACATCTCTTTTATGCTCACCTGCTGAACCTCATTCAGGATGGAGTATGCACTCTGGATCTGTCGCTTGCTCAGTTTTCCCAATGGCATCTTCTGCAAGTCAATCTGATAAAGATATAAGTATTAACCCCAAATTTCACTACAATTAAACCCCTGCAGCATTCCCCCTCTGGTTTCTAGAGAACTAATTTCTCCATGCTAATAGAACCAACAAAGAATGGGAACATTTTTCATTCTGTGGATCGAGGCATTATATCAGAAGGACACACCATTGAGAAGACATCCTATAACCAATGGAATACTGCAACAGGAAGCGCAGCACACATGCTAGGGCAACAGAAAAAGTACAATATTTAGTGTCTGGCATGAAGTTTAATGTTAATCTGGTGTCAGATGCATTCCTTCATCAGCTGAGTAACTACACGCTTAAGGCTGGCAAGGAAGCAAACTGAATGAAGTAATTCTTGCTCATAAGATCATCTCTGTCTCTAGGTACAATCCAGACACCCTCTTCCAACTTTACCCTACAATTATCAAGAGTCAAATGCAAAGATGCTGTGAGGTGCTTCATATTCATGAAAAATGCGTTGAAACCCCTCAACTAAGTTAAAAGCAATGTCTTGGTTGCCTGCATTTATCCATAGATTTAATTAATTGTTGGTTTTCTTTATGTATTGATGCATCTTGGGAGAGTATTGGAAATTGTTACATTGTTGAAGGACCACCTGAATGCAAAAACGTTCAACAAAACTCAAGCCCAGTGGAGGCTTTTAGAAAGATCACAAATACACCCGCTAGACTCTCGACAATACACACCATACACTCTGCAGGGCAAACTAGTTTTTACTGAAGTTGATGAATTTAAGATTTGGCTCAAGGACAGAAGATCCTATGAAACCATGACTATCACACACTGTCTGGCCAAGTCCCACATTATTTATCCACTATGGAGCTAGGAAACCCAGCTGTATGCGAATCTTCTCAGCAAGATAAACTCAGAAGGCTCTTCCAAGCCACAGAAACTGGGGTGATGGCCCTGAACTGATTTTGCACGGAGATTGCATGTCCTGCACTGGACTTCAGAGAACTTTCACCTTTAGTGACAGCTAAGTGTAGGTAAAGCCAGATACAAGGAAAAGCCAAGATGGGCTGCAAGAGGGAAGACAGGCTTCAAAACTGATCATATCTTGGGGACACAAGAGGCACAAAGACAATATTAATAATCTCCCAAACTTCTGGGCCAATACTCTCTTGCTGAGTGCCACTTGTACCAGTCTGTATTATTGTCATTATTAGCTGAAAAATCATGCAGGACACATGAAAGTAAATTAGGCCACTTAACCTGGATGTGCAGAATAGCTGCAGACTCCTATACCAACTGTAAGTTTTATAAACACGTAAAGTAACACACATAATCACTAACAGATAAACACACCGATAAAATGAAGCAATGCCCAATCATGCGATTTAGGAGCACAACTCCAACAGAGCCCACAAGCAGACAAAAGGCTGGAATTTGTGTCTCCTATGACCTATGGGAGGTAGACAGAATCCTGCAGAGCTTTGGTTTAAAGCTAAACTGCACCCAAAGCTTTATCATTAGATGTGCCAAAAGAGCACAGCAGCCAAGGGGCTAGGCCTAATACAGCAGCACTGAAATTACCACTAGGTGCACTGAGTGCAATGGGAAGAATTAGCTCCACATCTCAGATGTGTGCACTAGGATTGTCACAAGAGACAAGGGAGATGTTTGCCTTCCACCCAGGCAAGAGAGGACACAGCACTAGAGTCGACTCAGTCCTCTAACAAGCCACTTCACATAAACCAGTGACACAGGTAATGGCAATAAACTCCTGTATGCTTGGTGAGATGAAATTCTTGAAAGCTAAGTTAGAAGCAAGAGGATAAATGCATCAAATAGATCCACTGTCATGCAAAGGAAAGACCAAGAATTTTCTACACTGTTGGCAAAGCAAAAGGTGGCTGGATGGAACAAAATACTCAAGATCAAGCTAATTAAAGGAACTGAGCAGTTGTTTCTGGAGGACACATAGAAAAACCTCTAACCAGGAAAAATATTATTTCCTCTAACAGAAAACAGCTGTTCAGCAGCATCAGTACAGGAAGATAAATATAATAGGAAGACTGGCCCATCTGGAGTCTCAGTTCTGCCTATGGATCTGCAGATGGTATGAATTAACGTAGTTTCAAAAGAGTTCTACAAAACCAAGTGACATGAGATGATGATCAGTTCAGTCTTTAGCCAGTTACAAAAAATTATTCCTATTTTACAAGACTTTGATATAAAATATCACCAGAGATACAGGAGATCATAATTAACCCAAGGTACTACAAAATGTTGGGCAGGCCATCTGAAAGCTTTCAGGTAAGCTGCAGAAAATGGTACAAAGCCTGTTCTAAAAGGTAGCCACACCAAATAATGATAGAGAGGGCAAAGAGCAGCTGCTAAAATGGCAAGTCTTAGGCAGCATAACTAAGCTGGCTGAAGAAAATTGAAGTTTGTTATTTAGAATTAGTTTGAATGGCTGCATTGAAACAAACTGCAGGATCTCTGCACACCAGTAAAACAGTGCAGGGAGAGACATCATGCTACTAAAACACTCCCTGAAAGCTTGCCAGAGGGATGGATCAAGAAGTATGGAGGAAAGAAGAATTGATGAAAATAAGAGTTTTATAAGAAGAAATGAGAATTACAACCAAAACAACCTCAAGTCCACCCTGTGCAGAAGAGGATCCGGACTTTGATAAGACACTTCCACTGCTGTATGTATCAACTAGCAGCATTTCTCTAGTTGGAGGTGCATCTCATTTGCTACCTAAATCCATGGTATTCCTGCACTTCCCAGCCCCTAAATGTGGTTCCCTGCTTAGAAAAAAAGGAGTGTCACCAGTGTCACATGACCAGCACATTGGTTATCTGTGTTAATACTGTAAGAGCAGTCAGCAAACAGCAGTCACACCTATGCAGGTGTGACTGGAAAAAAACAAACAAAACCACAGAATGATCACTACTCCCAGAACTGGCAGTCAATTCTCTCAGAGGCTTGTTAAACTGAAGACATTGATAGATAAAAAATGCACCTGTGTTTTAAGAACTGCATGTATCATAACTAAAGTTACTACTTCCAGGGCTTGGCAAATTCCAGTTTAACTCTTGCCCTAATTTTAAGACAGATCTAAAACTCATACTTGGCTTTTGGGAAGTATGAAGCATTCTGAATTGTAAAGAACTTGCTTATGTTTGTGCAAGCATGACGGAAGGTTAGAAGGGAGAAACATGAATGTGTGTAGTCACCTCAAATTCCACCATTGCTTTCTTCATGCTTTCCACATCAAAGATCATCTTAATAAGATCTTGGATTGGCTTAGCGAGTTTTGATTTTGTCCCGGCACCTACTGTCAGTTTCTTGACAGCTTCTTCATCCTGGAAGGTAAAAATAGTATCAGAATTAGCAAAATCACAAAGGATAAAAGTAACAGGCTGGCTGCCATGGCAACAACTCAAAACCAATTTAGTGTGTGCATACTATGACTAGCCTGAAGTTCGTGGGGAGCGTGGGACATTGCTCTGACATTCTGGAACAAAATGGGCTTAGAAAACCACCTATTCAGTAATTTGGTAGATATTTCAAGAGATGGCATTGTAAAAAATAAGTAGAATTAAGTGAATAGGAACTCTCTTTGCATTGCTGCTTCACCTCAAGCAAGTATTAATTACTTTTTCTGCAAGCTTTCTGCTGTATAGAGACTTTCACATGAAAAAATGACTGTTTACTTTGCTGCTTTTATGAAAAAAACAGAGATAATAACTAGTTTCACCAAGTTTTTGTAATAAAAACTGCCATAGATGTGTACAGGAATCATCCATTAGCCATAATACCATCTTGATGCCTTCGTGGAGAGAGCATTGCATGAATAAATCATCAGCCAGGTGCTTTGAGTAACACTGTACATTACACTGAGACAGACACTTTGCCACTGCAATATTCAAATTTCCAGAATTAAAGCAAAGCTTTGAGTGCTTTGCACTGAAAGATGACATCCATTAATTTGGCCACTGAAAAACACAGTGTCTTGAAAATATGTGCTCTGGCAACTTTATAGCTATTAACAACATTCAACTATTTAGTCTGAAAATAGTTCAGGTAACAGGTATGCCCTTATATAAACACACAAACCCCCACTGGAAAGAAGGAAGAGAATCTTATTTAGCTTATCTGTCTACATAGCCAAATCTTAGTGTCAGTGAATAATTTCTGTCTCAGCCTGCTCAGTATGTGCACTAAGTGGAATACTGCATTGGAGTTGCTACAGCATTTGGGAAGATTTTGGAGGCAGCAGAAAGATGAGAAGCATCTATTTTAAATTTTAAAAATTTGAATTTTCAGACAGGATGTATATGAACTGACTGCTGGATAAAGTTCAAATTAATATCCTTAAAAGTTACAGAGTAAACAGGGAAAAGCACTGAAGGGACATCAGATTTGATAACAGAAAACTCTTTAGTTTCCCAACAGGTCTATTTTAATGGATGGTACTCCTTGATCTACACTTTTCCCCTGCAGAGAGAAGATGCAACAGCTGCATTTTAATTCCCCTGATTTGTTAAGGGCAAGTGATTCAAAAGCAAGCCCAGAACAGTGACAGCAGGGAATCTCAGCAATGCTCCACCTGGGACAGGGGCATTTCAGGCTTACCTGTCCATAATCTATTTCCAGTGGGTAGAATTTTTTGGGATATTTAGTGAAGTTCTTCGAATGCCAAGAATTGCCAGTTTTCTCTTCATACAAATTCAGGAAGTGCTCAATGGCCTCTTCCTTTGATGGCATCTGCTCCAGCTTGTTACTGCCGATGACAGTGCCCACACGGCCCCAGGATCGGAACACCCAGTACCTGGAGAAATGGACGGGAGGAAAGAACAGCCATCAGCTACTCCAGTGCTATTGGCAGCCCATTAATTTTATGGAACACACTCTCTCATCAGTGATTGTGGGAAATCAACAGAGGAATCACTGTATGTCCAAGACCTGGTGTGAAAAATGCCCAGTGTTAACAGACCAGAGCTAGAGCCCTGAGCACAAATGGGTGCACAGCAGGAAGAGAGGCCAACATCTCTTCAGTCTTGAATGTTTTGCAAATACAAATCTTCATACTATTGGGGCCATATATTTGAAAAACAAAGACAAAGCATCTTTAAGCCTCAGGCCCCAGAGTTCAGTATTTTACAGAAACCAGAAGTAAATCAAGTATTTGTTTGTACTACTAACAGCACCTTGAGTGAGCTTCTGTAGTATTTATGGGGATACAATCAATCATCCTTTCCAATATGTCAGGTATGAAATGCAGGCACTGAAATTCCTCTACGTACCAAATCCCAGACTTGATACAACCTCACACAAATGAGACAGCAACAAAAGCTTATTAAAAACACGATAAAGTGCAATAAATCTGGAGCTGGACCACACTTGTTGCTACCCTGGATTTCTGTGTCACTTATGTGCTTGGCAGGGGCAGTTTTATTTTAAAGACCCTTCTCAATCTCTTCACCTAATCAGCAATGCAACCACTGGACAGCTCTGCCATGCACCCAATGAGACTGGAAAGCTAAACACACAATCAGCTCCTGACTATTTCATGCATTTTGTTATGCTTCAGGGCACACAATTCAGACTAACACTGTGGTAGAACAGCCACAATCTGGTTTTGTTTCCCAAGGTTACAGCTCTGTTATTAGAAGACAAAATTAAGTTAGAGAACATGGGGGAAAAAAAACCTCACCTTAGGTTTTGTGAACACCCACAAGGAATGTCTCCATGTACAGCAGAGACTTCTCCATGGGTGGCTTGTTTGGTAGGTTTGGAGGAGTTCTTTTAGTTTTGGTTTGGCTTTTTTCATTTGTGTTGTAGTGGTTTTTTTGTCAAGTAACTATACCAGTCCATTATCTCCCCAAAGACATTTTATTCACACTTGGCTTCTGGAGTGTCAAAAATCCAGTATTTATTAGAAAAAAGTGAATGAAAGTATTTAAAGGGAAAACTAAACTCACCTGTTCTCTCTGTCATCCTCCAGCAGCTGCAGTTTATAATAGGAATTTGTTCCTTTCACAATATCTACTAGTCCCAGGGTTGCACTGAAAATTTTCCCACCTTTTTCAAAGACATGAGCAGAATCCTCCAAACCTGCAGAGAAGAAAAATTAGAACACAGAGGAGGAGGTTACTGTTTTAGCTTTCCTTCCTGCACTTGCACTCATCCAAATGTTTCATGCAGCAATGTGATTTAACAAAAATTCTGCAAAAACAGTGACCACACAGCTCATTGAAAACTACTTGGAACATATTTTCCTTTTAATGAATTGTGAGCACATCCCTTTAGATAAACTGAGTGAATATCAATCCTAACTACAGGAAAAAAATTGTAACCTTTGATAGAGGATGATCTATCATGAGTGGTTGAAGAAATCTTCAGGAGAGATGCAGCTCTGCAGGTGTCACATTAGCAAACGGACTGAAAACCAAAGGCTGGCCTTGGATGCAGTACAAATTGTCAGAACATCCATGCACCACAGGTTTGGAGAGCAGCATCAGCAGATGCTTATGCCAAACCTGTGTCCTCTGCTGCCTGGGCCTTTACTCACCCCACTGAGTGGGCATCCTAAAGCTGAACAAGGTGCACATCTTAGTTTAAGTGCTCCTTCTGAAGAAAGCTGCACTAGAAAATCCTGGAATATCCAGCCTCAGATGTCAATCAATATGCTTCCTTTGACAGCAATGTTAAAGGTTTAAAAATTCATGCTCTTTTATGGAACCCTCATCCTTTCACAGAAAAACCCTTTTGCAAACCATCATGCATCCTGAAGACTGTGGGTGGTGCAGGCACAAGGGCTGTTATCACTCACCAGAATCAGGGTCTACTGCTGCTCCACCCTTCACTGTTAACTTCATTTTCTTTTCAGACTTGCTAGGTCCTGCAGTGAAAGACAGTTAATTTTCTTCTTAGGTGAGCAACAGTCTGACTTGAAACAACCTTAAAACTCTCAATTTGCATAATTATCACTCCAAGGTGAATCAGATTCCCAGTATATGAGCACACCGACTCCAGTGGCTTTTTTTAAACCTAACTCTAGCAGCCAAATCACAGCCCCAATCCATCAAGTATATGAGAAATTACACTTCTCCAGATTCTATCTATCTATCTATCTATTTTTCTCTCGGCCCCAAGGGGTGGCCCCATGTCATTTTTTCACCTGCACTGCAGATAAACACAACCACAAATATGGAAGTGGGATTTAAAAACCTCAGAGGGCATGGAGTGTTTGGATTCCCTGGGGATGTTACTGTGGTGAGAGTCTGGCAATAACACACCCAACTGTATGACAGAAACCTCCGCTTGAAGGACACAGAGAACAAGTTCTCAAGAGAAGTGAGCAAATGTGAGGGTTTTGTTCACCATCCAGCACTAATAATGCAAGCTCTCTATGGTATTGGTGAGCAATGCCACCAACATTTTTCCTCCTCTGTTACAAAAATATTGCTCTAAATCAAGTACGACAGAAACTCAGTGCTCTGGACCTCTGTATTTTCTCACTTGCCAACACTCCCTGAGTAGTGTCTTTCATTTGGGTGTCCCAGGACCTCCTTGGAGCTGCAACACTAACCCAAACTGGCAGAGAAGCTGATGTTTTATGAGGAAGAGACTGGGCTGATGGCAGGGAGCCTAAGCAGACTGAAGTAGGGGAACAAGAGCCAGCTCAGGAGATAGTTCCATGTTTACTTCAAGCTAGTTTTGCCCTGAGATCCATTATATAAACTTATCCTGAGGAAAAAAAAAGGCAGAAAATTCAAGGAAAGAGTAAAGACAGATCACACTCAGGTTTGCTTTGTGCATGCACAGTACTGAACAGGCCTGTGGAGAAACCACCTCTTTGTTCCTCACCTTGTTCTTCTTTGACCTTCCCAGCGCTCTTTGTACTTGGGGGCTTGCTGCTCTTCCCATCCACAGCCATTTCCTCGTGCTCCATTTTCACCTCTGCACCCCAGGGTGAAAGGGCATGGAGAGACACAAGCTCCTGGAAGTCCTTGCTGGAAGATTTCACGTCCTGAAGAAATGCCTCTGAGACCACACGGACTTTGGCCTCCTTCACTTCTTCCATCTTCTTGCTCATTTTCTCCACATCCTCTGCAGAGACAGGATAGGAAGGGGAGAAAAAAATGCCTCTGTGAGATTTTACACCTCAGCCTCTCCCTCCGGCCATGATTCAAGGCTCTGTAACACTTTGTGAAAACACAGTTCCACTACATTTTGGATTCACCATGTTCTTTGGAGAGCCAGGTTCCTCCTTGGTTCAAAGATGCAGTTTGGGCTAGAGCAGGAACACTCCTGTTCTACCTGGCTCGTCCAGCTCTCCCTTTCCCAGATCTCAGCTGGAGCTGGACTTTCTGATGAATGGGAGCAGATCTCCCACCCCAGCAGTCAGTTTGCACAACTCCAAGGTAAAGCAAGAGCAGACTCTAAGCTGCCAGCAGAACAAACAAGTGCCCTCAGGCACCCACAGTCAGCTCTGGGTATTCTCCAAGGCAAGCAAGGGCACAGCCCTCAGCATCCCTCATCCCAACAGAGGTGGCTTGCCACCACCACGGTCTGCACACAAATCCCAGCTGCCACTGACCCCCGAGAGCCTTAAGGCACAGCCTGCAGGGTTAACTTGCCGGGTAAGCAGAACTCAAACAGCACACATCTGTCTACTTTTCCAAGCACACTCAGGCCATGTGTGCACACAAAACACTCCCCCTAATCCAAACACTGATCCCCAGACTGCTCTGAGGACAAGTGTCCTCTGTGATCTGCTTGGTTGTGTTACCACTGCTGCCAGTAACCACAGCATGGCTGCTCACTCTGGGTGCTGATGCACAGGGTGGCCTTGTTAGCTGTTGTCGTCATCTTCCCTCCCAGGTCCTCCACAATGCTTTTCACCTCCTCCTTGTTCTTTGACAGCTTCCCAACAACCAGGATCTTCATGTTGGTCAGTGGTTTGTCTAAAGGTTTGGAAATGACACGTTACCCACAGGCACAGAGCAAGACAAACAGCAAGCACCAAGTGACAACATCACCCCCTCTCTGTACAATCGGCTCAGCTGGCAGGGAGATGAGAGGCCAGGCAGGTCTGACCTGTGCTAAGCAAGCAGGAGAGAGTTCCCCTTCCCAGAGGAAAGGCAGTGAGGCTCAGCAGCTGCCAACAAACAGAAGGGATGCAGGACAGGGAAATTTTTGCACCCTTCTTGATTTATTTTGTTAAGTAAAAAGAATCAGTCTTCTTCAGCACTGTGCTACTAGGGACTGTGCTCTGCTTCCCTTCTTTTCTGGTGCCTGGGTAGCATGGCAAAAATTCACTGTTACATGAAAGCTTTTTTCCTTTTCAAAAGGAAATCTTTTCTTGAGGGGTTGCAGAGAGAATTATCTCTCAAGAAACACTGTTCCAGTCTTGATCTTATAGACAGTAAAAGGTTCTACCATTCTACCCAGAAGAAGTCAAGAGCAAGCTGGTAACCATCTGAGGCTCCATCACATCGTGTCAACATTGCCAAGTGTCTAAAGCATATTTGCACTGCTATAAGATAAATGCTATCAACTCTAATTGACTAGTCTAGAGCTGTGCTTTCTTTTCTCCCCTCAACTCAGATTGGTTTGGTTGTTAGCAAACAAAGCAACCTGGCTTTAATCTGGTCAACCTTTCGAATTTACTTTCAGGGGACACGGGGCTGGAATCAATTTGCTAATCAAAAACAACACCTGGGTTACTTTGTCTTCATTGCTAAAATAACATGATCTGGCTAAAGTTAACTGTGCAGAATTACTCCCACTTTTTTAACCAAGTAACAATAATGCCCTGCAAACAAAATTATGGCCAGAACTAGAAAGGCTGAGTAAGAAAGAAGTCAGCATAGTTCTTAACAGACAAGCTTTATCATCAAAGCATGCAATTCATTCCAGCAACCTACAATGGGTTTCTTAAGACCAGCCAGTTGGAGATAGCACATTTATTCTGTATAAGGGGAGTCAGTGATCAGTAAAGCCAAATCTCAGTAGGTGATGTAGAAACAAAACAACCCCCTGAGAAATCCTCTGGCCCTCAAAACCTAAACTTATTTGGAATATCTGGCATTATGGACATCCCTGGATGGTTTCCAAGAAACCAAGTGAGGTGGCATTTTGAAGCAGGTCTCCCCTGAGACACAATTTGCAACATCCGCCTTTACATTTCTGATTCACTCTATACACATCATTTCCTCACAATCAAGAAACACTCAAAATGATCCCTGAGTAAACAACAGAACCTCAGGCTCATGACCCCAGACAACCCAGCATATCAGGGCCTGCCTGTGCTGAGAAGATGAAGCAGGTATGACACTTTTTTACCAGGAGGGCAGAACAGTGGGACTGTTCAGGGGGGCCTGTTGTCTGGCTGGGAATGGCAGCCTGAACTCCACCAATCCATGCCCACAGACACTTACCCCTGGGTGCAGACACGGCCTCTGACAAAGGAGCAGATGCAGAGGGAGGAGGTGCTGAGTTCACAGTCGCAGCATCTGGAGGGAACACCCTGTCCTGCTTCTTACATTTAAATTTCTTCAGGTAAGGAATCTCCCGGAACTCCTGTGGGATGGAAGCACAAACAATTTAAAGCCAACAAATATTATTATAATATTTAAAGGATAAATTGAACGCTAGCCAGATGTTGACATTTATTTCACATCTTGGAAATGATTTTCAAGACACCCACACTAAGATGGACAAAACCCCACTTTACTGACTGAGAAAACAAAGCTGGAAGAGGGTTATGAGTTTCAAATCAAATCAACGACGTCTCTTTCAATTTAGCATTACTGGAAAAAATATGATCTATTTATGCATTAGCTGCCTACTCCTGGAGGGATGTGGCTGTGACAGGACTTGCCCGCTGTCACAGCTGCTCAGCACTGCAGCACATTCTGCTCTCCAGCATCCAGCACTGACTGCTGCTTGTTCAATCAGCTCAGAAACGTGCTTCAGAACATCAAATATGCGGTAAACACTTACCTTTGGGATTACCCAGTCTTTCCTGTTGGGAGTCTGTGTTTTAGCCACACACTTTGTCCAGGCAGTGATATCCCCTGAACAGTAATAAGCATCACTCTTGAACACAAACTGCCCCTTGCACTCCTCGCAGGGCAGCAGAGCTCCAAACGCCATCCCATCTGCTACTCGGTCCAAGATCTAAAGTAACAAAGAACACAGAGCAGGTCATGGAAGCACAGCAGGAAGCTGGAAGCACACACACTGTGTTACCCTGGGCTGCACAAGAACACAGCTGCCAGGCTGCTGGCACGGACACTTCCAGCACATCACACACGCTCTGAACACAAACCAAGCCTCTCAGCTGTACTGATGGATATATGATGCCTCAGAGGCATGGCACAAGGCTCATCCTGCTCACACCCCTGGCTCAGTCTCTCCTCTCCAGGAAGTGGGAAGTGATTCTCCTCCTCTGCTCTGCTCTCATGAGACCCCACCTGGAGAGCTGCACTCAGATCTGGGGCTCCCACCACAACAAGGACATGGACCTGCAGAAGCGAGGCCAGAGGAGGGCCACAAAAATGACCAGAGGGTTTGAGCATCTCTCCTGTGAAGACAAGCTGAGAGATATGGGATTGTACAGCCTGGAGAAAAGGTC
The DNA here is from genome assembly GCF_009819655.1 of Sylvia atricapilla. NCBI lineage: Eukaryota > Metazoa > Chordata > Aves > Passeriformes > Sylviidae > Sylvia > Sylvia atricapilla. The sequence goes on from NC_089142.1 coordinate 96,968,211, forward strand.
TCCAGGTCTCCTTTTAAGACCCTGCAGAATGTAAACTACAAGGGCTTTACAAGAGTGCAGTGAGGCACTTTACAAGGCCATGTAGTGACAGAACAATGGCTTTAAACTGAAAGAAGGTATGTTTAGACTGGATATTAGGAATAAATTCATCACACTGAGGGTGGTGAGGCACTGGAACGGGTTGCCCAGAGGAGCTGTGGATTCTCCATCCTTAAAAGTGTTCAAGACTGGGTTGGATGGGGCTTTCAGCAACCTGATCCAGGGGGTGACATCCCTCCCCATGGCAGGGGGTTGAAAAGAGACGATCTTTAGAGTCCCTTCCAACCCAAGCCATCCTATAACCCCGTGGTTCAGGAGAACACACCTACCACACAGCACCTGACCAGGCTGCTGCGCCAGAACAGCAAGAGAGAAGACGAGCTACTGCATCTGAGCACATGAGTAGGTAGGTGGGAATGTAGGCTCAGACAAGTCCTGGTTTTCCTGCTAAGAGTATCCCTGGACCATTTTGAGTCTAGACACTTCCCACACTCCAGCCCACACTCCTTACAAGGAGTCTTGATAAATACAAATACTTAAAGCAGTATGTGGCCTTGAAAGAGAGCAGACTTCCACAAGTTACATAGACCAAAATGGACTGTTTTTAGAAAGGAAACTGGGAAAGAATTTGTACAATTTTTGCTTCATTTTGCATACTTTAACAGTTGAGGGAGGCAATGTGAAGTACCTTAACTAACCTGCTCATGAAGAGCCCACACTAAAAAAAAAATTTGGACCACTTTGAGCATAGCAGAATAAAGGCACTACACCACGACTAGGGTGCTGAATTCAGCATCACTCACCACCACACCACCCTTCACAAGCAAGTGTAACAGCAGTACCAGAGTCCTGGGACAGAAGGACTGGGTTTTGCAGCACATTTCTTTCTTAAGTGTTACGTTAGGAACATTCTCCAGACTCGTGGACCTCGCAGCAATACTGGGTCAGGTCAGCCACACCAATTCCAAGACCCCAAACACACACAGAGCAACTACAACCAACTCACGGCATTCTCCCCTGAGGGGACCTCCTGCTTGTTGGCAATCAGCAGCTCCTTCAGGTCATTGGTGGAGCAGACCTTCCTCAGCTCATCCTTGATGCCCCAGATCAGCTCTGTCTGCTCCTGTTGACAAAACCCAGCAGCTTAGAAAGCAATTGATTGCAAGCAACTAAGAACACTCCTCAAACTGCAGTATGTGCACAAGGTTTTAGCAAGTCCCTGTTATCTTAAACACAGATTATGAGATTAAGAGCTCCAAGAACCAGTGACTTCACCAAAAGGGAGAGTCACACATTTTACCAAACACCTAAAACACATCCTTAAAGTCACATCCTTCAAATGTTCCTGCCCTTACTTAGAAAGCTGTCAACGTTCTTTGCAAATTTCACCTACCTAGCTGACACTAAGAACAGTGGGGGATTTAGCTGCATTTGAGCCTTCTATTAAAAAATAATCAGAAATGCTGATTATCAATGTTCTTTTTTTAAGAAAAAACTAAGCATTAGAGGAATTTCTACCAGATCAGACACCTGCAGCAGTGTAGAGGAGGAGCATGTATATTCTTTTGGGCCTTTCTATAGAACTTGAAAGGCTTGGGAAGAAAAGAAACATCCTAAAATATCTCAGATAGTTTCTGAACATTATCCACTGGCTACAGCCAAAAATGTAGTCTGCACTGGAAGAAGTGATTTACTGGGTTAAGTGGTGTAATTTTCAGTGTTAAGATCATGCTTAATGAAATGCTGTTAAAAAAAGTGAACCCAAAGTTAACTCTGATCCACAAAGTGCCTCCATTTGTCTCCTAAACATCTGCATGGCAGCAGCAAAACTTTGAAAATATCTTTTTTGAAAACGATGGTGCTGCCACACAACAAAAAAGAAAACTCTTGTACAAAGCTAGAGCCAGTGCTTTTCTACAGCTCCATTAAGACTTCAGTTGCAGCAAAGACAGCTTGTTAGTTTTTCTTCTTGGGAACTTTTAATAAATAAAGAATTCCTGAAGCTCTACTGGGAATTCTTCCCACAACATTCTAAAAAGTGACAGGTAGAAAGCTGTGATCTATCACAATTTGTACCCAAGAACTGAAGACATCTCCCCAGAGGGTGAAAAAGATTTGATTTTTCATTAATCTAGTTGTGCACTTTATCTCTGCTTAATTTTTACGATGAGCTATTCATTGTTTTCCAAGCTCTTCTGCAATAGTGCTCGGGCTCCAAGCTTCAGCCACCACAGCCAGATGATACAGGAAGGAGCACAGAACCAGCCTCAGAGAAAAAGGCATTTAACCTAATCTCTTTAAATCCAGTAAGCCCAAGTCCTAGAGAACATCCTTCCTGTCTTTCAAGAGAAAGGGGCAGGGTGAATTGCCCTCAGCAAAGCCTCAGTGACAGGGCACCTCCTGTGCCAGGACAGTCTGTGCTGCCACTGCTCTGTCTGGGTACAAGGTACTGCCTTCTCCAGAGACTACAGCTCTTCAGTAAATGCCTGACACTGCACTCTTCCAACAAAGCAGTTCTTAGGTTTTGAGCAGCTAAAACTCACCTTCAGCTGTTTTTGCTGCTTTGATTCTTTCTCTTTTTCCTTTTTCTGCTTCTTTTTTGCAGTCACGTTTCCATCTACCTCATCTCCTTTTCTCTTTCTAACAGAGAAAAACAAAACCACACACATGAAAGGAAGTTATTGAAACGGCTGTCCAGCAGTTACCAGAGCTCAGATTACTGACTGCCGATATCTGCAGAGGCTTGAATATCCTCGGTTTTGGCAGGCAAACCCATTTTTCAAATTCCTCAGTGCTAGATTATAGACCTGCACTTGGCTCTGCGATGTGAGCTGCCTTAATCAGGTCATGTACACTTAGAGGTTTTCCATGGGGTAACTGATGGATGTGGGAGACGAGCACGTGAGAAAGACTGACACGTTCTCAGGTATATTCATCCATATCTGTATTCATCTGTATTCATCTCTACACCAAAGGCATACCTAAGGATCACTGAACAGCTCTCCAATTCTGGGGAAGTGTAGCAACGCAGGTTAAAAGACCACAGTGTCTTTCAGCTGAATCAACAGCTTGATCAGCTTAGACAGCCCATACTGAAATAGAGGAGAGCAAACAAGGTAACTGTAATGAGTTAACACCCTGGGAACGAAGTATTTCCCATCTAGTTTCTCTTCAGACTGGAATTAAGTCAGGCCTCTTATATCAAACAGGTGCAAGTTTCTGCTTGGAAAATGCTTCCAGGCTCACACTGGTTTTGCGACATACTGTTGGGAGTTGCGTGTATGGGAATTTATTGCTATTTGGTAGGCCTTAGAGCTGAAGGCAGAAGTTACAGAAAACACTGCTCAAGAAAGCCAAATGAAAACTGGGGGATATTGGCAGACTTCAGAGTGACAAGGGGCCTCAGAAGAAGAACATTTATGTTTCCAGAGTCACCCCCTTTGTCTGCCTGGAGCGTGTGTTCTTGTGAGGATGCCAAGGGAAATTCTATCCCAGCTGATACAGGATAGGCCTGCAACTCGAGGCAGAGCATAAACACAGCTTGGATCTCACACTCCATTTTGACAGATATGCTTTCTGTTATGAAACATCAGCCAGGTTTCTTTTTAAGAAAGCCTCTCTCAACTTTGTAAGCTGAGCCTGAGGGTTAAGTCATGAAGTTGACATTCTTGATTGCTCTCCTACTTACAGTTTTAAACAGTTCACTTTCTAGGACTTTGCTCGCTTTAAGGCTAACTCTGTATGACAGCTTTAAAGCTGCTGCAGGAGGATGTCAGGAGGTACTCTCCTCCCAGAGACTCCTGCATGTACACTCTAGTAACTCTCCCTGCCCTAATATTCAGCTAAGTGATCACTTAATTTGCAGTGGCCACAAAGCCCACCATTAGCGCCTCTGACCAAATCATAGTTCAGAGCACTTTGAGGCACTGCTTTTGCAGAAAATCTCATCTTCCAGCTGTGCCCCTGCCAGGTGCCATGAGTGAGCAGGGGCTATGCTGTACATCTCCCTGCCTCGTGGTGGGAGGAAACAGCCACACTGTGCTGCCAGCAACTGCTTGAGGAAAACTTCATCCTGTGTTCTAAATCAGGCAAGCGGCAAACAGTGTGCAGAACTGGCTCCAGCACAACCAGAGCAGTGCCTCCAACAGTCCCCAGGCCAAGCAAGTCCTCTCTCCTCCTTGGCTGTAGCCCGTGCAGGGAACAAGGCCAGAGCATCCACTGAGCCCCACCAAGAGGGCTCAACTTCCCCAACTTTTAACAGAGTCACGGGTACACAACAGAATCTGTGAAAAACTTATCAGCCTGAGAGTGAAGCATCCTGCTGCACGTTCCCAAACTGGGGGTTTAATGATGTCAGTGCTCAGGAGGGGTGCCCAGCCCTGTGCATCTGCAGTGCCTCCTGAGAGTCAGGCTGTCTCCAGCAAGCCAGCACTCACTCCCACAAAGTAACTTGTCTCCTTGTCTCCAAGGGGAGCAAATCCAGCACAGCAGCCGCAGGAAGGCGATCACTCTGCTGAGAGACACTGCGCCCCAGGGAATGCGTCCAAATTCCAGCAGCGACTGACACTGGCAGCTTCTCCTCACCGTCCAGGGGACAGCAGTTGCTCTCCCAGAGTGATTACTGTACCTGCTCCAACCACTGGAACAAAACACTGAGTGGGAGGGATCATCCCAACTGCAGGGAGGCACAAAGCTATTGGTCACCACCTCCTCTTTCGTGCCCAAGGCTAAAGCAAACACTAATCACTTTATACAGCCTGGAGAAGGGAATGGCAAAGCTCAATTCATCTTGCATCTTCCCAAAGCAGCACATCTTAGAACAGTCTGTAAACCACACCCTCGCTGACATACATTAAGAACACACCCACGAGGATCTCCCATCCCTGGGCCATAAAACCGTGTGTTGCCCACAGCAGCGGGGTGCTACTGTGCACACTCTACTGTGCACACTCTACTGTGCACACTCTACTGTGCACACTCTACTGTGCACACTCTACTGTGCACACTCTACTGTGCACACTCTTTCTCCTGCTGGGGAAGGGACAGCCTTCCCCCTCTGACAGGCACAGCCCAATAGCCTCCCTGGAAGGACTGGTGTTTCCCAGGCAATGCAAACCACTTCTCACCTTCAAGGAGGACACACAAGACTTACTCCAACTTTAGAGAAGATGAAGAGGGAAGTGAACCACCCCACTGTGGCCTGGCCCATCCTGACCATCTACTCTATTTATCACGTTCATCTCTTCCCCTCCCTACAATGAAAAGGTGGAAAGGACAGTCACAGCAACCCTGGATAAAGCAACCAGCCCATGCAGGGAGGAACAAGAGCTCCCCTTTTCACCTCCTCCCTGTGGAGAACTGCCAGACAGCTGCTGACCTGAGCACTTAGCATTTGCCTCAGGTCACCTCTGCAGCTAATCCAGGGCTGCATGGTATCTCTGGAGTGACACTTTGCTCCTGTCCTGGGCAGCAATTCCATCTAAACAAGCGAGGCAGAAAATACAACAAGTATTACACCTCAGAGCAGGAGGACAAAACACACACTACCAAAGAAATGCTTTCAAAAGGAGGTCACAAGCTGCTGCTGCATTCCCCACACCAGCATACTGGCATTCTTTCCACAGAGAAGCTGCAGGCAAGGACACAAGATCCACAAGTCTGCAAAGTGCTGGTGCTTAGGCAGGACAGCCCACAGCCCAAGGGAGGGTTGCATGTGGCACCCAGAACTGGTTGAGGAAAGGAGCCAGGATCCTTGCAGTAAATCCTCCCATATTTGGCCTTTACAAGAAAAGGATTTTCCAACTTATTCTTGGTAGCCCTGTTCCACATGTCACCTCCCCCATCTGGAAAAGACACGTCTCAACACCACTCTTACACAAAGGGCTGACAGGGCAGTCCCAAAGCCTGAGATTCTCCTCAGAGTATGGGCTGGACGTGCAGTACCAGCACCTGAATTTCCATGTGTCACATCTGAATTGCACAGACTTCTGAGTCAAGATATCATTTGAATGCAACGTAATTAGAAATATCTTTAAAGATAATTTTGAGAATCTCACTTGCAAGAGACACCTTAACACAATTTCTACAAGAGGCAGTAATTTCTGTTGTTATTTCTGTTATCTGATCAAATGCACAAGGTGAATTATCTGAGGTAACTGCATCTCATTCAGGTTTCTGGAGTGTTCTTCCTTTGGCTTCTCCATAACTCCTGTGTTTCCTGGCAGCAAAACCACCAGATAGCTAGCACTCCACGCCACCACACTCATGCTGTCTATTTACACTCTTGCCCATTCAGTTTGTTTGACAGGCCAGTTTCTCCAGTTGACCCTTAGCACCCTTGGCTCCAGCTCAGCCCAAAGAGCAGAAGGCAGTGGAGCATAAGACCAGCCAGCAACTTCACAGCTGAGGGGCTTGTTCAGGGAGTGCTTAGAAAGCAGGAAAGATGAGACATCCTGCTGCTTTTCTGGCGTGAGGTCCAGGTTCACATAACCCTACACCACCAGTGCAAGCTTTTTTCCACTGCAATTCTAAGCCTTTATTTACACAGTGACTTGGCAAACTACTTTGTGGCCTTTCTTTACAAAGCCTTCATATTTAGCATAGCATCCCCGAAGTGGCCCAGAAAAGCAGAGTGAGGGCAGAGAAGAGAAGCATTTACACAGTCAAATCTCCAGAGCTTTGCTGAGGACATGGGAGAAAACTACAAATAACCCTATTAAACTCATTGTTCTAGGACAAAGGAGAGCTCACATCTCAGCACAAAAAGCAAAGAACTACTTGAAAACCTGTAAGTGCATTAAAATAGTGCACTTCTGCTTGCACCAAGCAATGCACACAGAGGTAAAATCCCTGCAAAGAAAGACAGCAGGCTGCCCAACAGTTGTAGACATCTCCTCTTGGTCTCTGCCAGTTCAGCTGAGTGAGGTGAGCAGAACAGAACCTGACAGGGCTCTGGGCAAAGCCCCCATCCTGGGATGCTACAGGACTCTTCTCACAGCACCCACACCACTGCCAAATCCTTCTGGAGCAATGGCTTGCCAAGCAACTGAACACCACACACATCAGCTGCACACCTGAAGGACCAACACTGACAAAGACTGCACAGATTTGACACGGCCACAGCTTCTCAGAACAGACATCAGCCTCACTGGACATTTATATGCTGAATCTTTGCAAAAGCAAAGTGGAATCCACTCTAAAATGTACACAGAGAAGCCCAATGTTTTCCAATGACAAGATCTTTCTTATTTGTAGGATCCAGAAATACCTTCCTCCACAGAGACAATGCAACATTGAGTTGTGTTATGAAGCATGACTCCAGGCAAAGTCATTTCAAGAACAACTAACAAAAGCCTTCATTAACAAAGAAAGAGTCACAAAGCTAACAAGTCACCTGGAAGAACTTCTCTGTCAGTACAAGTTCTGTCAAGAGCCTCCACTGAAAATCTCAGTGCAAGGCAATGAAATTTCAAACACACGATAAAAGATTTGACAAACAAAAGCATCCAAGTGTAAGCACTACATGGCCAATGAACACCATTATCAGAATCAGTGCCTGTCACAGATCAGTAGCTCATAGATAAAAGATGTCAAATCAATTCTCTAACAAGTGGTTTGAGCAGAGAAACCATCGCTGATAACAGTATCACACAAGGAGACGCCGAGCCCAGTATCCATTTTTACTACACAGGCATTATTTTATGGTTGAAAGCCCTACATCAGCCCTCCAAATCACAGCTGACAACTGGACCGCACGTTTCCAGGGACAGGGAATGTCCATTGGCATCTGCCTGGGGTCACAGGAAGGATCAAACCTTCCTATGACCAATATTCTTTTAACAACGTCCCACAACATTTATCACGGATGTATTTAAAGGCAATGGCTCCTCCAGACAACACAATTTCTTCCACTAACCACCTACCCTTCACTCTTGGTAGCTGGGAGCTGCTTCTTCAGAGTTTCTTTATCTTCAGCTTTCAAGATGCTGAAGCCCAGGAGCTGGGGGGCCCCGTAGGCCGGGAGGAAGCCCAGCTCTGCCCGGCGGCTCACAAAGCAGTCCGGGTGGTACCAGTTGTCTATCATTCCCAGCTGCGGCTTTTCAGGATGCACCATCTTCTTGGAAATGCGGATCTGGCCCTGAGGTAGATTAAAGTGACACAAAAGCAATTGTTAGGCCATTCTGGAAGGAGCAGGATGCTGCCAACGTGATGCTTCCTAAAAACCTGTAGAACAGTAACAGTTCCTCTATCAAAATCTGCAACTTTTGTTCAAACCCTTTCCCTACAGTCCTTCTACTTTTTCATATACTCTTGCTAGGTTGAAAAAGTCACCTTTTTGAGTAGTTTTCTGTTCCAAATTCACTCAAACTGGGTAATCCTTTTGTCTTTATTCCAACTTTCAGTAAGTTTTAACAAGTAAAAACTCACATGAACAAGCCTCATAAAGGCAAATCTAAATATTAACTTTATGTCCCTACCACTCAAACATAACTGTTAACATGATCTTACCCTGTCTTACTGCAAATTAAGTTACAGATGTCCAACAAGTAGTTGGTCTGCAGTGCAACAACAAGCGTGGTGGCTCTCTTGCCAGAGAAAGGCTGGTGAGCAGCGTTCCCAGCCTGCTCCAAAACCCAAGTGAAAGGAGGGATCACCAGGCCTGAAGCCCAGGCTGCCATGCCTGAGGGATGCCTTTACTGTCAGCTGTCCAGGGCACAGTTGCTCCTCAGACACAGAAATGCAGCTCTGCAAGTGCTTTCCATGTGCAGGACAGACAGGAAGCAATTATAAAAGCCACTGTTTGAATTAAAACTGGTAAAAGAAAAGATGAGACGAAGAACTTTTTTACCTTTTCTATTTTCTGCTCACAGCCTTTGCAAGTACTTCTGTTGGACTTGGCATATTCTGCAGCAAAGTCATTTAGGCTCTTCTCAGCCTTACCACCTCCTTCCTGTTCCCCTCCTTTTCCTGGAGAACAAAGCAAATATAGAGTTCAGCTTTACTACACATTCCCTTATTTTCTTACTCTCTGTCTCAGATTGTTAGCAGTCTGCATTAATACACCTCTTGGGTTCCAGCCACTCGTTTGTCCAGAATTTGAATACAGAGCAAGACAAGAAGTCCATGCTCAAAAACATCAAAGAGCCACCATGCACTGCACTGAAGGTACCACTAAAACAGCATACTACAACAGCATCTGATAACACTGAAGAACTGAAAACTAAATACACCCATCATGATAACAAGAAATGTTTTTCAATATATCTGCCGACTGACTTGGCTTTTTCCTCTCATTAATTTAAGAAGCTGCTGCACAATACTGTCAGCATCCTAGCTCTGGAGGGTGGAGACGCCTCAGCAATTCTTCTGACATCACCTGGTGGTGCAATATGGACATCAGATCACCATAATAACAGCACAACAAAAGAGAGCACAGTTCCAGCTGAGCCTCCAAACACCATGAAGCTTCGGCCTACCTCCTCCAGGGCCTCCAGTTTCAATGGCTTTCTTGATTTTCTCCTGGTCTTCCCAACGAAGCTCAGGGAAGCCGTCAATGTCTGTGTGGGACACAAGTCGAGCCCGCTTCCAGAAGCAGCTGTAGTGGTGCCAGTGAGGGACTTTGCCATCAAACATGGGTGACTAGCAAAAAAGCACATTAGGCCAAGATGAAACAATTCAAGCAGAAACAAGGGAAAAAACAAAACAAAACAAAGCCCAAGACAAAAAGGAGTACTTGGATAAAAACACATGATTTCTCCTCTTTATTCTCCTTTAAATCAAAAGATGGATACTATTTAGGACAAACTCTAAGAAGAAAATCTAATAAGACAGACAAGCTGCTGGAGAGATGTTCCCAAAGGGGATAGACATGGAAGGAGCATTTAGGTAGCTTAACCAGTTCATCACCCTGCTGCTCAGTCCATCTGTTTTACTAAAAAAAAAAAGGTCACAGCCTCAGCATGGCTGCAGCAGCCCCTGTGAGACTGTGCATCACAAGAGGCTGCTGGCCTCACTCCACAATCCCTCTGAGAGCCACTTCTCGAGCAAACTGTCTATATAACGGAGAACCTACATCAGGCACAAGACAGGAAAAGTAGCTCCATGGATTGTGGCTTGAGGAAATTCCTGAGTGGCCTGCAGGAGGCAGAGACAAAATTCAAAGGTAACACCAGAGCCCGATTAAAGTTCTACATCAGAGGTTGACAACAGGCCACAAAGATGATCAGAGGGTTGAAGAAGCTCACCTCTGAAGACAGGCTGAGAGAGTTTGGGATGTTCAGCCTGGAGAAGCCTCCAGGGATATCTTTCCAATACCTGAAGTGGGCCTACAAGAAAGCTGGAGATGGAGTTTTCCACAAGGGTGGAAACTAGTGATAGGGTGGTGTGGCACTGGGAAAGGTTTCCCAGAGAAGCTGTAGATGCCACATCCCTGGAAGTGCTCAAGGCCAGGTTGGAGGGGGCTCTGAACAACGTGGTCTAGTGGGGGGCATCCCTGCCCACGGCAGGAGGCTGGAACTAGATGATCTTTAGAGTTCCCTTTCAGACCAAACTGTCCATGATTCTGCGATCAGGACAGAAGCAACACCCAAGTCCTCTCTGAAGCGCAGCTCCAGAGTGTCCTGCCCCACACCAAACACTTGTTTTTCAAGTGCTCCACTTGTTTAAAGCTCAGACAGAATAGGTACCATCTTGGCATCACTGCAGCTACCCACCAGGCAAAATAACCTTACAGTGGTTTGGCTCCAAGTAACACACACAAACAACAGCTGAACTAATAATACTCAGTGTGTAATTATTATTACTGATGATACAGAACTAATGACCTAGCAAAGTCTAGTAAGTGTCACTCACTAACAGGAGGGAGATCTCCAAGCCAAAAACAACAGCAGAGCTTCATGCATGAGCAGGAAGGAAAAGGAAAGGGCTTTGAAAACCACAGCATGGAACCTGGAGAGCTCTGAGCCCAAACTACAACCATCTACCCAAACTGTAAAAGGACATTTTTACTTCCAGATGGATCCTTCCCACAAGCCAGGACTGGATAACCAGCTGCCCTTGCAGCGCCACAGCATCAACCCTGCGGTTGCTCTCAATGTGTCTGTAAGTTTACATGCAGTTTTGGCACTGCAACTTGGGACACTTCTGGGCTCGTGTCTAGAATTTTGCAGGACTCAGGGCTGTTCCCAACACAAAGGCTTTGAGGGCACAAGCCACTGCGGCGTACAAGAGAGCAGAACTGGCTCTAGCTTTAGAACAACCATACAAGCAGTGGGTAATCTCCTCAACATGGCATTTCAGACCCTTCTCTGTGTGGAAAATGAAACCTCTAGGCAAGCTGGTCTTGTTTACACAATTTCTCTCAGCTCACCTATCTCTAGACCATAGTTTCCTAAACAAACTAAAGAAAAAAGAGACCGATTGACTTCAGTAGTGCACTTTCAGATAACAGAAACCATTCAGTTCCAGCTGGAAGCAAAAGGCAAAGCTGTGCTGGTCCTGCAGGAGCTGGGTGCCTGCCCTGTGCCAAGCTCCCAGAATCCCACTGTCATTCAGAGCTCTTCACTTGAGAAACCAAAACAAAAGGGAGGTTATAGCAGACACAACTAAAGGCCTCGGTCTGTATCTCCCCTTAATTTCTTCAGCACAATTTGCAGAAGAGCTCGATACTCTGCGGGCACAGAGGCTGCTCTGCAGGGGATTTCCCCAGGAAAAAGCAACTGATCTGCGTGCTCTGGTAAAATTCAGGCGTTTACAGCGTGATGCTCAGCAGCAGGGTGTGCTCTGCTGGTACCGAAAACTAGCAGAGGGCAGAGGAAGGAGCAAACAAATGCAAGAGGCTGTGGGAAAACAAATAAAAATACAAGTGTTTGGTGTAAGACAGGCAGTTTTGGGGAGATGGCTGGCAATGAAAGGCAGTGGCTCTGTGCGGAATATCATGGTCACCAGGAGCTCACTCCACAAACCAAATCCTAGAGAACAAGAACACAACCCCTGGCCCCCGTGCTGAAGGAGGGCAACCCGCCTCAGCTGCTGGGCAAGACAGGAAGGAGTAACAAACGTGAGGAAGCCGAGGAGCAGCAGCCGGAGCAGGGGAGGAGGAGCCGCTCCAGCGAGCGGCGTTGGGCAGCCGGGGAGACAAAAGGAGAGGCGGCAGGAACACGTGCGAGCAAACGCTGCACCTGGCACCGCACGGTCCCACGGCTTTCCCCGCGGAAGGAGGCTCTGGGGAACAAAGGCAGAGGCAGGTATTTCCCCTCCGGGGCAGCAGCTTTGCCTCCAGCCCCGGCAGACCTGCCAGCCCCGCCCGGCAGCCAGCAGGCCTCCGCAGCCCGGGCGAGGGGCGACCCTTCCTGCCCGCCCCTCCCAGGGGAACAAGAGAGCTACGTCCTTCAAACCCGGCTCCTCGGGCGGCGAGGAGGCACAGCATCCACCCATCCACCCATCCATCCATCCGGCTTTGCGCTGCCACGTCCTTGCTCGTCTTCCGCAGACACACGCGTTTGCCTTTGCTCACCTTTCACAGCAACAGCCCCAAACTCAGCCCGCCCCCGGGTGCTGCAGGCGCCCCCTCCCCTCCGCCCTGCTGCAGCCAGCGGGGACAGAACACCCTCTCCCAGGGCCGCGGCTGTGCCTGCCCTGCGGAGTTCCTCCGCATCCTCCCGCCGCACCGCGGGATGCCGGGCCCGTGCACGGCTCCCAGACCCCCAACACAGGACTCTTCTACAGGGAAGGCGAGCGGTCTCTTCCCGAAAAGGCAAATAATAGCATGAGGGCGGCGGAGAGCAAACCGTGCCCTCGCAGCCCGCTCGCCAATTGCGGTTCGCTGTTTCACCCTGCCATGTGCCAGCCGGCTCTGCGAGACCGCCGGGGCGCGGCCGCTGATCCTGCGGCCCCCGGGGCTGCCCGGACCGCTCACGGCTTTCGGCCCGCAGCTCCTGTGCCCCGTATGCAAAGCGCGCACCGAGCGGGGATTCCCCGGCCCCGCGCTGCGAGCGGCAGGCGCTTCCCGGGGCACGGAAAAGCCGAGCCGCGGAGCTCGCCTCCCGGACGGCAACGAAGCGCCTCTGTGCGCGCCCCCGGCCCCGAAGGGCGAACTTTGCACCGCCGGCCCCAGCCGGCCCCGCAGCCCGGGGGATCGCGGGAAGCGGCTCGCCCCGCCCGGGGAGCGCTGCGGGCTGCCCGGCGCTGCTGCGGCCACAGCAGCGAGCCAAGGCGCCTCTGTTAAAAACAGGCTGCGCTCGCCCCCGCAGCAGCGAAAGGCGCAGCCGAGCGGCTCCGGAGCACCGCGGCGGGCGGAGGGAGCGGAGCCCCGCGCTGGCCCCGCCGCCGGCGGTACCGAGCGGAGCGGCCGGATCAACCCGCCCCCGGCCCGCGGCGGCCCCGCCACGCGGTACCTGCACCATGAGCGCCAGGCGCAGCGAGTCCTTGGCGATGCTCTCGCCGCACTTCTTGCAGGAGGCGCGGCCGCTCTTGGCATACTCGGCCCGGTACAGCTTCTCCGCCGGCTCCGCCATCGCCGCCGCTCCCGCCGCCGCGCCCCCGCCCCGCGCCGCGCGCCCGCCGAGGCCCCGCCCGCGGCAGCACCAGCCGAGCGCCGAGCGCGCACCCCCGCCCGGCCGGCGGTGCGCATCTGCCGCTCGGGCATCGATTGCGCGCGCCTGGAGGTTCCTCTTGTGTATCAATGGGGGGCGGGCGCGGCGGCGCGGCGCGTGCTGAGGGGCCGCGCCGCCCCGTGAGGGACGAGGGTTCGGGTCCCGCCGCCGCCCCCCGCCTCCCTGTCCCGGCCCCGCGCAGGGCGGCCTCCCGCGTCCTGGGAGAATCTGAGCTCAGCAGCTCTCCCGCAGACAAACACTGCCCGCGTGATGCCCCTTCCAGGCGGGCGTTCCGGTGGTGCCCAGCGACGGACCATGAGCGATGGTCGTGGGCTAAAACACGAGAAGTTCCACCCCAACATGAGGAAGAACTTTTTTATATGAGGGTGGCAGGGCACTGTAACAGCTGAGGGAGGTCGAGGAGTCCCCCTCTGGAGACAGTCAAACCCCACCTGGAGTCGTTCCTGTGTCACCTGCTCCAGGTGACCCTGCCATGGCAGGGGCTTGGACTGGTGGTCTCCAGAGGTCCCTTCCAACCCTGACAGTCCTGTGATTGTTTCCTCCAGTCCCTGGGAATGAGAGTGCGGCTGCTGACAAAATCAAAGAAAACCTCTTCGATAAACAATCTGAAGGGGTTTTTTTCCTACTCACAGTAGATAATTTTCCTCTGCTATCAGCAGAGGGCATTGGCTCTGCAGCTTTCCCGGAGGAAGGAAGAGTGGAGCACTGAAGTTACTCCACAGCGTCGCTGAGTGTTTGTCATTAATTTTATAGAGATTCTGAAATTAGGATTCAAGTGAAGCAGGATGTGCAGCCCCGGGTGGGCTCCAAGCAGCTCGCAGATGTCACTCAGAGGTGCACACCAGCATCTCGGCAAACCTGAGGTGCTGACACACCTTTTACCCTGCGCTGCCCTTCTCCGGGCTGTCACACATGTGCTGGGCACGAACGCAGGGTTTGCCTCCACGGCGAGCCCCCGACAGCCTGGGGGGAGAGGACACCCCTGGGTACGTCCCTGCGGATTTGGGGAAGGAGGAAAAGAAATCTCTGCGAAGCACTAGATGGTGCTGCGAGCACACAGACACCGAGATGCTCCAATGCAGCGGAATCTTTGCTCTTGCTGATAACTCCTTCCAGGAGTTCTTGGCCCAGACACCAGTGGTTGAGAGGCAGATCGGTGCATTTGGTCCCGTCCTGAAGAAAAAGGAGGAGAAAAGCCGGGGGAGTTCATCTGGATGACCGTCACACTGCCTGGTATGTTTGTCAAAGGTTTGCCCTGTTTGAAGGTGACCAGCAGATAGGTGTGGAGTGGCATTCCCAGTTCAACAAAACTGCTGCCACCCTGCTGCATCCAAGGGCATCCAAGGGAAAGCAAATAACAAACAATTAAGGGTTGACTCGGAAGAGTTGTCCTAAGTGAAGTGAATGCCCTGTTTAACCCTGATCCCGCCTCTGCCAGAGGCTAACATAAGAAAGGCCAACAAGCACTACTTATCTCCCAAATATTTCCCAGCCTCATGCGATTTGTGGCTCAGAGATTTCCTGCATGCCATCATCCTGGGGGAAATTTTTCTTCCAGGGATTTGTCCAGTTTCTCTGAAATAGCTCTTGTTGTTTATATGCTAATTATTTATAGTGTTTGGGCAAAAGAGAAATGACTGCTTGTTGGTGTTTCCTCTGGCTGGGGCCACTTCTGCTTGTAAGAAAGGCAGCCCTGTCCAAATGCCAGGATGCTGCTCTGCAGCTTGCAGCCTAGACACTTGCAGAGGACCTGTAAGATGTCATGAACAGCTGTACACAGACATTCACAGGCTTGCAAGCATAAAAACAAGCAAAGAAAGTGACTGTAACAAATGGCTGTGCTAAGCTTAACTTTTTTTCAGTTATGAATGCATACTATATAAATACTGGTCCAAATGGGGTTTAGTGGATTTTCTTTTTTGAAAGGGGTAGGTGGTTCTGCTTGAGAGGCTCAGGTGCAAAGCTCTGGGCACTTTACCTTTTCAGCCTTACTTTGAGAATTCCACAGGAGTTTGTCTGGCTACAAC
Organism: Sylvia atricapilla; assembly: GCF_009819655.1. Lineage (NCBI taxonomy): Eukaryota > Metazoa > Chordata > Aves > Passeriformes > Sylviidae > Sylvia > Sylvia atricapilla. The sequence continues at coordinate 96,983,890 of NC_089142.1, forward strand.
CAGTGCCCTGCTTTGAAACAGGACTATCTAAATAGCAGGAATGACATTGTTATGGTTCTTCTTTTTGCAGTGTAATTTCCTCTGTAGGCAAAGTGTCATCCTGATTTGTGGTGTCAAGAGTTGCCAAATCATGTTAGTCCCTTCCACAAATCTGTTGATCTCAACAGAGCTGCCTTGCTCTCTGTCTTCCCAAGTGTGACAAATGGATCACAGCACATCCCTTCCTCTCTCCCAGTGGGGCAGTGGGGGACCAGTGCATCAGTGCAAGCACAAACAGCATCGGGGTTACCAAGTTTTGTTACAAAACAGGGAATGCTTTGGCAGCAGCTGAGAGAAGTGGCATCTGCGTCTGCAAGGCCACTTTTCTGGGTAACCTTCCCTGTAAGTAAATACAATATTTCAAGAGCCCTCATATTTGGCTGCTGAGTTTTAGCAGAGCCTGCGTGCAGCAGGAGCAAGGGCAGTTAAAGCAGGTAATATTTTTATGATCCCTCACAGTCTACATCCTTTTCTAACAATATTCCCATCTCAGTGGACTGATGACCTCTGGGATCCTGATGGATAACAAATGCTTAAACCAACATGTGAGACCAGTGGTTTTTTCTTCCTCTTTGTTACCAGAGCAGAACTCATAGCTATCCTTAGAGGTGTTTTGACTATCTCTATACACTGACACTGAGACGCCCAACTGGCTGCTGGTCCTTACAATGTGGTGCTTCCCAGGAAAACCAACCCATATCACACTCGTGCCTATGGGCTCCCATAGCTCACTGTGCTGTGGACAGGAACATAGGTGAGGAAAGGGATATCATCAAAGGGTCTGATTTGCAGGCTTCATCACAAATGTCAGGATATTTGGGATTTTCTTAAAGCCTCTGTTTCTGCAATCTCACCTCTAGGATGCCCCCAGCAATTTCTGATATCCAGAGGCAAACCCCACAAAAACAGTAAAGAGGAAAAGAGTGGCCCAAGAAACCCTGTCTCTCGCAGTTTTGAGCATCTCAAACTGAAATTCAGTGTCAAGCACTCAGATATCTGGCTTGTGACTTCAGGGCACCACAAAGAATTATGTTTTCTTTTCTGGGCCATTTTGCATTAGATCCTTCTGAAAGGCAGAGGGAAGTAGGTCAAACTGCTGGTACCAGGAAGACGTAAGTTATCTCTTCAGTGTCACAGGACCAATGCTTCCCCTCAGATTGTGCTGACAGAACCCTGAGCATTAAATCTTCCAGACTGTCTTGCTTTGGGCTCCATTTCTGACACATGCTTGAGATGTCTCCCTGCAAGATTTCCACCCTGCTAAGCATCTCACAAAGGGTGAGGAAATGTTGGACATATCTAGGGAACATGATCACTTACAGCCTGTAGGGGAAGTCAGAACTGTTCTTGCTCAAGCCTGAATTTGTTGCTGCAGGAGGCTTTTTACTATGTGGTCTTTGATAATAGATAGCTCAAGAGTTTTGTAACAAAAATCCCTTCAGTGCTAGGTTATCCTGTCTGTATTGATGACCCACTTTTTTTCATGCCACTGCACATAATCAGTGTGGCTGGGATGACCCTGTTTGCATCCAGGCAAGAGGCTACAGGCAACCACTGCTGTGGCTCAGCTGTGCCTTCTTGCTTATGCAAGTGATCATCCCACTGACATCCCTGAGACTACACCAGTGGGAAAGGGATGTCGGATAGTGCACCCCCAGCTAACTGAGCATCTTACTGTATTTTCTTTCCATGGAATAAATCCTGTCTGGGAGTTCTAAAATGTGTTTTGAATAGCTTAATAATTTCCTGTGGCTCCTCTCTCCTGGATGATCATTAACATATGCAATCTCTTTGGCTGGATTTAGAGTGTTCCTGCAGGGCAGAGGTGAAGTTTTGGTGCCCAGAGCTGGCCTCCTTCTCAGTCCCCCTAAATAATTCTGCATTATTTAGCACAGCCCAGCACAGAGCTCTGTGTGAAGCAGCTCTGATGGTTCCTCTGTTCTTTAGAAATGTCTCTTAAATAAACCTGCTTTTTCAGCTTTCCAGATGCCCAGGGAGGTGGATGTAGGAAGAGGCCAGAGAGGAGGGGTTGATAGAGGAGAAACATGATTTCAGACTGTCTGGGAGTATAACTGAGTAGCTTTCTCTCAGTAAATTCAGTGGTGTGACTACATATCCTGAGTCTGAGGAAGATAATGTTCCAAATCCAGTGGCAGAGCCAAGTGCATCCACAGTACTTGCCATAGTTTGTACCTGGGTGCTTGCCAGGCTTTGAGGTTATTCACCCTGATATTATCCCTGGATAGGAAAGACCGTGCCATTATCCCTGTTTTACTGTCCCCATGTGGCAACGGAGACACAAATCACTATGCAATGAAATTAGAGGAAATTAAGAAAGGGTAAAAGGAAATTTGTTCTCATGGCAGGTTAATTAAACTAGAGCCTACAGCCAAAGGCAGATGTTGTGGCAAAGTAATGCTGAAAGTGATTGTTTAGAGTTCTCCTAGCTGCAAATGTTAAAAGGGACATAAAACAGTGAGCTTTGGAGATAGAGTCCGTACCTAATTTATGGTGGCAGTGAGGAGACATAACATGGGGAAGAGATGATCTTCAGTCTCACCATGGGTCCTTCATTTGAAATGCTCAGCCTGTTGAGCTGCTCTGGAGGCAGAGGAGCACTTGCTGAATGGGCAGCTGTGGTCCATTCTCGATTTCTGCTACCTGCCAACAAGAATAAGAAATTACACCCAAAGAAAAAGCAGTCTCCAAAATCCTGAGCTAATCCCACAGCCTTTGGCAGAGTTCATGAGAAATTATGGCAAACTCCCTCATGGGCTAGCTGGCTACCTTTTTTTGTGTGAATGCTGCCCATTAGCTTGTTCTCCTCCCTGTGTTCCCAAGCAGCATCTTTCCCCTTTGTAGTGCAGGGGGCTGTTAATCTTCCTGCCTGTCTGGGTGCCACTTGTAAAAGGCTCTGCTGCCAAAGGAAGGAGGCACCAGCTGCAGCGCCGAGAATGTTCAAGAGCAGAAACAAGGAGAGAGATTTGGAAAGTTCCTGATCAGAGATCTCTGTGTGCCAATCCCAAACCTTCTGGAGGAGTTTAGTTAAGGATGACAGCTTCCCCATCTGAAGTTGTAATCCCAAATACATGTTGTCTCCACACAGGCTCAAAGCCAAGCTGTGACTCCTGAGTAGAGCACCCCAGGGTAGATGGCCACATCTCTGGGGTGGCAGATACCTGCCCTACTGTGCCAGCAGTCTGGGTATCCTCTGGCCCAGAATAGCTGCCAAAACACATATTGGGCAGCACAAGATACCAGCTAGAGAGTGTGCACATGGTTTCCAGTTTGGGTCCTTGAAAATGAATAAAGAAAAGCAAAACAGAAGAGCCAGAGGGATGAAAGGGACAGAGCAGCCAATTAAACTCTCAATAGCATTGTGCTGTTGGGGTAAAAAAGAAAATGACATTTCTGCAGTCCTGTGGGTGCTCTGTGGTAGATTGAGGCTGCACACGCCCTTTGCAGAGATACCACAGCCTCTGAAACAATCCACCTTTGAAATGGGAATTTCTTACAACACTCTGTTAAAGAGCAGTCAAACTGCACAGGGAATTGAAACATGTCCAATTGGTGACTCAACTAGTCCCCATAATTTATCCAAAATCTAAATCCCATCTGATTTTGACTGGTACAGACAGCTGAGACCTTGCTCTCGTGGCACAGCTGAAAACAGACTTTGCTTGTACCCACACTGGCTCCTTTTGTCAGGCAAAGGCCTGAGGCATTTGTTTTGGTGCTCTACAGCTCTGCCCAGGTGAGCAGCAGGATGTTTTTTCTGGTCTTTGAACATCCATTATATGACTGATTCCAGTAATTCATTACTTGCAACAAATGAGTGGTGACATGGAGGTTACACTACCCCATAATTCATCTCCCTTGCCTCTTGATGAGGAAGTTTCCTGTTACAGTGGGCAGACCTGTCCTCATCACTCTCCTTACAGGCTCTCTTTCATTCTCAGTTGCCTTCAGACAGAAATGTGTCCAGTCCCAGAAGCTGTGAATGCCCTCTTTCCTCAATTACCAAAAATCTGCAAGGTACTTTCTTGCCTATAGACCCCTGGGTTTAGCTAGGAGCACAGCAGTGGTTACACTATTTGGAAGTGCTAAATATTTCTACTTGAGTCATAACTTGCAAAAAAATCCATCCAGCTCCTCTGTAACCCATTACTTTCAGAAAACTCCGAACAGCTTGTAAATGCCCTAACGAGGAGCACTGACCACTTATCTAATAAAATTTTCTTTCTGAAGTGTTTCTCAGCTCTATTACAATCACACAACTTCATGACAATAAGTATCTCTGAGTGTGGATTTGATATTGGCAGTCTTCTTTTAAATTGTATATTCATGACAGGGAATCTTAGTTTTCCTTTGTGACTAGTTATCCTTAGGGGATATCCTGATTAAAGAATAATTGGTTTCTTTGTCCTAATAAAAATACACTTTTTTAAAGGCATCTGATGCATTCACAAATATGCAAAATAGTCAGTCCCTAATTCAGGTAGCTCTTATTTATTCAGGTTTCTAATTCTGAAGACCCCGTTTACACAATGGATGGCAGAGAGAGGGATGGCACAGAGGGGGAAGGCTGGCAGCAGAACCAGGAGCCCTGGGTTTGCTCTCCTCTCCTGGAGGACAGTATCAACACCAAGGACCCACACACTGGTGTTGCTCTAATTAGAGCAAACCAGCTACAATCAGATTAACTTTATTTGAGCTGTTTGTAGACAAACTATGCATAAAACACACCACAGAGCAAAAGCTCACAGGGCACTGGTAACAGGTGGCATAAAATAAAGCAAGCAATGATGTAAATGACTGCTTGGTAAACACATCAGCCTGGCCAAAGGCAACACATTTCAGAGGAAAATGTTTGTTTTCTGTAAAGCTCCAGTAATCTCCCCAGCTACCAAAGTGAACTTTACAGGGGATTAGCAGTGCTGGAAACCGGAGCCCTCTTTTCACCCAGAGAAAAAATGCACAAGGGCAGTACAAGGCCAGTGTTGCCATGAGTACATCTTATTTCTGGGCACACTGACCTCTTGGTGGGAGTAGGAGGGGATGCACCCGTGCTGAGGTTGCAGCAGCCAGAGCTGCTGTGCCTGGGTGCTGAGAGGTGGAGCTTCCCCACCTGTGACATGGCTGAGACCAGGCACCCACCCGGGGAGGGCTTTGCACACATTCAGCTGCTGCCAGCTAATTTTAGATACAGTCAACGTTCAATTACCTACAGGGAGCTTAAATGCCCCTGACCTCCCACAGCACTGCTGGCTGTGGTCCAGCGCTGTGGAGGGTGATGCAGAGGACAAGCAGCTCTCGCTGTCCTTGACGCACTGGCTGCTGCAGAAAAACCACCTTTGGCATTTCCCAAAGCAGAAGGCTCTGGGTTTGCTCACCAGGTCTTGTGTACAGGTACTGCCTCATCCCTTCTTTAGGAGTTATTGTCATCTGCCCCAGGGTCAGCTTTGGCAGAGGCCTCACTGCTATTCTCAGCCTCCTCTGGTCACATCTCTGCTGACCCCACGGTCTGCAGTTACATTTCACAAACTGCCTTTGGAAAGAGCCATCCTCCTTTACAGTGTCAGCTAACTGCAGGGACCAGTAATCATCAGTTTAGCTAAAGAACTGCAAATCAATGACCTCTGGGAGAGATCCTGGAGTCCTGTGGTCATCCTTTTATCAAGGCTGCACCTGTAGCTGCTAATTTGTTGTCCTGTGCATGCCGATCTCTGTGGCTGCTCATTAAGTGAGACCCATTATTGTTATTGCTGCTGGCAAGAAATGCTCAGACCCCCCACTGAACTGAGAGTCTCTAGGAATAAATGGGATATGAAAACTTTTATTATCTCCTTTTCAAACATCAAGAATTCGGTGACCAAAACCAGCAGGGAATGTGTAGCAAGGAACTTGCATTTCCTAGCCAAGTGAAAGCATATCAAAATCAATTATCTAGGGCATGAAATAGTTGTGGTTTTCCCAAAGGAAAATACTGTTTAGCTTAATTGTTCTGCAAATAGTGTTAGTGAGTTGTCATGAGTCATATTTCTATTCACATCCCCAGGAATCAAAATAGGCCAGAGTATGACACTGTATGCTTCTCAGGACAAAGCAGGAAAGAAAAAGAAAGGAAATTAAATGTATACCAGCGCCTTGGTTTCTATCAGCTTTCCTATGGCATAGCTTTCATACTGTGTCTCAGTTTCTGGCCTCCTGACACCTCAGAGGTCAGAGCTTCCTGTCCCTGCTGCTGAAACAGGCCTGCCCTGATGCAGCAATGTTTCTGAGCTCACTCAAGTGCACGAGCCTCCTATGCCTGTCTGGAGTCAAACATACACTTAACAAGTCTGTTGGATCCTTTAACCTGACACCCAGCACAGATTTTCCTTCCTAGCTTTGTGTTACACATTATTTATCAAAAGTGTGAGCTTCAGCAGGAGAACAGACTGACTACAGCTCTTCAGACACTTGGGAGTACAGCTCCCAAGAGATCTCTTACAGCTCCTTGAGGTTTCCTGTTTCATAGACATCACTCTCACAATCCCACGTTGCTGCCACTGCCATCAGGTGACCAATGCAGGCAGCCAAATTCAGAGCTGCCCTTGAAGTCTGAGCACAGTGACAGAATCGCAGCCTTTTCCTCTGGATTTGGCTTTGACTTATCACACCTGCCAGTTTTAAACGGGATCTGCATTCCTGAGGGGATCAGCACTTAGCATCACATATCAAATCCACCTGGAAAGACAAAGGGACATCTCAGACATGACCACCACAAAGTGTTGGGGCACTTACAGGGTTTTTCAAAAGAAACTTGGACAATTGAATTGGAAACTTGTTTGGAGAGGTTTCCCTTTGGCTCCTCCTAGTGACAGATCTGGTCTGAATTCCTTGATCTGTGCAAAGCTTTGAGTGACGTTCGACTCTCAGATCAAACATGGTTTTTGTACATTTTTGATCCTCGGTGAACCAATCATCTGAGCCTGCAGCTCAGACCAACCCAGCTGGAGTCATAATATCTGAAGTCTCAGTCTGGATATGCATCCTGCAGCTCTGCCCATCTTTTTTTCGTGTGACACAAGGTCTGCTAATTGGGAGTGCTTAGAGAAGATGGAGCCAGGCTCTTTGGAGCAGTGTACAGCAGAAGGATGAAAGGCAATAGATTTGAAATGAAAAAGAGGTTGTGGTTTTGATAGGAGGAAAAAAGGATTATAATGAGTGTGATGAAGCAATTGAACAGAGAGGCTATGGAATCTCCATCCTTGGAGATAATTCAAAATTTAGCTGAATCCTGAGCATCCTGCCGTTGCTGCACTAGATTTGAGCAGAGACCAGCAGTGGTCTCCTTCCACTCACCCCAGCCTGTGACTCTGTTATGAAGCCTGTTAGCAGTACATGGGGGGAAAAAAGGAATAATTTCCACTTTTTTTTTTTTTTTTTTTTTTTTTTTTTTTTTTTTTTTTTTTAATGGAGCAGCAATTCTTGTGTTCCTGGTGAAGAACTGAGAGGGTAGTATGGCATTTGATATGCCACCAAGGAGAAAGAGACATAAATTACCTATAAGCCTAGAGACCAAATCCTATCAGTAGCTGAACCCGTGCATTGAGGTTAATGGAATTTGAGGCTGTCCATTATTTTGTAATACCAGTTTTTAGGAAAGAGAACCTACATGAGATCCTCTTCACACTAATGTGCATGGCACAGTGTCCAGCAGGTTCAGTGAATGCAAGCAGGGTTGGATGCCTCAATTTTCAGGCTCAGCATACGCATTGTGGTGGAGTCTGACAAAGATGTGTGCAAGTGCTTCACCCCATCCCCTTTTATCACTAAAACCAGAAACCCCTTGCAGAAAGGTGACATCATGGCTTTCTGAAGGGAAGCTGAAATTGCAATCATTTCCCTTCACTTCCCTCACTGGTGTTCTGGATGGCTTTCTGACTTCCAGAGACTTTGACAGCAAAACCCATTTTCACACTGGGCTTCAAAACCCACTCAAACTTTTCTTCTTCACGGGAAACACAAGAACACCAGCCTCTCTCTTTTCTGTCAAGGAACAGGCAGTGCCAGAGGATGAAGCATCAGATAGATTCTTCATTCTCAATTGAGGCTAATTAGTGTAATTAGAAAAGAAAATCCACTGGGTATTTGAAACAGAAATTGCCTGAACTCAGAATCAGAGCAGCATTGCATGAAGGACCTGGACTGCCTGATAAAACTCCAGAGGTTTCCAAATGCTTGTTTGGACATCTCATTCTTGAGTGAGGAGAGCCCGTTGAAAGCAGCTCCTTCAGCTTGCTTTACAAGCAGCAGAACTCTAATCTTTTAGAACTTACAAACTCTAATCTTTTAAGAACTTACAAAAACCCCACACTTGCAGAAAGCATGGTTCTGCCCTTCTGAGCCTGACCCCTGCTCTGATGCTCTACCCAGGGATGCTGTGCTCTGTGTGTAATCAAAGCACCACTGGTTCCATCAAAACACGAGCTCCTACTTCTCCACCTGGTGAATCTGGTCCACAAAACTGAGTTCTGATACAGCATTCCTCCTATGCTAGATGCAATGCTTTGGGGAGTAAGAAATTATCACCTCTGGCTTTCAGAAGTAGGGGTTTTGGTGTTGGCAATATGAAGTAGTGAAAGAGCAAGATGCTAGAGAGAAACATATCAGCAGATATGGAGGAGGGTGAAAAGGAACAGAAGAGAAACACAGAAAAAAGAGAATTAGGAAGGACAGTGTAAGATCCAGAGCTGGGCTGCAGAGTAGCACTTCCCCACATCTTAGAAATGAATTTGAGTCTGGGGCTCAGGCTCTAGTACCTCCTTGAGTTCTGAGAAATCCTCAAGATCTGAGACCTACCTTTATGGCTGGTGACTGGTTTTACAGCAGGTCAAGACAAGCTCCACATCTCACTGCAGCCTGACTGTGGAGAAAGATGCCTGTGAGCCCAGGCAGAAAACTTGTGGCCTGGACACAATTTTTCTCTTGTACTCTCAGATATTCTTTTTTGTGTGTGTGCCATGAAGCCAAATTCCATTGCTTAATGGTAAAGATCAAATGGATTTGTACTGAACAGACGGGAGAGGTATTGCATAAGGACTTGTTCCTGTGTTCTTTGATTAGCCTGCCTATTAGCCTTTATCTCAGACTCTTGGAAACACCAGCTTTCTATCAAAAGGAAATGTCACTACTTTAACTAATATACTTTTTTATTTCCTTTGCAAGAAGCTCTAATTAACTTTTTCTCTCAGTTCAGCACAGCTTTTAAAAGAATATTTAATGTCAGGCATTAAAGTTTCCATATTGGCTTGCAAAGGAAATCTTGACTCACAGAGATTCTCATCGAGGGAAATAAAAGGCAGACTATGCCTCTCTTCCCTGCCATGCAGAAGAAAGGATTTGTCTTGGTGCAGCTCTGCTAACTTATTGCACAGGTGATTTTATAACTAAAAGGAGCTTTTTCCATGCAGTCCTCCCTAAAGGGCTCTGAGTGATGGGAGAGCTACCTCCAGCACCCACGACCTCCAGCATTCTCATGCTCCACTCAAAGAAACACTGAATCTGGCAGGCCTGTGGCTCTCCCCTGTCCAGAAGTCAGGGAAAGCTGCCAATTTTAGGCAATCAGTGTTTTACATTTTTCCCCAGCTAAATAATTCTCCAGCTTTACAGATCAAGCAAGAGGCATTAAAATTTGATTGCAATACTGAATGCCAGGCCCTCTGAAACACAGGACTTAAAATTATAACAAATCTGTTGAACACTTGTTCAATTTTGTGTCTCTGCTTAAACTCCTCGACTGCAGACTTCAAGTGTAAGCATATGCTTTGAGAAAAAGCAATTCCAGTATTTGCAGAATCAGGGCCATCTGAGGCACTGTTCCTATTCCGTAACAGTCCATGTAATCTCCAGATCACAGCCATCTCCTGCCACCCCACGGCAGCCTGATGGCAGATGCAAGACCTGTTTGAGATAATGTTAATAATGGTTATTCGTAACCATCATTAGGGTTATTATTATCATCGCAATATAGTTTATAGGAAGGCACAGACTGCCACATGCCAGGAAACTCAAATGGATTTTATCAAGGACTACATTCAACAGCAAGAGTTTGCCAGATGGGAATAGATCCCACTCATCTACCGATTATCTTGTCCACCTCCATGTTATTGAGGGCAAGGTCTGAGATTGTGAGCTGAAAGAAGCTATAGTAATGCAAAACACTACCAGGAACCAGGCAACATAGCTGAATAGTCAAGTCTTTCTCAGAATGGGGGCACACAAATGTTAACAGGAAGCCCCTAGGTTATATCCCTTTCCCAGCCCTGCCTCAGTGTGAATTGGTACTGTGAAGTGTGAAGATTTCCATCTGACATTTTTTAGCACAGCAAACACTGTTTTTATCTAGGGGAATATCTGATCCTTTCTGGTAATCTCCTAAACCATTTACTGCCTGTGCAGATCGTGGAAGGAACATTTGAATACAGCTAATTGCTAAACATAGCCCCATTTTCAGCAGCAGAGGAGCTGGCAGTTCTTTCAAGCCACGTTAAAAATACTGCCTGAGTATGACTTCAGCAGACATGCTGCTGCCTGTGCGTGCTGCCAGAGTGAGTGGGACTGCCTTGTCCCTGCTCGGGATTTCCTCCAACACGTGACACAGCTCGTGGGTCCCACGGCTCAGAGGCAGGTGAGCTACCAGCTCTGAAAACGTGACCACCTACCTCATGCCTCTGGCTTCCTCTTTGCAGATCTGCCTATTTCCCAGTTTCAGGACATACCTCTGGGTATTAGGCCAGGTTGGATGGAGCAGTCCTGGTGTAGTGGGAAGTGTCCTGCCCATGGCAGAGGGGTTGATCTTTAGGTGCCTTCCAGCCCAAACCATTCCATGGTTCTAACAGTAGACTGCAATGAGCAAAATGTTCCTTATTAGGTGGGAACCTTTAGGTTCCTTTGGTGTGCAAGCCTGGGGGTCTGAAGCCAGAAAAATGACAAGCTGATGGATTGCTGACCTCTGCTAATGAGGAAGAGCAGCAAGTCCCATACGCTGAGAAATCCAGCCAGTGATCTCTCTGAGCTGGGCATTCTCCACTGGTAAGGGAAAAAGGCTGTGACAAACCAACAACTGACAGTTTTGTGGGGGACATTTTGGTTATAATAAAGTTTAATGTGTGGAAACTCTTCGGATTTTAGAGGGTAGACTTAATTTTCTAAGCAATACCCCCATTTTTAATCTAAAAATCAGAAGATCACTGTATTTTTTGTGTAGAAAGTTAGAAGTATTAGGAGCGTGCAATTTTGTACCCACATTAGCAAGAAGCCTTTGAAAAAAGTTGGTTGCTGCTACTTGGATGGTGGAACCTGTGCACAAAGTGCAGGTGCTGTGTTTTAAAATCCAAACCATTCTGTAATTTTGTTTCAGTACTGCTTCTGAAGTTACTCCTAAGTCACCCATGGCTGCTCCGGTTTGCTAGCCAAAGAGATATAAAATGTCCCAGGCCCCAGAGGCTGTTAATTAGATTTAATTTTGCTTTGCTGCCTCTCAGGAGTACAGGATTTTAGGCAGGAGGGTGTAACTGATTCTGGATTCTCTGTGTGAAGCACAGGCTGGGAGTTGTTTCCCCCAGCTTGTGCTATTTCCCAAAGGTACATGGAAAGTGCTTGGTGAGACCTAATAAAGAGCAGAAGCCTCAGACACACCAGTAAAACTTAGTGGCCCAAATGAATAGTGTGGCCTTCAAAACTGAACTATAATTCTTTCTGCCAGGTGTATTTGTGAATTCGATATCATCACAACCAAAATCTAACTTGAGAGTAAAGCTTTAGGAGAAAAGAAACAAATTGCAAAACATCTATGCTACATTAACCAAGAAGGGAATTCCTTATCTTCTACTCAGTACAAGCCATTTAAAGAGCTCAATATTGTATCAATAAAGACCAGATCCAAGGCTTGGATAGAGGGAAAGGAATAAAAAAGGCTGCTGTTGATGAGCCTGAAAGCCGGGAAGAAGCCAGACTAAAGCTCAGACTGGATGGGATGATGTGACACAGCCACTCGCTGGAATTGCGTGTCAGAAGTTTTTGAGTAAAGGATGTACTCTCAATGCTGGGACTGTGACCAGCTGTAGCTGCTCCTGCTGCCCAGACATCCCACTGTGAGGACCACGTGCTGCTGTGCGTGCCTTGAGAGCAGGACTGGAGTAGGAATGGCTCTGACAAGGCAGGGGGAACCTTGCTGGGGAGGCATTTCTGCTAAAAAGCTGGCTAAAGTTGTAGAGATACCGTGTTTCTGACAGTGATGGGCTAAACTTCAGAGGGCAGACAGACAGCATGTATTTTAAAGTCAGAAACCCTAATAACTCAAGAGGGAAGTCCGCAAGCTCACAAGGGGATTTGCTGAGCAGTAGCAGAAGGGGTTTGGGGGCCAGGGACCAAAGCCTCCCCTCTGACCCTGTGCAAAGGCTGACCTCCAGCACTGTAGGCACACCACTCTCCTGCCCTCTGAAGAGAAGCCTGGCCCAGCAGCAGTATCTGTAAGGATCCCAGCTTATTGTAAGGAGTCTTGAAATATTCCCATTCCTTGTGTTGTTCCCCGAAAATCCAATACAGTCTGCCTGGTAAACTACCTCACATTAGCTGAAATGCCATATGGATCACTAATTAAACCTAAGGATAGTTGTTGCTGCTAGATGAATACAGCAGCTGCTCAACCTGGGTGCTGCAGGAACACAGACAATCCCTGCTCCTGCCTCAAAGACTGCTTCTTCTGATTAAATGTGCAAAAATACCAGGATTTAAATATTAAAGCTCAGGAGATTGATTCAGTGGTGTTGCACTGAAAGTGTATAGCAGGCAAAAATTAACTCTGCCTCCCCATTGTTGCACGGTAACTGCTCACACTCTCTCCCTCCTCTCCTGCCCCTTCCACGCTCTGGCAGGGTACAGCCTTTCCTTTTCTGGTCATATCCCAGACACATGGCAGTGGTGCCAGGAATTTAACACTCCCTTTGCTGCCACATGGATGCAAAACATTTTATAAATGTGTTTGGGCTGACCAACTCTCTTAGTCCCCTTGAGCCAAAAGTACAGGCACATCTGTGGTGTTTGGGACTGAATAAAACTCTCCCAGTTCAGATGGGGGCTGACAAGAGCTCAGGAGCAGTGTCCCAGCACTGTCATGTGCTTTAGGGGACGGGCAGATGAGCTTTCTCCTAAAATAACACACATGCATCACGCATGCACACATTAACCATCTCTCAGTGTTTCCCCTCAGCTGAGATTCACTTTGTCCATATTGCCTAATTCCTTCTCCCTAAAAACACCCACCTTTCCGAGCCCATCCCACGGGCTGCAGGCTGCTGAGCCCCGGTGCAGCCTGGCAGTGTGCGCCATGAGCAGAGCTCTGGTCCTGCCGCCCTTCAGGACTCCAACATTGCCCCTCTCTGCACGGCTGGCCTCGGAGCTGTCTCAGGGTCAGGTTTTGCTTGCTGAACGGCACACTACACCCTCACAAAGGATTTTTCTTGGTTAATTGAAATAAATGTGATGATTAGAGAAGACTCCATTAATAAATTAACACATTCCATCAAAGGATCTCAAAACATTTCTGTCAACACATACTTCATCTTGCATCAGCTGAGCAAGGCAAAAAATCAATAGGATCCTTTGTAAAGAGGAGAAATGAAGCCAAGAGCCCTCTGCATGCCAGTGACAGAAGTCAGGACCCTCCAAGTCTCTGTCCTATGCTCCAACTCCAGGCTGAGCTTCCTCCTGGTGACACATCAACTGCATACGTGCTATAGGAGATGACAACGTTATATAAGTACGAAGTGGCAGGATTATGGGTGTGGGGGAGAAAGATCTCCTGGGGAGAGGGGACATTTTGCATCAATCACTCCCTCCCCCACAGCCACCCACCAGCTGCAGGGATTTTTCAAAGCACTAAAGATGATACCGTTTGGTACATTTTAATCAGTTTCTTACCCCATGCAATTATGGTAGAAACGTTACTTAAAAAAAAAAAAAAAAAGTAGATGCACAGCAATTAGGGACTCTGTAACCTGCAAAGAAGCTACATTTATGTGACAGCCTGTCCACTTCAGACACCACAGCTATTGCCTGATACCTCGTCTCACCCTGCTGGACAATAGCTGAGTCAAGTACTAGGACTGCAATTAAAAAGTGACAGCAGTTTGAGTGCAAAGTAAAGCAGAAAGGCCTGGGAAAGAGGCGAGGGGAGACGAGACACTGATATACACATTTTGCTAAAGGAAGTGAGGAAAACCAAACTCTGTCCAAGAAGGAACAAAGTGTGCTGGAAATGGGCTACAGGAATGATGTTCTGATCCTAGTTTGATACTCTAAAAAAACCCTTGGTGCTAGAGGTCAAAGTTGTGAGCCATTGTCTTCTTCAAAAGAATAGTGAAGATCCTTGTCTCTGTCCTCATTTCCCTCTCAAACCTTCAAATATTTGTTTTTCTGTCTCAAGCCACAGACATGGAGAGAAGGGAAGGGGCTGAGGCAGCTCTCTGGGCCAGAAGGGAACAGCACCCTGTGACTATTGTTGTCGCAGTGGCCATGGTCAAATCTGCACAGAACAGTGGCCTTTGGGCTACTGCTCCTCTTTGTTTATGTTAGAGTTGTGCCTGAAAGCCCTGTCCCTAGAGGGAAGAACACCAAGGGAGCAGAAGAGGACTAGAGAAGCTGAAATCAGAGAGGGAAGTCTGGCCTGCTCCATGCTGCAGCAATCCCTTCTGGGCCATAAATCTATCATCTCTAATTTTAACAAACTGCCTGAATCTGACAGGCATGAAACATAATATCATCTAGGCTAGCTGGGGAACCACAGAAATGTATTTCACTTCTCTTGTTCATTGGACAACCACAAGAATAAAAGAAATACCCTAACAGGTATCCAGACCCTCCACCCTGTCTCAGATCACCTGAGCCTGGACACTTTCCTGCAGCCTCCTCAACTCCCTGCTCAGTCCATTGGGATGCAGGGCTGTTGTTTAGGGATGCTACAGGTTGTAGATTTGCAGAAGCTCACTCCTCACTGTTGGGAGAGGTACACATAACTTGTCTACAAAATTCATCCCCTACCAGTCTGGTGAAGTGCACCTTAGCTATAGCACTATGCAATTTGGTGCTCATTTTACACCCTGACTCCATGCTGGCCCACAGGAATGGTACAGTGCCCAGGGAGGGCTTCTGCATGCTGGAGGACACACTCCTTACACAGCAGCCAGAGTGAATGCTGTGGGGTCAGATAAATACTGTGAACCAGGATGCTGTGGTAGGACAAACCAAGCGCTTGCTGGGCTGCTCAAGGACCCTTCTCAAGGACTCATGGGAAACACTGCTGGGGAAAGATGCTTTGGAAAATGCCTCGTGTAGGGGTCTCCATGGGGATTTATCCCATCCAAGACATCCATCTGAGGTATTTCAGGTGAAGACTAACATCACCAGGCTCCTCCTCTTGTCAGTTGAAAGGCTCAGCTTACCCCTGAGAGCAATGTTGTCCATGTGGGACCACCTCAGGGTTCCTCAGTATTCTGCATGCTCACTTAAGCTGCTGTGGCAGGGCTGGTTTATGTGTATAACCACTGTGGGCAGTGGTGTGAGCAAGAAAGAAGGGATCTCACCCTACCAAAGACATCCCAGGAGCCAGAAGCATTTCTGTAACTCTGCATGCTCTCACACTGTGCCTCAGTGTGATCCACGGGGCTGAGCCCACCCTGCAAATTCCTCTGTGGACCTGCAGCAAGCACCAACCTTACGACAGAGTCTGGCCCCAGCAGAAGTCCAGCAAGCGCCCAAGCTTCCAGCATCTCCTCCCCTTTGCCAAAGACGCTTTGAGGGGAGGAAGCAGACTCAGCAACGGGCTCAGCCCATCTGCTCCTTGTGCTTTGGTGCTGCAAAATTAGGAAAACATCCTCCCAGCCCCTGCCAACAGCACAGAGCAAAGGGGAGGTAGCAAGGCATGGAACACAGGCAGGTGGGTGCCAGCCCTGCTAACTGCAGAGGGGAGGCTCCCTGACCCATGGAAGAGAAACGGAGTCAGCCTGGAGCAACATCCAGAGTGCATGCATGCACTCTGGCATCAGAAAGTCTTCCCAGATTCCTCTGACAACACAAACAGCAGAGCAAAGCCAAGCACAGACCTCATGACTCTGTGACAGAGCTTGAGAGCAGCATCTGGCTGAAGGGAGTGGGAGCTGCAAGGCAGGGGCTGTTCCCAGCACACAGGACACAGAGGAGCTTCTCTCTGTGCCATTCCCAGACACATCTGGGCTGTTAATAAGTCAGGAAACCTCTCCCAAGGAGCCCTCAGCAGCAACATGTACTTCTTCTCCTGGCACAGGTACTTACTGACCCCCCCAGCCAGGCGTGGTGAGAGAAGCAAAGGTTCAAGTGCCCTATTTCTCTGAGAGGCAGCAAAATGAAAATAAAGACAACGCAAAAAACCCTCCCAGCCCATGCTAAGACAGGGTGAGAAGCCAGGACAACAAGGAGGCAGCAGTCCTGCATGAGAGATGGCTCCTCAGGCAGCTCCCTGCTGTCATTCCTGGGGCTGGGTACACCACAGGCCCTGAGTTTGTCCTCCAGTGGCTGCTTTGTGCCACATATTGGTGCTGTGGTTCCGGCAGTCTGGAAGCTAGACTGCTCTGCCCTCTCAGCCATCGCAGTGCAGCACAGCACTCCTTCCAGCAGCTCAGCACTTCTGGCTTTACCCCCACATCTCATCTGCTCCCCAACCCTGCCAGTGACTGAGCTGTTATTAATGGACCTGAAATCCCGCCAAGAAAATCTCCTGGCCCAGATTTTGTGTGCCCTTTGCCCTTTTGCTGATTAACTCCAAAAAGCCTTCTGAGAAACCTGCAGCTGTTGAAATGCACATTTGCACAGCAAGATGAAATCTGTCTTTTCTTTTTTAGCAGCAATTGCTTGCTTTTAGTAAATGGAAGAGTAATCTAGAAAATGCTTGATTATTAGGCCCACTCTTCCTTAGCATATCAGTTTACACTGCACAGAAAGCTGTTATTAACTGATCATAATTCAGTTAATATCAAGTGCTTCAGATCTCACAGTACAGTTGCCAGCAAATGGGCAAAAGCAAGTCTAATTTATCCATCTGTTGCAGGGAGCATAAAAGGGAAAGTTGCCTTTTCTACAAGACAGAGCAGGCTGCAAGTCAGACATGTAGAAAACATCCTGACATTTATGTCCAGCTGGAAAGACCTTTTGTGTTTGGGCTGGTAAGAAAATGGACAAAGGAACACGTAACTTGAAAAAGGACTCTTAAAGGTCAAATAAAACTTGAGCATGACCAGGCATAGCCTGAAAAAATCTTGAACCTTAAATCAGATTCTGATTAGCACTGGCTGAAGGTTGACATGAAGTTCTAACATGTGAGGATTCTCAGATGCCCGGGACTCACCACCACTCCTAGAGGAATCCATCTCTCTTTGATAAGAAGCCAAGGCTAGGCCACTGGACATTATGTATTCTGTTCCAAACTATCCCCTGGATCAGAAGGAAGCCCTGGAGTACCTTCAATTGCTCTGCTCGTGCTTTGTGCTTGGTTTTATCAGCAGGCCTCACTTCCCTGCTGTGTCTGCACTTGGATTTTATTTTCTTTCCCCTTCCAGGCCTGTGGGACCACAGAGTTTATAATACAGAGCTGTTCTGCTCCTGGCCGAAGCCAGCAGCATGGAAAGCAGCTGCAGGCTGCTCTGTGTTCAGGCTGTATTTATTGAGCTACAATCTCTGTGGGAAGGGAAAAATTTTGTTTGGTGAATGCACCTGGAGCCGTCTTGGAATTCTCTGATGAGGTCAGGGTTTTCAAGCACTGCAGGGAAAAGCTTGAACAGTGTTACCCTTCACTCTTTGCGGGAGAGCAGAGACATTTCAGCTTGGTGCCCAGACAGTGAGCAGGATGCCCCCCATCAGGAGGGTGGTGGGATAAAGCAGGTGGGTACTGGGTGCAGCAGCAGGAAAGACAGACAGAGGACAGTAGACAGTTCTCTTAATCCTAGTCCTCATGCTGTGAAGGTGCTCTTACAGGACAAATGGATTGCATTTACTGCCTCTCTATGCCTCACTCACTTTTTCTTTCAGTTTCCAGTTCTGACTGTTCTACCCCAGAATGCCTCCCATTACCCCCACTAGAGAACAAATTTAGTGTGTATTTCTTAAAAGCAGGAGACTTCCACTGAGGGCTGTCTGCTCAGCCCTGGCTGTCTTGGCCCCATCCCCATCCCTCAGGCACCTCGAGTGCCTGCTCCCCAGCAGCTGGGGACCTCCTCAAAGCCATCACAGCCACCTACCATGGTCCAAGTGCCAGTCCATTCCATTGCCTCAGATCCACCCAGATACACATCTAAATCCTCTAAGGAAGAGTCCATGTGAAATTTATCAGAGATTTTGCCATTAAAAAAATCAACAATGGACAATCCCAAACCAACAAACAAAATCCTCGGTCTCCCATTTGGTTTTTTTTAGGGTCCCTTGCAGTGCAGCCTCAGGCTGAAGCTTTGTCAGTGTGACTGTTTCCCTTCATTAGCTGACAAAATACCCCGAACTCCCCTGTGTCTGAAAAGGCCTGTCCTTGTAGGTAATTTTCCATCAGTTGTCCGTAGATAGTGACAAATCTCCCTTCCCCACAGGGCTTCTCTCACAGCTGGAAGCTGCTCTTTTTCCTGGATGGACGCCAGATTTACCCACTTAGGTATTGCTGTTCACAGGTGTGACAGGAGTTTATAAAGTCCCATCAGGGCTGAAGCAGCTTTGGGGAATTCAGCTCCTGTTTCTCACCTCTTCCCCCTCTCTCATCCCTTTTGAGAAAAGCTTTCTCTGGCAGTGGCATGGAGACCATAAAATTAAATCTGAGCGCAAGGGGATGAGGTGAGCAAGAAGAAAATGGGGCCAGAATTGTCTTTGCTGAGGTCTGAGGCTCAAAGGTGGCACCACTGGAAAAGTTGGAGAACTGCTAATTGAAGTGTTTCTGGACACAGGGATTTTAGATTAATGCTGTAATCAAGGTTTACATTTAATAATTTATCACAAGGAAAAGGAAAAGTCCCTTGAGGCTTCAGTTTCTGTCCTCTCCACCTTTGTGCTCTCCGGGAGAATGAGAATTTGTGGGGTTTTTAGTAGCTCTTTGCACTGCCTCCGTCTTCTTTTGCAGTGAGCTGGGAAGGTTTCCCAAGGTCCTTGCAGGTGGGGATGGTCATTTGTGGAGGGTGAAAAGATGTTTACTGTCTTTGACGGATTACCCCCCCTCCAGAGCCAGCAGTAGCAGCACTCTGCTAATTGTTAAAGCAGCCATCCCATACCAGCTGGCTTTCCCAGGCACAAACCAGCCACCCTCTGCAAATGACTGAGCAAACAAAACAGTTTCATATGGCTGGTCCCCAGGGAGTGACAAATCTGCCCCTTTGTGCCATCATGCAGCAGGAGGGAGTTGGAAGTTACAAACATGTAGGTGGTTTCCACCTACACCGAGAGAGAAGGGGAAATGCCAGTCTGCCCCTGGAGTGATTAATCCTGCAAATGAACCAGCATGTGCTTCATCCTAAACAGGGATGAGTTTTTTTAATTAACATTGATTTCCATTAAAGCTGATGGCTCAGATTGAACCTGAGAGCTCATTCACCAGCTCCTTTGTCTCTGTAGAAGGGACCAGGAGGAACATTTGCACCACTCTGAAGGACTGAAGAGGCCTCAAAGATCTGCGAAGGGTTGGCACATGGACTAAGGGCTGCATAAATAGTTTCTGCACTGAATTTTAGGTGCTTACCCGACCAAACTCTTCCTGTGAACCTCACAGCAACTACTAAAGTCTTCCCAGGCAGCTGAGTTTTGAGAATCACAAAACTGTCAGGGCTTTCAGTCTGGATCCAGCTTAGTGCTTTTATGGTGCCGTCTCATATCACTGATGCAGGTGGGACAAAACACATCTTCAGGAGAAGTGCTTTCGTCCAGCCTTCTTTGGCCCCATATCCTGTAACTGCTCTTGGATCCCAGGGGCTACACCAGGAGCAGCCATAAAACACAGAAATGAATCAGAAGTGATCGGAGTTGCAGAGAAATTGAGAGGATGGAAGGAGGTGTGTATGCGTGGAAAGAAAAAGCAGTAGGAATTGCAATAGGTAAAGGAAGTCCCACATTTGATTAGCAGGCACACCCCCAGTGGAGTAACTGGGAATAAATCTGGGCCATTGCATATGTTCACCCTTGATCTTGAAAAAAGATAAGGAGAATGAAATTTGAATTGAAAGAACAAAAAGCTGCCACAAAACCCCTACACCAGCATTTGATCACACTTTGAACGCTTGACGAAAATATTTCCTTCTGAATTATCAAAACAAGAGCTCAGAGCAGCAAGAAATAATCACAGAAAGAAATGAGACTGGAGAGTAGAGTGGTATCTCTGGGAGGCAATACTATCGTCTGGCCAAGTCACTGTACCCCAGCTCACAGTGACGGAGTTTAACCAAATGCTGCAAACAGAAGAATTGTCAGGGCAGAACATCTTGTTTGATCAGAAAATGTGGTCTTTGCAAAGTATGAGGAAAAGAAAGCACAAGATTTGAGCTGGAGGTTTAGATGTCTCATCTTAGAGAATGCTGGGCATGCAGAAGCCTCTGCTGCAAGGTGACAGGCTCCATCTTTGCTTTAGCATGTGTTCATGGGGACAGATATCTTTAGGGCAGTAGATTACCCTGATATCTTGCTGGATGTGTGTTTACTGAAGCGTAATAAACTAATATCTGAGTGAAAAAGCATTGGATTCAGCATAGAAGGAAATCAGCAGGAATTAATGTGAGAAAGTCTTGGTATTTCTTGCTAAATAACACACACAAAAAAAAGGATCAAACTTTTCTTCAGCAGCCTGTTGTTGTAGTAGCTTTTCTGTCACTTTCTA
Organism: Sylvia atricapilla; assembly: GCF_009819655.1. Classification (NCBI taxonomy): domain Eukaryota; kingdom Metazoa; phylum Chordata; class Aves; order Passeriformes; family Sylviidae; genus Sylvia; species Sylvia atricapilla. Next base: position 97,004,843 of record NC_089142.1, read on the forward strand.
GTGACAAATGCTATAAATTATATTCCAGTGTAATACACAGAATAATAAAGTTTTTTCAAATGCTTCATGTAACTAGGAGAGATGAGACAAAAGTAGGCTATATTTTGATATCTGTCTTAGGCAACTGTCACCAATTAACTTAGTCCCTTCATGATTTAATTCCCTTATCTTCACAACTTCTCAGTGAAGGCAGACTGTGCTGCTCTCCATTCCAAGGACCCCAAGTGAGAAAAGGGGCTCTTTGCATTTCCCATTCTGATTCCCACCAGGTTAAAGTCAAGGCAAAGTACTACTTGTAACTGAAAAAAGAAAAAGAAGAAAAAGAAAAAAAAAATCTCCTCATCACTGTAAGGAAAGAAAACAGCAGGGTCCAGTCTGCATTCTAGTGTAATAGCTAAGTGTTGAATTCCCCTGCTCTCCAAGTCAGCGACTTTATGCTGGCTTAACCAGCATAAAGCTTTTCTTGCTTAACCAAGACAGGTCCGAGGTCAGGGTCATGTGTGGGTCCAAATACAGAATTTCAGGCCTGCTTTGGTTAATTTGAACTGGCCGATCTATTTCAGTGTTTTAGAAAGAGCTGGTCCTCTCGGTTCCGGTAGGAAAGGAAACAGCTTCCAAAGGTTTCCCCCCTTTATGTAAATAAGCTGCAGCTGCAGCAGCTGATGGAAGCAGCATGATTGCAACTCTATTAAATTTCAGTACATGTAATACATGTCCCTGTCGGTTATTCAGAGTATATATAGTGCTCTATGCACCTGGCAGAGTAAGAGCAGAATCTATGATTATTAGTCCCCAGACATAAGCTTAGTTCAGTCATTTGTCCAATTATATTACCCAGGTATTTGCTTGAATGAAGAAGTGAACGGCTTTGGCTTGGTTCATTCATTCTTCATTCACTTCTCCGTGTACAAGCAAATGAAATCCTTGGTATGTGCTTTCACAGGCACAATAGGTTTTAAATTAACTCATCCAAGTGAATCAGACCCAGACCAAATACATGAATTCCGTGATCAACGAAAATGGAACAGAATTACTCCTGTATTCAGCACTGGTGAGGCCAGACCTAGAATATTGGGCTCAGTTTTGGACCCCTCACTACAAGAAAGACATTGAGATACTGGAGTATGTCCAGAGAAGGGAAACAAAGCTGGTAAAGGAGCACAAGTCTTAAGAGAGGTGTCTGAGGGAGCTAGGGTTGTTCAGCCTGGAGTAAAGGAGGCTCAGGGGAGACCTTTCAATTCTCCACAACTGCCTGAAAGGGAGGTATAACCAGGTGGGCTCAGTCTCTTCTCCCAGCTAACAAGTGACATGATAAGTGGACTTGGCCTCAAATTGTCCCCAGGGAGGTTTAGGTTGGATATTAAGAAAAAATTATTCACATGAAGCATTGAAACTGGCTACCCGGAGAAGCAGTGGAGTTCACCATTTCTGGAAGTGTTCAAAAAATGTGTGGATATGGCACTTGAGAAAATGGTTTGGTGGTGAACATGATGGTGGTGCTGGGTTAACAGTTGGGACTTGATGATCCTAGAGGTCTTTTCCAACATTTACAATTCTGTGATTCTACCCTTGGACCACCACATTCTGTCAACTCCAGCCCCTCTGAAATTCAGAGCTGACAGATCACAAATCATTCTAGGAAAATATTCATACACAAAATATATACTAAGAATAAAGAAACTAATGAAATCAATCAATCAATCATAGGCAGAAAGAAAAAGCTAGGCTTATATGTAGAAGGTGAGATTTGCCTTGATAAGAAACCAACTGTATAATTACTCCAAACTACGTAATGAAATCTTTCTTGGTTTGTACAGCTTTTAAATAATATATTTAAAATAATAATTCTTTCCAGAAAATAATAATTCTTTCCAGAAATGTGTTACCATTGCATTCAAGTGCAGTTTGCATTATTTATTTTAATTATATATCCAGTTCAAAAAACAAGTAAATGAATACCTCATTTCACTTGTCCACAGAGCACCTGTGAAGAGGGTGAACCTTTCCATATTTATGTCTCCTTTTTTCCCCCCGGTTTTCTTTCCCACGCTGATTTAGGAGGCTCAGACCCACTTTGCCAAAGCCAAGTCTCACAAGTTAAAGGGTTACAGTGGCTGCTGCTCCAAGCTGGCAGTCTGTCAGCAAGAGAACTCAAGTCCCATTCCCTGTCACACATAACAGTTGTTTTAATTAGGTTCTCCCCTTTCCCCCAGAATTATCCAGCTTATCCAGAAAAGGCCATTTTCTTTGTGATAACCTCATGCAAATAATCTCAGCTTCCATAGCATCATTTCTCCCTCACTCCTGGGAAAAAGTCAGGGTAGAAAATATAACAGGAAAACTGTTTCCAGCACATTCCCACTGCTGGGTCACTGAGTTTCATAGTCCCTACTAACTGACTTCTCCTGCGATGAGTAATTGTTTGGAGATGTCACTGCAACAGTGATCTACATTTAAGGCATGGCTTGCTGCAGACAGGATTTATTCTTTCAGAATCACCTTGTTATTATTGCAATTAAATTGTTCCTTCCCTACAAACACAGTGGTAGTTGAAGGTTTTCTGTAGGCAATTTTAGCATAAGAAAAGGACATTCATTCAAGACCTGCATGTTTCCATCAGACTTTAATCTCCTGGAAACAAATTTTCAAAGCATATTTCCAGCACAGCTCTCCTTAACCAGAGAGTTGCTAGGGGAAGTAAAAGACCTTTGCAGGTAAGTCAGTAGTTATTCACAGGATTTAACACTCACTTCTTTAAAAGCAAAGTGTTTGACTCTTTGAGTCACATAAAATATTTTTGAATAGAAAAAGAAATTAGGGAAAAAAAAAACCCTCCAAAAGAAAAATAACATAAAATCCAAAAAGAATCCCAAGGGGAAATAAAATCACAGCCTCTCCCACAACTCATCTCAGAGCTGGCCTTGCTCCATTCCTTTTCCCAGCCTAATGCCACTGTGAACCAGTGAAAATCTGTTCCTCCTTTTCCGTGGAGCTGGAGTCTCTGCCAGCTTTGCTACCTGAACTTAATTTCTTCGTGGCCAAATAAATGCCAGAGCTGGTAAAAAGAAAGCCACAGGACCATGCAGGGGCTGAGGGAAGAACATTCCCTTCTCTACCTGGCAGCTGTTAGATCACTGACGGGATACTGCACTCCAAAGTGCCCTCCACATGTTCCTACCCTTCTCTCTCTCCAGGGCCCTTCTCAAAACTTAGCCAGAAACTGGGCTCAGCTACTCCAAGCAGCTCCCCAGCTGAAACAACCAGTTAGTTACCTGTAGAGGTCTTTAAAGATGCTCTTCTTTATGCCCTTGTACCTCAGGACCTTTTTTTTTTCTTGTTAATATTGAAAGGCCTCTTGTTCATGGATATTTCCTGACATGACAATGGCCGTATTTTGGTGTCTGAAAGAAAAAAATGCAGTGTTTCCACAGCAAGTTCTTCTGCAGGAGCAGCCAACACCCTGAGGCACCTGCCATGCTCCTCATCCAGACACCAGGCACCCATCCCTGGTTTCAGGGACACCTTCCCAGGCAGGGAACAGCCGCAGCCTGCTGGGGGTTACACTGCAAGGTGACACTGCCATGGGTGCGTGGCTGGAGTCTACAGCAACCTGCAAACAGGAGCCCAGAACTCCTCCTGCCTCCTCCTTTTCTTGGAGAGGAATTTCCCAGCAATGTCTGCTCGTTCTCTGTGGTGGTTATGGGATGTAGCTGGAGTAAGAACCACACTTGTCTCAGAGCTGCTCTGATAGGGACCTTTCTATCTGTTTTCCCTGCTTGAATAAATCAAGTGAAAAAGGAGTCCTGATCTTTTCCAGATGGACAAAGGTCACCAAGGCTCCAGGGTCACAGCCAGTTCTTTCTGCTTTCTGAATGTACAATCTCTTCCTTGGAAGTCTGATGCAGCACTATAAAACAGAGGAACTGGTGCTATATTCCTATAGCACAAGAGGTTAACTAATGTTTACGAGGTGCTTTGGGACTAAATGTGATATATGTGTAAATTCGATTATTTTAATAGACCTTCACATTGCTATTTACTATCATTATTTTTCTGGGACTATTTTCAGCAGCATTTTCCATATGTAACTTGAATTTATTCTCCCTTTGCCTATTTAAATTATTCCTACAGGAAAGGCTGAGGGCTTAATAAGAAATTTGAATGGTACCTGTGTATTTTATCTCAGGTGGCAGATCTGACACCTCTGAATTAGTGCAGTGCTTTGTATTACAGTCTGCCAGAGAGGGCTGTGAGGTCTTGTCAGACCTCATAAACCAAACAAGGTGGATCCTTGGATGGAAACCTTGGAAGAACACCCACATGCCACGTGAAGTAATATTTCACCTTCTGAATCATCAGTCTTGCCCCTGAGTCATTTCTACAGCAGGAGTTCATCTAGGTGGCTGAGATTCTTTGCTGAGAGTTATTACAGTTACTACCATTCAGAATACATTCAGAGGGAGTCCTTACCATCTGTGGTCATTAAAGAGCTCAGAATTATTACCCACACAAAGAACAAAACTCTGTATAAGTATTTTTCACAGGTAGCAGGCAGTACTTTATCTTAGAAAATCCTGCCAGCAATTTCACTTGGATTCAGTAATTTTGTCCTTTTGTCTGCCTGCAACAATACTAAACCTACAAGGTTTTATTTTTTCCCAGGCACTTGGGAATAACTGCTGTTACAGGAGAACCAAATGCTGACCCATCCAGCAGTCCCCTGGAATTTCTAGAGAATGTGAAAGGGAGCTGCAGGTGCTTGATACACCTCTGAATCTGGCCCCAAAGGAGTGTGAGTTCTGGAAGCAGTTGAGCACTGCAGAACACTCTGAGCTCCTTCTCCCGCTCTGAGAGCAATTAAGACCAGGAGAATGTGCCTTCAGAAGGAAATCCACACTTGCACACCCAGAGGGGGGCTGATGCATCCAGTGCCTGATCTCTCTGCACACGTTCCTGGCATTCCCAGGGGTTGAAGACCTGATGCATTCTGAAAATGGGCTGAGTCCTTGGGGCCCCTGCCCTTAGCACAGAGGTGTGCTTGAGCTGCCAAATTACAACTGTGCAATTTCAGGTCTGGATCTCAAACGCCTACGCAACACCCTTCTACACCTGCAATCTGGGATTAAGAATCATCTTTATTTTTCCACATTATTAGCTTAAACCCTAGTTGCCTAGCCCTAGTTGCTATTGTTGCTTTGCAGAATTAATGCAAATTTCAGCCACAAATATTGGGTTTTTTGCTTTAGAACAAGAAATGGTAGCCTTCTCTAAGTGTTTCGAAAAGCCCTAAGAGACATATTCTCTCTAGTCCATTCAATGCTTTGAGGAGAAAAATTACATTTTCCTGTACAGAGCCATTTATAATTTATTTTTAATTTGTATGTATGGTACAATTTTGTCTGGGGAGCTTGCTACTGCATCTCATGTAATTTAATATTTCAGGAAGATTAGGATAAAAAATTGCTTGTAGAAACCCTATGACAGCTTCATTACTTAATTCTCTTTCTGACCATGAAAGTTAACCCAGGCTTCTTGCTTTCCTCCCATAGGTACAATGGCTTTGTTTTGTTTTGTTTTTGATTCCATAAGGGATCTTCCCTTATTGACTTGTTTCTCCCCTCAGTGACAGCTATGTGACCTTTTTCAGGTGAGAGAGCATATCAGCGTAGATGTAAAATGTAAGATATTTATTCAGTAAAAATTGGTGATCAAAACCACGCTTGGAATAGTACTGCTTATTTATCATACTTTCCCTGAAGAGCCTCAAAGTGTTATCAGTGAAAAGCCTGAGAAAGCTGTGTTGTCAAAAAACTTGTGAGACTGAGAAAACATAATTGCTTCGTTATGTAAGGAAGGTTTGTTGTAGCTTCTGTTGCCTTGCTGTCTAACAGAGACAATGCTTGTGGTTTTTGCTTCTCAGCTCAGCTTTGGCACTATGAATTGTTCACCAAAATATTTTTATTTACTTCTCTACCCATCTGACTTGAATGGTGTCATCAGATGAATGCTTGATATCACACTAAGGGGTTTAAAAGTTACCGAGCCTGAACCAGAGATCCCCCAAAGCACTGCAACAAACCAGCTGCAGGCACACACATGCTCTGTTCCAACATGACAGAAAACACGTTACCTTCGGCACTTTCAGCAGGCCACTACAAAAATCAGGAGTGTGTCATGAACAGTTATTGCCAGAAGAAGCTGGGAGCAGGGATAGTAACTTTCCATCCACGTGATCACACCCAAACGATGCTGTTTTCAACAAAACATGCTCTTGGGATTGGCACAATGCAAATTTAGGTATATCTTGCAGGTTTATGCCAAAATTACATCCATACTGACTTAAGCTGTTTGGGAATTATAACTGGCCTCTATCCTGTCTATGTACTTAGAATGAGGCACCCAAATCTTAACGGTTCCCTAGAAATTAATAGGATAATAATAATGTTTTGACTTCTAAAGATCTGTTGGTCCCAAGCTGAGAAAAAAAAATAGTTGCCAGCTCACATCTCTCCATGAGAACGAAAAATAACAAGGATGATGGCTCACCATCTGTTCATTAGTTGATATGGAGAGGTTGGAGGATCTCAGTCCAGTTCTTAGCAGATGTCTCTCCGCACGTCCGTGCCCGCTGAGGCCGTGCTCACCTGTGTGCACTCAGCTGTGTGCAGAAGCAAGACTCAACACCAGCACTGCCTACTTAGCTCTTGCACATGCACATCCAAGCCCCTCCTTGGAGGGGCAAATTCTATTTCAAACTGCCTGAATCCTCATGTCCTGCTGACACAAGAGCGTTACAGTAATTGGGATCAAACTTGAGCCACACAAGAGATTGTTCTGGGCTCCCACTGATGTGTGTCACACCTCTTTAATTATGTCCACGACAAGGCACTAACAGGGAAAGCTCTCTAATATATTATTCCCATTCCGACCACCTATTAACACCACAGATGAGAATTTTTCTGCTGGATGCATTCTCTCACTCCAGTTACGTGTTCCTTTGCTGCATCTGTAAGCTGTATCAACTTCTGAAACGTTTCAATTTCACTTTAGAAAGACAGTGCACCTGCAAATCTTAGATCATACAGGGGTCTGTATTCAGAGCTTCACCAGTCTGCTGTCTACAGCAAATTGAAAAAAAGGCTGTTAATTTAAAACTACACCACAGGATATGCCTTCCAAATGAGTTACTTCATATTTGATTGAGCATTTGCTTTTCTCACCTACAAGATTTTGATTGCCACTAATCTTGCTGGATGTAGTGTCCTGGATCAAACTGGCTTAGACTCCAGCGCAGACTTCAGTCTTTACAGGAAAACTCTGTGCTGGGAGGTGTGCTTACAAACGCAGATACTTTTCCCTGGACTAATTTAACAGGCCGATGTAGCTCCCAGCTTCAGTCTTCCAGCCTTGGGGAGATCAGCAGGCCTGTGCAGGGTCCCCGGGGAACCTGCTCCTGTTCCTGCTGGAAATACTCTGATGGGAGCTCGCTTCATCCTCCCTTGTCACACATTACAGCCAACCTGAGGGTATGTGCAGTGGGGAAATGGCTCATCTTTGCCTGATGAGTGAACAGGGGAAAGCCAAGGGATGGTAAGGGAGGAATATAAAAAATTGGCAATGTGTCCTTTTTCTGAACAGAGAGGCAGCTTGTATACAGCCAGGAAGAGAAGTCTTAAACTGTGGAAACAGATAAGACGGAGAATGAATGGCAAACCACTGCTGTCCTGGAGTTACACACACTGGCTGGGGAGCACAAGCAGCTCCTCTTCCTTGGAGGAAGGTGTCCCTCTTCCTACCTACCCCATGGGCATCACTAACAACAGACACGTCTCAGAATCTACAAAATCTACACTTTTCTTTCCCTCAGATACAAAATTGGATTCTGTTAGTCTTGGAAAATGCACTGAGAAAAACTGGAAGTTCACGAGTCACGAGCAGCTCATGGCTGGAGACATATCCTGAAGAATCACCATTGATTTTCTGTGTTCTCATACTCACCCCATGGCATAATTTCTTGGCCACTACCCAGCAACAGGATGCTGAGCCAGATGGACCTTTACTCTGAGCAAATGTGGCCTTTCTGATGTTCTCATGTAAAATATGACAAACTGGTACTTACAAAAAGCAGTACAATTTTTAATTTACTGCTGACAAAAACATCAGTTTAATATCCATTATCTCCACCATTAAAAGTTCTGGTACATGCTTCTTGTTTTCTAATGAAGACAGTAAAAGCAAAAATACTCAGAGACAGGCTATTTACTAGCTTTTTCATCAGCTGTTGCTTCTAAATTTTCTGATTATCTTCTAGTTTTTGAGATTAAAACCAAAAGGAAAGGTAAATTGATATTGCAATGAAGAGCCACCAGAAGAACAATTCCTGCAAACCTCTGTGGAAAGTTTGGAGAACAGCCTGGTCAGCTGCTTTCCTTGCACTGTACAATCTTATTTGGAACATGGATAATTTGTCTTCCTCTGAGGACTCCATGAGGGTATCAAACCCCAGAGAAGTATGTCTACAATGGTTGAACAACATTGGTAGACTCTGTTTTCCTAGAACAGTGCTGTACAATTAAAAAGCTGCCACTTGGATACTGGTAGTTTCAATCTTTATGGCAGCTTTTGCAAGATTTTTGTGCATTTATAAAGTTACTTTTTTGAGGAAAAACATCCAAAGTTACATCCTCATTATTGCTTTGAAAGGAAATAAGTAACGGATGACAGGTACCTCACAAGGATAACTACCCAAGTCCAGAACAGACTAAGAATTCCCTGCTTGGGAATGTGATGGGTCAAGCACAGGATAATACAAGGCAGACAAGCAGGCTGTCCACTTTGAGGAACAGTAAAATTATGTCCTCCCTCTCATCTCTGGGTTCATTGATTTCACAAACAGGTGGGACAACATTAAATTACAGCTTCAGTACTGCCACTTGACAGAAGTGAACACAAAGGCTGTGAGGCCCTGAGCTCCCACTGGTGCCTGTGACACCAAATGGATCATCTGTGTTGACACTGAGAACAAGCACAGAGGGAAAGCACACTTGCTTTGAAAGTCACAGCAGTGATTGGGTGTCAAAACCCAGGGGCTGCCACTCAGCTCCATGCAATGCACCAGTGCTCTGCCCTTCCAGCTGAAAATGCATCACTGAACCACATTTCTTGCAGTGAATGATTCAGTAGCTGCTGGTCCCGTGGCCTTAGATTAACTGGTGAGAAACCCATGCTGGAGCCAACGGAGTGAGCTGTTGGAGCTGTGGGCTGGGATTGCTGAGAGAGCACCTTACCTGAGGGATAAATGACAAATTAGTGGGTGTTTGTGTATACAGATCCTTTAAGGAGAATTGGTTGCCTGACCTTTGATTGAAATGTCTCCTTACAGTTGATATCTTACAACTGGGACACTTTTCAGTGACATGGACCCATTTTTCCTGTGTTAGCCAAGTCTGGATTAGTTTTGACGGTTCATCCAAAATGGAAGGCTATTAAATATATATATATATATATATATATTATATATATATATATATATATATTTCGTCCAAATTACTGGACTTTTCTTTTGCCTATGAAAAGTTCTTGCACATGCCTGTCACCTCTTAAAAGGAATACTGGATTAACTGCAGTAAGAGCAAACTCATGATTAGCTCCAAAGAGAATAGCATTTCATTGTCCAAGTAAAATGTATAACACTGCAGTTTTGTTTTCCTTAACAAAGGTGCAGGCACTAAATTTTTGAATTCAGCTCTACTTTCTTCAGCTAAACACAAATACTCCTCAAGAATTTTCCTCAGGACTGTTCAGTAGAGTTCATTCATGAAAAACAAAATGTAAATCTTTTTACAAGGTTGCGACTTGGAGGAGGCTTATGTAAAGATACTTCTAGAAAAGCGTTTATTTATCCAGCTCCAAAATATAAGCTAATAATGACCATTTCTAAAATGAAAACCCAGCTAATAATGTTAAAAATGAACCTTTGTCACCCTTTTTCAAAACAATTCTTGATAATATGAAAATGCCCCAAAGCAGCTTTCATTTTGAACCTGTTCAATTTCTTCTTTGCTTTAAAGACACTGACCAATTTTTCAAGTTTTAATTGCCTTCTGTGTAAGGTCCTCCCCATGGAAAGCCACATCCTTTCCTGAGTTTATCCAGACAAAGTTTTGAGCAGAGCTTTCCCTTCCATTACAAAAGCAAACCTGATCCTGCAAAAGCAAGCATAATCCTCCCTGCATTACTACTAACTGCACTTTAGAGTACTTGTAAAAACACATTCTCCTGGCCAGGCAGTCACATCAGACACAGCTGTGGGTCATGCCAAGTACCACTAGAGAGATAAATTAATCTTAGCTCGTAAAATCTCTCAGAAGACAACCACATCCCCCAGCTAAAAAAAAAAAAATAAATTAGTACTTTTGCTTTTGGGGACTGAGCCAACTAATATTTAAAAAGCAGATGGGTCTCAGCTTGGTCCTTTTAATGTAACTAGGATGTACTCTGTTGAGCAAATGCCTAATAACTTTGTGGGTGTTTGCTTCGAAATGGCATTTAGTTCAAACACTGGTTCAGTGTCTGTACTTTAAAGGGTCAAGTGGAGGTGCTGAATTTGAAAGAGGAGGAAATTCAAATGCTTCATTTGGTCCTTTAGAAAAGATGGAACTCAGAGAAGAATAAGACTAGAGTGGTAAATAAGACTCAGGAATGTGACAGAGACAGCATAGCTTGTGCACAGATGCACACAAAGAGGTACCTGATGTGCAAAGGATTGCTCACATTTTTGTCATGTCAGAATGAGACCTGCTGACTCCTGAGTTATCTGTAAGGACAAGGTGAGGAGCATTTCACAGAATCAGTTAGGTTGGGAAAACCTCCACGATGGAGTCCAGCCTATGACCAAACACTACCTGGTCTACCAGACCATTGCTCTGAGTCCTTTTCTTAGAGGCCTTCAGGGACAGTGACCACCTGTGCTGTTGAAGAAATACTCTCCTGAACTGTTACCCTGTGAAGCTCACTTTGTGCCATTAGAATAATTAATCTGCCATGGAGGAGGTTCCTGGATGGAGAGTTCACACTTGGATTCAGCTTTTAGGTGCACATAGTCCTGATCCAGAGTTCCAATTCAATCTCAAACCTAGTTTAGCATGACAGTGGGCAAAAACCTTCAATTGTCTCAGAGCACCCAAGTGAGAAAACCAAACCCCTGACAGTGATGCAGCATTGCTCAGTCAGAAGCGGGTCAATACACAGAGGCCTTGCAGCAGAGACCTTTGTGTTCCTTACAGGGAACCTCCTTTACACTATCCAGGTATTTCTGGCTGAGGACAGTTTTCAGAAGGCGACTTTACATGAAAACAAACAAGAGGGTAATTTCCACCTTGACAGAAATACCAGCTGCAAGTCAGTTTTCACCCTCCCTTAGATCAGCCTCACTGAGGGATTCAGTTTGGGATGCTGCAGTTCCCCTTTGCTCATGACAGTACTGTGGAAAACACTGGCCTCACCTTCTCCACACTGCCTGAGCAATACAATAAACACGGAATGTTTTGACAGCATCTCCTCTGAACTCTGGAAACAGAGTTTGCTGGAAACACCTTAAAAAGTAGGTTGGAATTCTGAGTTTACAGAAGGGATTCTTACTCAGTTTATCTGTTCTACATGCTTTTGTAAATCTTATCTTTACTAATGAAGCAGCAAGCACAGGGGAATGAGCTGGATTTTGTCCTGTCTCTGGCACCAGCAGCCGAACTGTCAGCTCAGCACTATTAGTAGATTTCCTCTTGCTTGGCTGATGAGAGAGACAGAACACATTTCTCGGGCAGAGGATGGGCCTGTGGGTCAGGTTCTCTGCTGCAATACAGACTCAGGGATTTCAAAGTGAATCTTATGGCACAGTCATGCTTCAAAAGTAATGGTGAGCTTCTATACTCTTTCTACTCAATGTTTTCCAGAGTAAGTCCTCAATTATTCAATCTTAAAAGACAAATGCCACGGCTATGGAGCCAAATTTCTTGCTAATGGAGTTTGAAGCAGCATCAATTTATACATACTACAGGAGACCAATCTCTTTGTAAAGAGTTCTGCTGATTTTTATCTATTATTTTATTTTAGGCTTCTTACAGAATTATTTTTAGCTAGCATTTAAACAGAATTTCCTCTGGAGGAAACCCCTACCTGACAAAAGGCTGTCAGGATCCTACCTAGCACCTTTCAGTACGGGAATCAAGCTGGCTGCATTTTGGAAGTAGTTCCTTATTTTATTAAAGAAGCTTATGCAGCCCTAGCAAGTCTCCCAGTTGACTGCATGCTTTCAGATATTTTTGACAAACACAGTTTGATTTTTCGTTCCTTTACCAGATTTTTCCATTATCTCCTTTGACACATCAGCTTACTGCACAAAAATCACTACTTTGATCATAGAACAGGAGCTTTTCTTTTGAAGGTTCATACGCATACATCCCTTCTCTCCTTTCCAGGACATTCATTTTTGTTAATTTTTTCTTTAAACCCTGATGGGCAAATGACACCAGCTCTGTGTTTGCTCTCTCTCACTGCCTGATTCACAGCACAGTCAGACATAGCGGCAATGTGACACAGGACAATTGACATCCAATATTGGAACAGCTATTACAGTGACTTACAGCATAAGGAGAACTGTAAAAGACTTCTCACCTGTAGCTATTACACAGATCAATTTATATGGGAACACATCCTGAAGCCAAGCATAGGACACTCTAAATTAGAGATGCCAAGGATCAGGCCTCTTCACAATTCAGTGCAGCCTCAGTTACAGCCAGAATCAGTGGTGGTTTCAGATATGCTGTAGATGCATGAATCTCCCTCGAGAGAAATCAGATATGGAAGACAGTCTCTCAGGCTACCAGCAATGAAGAATTTCCCCTTACAATATAATACCAGTCTTCTTAAAAACTTACATTCTGGGGATACTTTGGAAGGAGAGTGGAGGCAGTTACACCTTCTTTAGTCATAAGTAAATGTCAAAAAGTTGAACAGGAGATCTGCAGTGTGAGGTTTGTCACAGCGCTCAGAGCGGATTCTGGATAAGTTTTGAAGAGAGTTCAGGGTCTGTGTTTGCAGAGAAGCTGAGGTTAAGCTGTAACAGCCAGTGCCAGGATGAAGAGCTGAGACTACAACTCTAACTTCCAGTTCTGATTTTGCCTTATGGAACACTTCGCATGTCATCATTCACAATGCCACTACCAGCCACAAAGAGAGGGTTTACAGCAGAAATGGTAACCTTTTTCCTTTTCTCTTTTATGTGTTAATGTGGCATTAAAAAATAAAAAAAACAAAGAAAGATATAAAAGTAAGAAAGAAATAATACTGCCATTCTGAAGACACTTTAATTCAGCATCGACCTGGCAGCTATGAAAAAGAGGGTCTTTGGAAGCTGCCACCACCACCTATAATGTTTCACAATGGATTTAACACAATGCCTCTCCAGGTATAAATAAGCAAATGGCACCAGTCCCAAGAAAAAAAATGCATCGCTATTTTTTCAGAAGGAGGAAGAAGGTTAAGCAGAACATTGGTATTCATGTCCCATCCTCCTTTCTTCACCTCTTCTTTCCTATGATGACTTAGGGTATTGTATATACAACAAGCCCACTATTTACATTAAGGAGAAAACACAGCCTACCTGCTAGATAGCAAACATACCCCATATTTCAGAAGAGCAATAGTGTGGGAAATGACTTATCATGTGTGATTCAGTCTTGTGTTCCAATATGCATATTGGCATCATCACAATCATCACTACAGTGAACACAGTTAGCACAGAGGAGCACAGATTTAGCTGCAAAACACAGCTTTTGGGCACGGTGTTGCAGGCTGAAGTCCCCAGGTCCAAGAAATACATTGGGACAGACCCTGAGAAACCAGCTCTGCAAGAGTTTGTAACGCAGAGAAAAGGTCTGGGGCTGAGGCATCTGAGTGGCAGACACACCAGCGTTCAGCATTGGCCTCTGCTCTTTCAGCGTCCTGCTGCTCTGTGCTGCAGCAGCAGGATGGGCTGAGGAGGAGGTTCTGGGGTCACCCTGCTGTGCTGCAGGCAAGGCACAGGCAAGGCAGGCATGTTCTGGGGTCAGGCAAGGGCAGCAGGCGAGCTGCCCGGCTCAGACATTCATTAATGACACCCACCCATGTCCAGAGCCCCTGTGGGGAGCATTTACAGGAAGGGATAGAAATGAAGCCCAAGGCTGCACACACCATGCTTTGTGAGAGCCTGGGACACCTTTTTTCCCACTGCCACCCCACTGCTACTGAAAGAACAATCATTCATTGATGATTGTGTACCAGGTGAGCTGCCTTTCATAGTTTCTCCCCCAGGGTGATGTGGTTCATGCTCTTCCTCCCCTCATTTCCCCATCTCCTCTGTGCTGAAGTTCTGCTGCTCCTCTCTGACATGGGGGACTGCACACCCCCAGCAAACACTGCCATACCCGTTGGGCCTGCTGTTGCTAAGAGACTGAGAGAGAGCAATCCTACCCACTCAAATTCCCCTACAAATCCCAATATTCCTCCTATTGCTACTCTCCAGCCCTACTGAGATACCGTTGATGCAACCTTGGTATCCAGCAGGTCCATGTGGGTTTTATGGGACATTTTCTCCCACTAACCAGCACTACTGAGAAAGTCCCAAAATATGATACTACAGTAGATAGCACGTCATTAGGGAATTAGCACAGACACAGATGCAAACTACTCTTGTGGGCAACCACCAAGGCCGGAGATCTTGCCTAGATCTAAAAGGCATATGTAAATCAAGACAGGGTCACAAAAATATCCTTGGAAAGCCAAGCTAAAAGTGGGCCATTAGAGGCCACAGCAACTGGCACAACACAGGACTGGACTGCTCTACTGCATAAAGTCCCTCCAGATGTTACTAATTATGATTTTATTTCTGTGTTCAGGTTGATTTCCCCCCTTCCCCCTAGAATGCAGAGGAGTTTACTCTGACAACACTTCTGGCAGGAATCTCTCTCAATCTTACAGAAAGGCTAGCAAACACCAAATAATAACAAATCTTGCTGAGAGGGGAAAAATATGGGGTAAGTTTTTAGAATTCCCCTGAAGTATTGCCACGTTGCTAGGCTGACAGAGTTATCCTATCCCTTCAGTCCCTGACAGTTGTGACAGACTTGTGCAGACTCATAGCAGTTCACAATTTCAAGGTCTGTTTGCTGCCTGTGTCTTTCAGGCACACTACCTGTAACTTGCTGGATTCTTAATTCTCTGTTATATTGGAGACACTGATGAGAATGTATGGAGAGAGTCTAACCATCATACCAAACCCATGGAAATATGCCAGTGGGTGATGTCATGAAACCTTTGTGTGTGCACAGAAACCCCTTAGGCTGGAAAGCTTCCCCTGCTGAACAGGAAGTATAAGGACAGTAGATGATGGAGACTGAGAGAAGACTATCTCAATATCTCAAAAAACAAACAAACAAAAAGATTTAAGGTTGCGAATCTTTTAATTTTACAGAGGTTAATGTTACAGAGAGAGGAGAGCTTGGGGTACAGCAGCAAACAACTTCAGAAGTGCCCATGGGCATGATGTTAGTTAATAAAGGGAGCAAAGAGATTTGGGACCAATCTGCAGGAAACTGGAGCTTCTGTTCCACCTTTATGAGTTGAACTTTCCATTCATAAGAAGACAGACAGACGGACATCAAGCAGGTCACCCTAAGAAAGGCACAACTAGATGGCAAACTGGTCATCTGCTTGTGCCTTTGTTAACAGGGCTGAAAAGCCTTACCCACGCTCAGATCAGCTCTCTTCATTTCTGCAAAGTGATCAAATCTTCTGTTGATCTTCCCGTGGAGGCATGTTTTCCACACTTAGATAATTTGAAAGCGACTTTAAGGATTTCTAGTATTAAATAAATCTGTTTGGGGGAGAAAAAGGTAACACCTCAAAGTTTACAATGACAAGTATTCCTTTCCTGTGTGCTGAAAGGCAATTTGGGATCAAAATCCCATGCAGACTACCTGAGGTGAACAGAAACTTCTGAAGAGAGACGAAAATCAGAAGCATACAGGAATTTGATGGGCAAAGCAGCAAGCGGAGGCTGCCAGAACTACTGCTCCCTCTGACAAAGGGGAATTAGAGATAGCTGAGAACATGTTTGAGGGGACAGCTCTTCTGCAGAGGAGAAAAGCAAATTATACACAGAAGAAGCAGACGTGGATGAAACAAGTTTTCTGTGCAATGTTTATAAGGAATGGGGAATGTGGAGAAGATGCCAAGAACAGACATACATTTTTTTGGGAAGAAAGCAGAAATAGTCAGAAATTGAGATAATGCCAGAAATAGTTATAAAATTTTTTTGAATGTCACAAGGCTGACAAAACATCAGGGCCAGATGGGATCTGTCTCAGAAAAATCAAGCAACTAACTAAAAAAAACCACCCCAAAAACAAAAACAACCCCCCCCCCCTCCAAACCAAACCAAAAGTACAAAAAAAAAAAAATACAGCACCATATGAATCGAAGGAGTAAGGTCCATCATACTTCACCCCTGCCACTTTCACATGGACAACTGAGTGAAATAGGCCCTGCCTGAACTCAGTAAAAGCCATATGGAATGTGCCACAGGAAGGTAAAACTCCTGAGGATACAGCTTCTTACAGGGAAAAGCTTCAGAGAGTTGCAGCCCTTTCCAGCCACTTGCAAGGTGTCCATCTCAAAAGGCAGCAAACACCTTTGGGGAAAGCTGCTGTCCACAGCACTTTGTGCTGCTGCTGAGTTAAAGGGATGGGGACACACTTTCTGGGACAAGAGTGTTAAAAACCAACCAGAGAGACCAGAAGTGAACAGAAAACCTGTTGGTTGGGGAGCTGCTGGTGCATATTGAGGCCTATGAAGGATCCAAAACCCAGGAAAAACCCCACAGCTTCACTTCCATAGAGAGGGGGTGGACACAGAACAGAGGTGTTAATTAAGGACACACAGGAACGACTCAGGAAGTTATGACTTCATTAACGATGATAGCTAAATGGAGACTCTTACTTAAAGCTGTTGGGCATGGGTTTTTCTAGTTTAATTGGGCATTTGAAACGCTCTTTTAAGTGCAGTGAAATCTAACAGAGAAGACTGTTAGAAGCAGAGGACTAGCAGAAGCAAACTGGGGCAAAGTTTCCCAAGCAACCAGAGTAAGGGTTTCACAAGAGGAATGTGCACTGGCCTTGCAGATAAGGCACCAGAATGCTTAGGGTGAGATCATGTAATTGAATCTCAGCCTCTGGTGACGTGGCTGGAGAGTTCCCTACAACCATATCAATAATAAGTATTCCAGCTGCCTCAGCCAGCATTCCTATAGAGCCCAGGAGAATCAGATGCTGCAGTGAAATTTTTGCCAGCATTTTGTGACATGGAGCCCAGTGGAGATTTCCTCAGCAAAGAGCTCCAGGCCTCCTCTAGCACAGAAAATCACTTTGGGATGGAAAGCACCACTGGAATCTCCCTGAAATAAAGTGGTTCAGATCGAATTGGGCAGTTTTGTTCAAGGGTAGAAAACTGCAGGCTGTCCTCTCTCCCTCAGCCTTTGAAAACCAAAAGCAGTTATGGTAGTCTTTTCCTGAGCTCACCATAGTCCTCTCTCCAGCATCTATCTAGCTGCTACCCCTTTTTGCCTAAGAAATGCAGAAATGGAATAATTTCCACCACAAACACCCCTTTCAGGGTTTTGGGGATATTTCCTGCCCAGTCCCCATTGCACTTGACTCATCTCTTTGAATCGATGTCCCAGGTACAGGCGTCCTGTGGGCGAGAATAACTCACAAGATCAGCAAATGCAGCATTAATCCCTTTCGAGATTAAAAGGAATTTAAGCAGGTGTTCTTCTATGCCAAAAAGCAATTTAAAGTAATCTTCCAGCTCTGGCAGAAGAAATAAAAAAGAAGTAGATGGATCTCAGGAAGAAAATAAATCTAGCTTAGCAGGCAGTGGTTTAAACTGATGGCACATTGATAGCACAAGAAGTCTTTTGCAGCTGGATGAATTGCTAAAACAAATGAACCAGCCTTCCTCCCCATGCGCCCCTGCTTGAGTCCACCTGCAACAGGACTTTCAGTCCCCATGCACACTGCCAATGTCAGCTCTAATTGCCTGAGCAGCAGCTTCTGTCCTTAATGCCTTCCTCATTATGACAACCTTCACTTTTACATTCACAACTCTTGCCAATGTTAGTTGGGTGCATTAAGCTTTGAGTGAAGATATGTAATTTCTTCTTTTGCTGAACAAGCTTAAAAATACCAATTTTCTCCCATTTTAATTCCTAATAGCTACAGAACATTGCTACAATCTGTTGTATGTCAGTGCAGCATTTGCAAAACGAGCGAGTGCAGTCTAAGAAAATTAAGTCCCCTACTTGCTTATAAGGGAGAGAAAGAATTGGCAGCAGATAAAGTTCATGTTGCATTGAATACTTGACAGTGCATATCTAAAACTTCTCCCCCTTGAACGTAACAAGAGGCCTCCCCTTTGGATCACAGGATGCCCTCTCACTGAGTCCCATCCCCACTGGAACGCTTGGAGTCCACCGGGCTATATCATAAAACCCCCTGAAATTCTTACAACTTCTTATTCTTATTCTGCTTGAAACTATTAAACTCCTGCTGAGGATATCTACACCTTGGAACAGACCAGAGACCTACTGCTGTCCCATAAAGGGCTGGACAAAACCTTCAGCATGGACCAGAGCCCAGGCAGCTGTGCTTAAGACAACATAAAAATCTTATATTCCTTGCATAACACTCCTCATCCCACTGGAAACCCCTGAGCTATCCAGTAGTGCTTATAGCTTACACCTCATCTGGTGTGGCCTGTGTCACAGGAGCTGCTGGTTTCCATCCAACTGAAACTACAGAGTTATGGGCAACTGCAGCACAGAAACAAAGACTGAATGACTCACTCCTCTGGACCTTTAAATAATTTTTATTATTGGTCCCTCCAGAGAAGAGGTAGAACAGTACAAGGAAGAGAAGTTTTTTCCACTGTTCCTGTGTGGGTAAATTTGGTTCCTCACGGCTGTCAAATAGATGGGTACCTTTCTCCAGGATCAAAATTCATGCGTGCTGGTAAGCCAGCCTCTGTCACCACCATGATTCAAGCAAATCCCAAGAAAGAGGAGCAGCATATGCTTTTCTATTTCTCAGCTTTCCGAAAAGGCTGTCTTACAATACATAACATTTAATCCTGTCTGAACTAGCTTTTACTGAGAAGTCAAAAGTACTATGCAAGAGGCAAAAATTTGATCTAAGGAGCAATTTCATTTAAGGCAGAGCATGACAGCTTTGCAGTAGTTTACCTGATAGACTGCTGTGGTTCTCGAGCCACAGAACATCATTTGCCTCCCTCAGACTTAATCTGAGAGAAACAGACTGTGTGCAAAAAGCTCCCATCTCATCTCACACTTCTGCTAAAAAACATGTCCAAGAATGACCTTAAGGGGGCCAATCCAAGTGTAAAATGAAGGGAATCTCATCTGTCCAAACACTGCCTTAAGCTGTAACTCAAACATCCTAAAGCCCCTAAATCCACTCAGTAATCCATTCCCACTTACCTTTCAGGATTGTTTAATCTTTCAGGCACCTAAATTTAAAGGTGCTTCATTACATAGACAAATTATTTCCCTCTCACATAATTGCAGTTGCCTCCTGCTGCTCATTAGTGCTCCTCTATGAAAAGTGCTGTTTCTCTATCACCTGCAGTTCTGCTGTGATTTACTTTAGGCTTTTGAATCCCTCGTATGTCCTTCAGAGTAGCCATGACCAGGGCACAATGGTAACAGCACTCAGCTTTTAAATTATAGTCTCTGGCAAAATATACTCACTCAGGAAACCAAACACACAGATGCTTGGTTCTGCTGTGCACAAAGTGTACTAAACCATTAGATGCTTGTCCTCCAAAGAGGGAAGAGTAGAAAGGATGCCAAATAGATGAAGATACCTAATTTTCCCTACAGGTTTCTCCTAAACTTAACTGTACAAACAAATGCTCAACTTAAGCAGACTTGATCATTCTTGGGAGACTGAAAAATCTGCCTCTCTACCAGCTCCAACAGAGAACTTACATAGCTGTGTAAGGAAACTGGATTTTTTGGGTGAGGCGAAAAGTTATTGAAGGAACAGGGTCTCATCTTGGCCTTCAGCAGCAATTTGGCTCTGTTGGAATAACGCTGCTACCAAAAGCTACAGGACAAGGCTGAAAGAGAAAAATGGGTCAGCATGTGGAAGCACTGGGTTTGGCAAGGAGATGCGCCTCAGCAGAAAAGAAGGGAGGAAAAAAGGAGACTGTATTTTGTGAGGTGTAGGAATAAATTTGAAAAACACAGACATTTTAAACCAGAAAGCCTTGGGCATTTCCAGGCACCGTAACCCATCTACTGAACCGTGGTAGGAGAGAACTGAATAATCCAAAATACCAAATGCCACAAGAGCTAACACCGAGAAACTTTGTATTGCCCACATTTACAAAAAGTGAATGCCCAGGGGCATCACATAATGCCTGTGATCAATAATTAGTTCATGTTGGGGAGGATTGCTCGAATAAAAGAACATGATGAAGTGCACAGAATGCTAAACCAGTAACAAAGTGCTATGCTATGTTGCAAGGTAGAAAGTTTCACAGAGAAAGGTGCTGTAAAAGGGAGTAATGGGGTTACATCAAGGAAAAGAAGAAAAGGGAACTTTTCAACAGTATAAGAGAGCCTCCATAATCTCAAATGGGGATAGAGACATTCAAGACTTAAAAAATAATCTGCAGCAAAACAAATGGCCGATGCCACAAGATCATCCCCCGTGACACTGGCAGCTGGTGTTTATAGTGTTTCTGATGTGTTTACAGCCTTCCTGATGTTTGCCATAAGTATGTTTGTTCCAACGACAGAAGGGAAATGAGGGAAAAAAATACAGATAGCACAGAATTAATAGAGCAAAGACCCCCTTTTGTTTACTATAGATTTTTGTGAGGGTTTGAAGATGAATTAAGATCTGCCTCTAAGTTTTGTCGTTTTTGTCTATTCCCACCCAAAAAACCTAATGATAGGGAAGAGCAAAAGAAAGATTAAGACAGAGAACATTATTTCAGTGGCAGAAAATTTTCAACAGGATACAATTCAGAGCAAAGGACTTCCATTGGACAAGCAGCTGGTGTCAGGGTAGAAATTGATTCTAGTCAGCTTGGTTTCTTTATCTTACATGATGCAGCTGCCTGACACTATTGATGGTTTCAGGAAAGGTTAACATCTTTGTTAACCCATAACAGTCACAGGTAATTTCCAGAATAAATCTCTGAATTTCTAGAGATTGTTCTAGAGATGTTGCCCAATCATTTGGACAAATTGAGACTGATATTAGGCTCAAGTCACACTAGTTTAAAACAGCAGCTCACAGCTGAACTGCAGACAGACCCAAACCCAAAGCTGTGATTCAATAGTCAATAGATAGAGCTCCAGATTTTCGTTCATATCTCACATTTCTTTGAAAACTCTGAATGCAGGAAGACATACTAGGGACTGGGGTATCTGCTGTACTTTCAGGGCACGCATGAATGACTCAGAACGGGGCAAGGGAATGTTTGTGCCTGCAGAATGTTTCTCTAGTGCCTGTCCTCTTTCCTCACCTACCTTGTCGTTGTTACGATACGTACAGATTTTCCTGACTATTTTCCCAGGTTCTCTGTTGGGAGACTTTACTTACTGTGGATTTTCTCTCTCTGAGCAGCACAGCTCATACTGGGTGAATTTAGGGGATGTTACGGAGCCTGGCAAACACACATGGGACAACATGTAACAGTCCAAAGCTGTTTGGAGGAAGAACAACTGCATGAACACTGAGCTGAGAAGAAAGAGAACCAGCTACATGCATTAAAACACTGAGCTGAAGAGAAAGAGAACCATGCACTAAACATGCATTAAAACATGAGGACTTTTGTGATGAGATCCTCGTGTTCCCCAGAAATTACTGCATTTCATTTTGCACAGGCTGTAAGGATGAAGGGATGCTTTAACTGAAGCCTGGAAAGGAAAGGCAGGAGCCCGGGGAACAGATTTGTCCTGGAGTCCTAAGCATCTCTTGATGATCTTGGTGCCATCTTATGTTTTCAAGACGTAATTGGACACAACTGTAAATGCCAATATTAAGTCTTAAGCTAATAGAAATTTAAGGAAACTAAGATTTCCAGTTGTTTTGATGCCCATGGAAGAGAATAATAATAAATAAATAGGAACCTATTATTGCTCCCAGTGGAACCAATGCAGGATTTCCACCAGATTGGACACAAAGAATCCTTTTTTTTTTTTAACTAATGGGAAGCCTTTTGTGTGTGCAGGATATACCCATGTACCATGTCAGCAATAAGTGTAGCTCTGATTTGCACCAGGAAAAGCTCACTGAGTCCCCAACCCAGCCTCATGTGACTGTCTGACATTTGTCAGACGGAAGCAATTTATGAGGTCTCAGTGTCACGACAGTTGCAAGACTCTGTTCTGACTCGGGCCACGAGTGGCACTTAAATAAGTCACTCCTCTGCACAGAGAGGTACATTTGTCTCTGTGAGGACACAAGGGCTGTGCCAGCCCCAGTTTCTGCTGGTACCATGGGTTTTCTAGTGGCAGACATAACTCCAGCCTCCTGCACATGAATTATATTAATTGATCTTTTCTGTTAGGAGAGAGCTGCGCTCCTTGAGCCAAACCCTGCGTTCAGTCACAGCATGTGGAGCCATGCTGGATTTACTCTGGTGTTCTGGAGTGCAGACTGCTGGGCTCCTCCTGTCCCTCAGGGACTGTTAGTGAGCAGCAGCTCTGCTTGGCTCCTTATTGTCTTTGTTAATAACACTTCTAATGACTTGTGTTTGCATCTATTTTTGTATCTCTTAACATACTTGTAAGACACTCAGGGCTGCTTTGGAAGGTTCCCAAGCTCAAGAGTGGGGTGTGTTTAGAATAGATGGACCTCTGGTTGCTGTAGATATGCAATTGGCATTCATTCAGTTTGCAGGAGTCTTTTCTCCCTTTCCAAAGCCAGGGGCAGCCTGTGGTGTGCCCAGTCCTCAGAGCACTGTAACAGAGAACCATCCTTTTGCAGGATCACCAGTTCTCCACTGAACAACTTGTTCTCCATGAGAACATTACAAATGCTAGGGCAAGCAGGGAAAGAAGAAAAGGTCATTCTACAGCTGCAGGGCAAACTAATGCAACTATCTGACTGTAAGTTCCCTTTGGCCTGACAACACTTTCCTCATTGTTTAGTGTACAACTCAAAATGTCCATTCCTGGAAAATGCTTGAGATACAGTTTATTTAGACTCTGTGGAAAACAAAGGGAAAAACCCCCATCATAAAATCTCCTATGACAGCTCCTCGAAAGTCAGCTAGTGACCGTAACAAATCCCTTCTGCTCTCAGCTAGGATATCATTCTCCTCTGACTGGGTGTTGGGTGGCCATGAGCCACACGCTGGAGTCCCTCAGGCCTGATGGGTATGAAATTCTCAGGATACTGATCAAAGCCCCAGCGTCCACTTCCCACAGCAACACCCACGTGCAGCGTAACTCACCACAGAGCCTTGGCAATAAGGCTGCCACTATCAACCAGAAAGTCCAGCTCAAGGCTGGTCAGCACTGGACCTATTTCACACACAGTTCTCTGTCCACACCTGATTATCAAGGAACAGACTACTCTTTGCAAGACTGGAGGAAGTCAGAGGCCAGACTCGTCTGGTTTTAAGGGCTACAAGAGTGTGGAAGGCCCAGCCATCTGTAGGATGTCCTTGTTGCCACCTGGGCCAGCACCACCTACCCTTTCACCAGACATCCAGGAGATTCAGCTATCTCAGTTTCCTTGTGCCTGCCTTGACACAGCAGCACTATTTGTCTTCAGCTTTACAGCACATCCTGCAGCACTTCTCTGGAGAGAAGTCTGGGGGAGAATGTGTTCCCAGCCCTGTGTGTCAACATACTGGTGCTGTACTGGGGTGCCAGGGGAGTTCCATTGTCCGAAACACCACTTTGAATTCAGGTTGTTTCTTTCTTTTAAACCATTTTTTGCTTCAACTCTGCAGAAAAATAGTGTTATAGATATATATATACACACACATAGCAGTCTTGTGAGCTGCTTTCATGCTGAGAAGTGAAATGAACGCTTTAAAAGATCAAATCTGAGTGTTCTTAGCACACACAAATACCGCCGCTTTTTATAAATGACAACCCTATTTTCATTAAAAAAATAATTTCAGCCCTGAGCCACATTTCCTTGCTTAGGTCCCAGCACACCTCTCCATGGATGCCTGCCTCAATCTCCTGTCTCCCCAGCCAGAGCAAAGCCTGCAGCCCGTGGGTGCCCAGCACGAGCTGCTAGGAGCTGCTCTGCACGGCTGTCATGCACGGCTGGGGCAGCGACCAGCAGCCTCGGCAGAGTAATGCTGCCACCAATCCACTTGTTTAGAAAAGCCTGGGAATGTCACAACTTGTTACACGATGGTATCCTTAATATCCTCGGGAGGCAGTCATAACTCCTGCCTGAGGCGCCCGAGAACTTCCACGAGCCCCGGCAGCGCAGAATTAATGATGCGGCTCAGTCTGGGAGCGGCGGCATTTTAATAGTGGGTAGAGGAAGCCTGACATACTGCCAGCTAATCTTGGAGAAGTAAATGAACTAACTCACATTTGTCACAGGCTTTGAGATATTCCAAGGAAATGTTCCATAAAAGCCAACTTGTTATTAAGTATTTCTGACAAAATATTGTTTTAATTCCCGTCTTTGATTCTCTATTTGGGCTACTCTCACAATGGCCTTTTGCTTGCTCTTACTGTAGGTAATGGGGGCTCGCCCACACAATTTCCAGAACCTATAGAGAATTATGTCACTGCAAGTTATTGATCGTGTTCCAACTTGGCTTCTGCTTTGTACAGTCTCTAATTAATCCATATTCATACCATAAGGACTTCTCATCTGACTGTGGTTTGATGCACCAGCAGAGAAATACAGAGTCCATATCAGTTACATCAGATTTTTCCGAGAGAAAGTGCAGCTCTCCAATAGCTTTGTGTCTAGGCAGTACAGGGTCTAGGCTGTCATGAACTATTTTGATGGAAATAAATGTCACCATTTAAAAAAGCCAACCAAACAAAATAAAAATCCATAACAGCAACAACACCCCTCCCCCCAAAAAAAAAACCACACCAAAAACCCCAAACCAACCAACCAAAACCACCACAAAACTCTCTCCAAAAGCCAAATTAGTTAATGTATTTCAGAAACATCTCTAAACTTTGTGCTTAAACAACAAAAAAAAGTCCTATGTGTTTAATCAAAAAAAAAAAAAGTCAGAAGATTTTTTAGATTAAATGAATTCAGAAGACAAGCCAAAAGATAAGCAAAGAAAATAAAGAGATAAGAAGATAAGCAAAGAAAAGCTGTTGTTTAAGATGAGAGAATTTACATGGGTTGTCTATGTTTTCGTGGTTTCAAGCCCAGTTAGTAGAAAAATAAAATATTGTAACCTAGGAAGCAGATTCTGCATTTCCCTCATTTAGTTTACCCAAGATTTTCGTTGTGCTAATTTGTGCTCTAATCAATTAAACTGTTGAATAACGCATTTGTCGGGTGGTATTCGAGTGGCATAAATAAAGTAGTTCAAGGTTTCTCTTGGAATCTAAATTCCTAGCAGGAGATTTTTGGCAAAACCGTAGCTTCAAAATGCACAATAGGACCCAGACTATCCTCTCTCTCATGGAAAGATCCTGTATATGTGTCACACTTACATTTCATATCAGGATTAATGCCTTTAATATTTCCCCCGTTTTCTCTGCCGAATCCCATCTGCAGGGACAATTATTGTGGGTTTTTTTCACCTAGACA
Organism: Sylvia atricapilla; assembly: GCF_009819655.1. Taxonomy (NCBI): domain Eukaryota; kingdom Metazoa; phylum Chordata; class Aves; order Passeriformes; family Sylviidae; genus Sylvia; species Sylvia atricapilla. The sequence continues at coordinate 97,030,729 of NC_089142.1, forward strand.
CGCTCAAGTTCTGTTCCCATTTCACCCACTGTATTCTGTTCCGAACAACAATTGCCGGCCCTACAAAGCCATGTTTCGTCTCTTGGCACCGAGGAACGAAGACACATTTTCACACCAAGCTGCGCTTAGCTCTCCAGGGACAGTTTTCTTTGCCTTCCAATTCTTGGGTCTCCCCTCCTCCCTCCTCCTTACCGCAGGGATTTGCTAACAATAAACGCGTGTGGGTTTAATTTACACCTTTTCTCACACCTTCTGGTTTTAAGGGCGCGCGGGGCACGATCCTCCGCCGCTTGTGCGCTTCCTCACACGGAGCTCTTTCCCCACGGCAGCGGGGCCCGGGACAGCGCCCTGCCCTGTGTCCGCCCGGCCCGGCGGGACGAGGCGAGGGGCGCAGGGAGCGCCCTGCGGAGCGGCGGGGCGCTCGGGAACGAGCCGGGCTGCGGGCGGGATCCAGCCCCGCGAGGGGCGGGCGGAGGGCGGGGAGGGGTCCGCGCGGGGGGCGCGCAGGCGGGGCCGCGCCCGGCGGCGGGAGCGCGCTCGGCGGCGGGAGCTGCGATCCCGCCGGGGCACGGCCGCGCCGGCCATGGAGCCCTCGCCCAAAGACGGCGAGAGCGCGGCGGCCGCCGAGCCCGGCCGGGGCGGCGCGGCCCCTTCCAGCGGGGTGGTGGTGCAGGTCCGGGAGAAGAAGGGCCCCCTGCGCGCCGCCATCCCCTACATGCCCTTCCCCGTGGCCGTCATCTGCCTCTTCCTCAACACTTTCGTGCCGGGGCTGGGTAAGGATGCCGCGGGAGGGAGCGAGGGAACGCGGCCGGGGCTCGGGGTCCCACCTGCGGCTGCTTTGCCCCCACCGGGCCGCCCGGGCTGCCGGACCCGCCGGGGCGGCGGCAACTTTCCCCGACGGCGCCGCGGGCGGGGATGGAGGAACGGAGGGAGGCAGGAGCTCCTCCGCAAAGTTTCGCAAAGGCCGGGGGCCGGGGCAGCGCCCGCCGGGGTCCCCAGGGATGCACCGAGTGGGGCGGGCGAGGGTCGCGGTTCCCTCGGTGGCAGCCGCCTGACGCCGCTCCGCCGCTCGGCGGGCACGGCCAGTCCCCGGGCACGGAGCATCCCCCGCGCCTTCCTACCCCTCCGTTCTCGCCGGGCGGGGATCGCGCCGTGTAGAGGGGATTCGGCTCTTGGGGCTCTCGCGAACTGTGATTTCAGGCAGGGAACAAAGCTCACGGTGACCGCATCACTCGCTAGCTAGAGACGAGCTTTCAGAGCCCACCGTCCCGGGTTTTCTAATGAGAACCCTGGAAAATGTTTGAATCGTTGTCCGGAGAAACTGGAGATTCACCGTTTCTCAACATAAAGTCTCTAGTGTGCTCAGGTCCCTAAGATACGGCTGTATCCTTTCTTATTTCCTTTCCTCCACTTGAATTAGGAATTGCTTACTGCAGAGGAGCTTAAGAGTTTGAGCACTACAAAAGCCCCCGGAATACAAGGCTAAATACAAACATTGTAGCTGAAAGCAAAATAATCACATCAATAAAAAACCAAAAACAAACCAAACCCAGACAAAATAATCCATAACTCATTAACGCATACCTCAATTCTCTCATAGTCCATCTCTGGCTGCTGTTTCTGTTACTGTGGCCACCACAGAAGCTTTCCTTGTGATATGGGAGTATCCTCCACCTAGCCCTGCTTTTAAAGAGCTACTGCCTGCCTTTAATTACTTCAGGTTGCTTAATTCTTTGACAAATCTGAAATTCTTCAAGTTCTGATTGAAGTACTAGCAAAGTATGGGTGGGATAGTGTGTGTAACATGTAGGAGCAATTGCTATTCCGGCATGCTTGCTCTGAACCTGTGGATATTTTCCAGAGGAAAACTTGCACCTTTTGCAATACCTCTGCGTTTTCCTGTGGAAGGACTGGTATGTTGTGTGCTTCCAGATGCAATCCATTGTGCTCGGGTGTGTTGTTTTCACATCCCTTGTGTGCAGCCACCTGAAGAACCTCAAGTGATGAATCTAAGACAAACTCTGGAGTTGAATTCTGTCAAGGGGCTTTAGGTTTCCTGGAGCTTAGTTTCCCACTTCGGAGAGAGAAGTTCAGAACCAGAGTTTTCAAAGCGAGTATTGTTCTCTGTTGGCATTGAAGACAACACACCTTCCCTGTAGAGGTACAGGAAAAATCCTGACTTACCATGCCCTTTTCCTTACCCAAATTATCTGACACTTCACAAAGCACCCTAGAAGACCCTCAGTGTCCTTCTTTCATCCCAGCAGGGCAGATCCCCATCAGCCATTCTCATGTTGGAATAGGCCTGAAGTGTGGTTCTCTGCCCAGAGTTCCTCCTGGGTGCTGCTGTGGGTCTGCTGGGGGCAGCCAGAGCTGTGCCTTCCCTGATGCAGAAGGTGCCCAAGGCAGGGCAGCAGACAGTGCTGCCTTCCTGAAGGTGAGTGTTCAGGGCTCCCAGCCCGTGCTGCTTGAAGGCTATGTTGGTTGTGTAACCACTGACAGGCTGGACCAGCACGGAATGGTTTTAAAAATCTATTTTTAATTCTATTTGGTTTTTTAAACAGGCAGAGATTTTTAAAAATTTGTTTTTCCTTTGATGCACTGATTTCAGCAGTATGACCTGGCTGGCTGTGACACTGTTTCTCCTGGTACCCTGTTACAAAAATAGCAAACCAAACAAACTACAAATGAAAAGGAATCCTTCCCTGTGGCATCCCCACAGCCTGGAGAATTGCAGTGTCTTGGAGATACATCCCGAGCTCAGTATGCAAAGCATGGCACTTAGTTTGTACATAAATGAACCATTCTGTTAATGAAGCTGCTAATACCACATACATTTTGAGAGAAAACTCAGTCTGAGATGACACACCTGACTAGAATACAGCTATTTACAATCTCAGCCGTATCCTGTCATGTATCACATAGCCCACACACGAGGGGAAACAGGAGGGTCGTGAATCTACAGGCAGGAATGTTCAAGGTAAAAAGAGATTTTGTGTCACGGTTGTGCTCCAGCCATCTCAATGAGATGAGCAACACTTGCAAAAAAGATAAAATTTGCAGTGGTGTGAAGTATTCACATCAAGGATATGAGCCTGTTCCCTGTGAAGTAAATGCCAAAATTCCCATCAATTCTTGTAGTCCAGATTGATAACACATTAAAATGATGTTTCACAGGCTCCCTGTGCATTTCTGCCTGCTCAGTTGGAGAGTGTGACTGTGTTTAGGTGTTAATGGAAGTCCTCTATTTCTCAGTCCCTAAATTCATCCCTCATCTGTTTTGCGTGTGGTTGTCATTTGTGTGTAGACCCTGCAGTGCAATTGCAAAGAAGGGTCAGAGACCACTGGAGTAGACAAGAAAATGGGCAACATTAAATAAATCAAATTTTCCACTGTTTGGAGAGTGGTGCATCTGAGTTTTTCATTAGTGCCCCACACCACAGAGCAGTGATATCCGAATAGATATTGCACTCTGATGCGGGCTTCCAAATCCTTGGGCAGTCTCTCACCATCTGAAAGCCTCTTATTTCTTTGTTAAATTATCTTTCCTCTGTTATGGAAGTCACCTGTGAGGGTGAAATATGAGAATTTTAAATATTTGGTTTATTTTTCCTTTGTGCTAATCACATTTTGCAGTATTACTCTATTTGGACAGCAGAAGTAACACTTTCTCTTTGTTTACAGTCAGTTTATTATTTTCAGTTGGTTAATATTCGGAGTTTTATGTAATAACTCGGAACCACAGGTTTTAAGATGATAAACTTGGTTTTAACTACTCATTCCGTACATGCTACAAAAGATATAGCTCGTAGTAATGTCTTCATACCCAGGGAACCCATGTTAACTTTTGCCTTGCCAAAACTTAAAATTCAGACCAAATGCAGTGTAAAAAATCTTGATTAGTCCATCTACTTGTGATCAGCTTTGCCGAATAGCCTTGAAATGACACATTCTCTGTGACAGGTGCGACCACTGGAAATGCTCTGGATCAGTTTTCCGTGGTCCAGGGCAGTCTTTCTCATCTGCGTCCAGCAGGGCTGTAGGGCTGATCTGCAGTGAAGGTGTCCCAAGTTCATAAGGGAGGGAAGAAGAGGGAGGAGTGGCAAAAGCCATCGTGCCTCGGCTGCCGGCGCTCCAGCTCCGCCACAGGCATCGCAGCCTTTGGGTTTGTGGAGCAGGCTCCGCGGTGTCAGGGCCCCGTCGTGCCGTGATGAGCGCTGGGGGTGGCCGATGCGGCTGCGGGCAGGGACAGCGGTGTCCCCAGCCGTGCCGCGGATGGAGCGCGGTGCGCCCGCCGCCCGTAGCGCTGCAGGTGGCCCAGGGAGAGCGGCTGGCCGTGCCCTTGAGCTGGCAGACGGCGTTCTCCTGGAGCTGCCGTGTGCCAGTCAGCGTGGGAGAGGATCTGGCTCCTTGTCATTCCCGGAGCTGATACATGGGAATCTTGCCCTCCTTCCTCTCTGCTCTTCCTTCTCTCGACATGCCGTGCGTGGGAGGGGGTAAATGAAGGGAGGGGGGAACTTGAGGGAAATGTGAGAAGTGAGTGAAATTGTCTGAAAGTCTGAGGTATTCTCCAAGATTAATCCCTCCTGTCAGGAAGGGGGTGGACTTTTGGATCACAGCCCGCGTCGTACGTGTATACTATTTTTATGCGGGGAGTAATTGAAATACGTAGCATAAAATTATGTTAATGCAGGATAGGAGAGCAGCCACCCATGTGCCACGAAATAGCCCCTGGAGGAGTTCAGGAGTGACAGCCTCTCACAGCAGCTACACAAAGAGCGGGTGATTCCCACTGAACTTTTTTCTTCCACGGCTCCACAGCGCAGCTCTCCTGTTCCCGGGTGTGTCAGCTCCGTATCACCAGTCTTCTGCCGTCTGTTGATTCAGTCTTGATAGAGTTCAAGCACTGCACCTTCAGCTGTCTGAATGTGGCTTTAATATTCTATTTACAGAAGCCAAGCATCTTCTCATTAGGAACCTCAAGGCTCAAAGGAGCTGAACAGAGGTATAGAACACAACATTCGAGAAAGCCGAAGGGATAAGATCTGCATACAATTACCAGTACCCAGTTTATTTTTGTAGTTGGAATGGTAAATAGCTGCCTCAAGCAAACATCCATTGCCTTCATTATTGAAACAAAAAACTTCAAGGAAAAAACATATTTTCTTATCTATGGTAAAGCAAACAATGCAAAAAAGAAATTTGGGCTCTCAGACATGTATGCATTAAAATTTCAAACTCCCTTTGGTATTTATAATCCTTTAATATTTTCTTTTCTTTTAAACATTGAGTTTAAAGCAAACCAATGAGTCTGTGTGATTTACAAGGTCATTTGCAGAAAACAAATGAGTTTTCCTCATTCAACTGTGTTTTTATGAATTTGTGTTTGTGAACTTTACTGCTGCAGTTTTTTAGCTAACATTGCCTTTCAGCCTGTGATGCTGGTGGTGTGCAGAAACAAGCTGTTCAGGGGAGCAAAATTAAAGGAAGCAAACCTATTGCCGGTAGACTTCACTCTGTCAGGTTTTGTGTTCTCCACTGAAAAGGTCACAAAGTTCTTTATGGTGATTTGTGCTTGTGCAAGGCGGGAAATGAGACCTGCAATAAAATGTGTGCGTCCAGGTTTTACTACTCCATTACTGGTACCAGTGGTATCAGCTGTAGATTATCCTCACAGTGAGGTAAAGTTGGGCATAAGAACAGCTGAATCTGAGGTTTCTGCACCTGCAGGTTTTTGTTCTTTTCAGTATGTAGAAGGCCATTAAATTCCTCTTTTTTTTATTATTATTTTCTTTCATTTTTATAACAGAGGTTTAAGTGAGAAATCTAATTGTATCATATAACTTACCTGGCAGATGGTATTGAACAGTCATTCCACAATCTTACCACCACTGGGTAGTCTGGAATAGTTTTGTTCCATGAAGTGTCTGGACCACCTAGGATGACAATCAATCCTGGAAAACTCAAAAGAGGTTCACAGGTAATTAGTGATCTGAAGAAATGCTGAAGTGTTTCAACTTTGTAGTTCCTTGATTGAGACAACTCCACCTAGTGTATCTGATCAGAAAAAAAAAAAGAAGAAAGAGCTATTTTATCTGCTGAGGGTCCTGATGTGGCCCCTCAGTTTAACCCAGCATTGAATGGCACGCTTTGCTGTATTTTAGGCAGAAAGCTGCTTTCTGCTTTGCCTGTACTTGCCTGAATGCTTAATATATTCCTCTTCTTCCCCTTCCTGGATGGAACAGTGGGTTCCTTCCTTGAGTTTGTCTACCCAGCCGTGGTGGTCACATGTGTACGGGCTGTCATACTCATCCTGTGCCCTCCTTTCCAAAGGCAGTCATGGGCACACACGGCAAAAGCTCTCCGGTGCCTCCTTTGTCACCACAGCCTCAAGTCACAGTCTAAATATTTAGAACAGTTTCTGTCCTTTGGTTAGTTTTTGCCCTTCACTTGCTGCAGTTGGTAGAAGTCAGCTGTTGAGCTCCACTTGCATTTAAAATGACTTTTTGGTTCATTTTGCTGTCAAGCTGTGCACTAGCCCAGTGCTGCAGCCTTTGAATTGCTGTCCATGCCAGACCAGCTAAAATGCAAACGAGTTTCTCTGCCTCCCTCGTGCCTTCTGTTTCCACCAAAATAGAAGACAAAAGAAATGGCCAGGGACAATTTTGTTCAGTGGTTTTTGTTCAATGCTGTTGTTGAAGGGGCTCTGTGGAGATATTCATTACTTAATGAGAACATAAGGAGACAGGGTTTGCTCAGCATCTTGTAATCTTGTTTGCCATTTAATGCAGTTTGGACAGATGTACTTGAAGATTAAAAGTGAAGGTGGGAGCAGACAGCAAAGAAGAGCTGTTAAATGGCCAAGTAAAGCAGCTGAATTTTAAGGTGGATAGAAGGCTGTTCCAGATCAAGGATATGACATGGAGAGAAACAGAGAATCGAGTCCAGAAGGAGAGAAGTACATTTGCAGAGATTCAGTGAGAAGGAAAAAGAACTGAAACTTCTTGCAGCAAGGGAGAAAATGAGTGAAAGGATTTGAAGATAAAAGTAACTTAGATGAGGAGAGTGCTTTTGATAGGTGAATTTTTCCTAGTCTGGATAGCAGGAAGAAAGAGAATTTTCTCCTGCTCTGAACCAGTGGGTGTTGGAGAGATTTACAAAACTTGATAAAGCACCAGTGCCCGCAGCAGCTCACTGCCATATAATCTCTCCACCATGAAAAGTACTTTGAGAGTTTCTGAACTGTTCAGGATCATAAAGAGAGAGCAAGAAGCAGAAACCAAGTTCATCAGGCTCTTCCTTACCCATGAAACTGTGTGCAGGACCGTGAACACAAACACACCTGCAGCTGGCAGTGTCTGGCACTAAGGGGAATTTTAGAACCTGTGTCCAGATTTGAATTTTGTGGAGAAACAAGTAATTGGATGGTAAAGGGATTCTAAAATAGTCCTAAGGATTGTAATAAGATAAAGTCAGTCTGACATATGACATCCTTTCTCCTGTCTTAGAACTTGTCTTCACTGTAGAGCTTTACAACTTCAAAGTGACACAGTGGCAGCACCACAGTGGATGAGCACAACCTTGGCTGTAGCACTGTGCAAAGATGCTGGTCGAAGAGAAAACAGCATAGGTTATTTCATTTGGAAGGGGCCTACAGTTATCATCTTGTCCAGTTGCCTGCCCAGTTCAGGGCTAAGTTAAAGCTTGTTATTAAGGCCATTGTCCAAATGGCGTTTAAACACTGACAGATTTAGGGCTTAGCCTCACACGAGAAAGAAGAGCTTGTGTCATTGACCTTGCTTTGGAGATCGCAGGAATGTGAATACTGAGTTTTCCTGGTTCTGCTAAAGATAAGGAGTTTTTTTCAGTAAGGGAAGAAGCAAATCCCTATTCTCCTCCCAGAGGTTTTGAGCATTTATGTTATCTAGGGATGTTCCCCCCCCCAAATACTGTAAGAACTTGAGAAAAAAGCAAACTCACATGCCATTTTATCTAGTTGTATTTCACTTGTTGATTTCTGATGTTATAAACTTAGGTTTCATTCTGTGTAGAGTCAAGAAAGAAATAAATAAGCAGAACTCGAATATTTGATTTAAAATACTCATTTCTACAGTTTGTTCTCTTTCCATCTTACCACTTGGAAGCTGCTCTCAACCTTCCTTCCTTCCTTCAGCAATGCAGATCTTGTAATAAAGGCAGTTCAAACTCAGTGTTTCCATTCCAAAGGAGTTACAGACCAAACTATTTCTCTCCCAACTCCTTGACAGCTCCTCAAAAGGCCTAGCAATGCAACCCCGACTCACACAATATTTGGTGTTTCCTTAGAACCTTGTCCCCTGAGGCTCTTGATTAGATGAGAATCTTTGCTTTCAGAAAAAGAAAAAAATGTAACTCTTACGGCTGTGGAGCAGGATTTGAAGATAATGATACTGTCAAAAAAAACCAAAAACAAAAACAAAAAAACAACATCCAAAAAAAACCCCAAAAAACCCAAGGAGGCTGTGGGAAGAAAGAATGAATTGCCTTTTTTTTTTTTTTTTTTTTTTAATTCTCATTTTGGAGAATCTGAGTCAAGATCTTTCAGCACTGGAAAATGGCAATATCATACTGAGATTTTAAATTTGAAAAAGAGGATACATTACTAGCTAATTTACAGTTCTGCCATATTAGAGAAAACCATGGACATCCATGTCTTTGAGCATAGCATCATGAAATGAAATACAGTAAATATAAATTAGGTGGTTGATGAAAACTGATGGGCAATACACTAATTTAAATTAAAAATCCCAGTATAAGCATACCCAAAGGATATGTCTGCAGTGGATCATGGTCAAATCTTGTTAGAGGAAATGGTGAATACAATCAATAGGGCAACTCTTGGAAACATAATTGCATTCTCTGCAGGGGTTCAGCCTGTACTACATTTCCAACTTCAGAAATAATGCTTATACAAGGAATTGTGCAGGGGATCAAAGGCATCTTTGGGAATGTGAATTTAAACATGATAGGTCATCATTCAGCCTCTCACCAGGCTGTTGTTTATCTGGGCTGAACCCTCAGCTGGCCACAAGCGTTGGTGAATATCCACACGAAACTTAAAAATGCTTTGAGATTGTGGATAATAATTTTGTTTTAGTTAAAACACAAACAACTTTGTAAAGAATGCGAAAGGGCTAAATGGTCAAATCAATCTTGTGATTGTGTTGGGGAAAAAAATTCAATTGGACCAAATAGGAACGTTGTTTTAAAAAAGTGTTTGTACATTTTTACTAAGTGTTAGTGTTAACAAGCCTTTGAAGAACTGAGATTTATTGTGGACGAAAAAATAGATTATAATGAGCCACAAGTTCACTATGTTAAAAAGTTCAGTAATTTCATGAAGTATGAATTATGATGTTTTTTTGTGAAAATATTTTACCTGATATAAGCTAAATGAACACATCAGTATAACACTGTCCAGCTGAAATAGTTTTGCAGGTTTAAGTTTAAAAAATGTATTTCTTTGCATGCATACCTGTTGCATGTGCCACTATGGTGAAATGGGATCATGGCATTAAAGGAAAGCCTGTAGGCAGAAAACCATTTGTTGTACCTGTTCAAGAGCATTCATAAAAGAATGGATTTTAGATTTCATAAATTGGTTTTGTTAATCTGCTATTTTTAAAATACTTGCAAGACCTCTTCTGTTGCCATGACAATTTGATTTCCATAAACATGATATTTTGGATGTGACTATCCAACATTGTATTTGCTATGCTGTGTGGGGAAAGGAGGTGGCAACTTGGCACCACAGAAATTACAGTGCAGAGAGGCCCACAGAGTCAGATCTCTCACTGAGAGTGGTCAGAACAAGTTCATTATAGTAAGAAAAAATAAAGCTCTTGGATCAAGTTTTACATATTTATATTCCCTGTATTAGAGTTTTGGTTTTTTTTTTTTTTTTTTTTTTTTTTCATGTCTTCTTGTGAACACTGTTGTGGAGTGAGGAAACTTCAAGGTTCCACTAAAAATTGATTCCTAGAATGAGAAGAGTAAATTCTGGCTAAAAGTAGAGCTGGACCTTTTTTGATCTACACACACAAAGCAACTGTAAGGACACGCAACTCATTGCCCTGCAACCCACTCTGGAATTGCTGTCTGAGGGGAAGGGGTTCACAGAGGGTTTGGATGGTGACAAGGGAATGGTCTAAAACTGAGACATTTGTGAGGTGTAACCAGAGGATAATCCCTCCCTGGCTGAGGGATCAGCGTGATTTCTCCCGACTCTCCTTCTGTCTTTTTGAAATGATTGTAACAGATCAGAGCCCTTTCAAAACTCATTTGCACCGGACTAGTTACTGAGTAATCCACTGAAAGACTTGGAACGCTTTTTCCAATGTAGTTAGACAATTTGATGAGTGGGGATTCTCTGGATTGGGCCATTAAATTACCTCTCTTGATCTGTTTAATTGTGAAAGCATTGCCAAATCTTCCTGTCTGTAGTCCAAATCTGATAATGCTTTTTTTTTTTTTTTTTTTTTTTGGCTGCACGTCTTTCTGCTTTAGCTCTGCATCCAACAAACTGATCAATGCCAGGGAAGGTTTAGGAAGGTTTAGCATGATTTTACAAAACAAGAACGAAACTTTTTTAAAAAAACAAGATTTTAGACTCAGCATCACGGGATTTTTTTTTTCCCTCCTACTGAAATTTCATTGTGGCTGCGGGGAGCTGGTGGGATGGTTTCTTGTCTCATGTAAAAGAGAGAAAAGAGCACAGGGGCTACAATCATTGTCAGTTGAGAGTATAAAAACAGTCGCTTGTTTTCTCTTTTAAAAAGTCAGAATGTAATTTTATACATCGACTTGCATCTGAGTACTTATTTCACTCAGTCCTCCCCCACATCCCACAGAAACAATGTGGAAATGGAGTCTCCTGACACCCCCTTGGAGCTGACTTTCTGGGATAGTCTAACCTGGTTCTTGTTCTCTTGGTCAGCTCTGGGTGGGGAGCCGATTTCTGTGCTGGAGAACCAACCCTTGACATTGCTCACTGCTGCCAAATATCTGTGTGTCTTCACAGCCACCCAGCAGAGGTGTGGGCAGCTGCACACGTGCAGGGCAGAGCTGGAACCAAGCCATGGGGGACTCTGGGCTCAGCCAGCCCGTGGCACCAGCCCGTCCTGACCCAGATAACACCTCACACAAAATGGTGCCCAGCAGCAAATGCTCCTTTCCCTCAGAGCTGAGCCTCAGCGTTCCCACTTTGGATGGTGAATTCAAGGCAGTGCAGATAAAAGTAGGATCTGCCTCCTTGAGCTGTGTGCAGCTGACACTTAGGAGAAGCCTGTGGGGGAGCTGGGAATGGATTTTACACTGAGCGTAAGTTCCCAGGAACCACTCTTGTTTGGCAATTACACAGGGAACCCTTCTTTTGCTGAGGCTGTGATGATTAAATTGTGACAGTCCACCCTTAGTTGTACCGACACAAAGGATAAAGGATTTTTGTTCTGTGTGGTAACTCAAACATGGTGTTTTTGGTACAATACACGTGTGTCTGTGTTCTGGTCTCACATCACTGCTTTCAGTCCCCCAGATGTTCTTCCAGTGCTCATTTATTCATTTAGTGCCAAGGCAGAACTGCACAGAGAGGGTGTCCCCTTCCCGGTTGCTCTGTAGATTCCGGGTCACACTGCTCAGAACTCCAACCCATCGTATGAACCAGTGCAACGCAGGTATAAAATGTACCCACTGCGAGCTTAACTCCTTTGTCTGAACTGAGAACTCACAATCTACAGAACAACGTGGTGTTGAGCCTCTAGAACTATCTGTCTCACCCCTGCTCACCTCTTTTGCTCAAGCAGCATTGAGCTGGCCCCTTCACATCGCTCCTGTGAATAAGTATTATTTACTGTGAAGAAGAATTGCAGAGCTGAACTCTTTGCTCTTTAAACCAGGGAAGACTCTTCCCTAGTTGCAGTGCTAAGCTGGATACTTGTTGAGAATTGTATTTCCCAAATTAGCCAGCAGCCAAAGCTAAAAATCTGGTTTATGCTGCATCATAAAACTTAATCTGCTTTCTCCCTTACAAATGTGGGTTTGTTTTAAATATTTATGACACTTCATCACACATGAGTAAATGTTCTTCAGTACATTTTGTAAAAGGAATGATACATAAATGACATGATAACTTACTCCTGTGATTTAAGTATTTTCTGAGAAGTTCACTATTTACTGGTGTAATAAGTGCCAAGTAGGTAGTCAAGGAGTGTTTTCATAAAATCATTTAGGCTGAAAAAGACTTTTAAGATCATTGAGCCCAATCATTAACCCATCACAGCCAGCCCTTAACGATACCCTGAAGTGCAGATATGCATGGCATTATTACTGCAGTATCACTGTGAGATGCGGACTACACTCAAGCCCCATTATGATCCAGAAGGGAATGTTATGATATGAAGGAGGACGCATGTCATACACTTAAGAGTATCTGTGATCTGAGTGGAAAATCCAGAGGAAATATCCAGATTGTCCAGGAAGTCGGTGGCAAAACTGATGAAAGAATATACGCAGACTTCCTGCAATTCAGCACCTCAAATAATGCAGCCACACTTTAGTTCCCATTAATCTCTTCCAGGAAAGCTGTTTTTAATGACCTGCTTCCATCACTCTTGGACTTTGTGTTCGTTGAGAAGAGAGGTGTTGTCTGGGCCGTGCATTAATGAAAACACAGTAAATAGATAGGATGGACAAAGCAGTTTTTAGTCTGGATGTGCTGGTTACTCCCTCACATGTTTCTACAATCTGCTTTATGCCTGTGAGGGCCACAAACTCTCTTGCACACACATGAGGGGCTTCAGTATGTTTCAGTTAGTATATGGCAACAAAGAAAACCCGCACCAAAACCCCAAGCCAGGCAAGCACACTTGCAGCCCAGGCTTGCCATTTGCAAGAGCACTGGTTTATATTGTGCTTTGTAGTTTAGTGTTAATCAATATTTGCAGTAAGTAGGCTCTGTATTCCTTCGTGGTTGCATGACAATTGTGTGCAAAATGAGGCCTCACTGTCACCTTTAAGTAACTAATACTATTTTAAAACATAATATTTATGCAACTGTGTAGGTGACCACGGCACTGCACAGACAATGGGAAAAAGTCCTCTCCCAGAAGGCTGTGATAGAAGTGTAACCCCAAGAGTCAGATCCAAGTTAAAAGAAGTTCTAATAAAAACATACAATACAGTGTAATGAAAAGAAAAACATTTCCTTGTGTTGTATGTTTAAAGGCAGAGTTTTAAAGGCACAGTTGGGACTTGTTTCTTAGCAACAGGGCTCATCTGAACCCTGCAAACACTGTCATGTTGGAAAAAGATACCCTCCAGAAGAAAAGCAATATGAAAAGGGCTAGAAACGTCAAATTTAGATGTGTTCCTGCTGTTGCTGGAGCATTTCATCAGCACTGCAAAGCCTTCAGGCAACAACAAGGTCATTTTGATAAACTGTAATGATCAGAACAAAGAACTTCTCTTTACTTCTCTTTGTCAACAGGGACAAGCAGTAAAAATATTATTTAAAAATAGGCATATTGGCATTACCATAAACCACAGTTTAGGTCCTGCCATCCTCCTGTATCCTTAGTAACAGGGCTGTTTTCTGCACTGAGGGCACAGGAGTCCTGCAGAACAAAGTCCTGGCTCTGTTGTGCCTCACACTCACTGCCAGTCCCAGAAGTTTCAGAGGAAGATCTGTAATGTACAGAGGAAAACTCTACTGGCCTGTAGGAAGAGCCCCTCCTAAAGGAGTTGATTAGCTGGCTGATGCACCGAAGCAGGAGACTTTTTATTAGCATTATTTAATCAAAATAGATTAATGGCAAATGTATTTCTTGGGCAGATTAGATGGGGTCCATGTAACCTGAGTTGGTTGCCTTTATAATGTGTGGGGAGGATTTGGGTACTACCAGCACGTGACTCATCTCTTTAAATTGGGTTAAGTGAATCACACCCTCTGGTGGCCTCCATCTCTTTTTATTTTGGGGTTTTTTGCCTCCAAAGAGTAAGTGGCTCAGATCGAGACACGTCCCTTGCAGATATCCAAAGTTAGGTAGATGAAAGCTACCCATTATCTGGTTTGCAAAATCAGGCATTTGATTCAATAGTTTCAAAACACTTCAGGCATTGCCCACACATCTTTATGGATCTCATCTCGTCCTTACAGGAACTGAAGTAGTTCTGACCTCCATGCTGTCTCCTAATGCACACAGATCTGCCGTGTCTCACGGAATTTGTGCATTTTTGAAGCTCAGACCTCCTCTCTCTCTCATGAGTGCTCAACTTAAACCCCTATAATTTCTATAATTTTCATCATTACACTGTGCAGCTCTTTGGTAGCTCTTTTCCAAAGTGTGTGGTATTGAGAGGGGGGGACACATCTGTGAGAATATCCCAGAGAGATGTTCATGGAGAAGCCATGCTGGAACAGGTACTCCTGGCAGGAACTGCAGCTTGTGGAGAGCTCGTGCTGGGGCACATTTACCCCAAAGGACTGCAGCCTTGTAGAATAATTGGCATCAGAACAGGGGAAAAGCACCAAGAGGAAGGAGTGTCAGAGGGGAACTTCTAAGGGCTGGCCACAAATCCTGTGTCACTCCCCATCCATCCTGCACTGTTCAGAGTGGGGCAGAGGAAGAGAAATCAGGAATGAAAGAGTGAAGTTGAACCTGGGAGTGGAGGGAAAATTAAGGGGTAAGGATCGTGTTTTGTTCCTTACTATCCAAACCTTTTTTAATTGGCAATGAATTGATTTTCCCCAAGTCCAGTCTGTCTCACTTTTGACAATAATTGGTAAGTGATCCTGCTGTTCTTTATCTTGACCCAGAAACTTTTTTAGTCTCGTTTTCCCCCTCTGCCCTTTGGAAGGGAAGGGTAATGAGAGAGTGGTTGGGTGGGTGTGTGGCAGCTCAGCTCAGCACAGCACCAATTTCTGTCCTGCTCTTCCATAGCATCCGTCCTTTGCACAGCCTGAAAATCCTGAGGGCTTTGCTGACCGTGGAGCACCTTGAGCACGTGTTCTCTCAGCACTGCTCTTGGTGATATTTAGATCCCTTCCTTGAGGCATGTGCTGGATGTTCACAACCTTTCTTTCCTTCATGCATTATCTAAGGGATAGAAGACATCAGAGAAGTCCTTGCATGTCTGTATCAGTAGCATTGAGAGCTGCTGAATTTACCAGCGGGGCTGACAGGGGAACCCAGGGAGACCTGGCTACTGCCTCTCTTCACTTTACCCCAGCCAGCCAGGATGGAGCCTGGCCGTAATCCCTGGTTGTGATGGCTGATGTGGAAAGGTTTCCCTTCTCACTCTTCTGACTTCTGGGACACCGAAATATCCATCAGAGACTTGATTGCAGCAATTCTACAAACAGCATCTGTCCCTTGATCTGGAGAGGACAGCACCTCACATCAAGAAAAAGCAGAGAAACCCATCTGCCAAAAATTCAGTGCAAAGCCACGGTTAAAAGCCAAGTTTAAGTTTAGGAGAGTTCTGGAAAGACTTTGCCCTGAACCTGATGTGGCACAGATACGTGTTTCCTTCTGTTGACTCTGATACAAGTTTATAACCTACACTAAGAAGAGATGAACTGCCTGGCCAGTGTAATTCTTCAGCCTATTACGTTCTAATATAGCTGCACGGCATAAACTCTCGATAGGACAACATTGGATTAGTTCTGCTCTCCTCAAGTCATAAAAATCCTCATAAAATGTCATTAGCATTGCTTAAGCAAGAAGAAATATGACAGCATGGGAAAGACATTTCAGATGAACATTCTTTAATATCCTGTAGCACTTATTTTCTGGTCCATACTTTTAATCCTAATCTATATATTTCATTATAGCCAAAACCCATGGAGGGCAGCGAGGCTTAACTAGGAAAGCCAGAATTTGATTGAGCAACCTGATGACTCTTTCACTATGGCCTGAGGCATGATTTAGCCTGAAATTCCTTGATTTCAGTAGGAATTTGGTGCCTAAATGTTTTCAAAGGTCCATGCTTTTGTTTCTCTGCCTTCCTTCTATCATTCTTCAACAGAAGAAAAAGAGCACTGCCATGTGTAATTACACAGACACCTACTGGGGTATCATCAGTACTCATGAGATGCTAAAATAAAGAGAACTAGGTGAAGTGCTGCTCTTGGTCAGTATGGACATTATGAGAGAAGAGAGTATGTTTAAAACCAAGTAGAAAAATAGATGCAGCTACTTGCATATGTTAAAAAGAGTTTTTGAAGGATTATGAATAGTTTAGGGCTAGATGTTTGAGATGGGTAAAAATTATGTTTGTGTTCTCTTCCTGCTGAGCAGTTTGGCTCAGCTGTTAATTTTCACTAACAGGAAAATAAAAAGCACTTTTCCAATAGACTTGTATTGCCTTAATCCCAGATCTAGAAATGGGATATTTCACATGGATCCCATGGATGATGCAGACTCTGCCTGCCTCTGGTATGATTTGTCACTTGTCTGGGAATAATGAGACTGAACTTTCCCACAGCAGCACGGGTTCTGCTTTGTGCAGCCAGCCAACATGTCAGCAAATGCACCTGACAGATACTCCTCCAGAAATCCTTTTTTCCTCAAGGTATTCTAAGATTCAGGGAATTTCCTACCCCACTGTTGGGAAAGATGGGACAGGAAGGGCTTGTGGATATGATTGTCTGGTAAGAAATACTGGAGATGTAAAATCTGTGAGTGAAATAGAAATGGAATAGCTTTGAGATGTAGGCATGGCAGGCAGGAAGATGGAGATTAACTGGAGATTGGTTGAAGGACAGAAAACAAAAGGACCCAAGAATCCAGCCCCTCTCCACCCTGTCAAGGCATCAAGGAAAAAGTAGATCAGAAGAGTAGTCTTTAGAGTTTAGAATATAGGATGATATGGTAATTTAGGAGTTCTCAGAGGTTGCATGCAAAGCTTGTGGGTTTTGTATCTTGCGCTGGTTGGTCACTGTAAATCAGAACATTTAACACAAAAGGAGATACAATGTGTTGGAACAAGGTCCTCACTCTTTTTTCCTCTTGCCTCTTGGCCCCTTCTCTTGCCCGCTCTCTCCCTCTCTCCTCCTGCCCTGACCCCGGCACTCTTCTTACCTCTCTTACCCCTCTTGGCTTTTTTACCTCCCTTACCTCACACCCCTTTCTCTCTCCCTCTCTCTGTGGGGCTTCCCTTCAGCCGAGGCTGGTGGCTGACAGCAGCCCTCTTTACCCACGACCCTTGCAATAAAACCACGTGTTTCTAGACTATCTCAGGTCAGCAGAGTTCCTTGTCCCTGCTGTCCTCGGGTGCCCCTACACCCCACGAGTGGCACTTGCACCCCTGTATTGTTCTTTCCTTTGATCTTTCCTCTGTGTGTGTTCTGATCAGTATGAGTTCAATGAGTACTGAGGGGAATTAATCACAGTTTTCACTCCACCCAGTCCTCTTCCCACCCCAACTCTGGTCTTGCTTTCTGTCGGATGCGATGGAAGTACAGAGCAAATTGCAAAGGTGAATGTGAAGATTCCTAATAAGCCCTGGGCCTGCCTCTAGTTTCTTGCAGGGAAGCCCAGTCGGAACTTGCAGGGGAGCACTGCATCTCCCTGTGGTTCATGGCCCTTCATGAATGACACATTTAGGCTGGTTTGTTCCACCTACACCCAGGCCCACCCATGACCCCGGTTTTGCCCAGCCACAAGCACCCAGTGCCTTTACTGTGTGCTGAAGTTCCTTTTCTACAAAAGGAGCCCTTTCTGGGCAAGAGCTAATGGGGTCTGCATAACCCTCAGCGACTTCTCATTCAGGAGTTCTATCTGTGCATTTTGGACTTAAACTTCCCTTCTGCCCTGCTGTCCTGTGAACCAACTGATTATAGATTTCCTGACAAGGAGCTGCTGTAGGATAGTGGTTCCATTTGTAGGGCACAGTGTAAGGATCATCAAGGATGTGAGATCCCACAGCAAACCCTACTGCTTTGAGTTTTGCACTGTCTTAATTCCTTCCCTGTGTCTGAGATAGAGAGGTGTGGTTTGCTGTGGATGGCTGATGGCCCAGAGTGGTGGTGGTGCTGTTCCCATCCATCTCCAGGAAAAGGGGTAAGATGCAGCTGCTCTGTGATGTGGTCTTTGTGCATCAGTGTCTTTGGATTTTTCATGGAACAGACACTTTTCTCTGAAAAATACTAATTGTAAAATTTCAGATAATCTCTCATGAGTGCATCTGGTTAAACAAATGCTCCTTTGAATGACAATAACAGGCCTCTGCTATCAGATTGTTCTGTGTAGCACAGCTTAAAATACACGGGGTTTTTTTTTTTCATTGCAGGCACAATAAAAGATGGCAGAATAGCTCTGATGTGTCGGATTGTCGCTTTTGTACAGCACTGTACTAGAAATCTCATTCTGTAAAATGTGAGGGAAGAAAAAGTGCTGCACTTTTAATCACTAAAATGAAAAGAAAAATGAATTATTTTAGCTAGAAATGTGGGTTAATTTAATGCTTAAGTGTAGGAAGTCGTAATGACTGTAGAAACACACTTCACACACCTGTAGGGATTAGCAGAGAAGAGTAAGGAATCCCTAAGTGGGAGGAGAGCATTGAGGGGTATAGCAGCACATCACTGGTCCATGCTTTCAGAGCACACAGGAGCCCATGCTTTGAGGAGGGAAGTGGGAAGGAGCACGGTTGCTGAATTTTGGGCAGGAGAAAGTATCGCTGCCTGTCTTTTTGGTAGTTAGAACTGCAGGTGCCTACATGTGCAAGAAAAGCATCCAACTCATAAATAAAAATAAAATGACACTACAGTGGTTTAACTGATGCTGGCTGTAGAGATTCCTAATACAGATTGGGACATTGGTTAATTACAGAAATAAATTGTTACAGCAAGTTACCTTGTGTCACACAGGATCTAGAACAAATCCCTAATTCAAGGTAGGGCATTTGTGTTGCAGGATATCTGTAAATGAAAACAGTAAAAGGTTTTCACCAGCTCTGAAAGCAAAGTCTTAGAGGGAAAAGCTGATGTGCCATGTGAAAAGGAACTCTGGCTGGAGAGTAGGTGAATATAACAAAGGAAAAAATACTTAATTTTATAAGAGAGAGGAAAAATAAATAGAAGCTGGAGCGACCTGAGTGCATGGGGAAAGGAGAGGGGGGGATTAAATACATAATTATCCTCCTTTTCTGTTTCCTTGCAAGACAAATTGATGGAAAGGTGATGCAGTAAGAAACATTCACTGTGCAAAGAAATTGAACTTTGCCATCTTCATTAAGAGGAGAGGACATCCAAGCAGAGAGAGCAGAAGGAGTGGGCAGGATGTGGGAGAAATGTCCTAAAGAGATGCAGGAGTTCAGTCATTGGCAAAGAGATGGAGATGGCACACAAAGACTTGTTTGCAGATGAAGTTTAAAGAGGGCATGGTGTGGAGGGAGCAGGAAATGGGGAAGGGAATTGCAGAGGCTGAGCCAGTCCCTGTGTGAAAGAGGAAGAGAAGGATGGCAACAAAGAGTGAGAGATGCTGAGGACTTGTAGAAGACAGAAGTGAGGCAGATGGCAAGGTGTCAGAGAGCAGAGAGCCCTAGTGCAGGCCAGACTAGGAACCAGAAACATGGAGCACAGGTCCTGACACTCACCCAGACTCTTTGCAGACACTGGTGAGAACTGTTTCAGCAGAGAGGACACAAACCTCGTCTGTGAAAGAAGGGAAATTTAGGTAAGATTGCAACATTTCCATGATAAAGCAAGGGAGGAAGGAAGTTGGTGTGGGGAGCTGGAGTGGCAAGGGAAGCTGTGTGACCGACACAACTCTGCTGAGGTAGGAGACTTGCAAGAGACCTTTTTCTGTAGTGGGGTAAAGTGTTAAATTCAACTGTGGAGCCCCACAAACTGAATTCACGTTGCAGTGTGAATGCTGATACAGTGAATCCAGGTGGGATAATGAGCGTAAACCACAGCTGGCCATTAGAAGCTGCAGAGTCACAGCAGCTGGATAGTGAGTCTCCCAGCTGTACAGCTTCTGGGCACAAAGCAAAGCCCAAGGAGCCTGCCATGATCACCAGGCACCTGCTGGGGAGCAAGGAGAGCAACACCAGCTGCTGAGCAGAGCCTGGTCCTCACACAGCTCGGCAGACTTGCTGAAAGGTTAGGAAACTACATGTATGCGCATAGAATCAATTTTCTACAATTCCTAATTCTGCCTAAGGATGTATCCATGCTATTCATATCAGCCCTATTTGGATTTGTCAGCCTCATGCTGAGCAGCAGGCATATGCTGTTTGCCATGGCCTGTCTCTGTTATTTAAAAGTACTGTCTTCCTGCAGTTTGCACTTCAGAATTGCTGCCAAGATCAGGTCAGACCTGGTGAGCCAAATTAATCCCCAGTGTAACACTAGCAGTCAGTGGATTTATGTCAGGGATGAATGTGGGTCCAATATAGATGTACTTTTTGGCAGAAGGAGAAGTGAAACAACAGAGGAATGAATAAAGGTTAGACGGATGGTCCCTCAGTTGTGCCTGGCCTTCTTGAAAAAGTGTTTTCCTTCTATGCCCACTCCTTCTTTCCAAGGAAATGCATCCCTCTGGTTTCCCTGCTGCTTGCTCCAGAGTCCTGAGCTGGGGGAGCCATGGCAAAAGGCAGTCCTTGGTGAGGGAGAGGTTATGAAGGTTTTTGAGCTGCTCCAGGCAGCCACGGGCTCCTGGGAGAGACAGCGCACAGTTCCCAAGAAAATATGGGAGGAGAAGCTTTGGGGATAGGCAAGAACTGCAGAAAGAGCTCTATAGCCCAGGGAGAGTCTTGTGGGATGCCAACACTGCCTACCACTTGAGGCCTGGCCCTGGCTGGCACACAAGTGCCAAATGTGAGTTCCCTTTCCTCTGCAGAGCTGGTACTCCCCAAAAAACAGCCTTGCTTAAAAATCACAATGGAAAATTTCCCTAGTGAATTCCAGTTAGCCGAACTGGAGGATTACAGAAACAGAGAAACATCTTTGTTTAGATTGTGAATCTTGCATTGCAATATCAGTGTTGGGTGTTATGGTTGGTCTGCTGCCCCCAGTGTGACTTCTAGAAAGGACATTTAAAAGTCTGAATCTCAGCTGCACCTTTTGACAGTAAGTGCTTCCAGCAGTCCTGCATAAGAGTGTTGAACCACATTACCATTGTGCCCAAAATCTTTGTAACCTGTTCCACGTCAGAACTAAAAAAAAAAAAAAAAAAAAAAAAAGAAAAAAAAGGGAACAAAAAGGAAGAGGCAGGATGAAACCATGTTAATTTCAAGTTTCTCAGTATAACCCCTTTTCTGGTACACCTCACTCCATATAAATCTCCTCTAGCGTCTGAAAAATGAGGTCCTTGAGTCATTGTACACTAGAGGTATAATTTTTGTATTTTAATCAACATCATTATGTGCTTTCTTGTGATGTTGAGTGCTCAGTTCTTTGTGATATCTACAAAAAACTACACATCCATTTTTATCTAGTGCTGGCCAGGAGCTAGTTGGCAGATATTGGAAAGTATTGGGTAAAGGGAAAATCTGTCCTTGGACAGAAATACGTGTAAATCAAATGCTATTTCCTGGGAACACAAGAGCTCCAAGTGATGGGAGGAAGAGGGAATTCAGATGAAAAGACCATGTATAAAATCTCACAAGCACATTTACAGGGCTGTGCCTCTGCAGGCCTTGCTGGACACATCTAGATGGCCAAGAAGCATTAACTGTGGGTAGCCTGGCATTTGAACACAAGTGCTCATCTGTGTACAAGTGCTCATCTGTGTTTGTGGCCTGCTCAGCTAAGCTGTGGCATTTCCTTGAGCTTCGCTCTTGGACAGAGGAGGACTAGTCCCTGCAGAAATGATGATTTTATCCAAGTAAATATTTCTTCTAAAGAAGGACCATGCTTCTGCACAAAGCAGTGTTTTCCTTTAGTACAAGAGCATCTCTCCTCAGAGGCTGCCTGAGCTGTTTGACAGGAGCACGCACAGCTCGGGGGAGCGACTTGAAGCTCACCTGTTTCGGTGTGATCAACAACTCACAGGCAAGTTTTCTGATTGCTCTGAGAGTAATTGCACTTGACATTTTAGAACCAAAGCAGCTTTTCAGAAATAAATTGAGAAATCTGAAGAGGCCTGTCTTCAAGGGCTGTCAGACACGTGGTAGCAGAAGGACACTCTGGGGGAAAAGCACCAGAGAGATCGGCTAAGCTTTGTGTAGAGTTGTTGAAGTTACTGAAATACCATAGAATGGACTGGAAGAGGCTTCTGGAGGTCACTTATTCCTTCCTCCAGGTGGGTTGAAGTAGAGCAGATTGCTCAGGTCGTCCTTCACAGCATCACGGGATTCCTGCTGATGCTGACACATGCACTGGCCTCCATAATAATCACATTTTCTCCATCCTATTCAGAAATCTTCCTCTTAGAAAGCGGTTCTATCAGGGCTGGATTTGTCTTGGCTGGTGCTCATATTCCCAGAATCTGTAAAGTCAGGGGTCACTCCAGCCCGCACTATTTATGGAGCCTGGGCTGGGGTGATGTCAGGCACAAGGTACCACAGCTCATTTCTCCTCTGCCAGGAGAGATTTGCTTGTTGGCCTGCACGGGGCCTTTCCAAGGGGAGCCAAAACCACTGTGGAGGACTCCAGAGCTGGTCCACAGCAGCAGGACTGGTCATGTGTGGAGCTTTGTGCTTCACCTCTAGAATTCCAGCACCCTCTCCAAGGAGGCCGTGGGTTGCTCCAGCTCGGCTCTGTGTGGATCCTTGTCCTCCTCATCCCACACTGCTCTTCTGCAGAATCCATCACGTTCCAGTGTGCTGATCAGGGATGGTCATGTGGGAAGTTCCACTTAAAAGGAATGCAAAAGCTGCATGTGTTGTTGAAAATGTTCCCTAATGGTTTTGCTGAATAGGATAAAGCACCTTGATATTCTCACTCAAGTAAGCGACCATGAAATGAGATTTTTGTTTCTAAAGTGTCTGAATCACCAGAAGGTACCAAAGCCAAACTTAGAGTGTAAAGCACCATCTCCTAAATGTATTGGATGCTGTGTACATCAGCAAAACAGCAATGGCTTTAGCAGATAAAGAGCTTTACCTTCCATCTAAGAGTAGTGGTTTTATGACAAGTGTCCTTTAAAAGCAAGACCTGGTCATTTTTTGACTAATGGTAGCACTGAACAGAACAACAAGGATATAGCCCCACCAGGCTAGACAGTAAATTTCCTGACAGACTCTCTAAATTAACACCTTAATATCGTTACTTTGGCATTATAAGAATAAAGTTACATCATCAGAATGACTTAGCAAGCAGCTGTAAATCCAGGATGGAGTTCTGGTCTCACAAATCATATTCCAGACTCCTGGATACAGCACCACACCACTTCGCTACAGAGTGCTCTTATGTCCTGTTTGTCCCTGCTTGAGACACTTTGGCTCATAAAATGTTTGCTGGATTAGCAAAAGAAGATGAAAAGGTGTTTTTGTTAGTCTCCTGCCTACTTATCACTGCAGATCTCCGAACATTTATGTCAGTTTTGTTTTACATTCCTCTAGTCCTTAAAAGACAGCTTGTACTTTGAGGTGGGTTTGGAGGCTGATGCAATTTATTACACTGCCGTTTCAGCTGCCTTGTTCAGTAGAATAACCTCTAATTGCTCTGCATCCCCATCAAACTTTCTAATGAGATTAATTCTGTCTTGTGTCTTGGTAGTCCCTAATTAACATGATTTGTCTTCACAGTTAAGGGGCTCCAGGGTATCGCGGCAAGCTCAGAGCCACTGCTCAGTGAAGCTTAGAAGTAGTTAATCCATCCTTCCACGAGCAGAGCAGATGCTCCTAGGGAGCTTCAAAAGGCTAAACTCCTTGCAAGGCATTGATGGGAGAGACAGAGGAGGCAGAGCAGCTGCAGACCTCGCCTGGTGCTGTGGATCATCCAGGCAGAGCGGGAGAGAGCCCTGCCCGCCCCTGGCCTGCTGCTTTCCTTCTGCTCAATTAGAGCTCCCCGAGATGGGCGCTAATGGCACTTAATTAACCTGTGCGAGGGCAGAGGCAGGAAGACAAGTGAGCGTTTGATGTGGGTTCACCCAGCAGCCCTTAAACTCATGTGGGAGCCGGAGGATCATGCATGCCCTACTGCTCTGTGCCTGGCAACAATGAGCTTTCCGTGGCACAGACAATTAAGAATAAACTCCAGTTCATCAGTGTATAATTGGCAAGAGCCTGTCTGGAAGCTTGTAGGAATCCATAGCCTTTTCCTCATTATGCTTCTGCTGTTACACAGCTTTTACTTGCAGCATCCTTTAGAAACTGGAAGCGTCAAAAAGCCAGACAGCTTTTCTTGCAGGAGGTTTCGTGGCCTCTCTGAAACGAGCAGGGGCCTCTCCCCAGACATTCTGCTGTTTAAGCCTCAGGTTGGTCAAGTTTGGGTGAAAAGCCAGATTCAAATTATTTCTGTATCACCAGCACAAAACAGAATGGCTTGAGGTGTGTTTCTGGATGTACATCAAGAAAACAGAAAATTCATTCCTGTGAATAGGATCAGAGTCTTAAAGAGAGTCTAAAAAATAAGGGAGAGATGATTTAGTGGATGAATATTTCTGGCTCCTTGGTTCCTCTCTCATTTAAGTCCCAGGCTCCTGCAGTGGGTGGGTGCAGAGCAACCTGGGACTAGGAGAGCCGTGGCAGAGCATCCACACTGGTGCTCCGGGCAGGAGGGGAAGGGAACACAAGGTTTAAGTACCTGGTACCTAGTTTAATAGTAGACAATATAAATACAGAAAGTTCTGCATGGTAGGAGGCAATAGAGACAAACCAGCAGCAGAGCTGATTCTATAAAAAAAAAAAGCTTTTAAATTGCTAATAAAATTACAGAGCAGCAGGAATAAGTCCACTTTCAGGTCAGATGAGCTCTCAGCAAAATGCCCTGTGCTGTAAACACCAGTCACGCCTTTTGTCCCCCCTTATGTTTGTTATAATTGGAAGCCAATTGCATTATTCCTCTGAATGCTGGCATAGTTCATAAGGATGCAAATTAATTACAATCCTCCCTCCATTCCATTAGTAAAGGGAAGAAGGGGCAGGAGCAGTGCTGAGTTGATTTCACAGCATTCCCCTGGCTGGCAGCAGAACCAGTGGCAGCTCGTTCAGCCTCCCTGGCTCTTCATCCCCAGTCTAACATGCAGATGGGCTGTCATCTACTTCTGAGGTGCTTTGGTGAGCTTATCTCCAGCAATTCATTTTCCTTGACTGGAGGTGGTAGGTATTACTTGTTACAACTTTGCCATTTCCCACCTCTGGGTGTCCATGTAGCACTGCTTCCCCCGACTTCTGGGAAGTTGCATGCTCTCTACAGTGGCTCATACTATTGTAAAGCATGATGAAAAATGTCATCGGTGCTTCTGGGACCACATCGTTTATCCAACAGGAGAAAAAACCCCAACAATCTGGGAATCAAGTAGGTGCAACTTGCAAGATAATTCAGCAAGTCCTGGCAGAATTCTGAAGTCTGCTCCACCACTGTGGATTATGCAGAGGGGCCTTGAATTCGCTGTTCAGCAGAAATTCTCCAGTCTCAAATACTTCAAGCACACTCTTAGTTTTTATGCATCAAGTCAACAGAATTAAACCACAGGGCTGGACTGCAAAACTTCACCCAGGGATTGTGGAATGTCTGGCAGTGGAACAAGCTGTACTTCAATCTCACTATTTATGGGTGGCTGCTTTTAAGTGTTCAAAACATTGCAGTGCTGCAGAGTAAAAATAATTTTGATGGGTCCATGTATAATTAAAGCTTTAGTAAGTCACTTCACCTCCATGCAGCCCCCCCTCCATGTAATTTAAGATTTTGCTGTGTATTTTTAGCCTTGGAAGTCTGTGAAAGTTTGTTGCAGTCAACAACAAGTTTTCAAGTTTTTGTCAAAAAACTCTGAGTTTTTAGAAGAGTTAACTTTTTCTAGAGCATTAAATATGAGAGAAAAATCTCATTTTTGATGCAAAGGCACTGCTGCCTTGCTTGCACGTGGGCTGTCTCCTGTAGAAGCTACACAAACACTGTCAAGCATGTTCTGACACAAACCTCCTAACACACAGATGCAGAGCTGAGTGCTGGGGCTACAGCCAGGTGCTGGGACAGCTGGGATCAGCCACGGGCACACAGTGCTTTGGGATTGCTGGTCATTTCCCATGTGTGCAGGGAAACCACGTGTAGAGAGCTAACCCCATACACAGCCTGCCTTCTGCGGGCTCGGGAGTTGGAACAAACCCTGTGGAGATGAGGATTGCAGGTGCCAGCTCTCCCTTGTCAAGTGACTGTATATTTTTGTCCACAGCAAGGCCGAAGGGAATGGAGGGAGCCAGAATTCCCTCTGGATGTCCTTCGGATACGGAAGGGGGAAATAAAAACAGTGTGCTGGCAGAAGCTAAACAAAACGTTTTTAATAGCAGGCCACGGAGGAAAAATTCATGAGCTACTCTCCATGGCAACATCTAGGTTCTGTCACGTTTGCTGCCTCCACTCTCTCCTCCTTCCCTTCCCTTTCTCCTCTCCCTCTCCTACCCTTCGGCTGCTGCTGCTCCTGCCCGAGTCCTGCCCACACAGCTGTCCACAGGACTGGCATTTGCAGGCAATGGCTTTGACACCAAGGGGTCATCGATGTCCCCTCCTGGCAGATCCGAATCTGTGGGATTCGGAATGCTAATTCTAAGAGGGACCAAGTTAGCCTCCTGTTTCCTAACCTGTCCACTGCTCCTGCTCTTCTTACCCCTCAAACTGCTAAAACCAGCTATCCACTTTAGTCCACTTGCACTCTGTTTGCAGGCACAGACTTCAGTCTGTATGGACACTGGAAAGGGGAAAAAGCTTGCCCATGGCTGTTTAATTAAGCGTTATCCTAAAACCAGAGCTTTTAAGGGGTTAGTCTAAAACATGCTCATTTCTAGGGGAAAAAAACCCAAACCAGGTAATTGCACTCAGTCCTGACTTACTTCTGTGGCTGATATGAGCTACAAGTGGAAGGATGCAGGGGATGCCCCTGGCAGGTTGCATGTGGGGGACACCTGAGCCTTGCTGCTGCTGCAGCACTGTCACAGTCTTGCCACCTCTATGTTCTTCATATTTCATAGTATCACAGAATCATTCAGGTTGGAAAAGACCTTTAAGGTCATCAAGTCCAACCATCCACTTGCCAAGAGAAAAAGTCCAGCAGCCAATAACCAGTGAGGAATTGCAGTGTCGATGACAGCCTCCACATCCTGCGCTAAGCTCTGGCCCAGCCCTTAGGAGCAGCACCACGAGTCCCTCAGAGCTCCCAAACTGCTCAGTGGGAGAAGGCCACAGTGTCTGGCTGGATGCTGTGCTCCAGGAGTGCAGCTGTAACCCTGTGGACTGATTTTCATCGATTTCTGTGAATGACAAGTGGCTTGGTGTCTTCCATGGCTTGCCTGGAGTGCCTGAGGAAACTGGGTGGGAATTTGCCCCCTGGCAGAGGAGCACAGCTGGCCACAGAGCCAGGTGCTCGACAAAGGTCAGTTCCCTCAAGAGGACACCCTGCAGCCTGCACACCTCTACTTTTGCTGCCAGCCAAAGGGGTTCACTGATTGCCCCCCGCCTGCAATCACAGCTCTCTGAGGGAGCCATGGGAAGAAGAGGCATAGTGGAGACCCTGCCGAGACCCCTGCACTCACAAACTGCAGCAACCACAGAGGTACCTGAAATGTTCTCCTGAACCAGCCTTTTCTGTTCAGAGAGCTGCAATAAGCTGGGAGAGAAAGCACTCCTGTCTCAGGGGGTTTAGGTGACACACCTGCACTGGCAGGTTCTCTCTCATGCAGCCCAAGCCCCAGTGAGATCCAGCCAGGTGGAGACTGGGGACACTGGTGAGGACTCACACTGGCCAGAATGCTTCCAGGGCATTTTACTTTACGTCTATTTCCTCAAGCAATGACACAAACAATTGTCTGCCTTAGGAAACTTCAGCAGATCATCATTAATGTTTTGCAACTCCGTTTTATCACCTTGTTAATAGTGTCCTTTCCACAGCCCAGCTCTACCCACCTAAGCAGAGGGGGGAATGGTGCTGAGCATCATCAGATAGTGCCTTACCGCTTCTTTAAGCAAGGTTTAGTGGCTTTCCTCATCATAACCCAAAGGGCTACAGCTGGCATTGGATTGATGCCAAGGATGGGAGGCCTCCGTGCCTGAAACGACTCTTGACAGCTCTAACTAGAGGATAAAAACAAGTTCATGTCACTGGGAAGCCAAGGATGTCTTGAGCAATAGAGACCATATTCACTGTTACACTGATGCAAGGAGTGCAATCCTTACAACGATGCACAGCTTTTCCTGACTCACACGAGCTAGAGCCAGCACACCTCATGAATTTTCAACACATCCACAACATCTGCCTCACATACCTGCCAGCACTGTTTAATGACAGCTAATAATCATTTCACTTAAGAAAATTCAAAGACGTGCACCAGACGTGTCTCCACACAGAGCGCTCCCCTGACACAATACACGGGTACAGCTCTTCCCCACAAAACACACACTTGTTAATTACATCTCCCCGTGATGATCCAACAGCCCAGCTCCCACAGACGCCTCCGATTTTGTTCCCATCTTTGCCTCCAGCTGTGTGCTTCCTGCAGCTTTGCTCCAGCTCCTGAGTCGTGACGTGGGCCTGGTTTTCCTCTCTGGGAGCAGGAAAGGAGGCACCATAATACTGCCTTACTTACTCCCAGCACTACAGGGGAATGTCTTAAATGATCTCCAGGTTTCCAGGAAGAGGAAGAAATACTTCCCACCCCCTCCCTGGCTCCCAGGCTTTTGTAGGGTAGTGATCATCATCATCATCATAGAATCACCATCATCATCTCTACATGCAGCCCCTGATTGCAGTAATTTGGGTTTCTGCTGTTCCTCCACCTGTACCGGCTCATCAGATGTGATTTCCTTGCAGCAGAGATGATTTCTTCTGGGAAGTCTCGGATTCCTGGCAGTCAGTGGGAAGCCCACCAAGGTGTCTGCATGTTCAAGTTATTGGCACTTTCACTGCGGTCATCAGGGTCCCATCTCCCCCTTCTGATGTTCCTGGGGAGGTGCCATCACAGCTGGCCCTCCACATGAAACGTGCCAAGCTCCCTGTGTGACTAAAGCTCTTCAGGAGTAGCCAGGATAGGCCCTCTTGTAAAAACAGGAGAGGAAAAACTTCTCTGCTACACCTTAAGGCATTCCATAGCACATTCCTGTCTGCACTCAGGGAACACAGAGGAGACTGCTCAGGGCAGGCCGTGGTTGTGACCTCACGTCTTTCTCCACCCTGGATGAGTGACTTGAACAATAGAAAACCAGGGGAGCCCCCTCCAGGGTGCGAGAGGTCTTTTTTTGCTCAAAAAGAAAAAAACCCAAACTATTCCTCTCATATTATTTTGCTGTACTCTGTGAGGCCAGGAACCAGCAGGTGATGCTCTTGGGAAGGCTGTGGCTGCCAAGGTGCCAGCAGACACCAGAGAGGGAATTTTATCCTGCATGACAATGCACCAGAGAGGAGAGAAAGGGCAAAACCCTCTCCTTTGCCCCTTCATTTAATTGTGTTGTTCTGCAGATAACACATCCCCTTCATGTTCAATGGGTTAAACTGCTGGAAACAAGCATCTTTCTATATTTACTGGTGTAATCTAAACATATCCCCATTGTGCTGACAGCCAAGGCAAGCAGAGGCTCGAGGGGCTCTTTTCCTCTCCCAGTACCATGTGGGGCCCCAGCTGGCTGACACTGCCCCAGGTGAGACGAGTCTGAAGGGCCAGTGGGTGTCACAGCCCCCCTCACAGCCTCGCTGCACACCGTGCCTTCCCCCTCTGCCTCCCAGCTGCTCCAGAGGAGCAATCCTCAGCTCCCACCCATCCCTCTGCCCAGCCCCTGGCAGTCACTGGCTCTGGGTGCAGCAGGAGCTGTGCAGTTCAGCCAGCTGATTGCGAAGGGCTGAACAAACAGACTCATTACAACAGGACACAACACCTTCATCACCTCCCCTGTGTCCCCAAAGAGGCTGTATTAGTTCATGATTTAGAATAATCCCATATTCTTTGCACTTTGGGTGTTTTCCATTGGGAAGACAGAAGAAATCTTGCTATAATTGTGTTATACTGGCATAACTGTGTGGGCGTTCGGTGTATATGTGCTTGTGGAGTTACTTGTTTCTGTTTGCTGGCTGCCCTCACAACCTGAGACCTTTGTGGACTGCTGATTTCTTTGGCCAACATCTCCCCAGCAGCTGGCATTCCAGGTTTAGGATTTCCGGGCTGTAGGGATTCAAGTGTCTGAATGCCTGGCCAGGGAGGGAAATGGTTCAGTGCCCCAGCTCTGAGGCAGCCAGGTGCTATCAGCAGATATAGCTGGCTTGCCCTCCTCCTCCTCCTCCTCCTCCTCTCCACTTCTCAGTTTCCAGACGCAAATAATTCCCTATTTGGCAGTGTGTAACCACGATGGCTTCCTAAGGGGAAAACATCTACTTTGGCAAAAGCATTTAAGACTCTTACTCCTGCTTCATGTTCTTAAGCATATGTGGAGTAGAGGAAAAATGTTTCCACCCTATGCCTGCTGGCACAGCTGAAGTCTTTTGTTCAAAAATGCCAGCAAGCTCCCGAAGACTGGCTAATCATAAGTAATAAAGAAAATGCACTGGCATTGGAAAAATGGATTGGCTCCTGTGAGTAGGAAAGTGGCCTGGAGGAGAATCAGAAGCCAAGGTTCATGAGATTTTAGTCCCAGTTTCTGTACCTATTCCCAGTCCAGAGGAGGACACTTAAGTGCTTTGTTAGCTTTATTCTTTTCTGAATGGGACTAGACTTTAGCTTAGTCACTGTGGTATTTAGGGCATTAATTGACTCATTCAGCACCTTCTTCTAATGATGTAAATATCTTAAAAGCTTCACTGGAAGGATTTGAAGATGTAGTTTAAGAATTATTGCTCATTTATGACCTTTCTCTGTAACACATCTTGGAAGAGTTAAAGGTAAGGCAAGAGGGGAAGATTTTAATTTTAAAAAGAGACAAGCATTTCCAATTGGCAAGATTTTGCATCCTGATGGGAAAACATAAACACCGAGTTTCTGATCTTGCCTCAACCCATATTTAATCTTGGAGAGTGCTGTGGTGTAATTTTTAAGACAACACTTTCAGGAAGCATGAGGGAAATATTCCAGGCTTCCTTCTGCTTTGAAAAAACTATAAAGGAAAAAGAAAAAAAGGTGTGTGAAGCAGGGCAGATATGTCACATAATCCCACACAGAGGACACAAGAGATGTGGAAGACAATCTCACAGAGCAAAAGGCAGCTATGGGGAGACTTACACAACATCCTCTGGGATTATAATGACTTTCCTCTCTGCAGACTCCTCTGGTTTGGTGGATAAGGGGATGAAACCCCACCTGTGAGAGCCAGAGGAGGAAGCCCGGGGACGGTTCTCATGCAGAAGAGAATCTTGTCCCTGCCAGTGATGCTCTGCTGTAGGGCTGTCCTCCCCCTGGCCCAGCACACTCTCTCCCCTCCAGGCCTGCTCCATGCCCGGCTCTGGCAGGTGCCACAGGGAGGGGGTGGGAAGAAGAAATTGGATCCAGCCAGCCGCAGGAAGACGATCAGGGCTTTAGGAGCTGGTGGAGTGTTAGGAAGACGCTGGAATTGAAGCTTGCAGAGGGTGGCAGGATTAAAAATAGGCTGTACCCAGCCTTCCCCAGCATTTTAGCATCTCAGCTGCCTGTTTTCCTTGTGACCCACTGAGGAAGAGGCTGCAAAGAAAGAGATTCTCTTTCCCACCACCCCAGCAGTGCAGGACAAAATGGTATTTTGCTTCTAACCAGATAGTTCTCTCTTAGTCTGGTAAGATTTACTACAAGGGTGTAAACTGAGTGTTTTGTCCCTGTCTTCAGTCAAACCAAAGGACTCCCAACAAGGCACTCATGCACTGAAGATGGGCTCGTCCATTCACATCTTACAGGCCATTTGCAGGCTTCCGTCCCTTAGGAGGAAAAAAGGCAGTTTTTGTAGAAACCATCATTTTAATTCAAGATATTGATGAAAGAAGGCATTTCACAGAACCGTGTTATCCAATACAATCAACCTTGCACCTTGGTACTTACCTTAGCCACACCACATTTGTTTTAGAAAAACCCAAAAACAGTCCATAGTGCTAAGAGGTGTTGAAATATATACTTGGATAAGGTGCCTGAACCTCCTGGCCAACAGCTCCTATTTTATAGGAGCCAGGAACTGCTTCTTCTGCTCCTTACCCATGGTGTGTATTTCTTCATGTTGGTTGTGGGACAGACAAGGATTCCCTGAGCTGTGAGTTTCAGCCAGCCATGAGCACCACATATCAGCTAAAAATAAAAAATCTGCCTTGTCCAAGAGCCTAAATTTAGGAAGAATCTTTGTGAAAGGCTGCTGAGGTGCAGGTTTTTGGTCTTTTCCCTTTATCTTTTCCTTGGTCTTTTCAGCTTTAACTTTCACACATCAACAAGATCCTTCATGCAAAACATTTTAACAAGTCTGAAGTGTGGTTGCAAGATCTGAGTTGGTCTCAAACAGAGCCAAGGGCTGCCACACCAGGTCCTCTGGCTCCAGCACTTTACAAAGTTTAGCTACTTCTGCTTGGCTAAAACATGCCCTTAGCTTGTGACTGGGGAAAGCATTGTGCAAAAATGCAGTGCCACTCCTTTTTTAGTGTGTCTGCTCCTCCTAGAGCAGTATTTGTGCACAGTGACAGAGTGCCAGACCATTAGAGATTTCTAGAGCCAGTGCTGCCCCAACTCTGGGTTTGGTTTTCCTTTTTAGAGCTGCTCCATAGTGTGTGTTCCTCCCCACGACAGAGTCACCAGGCAGAACAAAGGTATTTCCACAGACACACAGCACTCCCTTGTAGTGCAGAAGTGGCTTCTGTGGGGTTGGGGTGGGGAGGGAGCCCAAACCCTGTTGGAGTCCAGGACATCCCCTTGGATGGCCTGGGACCTGAGGAAGGGAATTTGAGCTCTGGACAGGGGGGTGTGGAGCCGGTCCAGGGGGCTCGGAGACCTTGGCACAGAGCCCAGGAAAACACCGGGTTTGATTTTAATCCATGGGAAAAGCTTCCAACATTGCAAAAGGAATTACAACCCACCGGGATGTGAAAACAGTAGTTTAGTACAATAGGCGATAGAGAATTCAGTAGTTTTAGAGTTTATAGAATAGAAGTAAATGGGGACAAGATGGTGGAATTTGGGTGGTACCTCATGTATTTCTCCTTCTTCCTCATCCTCCATCTTTTGGGGTGGTGACAGCACAAAGCAGTTAGAGTGGATTGGAGCAAAGTAGAGATGTCACTTTTAGTGTGGGCACTGGGCATTGGCACAAACTAGTAAATAACCAATGCGTAGTTATCTATATAAATGTCAGGGAACATCCCATCAGGGGCAGTCCCCTCGTGTCCCAGCTGCTGTCCAGACCTCGGCTGGGAGCAGAGAAAATTCTGAGATATCGAATAATAAACAACACGAGAAACCTGAAAACAGACCTTGAGGGCTCTGCTTTTTTTATACCGACACGACTCGGGGCTTTTAGAGGGCCAAGGATTTTAAACCACCCCAATCTTGGGTGAGGAAACCCAAGGAGTGCTTTCTCCACGCCGGTGTTGGAGCGCAGCCAGCGCGGCGCTATGGAGGGAGCAGCTCCGAGCGCAGTGGTGTAGCAGAGGAAGCCTGACTGGGTGTTGTGCTGCTCCTGTGTCCCCAGGCACGTTCGTGTCGGCGTTCACCGTGCTCTGCGGGGCCCGCACCGACCTCCCCGACCGGCACATGTGCTGCGTCTTCTGGCTGAACATCGCCGCCGCCCTCATCCAGATCCTCACCGCCATCGTCATGGTGGGCTGGATCATGAGTATATTCTGGGGCATGGACATGGTCATTCTTGCAAGTAAGTACAGTGCACTCACCCTCCTGACTTCTCCTCTCCGTGGCAATGTCCCTGGGGCCCGGATAATGTCCTGTAGGGGGGAGAGCCACAGGATGGGCTCTGCAAGTCCTTCGGAAACACAGAGGAGAAATTGCTAGGAGGCAGCAGGAATGGGCCCTGTGACGTATCTGGGAGGGTCTCCCATGCCACCATGTGAGTCAGGAACTTCCCTTTATGAAATGAAATGTGCAGAAAAGGGGAGCACTGTGAACTCCGTTGTCTGGAGCCCCTTCTGCCCTGATCACATCCATTTGAACAAGAAAGCCCTTTCTCCCTTGTGACTCCGGCTGCAAATCTGTGGTTAGCGAGGCCTTTCTGCTAGGCCTGTTCTGCTCCCAGGGCCAGCTGTCACCAGAAAAGCCCTGGGGACTCTCCTGGACCCTCCCCTTACTGCCCGGGATACATTTACCCATTGTTTTGGAGGTTTTTTTCCATGTTTCAGACCAATTTCTTAGGCTGAGCCAGAAGTGTTTAGCTGCTCCTTGAAAAACGTCCCATACACCCTTTTGAGTTGACTAAAACATTACCCCAATGAAAGAAGAATCCTTTTTAGAATGTATATAATTTAAATCGCCAGTTAGTAGATATTACCAATCCAGAACACAGGCTCTGTAACTTTCATCTGGTAGAGGCTTTCCCTGGTGTAAAAGTTGTGCCATAGCTCCTGTATCCTGGTGCAGAGGACCGAGGTGACAGCCTCATCTCACCTCCACAGCCAGAAGCAGCACAAAGCTCAGGGAGCTGGTGGCATCTGCACGACCCACTCCCTTTCCAGAGGCTGGCAGAGCCCTCAAACCAAACAGGTCTGAGATCTTTCAGGCTGACAGGACAGGCAGTTCCCAAAGCAAGCCCTTCTCCCAGAGACCGTCTTACCAGCAGCTTTTGCCTTTTGGTTTGAAGGGGCTCCACTTTGTCATCCCTGCTGATGACATCTGCTGCTGCATGACAGAGAGTGAGAGAGGATCTCAGAAAGTTGCCAGGAACCCATCTAAAGACAAAATGGATAAAATCAGGGAGAAAAAAAAAAAAAAAAAAAAAAAAAAAGGCAGGAAACCAGTGCACATTTCCAGCTGCCAAACCCAGGGGTTAAACCCTCTCTCACCAAACCACCTGCTAATTTCTGAGCCAGCTTCAGTTAAGGCAGTCCCCATGCAGAGCAAACGATGGATATCAAAAACCTGACTATGTGCACAGCAAAAGCTTTCCTCAGGATGAAGGCAGTACTGCTCTTTGCTTTACCCTGCAGACCACCTACCACATTTCCTTCCAGAGGTACCTGCAGAGCAGGTTGTTTCTGAGGCTGAGCTGTGCTTTGGTGTACACGTGTGATGTGTCTTCAAGAATCTGCCAGATTTGTGTGTAATGCCGTAAGTGCATGTTCATAACCATAAACTCTTCTGCTCTTCCTCTGCGGGGCAGCCCCCGTGTGTGGGTCACTGTCTGGCAGGACCCCATTTCCAGCTGTGGGGAGAGCCAGGAAAGCATCTGTCCTGATGGAGAACCACCACTGAAACTGTGCCTTGCTTTGCTCCAAAGCCCGGCTCTCCAGCTAGAGGGGCTGGTGCTCAGGAAGGTCCTACTGGGAGGGCCTTCTCCAGTTTCACTGTTGAGGAAAACCAGCTTGGAAGTATCTCCTGAACACTCCCACATCTGGCTGGATTCCAGCAGTTTGGGAGGCAGAGGATGGATGAGCAGCATGTAGAGGGAATGCTCAGGTCAAGAGGTCTCCAAGGACAGCAGCAGTATTTCATCCCTCTGGTGGTAGTAGACAATGGCAAGGGGAGTCAACATGTCTTATGCTTCACCAGCAGCATCTGACAAGCTGCAGCCCTTGGCAGTTTCTTGCCATCTCATTAAATAGCTGCTTTTAAGTTTACTTGCCATGCAGAGAAAGTAGTGGCTAAATGCAGCAGCTGGAGAGGAGAGGAGAGGAGAGGAGAGGAGAGGAGAGGAGAGGAGAGGAGAGGAGAGGAGAGGAGAGGAGAGGAGAGGAGAGGAGAGGAGAGGAGAGGAGAGGAGAGGAGAGGAGAGGAGAGGAGAGGAGAGGAGAGGAGAGGAGAGGAGAGAAAACAAAGAAGAAAGTGATTAGTTGCTCTTACCTGGATCAAACAGCCGTGTCAGACACAAAGTGGTTAGTTCTTGTTATCATATATTTTTAAAAGAATAATAACTTTAGAAAGAAAGCATGTTTCAATTGCAAGGAATAAGACATTTCATTTAAGAACACTCTCAGTTTGCTTTGGCTGGGTTTTGTTTGCATGCAAACTATTGGATGTGCTGGACAGAAACCCTACAGCACTGCAACTTGAATCTGTGTGCAGATGGGGAATAGTCAAAAAAGTGTGGAACTACTGCCCACCTCTTGTCACCTTGCCCTGAAATGGTTGATCCCATGTGTCCCTGGGAGAGCGCCAGGCTATTTGGATGGGCTAGAGGCAGGGCCTGTCCCAGCTGGTGAGAGCTAGCAGTGAGGAGGAGGGTGGGAAGCAGCTGAGGGAAAGGAACTCCGCTCAGACCTTCCCTAAGGGACAGTCACCTCACTGCCTGGATCTGGGCCTGCCTCTCTGTTGGCTGGTAGAGAGCTGGGAGGGAGTTACAGCCACAGAATCATAAAATCACTGAGGCTGGAAAAAACCTCCAAAATCATTGAGTCTAAGTCTTAAGCCATCACCGTCGTGTCCACCACTGAACCATGTCCCCAAGTGCCACATCCACATGCCTTTTGAACAGGAGGCTCCTTGCAGCTTTTCATTTTCTAGTGCTATTTCCCAGGCATGGGAAGGGGGAGTCTGGTCTGAGGATAATGGCATACTGTCCTTAATGAGGGAAAAAGGAGAATTAGAGGCCAATCAGGAATACTTCAGTTCCTGGAAGAAGTAATCAAGTAAGTGACTCACAAGCATTTAGAAAATAAAAAACACCCCCACAAAGTCACCGTGGGTCTGTCCAGAGCGAGCTGTGTCAGGCTGGTTTGATTCCCTTCGATGGCAGAGGAATTAATTTGGTGTGAGCTGGCAGCAGCCAGCCGTCCCTGCCAATCTGCAGATGCTGACCCCGTCTCACACAGCATTTGTACCAGCAAGCCAGGGGGACGGGCCTGTGTGAAAATGTGCCTGAGAACTTTCCTCTAAATGGATTTTCCTGACCTGGGGAGAGATAAAGAGGGATGTGTTAAAGGGTCCCTCCTGAATCCAGCTCTGCTCAGTGTTTCCATCTGTGGCTTGAGGATGGACTGGAGAAGAGGGTCCCCAGCCCCACACCAGCTGTGAGGGCAGCAGGCACAGCGAGGGCAGGGCCCGGATCCACGCCAGTCAGAGAAATGGCCTGGACACAGTAAGTGCTGCTCAGCAGGGACAGCCCCAACATGCCAGAGAAGGATTAATCAACTGCATAAATACACACTAGGGAACAACTCATTTTTCAGGGAAGGATGTGGTGGCTGCAGTGAGTCACAAGCGGCACAGGGGGAACATTGCTGCGGAGGGAACAAACACCACACAAGCAGGTGGGAGCAGAGTTTGTAGGGCTTCTGCTGATCCCATCACCTTTCTCTGCATGCATAAAACTGTGGTGAGGCTTGTGGCAGACTTTGGAGGCTGTACTTCAAGTGGAAAACCTGGAGAGAGTCCAGAGAACCATAAGACAGCAGGCGTGTTGATGATGGAGGTGTTCAGCAGGCTAATAAGTGTGAGAGGGCAGCAGTTCAGCCTAAGACAGACTCAAATAACACCAGGAAGGACCTGTGTGGAAATCAGAAGACATTTTTCCTCCGGTAAGGTCAAAGTACTGCAGAGGTGGAAGGCAGGGTCTGCTCTCTCTGTCCCTGGAAGGCTTTAAGGGAGCACAGACCCATGTCTGTCAGGGACAAGGTGGGACACAGCAAGAGACTGACTGACCTGGGGGGTCCTGTCCCACCCTCCTCTCCTCTAGGGCGCCCTTTAGCAGGATAATGTCCCAGAAGGAAGATGAATGGAATGCAGTTCTGCTGTCACACAATCACTTTGGGCAGCACCACAGAACAGGGTATTTTCTCTGCTAATTAAAACCAGCTTCCAGCGGGCCCCATTGGACACCAGAGAGATCTTCTTTAAGTAGCCATATGACTTTGGGAACTGTCCTCTGCAGTACCTGCTGCCTGAAGGCAAAAAGGCAGAATTACAAGGGAGCACTTAATTCTTCTGCCAAAACCTGGCTGGGCAGCGCTGCTGCAGTGTGCTCTCCTCAAGCCCCTCGCCAGCTCTGCGGGGACCATTACTGGCCATTGATGGAGAGACGGGAAGACTGATTCATCATCAGAATTCGATTTTACTCAGGTTTTCTAAGCCTTATATACCATTTCAGCGAGGTTAATAATTTCTACTACAATAATTAGGTTAAAAGATCATACAAGCAACTTACACATTTTACAACATCTTTATCGTAGGGGGTTGATTGAATCTTTTCCCTTAAGCAGGTTTAATCCCATCTTCTCATAAGCTCAAAGTTCTGTTTGTCCTTGCCGCGGCATCCTAGTCACCAGACTAGTTATTCTAATTAAGTCTGTCTTACTCTCGGTCTTGTATATTCCCACAGACCACGCACAGGGCTGAGGCACACCAGAGCTAATTAGCTGGCCAAAGCCAACAGGAAAACAAGCCTCCTAAGGCTCTGCAGGCAAAGCCCCCTCAGCTACAGGTACACCTTGTCGCCACCCACACCTGCACTAGCCCCACTGCACGGAATGAACACAGCGGAACGGGTCTCCAGGAACGCCCTGCCTGCTCAGAGCCCAGTAGAAAAGGTTGTGTGCCATTTCTTGACAGAGAAGCCAGAGAAATGATGTAGTCATATCACCCTGACGTGGCACAGGGGACACAAGTCAGGGACTGTTTGTCCAGGCATTGTTTTACCTCTGCTGAAAGCAGCCAAGAAGCCAAGGAAGCCCTCCCTCAGCTTTCGGCCTCTGAGTGAATGATGTGCTTGGCTGCACCATCGCTCTCAGGTTCACTGGATGGAGACTTGGGCAGACTCTTGGGGCTGATTGCCAGCCAGCAGTGAGAACTCACCTGTAATCATGCCATCCTTGTCGCTCCTTTGCTAATTACTGTGTACAGCCCCTGCCAGAAGCCAAGCAGATGATTGCAGTGTCGCTGTATGCTCGGGCTCCCAGGGAAAGCATCACGGAGCCTCTCTGCTCTGCAGGGGCCCTGCTAGGGCAGGTGACACAGCTGTCCTGGGAAAGAAAGGGGAGCAGGAGGCCCAAATCAACCAGTAACCCTTCATGAGAGGAAGAAAATTCCAAGGACAAATTGCCTGCTTAGACCTATTACACTTGTTAAAAAACTCTAAAAAGAGCTGTCCCCCAAACTAGGCCTGAGGAAAGCAGTTAAAATATCCTTTTTTTTTTTTTCAGTTTCCGACCAAATGCAGTGGTAGGGCAAGCTCTTAAAACACTGCAGGAATGTTAAGTAGCACCAGTGTTTGCAGCACCCAGGCAGGCTGAGGCACGCTGTGGTTGTGAGTTACCTGTGGGCACCAGCAAACTGAGCAGGGAAGCTGCCAAAACCCCTTCAGGTGTAGTTTTCCCAACTCTGGGACTATGAATGGTATGCCATGAGCCCTTTGGTAAAGTGTGATGTCTTGTTTGATGCCTTCCTTCAGTGGCTCCCCTCCTGTCAAACCCACAAAATGCCAATAGCCCACAGGAAATAGTTTCTGGGAGCATTGCTCAGAAGTGTTAGCCCGGCTTGGGGATGGAAAAGCAGATGAGGATTCCTCCATCATCTTTAAACAAGAGTCCCAGAGGAAATGATCCACTTCAAGTACAAGGATTTTAAGAAATATTTAGCCCTGGTGTGAATGTCTGATGGTAGAGCAGCTGTTCTCTGTTTACTCTGCAGCCTCAGTTGGTTCATTCTCTTCTGGTTCTCCATGTGTTTCAGATATATCGTCTACAGTTACATTTCTCCCTCTCTCTTTCTTTCATGTTCCTTTGCCTCCTTTTGTTCACCATCAAAGTCTCACAAGGTAAGTTTGTTTCTGTTCTTCCCCCTCCTCACGCTCTGAGGCGGTGTCCCACGGAGAGCAGCGAGCCCTGGTCGAGGCAGGACACCTGGAATTCACTTTGGCCAGTGCCGCCCACTCCCAGCCCAAGTCCAGCCATGTGCCTTTACATGTGTGTGTCCAGCTGTCTGTGTGTCTGTCCTGTGGCTGCACAGCCCCAGGGATGCTGAAAATCTTCACACAGCATTGAAATGCCCCTGGGGATGCCCCAAAGAGCAGCGCAGGAGCCCGTTTCAGCACTGAGAGCGTCCTGAAGCCACCCTCTGTATGAACCCAGTCCCAGAAGAACAGCCTATGCACAAACTGGGTTATTTTTGCCTCAATCTTTCATGCAATGGCTTAGAGGAGAAGTGCAATTTCAAGTAAACCTGATTAAATCAGTGACTGTGTGCACAGGCCCACTTAATCCTGAACCCAGAGCTGTCTGTTCTACAGAAGGGCACCTCAATTTCATTGCAGACGTATTAATGTAAAGCTGCTTTGTGCAGAACAGCTATTCCTCTGCAAGAAATGCAGTAACTATTTTCACATTGGATAAATTAAGTCTGAAGTGTTCTAATAAACAAGTGTAGCATAGAACAGGTCATTTTTTGGCTTATGGTCATGTAAAGAGATAGGCTTGGCCACTGTAGCTTCCTTCCAGCCAGTTTCAACACCAATAGCCAGACTGAAAGGATTCCTTAATCTCAATACTCTTACTTTACCTGAAGATTTAAGGCAGGCCCCACCTTTCTGCTCCATGGGATTGTTTGATTTTTTAAACTCTGCTCCCAAAACAAATCAAACTGATGCCGTAGACAAGCCCAAATTACAAGTTTCCAGCCAGCTCACCTTGCTTTCAGAGCTGACTCACGCTTAAAACATAAATGCATGTGAAATCATCGTTTTGCCCCCTAGAAAAAGCTGTTTGAAAGAGATGACAGTCTTTCTGTTCAGCTGCACACAATAGGCAGAAATTCAGTCAAGTGTCATTATTCTGTCCCTTGTGCTTGTTTAACAGCAGGAGATCCAGACTGCCAAACCTGGGCGAATGTGTGGGTTTTTTCCAAAGTACAGCAAAGTTCATTTGCTGGAGTCGATTCTTAGTTCAGAAAAAAGTCATTTAAAGATAGGGGTTCTGGCACCTGCTGGTATTATGTGTTCAGTTTTTGTAAGAGACTTACAAAAGCCTAAGATAACGGCTAGAAAGAAATATTACAAAGCATAAATGGAAAAGTGTTTGAAAAGTTAAACATTCTTCTGAGATCTGAAATTGCAGACTTATTTGAAATTCAAAATATAAAAATGACAGGGTACTTATATTATTTAAACTGAGAAAAAAAAACCCCGTCCAGATTTAAAAAAAGTTTTTTAGTTGAAAGATCTTCATTGTGGCAGGCAAGTAAGGAGAGTTTGTTTCTTTAATAAGGAGATTTTTTTTTTTTGCATTGATACAATCAGAATAACAAGCCCAGCTTCTCTTGAAAGGAAAGTGGGGAAACTTCTGGTGCAGTTATTGCAACTGCTTAGGGAAGTGTTAAAAATTCCGGTATTTTTCTCATCATCCTGTAGTAGCACAGGAGCTGCAGGTGCTCTCCTACTGCCCTTCCCTGCCCTAGCCCCCCAAGGGACGGAGCTGTCCCCTGTGGGCTTTGGAGCCTGCCCTCGTCTGCTGTGTGCAGGACAGTAAAGAATCTGGGGCCCCGAGGAGCTGTGGCAGGCAGCAGGACAGGCTGCTCGAGCGCTTGCAGCATCCGTGTGGCTGGAGCACAGTGGGGACCCCGAGGGCTTTGCTGTCTTGGTTGGGAAGTGCATCAAGCCTCGTGGCCACCGGGAGAGGAAAGGGCGTGAAGGAACAGGGATCCAGCCAGTTTCCTTGGTTTTGCTGCTGAAAAGATCAGTTTCCTCCAGGCCCACTGGATGTCTGCTGTGCCCTAACCTGTAAAGACACCTGGAATTCTGCTGGGCTGGAGCAAAGCAAGCGCAGAGCCAGGCAGTGAGAGTATCATTAGCTGTGTTTGGCATGTCAGCCTGCGATTCAAGGCATTCCCCTTCTCCTCCCAGAGGTGTTTGCTCCCCTGTGCAAACTGCAGTGCAAACTGGTTGCTGCTGGGGAGCACCGTCAGCAAAAGCCAGCGTGGGAACACAAAGATGGAGAGAGGAAACCAACCTCCTCCTAGCTGGCAGTGCTCTGGGGGGACGAGGCTCAAACACAAGCAGATCCCAAGGAGAGACGCATGTCAGATGCCCGAGCTACCAGGGCAGCATTTGGGAACAGCCGTGTCTCTGGAGCAGGATACAAGGGCATCCACTTCCCCTGCGCTGCAGGAAAACACACTCCAGAAAAGTTTTAGGTTACTGGGCTGGAATTGGTGACCACTGGTACCTGCTGTGCCTTTACAGTCTCTTCAAGCAGAGGTGGCCGTGCCGGGCTGGTGGCAGGCGGGTGCCACAGCAGCAGGGCTGGCTGCCAGCATTCACACGTGCCCGGGAAGGTGGCGGCACCAGGCAGCTGCTGGCTGAAGCAGGGCAGGGTGGCTGCCCTGGGCAGCCTGGCCGTCAGGGGGAATGCGGCAGCCCCTCTGTTGTCCCACGGGGTTTTTGCCACTCCTGGTAAAGCAGGCTGGTGGCGTGTTTGAGCCTCACCAAGGGTCCTCCTTTGGAATTAACTCTAATCGTGTTCCCTTCCCCTCCCTCCTCACAGGCTGCAAGGAACAGGGGATCCCACAGCAGCTGTAGTGGCTGGGACAAGTATGGTCAGAGAAACACGGCGAGAGATTTCCTTTGGCAGCCGTGGGCCGCGGACCCTTTGGTTACCCTTTGTCTCTCTTCTTCTCCCCTCTGTGTTGTGTCCGTGTGTCTGCGCGGCTGACTGCCCGTCCAGCGGAGCGGAGATGCAGAGCGGCCGGCGCAGACCTGCACTGAGCAGCGGGGATGGGCCAGCACGGCTTGGCTTAGGACTGCGCCCGGCCAGCGCACGCTGGGCGGCCCGCGAGGAGGACGAGGGTGCCAGGACAAGGAAACAGCCTTGGGGAAGGTGGCACCTGGGCAGGCGGCTGAACCGAGGGAGGGGGAGATGCTGCTTTCCCTCTGCTCCCAGGGAGAGGTTGCTGAAGATGGTTTGCCTCCTTTTTATGCTCGCTGCTAAAGGGCGCTGGCCGTGAACATCAAATGCCAAGGAGCTATTCACAGATTGATGTACAGGATGTAAAAGCAAACCAGTGGTACTTTTTTCCCTCCCTGAGATTCCATCCGTGACTGCTCTGCTGTCTGTGTGTATATGATGTTCACAGAAGCTCTGTCCCCACAGATGTCTTGAGAAACGTGCTTGCTGTAAATCGTATTGTACCACTGAAGTCACTGGGGCCATTGCCTGCTTCCATCTGCTGCCACTGTGCAAAGAGCAGAGCTCCCACCAGCCCAGGGGACGCTTTTCCTAGCACAGGACTGGTGTCCTGCAGCACCTCACCTCTAGGGCAGCAAGTACAGCCTTGTGCTGCCAAAAGCCTCTTGTATAAAACAGTACTGGGGGAGCCAAAGAACGAGACTTTTCCTGCCCCTGAAAGGGACTTGCTGG
The DNA here is from genome assembly GCF_009819655.1 of Sylvia atricapilla. Lineage (NCBI taxonomy): Eukaryota > Metazoa > Chordata > Aves > Passeriformes > Sylviidae > Sylvia > Sylvia atricapilla. The sequence goes on from NC_089142.1 coordinate 97,074,300, forward strand.
CGGTGTCTCCATGCTTTGGAAACGGATCCCCTTAGAGTGCGACGAGTGCTCCTGGCTGAAGCAGCATCCCAGCTCTGCTTCCCCGGGTAAGTATCCAAAACGCCAGGATCACAACCTGGCAGTGCTTGGGAGCTGTTGTGGTTGGAAGGCCCGTGGCCAAACGGGCTGGGGCTGTATTTCATGGCTTGAGCAGAGTTGCAGTGGCCAGAGGTGGAGTGATCCCTCTGATCGCAGCAGGGCGAGAGGAGCTCGGGTTGGTGTCAGCACCTGGATGCTTTTCCTCTCCAAAAAGATGGCAGGAGGAGCCCTGCTGAAAGAAGGCAAAGCCAGGCTGCTCACACACAGGGAGGGCCCTTCCAGCCAGAGGAGTTTCACACAAACCTGCTGCCAAAACTGGGAGCCACCCAAGCGTGGCAGAGCTGAGACCCACTGCCAGCCCCTTGCTCCTGCCAAGAGGCAGACGGTGAGAAAGGGATGGCAGCAAACCCCACTGCCCTACAAGTGTCCAGCCTCTCCCAGTACCATGGTCAGCTTTCAACAAAGGGTTTTATTTTCCATGCAGAACAGGTCCTGTCAGCTAAAATACCTGCTGTTGTAAAGAGAGCTGGGCTGCCAAAAAACAGCAAGTGCCCCTGAGCTGCCCACCAAGGGAGGAGGAGAGCCCTGTGCTGGGCAGGGCACCTGTTGGTGATCCCACACAGAGCTGCTGGGGTAGGAAGCTCCTTTGGCGTTTTGGTTGCAAACCCCTGGCTTAGGCTCCCCACAGCCCCTGCTGTTCTCCTGATGCCTGGACACTCTCTGGACGTAGTGCAACACCTCTCTGCCCAGAAAGTCTCCTCCCTGCCAAATGCCCACACTGCACCATGAGCCCACAGCCTGTGGAAAGCATCAGTACCTCTTTGTTCTCCCTTCTTCAGGGCTAAGGACAAAGCAGCATCCGCAGTCCCAAATGACTTGTGGTGGGACAGGACCCCTCCAAACGATGCCCATTTATCCAAAGCAGGTGTCAGAAGGCATGACAGAGTTTTTTCACTTCACCCTTCTGTGGCTGTGCACTACAAAAAGCTTTGGGCTGTTTGAACAGGAGAAAGGGGCAGAGAGTTAGGAGCCTTGGGAGCACTAGCTTTCATTGTGAAGATGCTGGCTCAAGCATTTCTTCTGATCTCAGCAGTCTTAATTGGAAATATATATATATATATATATATATATATATATATATATATATAAACTAGGAGGCAAATTTGTAACACAATTAATTGTATATTTTATCAAGCCAGACTTCAGGTAAAACCTTTGGGTGCAGAAGGTCTGAAACAAGAGCAGCAAGTGTGGCTTAAGAGCAATATCTTCTGGTGCCTATGAAGTTGGGTTCACTTTTAGAAGGTGGATCTAAATGTGTAATGGACAGGCAGCACAAGAAGCCTCAGACTGGGGAGGATTAAACAGTGTATTGGTACAGCTCACAGGATACAGTAAGGAAAAATGACAGGTCTCCTAAGCAAACCCATGGCAGAGGCATAGGAATAACTCAGGCTGCATTTCTCTTGCCTCACACCCTAAGCTGTTGCTCGTACTGCCATGCTGGACAGACAGAAAAAGGTATTTACTATCACTATCCTGCATCCAAACAGGGATGCTGAGCCCCACTTTTTGGGCTGCTGCATAGAAAGTGAAGATCGTGACATGGTGCAGACAGGAAAACTTTGCATTCGTCATTTTAGAGGAAAAGAGATGAAAAACTATCAGTTTTTAGAGCAACACAAGCCGCACAACACAGGCAGCAGAGTCAAGGTTTCCTTGGAAGACAAGTACTAGCTGGTGCTTCTTGGTTAGCCCAGGGCTGGAAGAGCTCAAGAGGAAAAGCAGAACTGCCAGAACGCCAGGCTACAGTGAGCCGCAGTTACCTTGCTCTGCCAGAGAGAGGCTTGGAGGACAGCAGCAGCTGGAGAAAACCAATCAAGCAGGTGGAAAACCCAAGAGCCATCTGGGATCTGCAGTAGAGCCGGAGGATGGGTTCCTCAAGGTTACCATTGCCACGGCGATGGCCAAAAGGATTTCTGCTCACAGCGTTTGACCATTTCAAGTGTCTTTGCCCAAAGGGACTGGTTCAGGGAGTGGCCTGTGCTGTGCCATCCGCAGCTCTGGCGTGCTGGGCTGCACAGGTGTTACAGAACTGAGCTTCAGCATTTCCTGCGGGACAGATCGTCTCTGCTCCTCCATTTCCCACCTGGGTAAATAGGATCCTAGCCAGTGGCAAACAGGGAATCTGTAGCACACCTGGAAAACACCGTCACCAGCTGCTGCTGCCATCAGTGAGAACTCTTTTTTTGAGCTCTCTAACTCGCCCTGAAGCCACCCAAACCACGTGCCCGCTCAGCTGCAGCGAGTGCAATGCCCAAGAGCAGTGGTCACCCCTCACCTTTGCCAGAGCAGAACGGCTGAGTCAAGTGCACGCACCAAACAGTGCCTAAGCATCAAGTTCACTGTGCTGTGGTGGCAGGACAGGTGTGCAGGAGCCCCTGCAGGCATGGATCACAGGCTGTGGATAAAAGGAACCAGGCAAAGCCTTCGGCTGCAGAAGCTCTGAAGCAGGAGCAGCAAGTGTGGCTTAAGAACAACTTCTGGTGCCCGTGAAGTTGGGTTCACTTTTAGAAGGTGGATCTAAATGTGTAGTGGACAGGCATCACAAGAAGCCTCAGACTGGGGAGGATTAAAGAAGCTGACATTTTCACTGGGCCTAAACTGCCAAAAGTTTCACCTCCTGTGGCATCAGATGTCAGATCAGCAGCTGATGCTCCATCCTAGACACCCAGCACCTGCACAAAAGGTCCCCTGGGAACAAAAAGGGGCAGAATAAGCTTCTCATCAGCATCACCAGGGTTTTGCTGACCTTTTGGGCCACACTTGGTGCTGTCTGTCTCTGTGCTCTAGTGAGGATGGGAGAATTGGATTGGCTGGGAAAGGATTGAATGGAAATGCTGCCCTCCCTGGGATGACTGCAGGTCTCTGAGAGCATCACTTTGGTTAGGTCTGGGTGCTGTCTGCATTTATTGCATGAGGGAGTTTGGTACTGCAGTGTAGCACTGCACAGACGAGGTCTGGGATTTAAAATTTACTTTCAGCTTTTCCTCTGTAAAATTTTTTCTGATCTTTAACCTTCTTATTGAATTGGGGAAGCCAAGAAAACACTCAATGCACCATTTCAGAGGCTCCGAAATCTGTCAAATGACACTCAGGACAAAAAGCCTTATTTTTGCCTGTTGTGGTGATTTGCTTAATTGATTTTAATTAGAAGGAGACAGTTTCTCGCTCTCTGCTTCAGGACAGGAGCCAGTTTATAGATTGGCCGTGCTCTCAGGCAGCCAGCATCAAATTGCATTTTCCCCGCGGCTGTCCTGCAGTAGTAATAACGATGATCAATCCCAATGCTTTTTCCAATAGAAAAAGCATTTTTTCCTGACTAAAACCAGCGCTGCCGAGCTCTGCCCAGCCCCAGGGTGAGCAGCAGCTGGGGACAGCTTCACTCGGGCACTGCTGAGCCCCTCACTTTGGCTTCAGCTCTGCCCACGGCAAGTCGTGGGGAGCTCCGAGACAGAGCCCAGGGCAGGGCTGCGGTCCCCAGGGGATTCTGCTCGTCCCGTCTTTGCTCTCGCACCTTCCACTGGGAGTTGGTTTTCCTCCTCTCACAAGAGCTCCGAGGGCTGTGGCCAGCTGGCAGCATCTGGAGGAGCGTGTCTGGTGGCCACAATCCAGGCACTGACAACAGCCACACAGTGAAGACACAGGTGCGAGTGAAAACTCTGCAGCTTTGCCGCACCGACCACTCCTTTCTTTCTCTCTAGGGTAAAACGAAGCCCTCGGCGCTTTCACACCTCTTTCCGAGGCGTTGCAGAGGGGACAACGCCTCCACCTGCCCCGGGGCTGGATCAGCGGCCGCCCTCCCCTGGGAGCTGTGCTGTGACCGTCGCTCCTGGGCAGCACAGCCCGAGGGCACAGCCCGAGCCCTGCCTCTGGCGCCGAGGGCATGGCACCAGTGACCCCAGCACCGCCACCTGCTTCAGCACTGGAGATGTGCCACGGGCGACTTTGACGGCTAAAGAGTGAGAGTGGGTAACGAAGAATAAACGCAGCTGCTTCAGCCCCATCCGCCAGCGACGCAGAATCTTCTGCTGCTCCTCCCTGATTGGGAAAACCGGCTTTCTCCAAACAAACAAACAGAAAAACCCCAAACCAAACAACCCCCGAGAAGGGCTTTAATGAAATAGTTTCTTGGTACTTGAACCCGGGTGGGCCGAAGAGCTGATTTACTACTCATTGCGAAGCAATTCCGGGTGGGAACCAACCCAAATTGTGTAGGCAGTCAAAACCCACCTTCATTCTGGGTCAGCCCAGCCACTGCAACGCAGAGCACAGAACCATTTCCCGAGTCATTGGTGTTGCCCGATCCGTATTTCCCGTGGAAAAGGGGCTTTGGCAGGGAGCCCCGCGCTCCAGGCCTTTTGGCACACTGGCTGCAGGGCCCTGGCAGCGCTCTCAGCCCTGGCAATCGCACCGGGACGGTCAGTGGGGCTTTGTGCCGGGAGCAGCTCTGGCACACGCAGCCGCGGGGCCAGGAGTGTCCCGTGTGAGAGGTGACTCCGTCTGTGCCACACCCTGTGCTTCCCAAGGCACAGCTCCGTGTTCCTCCCCGGGGGCACTGACGGCCACACACTTCACTGCAGACCTTCCAGTTGGGCTGGAAATCGCCCTGAAGTCTCGCTGCGAGGCTTGTGCTGAGCTCTGCGGGCAGGAAGCTGAGGCAGTCCCAGTATTCTCCAGAGGGCCATCCTATCCCTTGCCCCTGCGTATTGTGGGATGAGCCTGCAGTTCACACGCGTGCATACACTCCGTGCAGGCTGCAGTTTATTGCTCCCCAGCCCAAACTGCATCCGCTGCAAGACACCACCAGAGCTACCTGACAGCTAAACCCCGGACAAAAGGAGAGCCTGCCTAGATCTGATATTCCTCCCAGGAAAAAGCAATGTCTTTTCCCGCACACTTGCTAACCACAGTGTGGCACCAGAGCCCCGCATTTTCCAGCTGACTTTGCTTCATGCTCACACACACGGTGCACTTTGAAGCGGTGCTGCGGTTTATTTCCCAAGCTGGCGCTCAGCATTCCCATCCCCCTGCGGCAGTAGCGTGGTGCAGAATCCCAGGTCACAGCGGCACCATCTGAGCCAGGGTTAATGACAGGGAGTCCCACCCGAGCTCATGCTACCCACAACCCATCCTTCCTCCTCTCGTCATCTGTAGAAATAACTCAGCCAGGCCAAAATTCAAGCCCTACTCCTCTCGCACCCACACGTTGGCCAGAGGGGAGCCACAACGCCCTGTCCCCACGGCTGGAACGCTGCAGTGGGAAGTGAAGGCTTCTTTCAGGCTCTAAGAATGGCAAAGGCCGGAGTAGCTCAATCCATCTTCCGGCTCTAAGAGTGCTTTCAGCAGGCAGGTGAAAGGGAAGGGCACATTTTGGCTTGGGATCAAAACAGGGGCTCACCTGTACCAGCAGCGCCTGGATGTGATGGCAGTGCTCCCCCAACACCCAGCAAGTGATCCCACCCTGCCCCACAGCCCTCCTTCTCCCACTGCACCCTGACACGGGCACTGTTCCCAAGGCTGGCAGGGGAATTCTCCTTGCTTTTGGCCACGCACGGATACATCAGATTGTCCACCTTAGGAAGGAGGGAGCAGGGGCCTGCCCACCTGTGTCGTTTGCACCTTGCTGCTGAGCCCACCTTTCATTTTCATCCTGGAGCCCAACCTGAGGGCTTGCAGAGGACCATTTGTATGCCTATTTATATCACCCGGTGTTGGATTGTGAATTCTTGTGTTTTGATACTGTGGATATTTTTTTTTTAAAGTTCAATATATTCTATTGCTGGACAGCTGGAATGAAATGCAGAGTGTCTTTATGTCGTCTGGAGAAAGCCCATCATCCCTGATTCCAAACGGGTTTTTGCTCTCCTCCCACCAGCGAGGTGATGGAGAGCGCCCAGCAGACGCCAGCTCACACCCACATCCCCTGAGGAGAGGAGCTGGGGGGCAGGGCTTCCTTAAGGGAATTCACCACCAGGACCTTCCAGAGGAGCAGAAGGCTGGTGAGGAGCCTCACCCGAACCTCTGGAATGGAGACAAGGGAGGGGGGAAACGCCGCCCTGTGCTCCCCCGTGCACATGCCTACCAGCAATCCTTCTCCACTGGGTTTGGTTTGCCATTTTAACATTTTAATATGACTCCAGGTGCGTTCTCCCTCCTCCCTGTGAGAGAACGGCCCAGGTGCTGTCAGGCCACAGACAGCTGAGCAGAGCCGAGCAGGTGGCAGAGCCTGGCCATGAATGGCAGCTCTGCTGCAAGGGCCAGCAGCTTGTCAGAACACCTGCACATCTCAGCCATCCACGCTCTGTGCTCCTCCTGTGATGGACAGCGCCACAGAACGCCAGCTCTGCTCCTTCCCCAAAGCCGCTGTGCGTAGGGAAACACGTGGGACATCCCAGCTGGGTGGGGGGCCAAGGCCAGAGTTGGGGCCAAACCAGCAAGAAGGGTTTTCTCTCACCCCGTGGCTTTGAGGGCTCTGGGAGGTGAGGCAGAAGCTCCTTCCACTTGCCGTGTGTTCCTGTTCAGGCCTCAGGCCTCGGCAGGGGAAGCAACTTGGGATGAAAACTGATCTGTCGTAGTATGAGACTGTTAAGCCACCCCTGCAGACACGGCAGCACTCGGCAAACCCACCGGAGAGCTCTGGGGGAATTGTCTCAAAGAGATTTCTTTAACAGCCCGCTAACGGAGCCATTTCAGAAGGGGAGGAGGAAAATTAGCCATAAAGCACACCAAAGCAAAGTCAAGGACAGGAGCTCGGTGAAGACACGTGAGGCACAGGGAAAACCTCCATCCCACAGTTCTGGGCACCCTGCTGCCCAGGCACACTTCTGGGCACCCGCCTCCTCCGCACCGCGGCGCAGGGGGAGGCCCACAGCCAGCACACACGTCTCACCCTGACTGCAGGGGTGGACTGGCTCTCCCCCAGCCCAGCCTCTGCTGTCACTCCTCCGTGCCGCTGCTCCGCGCAGCACAGCCGTGGTGGCTCCAGGGGAGCTCCCTTTCCAGCAACCACCACACCACAGGGACGGCTCCCTCCCTCTGCACTTGCAGACTCCCCAAACCAACTCGCCTCCTTACAGCTGCCAGACACCTCTGGGATACACCCAGTCGTGCTCGGAACCCCACAAGGCTGCAGCCACAGCACCCACACCACCCCAGGGTGCTGGGGAGCAGCCGTGACTTCCTGCAGGATCCAGAGCGATCCGTGTGACCGGGCGTGCCCTGCATCGGCCATCCAGGAGAGTCTGGGCTGCTGTGACACCGGTGGGGCAAAAGCAGCTTGTGCAGGAGGGCTGGGCTCAGTCCTGGCTTGCAGCTCACCCCGAAAGGGAGCCGGGCTCTGCCCACCGGTAGCTCTCACTGCTGGCCGTGCAGACACATGGAAATACACCACCTGGGTATGGGATCATTTAGAGATACGTGTTTAGAAAAACACAATTTCAACTGTATTCTGTTCAAACTGGCCTGAGCAACCATTAAAACAAAAAATGCCTGTGCAGAGGAGGGTTATCGCAAGATATGCATGTACTATCCCTACATCTCAAAGCCGTGCGGTCCAAATACACATTGAGATCCGCGTGCAGCTATAAGATGGTAGCACCTGATCCTAGGAGGTAACAATGACGGGCTATTTCTGGGCTTGTTTCCACAGGAAAACTGCAACGCTGTGGAAGAGGATGTGAGCTGCAAGGAGTAGATGCTTACACCTAGGGCACACGCAGCATTGTGCTGCCAGAGGTGTGAAGGGAGGTTGTGGGTTTTGAAGGGACAGTCTTGGTTCCAGGCCAGCCAGACGAATGCCAAATTCCAGGCTTCAGTTCCGTTCATCCAAAGGCCCAAACGCTGCTGAGCAGCCTGGGCAGCACAGGGGTTAGGAGCCATCCTCCCTGCAGTGTGAGCGCCCTGGCACGCTCAGGATGCTGCAACCTGCCCTGCCGGAACCTCTGCCCACCAAAACAGCCACTGGCACTGCCTGTGCCACCAACACAGCCGCTGTCCCAGCCGTGGCCCAAGGAGGAAACGGGCTCAAAGGACAGGATGGCAGCACCCTGCCCCGGGGATGCTCCCTGGCAGCAGCGCTGTGGGCTGTGCCCTGCTGGCACAGGAGCACTGCAGAGACATCCTCTCTGATCCTGAATGATCCCGCCATGTGCCACGGCGCCTGTGGCCTTCCTGCAAAGCCATTTCCCGTGGGAAAAGCAGGTGGGCACGTGGCAGTCGCAGCACGGCGCATTTGAAGCGCCTGCTTGGGGCTGATGAATGGTGGAAGCACGTGGCACCCCACAGAGCCCACCCACGGGTCCTGCCATCTCCCCTCGCTGTTCTGGAGGCATCAAAAGAGATGAGACATGAATTTAGCACTGGAAAAAGATACCCCGCTGCCAGTGGGAAGTGTGGTTTTGAGCCACAGATGCTTTGCAAATGGGGAAACATATCGGTAGCGTCCCTCTCTTGCTACTACAGACTCCTGCTGCTTTTTCTTCTCACATTCACTTCTCTGAGCCAACCCCCAGTGCTGCAAGAGAAGCAGATCTGTGTGTGTGTGTCCCTGCAGAAGTCCTGGAGTTCCTGATGTGGAAAGCAGCATGTAAATCACCTTGAAGCCACGGCCTCTTGTCACACAGGGGTCAGTCACTGGAAATTCAAGGATTTGATTTTGTTTCCTGGCTCTGGAAAACTCAGGTGTTCGAGTTACTCATGTTGTGCCTCTATTTCTCTTTGTACCCCTTTGTCCTGGTGCTTTCAAGTCTTACATTCCTACATCAGGAGAAGTGTGTTTGAACACCCTGGCCCTAGGCCGGGTGGAGAGGGCGGCTGGCCCCAGCTCTTGCAGGTCTGACATTGTAAATACGAACGAACGGTAGGAGGCACAAAATCCCAACCAGCAGAAAGCACCAGCCCCAAGCAGGCAGTGCAGCACTGCCAGAAATGGGATGAGCTGCTGGGGCCCCAAAATTTTCCAGTTTCCTCCAGAGCTGTCCTAGATGTGATTCACCCCAGAGCCTCCTCCATGGGCTCTGCCTCCTCAGCGGCACAGCAGCAGCTGTCCGGTGCTCTCTGGCTGTTCCAGGACGGAAGCCCAGGTTCATCCTGGAGAGCAGCAGGGACTAAGACAGGTCCCCTAAGGGTGGGAAGAGAATTCCTGACTGTAGAGAAGCAGCAGCAGCCTCCAGGGCAGCCCCTAGAGCAGTAAATCCCCGTCTAAAGCCTTCCTTGCTGCAGGCATCGCTCGTGTGGGTCAGGCACTGGAGGTGCAGGACATGGCAGAGCCGTGTCCACAGCCCCACTCTGGGAGGGTGAAGCTGGCCACGGCAGCTCATCCCTGGGATCCCTGGCACTGCAGGAGCAGCCTGCGACCACTTTCATGGACTTCAAACTACGTGGCGAAAGACGAACCAAACCAGCTGAACACTACGGCAGGGCTCTTCAGCCCACTTCCCTCATTTCCCAGGGGTTTCTATATTTTTTTTCACACTTCGCAATAACAAAGAACAAGTTTGTGGTTTTTTAAGGGCAGGGAAGTGAACAAAATGCGGACTCAAATGAGAGTGTGAGTGGGAAAACTGTCCCCCAGGGCACAGGGGCTGCCGGGGGGCTCCAAGCCTGGAATGGCACAGGGAGGAGAGACGTGTTGGCCCAGCCCCTCAGCCCCAGAGTCCCCGAGAAAGGAGATGCGGGCAGCACGAATCCTTCACCCCCTGCCCTGCTCGGGCTGGCTCCGGGGCGGAGCGGCCGCCAGAAAGGGCGTCGATTAATTTGACACAATGTCTTGGTTCAGAAAGACAGGCATCTGCCAGGGAAAGCCGGAGCCTCCCTCGGAACGGAGAATGGAAACGACCACCACCCTTCTTCCCAATTATAATTTTTTCCGTTAAAAGCTTTTAGGCGAAAGATTTTGGAAATAGAAAGAGCGGTTCTTTACTAATATATAACAAAACAAACAAACACAACTCCAGCATTGGTAGTAAAAACAGTACCAAGAACTTGGAGGACTTGGCCTCACAAAAACCCGGGGCAGTTTGGTCTCGGTGCCCCCCGCAGGATCCTCAGAGCACCAAGCCGGGAACCGCGGAACAGAGAGTCTGGGGCTGGCAATTGCAGAGTGGCAGAAATGTCCCGGCAGAGCGGAGGCAGGGCCCGGCAGGGCAGGGGGATGCAGGGTCACGCTGCAGCGAGAGGAGCAGCGCCGATGGAGCCACCCCGGCGGGGCAGGGCTGGCCCGGCTCTCGCAGGGCGGCAGAGGAGCTCAGAATCCCAGGGCGAGCAGACGATGGCAGGCTTCCCGAGACCGGGCCGCAGCGGAACCTTTCAGCAAGAGCAGCCGAACGCCGAAAAACCAGACCCCCCGGCTACCTGAAACTCTGCCCTTTTTTGCTGCCCCAAAAGCCCACCCCCCTCCGAGCTTCGCCCATCCTTTTGTTAAATAGTCTTAAGTACGACATTTAGTCTCCTTGGTAACTCATGGGGAAAAATTCTTTAGAGTAAAAAGGAACAAAACCCAGCTTCCAGCACACAAGCTCCCCAGCTCGTACTGGGAAAGCCAAATCCCGAAAGCGCCGGGGGTGGAGAAAAAGCCTCAAAGCAGCGGAGCCGGGGGCGGCTCGGGGCGTTCAGAGCAGCTCGGGCAGTGAAGGGGCCGTGTGTCCCCCTGGAGGGGCCGTGTGTCCCCTTCCCGCCGAGCAGCGCTCCGTGCGCCGGGGACACACGGCCGTGTCCCGGCACCGGCGGGGAGCGCGGCCCTTGTGGGGCCGAGGCCAAAGGCGAGCTCGCCCCAGCGAAGGCCGGAGGGTGCCCCGGCAGCGTCCCCCGCACCCAAAACATCCCCGAGGCAGCGGGGCTCTGGAGGGGTCGGGCGCAGCCCCAGGACACAGCGGCCGAGGGCACAGGGAGCCCCGCGCTGCTGAGCGCCATGTGCGGAGCGCAGCTCGGCATCGGAAACTGCGTGCCCCGCGGAGCGTCATCGGCATCATCTGCAGAATCAGCAAGGCATAATTTGCATACGGTGCGGCACACAATTTGCACACCAAGCTGCGCGAAATTGGCATACCGTGTGGAGAGACAAGTAATTTGCATAATAAGCAGTGCGATGCGTAATTAGCATAATACGCGGCGCGTATTTGCATAATACGCATTGCGCCCCGTAATCTCCATCATGCAGGGCGCAAATTTTACACAATACGGCGTACCCAGTGCAATTTGCATATTACGTAGTGTGATGCCTACCTGGCACAATACGGAAATTTCCTGTAATCCGGCCAAATATGTAAATTAGCTATAATCCTGCCTACTGTGCAAATTTGCTACAACACGGCGTATTATGCTAATTACCCATAACACGGCGTAATATGCTAATTTCCTATAATACGGCGTATGATGCTAATTACCCATAATACGGCGTATTATGCAAATTTCCTATAATACGGCGTATTATGCTAATTACGCATTATCCGGCATATTATGCTAATTACCCATAATTCGGCGTATTATGCTAATTAAGCATAATCTGTCGTATTGTGCTAATTACCCATAATCCGGCGTATTATGCTAATTACCCATAATCCGGCGTATTATGCTAATTACGCATTATCCGCCGTATTATGCTAATTATGCATAATACGGCATAATATAATAATTACGCAATATCCGGCGTATTATGCTAATTACCCATAATACGACGTATTATGCTAATTACGTATAATCCGGCGTATTATGCAAATTACGCATTGTCCGGCGTATTATGCTAATTACCGATAATACGGCGTATTATGCAAATTACGCACTATCCGGCGTATTATGCTAATTACCCATAATACGGCGTATTATGCTAATTTGCTATAATACTGCGTATTATGCTAATTACCCATAATACGGTGTATTTTGCTAATTACCCATAATACGGTGTATTATGCAAATTTCCTGTAATCCATTGTATTATGCTAATTACCCATAATCCAGCGTGTTATGCATATTTCCTATATTCCTTGTTATTATGCAATTTACTCATAATCCGTCGTATTATGCAAATTGCTTATAACACGTTGTATTACGCTAATTAGCCTTAATCCGGCCTATTATGCTATTTACCCATAATATGCATTGCAATGCGTAGTTTGTGCCATGCGTATTTTGCATATTGCAGGCCACGGAATTTGCATAATTTGCAGTGTGATGCGTAATTAGCACAAAATGCAGTGTGTAGTTTGCAGGTTTGCTCCATAATTTGCATACCACGCTGCACTTAATTTGCTTGCTATATGCTGTGATTTATTATTTGCATAATAAGCAGTGCAATGCGTTATTAGTATAATGCGCACCGCATTATTTGCATAATGTGGGACTCGTGATTTGCATACCACGCTGCGCAGAATTTGCATAATGCGTGGTGCAAGACATAATTTGTATGTTATGCAGTGCATATTTTGCATAGCACACACTGCAGAGTTTGCATAATATGCAGCAAGTAATTTGCGTAATACAAGGGCTACAATGCCCAGCGCGTAATTTACCAACTACGCTGCACATCATTTGCATAATATGCGGCGTGTCATTTGCATGATATGCAGCGCATCGTGTAATTTGCATAATAATCGCATAATTGGCATACCACGCTGTGTGGTGCGCGATTTGCATAGTACTCTGCATGCGATTTGCATACTCCGTGTCCGTGCATTCCCCGCAGCAGCACACGGGCAGGAGCTTTTCCACTCTGAACCTCTCGGCTCCTGCCTCCCCCGCCGCAGTGGGCTGGACATGGGGAAAATGGGGATGTTCCCGAGCTTCAGGCCGGAGCTGCTCTGCATCATCCACGGCAGCGGTGCAACGCCTCCTGAGGCGCTTCCCAGAGACCCCGAAACGCCCGCGGCTTTGTGTTGGGAACAAAGCTGAGCGCGCCGTTTGAGCGCTATCCAGCACCACAGCCAAGGGCTGCGTTTCCACAGGCTGCAGTGCCCACGGCCTCCAGCCCCCCGATGTATCGGAGGCTCATTCTGGCAGGTATCCTCCAATAATTTGAGAGACCCCAGGGGGAATGCCCCATGACCTTTCCCTTTATTCAGATAAAGTGACGGGACTCCTCTGTCTCCCTTCTGGACATAAGCCCCTGGCATTGTGAATTTTTCTGCACACTCTCCACCACAATGTCACGGTGTTTCCTCAGCTCTCAAGAGAGGTTTTTGCAGAACAGGGTTCTTCACCCTCTGTTTTTGCATTTCAGGGTGCAGCTGGATAGGTTTTGGAGGTTTTTACCTCTGAAGGTAGGAAGAGGAGTCACATACCAGAGAGACACAAAAGCCTGGACCTATGGGTGAAACAGGGGCTGTCAGTTCAGCTGGAGTGAGCTCAGCAGCCAGGGAGGAACGTGTTTGCTTTCTCACGGCCCAGGAGAGACCGCTGGTGCACAGGCAGCAGCCTCACATCCAGCGTCTTACCAGCTCTGCCTCCGACCAAGAGGTTTCCAGTCTTCACATTCCACACTGCAGGGCTCCTCCTGCAGTTTGATTTGGAGGAGCCGTGGTGAGCCAGGTCTGGTCCCCAGGCCAGGCTGCTCCTGAGGGTCTGGGCACTAAATCCGGCTTTCCCATGGGACAGCCCAGCTGCCCCTCTGTGCCGGAACAGCTCCTGTTTTCCTGTGCTTGCACAACCAACCCAGGAGGGAATGGAGCTGCCTACAACCTGATCCTCCTTCACTGCAGAAACAATCTGGGGGGGTTTTGTGGCCTTTGGTCCAAAGTGCTCCCTCTGGTCCTGCCCACAGTGCAGCTGAGAGGGAGAGGAGCAGGGGGAGCGTTTGGCTGTGCCAAGCAGCTCTGATTCTCCTGGGTGCTTTGGTATTCTCCGGTGCAGAAATCACAGGGTGGCACTCAGAAACCGCTCAGTGGGAGTAAAAAACATTACAAAAAATTGGAGCTGTTTTCAATGGCCTTCCCTGCAGAAGGGGGATGGAGAAATTCAGGCATCTCTGGGGGGTATCTCTCACTGCTCTCACTGCGCCGGGGCCTCCCACAGCCCCACTTCTGCTCTCTCCCTGCCCTGCTCCCTGCAGGGCCAGTTCCTGTTTGTCAGGATCTGTTCCCAGCACAGGGTCCTTCCGTACTCTTGCTTTTATGCAGCACTGCTGGAGCCTGATTCCCCAGTCATGGACATGAAAGGCTGTTCCAAGGCTGCCACAAGCTGCACAGGGCAGACACTGACTGCACACAGAGGAATGCTTCCCATATGCCTTTATTTGCGGTGTTACAGGACTTTTTTACAGGCACTGTGCGTTGGTGTTCCAGACTGGTTTGGATTCTTTTTCTGTATTACCCAGTGACCGAGAGGTGTGGTGGGAGCAGGGAAAATCCCTTGCAGCAACCATTCCAGCCTCCAGGAAAGCATAAGACATCTGAGAGCAACAATCTGCTTCTTCCGAAGCCACGAAGCGAGGAATCTGGTTTATAAACAGCCTTAAAAAATAACGTACATATATAAGAGCAGCTCGAAGCTAAAGTACAGCGGTAAGTGGTACATAGCTACGCGTATCTGTTCATACCCTTTCTCCAAAGCTGGAAAAGGCATGGCTTAAAAACTAAAAACACAGTTAAAAAAAAAAAAAAAAAATTCCATGCATTAAATTTTAGTGTTTTGTGCAATTAAAATGGGATGAAAATAAATATAACTTAAAAAAAACCCCAACCTTTTCCATGACACTAATGGAACAGAGCCAAAGTCTAGTAAGGCACTTCCACACGGGCTATTCTAGAAAGCCTAGCAAGGAGCTAAAACAGTGCAACCATTTACAATGGCATCTGATGAACAAAAGACACCTGTCTGGTGAGATATGAACTGAGAAAAACCCTAGGAAACTTCAGCCCTTGGGAAAGAGGCTTGGCTGCAGATGGCTTGGTGGCCAACTCCTCTTCCTCCTCCTCCTCCTCGCTGCAAGGGAGGTCTCCCCCATCAAGGGTGCTGGACCCACCAAACCACGGCAGAGGGCTCTGGAGCCCTGCTCCCGGGCAGTGAGACAGGACAGTGGCTGTGGGGATGGATGGGGCAGGTGAGGGATGCGTGGCTCCAAGCTCCAGCGCTGCACGTTCCCGACGGGAGGGCTCCGGGCCTCCCCTCCCCGCCAGCCTCTCCACGGGTGACCTTTAGCGCACCAGCCCTGCCGCCGCTCCCTTCAAATGTTCCAGGAAGTTAAAAAATAGCCTCCGCCCTAAATAGGGAACTGGGTGTTTTCGCAGGAGCGGGAGCACCGGGGCCACACGGCCGCAGCAGGCTGGGGAGCCGCGCAGCCACAGGCAGCTCTCTGGAAAAAGGGGAAGGCACGGGGGTGCCCGACCCCGGCTCTGCTTTGCCAGAGGTGTCCAAAGCTCCCAAGGGAGCTGCCTGGCTGCTGTAACCCTTCACCTGATGCAGATGGAAATTATGGAGACATTCCAGGCGGGAGGGCTGCCCTGGGCTAGGTGTGAGCATCGGGGGCACTACATACGTGCTCAGCTGCTGACAAAAAGACCGATCAACCTGGATGGCTACTTTAGGTCTCATAGTAGTCCTTTATAAGCTATTTTCCCAGCTAGGGCGGATTGGAGACCCCAGCTAAGGTAGGCTGGAAGCAGTTCCTAGCAGGGGAGCTGGGGCTCTGGAGAGGAGTCCAAAAGTTTACTCACCAGGGCACCCAGCATGGGGGACGTGGGTAAAGCACCTGGCCATGGCAAATACCTGTGCCTGACTACATGGCTCTGCAGCAAAGGGAAAACCTCGCCCTCCACTCCCACTCAAAAATAACTGAGCAACTTCTACAAGGCATCTTGAACACAAATTAAACCCCAAATCTGCCCTTCTAGCAGCTCTGAAGGACTTGGCACAGCCAGCTCCCTGGGCTGAAAGGTGCTGGTGGAGACAAGCAAAGGGCTCCCACTACAGCACCCTACACCATGTCCACACCTCGCTCACACTCTGACTGCCAGAGGGTCCTGGGCACGGACACCGAGTGTTTTCAGGACAATCCTGAAGCAGGAAGAGGCTCCTTCCTCCACCAGCCCTCTTAACATCAGGCTGAGCAAGAGACAAAAGCACGATAGGCGAAGCATGCCCTTGCCTAAGCAACCCGCTCCGGGCTGCTCCCGGCTGCCAGCTCCTGCTGACTCTGCAAAGCCAGGGTTTCAAGTTCAGCTTTTGTTCTGGCAGGTTAGCTCTGTATTTACAAGGGGGGGGGGGGGGAGGGAAACAACCAAGACAACCTTAAAAACCCCACAACGAAAACACATTAAATAGGGAGAGTATAGCTTTCAAATGGGGAGGGCGAGGGCTGGAAAGTGTCTTGTAGTGCAGTTCAGAAGAGTCAGTCAGGGGCAGGTTGGGGGTAGTGGCAGAGTCGGATGCGCGGCTTTAATGCAACTCTTCGCTCTGGGACAACTCTGTCAGGATCTGAATGAGGTTGTCCAGCCCCCAGAGGTAGCCATCCTCTCTGTTCCCTTCCACCCAGGGCACGTTGTGCTGGAGAACTTGTCCCTCTGGCAGGGGGGTGGTTTTCCCAAAGTCGATCATCCAGACTTTGGCTTGTTCCTGCTTGTCGTGAATGAAGAGGAGAGAGCTCCCAATTACCTGTGGAGAGGTGAGAGCAGTTAGTGGTGCTCCTGTTGCCCGTTTTCAGCCCTCTTTGAGGCTTTCAGACACCTTATCTCGGGCTGCGTTTCCAAGACATGCTGCTGCAATTTTGCATGAGGAAAAGCAAGCTCTGGGTGCCACTGGTTGTGTTTGAACATGCAAATGGGGTATTTGGACAAGCTGATTTACTCATACAAATCCCAGGTCTTGGCAGAAGGAGATGATCAGAAAGACATGGGCATGAAAGATAAAGATGTCAATTTGGAAAACTGGCTAAGGTCCCTTAGCAAGAAATGAGATGAATTGTCTCAGCCTCCAGATGGGGATTTTTTCAAGGCTGGTTCTTTGTGATCAGCCTGTGCTCTCTGCACTCTTTGCAGACACCACTGCAGAGATGGATACTGCAAGTACAAGTAACTAGCAACCTGCTGTCTCCTGCCTCAAACGCCATCCAATTACACCCAGACTGCCCCTAGAATAACCTCCTGGCACCCACAGCACTCTGGAGCTGCATGCCCATGAATTTCCTATTCTCTGAGTTCACTTGGCTGCATCTGCTTTGAAGGGCTCTTTTAATATTCTGATTGGCCTTGGGGAAAATCCTGCAGCAAGCAGTGGCCTGGGCAAACCTGGGGAAACCAACAAGTGAATTTGGGCTCTGACAGCAGAAGTGTCAAGGCCTGTTGTAGTGGGAGGAGCCCCCACAAGCCCAATGGTCAACACACACGAAGCAGAGAGATGATCAGCAGCTCAGCATCCTGACCCATTCTGGCTCACATTTCCAGACAGGCTGACAACCAGCAGCAGCTCTGCTGTGGCTTCCTAGCGCTTAGGAAACACATATCAGTATCAAGCCAGTCACCATCCTGCTCTCCTGCTTAATCTCCTCCTCCAGTCAGAAGATTTTAGTAGAGCCTTCCACAGAAAAGCACCAGTGGGTGCTTTTCAGAGCTGTCCCAAATAAAAACTGCTTTCCAAGTTCTCTCTGATGTGTGTGAATTGGTGAGTTACCAACTCACTTGCCCTCGTGTCACAAATAGGGACCTTGGGGACGAGAGTGCAAGGGCCGTGGCAGAGGTGATGCAGAGCACTGAGTGCCCCTTAGGATGTGTAGGTGCATGGAAGAGAATCCAGCTGGTGTCAGCCCTCCAGAACAGCAGCCCTAAATGTGGGGACGCCCACATCTGTGCTATCAGCAGGGCTTAGCCTGAGGTTTGCCTTTAGACAAGGGTTTTGAACAGGATGCACATACTGTTTGCAAAAGCTGTTATGAATTTACATTTTTCAGGAGACTTTTTCCTCCAGTGTGTGTTGGGAAAACGTCCAAGGTCCAGAGATACGTATTATTTCCGAGAAATGCTTATCTTTAGCTCTCCTTCTGCTAACCTCTTATAGTCCTTTCTTGGCCAGGACAGAGCATTCTAATTTTAAGGAAAAGCCTTTTGCTGACATTCTTCATTTGCGTGTCCTGGACTGCCCAATTCCCCTGCAGCTCCTTGGAGGAGCCCTGCTCAGCAAGGGCCCCATGGAGGGACACAGAGCTTGGCAGACCTTCTGCTGTGCTCCATCTCGAAGCGGGATGGAAAGTCAAAGCTGCTGCTTTTTAATTTTTAAGGAGTGGAAACTCCTTTCAAACCCTCTTTGAAAGGCTGCTTTGTTTCTGTGTTTTCAAATGAAACCCTGGCACTCGGTTTCAGGGAGAATTTTGTTTCCTGCGTTGAACTGCCCTGAAACCCTGAGTTTTGACATTTCCCTTCCAACTGCCTTCCAGGCGCTGCCACCAGGAGGCATGGCCCCGGCAGGACCCTCCGTGTGTGGCTGGGGCTGAGGTGGCTCATGTGGCTCTGGATAAGGGACAGTGGGCTCTTGGAGCTCTGGCTCCTGAGCCCTGGGAGTCACAGGTTCCTATGAGGCTCTTTTGTTCCTACGCCACACGTGACAAGGACGCACGCTCTCGTGTTTTGTTAAGCAGATGCAAAGCCAAATTATTGCATTAAATTTGGAGCATTTCAGTTCCTGAAATGGCTAAAAGAGGTAATGCTCCCTCTTTGTTTTCCCATCAGCTCTGAATCTTCACTGTAGAAAATGCTGGTGTCACGGACACTCATTTCTGTATGAAATTCCTTCGGAAGGAAGAGTTCATACTGTCGTGCCCCAACCAACACAGGAAAGGCATGTTTGGGGTATCTGCAATTTATGGCTGTGTTGAAGCCTTGTTTGATTATGTGGATCAACTGTCAGCCAAATGATACCTGACATGCATTCAAACAGGCATTTCTCCTGAGAAAACCCCTGTGCTTTCACATTAGGGAATTTTCTCTGTCATAAACAGCCCGAGTTCCTCCTAGATCACTTTAAATCTGTTTGAACATTGGCTTTCAGTAGATTTGAGCTCATGTCAGATGCATAAACACTGTATATTATCATCTATATTTGTATGTAAGTATTAAATTCCCACGTGAAAATACAGATAGAATAAAATAACCCCTGACTTTGACTTCTCCCTTTAGACAAGCTGAGATTAATCAGTTTGCCTCTCCAGGCAGATCTGCCTAAACAGCAGCATTACCTCATGGCACTTGAAGAACGGGGATGTCTCCAGCGTAGCACGGATACCCTTCAACCGGTTAAGGTAACTGTTCTGGAATTACAAAAAACCCAAATCCAAGTCATCAGTGTTGCAGGAAACGTACATAAAGACCACTGCATTGGGGCAGACAGGAAAGTCACCTCTGCACCCAGCATCCTCCCACAGACCTTTCCCTTTGGAGAGCGTCCTCTCTTTTTTATGATCCACTTATCCTTTTGGCTTCTATAGTGCCCTGTGAGCTCCTGTGGCTTTCAAAACTTAGTGAAAGCATTTGCTTTTGCTGAACTGGTGCAGTGTCCCTGCTGCATCCATGGTGGGACACCTAACTCAGCAGCTGCTGCTTTTCTCTCTTCCCTGCACTCTCTTAATAGATCAACTCTTCACTTCATCCGTCTTTTTCGCACTCAGTCAGTCACACGTCACAAGACACTTCTGCAAATCTGTTTATCATCAGCACTCTGGCAAAGCTGGCCCCGTAGGCAGATGGGCTGTCACATGGCCAGCACACAGGTCAGGACCCACAGGCCTGTTCGAGCATACCTGAAAACTGCTGGCAGGCACTGAACATTCTCAGGGGGCTCCACTGCTTTTGGGGTTTATAGAGAAGAATTCAGCACAGGAACACAGAACAAGTATCTGGGCACTGTAACACACTTGCAAGGGGAGAGGTGGGCATCACTGTATAAGAATGCACTGGCCAAGCAGACCCATCCAGGGCCACGGCATGATATGTGCTCCAAGTTCTTTGGGGATAAAATGCAGCCAGGCAACTTCATCTTCCGATCCAGGAATAATCCCTGGGTAATTCTCGTGAAAGGAAGCACGCCAGTTTGAAAGAGACAGCGCCAAGGGCCACTCCAGCTGGAGCCTTGCACTTGGGAGACTTTATACAATGAAGCTTAAAATGGGAGTGCTTTGTCAAATAGGTTATTTGACACAGTTGGTGTAAATTGTTTACAGTCAGATCTCTTATTCTCCTGGCAACTTAGGGAAGCTTGGAAAATGCCAGCTATGGCTTGTGAAGTGTGCCTGGCACAGGACCACCCTTCCGCGAGACTGGGCACAGGCAGCCTGCCCTGACAGGATGGGAACCCCCACCACTCACAGTGGGGTACAGAGAGGGCTCAGGGTGACCTCCAGCCCGGGGAGGAGCATGGCTGTGACTCCTTGGTGGGTTTTGGGAGCCAGTCCTGGAGATCTCAGCACACTCGGACTCGGGTCAAGCAGTGCTGCTGCAGCCAAGTCCCCTCCCAGCTCTCCACTGCTCCCCCGGCACCAGGATGGCTTTTCTCTTTGACATTCCTCATGCATTTTAAGACAGATTGCTTAGGCTTCAGCCCTGCAGACCAGGGACCTGATGAGCTGAGGCCAGGCTCCACAGGAAATGTCCTCTCCAGGCAGTGCTCCCAACATCCCCCACTCACCAAAATGTTCCTGTTTCCTCTGGTGAACTCGCTGAAGGCCTCCATGACTTGTTCCTTTGTCCGTGTCTTCTTGAAGTCCCGGTTGACAGTGCCGTCCTCTTTCTTGAAAAGAAGGGACAGGGGTGAGTTGCACGGGGAGGAAGGGAGCTGGGACAGGAGCAGTGTGTCTGCAGCCACGCATGTTGCCAAGTAGGATGTGACCAGTGTTTTTGGCAGCTGAAGGATCTCTCTGTGGAGCAGGGGTGAGCAGAGGCAGCAGGTCTCTGCTTGCACATCCCAAGTTATCCCACAGCCCCGATGGATTGATCACTACAGCAAATGGAACTCTCCATCATCAAATACTTGCCAAGGCCACTGGCAATGTGAACACTGTCCTCACAGATCTGGTGCTCTCAGCTAACAGAGGCTGGAGACAACCTGTTTCTGGTGTTTCTGTGTCCAAATGGCTTCTCGTGGCTACTGTGGCTGACAATGGCACTGACACCAGCCCTGAACTGGGGAGGACAGCAGAACATCATCACAATGGGACAAAACTGAGCATGGATGGAAACAACATCTCAGGAGCAGGAACAAAACTGTTCCATGGGAAATCCTCCACGGACCATTGCAAGGAGCCAGCCCCATGGCTGTCTGGCCTCACCGGTCCTTTGACAGTCCATGGATCACAAACCCTTCAAGGCAGCAGCCTGGCACTGAGATGCAGTGAGCAGCCTTGTGCCCTCCTCTGCCTTTTCCATCCCTGGCCTGCCATGGGGATGGTATGGCTTGTCCACTGCAGGGATGACACAGCCCTGGCCCAGAGGCTCCTGTCTGAACCTCCGGGCAGCTTTGTAGGTCTCTCCCCATTTCCCTGATCCTTCTGGGGCTCTGATTTTTACATCAACTTGTTTCATTGTCCAGAGGGGCTATGGGACAGGCAGGCAGATCTCACTTCCTGGATACAGGGGCTATTTTAAACCACATTTGCTTGTGCTCACAGCTCCATTGCAGGGCTCCATCCCACTGCCCCAGACAGCTTGTTTGCACACAATACAGCAAAGGGACAGGGGCCAAAAGACATCCTGTGGGCTGGGGAAGATGGATGAAGGAGCAGAGCAGAGGCTGGGGGGAAAGAAAGCACAATGAAATCACCTGCCCTGGAGGTTAGAGACGCATCCAGGGAGTGCCCCAGCACAGGACAATGTGCATCCCCCTGGAGAGGGAGTTTGCTGTGGGCATGGTGGCCAGTCCAGCTTGGGGGAAGGTGTAGTGACAAGGTGAGCCTACCACCAAGCCAACACCTGAAGTGCAGTTTGGGATGAACCACACAGCACATTTCAGCTCCCAGCTTGTGTTTTGTGTAAGCATTAACAAAGGTGGTAACAAAAGCAATGTCAAAAAGAAAAGCTCCAGGAAAAGCTTTGTTTGTACCAACTGCAATGACTGCACCCAGCTCCAAATCATCCTGGAGTCAGCCACTGTGCTGCCACAGGGTGCAAAAGCAATGCTCAGGTCTGGCAGAGCATGTATTGGCAGGGGCCAGGGACAATTTTTTCACTGGAGATTCCGTGCTGCTGATGGACCACGCAGAGCTGGGATGTCTGTTTTTAGCTGTGACCTTGCTGAGGATGCTCTGGTGGCACACGTGTGATGTATAAGGGAAGAGCACTCTGCTGCTAAATGTCCCTCATGTGAGCGAGCCGTGACATGGCAGCTCAGAAATGAACCCACCCTCTCCCAGGGGGATGATCAATATCAATCTGGAGAAGGGCCACAGCACTAATTTCACGTATAAAGAGCACAACTTTCCACAAGGCATCCAAGAAAGGAGATGGACTTCTAAGTGCTCCTAAAAATACAGGAAAATCACAGATGGCCTTTCAGATAAGGCAATCTCAGCTTCAGGAAAGCCAAGCAGCCTATCTGCAGTGCTGCTCCCAGCATTACCCGCCTCCTGCAGTTTCCTTGCCCAGCCAGAGGCTGACAGCTGCCATGACATTCACAGGTGTCCGAGCCCCGAGGGGGCTGCCTTCCACACAGAAGCAATGTGAGGGGGGCTGATAAGGACTATCGCAACCTCCGCCCCACCGGCCATTCCAGCTCGCACTGGCGTCACTGGGACAGGGCTCAGGTCAGCCAGATCTCCCTCCAGCACTGCTTCTGGCCTTGGATGGGGCTTGTGAGCTGCCTGGCTTGGCAAAGTTAGCTGGAGGCTTTCCAGGCTGGTTTTGGGACCCTGCAAACCTTCCAGCCCTGGGGAATGCCATCCCACAGTGGCCTTGCTGCAGGCAGTGGTAACACTCAGACCAGAGCAGCAGCTCGGGAGTGTCACTTCTTAAAATGAGCTCCAGCAAGTTTCATCTGGGCCACCAGGGATCACTTCTGTTACTTTCAGCATGGAAATTTTATAAATAGCTACTGTTTCCAACAGGTTCAAGCTATTCCAGAAAGTCAGATGAATGTCATTATCTCCTTTTGCAAAGGAAAATTTCCATTTTAAAGAGGAAGAACTGGATCCTCAAGGCCACTTGGGAAAGGGAGAGCTCAGTCAGGAAGGATTGCTATCCTCATGCCCAGCCCTGAGCTGCCTGTTTGCCCTACCTGACTGCGCTATCCAAAAGGCTTCCACCGCTCCTGTCCTTCCTGTGATCCCTTCCCACTCGTTCAGGGTCAAATCCTGTCCTTCTCCTGCACTTTACTCTCATCTAGCAGCCCCCATACATGAGCGAGGGGCAGGGCAGAGTCGCTGCTGCCCTGCACAGGGAAGCATCCACAGCAAGAATTAAACACAGGAAGACAGCCAGGGCACTGAAGGCACTTTCCCTAACACAGAAACTCAATCCCAGAAACAGGGAGAACAACAGAGATACAGCACAGCATGACCAGCCCTGCTGGAAAAAAAGCCAGCTGTGAAACAGCATGAACTGCTAATGCTTTAGCTTAGGGGAAAATAACCCAGAAGCTGAGAGATTTAAGGAGAATTACAGTAATTAGAACCTTGATCAAATTAGTCAGCCCCCCAGCAGCAGCAGCAGCAGCAGGAATACTGCTGGAGGCCAGCACTTCTCAATATTTTTCAATTAAAGGGCTGCTTCACCTCTTTGAAAAAAGTCCACTGCTCAGATCAGGCAGCAACTCGTTTATGGTTGGCTAAACAGAGGTGCAAATCTCATAACTCCTTTATGGCTATTATTTCCCTCCACAATGGTTTTTGGCCTCTCTAGGGATATGATTTGTTTGGGGTTTTTTTCTTTTATATTTTTTAATTTCAAGTGCTTCACATATGACCAGCCCCCTAAACATGCCCAGGCTGAGAAGCACTGCTGGAGACCAAGGATATACCATGCTGGACTATTAAGAGAGAGATATTTCTGATTACACCAAGGAAGCAGGAAGGACCAGTGCATGGGAGCTTTAGTCCCAACTGGTCCCCCACTTTTATATAGCCTCAGTTTTATAAAAAGCAAAACAGCAGCAATGGGAACTAGGCATGGGGTTGTCCCAAGCTGGAGCAGCTCACAGTGTGCTTATGGGCAGGAAAGGGTCTTTGGGAGACCTGAGGAGATCAGGGAAGAGCTGCACAAGCAGGCAAGTGCCCTGACCCGATGTAGGCACTGCAGAGAGCTGTTGTGGGGAGCATAACCATCAGCATCCCAGGCAGAGACATGGGATGGGCAGGGGTGCCTTGCATTGCTTGCTGGAAACGTTTGACAGGGCTCAGGCCAAGAGCTGCTCCTGGGGTTTCTGAGGGTGTTTGAGTTAGGGGTAAACGCACTGTATCCTGCTGGCCATGAAACAGCTGAAGGAAGGAGGTGCAACAAGCACAGAACAAGACACAACTCCCTTCTGTGGGTGGTTAGAAGTAGCAGCTCTGAGTTACCCACTCTTGCTGACCTTTTAAACCCACCGTCTAATATCTGCATTTGTTTGCTGGTGAGGTGAAGAGAAACACTACCAGGGAAGTCTACAAAATCTGGTGTGAATTTATCAGGGAACAGCTTCATTTGTTTTAATTCTATCATTTTCACACCACTATCTTCAGGCAGGTGGTTAGGCTACAGGGACCCAGATAGGCGCTCTGGGAGAATTCTGCCCAACTCAGAGAGGAGAAAAGTAATCTGTGATCAAGACAAAGAAACTCCTCCAATCAAGACAGATATTGAGGCATCATGTCCACTAAGAGCAAGTGGCTGCTCTGAGCTACCATCTAGGCCCTCAGCAGCTACCCAAGGCTGAATTACTGCAAACACAACTTGACAGGGCTCCCAGTAGCTGCCAAGCCAACACCATGCCCAGGCATGCAATTAAACCATTGGCTCAAGTGTGTTATGACCTTTAATTCACACTGTCTGGCTATCAAAAGGCATAGCCATTGCTAATGTTCATGTAAGCAGCATCACAAATACTCTGTAGTTACAGACCTAACTCTGTTCAAGCGCCAGCCCAGACACCTTTTTCACTGCAAAGCTCCCCTGGAGAAAAATCTCTTGAGCTGGCTCATCTACTGGGGACACAGAAGCATCCCAGATGGTGTCTCCAGAAATATGAGCACTGCTCTGACCAAGAGCAGTCAGCAGGCTACATGTGCATGCAGGTGCTGACAGAAAGTACAGCTGTGTGTGTTTGTCCCATTTCACAGGGCTCAGTTGCTGAATCTTCCTGGACAGGCTTGTAAACACATCCTCCTTACTGACTGTGGCTAAGCTCACAGCTCCAAATGCATATTGGCACCCGTTCAAGCCGGGGTTTGGATTAATGGCTCAGGCCAATGGCAGAGCAGAATTGAAAGCAAACAACTAATTTGAGTCTTCAGGTTGGAGGATGGCACTTTGTATTTTGCAGGGAGGGAGAAATCAAGCAGCTGATATAATGAGATTATGTCTAAAACCACGCTTTTGCGTGGATGCCCCGAGCTCAGCTGCATTCTCAGAAGAGCAGCAGAGCACAGGTGAGGTGCCTGTGTGGTGGCGTGGCTGCAGGGGCCGGGGATGCCCAGATGATGGTGACCTGCTCTCACCACCAGCCTGCTGCTGTGTGAGTTCGGCTAGCGAGCACTCCCAGCAGCCAATCCCCTGCTCTGCACTGGCCAGACTCACCTTTATCCCCTCGATCCTGAAGCCCAGCGTGGCGGTGGAGCTGATGGTCTCCCTCCACTGCATGTAGCGGGGCTTGGTCACTGCCCGCAGCACGTTCTCCTCCTCAGTGGGGGCATCGGGGTCCACCTCAATCATCTTCTGGTACATGTCCTTCCTCAGGCTTGGCTTCTTCCGGGCCTTTATCAACTCCTCCTCCAAGTACGTTCTGCAGGGAGTGAGGGGGTGCATGAGCAGGGCCACCACATGAGGTGCCATATACCCACAGACAGCCCTTGCCCCAGAAATCAGGCTGATCCAGGACAGCTGATCCCTATGGAGTAGTGCAGCATAGGAAATAATGGAGCAAGCCTCTTTGCAGCTGGATTGATCCTGATTTAATTATCACTCCATCATCAACACGTAGTATCTTTTCAGTTCATCAAGGAACCACAACCAGTCTGGCAATAACAAGGGAAGTGATTTCTCACAGGTGCTCATGGCCTTGCTGCTGCCACCCCGGCAGCCTCCTCATGCCATCCCTTGTCCTGAGGGGCCCATACCCCAGTGTTCAGGAGCCCTGAACTCTAACCTGAGCTAAACATGGCTTTCAAGATATGCCCAGGAAACTGTGCACGTGCTCTGGGAGCCAGCTGAATTGAAGGCAAGAGGGATGTTGCTGTGTCCCATCCTTCAGCATTAGCTGCTGCTCCCTTTGCAGGTCAGCCAAAGCTGCTCCTGTGCTTTTCCATGCCCTCATTCTGTGCACCATGAGGGCTCTGCCTCCCCAAATGCTAAACGGGGTGTTTTCACACAGAACTGTTCCACTGATGGTGATGATTTTGCCCAGTATTGTCTGCTTCATGTGGGCTTCCTAGTAAAAGCTTTCTCTTCAAGAGGAAGCACAGGAAGGGAAGCAACCTTGGCCAAATGCTTACCATCACCCCAGGTCCACAGGGTGCAGGATGGGGAAGGACAGTGGAAGGTGCAGAGGAGTGTGCAAAAGTCATGGTATTACCCACACTTCAGAGAAGCACCAGTGCTTGTGCCAGAGCACAGCGGTGGAAAAGTTCTGCACTCTGGCATGCATAAAACCATCATCCACAAAGTAATACTTCCTGCAACAATAATAAACCATCACAGAATTCCTCTCACAGCTCCCAAATCATCTCTGGCTCAGCCTGGAAAGTTAGGCTCTCCTCAAACAACCCAGCAAGCTGGGCGAGATGTCCCAGCAGAACAACCCAGGAATGACCCTATCTGTCACTGTTCTACACCTCCCACTAGCCACGCCCAGCTCTGCAGAGGGACAGTGCCCTCTGCCCATGTCCCTTGTGCCGAAATCCCAGCACCAAGTGTGTGGTTCACCTCCAGAACCAAGCAAAACAAACTGGGAGTGGACTATGTGGGACAGCGTTCCTGTGTCCCACAAGGCAAATTGGTGCCTTTGCTTAGGGCAGACACCCCCAGGCCATCAGCCACTTTGAAAAATACTGCAGGTAAAAGCAATGAAAGTCCTCGGCTGATATCACCATGATATTGGTGCAGATGGAATAAAACACCAGAATAAAGCAGCAGCATGCTAGAAGTGCTGCTCACACTGCTCAGAGAGCTAGAATTTCTTCTTATGAGAATGACAGATCACCAGTGTCTGTGGCTTGGTCCTCCCCATTGCCTCAGGCTTGTGCCATCACCAAGGCCTAAGAAAGACGAAGTTTTGTTTAGCAGTGACTGGAGTAGATTGCCACATCCCAAAGCCAGCTTGGCATGAAAAAGACAAACCTGGCAGCAAGCTGTTGGCTCAGAGGACAGGTTTAATAGCACTGAGGTTTAGATTATTTGCTCAGCCATGGGGATGCCCCATTCCACAGCATTAACTCCATTCATCCTCTCTCACCAGCTTCTCACACAGCATCATCGTATTTCAGGATGAGAATGCCCCCTTGCCTGATGCACATTTTCCTCCTTGCCTGAGCTCCAAACCCCCAGGTGTATAAATCCCTTGACACGTGATCTGTGCATGGGAGGCTTTCTTCCTCCCAGAGACAGCCACAGGAGCACCTGGGCAGCACATCCAGCAGCTCTTCTTCTGAGAGCGAGTCCTGTTCCCCTCCTAGAGCAGCATGTGTGTGCCAGCCGGGGCCACTTGGCTGCGCCGGGCCCTCTGCCCTTCTCTCCACCCCTCCGGTGGAAAGTATTCCCCGCCTCTTCCCTGCCGACAGCCCGGCACGCCAGTTCGAGTTTCACATCGGGACTGAGGAGGGGAAAAAAAGATTCCTCCCTCCCACAGACACCATCAGCTTTTCCAGCAGCGCAAGCGTCTCCACCATGTCTGGGCTGCGCCTTTGCCAGCGAGGGGGGTCTCAACCCTTCCTGCCACCAGCCTGCAGCACACCCAGGGCCAAGGGCTGGCCTGAGGCTGCTCCAAAACCGGCAGCGCCTGGGCTCACCAGCCCTGCTTACAGCTGCTCTGGGACACCCTTGTCAGCTGTGGCACGGCTCACTCAAAAACTGCTGCTGGCCAAATAGCCTGGCATCCTGGTGGAGCTGGAGAGATGGTTCTCAAGGAGGACACGGGTAATGTTGCTCATCTGTTAGGAAATATTTCAAGAGCTTTGCATGAAAGGCACTGAACTACTCAGCACACGCATTTTATCCCTCCAGTGCGCATCGGAGCAAAGGCTGAGCAGAGGGAAAATTTCTCGCTCACTAAAATTGCGCCTTTCAAACGTCTTTATTTCACCCCTCTGGCACCCTGGGCAGGATCTCCTACACCCCATCCCTTGGCTGTGGCCTCATGTGGCAGAGAGGATCTCTGAACAGCTCCTGTGCCATTCCCATGTACCCAAACCCAAGCAGAGTGTTGTTCCCCCCGCCACACCAAACCTTTCCCAGCATGCAGAACAGTCAATGAGCTGAGAAGAAAGGAGCCTGGTGTATCCTTTCCCTATCCAGGCTTCCCCTGGCTCTCTCATGGTATTGGCTGAGCTTTACCTGAAGACAGGTGAGCCTGGTATTCTTAATTGTGTGTCTCAGACAGTTTTACCTAGGACATGCATTTATTTTTGAGAATCCCATCTTTAAACTCAGAAAGCACCCCCAGAGCCACTGACCTGACGCCCATTTTGCAGTCCATAACACAGGGGGAGTCAAACTCAGCCAGCAGATCTTCCATCTGGTTGTATCGCTCCCCATCCTTGACCACATCTCCGTGGTAGGCAGGGACGTAGGGCTTCAGCACATCGTTCATGAGGCGGTCCAGGCAGCGCTGCTCCGATTCACAGTGCTTCTTCAGTATCCTGCCATTGGCTGCCGCCTTGAAACTACCTGAGCGTGACAAGGGACAGTGTGGCTTTAGATGGCGGGGGATGATGCTGTGCCTTCTAAAACAGGAAGGGCAGCCCAGCTCCTTGAAGTACCTCCATTTATACCTGTGCCCAAAGGAGTCCCTACAGGCAGGGACTGAAAAGCTCAGGCTGCCAGAGGTTTATGACCAGCACTGTCATACCCCAAAGAGGGCAGAGACCTGTCCTGCAGCACCCAACAGGCCTGTTTCACATCCTCTGTGTGCTGCTTGGTAGGTTCAGATCTTTGTGTCTGCGCTCATGTGTGGGGCACCTTTGTGCTGGGCAGCATCACCTGCTTTGCAGTGGGTCAGGAGGTGAGCCTGGCTCTCACTCAAAGCACCCAGCTTTCTGCTGCCTGAGGAAGAAGCAGCAGTAATACCTGCTGGCCCTGGGAGACTGAAAGCCCAGAGCACCTTCACACTACCCTTGCTAGCATTTAGGTAAGTCCCTCTCCTGGGCTAGAGACTGGGAGCTGCAAGCTGTGACACTCACGCAGCAGCCTAAAGCAATTCAGGCCAACAAAGCTCATTAACCTGGGATAACGAAGGGCCCTGGCACCACCCTGTCCCTCCCCATGCTCTGTACCTGCGTGCCCTGCTAGCTGGATCCAAGGGTACTTCTTCTTGAAAGACATCACAAACGGGGACCAGTGCACCATATTCTTGATCTTCCTCCATGACTTGCTCTAAGGGGAAAAAAAATCATGAAGGTGAATGCAATGTTTTAAGCTTTTACTGTCTGTAAAGTCACTTCAGGCAGCATGCAGCTGTTTTGGACAGGGAAAGAGGCACCACAGCCAGCGCAGGATGGAAGCAAATAGAAAATCTGCTCTTTTCCCATTGTGCTGTGCCAAGCTGGAGCCACTGGGCCTCAACTCTACATTCGAAAATCACGAGTAACTTCACTCAAGTGCATGGCGTTACAGCGTTGTTCCAGTTCACGGCTCCAGCCATCCGCACTGCCTTGTCCCCGCTCCCTGCATCCCTCTGCGGGAACAGCAGGGACATGAACCCATCCCTGAGCACCGCATTAGATGGCAGCAGATGGGGCGGGAAGGCAACCCAGCACTGCCATCCAGCCACAGAGCCGAGCTGCAGGTCCTGAGGGGAGCAGGAGCACAGGCACGCAGAGACTCCCTGCCTGGCTTTTGATACCCCTGAAAGGCAGCTGCTGTGGCCATTAATCTGGCAACCCACGTGCGCTGATCCACCGCTCTGGCCCATCTGTAACTGCAGTTCAGAGAGCAATTCCCTCCCTACACGTTGTGTTTCTCACCAGATAGACTGCTCAAAACTATTTACATGACTAACCATGGCAAAGCCTCCCTCAAACGGCTCCTTCCTGCGAGTTTTTCCCTGGATTGTTCTAGGGAACACACCACCAGTAAAAAGCAGGGGATGACCTCTTATCTTGGCCACAGAAGGTGACGGCACAAACAAATTATGTGAACGATATACAACGGCAACAATGGAAAAATGCCTTCTTGCAGGAGCTGGGACAAACAGTGTAGTCCTTGGCTGCTCCAAGCTTCTGGGTTCAGCTGGAAGCCAGCAGATAAATTATCCTCATTTGCTCCGCTCTGAAGGCATGGGAGGGAGCCTTCCAGAAAGCCCAAGTAATCTCTTCCTCGTGTTTGGAGAACTGGCCCCTGTTCCAGTAATGCTTCACAGACAGGCAGGGAAGAGCCAGCAGCCCCAACTTGCAGTTTGGATGCTTGCTGGGGGTGAACTCACAGCGCTGGAATCCGTGCTGGGAACTGCTGACATGTTTAAACGGCGAGCAAGAAGCCAGACAAAGATGTTAGTGTCTAAAGCGTGGAAATTACACCGGGTTATCCCTGCGCCGTGCACCAGCCCGCTGGGGAGCAGGGAGGTGCGGGGGCTGCCCAAGCGGTGGGCAGGACAGGGATGGGAGAGAGGACGAACCTCGCAGCCTGCGAGGAGCAGGGCAGCCCTTCCCTGGAAGGCTGCCCGCGGCCGGGAGCGTCCCGGCGCAGCCTGGCGCTGGTACAGCGTTGCAGGAGTTTGGCAGGAGCTGCCCAAGCGCGGGGTGACACCGGGCATCCCCTTCTCCCGGGCTGCTCCGCGCCGGGGACTCGCTCTGCCGCCAGGCGTGCTTGCTTTGGCAGGGGGGGCGGGCAGTCCCCCACCTGACATGAGGATGAATGTTTTTATTTCCACACAGAGTGCCAGAACTTGTGTGTTTTAGCTGTTCTTTGTTCTCCTTTTGGCAGAGAGTGAAGGGGAAGCGGGGGGGTGTCCCCTCCTTTTGTTTTTAAAATAGTAACATCAAGTCCTGGCTGATGTCATGAAAAAAGGGGGAAGAAAAAGTATCCGGGGGAGTCTGGACTCTAAACGAGTGTGACCCACCTCCTCTAAAAGGATTCCTCCTTTCACTTGCAGCACAGCATCATAAGTCACTTGGTCCCAGGAAACATGCCAAGGCAACGTGCCTTCCCAAGCAAAGATTTTGGGTTTTGGTGATTAGAGCAAAAACCTTGAGGTACTTCAAGGTACAGGCAGAATGGAGGCGAACAGTCCCTACAGCAGGGCAAGCCACTCTGGCTTTCCCCTGCCAAGGCTTTCCCAGGAGTGATGCTCTATTCCAGCACTGCTCCCAGTACAGGGTAATGACCCTGAGTCCCCTGGAGACACAAAACACAACAACATTTCTGCTGATCTGAATGGGACAGAGAGCCAGTCACTCAGCACAGCCACCCGGGGAACAGGTAGCACATCCTCACCCCCATTACGCCAGAGGGAAACGTTTTCATCCAAGCCTCACCCGGTTTCAGGCACACCTTTAGCCAGGTATTCCCAGCCCAAGTTTTAAGGACGTGTAAGGACTTTTTAAATGGTGAAGCTTGAGGCAGCTTCATTCATTTCAAGCCACTCCCAACCTGCTGGAAATCGACTGCAAGGTCAGCTGTCACTGCACAATTCTCATTCACAGAGCCCCTTTCCCCCAGCTTCACAAGGATAACCACTGGACACTAACAGGGGAGAAGAGGAACTGCTGTCTCTCCAATTCCTTCAGGAATCATTTGACTCTTATTTTACACCTGAGCCCCTTCCCAATGTAATAGGGGAAAGTTTCCTTCATCAAAAGGATGTTGCTCTGTTGTGAGAATGCTCAGAAGGCTGAGTTTGGCACAGTGTAGCTCCCCTACTAAACCAGCAGCTGCATGACTCCATTTGATCTCTGGGACAGGCTGCAGAGGACGATCACAGAGGAGCAACACTGGTCAATGCTCCCAGGGATGCTGCCACTCCCTTTGCCTGAAGATAGCAAAATTCTCCCTAGGTAGAGTGTTGCTCCAGAAAGTCAGCCTTTGTACTTCCCCTTGGGTCCCAAGAGAGATGGGAGGTGGCTTTTGACCATCTACAGGTCCTTCACCCTGGCACGAGGTGTCTGTTTATTCAGACACGGATGTGGATTCAGAGATCTCAAAGCCCATGGTTTGGGACCCCCGTCACGCCAACCCTCATGTCAGACTCTGCAGCCGGCCACGGAAAAGCAGAGCCACGAGGTTCACACCACTCCAGTCTCACTCCATAGCCACATGCAGCAACAGCCCCTCTGCTGCCTCCTGCCTTGCCTGGTGCTATTAATAGACTAAGGGAGTATTAAGGCTATTTACAGTAAAGAAATCTTCTTTGACACGGCCTGTTGGGAACCATACGGTCATTGCCTCCGGGCTCGTCTCTAACTTTTGGTTTACATTTCAAGGAGTTACTTGCTCACACATCCAGGAGCACAGGCACAGCTGTAGGTGCATAGAGGTGTTACCTGTGGTAACTCCCTGGACTCAGACAGGATTTTTCACCATACTGGAAGAAACAGTTCTGCAGGTGGCATTACCAAGTGATGCAGGTGAAGGGCAGATACGTGCTCTTCTCATTTGCCTGCAAGGGGATGAGCCTGCAGGTGGTCATTTTGAAAGGTGAGCACATTTCCAAGCCTTTTGCATGATCAAAACCTGCACCTGATGTGGCACCCTGGCACCCAGCTCTCCCCCAAATCCAGCTCCATGGTTGTTTTGCCTCCCAGAAAACTGTGTGGCCTGACTGCGCTCTCGCACAAGCAGCAAGAGCACGTAGCCTGTATAAACAGGGAATATGCACGAGGTGTCTGATGCAGTTCAACACTTTTTATTTAAAACCTGGTTCAGCATCAGCAAATGCCAACTGATTAGCTGTTAAGTAAATTATTTAGTGACTGTGGAAATATATTTAGCAAGGAATGGCACTGTTTTCCCTAATAGTCTACCACATGGAAAAGAGGCTCAGCAACTGCAGAACCAACTCTAAAGAAGATATTTCCAGGGTTTCTGCAGCAGTCTGCTTCTGCCTCTGCCCTCTTACAGCTTTTGCTTACTGCACAGAGCAGTGCTCCAAGCCTGGGGTGGGATACAGGCCAGAGGAGTTAATCCCTCCCAGTGAGCACCCACAATTGGTCAGGGGGAGAGGAGTGCTGGGAAAACAATTTTATCTGCTGTATGTTTAACTTTACTTATCTGAAGCTTAAAGCAAACTCTAGGCTTTCCCCATCTGTCAATAGAGCTTCATATGGAAAGAACAACACAGGAGAATTTAGTGCCAGTGCAGAAGGTCAGAGGATATATTGTGTTTAATTAGATTAAACAAAAAGTGACTGATGAGCTCAGTGCTCGCTGTACATTTTCTCTATTGCATATTTATTCCTTTAATGTCTGCTCAAAGGAGACGTGCCTTTCTCGGGCTGTCTGTTGCCTCCCTTTCCCAGCATGGACACTGGTGGAATTTGACTGGTGTTATTCCCCATGCATGGAGCCAGCAGGGTGCTCTTCCCTTTCCATGCATTCAGCCAGAGAGATAGGCAGTAACTGATTTAATTTGCTGAAATTATGCTTTCCTATGGTTTTATGGGACCAAACGTTCCTGGAAATAGCAGGAGCTGGGCCTGTATTTTAGTGCTTTTTATTAACTAGAGCAATGCATGGTTAGAGGCAAGATTACACAGCTGGGCCAGGGGATGGAAAAGAGTGGGAACAGCATTAAATTAATGATTTTCCCAATTGTGATAAAACCTTCAGCTCCATTCTCCCAGGAAAATCATGAAATATCCTAGGATCAAAAGAGGTGGAAGAAAACTATGAGTAGTGTCATCAATGCCCACTGCTTCCCCAGGCTTCACTGGAGCTACTGCAGCCCAGGGCCTTACATAATTGACACCCTGGCTTTCCCTCACCTTTGGAGAAAGGCCTGCTCCTGGGGGCTTCACTTCCAGCTCTTCCAAGAAGTGACATGAAGCTGTGGTGTTGCAGGCTCCAAGATGTTTCACTCACCAGTAGGAGGGTAGGGTGGCCAGAGCCCTCCTCTTTAGTAACTAAAGGAGTGGGGGGAGCTTCTGCCTGCAGAGCTCACTCCATGCCAGCCTGCTCCACGGCCATGCACACACAGCCAAGGGAAAAGAGGCCATTTAGTTTTCCATGTTTAAAAGGATGAATGTGTTTTCTTTTGCTCTTTATAAAGTAGTTAAGGTTTCCCTAGTGATGATTGTTCCCCTGGACTGGGAAAAACCTTGTCACTGCAGCCGCAGCGGGGAGGCCAGCTTTGTTCATTGTGCTGGAGGCTGGGCGCGGAGGGCAGCGGGGCAGAGCTGGCAGGTACCACGGAATGCCTCCTCCTGCTCTGGCCTGGCTTGGGGCTGACCACAACGCAGGATTCCAGGTGAAAAACCTGCAATGTGATACGATGTGATGGTGCAGAGCTGGGGTTATGCTCTGCTGTGGGGTTTTTATTTTCTTTTCCTCTGTTCGAGCTTCCAGGCTTCCAACACTCTGCTACGCTTTGCCATCTCTCAGCCCCAGGGTGCCTCTGTCCTGGCAACAACAGAAAGAGCCCAGTGACGGCTTCAGCACGCACCAGGCTGTGACCACTGACCCTGATGCTGGCAGCAAGTGACAGCCCATATTTTGAATCGTCTTCCTCCTACACAAACTCCTCTCATCCTTGCCGATGCTTCTGTACTGCACAGCAGCCAAAGAGCCTTGTTTTGTCCAGAGGAGCAGCTGGCAATGGAGGAAGGGCTTTGGATCAGTGGGCATCTCTTGATTTAGTCACAAAAGGCGTAATACAAAAGTTTCAGCAGCTCCCCAAAACCTGGCAAAATCAATGCCAGTTCCACGTCCCACAGACGTCACTGAGCAAAGACAAAGTGAGGCCCAGCATCAGACTTCACTGAAGTTAACAGGAGGAAATACAGTGTGATGACTGATAGGCATTTCTGGGTGCTTAGAAATTCTAGTGCAAACCCGCAAGCTTCATCAGATAAATTATTTTGGTGGCTGAGGGGCTCCTGTTGGGGTGTAGTTACTTCTTTTGGGGTGTAGCAGCTTCTGCTACTTTCCAAGGTCTCCATCTCATTTAGAGTGAGGAAAAAATCCTAATATGTGCACTCTTTTACTTCAAACACTTTGTTTTTCAGAATAGTCTTGTTTTAGCCAGGAAGGATTTTACCTTTCACAAGACAGAAGCCACTTCCCTCTGGTTTTGTGAGGAATGCCCTTTTCTCCAGTGGGATCAGGGAGTTGTCCCACCAAGACCAAAGATCTGGGGTAGAGGGTCACAGATAAAGCCACTGCTTCTCTGCTGTCTGCAGAGATCAGCATGCATGATAGAGGAGCCTCAGTAAAAATGCATGAGAGCCAGGAACATCCGCTCAGATCATGGAAAAAATATTCCAGCGTATTGGAAAAAACCAGGAGCCTGTTGCAGGCTCCCTCTTCCTGCTTGTGATGAAGGCAAGGAGAACTAGAAACAGCAGAGGCAGATGAGTGAGCAGCAGTCCTTCAGCTATGACAATGGAAGGAAACAGAGCGGCTGTGGGAGCTGGGAGCACAGGAGTCACCCATTGCCTGGAAGGACATCTGGGACCTCCTCACCCACAGGGCAGGAGCAGAGCGCAGCAGCAGAGCAGGAGCCACGTCAACACCACTCAGGGGAAATGGCTACAGAGGGGACAGGTGGTGCCAGACCTCTCTGTCCAGTTTGGCAAAGAAGGAAAGAAGACAAAAAAGCCTAAGTGAGAGCGAAGGCAAAGCCTGCACTGGAGCTCAGAGTAGGTGGGTCTCAGAGCTACTGTTGTCTCCATGAGACATTTCTTCTGGTGGAGAGCTGAAGCAAAGCTGAACACCCCCTAATGCAGATCAGCCACAACTGACACTCCCATAAAGCCAGTGGAATTATTAATTGCCAGCATCAGACGTGTTCAGCCTACTTTCCTGAGTGGGAACTGATCCAGATCTCTGCAAATGTATTTGTTACTCATTATGTACACACCAATAAGATTTGTTAAGCAATTTTCAGCTTGGAAAAGGTAAGTGAGTAATTCAGAAACAGCTAATCACTTTTGGTGGACTGCTACTTAAGCTGTACAGTGCTTCTTCCTCAGAAAGCAGCTAGCCTTTGAAAGTCATCAGACTATAAAAATCCTTGCTGGTAGCCAAAAGTGAACTGATTTGTGAGAAGAGTCCCAGAGCACTGCAGCTCATTGGTGCAACATGCTGGTGCACAGAGCTGCAGGCAGCCAGATGAGGCATCCAGCTGAGAAACGGGATGTGCTGCCCAAAGATCTGACCCTGTATCCCTCTATCAGGGAACTTGTCATCGGCTTTGATGGAAACTGCTCTGTTTCCATCTGGAGATTTGTGTTTGATCCCTTTCCCAGTCCCAGGGTATTCACCACCATCTTTCTGGTTCCAAGGATTGTTTCAGCTCACCAGCTCCTGCAGCAGCACAGCACACACTGGGGACGTGCTCCTGTGCCTGTTCTGGCTCTAGCACTTCTCACTCTCATGCTGCCAGTGGGGAAGGATCCCTGCAGCCTTCCCAACCCTGCCACTGTGAATCCTGAACTGCTTCTAGCTCCCACATGCTGAGACCAGGAGCTGTGCTCTTCTTGGCAGCACACAACTGCATTGGTCTCTGATTACTCGATTTGAAGTCCAGCTCAGCTCCCTACAGGCCAGAGCTGCAGCTTAGGATATAGGGAAGAGACTCAGCTCCTAAAAGTCTCAACAGAGTGTCCCAGAGGGCAGTGGTTTGGTAAGGCACAGCCTTCCTGCAAGAAACAACGTGAATACAAAACCTGTGCTTGTAGGTGTCAGGGATCTGGGATGAGAGCTATAGGCTTTGCCATATCCTCCCCAAGGGATGAGCCGAACCCTGGGGTCCTTTGGTAAAGAGGGCTGTCAGCACAGGGCATGTTGGGAACACAGGTAGTCAGACCAGCAGGAGATGGTAAAAGTCCCAGTCATTTCCAACCTGGCTCATTTAGATTGGCAGATAGAGTTAATCATGGGACAGAAGCTGCCAAAGACTCTCTTCTACAATTCGAAGGTAAGTTTTTAGAGATTTAAACCAGGATGACACATTTACAGTCTGCCTGGAGGCACTTGGGTCAGACACACCAAACGCAGGAGTTTCCAACCTCAATGGCTGGAACAAAGCAATACTTTGTTCTTAACACTTGATTTTTTGAGTCGGATTTCTTTCTGTCAGCTTCAGGAGGCAACCCAGAAATCTTCTGGATCTGTCTGCTCTCTGACAAGGGCCATGACATGAGCTGAAATGTCCAGAGCTCATGTCCCCAGAGAAGGGAGGCTGACAGGGTTCTCCTCCTGCCACAAGGCTCAGAGCAAGCACGTTCTCTGTGTGATGTGTGATATGTGATGATACCACATCACTCATCCTTTCAGTCTGGCATTACCAGGCAGGGTGGACGTGGGCCAGACAGGGCCACCACTGACTTCCAGTGCTGCTGTAGCCAGGTGAAGTATTTCCTCTGGCATAGCACAGAGGGCACTGATACAGACAGAGGCTGTACGTGTAGCACCCTGGGAGTATAATGCCCATAAGCACTGATGATACACAGGCAGGGTTAACCAAGCCAAGTCATGCGATGTCAGTGAAGCAATCTTCAGGAGAAGCTGAATGAGAAAGGCCTGGCTTGTAGACTCGAGTTTTGCTGTTGCTGAAACCCCCAGAACTTCACACTGGTTTTGGATACAGAAAACCTCTCCGTTGCTGTTCCCCTGCTCTGCCCACTCATGGAGTTAGATCCCTGCTCTTCTGCTGTTTAACCATAACTGCACTTCACTTTTTGGAGTGTGTGCATGAGAAATCTCTTTTCCATAAGCATTTCCAAGCAAAATGTTCAGATGCTTTTAAAGTGCCTTCCATGAAGTGGGAAGGTAGAACTGGAAGGGACGAAAAGAAAGGGCCAAGCTCTGGCTGTGGAAATTTGTTTGGAATAGAAAATTTTTTAAATTAGTCATTAGCTGTGAACATCCTCTCATTTCTGGGTATAGGAAGTGTAAAAAGGTGATTTAGAAGAGCAGTTATAAGTTTCATAAACATGACTAAACTCTAAAGCTAAATGTTCAACAGGCGTGACCTTTTAATTCCCCTTTAAATCAGTTTAGCACTTTCATTTGTGTTTGGAGTCCCCCATGTTTGGATAGCACTTTGGTGATTTAAAGTACTATTTAGGAGTTTTATTGTCTCTCCTGCTTTGGAGCTGGGACTGCAAATCCTCTGCTAAGTGTCTGGAGGAGTTTTTGCCTGCACAGGAGCTGCTGGGAGCACCAGCCTGCCTCGGCCGCCCAGCACTCCCAGCACGTTGCCATGGGATGGTTCCCTTTTCCTAGGCAGCTCCCAGATATAATCAGCAACCAGCTTCTGCTGGAGCTTCTGCTCCTTCAGGAATGGAAGTGCAGTTTGAGGGTCCTTGGTCTCAGCCCCTTATGAAAGAGCACAGTAGAAAGATGATGGCTTTGGGAAACCTCTTTGCCCAGAGAGAGGCATTGCAAGCAGCCAGGAAGCCACAGCCATGCGCCACACAGCACCTTCCTCACAGCTGCAGACCTGCTCTATGTGCACCACACAGTGCCCAAAGCCCTTCCCAGGAGACTTAGCACAGCATCTCAGAGGGTTTGGTCTTTAAAGAGCACTAAGAGCTATTGAAAAAGTGGCCTAAACCTGAAGGCAAAGGAAGATGTGTTACAGGCACTGTGCACCCACAGAGCAGTCTCTCCATGTGCTGCAGGTAAGGGCAGCGCAGCTCAGCTTTTCAGCTCTGCATTACTCCTGGCACCAGGCCTTGTGGGCCAGGACAAGACTTCTCTCCACCAGAATGAGAGACATAAGCTAGTTCATCATGGTGGGCTTCCAAGCCCACCTTGTGGGTGCCCTGAGACTTCCTCCTGCACAGCCTTCCAGCCGCACTGCCCTGAATGGATATTGGAAACACAAACCAAGCATCTTAGAAGCAGCTGCTTGTGGGGACTCTTTCCTCACTAGACACATCAGCCACAGGCCGTGCTGAATCCAGGGGCTCTCAGGAGCATGGCAAGGCCAGCTAATTCCAGGGCTTCAAACATGGACCATCTCACATGCTCAGCTGCTCATTCCCCATTCTCCACACAGTTCTCGGGCGGAGAACTGTATCTGCATTTACTTCAGCTAGACTAGCCCATTCCCTATCCATACAGATCCCGGCCCAGCTGCACTCATGCTCTGCCAGGCAGGGTGCTCCTCATGCCACACCCAGGAGCAGCCTCAGTCAGCCTGGCCAGACAGAGGGTGGCACCAGCTCGGCAGAGCCAGAGCCCCGGCTGCGAGCAGCCAGTACGCCATGTGGGACCCTGGAGACCAGGATGGAGGGAAGAATTCATATTACCAGCACACCTCAGCTGCTCCCCGGCCCACTGCAGCAGAAGGGCTGACAGTGAGCAGACCTCACACAGAACCAGCAGTAATTTTATCCTCGGCTTCGTTTTCAGAGTCCGAGCCCTACGTGCGCCCCTTCACCATTTTTGTTATGAGTCATCGAAAAATGTCAGCTGTAGTTACACAGCTCGACTCCTGCAGGGCCAGGTACGTACCTCTGCTGCCAAAGCCCACGTCCTGCCACGCCTGCCTGCTGGGAGAGCATCCGAGGAGCCGGCTGGGCAGCCCTGTGCCGGGGGAAGGCCAGCGCGGCGCTGCGGGAAGAAGCCGTCACGGCGGCAGGCGAGGAGATTTCTTCCTACACCGCTTCTTCCACGCTGCCTCTGAAGCTTGTGCGCAGAGCTGGCAAGCCCTGCTGCACCCCGGCACTCCCCTGAGCCCTTAGGGAAAGGAATGGGATCCTCAGAGACACAGAGAGGGTTACCCAACCCTACATCCTGGTGCGGCACGCGGGGTTGGATTTTCCAACCCAACCATGCACTGACACGCAAGGGTGGGGCGGGGGAAGAAAAAGAGGATTTCAGCTGTTAACTCCTAAAAAATTGAGGAAAAAACTTATCACTCCTGTATAACTGGCCACAATCTCCTGTGAGCTAGTACATGCCATGCTGCAGAGGTGCCAGCTGGGGGAACACCAGGGTTTTGGTGGAAAGAGGAATGCAGGGGCCAGCAAAGAAATTTGCTGCTTTGGTGCACGTTCACAGCCTTACACAGGGTGCTGGGGAGGAAAAGGTTTCTCTAACTCAAAAGGGAAATGCTCATCTGAAACAGGAAAATGGAACTTTCTTTTGAGCACTAATAGCGGAAAATCACCTCTGCAATGGCTGTGTGTCGAGTCCCTGGGTGAGCAGCAAGGGAGAGGATGCCTGGGGAAAAACACCCTGCCTCTGCCAAGTCAGCTCCCTCAGGACCCCAGGAAACCCCTGGGGGCTGATCTGACACATGCACAAATGGGGACACGCTGAGGTTTTGGGGAGAAACACTGCTCAGTCAGGGCAACAGCAGAGGTGGCGAGTGCCCTACGTGGGAGTCCCGGATGTGGGAAGAGAGGGTCTAAGTTCTACAGCAATGCTGACAACATGCTGACCACAAACAGCATCATTCAAGGATCACCCAGGCAATTCAGGTTCATAAAGACAGATCCAGAAACCTGATCACCTTTTTGGGGAAAAAAAAAAAAAAAAAAAAAAAGGGGGAATTGTTTCTAAACTAAGTATTTGTCTTGAAAGAGGCAATTTTAAGGTGAGTGGAACGACACAGTGTGACATCCTTTAAAGAGGTAGAGATCACGGGTTTCATTTTAAAAACTCAGATAGTCTTTCTTTCACGGGTTTCATTTTAAAACTCAGATAGTCTTTCTTTCACGGGTTTCATTTTAAAACTCAGATAGTCTTTCTTGGAACAGCACTGTTATGGTTGAAAAGGATTCTCATGAATTTTCTGGTCCAAAAAAGGAGACAGAGATGAAGGGTAGTTATCTCTAGCCCTATAATAGCAATCACTTGCAGAGGCCATACAATGAACACATTATAAACATGGGTGTAGCACAGGCAGAGTTTAGCTCATTGTGTCCTAGAGTTTCTAAATATATTTTGTCTTGAGGGAAGAGCAAGGGAGAAGAGAAATGAATGTAGGGGAAGACGCCCAGTCTTCTGAACGACTGGGTTTTCCATCAAGGCACAAGCCCACAATCTCTGAGGCTGCATCTGTGGGTAGCAGACAGCTGCTGAAGTCCTCCTGCTGCAGGCAGCTATGTTTAGCTTCTCTTAGAAGGTGAAGGAAGCAGAAGAGGAGGAAAAAAAACTTAGTCATCTTCTCCCCTCAGACATTTTGCTGTTCATTTACTTCAGCAGCACATGAAGCACTTAGTCACTCTCTCTCCAACAGGCTTTTTCTATTTTTATTTTCCCAAATCAAAATAAAAAGAGAAAAAGGAGGTTCCTTCCCAAATAAGCAGCTAGTGGAGGAGGCTGGGGGTGTGAGCAGCGAGTGACCAGGACTTCACCCCACAGCTCAGTGTCTGCTGCAGACACCCCGGCGAGTGTTTGCAGAGTGCAGGAGGAGAGAGGGCAGGCGCTGCTGCTTCCTCTCACCCAGCGGCAGCTCGATGAGCTGCTTCAGCAAGTCAAGGTGCCAAGCACCCTCTGCAGCCGAGATCTGCTTCGTGCCCCTACAGGCCGTTGGCACCTCCCCTCGCAGTAAAATCACTGTCCTAACAGACCACTCATGCTCCAGGTGTTTTCCTGCAGCAAGGACTACCTTACAACCTAAACCACACCTCCAGCTGGGATGTCCTCCATTCTCCAACTCAGAAACACAGTGTCAGAGAAGCACTTCCTTTGGGGTTGATTTTAGTAAGCCAGCCACCACAGCTCCTGCATTAGAGCCCTTAGGGATAGAAACTTTTGTCAAAACTGGCTTTGTCCAACAGTGTTTTAGAACACAGGAAAACTGGTGTCCTTCCTGACTCCTCTCGTCTTCAGGAGCACATAGAGCCCTTGACACTGTCCCTTCCTCCAGTGAGCCTTTTGACTGTGAAATGCAGGCACCAACGCCAAGGTGCACACTGGTGCTGAGATGCAGCCTCAAAAGAGAGAGCTTGAACAGCAGCAAGAAACAAAGTGTCTGTGAATGGAAGCTCAATCTAGAGCTGGGCATTTGGTTTCTCTCCTGTGCACAGTATCCCAAAGGGTCTGAGGACAGGGAGGCAATCCCCAGAACTCCCATCATTTCTTCCCCCATCAGAAGCAAACCCGCTGGCATGGCAGTGACCCAGTGCACTTTGCAACTGACTCAAGATGGGGTTTTTGGAGGGCTCAGAAGGCACCCAGATGGCTCACAACTTCCTGTTGCTTCAGCTTTACAATAAAGCAACCTAAATAGATCTTCATTCTTTGTTGACATTTGATGCTGTGCAGCAAAACAGGCATTGTTAACCTAAAAATAGGAAACGCTGTGGCAGCTTTGAAGAAATTCAGCGTTTTTCCTGTACTGATGCAAACCCAGTGGCCGAGTGCCAGATGCCTCTGTCCTGCTTTGAAGAACGACGAAATTCTTCGCAGTGCTCATAAATCACCGCTTTGTTAGCACCCGAGGAGCTCCAGCGACACCAGCAAACCCTGGTATTTCCTCCTTCTCCCTCGTACGCGAGGGGGGGATGCTTAATGCTACATTTCACCCCCGGTGGAGATGGACAGCCCCGCTCGCCTATTGCCGAGCGCAGCGCAGGCGGAGGTTGCCAAGGCAGCCGCTGACGCACAGCCGGGCCCCACTTCTACATTTTTCCATGACACGGTGTTGAAGCTTGCAGAGCAGGAGGTAGCTTTCCTGAGTGAGCAACTGAGAGATCAGTGAGATGGCAGGGCTCTGCAAGGCGTGCCGTGTGCCGCTTACACCACGTTTAAAAGAGGGAGTGTGCGGTGCAGCCAGAAAGCTGCCTTGTTCGGAACAAATGAGTGCACCTTGAAAGAAGGGCACACCTACTACTACACCCCTCAGAGTGCAGGTATAGAGCAGCCAAGGTTCCAAGCAGAGTGAGCTGTGGGTGGAGAACCAAAAATTCCAGGTGTCTTTCCCTGTGCAGCACAGGGGTGAGTCCTGGGGGAGGACGGGCTGACACAGTCCTCACTCCAGCGTGCTACACAGGTACCTGGGCACGCTGCGACCAGGGTAATGCGGCTGTACTAGCACAGGCCTTGCTGCCGGTCCCTTCACTGAGTCCTACCCACAGGGATACCCATTTCACTGCTGTGTCATCATCCCCAGAGTGATTGAAAGACAAGCCTCTGCCTTGCAGCATGCACAGAGAGCAGCAGCACAGCCTAACCAGCCACAAGGGCAGCTGCTTACCATACACGTGGTCTCTCTCAGCTCCATGCTTCGGTGGCTCTCTGGGTCAGGTCTCTCCAGACGTTCATCTTAGTTCATGGACTGATTTTAACCCTCCTCTCCCACTACTGGGTGCCAACAACCACAGGGATGGTCCTTCAATCAGCAGCTAGGGGCAGCAGCCTGCCCAGCTTTTGCACAAAGCCAGAGCTATGTGACACCTCTGGTCACAGCTTATCTAGTTCCCACACAGCTGGAAGCTGCAGGCCAGGCTTGTGAGGTATTAAATGCCACCAAACACAACAACCTATGCAGTTTTTAACTACCTCAGAGCCTCAGAAATGGGCAACTGGGGACCATCAAGACATTTTTGGGCATACCTATCTGAAGTACAACTCAAATGTTTTGGGGGACAGAGTATGCTTGCTGGAAGTTCAGCTAACTGTTAAACAGTTTTACACATGGTGTAATTTCATCATGGCAATTCAGGATCAACATTTTAGGGTGTGTTGCCTCTTTGGTTCAGTTATTTTCCTGCGTTCACAAATCTGTTTGTCCTTCCCTGGTGTGGGCAGGAGTAGCAATCTCCACATTCCTTGCAGGGATCTCCTGCCCTGCAGGGTTAATTCCCTCACCACTCTGGGGCACTGTGCAGGTACTGGGAGGCTGCAGCTGCCTCACAAAGCCACCCCTCCTAGCAGTGTGCTGGCTCACTGTGTGGGAATCCCATCCAATGGAGTCAGGGACCAGCAGAAAGGTACAAAACTAAAGCATTAGTTCAGTGCTACTGATTTAAAAAAAAAAAAAAAAAAAAAAAAAAAAAAAAAAAAAAAAAAAGGAAAACATCCTATGTGTTTCCAAGCTCTTTAATTGCTCCTGTTGCTGGTTAGGAAT
The DNA here is from genome assembly GCF_009819655.1 of Sylvia atricapilla. NCBI lineage: Eukaryota > Metazoa > Chordata > Aves > Passeriformes > Sylviidae > Sylvia > Sylvia atricapilla. Next base: position 97,118,928 of record NC_089142.1, read on the forward strand.
AGAAGGAAGCTACAGACAGGCAGTCTCACCTACAGGTTGATCACTAGAAGTTCCCAATATCTCCCTTGTAGATTTTCTATATGAAAAACAAGTCCAGCTCTCTACAGAAAGGTACCAAGACCTTCACAGTCTTGGAAGAAAGGATACCATGATCAACTCAAATGACAAGTTACCTTTAGGAGCTTGTTGCTTTTTGGTGACCTTGCTGAGCCCCACTGTTTGGAGCCACTGTTTGGCCTGTGGAGAACAAAGCCTTATTTTTTACTGCTAAGTCACAACTCTGTGCAACAGCGTATAGCTGCCAGGGCCTCTCGGGGATGTAACTGGTCTTACAGGATCCCTGGCCTTACATGGAATGAGGAGGAGAGATTTGCAGAAAATGAGCTGTACTGCTTTGCAAATGTACTATTGCACATGGCAACCTACTAAGAAAAGAATATTTGCATTTTTTGCATAAAACCTATTTGGATTCACTGTTCCTTCACCTGTACAAACACCAAGATTCTGCATGAAAAACAAGTTAGGAGGCTACTGATGAAAAAGTGGCATTTGTGATCCTACCACTTCAGGAACTACTGAAAATATTGCATGTGCTCCCTCTTACAGCAGACAAAGTGTTTCAAACCACGGCGACCACAAGACATTTGAGTCCCAGTGACAGCCTTGTCACTGGGGGAGGCTCACACCTCCTCACCAGTGTACACTGGTACTACATGCCTAGGATGGCACAGCTACCTAGGCGCACGTCCCAGGAAACCACCAGGGAGAGGGATCCATTTTTCCTGAGCTGGCATCTCCGAAATGTCCAAGAAAACTGCTGCCAGCACTCTTCCTGCACATGGGGCCTGGGCCAAGGGCACGATTGCTGCCCCGGGGTTCAGTACGGACCATTCGTCAGCATTTACACATCTCTGTGCAGGAGCTATGCAAATGTTGTGGCTAAATCTCCTCCGTGCCTAATCACAAATGTAATTGTCTATGCAAAGCTGGTGTGCCCAGGTAGGGACTGCCTGGGTCCCTTGCCTCAGCCTGCTCACCCCTGCATGAGGGGGAGGCAGGGACCCCCAACACCCATGCTCCAGCTCACGAGGGTAGGTGTAAAAATCTCACAAGACATAAATCTGTTAGTGGTGTTGTCCAGGCAGCAGTACTGTGGATGCAGGGGAAGATTACAAAAAATCCATAACTAAAAGTATTTCATCTTGGCTAACACTTGCCTAAGGAAACAGCAGCACAGGTCCATCCCCCTTACGTAGGCTCCAGCACAAGCAGACATGGCACAAGCAGAGGGAAGGTGTCCTATTTTACTTAGATTTTAAACAACCGTAAGCTTTTAGGGCACTACAGTTAGTGGGTCTGTAATGGAAACGTTTATATGCTGGAAACAGTGTCTTGTTAATGAGCTAAGATATTTTTAGTATTTTTAATAGCCACAGGGTGTTTGAGATATTAACAAAAAAACATGTTGATGAAGTGACTATTTGTAACACCCCCTGATGTGCCAGACAAGAACAAAGTATTCTCAAGTCAATGACTGGCACATCTCAGAGAGTGGCTAGACGCAGGGAGGGTAGAAGAGAAGATTTTTGTTTTCTGTATAGAGAGGTAGTTAAAAAAGGGATCATTGAAAGCATTTGGAAAGTTTTAGCTGTGGCAAGCAAGTAACAGAGACTCTTTTGGAAGATGCAGGTCCCATTAAGAGGTTATTAATTTGAGTTTGAGCAGCTCCAAAGGAAAAGAGCAGAAACACTCACGGAACCGAGGATCTGGACAAAATCAGGAGGGGATCTGCAGCCGTGTTTCAGCTGCACAGCAATCAGTGCTGGGATTTGGGACTGGCAGCAGAGCTTACTGTGAGGGCTCTTGGTTTCCAGTGGAAAGTTTCAGATGCAGGGGGATGGGTAATGCTCCTGTGGGGCACCATCCTTCACCCCACAGCACCATTGCTTCCTTGGATGAGGACAATATAAAAAATCATCCACTCCAAGAGTCTGGTCTCAAAAGCTGGATTTTGTGAGTCAGTCCTGGTCTTGTTGAGTCTCCCAGTCCCATTGGAAACTATGAAAAAACTCACCCTCTCTTCAGACAAGCCTGCCCTTTGTGCCCTGGAGATCCTGTTCCGGTGGCATGGGGCCCTTTGCCACTCCTGTGCTGCTTTGGGCCATGACAGGAAGGCTGTGATTTGGGGAACCACCCTGCACCAACCAGCTGGGCACAGGAGAGCAGCTCCTGAATTTAAGGCACGTGGTAAATTCACGCTGGATCAGTTCCCCTTTACAGAGCCCTGTTTGAGCAACTTTCTGGAGCCAGCTCTTAAAGCCTGCAACTTTTAACGCACCCAGGAGCATTGCCTGGCTGTAATTTAGCCTTGTGGTAATTTCAACCCATGTAAATGAAAGCCATAGGGGCAACTTACGCCTTTCAGCCCTGTGAGAGAGCAGCCATGCCAGCCAAGCATCCCATGTCAGCTGAGCATCCCATGCTCAGGAGCCATTAACACCTGAGTCAGGGGAAGGGGGACAGAAAGAAATGGAATATAAAGCCTGAACTCAGGGTTGGAGCTTTGCCCCTTGGGTAGCTGCATGTTTTGAGAAAGCTGAGAGCTGCACACAGTGATTGAGAGTTGATACCAGAGCTGTGATTACTCAGATTAAGATGGCACTTCCACCCCGAGGATTGGTCCCACCATGCACTATGCTACATCATCTGGGCACGGGTGGCCAAAGGTATTTTCCTTCCTGACCCATTCCCATCCCACATACGCAGTGCTTGCTGCTCCCCCTCCTCACTTTCTGCTGGATAGACAAAAGGAACTCGACCAGCACCTCATCGTGGCCATCTCTTGCAATGGAGAGAGCCAAGGAAGAGCCAGATGCTCGCTGTATCCCGGACCCTCATGCCCCAGGGCAGCCCTACACAGCCAGGGTGTGATGCTGATGGTGTGTTTGGCAGCCAGCTCTGTCCCCGGTCCACCAGCAGCCAGAATTCGCTGTACTATCACTTTGGCACACTCCTTCCTTCCTTGGCAAGACAGACCAGAACTAAACTTTTCCATTGAGACGGGTAAACAAAGACTTTGCCTTTTTCCCCGTAACAAAGTTTAGCCCAGGAAGTCCCATGAGCACAGCTGCATCCAACATGGATATCCAAAATGGCTCGAGCTGCTGGCAGAGTATGGATGGACAAAACCTGATACAGGACAAAGCTCTGCCCTGGAAATGCATTTCCACCAGCGTGTGGAATTGCACCAGAAACATCCTGTCCTTCCGCACAAAGGCCAAATCTGACCCTTGGTCGGGGTGGATTTCCCTGCCACACACCATGTGCCAGGGAGGACACATTGTCACTAAGACTGTCAGAGCCAGCTCTGTGTCCTGGCTCTTCCCCTAACTCCCCACAGCCCCCAGAAGCCTCCCCCTGAATTGTTGTCACGTGTTGTCCCAGTGTACAAAAGGCACCCTTGGCAGGACACTGGAATGCAGGTACAGGAATTTTTCTGCTGGAGGAGCCTGGCTGCCCCAGCCAGCCTGAGGACAGAGGCTGGAAAACTACCCTGCAAAATATCTGTGCTCTGGTGTATGGAGCAGTTTGCCTCAGGGGCAGCAAAACCACAGGGATTTGCTGATGGTCATTTTCTGCTATTAGAGCAATAAATCCATTCAACTGTCAGCCAAAATGCCAGAGAAAAAGAATGTGAGCTTAGGGAAAACAGGGAAAAAAAAGTGTCATTAGTTGAAAATATTTTCCAGCAACTTTTAGAGGCAGTTGTGAGCCCAGCACCAATCAGTCAGAAAACCTGCTACCTCTGAACCCATGCCAGTCTACCCCTGTGGCTACTGTGCTTCCCTTGGACTTCCTCACCCTGCACAGAGGTTTACAAACTCCAAAACACTGAGAATTTAATCTGAAGCCCTTGAAGAAGATAGCAAATGCAGACTGTGCCCTTTCCCCTTCCCAGGGAGGGAGGCAGGCTAGGAGGTTCAAGGGTAGCATGAGGTGTTTACTGTCTGTGGAACTGGTGCTGTCCCAAACCTGCGTTTTGCTCGCTGAAAAATCATTTCCATTGATGCCATTTTACTGCATCCCCCCTTGTGCCCCTTCTCTTACCTGTCTTCCCTCTTTGGTGAGCTTTTCTGGATGTTTTCCGACGGAGGACATTGTCCTAGTAACCTCGAACTGACTTGTGGGGAAAATGCAAGGCAAATCGGCCAGGTGAGTAAATATGTGGTGGCTCAGCTTCTCTTAAAGCTGAATCCCTGCTGCCGCCTCCAAAGGTGCCTTCAGCACGGGCTGCTGACAGCAGACGGGATCTTGTGGTCCTTTTGCTCAGCAGGATATCTCCAGCCACTATACTGGGGCTGCCCATCTGCAGGCAAGAAGCTCTGCCCCATCCTGTTCCCAGCAAAAGCACAGACACGGAGGTATTTAGCTGGAAAACTGTTAGTAATTCCATTTCCTGGGGATCTGGGGGCTCTTGCCTCAGCTGGAGTCCCCTGCCTTGTGTTGCAATACACCATGGCTGCCTGGTGGGAGCCAGTGACAGGCAATTCCAGTATTCCCACTCAACGGCTCGCTCCCTACGGAAATGAGCTGTCAGCCCTGCACAACTGGGATGACGGCTTCCAGTTGTGCTGTGCTCTCAGCTTGCAGCCCATTCGCAGTGGATGGGCAGGATCCTCACTCCAGGTACCTTCCCCAGGTCCAGCAGGCAAGCTGTTCTGTTCTGTTCCTCCAGCTGATTCTGGCAGCTGTGAACGGAGCAGGTCGCCTTGTGGCTAAGTGCTTGCGCTCGGCGACAGGGAAAGGCGGATCAGCAAAGTGCAGGGCTATTAAACTGCTCCTTCGTGCCAAATACTCCCAGCTCATGCTCAGGGACATGGAGGTCCCAAGCTGAAGTGCTGCCAGACCAGCAGAGTAATCATATCACTAGAAGGGCAGTGGCCCCTCTCCCTGTGGAGAAGAGTGACTTTCCAGGACCGGCAGGATGTCCCTGACTGGGCCTGAGCAGAAACTCAGCTGCAGCAGTGAGACTGAGAGGCAGGAGGAAGGCAGGAGCTGGGGGCACTGGTGCCCAGAACATGGGATTGCTGTGGGACAGACAGTCTTGCTGGCCCACGGGGCTTACCCCAAAGGCTCATCTTCAAGAAGATGATGTAGGGACAAATGTTTTACAGGACAGACTCATGACAAGTTTCTTCACATGGGACTGGGTTGGACTACCATGATCCATCACCACTTTCTGAATTCAAGGCCAGGCTGTGCTATCTGATCACATTCATACTGGGGCAGGGTGGAAACTGAAAGCCATGGTGATGACCCAGCTCAGGGGAAAGGAGGAATCAGCTCGACGCGCTGTGATTTCCGCTCAGCCCTGGTGATTCCTACAGTTACTGAAGTGGCACTGTTTGTTGATGTAATAGGGACTGACTCAGTGGGAACAAACCCTGAGGGAAAGGTCCTTCTGAAATATTTGTTCCTATTATTTACTCTGTGGCTTAATCAGACATCTCTACAGAAAAATTAGCAATAACCTTGCCTTGTAATTTACTGAAAATAAGGTCACTGGCCCTGATTCATTCACAAGGGGCTTCATAAGAAACAAAATGCTACAACAGAAGAAAGTGAGCCCACATCTTCCACATCCCAGGACTGCCAACACCTACAATACATGTTTTGAATGCCTGAGTCTGAAAACACATTTGTTTTCTTGTCCTGGGACACACCTTCCCCAGTTGCATATGCCAAACAAGGAGATATGAGAACAAGCATTTTTGCTACAGCTGCATGAAAAGCCAGGTGGTGATGAATTGCATATCCATGCCACACGTCATCAAGATGTTCTATCAGACACAAAGCTCTGACAAGGAAATGACAAGATTTGCCTTCATTCTTCCACTCTGATGCAAAGCTTCATTTGAACTTTAAGCTTATCTTTGCAATGTTGAACATGAACATCTGCAATTTCTATGGGATCTAGAGGAAACCTCACAAGAGCAATCTAGCAGACAGCCATTTAGCATAACCACATTTCTAAACTACAAGGCAACCATATTAAATCAGGTTCCTTTCAACACACACAGAGAAGAAGAACAGGAAAGGCAGAGGCCCCAACAGCTCTAGTTTGAGACTCATGTTTCAGACAGGCGACATTTTTCCAAAACATAAGCAGTAGGTAAAAAGCCTACCCCTAGATTGATTCAACTTTACCATTACTTTAAAAAAGCAGTGCAAAACAACCCACCCTCAAATTGGTCACGAGCAAGTAGAAGGTCACTGGCTTGCTTGGAAAGTCCTTGTCTCCCCACTCCCAGTGCCTCAGTGCTACCCAGCCAGTTATTAAATGCAGGCTTGTAGCACCCAGGGTCTGGCAATAAAGAATGTTTTCAAGGAAAGCAGTTGGGTTGGCAGCTGAGATATCAGCAGATAAATCAGCACAGAAAATAAAGTTACAGCTTCCCAGAGGAGCAGCTCTTTAATGCCATTCCCACCTGATGAGTTTCCCCTATTGCAAAGCTTCCTTGAGGTTTGCCTTAGATTTTTTGATAAGATACTGGGAGTCCACATACTGAGGAATTGTCATCCTCAGGAAGAGTAAGACACGAGCATTAAAGTCTTTGAATCAGGTTCCTCAGATTCACACAAGTACTTCTCTCCACAGTTCATTACACACAGTGAGTAGCTTCACAGGTTTCGGCACCTATGCAGCACCTTCATGCTGCTACAATGGCACCGTGTAGATTCCTAAACCCATCGAGTGTCCACTGATCCTCTCTGGGCTGTGGGACACAAACAAGGCTGTGGGGACCTACAGGAACCCAAACCTCCACCCTGCCCCTAGGTGTAGGGGAGGGCACATGGAAAAGACTGTGAGCCAGCCACAAGTGCAGCAGCCCATGTGGAAGAAGGCAATCCTGATTTGCCAGGTGCCTGCTGATCCCTGCCACCTCCCAGTGCCCCATTTTGCTCTGGCAGAGCAGCCCACACGCAGGATTCCTTTGCAGATGAGACAGCTACAGCTGGCACAGAGACCCTGGACCCAAGGGGTGGAGATGTGCAGAGCCGCTCATCCAACGAAACCCAGAGGTGGATTTTCCATTGGTGTTTCTGGGTGGTGCCCCACAAGAAACAGGGAAGGCATTGCAAAGTCATTTTAATCTGGTAAGCCTTGCCCTTACCTGATCTCATTAATCAATTCCTCTCAGAGACAGGCAGTAATTTTAATGGTATGCTGCCAAACTCCCTCCTCCTCCACTCCTCGAGTGATCTAAAGGTGCTTTACATACCACAGCACCTGTGCCCAGATCAACAGGCAGAGCATCTGCCTTCTGCTCTTCACTCTTCTCCACCAGTAAATCTGGTATTTCACACCCTACATGCTCGCACTTGTAGGTCCAAACAGTCAACTATTCAGTTTTAGCTTGATTCATCCTTTCTGCATCATTTCTCCCCAGACTTGTCCCTTGTGCAACAGCGCACAGAGCTACATCTCCAGCGACAGCCCCTCCGTTTCACAGGCGATGGCAGCCTGTCCCTCCCAGCAAATTACTCGTGTTTTCCTAGGAAATGTGGCAAGCATTAATCCCATTGTTTTCCTGTTACTTCTGAAGAAAAGATTGCACTCACCATTTATCACCCCCAGATCTCCCTGATGACGTGGGCCGTTCATTCCTTCATCCCCATGGGATGAAGTTCCATGGACTCTGTCACCGCTGGAGCACATGGAGGGGTGGGCAGGGAGAACACAGCCTTTTCCAGACGAGCAGTGGCATCAGCTTGTGAAATGAGCCAGGGTGTTTCTGATGGGCTGCCCTGCACAGCAGACACCCAGCGCTCAGGAATTGACAGGGGACTGAGATGAGGCAAATTTCCCGTGTCACTGCCAGCACTTGTGGGGGTGGCCATGGCACGCCAAACAGGCAGCACCAGGTACCAGGAAAGCACAAGCAACAAATGGTCTGTGTGCTCCAGCACAGAGTGGTGAGGGATGAGGGAAAAGAGGGCGATGTGAGGAAGAGGGAAGGCAGAGTAGCCCTTGCCTGCCGGGCTGGAGAGCTGAGCACTGCCCTGCTTCTTCCCCACCGCTTAACCCCAAAAATCCTTGCACTGCCAAAACAGCTTCTTACAACATCGGTTCAGTGAATCTCAGCTGTCCTTGAGAACAAAATAATCTCTCTGCAGCTCAAGCCAGTAAAATCTAGGTTGTGGGGTGGTGGGGGTGTGGAATACCCTTCTGAGGATGTAAGTGGGTTAGGCAAAGAGAACCCTAAACCTAAAGTCTAATAGCGTTTCACAGAGACACCACAGCTCGCATTCAGAGACTGCTCAAATATTCTGTGTTGTGATGGAAGGCCTATTATCATAAGTCAAATCAAGTAAATGACTTTTTGTCCTTATTCATTAAAACATTCTCTGCACCTGCCTATAGCCAGTGGCCCATAATTTGCCTGAGACAAAACTGCACTGCCACAGGAATAAGCATCCTCAAGTCCCTCATTTCCAGAGACTGAAGGCACTTGACACCCCTAAAACCAGACCTCTGTCCTCCCCATCACTCTGTTATGCAGCCACTTCATCCACACCCCGTTCCCATCTTTCTGCCACAGAAAATCCGCCGTGCCCCAAACTTTCCAAGCACCCGTCACTGCTTCCTGTCTGCGCCCACAAGCCTACCTGTGAGAGGAGTTCCCACAACAGCCCATCATCGCTGGCTGGCGGCGGGCAGCCCTGCATGGCAGCCCTGCGGGAAAGGCTCTCCCGCGGGCAGCCGGGACTCGCAGAGCTCCGCGAGAGGCAGTGCCCAAAAC